>NW_024104665.1:339650-2739650 GCF_003945595.2 Pipra filicauda | reverse complement strand
GTTTTCTGTGTAATGATACTAGATTTTGCCACAGATCACATCAACTTTTTAATATATTCAGAATAACACTGTAAATTTGAAAAATATAAGGATATCGCATAGGTAATTCTAAATGTCAATTTATTCTTGCACGCTAAAATAAAATTTTGTTTTCTAACATGAGTGGGATTAATTTACCACCTCCTTTATGATAAGGTATGTCAGAATCAGTTCTTGTGTAGTCAGATAAACTTTAGTTTCAGGACATTATCCTTCTTAAAAGTTA
This sequence comes from Pipra filicauda, assembly GCF_003945595.2. NCBI lineage: Eukaryota > Metazoa > Chordata > Aves > Passeriformes > Pipridae > Pipra > Pipra filicauda. The sequence goes on along the minus strand of NW_024104665.1, from coordinate 2,739,385 downwards.
AGAAGAAAACAAAGTGTGCCAGTTCGTGAAATACTTGAAGAAAGATGAGTTTGTTTTTTTCTTACTGCAAGCATTGACTGCTTGCATCTAATGGCCTTACCAGTGATATTGGATTGGAGGTTAAAACGTATTCAGTTCAACCTTTGTTCCTGCACTGGAGGTCAGTTTTGTGATTTTTGTTTTTGCACGTAGGGGACTCAGTTTTGATGGTTTTATATGGCAATGAAAAGTTTTCCTTATATTTTCAAGGAGCATGCAGTAACATAATGCTGCTCAAATATTAGCAGCTACATAGGAATTTTTATTTTTGCTTTTTAAAATGAAGTGTGGCATGTCAGGTTTCTTTTAATGTTTAGGGAGTTTAGCTGTGGCCACTTAATAGCATGTCAGGTAACAAGCATGCACTTTACAACATCCAGTTCATCACTTCTGTGCTCATTTCTTTTCCTTACGGAATGGCTAGTGTCTTCTTACCTGTTTTTGTGTAAGGTAAATGAATGTGATGAATAATTATTTTGAAATACAAATTTATTTTTTTTTAAGTGATAAATGAAAATAATAAACTTTATTTTTGTTTGTTCTTTTTAAAAGGTTAAAAGAATCCAGTGTGGCAACATGTTTGTCTAGAGTCCTTGCTATTTGGACTAATTCAGCACTGGCTGCCCTTGCTTCGGGCTCTCCAAATCTGAAAATCAAGCTTAATGGGAACTCTGACATAATTGGGAAGGTGCTGGAATACATTTATACACACTGGGACCACCCTCTGGATGCCATTAGGCACCAAACCAAATTGATATTCAAGAACCTTCTTCAGATACACCAAGGCACCATTACTGGATCCAATGAAGAATCAGACCCATTCTTTTCAAGGCTGATAAAGCATTTACTAAGCTTGGATTGGCATGTGAAAGGGAAGTACTCCTCTCTTGGCTGTCTTGTGGAGTGTGTGGGCACTGAAAATATACTACAGTTGGACAGAACAATTCCAGTACAAATCCTGGATGTGATGAATGATCAGTCTCTTGCACCTTATGCTAGTGATCTTCTGGAAACCATGTTTACAAATCACAAAGCCCATTTTTCTTCGAGTTTTCGAGAAAGCACCTGGATTGATCAGTGGCACAACATCTGGGTTTCTCCTCTTCTAGTAATACTATGTGAAGGGAACCATGACCAAACTACTTACATAATAGATTACTATTTACCAAAATTACTCAAATGTAACCCTGACAGCCTGAGCTACATGATTAGAATTCTTCAGGCCTCTGCAGATGCTAATCTGGGTAAGAAAATAAATTTAGTGTTTGTAATTATAATTGTTTTTTTAAAACAAAAATCTCGGACATGATTTCTGATCTATTATTGTTGTTAGAATTAACTTGGGAGAAAAATTCCAGATGGTTATTATTGCTATTAGTATTTCAAGGTGAAAGTCATAATAACCACAAGTGTGTCTTCATGACATGAGCAAAATAATTACTATTCCTTCCCACCTAGTGGGTGCCTTACTGTTCGCTTCAAATGCCAGGGTTTATTATGTATCTGTATTTCCTTCTACTGTTTTTTGGTTCCACTGTTATTTCTTACACAGGCGTGTCCAGGGTTTTACAGACTGGTTTTTTTCTTGCAAATATGTGCACATGAGATTTATGTTTCTCTCTTAGTTTTTGATGTGATTTAGTGTAATTCTAAAATAATGGCTTGTGAGACCTCGTAAGGTCTTCTTTTTCATATGTGTCCAAGATGAAGCTTCTCAGGAACCAGGCAATTTAGAACTAGTTTAATCTGTAACAGGACCATCTTTTGGGATTTACAGGGTAGAAATAAAAGGGGGTGGAGGTCGGTCATGTGGAAAGTGTTGGGAGTTTCTGACAAGCATTGCAAAGAGTACATTGTTTGCATTACTCAAACTATAATTATTACTAGTTTTAATTTTTTTTAGGCTCTTGTAGTACTAGAGGAGCTCTTGGAGCATTAATGGCATGCCTGAGAACTGCCAGGGCTCACGGACACCTGGAGCTTTCAAATATCATGAGCAATGGTCTTGTATCCACTGAATGTGTAAAACAAGGTCTAGTTCATCAGCACAGTCAGGTAAAGGTCAACCTTTTATGTGTACTTTTAAATTAGAACAATTGCTTTGATCCTGATCACTATGTCAGCATAGTTTTAAAACAAAGATATCATCATAGGTGCCAGTAACTGTTTTATAGTTAACTTCCAAATATCTTTCAGGTTTGCATTGATGCTTTAGGTTTACTTTGTGAAACCCATCGTACCACAGAAATTGTGTCTATGGAAGAAATGCAACTAATTCATTTTTTTATGATGTACAACTTGAACAGTCAGTCTCCTTCAGTAAGGCAACAGATCGTTTCTATACTGAGAAAGGTAATTTCAAATGTTAAGCAATGTCTAATGTTCCTGTTACATTAGTTATAGTGACGTTAAAAAAAAAATTATTCCTGAATATGTTACGAAGTTGCTCATCTGAAAGAATAGAAACTCTAAGACTAAGACTTTACTGTATGTATTACCCAGCTGGATGTGTTAAGTCATTGCAGGCAAGGATGACTTAAACAAAAGATCAAGTGGTAGGCACAGTAATTTGGTCGGGAATGGTAGCGGGTGTTGCTTAACCCGTCAGTGCGTGCACCGTTTGCCAATAGCAAATCAATGTGCTGTAGGGTAAGCAATGAACCTTGTGTTGCCTTTGCTGCGGGCTCAGATTGTGCTTACATGGACTTGTCACACCTCAGGCAAATTCACAGTCACTTAGCCTCAGAAACCTCACCTGGAAGACAAGATAGAGGAATATTAATGGCACAGCATGGCAAATGTGGCTGTGCCGTTGCAGTCTGCAGGGACTGAGTCTGTCAACACTGTGGAAGTTGTCGAGGTCACATGTAGTTCATGGCAGAAGCATGTAGGTAAAATGAGAAAACGGTGAATGCATAAAGAACGTTTTGGAAGACATTAATGGGAAAAGGAAACAGTGTGGAAGGAGAAAATAACTAATTTGAGATGGGTGGTAAATGAGGAAATAGGTTTGCAGAAACAAAAGAGAAATATAACTCTTTCAGTTCTCACCTGGTGCAGACTGAGGAACATGAGATGGAGGAATTGTGTTAGAGGGAGTGTAATAAGAAAGGGGGTAATAAAAGAGATAGAGGAAGCATTCTATAGGTGCTAGTCAAACTCTTAAAGAGATACTGAGGCTGTAAAAATCATATGCATTAATTGAGCTTTTTATATGTTCCACAGAAAATGAGGAGGTGGGAGGAGAAGACTAGGCATGAACTTAAGGAGGAAGATGAAAGAAGGTGTTGGAGGTCAGAGGGAGGGGAATAAAGGTCACAAGAGAGATGGGGAAGCAAATCCTTGGTTTTGGAGTGGAGAGAGAAGGATCTGTTCTGTGTTGTGTTGTGTGCGAACTTCCTAAATATTACAAACAATATGATCTGGAAAATAAGGTGAAAATCTGCCTTTCCCTTATTTAACTGTCAATGATTCTTGCCTTACCTATGTTTTGCTTTTGTTTTAAAAGTTATTTTGTAGGATACAAGAAAGTTCCCAGGTGCTTTATAAATTGGAGCAAAATAAAACCAAGCAAGAGTTACTTGAAAACTCAACTACAATGCATCCTTTGGGGATTTTGCAGCAATACAAAGTAAGTTAGACTGCTAGCCATACAGATGTAAGAGGTGGGATAACATTTCTGAAAGTTTATTGTTCTTGAACAGCTCTGAGTAAGTTAGGCTGTGTGTGTATTAGGAAATAGTGCAGTGCAGAAGGAAAAAATCTGTAAAACCAAACAGTGCTGAGGAGCTTGTCCACTCTGATGCACTTACACAGGTTAATTTTGGCTAAATATACTGTTGTTGATGAACTGAGTGCCCATTAGTATTTGGGGGTGTCTTCAAGGTCAATGTTTTGCAATAAAGATTATTTTCTGAGTGGTTGCTCCATGATGTGAATTAAAGCAGCAGTAAGTGAGGAATGGCCGGAGATGTAACCACAACCCAAAAAAAAAAAGAATTGGGTAAATATCCTGTCAGCTGTTGGCCATTTAGTAGTGAGTTTTAAATGATGTGTGTTACGTGAACTTCAAATAGAGATCAGTTGAGCTTCAGCCTTTTTCTTGCTCTCCAGAATGATCAGTGAGTGAGAGAATGACTGAGAGAGCTTCAGTATGAAGACTCCTTTTGTATTTGTCCTTTTTAAGGACAAATTAAGCCTTATTTAAAGGCTCACGTCATTTGTTTCTTTGTGTTAAACTGTTTCTTTTTCTTGAGTTCTACTTTTCTGGGTCAGCTAATTTTCAAGTTTTGATACAATGGCCATCTTTTTGTGGGAGTGGGTAAAGGAAACTCTTGGGTTAAAAAATCCCAAAGGATTGTCCAGCCTTCACTGCCTCTAGGAAACAAGAAATTTTGTCAGTACTACAAAGGTAGGCCTCCCATTCTTCCAAAATTAACTGTAAGGTCATAATTTTCTGCGTAACATGTAAAACAAAATGTCCTGAATTCGGTTACTTAGACTTTTGCTTGTAGTGCATCTTAAATTTTTTCTTGTGATTTTCAGGATTTCATGTCATCTGTATGTGACAGACTTTTTGAGGTATTGTTTCCTGGTTCATCACACCCAACCAGATTTTCTGCACTAAGTATTTTGGAATCAATAGCAGAAGTATTTTCTGTTCCAAAAGGTGAGAAGCCTAATTTATAGACTGGAGGAATGAGTGGTATTGGAGAAGATTCTTTTACACCATCTAATAAATTTCTGTCAGAGTAAAATAGTATTCTTAGTCCTTAATTTTTATGGCATTTCCTGGGTTGATTTCATTTTACCTGAAGGAAGGATAGTAAGTTTTATTGGAAAAAGGAATATTGAAGTGAAAGCAAATGTTTATGGCCTGTTGAGTATCTTCCATATATTGGGATTCTCTTGCATATCCTGTTTTTTAGCAAGGGTTTTCAATGAGTTTTTGTTATTATGAACAAAACTTCTGGACAAGTTCCAATATATTTGATAACTTACTCCTTTATCCTGTTCAAACATCTTGATAATTTAAAAAACTGAGTTCATAAAAACTCTTGGTTGAAAAACCTTGCATCTCCTCATGATATTATTATACAAAATAAGAAACAGTTTTAATGACCAGTTAATGATGTTGTGCTGCTGTTATTTTAAATTTTCTTCATGATGTTATGGAACCCCAATTCAAGATGTATTAGTTAGAGCCTTGGAGTACTGATGGTCTTGCTAAATCTTGTCTTGGGATCATATGGCCAACATAAAAGTATGTTTTCAGACTTAAATTGTAACTTTTTTTTTTAAGAAATTATTTGTGTAAGATTAAGGTTGCTTTTGAGAGGAAAGAATAAATGTTGTTTTGTTAGAGCTTTTCTCAAAACACCTTGATAAATGATGAACACATTAATTTTATTATTATGAATATGTAGTATATTGTTACTGCCTTTTGTTAATAGAAAGTTGTATTAAGAGTTTATAAAAAAAGCTTAGGACTTCAGAAACCTGACATTGCTTTTATAAAGGAGGTTTAGTTGCTGTTGTGTTCTCTGCTGGATGGTGGTGCACATTGTTTACATCTTAAAAATTCTGGCTTCTTTATAGCATTATATCAGTCACCAGAGGTCACGACTCCTTTACATAAAAATTAAAAGCAAAAAATTGTAATGGCTTACATTTTGGGGGATTATTCCTATAATAGAAGAACCCAAAAGACCAAACGCCAAAACACACTGAATTTTTTAAACCTTTTTTTGAAAGTAATTATTGTCTAGTATTACATACTTCCAGGAAAATAATTTTCAAGCAAAGCTAAAATAAAGGTTATTTCCAGTGCTGAATTTAAAGGGAATAAATGGGATTCTGTTTTTGGCAATAAGTTACTTTCAGTATTACTAAGAGTAATTTTTTTGGATAAGGTAAGCTTCTTTTTCCCTCAGCAGTAACTAGGGTATTTTAAGACCTGTTAAGAGTAGTAAGTTAAAGTTTTAGCTAAAGCATTATTCTAACCTTATTGTTATGCTTCTTGTAGTGTAGTGAAGCAGAATGTGAATACAGTGCTTATTGTGGAAAGGGTTACAGCAAAATTATCTAAGCCATTGATTTCTTTGAATAGGTCAGGCACAAGTTTTTCAGTTGGATCAGGTGATTGATTCTACTCGTGTCCAAACTTTGATCCAGTGTTTTGCCAGTACTTTTGAGGAAGTGAAAGTTCTGGCATTTGGGCTTTTGATGAAACTACGTGATGTGGCATTTAATTTCCAGGTATGGAATTTGAGAGAGTTTAAAGGGAGTAATTTTGTGAAAGATGAATGTTCTGTATTATGCCAGGTACTTGGGTTAGGTACTTGGAAGTCAACCCAAGTTATCTGCAGTAGTGTTCATTGCTAACATATTTTATATATTTTTATACAGCTTCTGCCCTTACCTAGGGAGGCTTGTTTTACTAATGGATGAAGGCATTTGGGAAGTTCATTGGCTGGGACTGTGAACTATCAGAGAACTCTGTGACTGTGAACTATCAGTTAATATGAACTCCTTGCTTAACTGTGACTTCCCTTTGGAAATGATTGAGGCATTTTGACTTGGTTATTCTTGTATTTTAAGAAATTCAGCTCCTCGTTTTTTTTCCTTTCTGATTGATTTCAGATTTCATTATATGATGATATTTTTTAATTTCTCACAAATTTTGCCCTTTGAACTCAATACTGATTTTTTTGTTTATTAATTAATAAAAGGTGACTTTTAAATTAATAAGTACAGATACTGTTTCCTGGTAAACTACACTTCTCTGTGATGTCCATTAGCAGATAAAACACAGTCATGTTCCTGTGAAGTGCAGTGTGATTGAATATTCCTTTATAAATTACTTTCCCCATCCTCAATGTGTATGTAATTGTATGCTTGCTGAGTACATGCACATGCATGTTTTGACTGTAAGGTGATCAGTGCACAAAATAACTGTTTCTTTCAGAAATATGTACCAGCAAACTTAATGAAAACCAGATTCTCAGATTTCAGGGTGGTAAATAGCTTAATTAAATCAATATGAAAGCTCAAAAAATGAACATTATTGTTGTTTTTTTTCAGGATTCTGGAAATATAGATCTTCTATTCCAAGCAGCAATGGATCTTAGCACAAGTACCAAACCATATGATTGTGTCACTGCTTCGTATTTGTTGAACTTTTTAGTACATCATGAAGGATTGCAGCATATTTGTTTAGGAAAATGGGTTGAGCATAACACCCAGGTGGATGAAAACACATTAGTGAGTATAGTGGAGAAGAACACTTTGGCAGGTAATATTTTGGGGAAAAAGTTTTTTATATTTATTTGAAATTTTACTGCTTTTCCTTATGGCTTTTTGGTAGCAGGCTTAGTAAAAGATGCTTATTTCTAGCAAGATTTTAAGTATATTTTGTTTTGCTGTTAAGAAGCCAGGTGCCTGGCTTAATCTGGGTTTGTGTTGAAGTTATTAAGTATCCTAGAAGATGGCTTGTGTTATTATTTTGACTAGTGACATTGAGGCCCAGGTAGTGAGCCCGGTGAAGCTGGGCACATGAAGAGCAGGGAAAGGAGCCTCTGCTTCCTCTAAGACCTCAGTCACCCAAAGGGAAGGCAGCAGTAGTTGGTCTGTGTATGTTCCAGTACTTGATGTTTGCAAAACTGCCCCTTGATGCTCTGGTCACTGGAAGCCTTTTTCTGAGTAGTTTTCAGTCCTGCACATACACATCCACAGTAATCAGGCTTTGTTCATATCTGGAATATTTTTCTTTGGTTTAGTGCCCCTGAATAAAAGATGACAGGGCTCTAGAACTGGCAGGTTTATGCAAATTTCCTAATCAGGCTTCGTCCACCTTTTGTAATTTTCAATAAAACTAAAGTATTTAAATTTGTTATTTGTAATAAACAATTTTATATAATTAGTAGATATTTAGTAAACTAAGTATTGTGTACTTTTTGTGCCATTATTGGCTTCTCTGTAGATGCCTATTAATACTTCATATGCAGTGAAATAGTGATTTTGAGACGTGGTTGTTGTTGCCATAAGTGGAGGAAATGTTTGGATAACCTCATGTCTCATTGCTGTAGAGTATCTCTTGTTGTTAGTCATACATGGTTCCTTGTTAGAGTCTATATTTCATTCAGATTCTGACACTGAGATGCTGGAAGGTATAATTAAAATAGGCACACGTATCCTTGAAAACTGGTCAGGTTCTTTAGCGGAAAACAGAGGGTTCAAATATTTAACCATGAACTTTTGATGTTTAGTATTCTACTGAACTGGAGAGACACATTATATTAATGTGCCTCTTAAGGGTGAAGTCTGACTTGCAGTGTGTCATAGGTAACTTCTTGTGACTTCATCATAACCTGTGGGATTGTCCCCAAATGTAGGATCAGGATTGGGCTTTTCACAGCTACCATTTGATTCAGATACATTAAATTGACTATACCAAATATTGCTGGAGTTTAGGTTACTGAAAATCAACAATAACCTGTATTTAAGATACAAAACAGAGAAAAGTGTAAACAAGGAAACTGAATTTTCCATTGAATTGTTGTGTAAACAGGCTTTATTCCTTAAAATACTTCTTAAAACAGATTTGTTTCTTAGAAAATACAATATATATGTATAATGCAAATCTGTGCTTTTAAAAATTTTAGTTATCAAGCTTTTGTTGATGAATGTTGAAGAAGAAATATTCCAAGCCAAGAAGTCTCTGCTTCGAGCAGCAGCATCGTTCCCAATGTATGGGAGAGTGCATTGTATAACTGGAGCTTTGCAGCAATTATCCTTTAAGTAAGTAAAACATACTAAGTTGTAACTCCATGTTTAAGTGCAGTGGAAGAGCTGTTCAGGAGAACATAAAAGCATACAGTATTATTTATAACAAAATCCAGAACCTGGATCTGGCTGCTGCAGTGTTTAGCTAGCCCTTTCATACTTCCTTTATATGTGTTAAACTCAGCCTTAGGACTTTTCAATCTGTACCCTATTTGTAGTTTTCATAAATACCATTGTGGAAGTGTTTGTAATTTCAGCTCTTTCTTTTAAATTTAAAATTATTTTTAATCCATGTTATGATGTTTTGATTGTGATTTTGGTTTTGATTTTTTTTTTTTAAGTAAGTTGACACTGGTATCTGAATGGAAGGAAATGGTGACCAGGCTCATTCTGATGTCATACAAACTCTCTGCTGTGGTATCACCAGTAGTACAGAGCTCATCACCAGAGGGTCTTATTCCAATGGATACTGATCCAGGTAAAGAAACTAACAAACAGAACCCCCAAAGAATTCTGTTAAAATCTGATGCCCCTGAAGTTCTGTTTGTTTTGCAGTGATTAAGAATTAGAATGAGCACCCCTCCCTTTCAGTTTCTTGTTGTATATCATAATCTTAAGCCACTCTTTTAACTTCTGATAAAGGTTGTCCTGACTTCTGCACTAAAAAGCCCCAAACATCTGCAGATTGTGTTGTTGCATCACTTCAACAGATACAAGAGGGGGACTCTAAATTCAGTTTTCTTCCTTAATCATTCTAATCGCCATAATTTTACATTTTTATTTTTTTTAATGCTAATAGCTTTCTTTTGCACTTATACACCCAAAATTAATTACATCCGTATAAAGAACTTGAAGTAAAAGACTAAACCATCTTAAATATCCCTCTTGTTTAATATGCAGAAAGTGCAGGTCGTCTGCAGATGATTCTGAATGAGATACAGCCACAAGACACGAATGATTATTTTATGCAAGCAAAAATTTTGAAAGAACATTGCAAAGAAGAGTCTGAAAAGCTGGCTGACCAGAGGCCAATGAAAAATACTTGCACAGAAATGAGAGGTAAATCCAGTGCTGTATTATTAATTAAATGAAGGTATATTTTATGGAGTAGGCATTTTATGTGGGTTATCAAAATTGAAAATTACTTGCTCCATATAGTGTTTCGGTTCTTATCTCTCAGCAGCTAGTTATTTGGACATGATTTTAAAGACTAATTCACTGTGTTTCTGGAAGACTGTGGTTAATCTCTCTTAAGGCACTAGTGAAGTTTAGTTGTTTTGATATTGGCCTAGACTCTATTGCCCTTACTGTGCTGGCCAGGTAATCTTTGACACCTTTTCTATCAAGCAACACTTCTAATGCATTTCTTATTGAAAGGTGTTATTATGATTTCCCTTTCCAGTGTACACAAGGCTAATGGGGAATATGTTCATGCAATACAACTTGTTGCATGAAATTACATAAACAGAAACTTCAGTTAAAAAGATTCCAGTGGTAAAACGTTAGGTAGTATTTGTCTGTTTTAATGAATAGCAGCTATGAAATTAAACCTTATAGTGATAAAGAAATTGTAAGCTTCGGCGTCTTTAGTGTAGGCCAGAATAAATTTATAGAATATCTGTACATTTTTAAATTTAATCGTTTGTGCAAGCTTTTGAACTTCCTTTCCTCGCTTGTTTTTTTTCTGTGTTTAAAGTAATTTTGATCTGCCTGTATGGAAGAAGTGGATAAATACGTAAAAGTGTCACAGCGGCCGCCAGATGGGGGTGTTGCGCTGTAAACGCAGTGCATTTGCCAGGCCTCTCCCTTCTGGAAGGTGTACTGTGAGTGATGGATTTAGGAATGATGGGGAGCTTGTTGGAGCCTGGCTTCAAACTTGTGGATGTTTCTATAGTTCAATGTGCTGGTAAATAACAGTTGTGACCCAAAGGCCTCTACTCTTTAAAATAGCACTGTTCTGGTAAAATGTTCATGCTACAGCCTTTCCCAAGTGAAATAAAGTACAGCAAGTGTTGAGGAGCGGAAACAATTAGGGTCAGCAACACTGACTTATCTTTTGGGTAGGCAAGTTTAGAAATTTTTTCTTAGTTAATTGTGTTTTCTAAGAAGATCAGGCTAAGTGCAGTTTAAATTACACGTCTGCAACTGAGAACCTTGACTAATACTGTTGCATTTGGTGGTTTTTATTTTTAAGGTAAAGAAAGGCAAACGTGTGATGTCACAGCTCAAATGGTTCTTGTATGTTGCTGGAGAAGCATGAAGGAAGTATCTCTGCTCCTAGGGACACTGTGTAAACTTTTGCCTTCACAGACTACATCTGAACCTTCAAATGGGTTGATTACTATAGAACAGGTAGGGAAGTAATTCTTATTATAATGCCTGCAATGTCTTTTTGGGTAGTAGTGAGGGGAAGGCAGTTTTCAGAAAGCTTTTTTCTTAAATCTACTTCCCTATATGGGCCATTCACTTAAGAGTTGGTCTTGATGATCCTCGTGGGTCCCTTCCAACTCAGAATACTCTGTGATTCTGTATGGGAAAAGTTGTGGGGTTTTGATTTTTTATTTTTTGTATTTGCCATGTTCTTGTGGTTTTCTTGGTTTATTATACTTGGTTAACAGTCTTGTTTTTGTGAAGTGATGTTCAGAAAGCATAACTACAGTAGAAACATGTAAGTGAAGAAATTATCATTATTATTACTTGACTTCTAACAAACAAAGAAACTAACAAACTCAAGGAATGTTAATTCTAATTGTATTGGGTTATTTATGAGATGTATGCTGTGTTTGGGGATACCAATGTCTGCCTGTCTCCCCACCCTTTGTTGCTCTCTCTCTCGGTATATGTAAGGCACTTATAGAGCTGCTAAAAATCTTCTAAGCTGATGTCATATTCAGAATGTCTTCTGTTTCATTTTACTTAAAGCTCTTCATTAATTAAACTTCATAGCCAATAGTTCTAAAAGTTAAACATGCTGACTAGTCTTAATCTTGTCCTCCATAGGAGACTGAATTATGAATAATTTGTATGTAATGTGACTCTCTTTTTCCTCCAATTTTTTTGATTTAAGGGATCAGAAATGTTAATATGCCATCTGGGTCTCTTGTAGAGTGTTGAGTTTGGTGTTTACAAGAAATTAGATTACTACAGGCATTTATTTGGGAAATATTTTATGTTTATTAAATTTCTGTTTTTAATTGATGACCTTTTCATTTCCATATGGTTTCAACAAAACCAGTCTCTCCATGGAAGATTGAAATATGCAAGACTTACTACTTTTTAACTTCTTTTTCTTTCCAACAGAAAATACTTAGTTTTTCCTTAGGTGTTAGAGCTTTCCATCTTAAAATAATTAATAGTAGAATGCACTTCAAATCTTATTTGTCATGTTATCTATTATTGGGTGTCCCAGAAATAGGGTTGGCATCTTTATTCTTGCGGTGTCTCTACCCTTCACGTTTTCATCTGGTTAACAGCTGTGCTTGTATTGTTGCAGAAGTCTGGAGGGTAGATGAGAGAACAGATACTCATTTCCACCATTATGGTCATTAATTTGCACCAGGTCAAAAAGGAATGAGTTGGCTTTTACTGTAGCATCTCTGTCTTTAAAGCAGACATTAGTAGATACCCTTTCAGAAATGCTGTGTTATTAAGCAAGGAGCTGGACTTCAATGATCCTTGTGGGTCTCTTCCAACTCAGGATATTCTGTGATTATATGAAGATACCTTCTTTTCCTATAGATACCTCCTTAGGTTATATATGCTTCAGATGTCTTCCTGTAAAACAGAATGTCTGCATTCTAGTTTGAAGAATGCTAACTGATTTGAAGTCAGTTTGAAACCCTGATTTTCCTTAGGCTTGCAAGGAAATACACATAGAAATACAATTTCACTGAATGTATACAAATAGAAGTACTGTGGGCATTTTTTCTTTGTTTTTGAAATTGGCATTACTGTATTGTACCAAAAAAAGGTGATTTCATCATAAATGACTGAAAATGTCAATACTATAACTGCTGTGGCTTCAGACTTCTATTAAACACTTTTTGGTGTCGACAAGTAAGACAACTGGATTTCGGAATCTTATGCATGTAGAACGTTCCTTTAAAGTTGCCTGTTCTTTTTCTTCATTCTGTAAGTATTAAAAGAGATTTAAGAATACAGAGAAGAAAATCTCGAGAGATACCTTGGTCATCTTGCCTTGAGTCAGGACTAAATAATCGTTGGAAAAAAGTCTGATAGCACTGCTTGACCAGTCTGTTGTCATCCTGTTGTAAACCTTCCCATCTTATACCTATCTAGGAGACCTTGGCAAAGGCAGCTCATGTATGATACTTTGTTGTTGCTCCTAGGAAGTTGGGACAATATCAGATTTACTCTCTGCTTGTCTTTTGAGTTAGAGATTGGGTTTACATGGCATTTGATACCACTGTGCACACTGACAGTAACATCTTCAGCTCCATGGTGTGGAAATGCGTGTATAGAGCAGCCTCAAAATACTGTATCTGGAGTTGCAGTCTTCAAAGTCTAAGCTGTTCTACCATGGTTGCTTTGCCTTCAGAAGCAGACATAGGAATGGCATAGAATATCTGGAGTATAGTATATCTCTCTATTCAAATACATAATCGACTTTTCATTTTCCATCTGATCCTAAAAGTCCAGTGATAACAGGCTCAAAGGTCTGCCTGTTAAGACGGTCAATACAAATAGGATCATGTCCTAGTACCACCAGGTAACTGGCAAAACAATATCTAACGAAGACTGTGTTGAGTTTGTCATATGATCTGCAGATCATGAGAGTGCTCCAAGCCTGGAGGAACCTTAACTCTTCCTCAAACTCCTGTTTATCTCACCTGTGAAGTTTAAAGACTGCTTTGAGAGATAAGCTTGCCAGAGCTGTGTGCCAAAGTGAAAAGACTTAGTTGTCCCAATACCAGGAATTCTGCTTGTGTTAACCCAACAGTCCCAAGAGAGCTGATCTGAGCCCTTGTGATGGAACACTGAATTGACAGAAGGCTTGTAGGTACTGACAATCCTCAGTACTTGCTACTTATTTGTGCCATCAGTGCAAAATGTGGCTCCCTTTGCTGCTTTGGAGCAGATGCAAGCAATTTGTTCTACTATAGGAGGAATTAAAAAAAAATAAACAAAACCCCCAAACCCACCAAAAAAACCAACCTCTCTTCAGTTCTTAATGTAATCAGTCTTATATCCTCTGGAGGTTCATAGTGTTTGGCAATATTTCACAGACTACAATTAGTTTTGAATTGAGATGCTTTTGCAGTCCTTTGTGCATTTTAAGCCATCCTCTATTAATGGTTTGAAAAAAACTCCACCATCTAGAATGTAGAACCTTACTACAGTGGCATCTTATTTATGTGGAGGCACAAATGTACCAACCGCTTTTCAGAGCCCTCTGAGAATATCCTGTACAGAATTTATGTCTTGAATACTGATATTCTTGGCCTCAGCAGCAAGTGTGACCCTGTAAATTGTTCACTGTTGATTTAGTACCACTAAAGTGTTGTATTCTAGATTTTTGACCAAGATGATCGAATGTATTTATTATATTTGCTCCCTATTCCATATTTGAGTATTTTAACTTCATCAGGGGTGCTGTTTCATGTGCAAGCAAAGTTGGTAGAGGCACCTTGTATTATAGTTGCTGTCGATCTTCATGATGTTGTAGAAAATGTGAATTCTTTGACCTCTCCATCATGATGTATGAAGTACTGTTTTTCTGACATGAGGAAGCTGGACACTCATGGATGGTATGATGCCATTGGATAAGAATCCATGCCTACACACTTGCCTCAGGCTCAGACCGATGTTATTTGCAAGAACTGAGTTATGCCAGTGCTTTTTCTAGCCTGTGAGTTCAATTTGATGTAAGCTTCTAGTCAGTATGGCTGTTGCAAATAGCTCAGAAGTATAAATAGTAAAGTTGAAAGTTACATGACAAAAAAAGAATCATATGAATTGCTCTAAAAATGTAAGTGCGGTGGTGGAACAGGATGGTAAATTGATTTGCCTGTGTATGGTTTCCTTGTTTCGGTTTTGTTTACACACCTGGGAGCTGGTCTGTCTGTGGGTCAGTTCACTTACTCCTTCTTTTTGGACTAGAAAGCTGAAATGAAACCCTGTGGATACATAAACTACCTTAAAATCAACTCAGAGAAATAACCTTTTTAGCTCAGGTATTTCCAGTTATTGTGTGTTTCGTATTAGGTGAATTTTAGCTACAGGAAATAATAACTAGACTGTCTCAATTTTTTTTTTTTTTAACTGTTGCAATCTCATTACTTGGGTAATACAAATTATTTAACTGGAGGATGAAAAGCTATATAGTTAGATATGGCTAACTTCTCTGACAGCTTAATTACTTGTCAAACTATTAAGGTATTAAAATCATAAGTAACAGAATAAGTAGAATTTTATAAGAAACTTGATGTGATTTTATGCATGGTCTTATATAAAAGCTTAAAGAAACTTCTGCTGGAGAACTTTGAGGAAATACTTCTGAGGAAAATTTTGCATAATAGAATTAAGTGTGTGCTATGCATTTTAAACAAATTAAATTGGAAGTTTGATTTAGACTTGAAAGTTGATGAGAATTAGAGGAAAAAACCCAACAAATAAAACAACCTAGTTTAAAAACTTGGTATCCTGATAGAACTCTAGGAAGTAACTATGAGTAAAAGTTTAGTTATTCCATTTGCCTTTTTGACACTTAAATATAGCTCTCGTTGCTAAATACATACAACATCTTTTTCATTTTAAAAGTGTTTCTAAGAGTCCACAGCAATTATGCAGAATCCTAGAACCTTAAAGATACCCAAGGTAGATTTGTTTCCCTTTGGCACAATTTTTAGAGTTTGAATTTCGTATCTTAGATGTTTTTGTAGATGTTTGTTTCTGCTGTTATGCTTTGGTAGATATTTTCTTTGGGATTTTAGGTAAGAGTGTAGGCAGACAAGAAAGATTCTAAATTTCCCTCTGAAAATAAGGGTTGTCCCTTTCTTCTCTTAAAATCTGTATACCTCTTGGACAAATAATCAATTTTATATCCTTTTTTTTTTTTGCCTTTTTTTGAGGATCCAGAACTACCCTTTTGACCTGAAAAATTGAGTATAATATTTGTTATCCTTAAAAGTAAGTGGTTTGTTGTTTGTTTGTTGTTGTTTGGTTTTTTTTGATTATAGGACTTCTAGTTACTTTTTGCTTGTACCAGTGACCTTTTCAACCAGGGGAAGGATTGCTGCTTGTGACTGCAGAATATTTTGCATACATAAATGAATTGTGTATATCTAATTTCACTTTTTTTTTTTTTTTTTTTAGGTTAAAAATATCGGTGATTACTTTAAACATCATCTGCTGCAATCAAGGCACAGGGGTGCATTTGAATTGGCATATGCTGGCTTTGTGCAACTTATGGAAATGCTTTCCAGGTAGAAGATGTTTTTAATCTAATAGTTTTACCAAACTGTGGCATCAATCCTGAAACTGCCTGTGCAGGGGGATCCTTGGTTTCGTGTGGATTTTATTCGAGTTTGGTGAAGGCATGATTATGATATTTGGTTGCATGATGTCTGTCACTTGGACTGTGATACTTATGGCTAGAGGTGGTGCTTAGGCATTGAAAAATGATACAGATGTTTAATGCTTGCTGCATTTTTTTAGTCTCTGGTGCGTTATTTTAATGGACAGCTCTTAAAAACTCCTGGGAAAAGCAGGAGTGTAGAGTTCTTCCATCTCACTCCCTTTCCTGGTCCTTTACAAAAATGTATGCCAGACTTTGTTTCAGACAGGATGCTTTCCTGGAAGCTTCTATTACCTGTCACTGAGTTGTGTATTCTGACATTTGGAAGAATACCTGACTGTACATCACAAGGTTTTTAAAATCAAAATCTCTACCAACTTTCTGGGGTTTGGTGTTGCTTCTTTTTTCTTTTTTTTTTAAATGTGGTTTTTTGAAACACCGGTCAAATTTGCAGTTTGAAGTACATGTATTTTTGCACCAATGCCAGGTTAAGTAACGAATGTTCCCTTTTTGCCCCAAGTCAGCCAGTTTGAGGTGCAGATCTGTTTCTTCTTTATTTCTTACTGGAAACGTTTTTGGTGTTTTCAGTAGAGACTGACTGTCTGACCAGCTTCACTGTGTGTCGCCTCAGACAGTTTTACCAACAGAACTGAGGGGTCGGTCTCTGGCACAGGATGTTGGTGAGACAGCTGTGTATATGTACCAGCACTGCTGCAGAAACTGGTGAGATGTTAAACTGTAAAGCCATGGTTCAGTTGGTAGTGTATCTGTAGAAGGTACATGATTTTCTTTTGTGTGCTAGCAGTCTGAGGGATTTTAAGTTGGCCTGAGTAGTTTGCTGAGAGCTCACACATCCTTACTTTACATTTGGTTATCTACTTAAAAAGGAAAAAAAAGAAACTGATGTGTGATACTGTTACTGCCTATCTTTTTGCCTGTCTGTATACATTACATTTATTTGTGTAAATGTTGCGTTCTTTTTCTGTGCTATGGAAACTTGGTTCAGGAAATTTTAAGGTGATGCAAGTTTCAAAGGATTTATTCCGCCAATCAGATTGAAGAGAATCCGACCATCAGAATAATACTGTTGAAAAAAAAAACCAAAACAGCAAACAGACCTTTTACAACCACAAGGGTTTTTTTAAGATGAGAAAGGAGGTGATCCAAACAGGTACAGCCCCACTAGTCTGATCTCAGTCAATATGCGGGGACTATCTAATGATCCTTAAGGTCTTTTCCAACAGAAACCATTCTATGAACTTCGTAGCAAATAAACTAAAAAACAGGAAATACTGGAAAACTTATGAAATAGTTTATAGCAGACTAGCTGTTTTTCTCCGATTTTCAGTTTGTTTTAAAAGCTGAGGCAAATAGAGTAGAGCAAATCTACCTAGCATTCTGAAAAGTTCCTGGTGTGTTCATTCTTTCTCCTTTTTTCTGCCATTGTATTCAATTGAGCAGACTTATATTGGGTTGTAAAATGAAGAGCCAAGCTCAAGAGAGCTCTGCTTCTCTGAAGGTTATTAAAACCTTAAGCAGTGTGTATGTATCATCAAAAACAAAACCCAAGTGATTTTCCTGTTCTGAATTAGCAGTTGTCCATAACAATTTTTTTTACTTTTTAGCATGTTTAAAGTTAAGGTATTTCAGGTAGAGCAAGTATTCCTTTAGGAAAAGACAGTTACAAGAACCAGAGAGCAGCTCTGTGGAAGTACATTTGTTTCAGTGAAAGAAAATAATTTCCATGAACTACAGATCTCATGGCATATATTTGTATTTAAAATGAAGGAGAAAGGAGACTGATACCAGAACAGCACATGACTCTTTGGTTTGGTACTGCAGGGATACGAGGAGTATCTTGAGACTCTTCTCCAAAATGGGTTCATTAAGACTTAGTGAATGCAGCTGCTTTACAGGTCTGTTGAGTGTCACAGAGTCTTTCCACGTACCCTGCTACAGCTGAGGGGCTCCTCTGCAAGTGACTCTCAACTGGTCTACTTCTCTCCACAGCTGCAAGGCTCATGGACAATCTTGAAGCATGTATATCACTTTCTGTATTAATTTACTGCTGTGTCCACAACACCAGCAGAGAAAGCCTTTGTCTGGGGCACCTTACAATAATGTATGGCTTAAACATGATACCTTGTTGGACAGAATTGAGCTCAAGATCTAGAGAAACATCCTTGACATTTGAATTCATTCTTTCTCTAAGACACGGATCCCTTTCCCAAGCATTTACGAATTACTCTAGTTGAACATGGTCCTTCACTTTTACAAACATTTTCTTAAGAGTTTATGCTGCAATGTTTACTATCTAGCTCACTTATGGCTATACAACCCTTAAATACCAGTCTTGTAAGAACAAAGAGTAGACTTCTTTCTAGACAGAACAATGGTATTCAGACCTGTTTGAGGTAGTGGTGAAAGAGAAGTATTTCCTCTGCGGAGACTTCCTACAAACCTGATGAAATTCAATCTCTGTCTTGAAATTTGGATGGAAATTGCTGAATCTGCTTAAGTATGCAAGTTACCATTCTTCTGTTTCCCTGTTCATATTCCTTCTGGGAGTGTAATGCTCCATTTGTCATGCCTGCTTCATGTTGCCTGCAGCTGCACCTTTAGAAGACCATACAGTTACATAACAAGGAACATTCATATCAATGAAATAAGCAATGTGTTTTTTAAAAAAAATATTTTCCTATCAAAGGCCTGAAGAAATTACAAATATTCATTTGATCAGATAGCATGGTGGTTAGGGAAAGTACGTGGAAGTCTCTGGGTGTTTGTTCTCAACTTGCATCTTCTGTAATCCTTATAAATACTCAAACAATTTTTATATCCCAAGTGTTGTTTTGCCTGTTTAGCTTTTGTTTTATTTAGTGATCTCTTTTTTGAGAGATTGGGTAGAACAGAAAGATTTCTAGAAATCTCAAATGGTGTTGCATAGCTAAAGCTATAGAGTGTTGCTTCACTAAAGTCGCAGAATGCAAGGGTAAGGTTTGGGAAGAATTATGTCATACAGCACAATGTATTTACTTAGAAGTAATGTGTTTTGAACATTTTTACATACCTGAATTGGAACTTAAACTGGGTGAACACTATTTTAGGTGGTACAGCGAGTTAGGACCATACTTGATAGTTTTCTGGAAAACAGTAATGATAAAGAAGAATCCTGCTTTGATTTTACAATTGTTTAATCTATCAGTATTGATGGAAATTATTCATCTGTACCTAGTCAGTGCCTGGTCTTCTGTAATATTTCTGTTGGGGAACTGGGAGTAGACCCTCCTAATCCTTTCCACTAAACTATGCTTCTGTCTCATTTTGTTGCTCTGAAGTGACTGTAACTCTTTGCTTTCCCGGGCTCCTATGATCTGCTAGGAAGACGTGTTAAATTGAAATGTCACTAATGGACTTTGTAGTGAAATTTACTAAAAGTGTAAATAACTTTTCAGCAAAAGTTATCAGTAATCACTGATGTGAAGGGAAGAGTCTCAAAGCGAGAGAAAGAAACCCTGGGGGGGGGACTACTGTTCTTATGTATTGTGATGCTTCTAGAGTTAGGAAATACATGAGAGAAGGAAGCGTAAGATACAATGTTAAGGCACTGCTCAGTTCAAATACATAATAATTTTTGACACTGTTCGTATTTTCCCTCCCATTTCCTTTCCTGCTTGGTGCGAAAGAGAGATAGGGGTAACAACACTGTCTTTCTGAAATTTTGATGCCACCCAAGATTCTCTCTGCTCTGCTTTACTGATAGAGAAACCTCAAACCAGCACCCTTCTCAATGCACTTGTGTAATTTGAAAAATTTTTTCAAATTTTTTTGCTTCATGTAGAGCAGATGCTATGAAAAGGAGGATGCAAGTGGAACGACTTTGCAGTTTCACAGAAGTTGTTCTTAAAAGTAGACTTATAACTTGAATAGTAATGTGTTTATGAGGCTAAATTCTTGTCTCTTTATTTGCCTGAGAAATGCCAGGGGAAGTATCTGAGTCTAGCTTTATGAAAAACAGGAATCACATGACTTACATACAAAAGAATAATTCCACAGGTCTATTGAGAGAGGAAAAATGGTGAAAGAAGACCCCTTTTTCCCCAGATTGGAACTAACTGCAGCAATTGGAAACTCTGACTTCTGGATACACCCTTGTAGAAAATGCTTCTGGTCATGTGAAATTTATGCTAGAAAGCACTGACATCCAGGAAGGCCAAATCCAAGATCGACCCTTTGTTAGCGCACCATTTATTTTGGATAGGAGAAAATACAGGTTTAAAGCTTAGGAAAAGGGGGTTAGCTTTAGTTTTGGATTTCCAGGCTTTTTCTACTCATTGGTACTGACCACAGAAAGGGTTTGAGGCATGTATGAAATTCTTATAACCGGCAGACAGACAGAAAATTGTAGATTTTACTTAATGTACTGCGTCTTAAGTAATTTGTGTATCAAGTAACTGTGTTATATTTTCATTATCAGCAGTATTTGTTTGATCTAGTAGAAATAATTACTGTTTCATTCTGGAAAATGACATTTGAGCTTGAGACTTCGTTATTCTTAAAATTTAGGGCCACCTGCTTCTTAGGACAATATTCTTCTTGCCAGACCATAAGGAGATGGAGCTGCCAAATTTAAGGGAGTAGTCATCTCCATTTCAAAGTCAATAGTCTCTAATGTTTCTAACTCTAAAGCAATAACTCTTTCACCTTCTAATAAATAAAAGTGCATTGGTGGGTGACTGAACAAGGTAGAATTACTTGTGGCAAGATCAAAGCAATACAGCTTTAAGGGAATCTGAAGTTTATTGGAGTTCAGTATGTTTCTCCTCTTTCTGCGAGTACTGAAAGGGGAAAAACCCCTCAGTTTACTTAATAAAAAAAATATACAGTGTGCTATGTAGCAACTTTTAAGTATTTCTTTAATGCTTTACTTTGTGTTCCTCTGCACCTCAGCAGATGTGAGTATTTCTTGTGGGGTGTTTGTGTTAATACTAAGAAAATGTACTGAGGAGAGGTGAACACTGTTCTTTGTATGCCTAAACTAAGACATTTAAATTCTGCTTAGCTGGGGATGTAGAACGAGGTGCAGACACGATCAGAAGGAGTAGCTTTTGCAGAAAGTGTTGACATGGATGAAGAGAACTTCAAAGTAGTATCTAACTGCAGAGACCCATGGAGAAGATGCAGGAGAAGTTTTGCATGGTCTCAACCCTAGAATTGTGTCCTCTTGTGTACCCAAAAACGAGCAAAGGAACACATCCTGAAAGTAAGGGGGGGGAAGCCAATTACCAGCAACAGAAAAAGTCAAAGAAAAGAGAACTCACTGTGAATCTCCAGGTTAATTTGATTGCTTTTGTCATACACTTGGGACAAGAAGTGCCTTTCTCTTATGCTGTGGTGTGAGGTGACATACCTCTTGTGAACCCATGTTTCTCTAGAGTTCTGGACTGCTGGTTTGCATTCTGGCTGTGGTTTTGAAGAGATACTGCCCTTCAAAAATGGGGAAGAGGCCTGGCAGCAGTGCAGGAAGCCTGTGGTAGAAATCTTACAGGAATTACTGAAGAGTAAGAAGTCTCCTGCTGACCTCTCTGGCACTTCCTATGACCTCAGTTTTCTGCATTACTAATTTTCTGTTTATTTTGTAAAAGAAGGAAAGGAGGGTTTTGCTACAGATTAAAGTGTCATTTATTGTTTGCTGTCAGGTTTTTAGCCTACATAAATTCTTGCTTTAATAGGAGGACGATGAAGAAGGAGAGAATAGATGCAGACCTTCCATTAGATTTTGGTTTTCACGTCAGTACCTGCTGCCTTTTACCTTTCCTTTTAAATTCTATATTTCAGTCACCTAGGTAGAAAATTTGATTGTAGTCTTACTGTAAGGTCTTGCTTCTTAATCACGAATTTAATGATAGTTTATATTTTTAGGTAGGGCAAGTCCTTAATGGTTGAGATAATTGCAGTTGTATTGCCCATAGTGATTAATTCTTTCTTCTACTCTGAGTCAGTGTCAAACCAGTGTGACAAGTTTTAATAACAACTTCCCGTTAATAGAAATTTTTGTAACAATGAATGATCCTTCTGGAACACTGACATAAGATTAATGAGGTGGTCTTGCACACTGAATATGAACTAGACTTGAGTTTTTCTTGTCCTTGGAAGTCCTTTGCTTCCAGGTAGTGCTGAGTTTTACAACTGCAGAGGAGGAGTATTTGATGATAGGAGAGCAATTTAGGTGTTTTATCAGAAGTTTTACTGACTTAGTATTTTAAAAAGAGCAGTATGTTTTGTTTTTCATTCCTTCTCTCGCTCTGAGGTTCGCAGGGTTGTTTACATAATGCGTACTTACTTTGAGGGGCTTCAGTTTTGGTTTGTACAGTTACAAACATAATTGTTAGTTAATGTAAGGGTCACGCATCACCTACTGTGTGACAACAAAGATAGGAATTTGTGAAGTGCCGCTTCCTACACAGTGACTGATGTGCATATGCCTTTGTTTTTTTCCTCCAGAACAGGGTAATAGTTCTTGGCAGAGTATTGTTGCAGTGTGGAAGCACAGAATCTTGTTTTCTGTTCAGTGAAATATACTTTCCTCGTGGCACTTAATAAGTGGAGTTAATATGATTTGTACCAACATTGGAAAAATGTACAATTCCTTTTTTTAATTTATTTTGTTTCATAATAAAAATCTGCATGTGTGCTTGGAGATGTTAACATCTAGTAAGAAATATTTTTTTAGGTCACTAATTGCTTTCTTTGACTCTGTCCTAGTTTTCTTTGTTTGTTTCATGTTTCTTATGTATTTGTTTGATATAGGTGTAACAGTGAGAGTCTGCACAAGATGCCAGAGCAGTGGCTAAGCTGTGTGTTGGAAGAAATCAAATCTTGTGATCCTTCATCTACACTATGTGCAACCAGACGTAGTGCAGGAATTCCATTCTACATACAGGTACCAAATAATGTTATTACCTCTGACTTAAATGTATTCACCAGAAAGGCCATAAAAAAAATAAAATTATGTATTTATTTTTCTCACTTCAACTCCTTTTGATCAAACAACTGGGATTTTTTATACAGACCTTTATACAGATTGCCTTTGTGCAATTAAGAAACTGCTTGTAATTAAACCATATTTGGCACCTCAGTTCTGTTGATTCTTTAAATTTTTGGCTTGAGGTAGGTTTGAATGGCATTTCTAAAGACTGAGATTAGGCTCTGTGTTGCCACTGTAATAATCCTGGCAAATTCATAAATTAATTCACAGTTCAAGTAAGGCTTTGTTAACCATGTAACTTTGGGCTTCTTCAGTGCAAAGTTGGAGGGTGGTAAAATATGAACAGACCCTCACAGAATTGTAAAATTGTGGCTTGCAAAGAACTCAGGAAGTCCACTCAGTAGTCATAAAGCACAAGTAATAGTGTTACAATAACTGGTATTGACTGACAGTCTGGAGTGCAATGAGTGAGCAGGTTACTGAAGACTTCTGTCCGTGAATGTGGGATCACGCTCTCACATTCTTCCCGCTCCCTGTGTTAACTATCAGCTCCATAAATCCCAGCTTCTTTGTCTTCTGCCAAGTTCAGAACTGATGGCTGATCAGTTGGCTGGCAGTGTTTTGTCTCTGCCTGAAGTGTTGCCTCTTACTGAGCACCCCACATTACTATGCAGCAGCTCATCTGCATCCCTGTGGAATCAGTCACTGCAGAGTTGGTCTTGCAGATTACACTTAACTGTTTTCATTCCTTAAAGCAGCCATGTTTGCTTTCCCCTAAATTAACCTCCGTGATTTTGGTCTTCAACCAGTTTTCTGAGACAGGAGTCGAAGATTATCTGCACATTTGTAACTTTCTCCACTCTCTCAAGTATAGTCTCAAGCACGTTCCAAGAATCTCAGGGACTGCTGGGAGCAAGCTCTCCCTGCCAGAATAATTCATCTTGCTTGTTTTCCACTCTGAATTTGCTCTGAGAAAATTGAGGCAGCAGGCTTCTGTCTGACCTTGCTTATGTCAGTCACAGCCTGCTCCTGGCTTTGGTAGATGTGTATGTGCTAGACAGCAGGGATCAAAAATAGGGAATTGGTTTTGGAGACACTTTTCCTTCTCAATTTCAGCAGTTAAATACCTTTCTTGTTTATATCCATAAGTTGTCTGCAGAATGAAATTGGTGATTTCAAGTTTACTGGTTTCCCCATTCACATCACACAGTTTGAATCCAGTGGGTATTATCTAGTGTTAATCTTGAGAATATGAAGAAACAACCATGTTTCAATCAGTTATT
Organism: Pipra filicauda; assembly: GCF_003945595.2. Lineage (NCBI taxonomy): Eukaryota > Metazoa > Chordata > Aves > Passeriformes > Pipridae > Pipra > Pipra filicauda. Next base: position 2,714,754 of record NW_024104665.1, on the reverse strand, counting down.
CATGTAAAAAGTTGCACTAATGTAAGTACTAGGGGGGCCCAATGGTATCCCATTGCAGAAAATGTGTGTAGTCTGCAGTTGGCCTACATTACTGGTCTATATTTTGGATAAACAGGTCAGATGCTTCTTTTTTGACAGCTTTGGAAGCATCCAAAATTAGTCTTAAGTCAATTAATGAGAAGTTTCGAAATGAACATTTGGATTATTCTGAATTAATCTGTTTTCAAATTATAATTTTATAGTAAAGAGAGGCGATAGTGTTCTTTGGCAGTAGTTTTGAATGTGCCTATAGCACTCAGTAAAATGAATTAAACTTTAAATAGCACGTTGCATTGAGATAATAAAACACAAGTTTTATTGTAATGTGTAAGTTGTAATGTGTATCCTAACAGTAGTAAAAGAAAATTATTTTATTAATGCATAAAATTGAGACACATCATGGTCTCTTTGCTGTCTACTTCCTGTTATGTGTGTTCTTGTTTTACTAAAACACATCTATTTTAATGATAATATGTATTTTTTAAGGTTATAAACATTTCATAGCATCTTTAAAATAGAAATGTTATTACTTAATAGTACAAAGGTGCAACCCCAATTAGTAGGTGAGGAAATGGTGAGAAAATACGAATTACAGCTTTAACATTTTTAGAGTATGAAATTTTAGTCTTCAGTTCACTCTCCTCTCTTTTATATTTCATGTACACCTTCCCCTCCCCCCCTTTTTCTTCTATCATTAAAGGTACTGATAAACTGACAGTGACTACTCCTGAGTTTCTGCCTCACCTCTGTGCTTCATTTGGCTTGCAGCTGATCCATTTGGTTCTTACTGATACTGAGCAGACTCTGGGAAAAAGCACAAATGGATAATAATTTTTTATTAGAAATAAGTGATTTATGATTATCCCTTTGTACTGACTTGGATAAATTCAACAAGCGGTACTAGGCAAGGAGAGAAAGACTGTTTTACCTCCAGTCCTGAACTTCAGATTACTAAATTAGAGTATTTTCATCTCAGCTGGATGTCCTATGCACTGAACTACTAGTTGGAGATGGATGCACCTCTTATCTGTTTTTTAAAATGTGCTGCTTTTTTTTATCCTGTTTGCAAACCAGAATTTATTCTTTGGCCAGCCCTTATCAGATGTATGTTATTAAACTAAAAAAAAGTCCATACTAGGAAATATAAGTATGTATAATATGGCAGATACTTATGCTGTCATAAGTATGATAATGTTTTTGCTCTGTGATAAATTTCTCTCTCGTATACAAGCGAGTTTCTTAGGCACGTGAATAGTGCATGAGCAATGTTTTCCTACTGTAAAGTTGGATGCTGGAAGGCTTTGAACAAAGCAAAGAGTTGAAACTGAAACTTACTTTTTGCAAATTTTTATTTAGTCCTTGTGTATGGTCAAAATCTAGGCTGTAATATGGTAGATGTAGGAATGTGGAGAAGATTTGGTAGTAAAAATGGATAGAAACATCTGATTTTATTTTTTTTTCTTTTTTTACTTTATGTAGGCTTTGTTAGCATCAGAACCCAAGAAGAGCAGAACAGATTTGCTGAAAATGACAATGGCAGAATTGATATCTTTGGCTACACCTTTGAATGAATCATTAAGTGTAATTCCACAGGTAAAATTCAGCCTCTCATCAAAAGGGAAATGACAAAAATGTGTTTGTGCTATTTCAAACAGTTAAGGAAAACCTGTGTTTTTAATAGGACATTCTGATTTTAGTATCTGTAGCCAATTTTAAAATGTGTTTGCCTGTGCAGAGGTCATGAAATTGCTGGCATTTGCAATCTGTATAAGATACTAAAAAATGGATTGGGCATAATTTCATAGGGTTTTTTCTACACAAATGTAGTTATATATGATCAGTTTACTGCCTGTACTATTTCTAAACAAATAGATAAGTAACTTCCTTTTTACAAGAGAATTAACAAGCAAGCTTTTGTTTACATTTAGAGTAAATAAGTGAGTTATTTGTGCATAAATCATATTGTATGGAGTAAAACACTACATGAAAAGTGATTTTATGCCTGCTTAGTAACTTCAAAACCTTAAATACATACATTTCGAATACTAAAATATCTTTTAAAGGCAAGACCTTTATCTTCAAAATGTTGCTATGAAATACTGTTTGTAAGTACAAGTCATAATTTGTTGACAATACATAGAAATATGTCCTAATGGCTCTGCCAGATCTTCTGCTGGTATAAATTTATGTAGCCTTGTCAAAGCCTGTGAAGCTACACGGATTGCCACCTTCCCTTACTGAGAGAAGAGAAATATCAGACAATGCTCCATATGGTGTAGCGAGCCTGGCTGTCAGTTCTTCCTCCTGTGAGTTGTAGTTTATTTTTTCTCACAGTATCTACAGCGTGTCAAGAATGTTGGAAAAGATGATTCTAAACTTTGAATGTTATTTTTACAGCCATGATAAGCTAAGGAAAGAAGAATGTTGGCCTTCGCTTCCAGTGCCTTGGACTATAGTTGTTAGGGGAATATATTTTTAAGCTGTAAATGCTGCACAATTTTAATGTATTTTTTAGTAGCAGTATTTCTTGTATTTAATATGGAAACAAAGTGCTGTAAATGTGTATTTAGATTATTTTTGCTGTGCATGTTCAATGCTGTAGATACATATATTAAATTTAAGATATCTTCCAATGAATCTATATTTTTCTTATATCTCCCACCACAGGTTCATGCTTTAAATATCCTCCGGGCACTGTATAGGGATACACGTTTAGGTGAAAACATCATGCCTTATGTTGCAGATGGAATAAAGGCATCAATTCTAGGGTTTATGTCACCTGTCTGGGCAGTAAGTTAATTCTTAATTTTGCTTCTCTAATTTAACAGGATATAGAGTGGTACTGTTCAGTGAAGCTTTAATCATGTTTATAAATGGCAGTATCACAATTTCTGGAATGTTACATGATGTAATATATTAAGGTGCAGTGAAAAATAATGTGGAGCTGCAAAAAAGTCATAGTTTTGGTCATGTTTTTTGGTTTCGTTTAATTTTTCTTAATGTGAAGTGCTGATATTCATAAAAAAGTAGGGACAAAGATTACCTTGTAGGTAAAAATATATCTAGCTTTTAAATTTGGAATCAGTGCACTGAGCCCGTAAGGAGTGCACTTACATTCCTTCTCACTGTTACTTTGCTCTTCAGTAAAGGATTCCGTATGGCATATTCAGGTAGAACGTTTCATGATCTGCTATGCATAAGAGTGAGTGCTTTGAACCACTAGAAATCTGGATGTATCCTTTATATTAAATATGGACATCTCCAAAGAACCTGGACTTTCTTTTAGTATCATTTTGATTGGAAAGGTGTACTGAATTAATTGTTTCCATGTGCTGACCTCTGAGGAGTAGGCACGTTTTCACTCAGCTGTTGTTTTTGACTGTATTTAAAAAAAAAAAGTACATTTTAAAGGGATTTTTAAAGCGTAGTTCATATTCTTTCCTTTTCCCTTTAGGTAAGAAATTCATCTACACTTCTTTTTAGTGCTCTGATTACAAGAATTTTTGGGGTTAAAAGAGAGAAAGATGAAAATTCAAAAAAAAACAGGTAAGCTTCACTTTGTATGAATTGTAAGTTTGCAAAACATGACCTTAGCCAACAACAATTTGTGAATGTTGCTTGCATTATGGATATACTTGATGTTACAAAAACATCTAGCTCTGCTTAAACCGTGCTGCCAAGAAATAAGTGGTAGGGCCAGAAATGTCTCCCGTTAAACCCAAAGTTAATTTGTACTCGTGTGCAATTTCACAGAAGGGGAATGGTGTTGAGAGATTTTGCCACCAGTGGCTCTTCCAAATGCCTGATGGCTCTTTTGGCCACAAACTAACCCCCATAGCTCTTGACAGCAAGGAGAGGGTGAGAAAGAGAAGAGGAACAGTGGTTACATTTGTGTTGGCTTCCCTCTAGAGCGGGCCTGGAGGCAATTTCACCCCTACTAATTTGAGATTTTTCCCTTTAGTCTTCTTACTCTAGAACACTTTCATGTCTCTTTCCTCCAAGCTCCAAAAATTACAGCTTGCAAAGCCATTTCTCTTCCAAGGGATTCTACCCTTGGATTCTGTAGTCTGGCTTCAAATCCCCTACTATTTCCCTTTCTTAAGTAAACCCAATTCTCCTCTGACTCCTAAAACTCCCTAGTCCTGAGCATTCCTGTTTCTTCGCTCCCTCCAGTTAGTGCACAAGTACCCCCATGTTTTCTTTGGCCTTCAGCTGCTTCCTTTAGCTTTTGCAGCAATTGAAGCATGTCCATGCCCTGTGCTCTATAACTGAGGTTTCTGCTCTAGTGGGGATGTGAAAAAAACCCTGGACGCAGAATAAACTCATTAAAAAATACTCCTGGGTAAGCCTGTGGGGCCATGGAGTGGTCACGGTATGGATATTATGGTAACCATTTCAGAAATTCCTAATGGATTTTCACATCACAGGCAAGGTATGCAATTTCTGAAAGAAGGCAATTGTTATGATTTACCTTGAAAAATTCCAACCCTTTTTGCTCATTATATAGTGGTTTCTTACTGTTGATCTATGTAGCTAATACAATTTTCGTGCATATTATGAAAAACTAAATGTCCTGGGATGATACCAGTCTTTCATCTTTTAGATGTTAGATAGGTTCCATTTTAGCTGTTTGAAACAATTGATTTCAGGTATCACTTGAAAAAATTAGTTAATATACATGTATGAACATGAGGAAGAAATATGGATGGGAGACTGGAGGGAGAATTCCCTTAGAAAATGACTTCCCCCAGAACGATTTGAAATGTTAGCTCCCCTACTGCATGAAATTATTCCTGCTTAGTCATAAACTCAAATCACTTCTTGCCCAAACCTGGGACTTACTCCTATAACCCCTGAAACCCAAGGAGAGCAATAAAAAGCGTTTTTTATTTCTTGCCTTCTCACATCGGTTTTGTAACAGCAGTTAAAAGTTGGTTGTGGGTGGTTTTTTTTAATTTTATTTTATTTTTTATTTTTATGTTGAGCACTTACTGAAGGAGGTACAACACACCTCGGCTTTTTTAAGCTTGTATCCCAGGGAAAAACTTCGCATTAACTTCTGCAGTGGGCAGGCAACTGACTTCTCAAATGCATGGAGTGTGATGACATATGGAATCTGAGATTTCTGTTTGGGAAGCTGCAGAAAGTAATGCATTTGAGCATCTGTTGGGGATGGGAGATACCAGAATGAAGGAAAGGAATCTTCTACATAGCTCAATTAAATTTATTGAAAAAACATTGCATGTAGTCACTTTTGCTGTTTCCTACATGTAGTTGTCAATACAGTGAAACAGGGAATGGGCAGACACTTCTAAAGACAGGTCACTGAGATACAGGAGGTATGAAAACGGAGACAGAGATTTGATTTCTAACTCCTGGCTCTACAGGAGAACCCTGCCGATGGGTGTAAGGTGGGTTTTGTTTGGGAGGAGATAGGTCTGTGTTTCCGTAGTTTGGCACCACGAGGTGTCACTGTTGCTGCACAGCTCCCTGCAGCCACATCCTTGGGGTGCAGCTGTGCTTGGGCACTTCGGGAGCTCTAGGCTTGTTTTGTTGAGTGTTTTGCCAGAACAGAATTCATATATTACAACAAAGTAATTTCCCCCCCCATTTCTAAATATGGCAATTTACTTCAAAAGCACTGGCATTTTTTAGCAACTTGAATCTATAGGAACTTGTGTGAAAATCATCTGGGTTTGAGCTGCTTGTTCTGTTGCCTTCAAGGATGTTCTGTTTGCATTAAGGGGGCAGTCTGTCCGGAGACCAACTCTCTAATGCTGCCATTAGGACACTGTATAGGTTTCTAGTTTTTCTAATTTTAGATTAAGGGGTTAAATCTGTCTCTTTTGGGTCATCAGGGCTTATTGCTGGGGTATTCTGAGCATCTTTCTAAAAAAGGATGGACTTTCTGACTGTTTTCTCAAGAAGAGTTCCAATGAAACTGATAAAATTGGGGTAATGGAGAGTTTGTGTAGACTTTAAGAAGAAATGTTTGCTGAAGCATAAAGTATCAGTCCATCTTTTTAACTTTAGTATGGACAAAAAATGATAAATTGGAAATTTAATATGTGAAAAATAACAACTTTGTGCAGCTCTTGCAAGTCAAAGAGAGAGAAGTTGTGTGAAGACTGTTTACAGTGATCCATGCAACTATCGAGGTTGAGCTTTATCTCTTTAGTAAAAAGAAAGTTAGAAACAGAAATCTTCTCTGGGTTTTCTCTTTCTGAGAAAGAGCGTATCAAAACTTCTAATGCTGCTGCAGGTGTGTGTGTTAGTATGTATATACATGTGTGTGTGCATTTGGCTAAATGATACTCTGAATTTCAGAGACTTTACATTTGAAAAATGGTCTAATTAACACTTACCAGTAGAGGGTTTAGTTTAGGTTTTGTATACTTAATTTGGGAATATAATTTTCTTAAATGCTATGATAATTTCAAATCTAGTCTTCTTGGAATCTAGTGTTCTTGGAATGAGATTTATAGCCACATAATACAAAGTAGTGAGGAGGGGTTGGAAAGAAGTCTCTGCAGTGTGGCCATTGGTACCTGTTTACATACAAGGACTCCCTGAAACAACATCTCAACCTCAACCATATTGATCACCATAACTGGTCTACTCTGGCCTCCAGTCGGGAGGTCTGGAGACACACCATCTATAACGCTGCTGCTTCCTTTGAGAACGCATGCAGGGTCACTCTCGAGGAGAAAAGGCAACGCAGAAAGAATCGTGTCTTGCAGAATATACCATCCAAAGAGTCTTTCTGCTGTGCCTTTTGCAATCGGACATGTCTGTCTCGTATTGGCCTTATTAACCACCAACGTGCTTGTAACAAATGTGAATAGAGCCTTTCCCAAATCTTCTTTTGCGAAGCCCAACCATGAATGAACAGAATGTATTCTCTGCATATAGATGTGTCACGGTTTACTTTAGAGAAAATAACCACCCTTCTCTGAGCTCTTCACAGCGCAGGTATTTATGTTAGTGTAGTCAGCCACTTCACACTTGGAAGATGCTAAGTCTGCACCCTATTTTTGCCTAGCTACCGTGGTATCAGCTGTGAGCTGTTCCCCAGCCCCACTGCTGCTCAGCACTTGCACTGTGCACTGGGACCTTCCGTCTACCCTGGCAGAGGCTCTGGAGAGCAGGCTGCCATGGCCCGGCCCCCAGGCACATTTCCCACAGGCTGCTCTGGAGTCACAGAATTATAGAATGGCTTGGGTTGGAAGGGAACTTAAAGACCATCTAGTTCCAACCCCTGGCCATGGGCAGGGACACCTTCCACAAGACCAGTTGCTCAAAGCCCCATCCAACCTAGCCTTGAATAATTCCAGGGATGGTGCATCCACAAATTCTTTGGGCAACCTGTTCCAGTGCCTCACTGCCCTCCCAGTGAAGAATTTCTTCCTAATATCTAATCTAATCCTACCCTCTGTCAGTTTAAAGCCATTCCCTATTTTCCTATCACTACATGCCCTCATCAAGAGTCCCTTTCCAGTCCTCTTGTAGGCACCACCCTGAGCAGCTTGTTGAAGACCTAAGTACTGCACTTGGTTTAATGCAAATTGATTGAATAGGACTTTAGACAGCAGTGAGTTCTGTACATCGGTGAGGTTTTTCTCTCATTTTTTTATTAGATAGCCACTTCTGGTTTTCCTGTGCTTTTTTTTTTTTTTTTTAAGGATGTACACGATCAGGAATTGCCTTTGAGACAATTTGCCATTTGACATAGAACAAACTTCAGTCTTTAGGGTAATAAAAAAGGATCATCCTGGTTTATCTGAAAATTGGAATATAGATGTTGCAAAGTCCTCAGAAAGAGCAACCAATGGACTGAGGTAGAGGCTGGGGTTAAAAGAAAGAATGTGGGCTGAGGAGAATTCCCTTTGAATCTCACCTTGGTGGAGGAGGTTCCAGGATGGAAAAGCTTCAACTCTTTGATTAAAAAATAGGTTTTTAAGCAAGACTGAAATGGTAGAGTGCAACCTGGTGATCTTTACATTTTGTAACCTGTATATATATGTACGTAGTTGTATTTTGGGAAGGAGGAAGCTCCTGTGTTTTATAATTGAGTGAAGAAAAAATGCGTATAGAGAAAAATAGTTAGCTGTCAACACAGATTTTCTGTGGCGAAAATATTCATGCTGCTAGGAATTTGAGTGTGAATGCTGCCATCTCAGTGTCTTATTTGAAAAGAAACAACTTTTATTGGTATCTATGTAGGACTTTAGGTCTTATTTTTCATTTCTAGCTTTCAGTAAATGTTGATGACTATAACTTCAAGCTCTTGGAAAGGGAAAACATCTTTTTAATTACAATAGGATGAAAACTGTGTAAATACAGGTTATGAAGATGCACTGTTGGCTGTGAGGCAGTCAACATGCACGACTGCCCTCTACTTTCCTTGTTTTTGTTGCAGGTAGAATGTTCAGCACTTCTCAGTAAGTGGTTGCTTGCACACTTGAAGGTCACTGAGTAAAATTAAGTTAACTTTTAAAAACAGCAAGTTTTTTTTTTTTCTCCTAAATTGTATGCTTTTTCTTTAACATTAAGGTTTTGTATGAATACTAAGGTTTTTAAAACCATAAAGAATTGCATTTTACACTGTGAAGAGTTACAGGAAAACATTGCAAATTGAATGTTCTGATGCAAACCTCTCTTTTCAGAATGTTATCCCTACATTAAATGAATCTAGTATTATCTTCCTTTTCTTTAAGCTGCTCTAGACTCTAGAGTTGTATCTTTAAGGTACATGGAATACAACATAAGTACACATGATTCCTGTTGAATGTTCCATTCCTGGCAGGCTGACATGTGTCCTGCATATCTAACTTAACAGCTGAAAAATCTGTCTTACATCAATGATGTTTTGTCAGTCTTAACAACAAGTTTATTTGCAGTGCATCATACTAGGCTCTGATAGGACTTGTGAGATGAGTCTGTGTTGCCCACAGAGGAGTGACCAGTACTATTTTGGGATAAGCCAAAATAAACTTTGGTGGCACTAATGTGGTCAAGCTGTAATGGCACATCAGTGTTCTAAAATGGGATGGCCCTTAGGCGAGTTTCGCTGGGGGCAATGCTCAGACTGACTCTGCGCTGTAAACGCTCAGTGCTGACTGGGAGACACACCACTGGCAGAGGTCCTGGTGCCGGCTGAGGTACAGCTCCGTGTGAGGGGATGTGACTGCAGCGATGGGCCCAGGAAGAGCAGCGCTGAGGCAGCAGAGTGCTGAGCCTCTTGTGCCCGCTCCAGCAGGGAAACGCAAGTACGGCTTGATTCACAAAACTGGCCTCTGAGCTCTGTACCTCTTGGACTGCGTGCTGCAAAGGGAAGGGTTGGGATTGCTTTATTTGGATCTTCTTAGTGATTCCCTAGTGGATTTTCTCTTGCAACCTTGACCTGTTGCAGCTTTTCAGTTGAAATAGTGTCAGTGACAGTGAGGTTTCATGAGATGGCCAAGCCATTTAAATGCCTGTGGTCCTTTTCCTCTATCTCCTTCTGTGTCACCTTCTGCAACCTGTTCCCTCCATGCCACTACAGTTGTTCCAGTGAATGCTTGCGAAGTACTTATTAAGGATTTGGTGCAGTACATTGCCTTCTGAGGGGGTTGTTTTTGTTAAGGAAAAAAAAATCCCTTCCCCTTCTATCTGCCAAAAATAGGCCACAGTTATTTGGTTCAACTTTTTTGTTTTTAATGCTCTGGCTCTCTTTTTTTTATTGACTTTGACAGATATAGAAGACTTAGTCTCAGAATTGTCTCAAGAAAACATGCAAAAGTTCAGGCTGACTCAGATAACTGTTACGGCTTTTACTTGATTAACAGTTCAACAACAATCTACTTGTTCAAACATAATTTTGAACAAGCTTTCTAAGTGCCTTATAATAAAAATAATGGTGATAAGGTGCTATTAACTTGTAAACTGAAGGTAAAATGTATGAAAGTTTTGTGCAGAAACAACTTGAAAACAAGCTCCTAAAAAAATCTATTTCTCTTTATGTTACTACTTCAATTACTCTGTTTGTTTTGTAAGTCTAATCTAAAACTATCTAAAATTTCCTGTAGCAGAAAATACAGACTGCCCTCCTTGAGACTGAGGATGCTCTCTGTCTATAATTTCTGCAGATTTTAGGAACACAATGTGTGTTTCTGTCTTTTAGGTAAAATGCTATAGAACCATTTTTACTTGAAGATTTTATCTTGTATATACAAAGTCAGAAAAATAATAAGCCTCAGTCCTACATAAACCCCAGTCCGTGTTTTTCAGGCCTAAAAACACAAATCACTGGTGTGCAAATGTGTATCTGTCCTCTCCTGAACCGGGAATATCTTCATAACATCCTGTCTTAAGTCAGCACCAGAAAATTGAACAATGATCGTGGTAAAGTGACATGAATGAAAGTTTACCCAAAGTGAAACATCTTAAAAATATATGTGCTGGCCTGGGGTAACTTTAGTCCATTCATTTGTTTTAAATAAATTAGGGGCATGATGCTAATATTTATTTCTACCAAGTGAGTAAAATACATTCCGTGAAACAAAAATTACTGTAAACTAACCACACAGGTTGGTAATTTAGTTTCTGTTGTAGTGATAAGTTTTCATTAATATGAATAGATGTAATTATTCTGTTTTGATCCATGCATAATGTACATATCCCTTCTTCATCAACTTCACTATACTAATTAAAAAGCAGGTACTCTTCACAGAATACTCCCAGACAGCGACAAAGTGTGGGTTATTTGGAGGTAAAATTTACAATGATAATTTTGTGGTAAGAGATTAAAGAAAATAGTGTTATAGGCAGTGGTTGAACAGAGTTCTTGGAGGCTTTTTAGAGATCTATACATATCTCTTAGTTATATTTGTGTGTGTACGTACATTTTTATGTACATAAACACATATGCACACTCATGCATATGCACAGTTCAACTTTCTAAAAAATGTGTCTTAAAAGTAATTATACGTAAAATATTTACTTTAAACTATGTTTTAGATATAGTTTTAGGTACATGCATATATAGAGGTACATTTGTATATCAAAATTGAGTGATGATTAATATTGGTGCCAGGTTGTATCTGATGTTGGGTGGTTGTTCCCTTGTTTTTATTCTGAGCCCATTGTACGCTTGCTTCTCTTGCTATTATAGCACCAAAAATGCTCTTGGAAAAGTGCTCTTTGCAAGTTATTTTAGTGAACTGTGTGTTGCATAATTATTCCTCTAAGTCACACTTTTCCTGATGTATTTGTTCTATGCAGGTGCTCTTTCTATACCTGATTACACAAAGAGTGTAATAAATAGCAAAACAAGAGGTATAAAAAAACTTGTACTTAAGAGATCAAAGCAAACCAGACCATGCAGCCCTTTGGAAATCTTGGCTAGCTCTCTTGTAAATAAAACTGGTTCTAAAGCAGAAGGTATTTAACTACTGTATTTATAAAGGTCTTGATTGGCAGTTCAGTTATTAACCTCATAAAACAGCAGCGTAAACTAGTAAGAATGTTTATTCTAGCACTTCTATCTAAAGGAAAATGAAAACCAAGATATAGTGGCATATTCTTAGTTCCTTTTAAGTACTTATTTTAGGTGTGTGTAGCATAAAAGAATGTTTTTTCAAGTAGTAAACTTAAACTATTTTGCTTACTGTTCTGGGATTTAAGTATTTTCTAATTCCTAACAAAACAAATGTTAGATTTCTTGGAGGTACAGAGTCACCACAGCTTTATTAAAGGTGCAAACCCGAATCTTTATAATGATTCTTCTTTCCTCTTCACAGTGTTTTTCATTTCATATAGAGGAAAAAGGAAATTTGAATTGTGTTTTGTAACTAATTTGATGAGGTTACAGAAGAGTTTTGCCTTTGTGTCACTGAAGAGGTGTCCTGTATCATGTTAGGTCTAGAAAAACAAGTATGCAATAATCTTCTGTATCCTTCCTCTTTGTCTTACTAGCCAATGTATTACACCAGGTTTTTTTACAGTTGTTTTTTTCAAATACTGTTGCTTTTCAAGCCTCCCACAAAATTACATGGCCATTTTGTCTTCTATGGCAGTGCTAAAATTCTCTTATGCATGTGAAATGTTTTCTTCAAAGCAGTTTTTCAGGAGTCCTGAGAGAGTATGTGATTTCAGGAATTTAGCTCATACCTGTGTTCGTTAAATGAAATTATCTGAAGCAAATTAAAATTTGTATATAATCTCTATTTCTGAAGGAACTTGCCTGTTGCTATTGTCTTAATCTCTTAGTAAAAAAATAGTGATGATTCTCTGGTTATCCTCCAGAGGGACTGCTAATCAAGAGCTTTCATAAATATATATTTCTGAATGAATGAAACAAAATTTTAAGTGGTTATTTTTATTTCACATCAAGCTAGTATTTGAAATACTAGTGTATGTTGTGGAAAACAATACTTTGTGCTGAATTGAAGACTAATTTACTAACTTACTAAAAACCTGCTAAATCTCAAGAATTTTGTTGTTTAAAGCAGGAACTACTGTCCACTGTAATTACAGTAGGTAGTGATGGCCAGGAAATACAGGAAGAAAAGAAAAACACTGATCTGTTAAGAAGACAGGGTTAAAATCATGGTGCCAGAGTGGGTAGCTATGTGGAACCATGCAGACAGTAAAAGGATCTCTTTATTCTGTTTTCTTGATTCTCATTCAAAGTGTGACTGCTGGCAGTACAGGTCAGCAGTGTCTTTGGATGAGTTAAAACCTCTAAGGATGGTCATTTCACAACCTCTTTGAGTAATATGTTTAAATGCACTGTTCCCCTTGCCCAATTTGAAATTTCCAAGCTATGATTTGTGTCCTTTCTGTGCTGTCTCCAACTACTGCAAGAAGATTAGCTCTCTAGTCTTTAATTCCTTCAAGTGGTTGTAGGTTTTTGTTAGATCTGTCCTGGACCTCCTCTTTGTCAAACAGAGCAAACCTGTCTCCTTCAGCTTCTTCTTACAGGACAGGTGCTCGAGGCCATGTCTATCTGAGCAGGTCTTTGCTGGGCCCTCTCCTGTGTGTTCTGATCTCTTCTGAACCTGGCAGTCCGGCTTGATGGAGGATTTCATGTGCAGCCTCACTGCTTGATCTGATGCTGCATTCATCCTAATGAACATAGTCCAGTATGCAGTTTGTCCTGTTTGCAGTGAGGATGTGCCATTGGCTCCTACTGAGGTTGGCATCCACTGTAACCCCTGTTTTTTTTCCCATGGGGCTATTGGTTTCTGAGCCAGTTTGATATTAGCCTGTGCTGATACTCAGAATTATTCAGCCAGGTGCAGAATGTTGTTTCTCCTTGTTGAACTGCATGAGGTTTCTGTTAGCCCAAGCCTTAAGTTTCTCAAGGTCTGTCTATACTGAAATTCTGCTGTTTGGTGTTTCATGCAATCCCCCTAATTCAGTGCTGTCTACAGATCTGCAGAGGGTGCTTTCCATCTCTTTTCAACCACTGATATCTGTTGGGCCTGGTGGTCCAGCCCAAATGCTTTGTTTATCCAAACTGTACTGCCTCAGTTTCCAAATGAGAAATCTGAGCAAAGCTGAACGTGTTTGTCAAGTACAGCATTTTCTAGTCCTTTTTTAAGTTTTTTTCCTGAATGAAAATATAGTTTAACTGCTTTCCCTAGGAAATAAGAACAGATTCCAGTTCTCACTAGACTCTTGGATTCTCTGTGCATTTATGCACAAGTGTTTTTAGGTTGGTTTCTGTTACTTACTTGTTTTTGTATATGAAACTGAAACCCGGCAAGTTGGAGCCTTTCAATAGTGTGTACACTCTCTTCCCAAACTCTGTTAATGGTGCGTGCCTTAGAATTTGAAGATTACCTCCTTGAGCTGGCAATAATGTGGTCATTTTAGGATAAATTTAAGATTCTGCCTCTCTTTTCTCAAGTGAAGTGAAAGCTGCAATTCTTATGGAGATTTTTGATTTTCAAGACAGTGTGAGCTACCTGTTCATCCTTTCAGATCCCTTTCAGGGAAAGAACAGGAATGCTAAATTGGATGACTAAAAACAAGTTAGCCTAGTTAAGTTGCATTGTGGGATTTTTTTAATAATTCAATGAAATCAGGAGAAGCAAATATGTAAAATGTCTATTATCTATATAAATCTGTCCTTTTGAATGACAGATTTGCTAAATTCTGTCCTGGTTTTCAGGTTCTTCCAACAGCAATTGTCCTTGCAGTGCAAGGAGTAAATTTGATTCTGTTTCTGCATTACTACTCTTTAACATAAGAGCAGTGACATATGTGACATATGTGTGGCATTATGTGACATCATGGTTAATGATTCCACCATGAGGATTGGTATAACACGAGTAGATTATACAGGAGACAATATTTCTATAATCTCATTAAAACTATGTTCTTGGTCTTGATCTCTCTAATTGTGTCTCATCTATATTTTTTTAACATTCCAGTATATTTTTTTCTTTTTAAATATAATATTATTTTTTCCTGTCAAATATCTGACCATGCTTTTGTCCGCTGACTTGAGATGTTAGCAATATTTATATGCAAAAAGAGCACCAGAGACCCTTGCTGCCCTCAGAAGATTGTCTCCAAATCTCACCTATGCTGTACTCAAATATTAACATATTTACTGCAAATGTTCTCTAACATATCAGTTACTAAAACCAACTTACAAGGTTATAAAGCTTTGTTCTTCTGAAAAATAAATGAAAGAACAGAAGCAGGTGATCTTTGACATGTCGCAGTAAAATGATACTTATGCCCCAGTGTCACAGCAGAATTTTAATCTCCTGGACTATTCTGTTAAGTGTACAGAACAGCTTTAAAAAGAACATTGCAACGTCCATAGTTTTATTCTTAAATGTATTTTTTAAAATACACTTAAAAAGTCTACATACTTGCTATGCATAAAGATGGAATATTTATTTAGAAAGTCAATAGTTATACAAACATAGATTATGCATTATGCAGAATCAAGTTACTACTGAGACAAACATAATGTATAATGACCAGACATGTCAGAGGTTGAAGCAGCATTTATGAATTTGGTTCTAGAAGTTTGATGGTAATTAATACTTCCACAAAGCAGATGAAATGAAAACTGGTAAGTACATGATTTTTGGCTGAACTTAAGCCATCCCAGGTTCTTCTCTGAAAATTGATAAAAGCCAAAGAACTGGTGCTAAATGAATGGAAGAACTGCTGACAATGGAGAATAATAAGGGCTTCTGGGTTAGGTTATTTTTCAGAAAAAAGTAAAACTGATTTTTGCATATTTTCTGAAGAAACGTTATCAACACTTTTAAGCATGATATATAGTTTACATAGACTTTTCCTTGAAGTTTTATAGATTTACAGTCTGCTTTGAGTAATGCCTTTCTTCTTTTTTTTTTTAATTTTTACTAGTTGTTGGATTTTTTTTGGAACTTAGCTGTGATTCACTCTTGTCTTCTGAATGCTTATTGCTAGCAATTAAATTCTGACCTTCATATCATCACATGCCTTCAAAATAACTTCTTGCCAATTTATATGAACTCTATATTTTGTGAAAGATGTTTCTTTTCCCTGTTTTTCCTGCTCCAGAGTCCAGACTCAGGGGGGCACAGAGAATTGTTAGCAGTGATGGGTGTCACTTGATTCTGTCTGACATAGTACAGAAGATACCTCCGTATTACAATTTTTCATTAATGGAACATCTTTTCAGGTGGAAAACCTGAGTGAAAATGGAAAAGAAACTCATGTATATGTCTCTACACAAACACTCTTTTGTCAGTCTTTCTTGTGAGTGCTAAAACATGGCTGCTGTCTCTAGCCATCAAAATGAAACCTTTTGTGAACGGGCTGTACTCTAACATAGTCATCTGGCTTTTCTGCAAAGTTACTTGCATATGAGAAAGCATTGAGGTTGTTAAACTGCAAAGTATCTGAGATGTAAATATTGCATCTTCCTATCTGTGTACTGCAGTATTCTGTGTGTATACAGTTTTACAGATTATTTTTGCTAGTGAATTTAGGAGGATATGGGTGCTCCCATTAGTTTCTCTCTCAGCCTTTCTACATCAAGCATCATTTTAATTATGTACTTGAATGACATTTTACATCGGGGAGAGGGATTTTGTTGTAAGCATCATCAGGCCACTGATAACTTCTCTGTTTCATTACTGTAGGTCCTCTTTCAGTAAATAACCTTCCACTAATTCGTTATTTAGGTCTCAGTAATCCCATTTGAAATTCTGGATTGTGTAATTGTGCTACTTTGAGTTACTAACAGGAAAAAGAAAATATTGTTTCAGAGTCTGTGGTTTAACATACTATCAAAGATGAGCTCTGAGGCAATATAAAAATAGTTTCAACTGGACATGGGCAAAAATACTAGTATCTTAAGGCTCTTCTCAGTTACTTCCTTTATAAACACGTTTTAGGGTGAGTAGATGTAAAATCTTGTGATCTGCAAAATGTTTGGTTTAAGAATTTAATTATGGTAGCTGTGTTGCCAAACATCTGTGTTTGAACTGTGTCAGTGACTAATGGGAAGATAGTTATCTATAGATATTTTTAATTTAGACCTATCATTCCCTGTCAGATATATTTTAGAATAGGGGGGAAGAGTTTGTTTCATGAAAACTGTTAGCAGTGGTTTTTGGGTTGTTTTAGTCCCCTTGATATATTCCTATATAGGTGTATCAGGAACTTATCTCCTTGTAAAGATATGGATAGCTTATTAATTATGAAGTCTAACTGACATATGTGTGTATATGTACATGCATGAATCTGTTTATAATAGTAACATGAGACATATCTTGGTTGGTATTCATTTTTCACAGGAGTACTTTTTTGATGAAATTAATACAAAATATGTGGCTTAGTGTCATGAACATTTTGGAAAAGCAGAACCATTACATTTTTCTGTTGTTCCAGTCTCAGTTACGATACTAAAATACCTGTGTATACCTAATAATATGTACATGTTTCCAGGGGCAAAAAAGATGGTCAGTAATCAAAAATGAAACAACTAAATACCTCTGTTTTATTCTGTCTAGCTGTTTTTCTTTCTGCTTATTCCCTGTTGCACATATCCCTGCCTTGACATCCCCAGGTAGTGGATTCACACTTAAAATAGTGCTCTGTATTTTTGAGAACACCTTTGCATTTTGCAGCACTTTTGCTAGTGTGTAGTCTTTCTTGTTTCCTCTCTGAACTGGAGGCCCTGTAACAGTCTGCTCAGACAGTTGTCTCTCTCTTTTTCTGAAAGTGCCTATGGAGATCTTTTCTGCAGCTACTGCTGATTAATGGTATTGATTAGGCTGCCTTCTCCCCTCACATAAGCTGTGGAGCAGTAAACCAAGTGGGAGGGTATGTAAACTACCCACTTCAGTAGTTATCAATTTCTTTTCCTCTCAAAAAGGTTCATGAAACCATGCTAATCACAAAGAATTTTGAGACTTCGTAAGGATATTCCATTCCATTATTTAATATTGATTCACGTGTGGCTGCTGAATTTTTAATACATTAAAAATGGACCTTTAAAAGTACTTGTGTGAAATGCTACTTGTATATAGTCTTCTCTTAAACCTCTAACCAGTGGTCATCCATTCCATAGGAATCTTAACCTCAATTCTGCTTTTGCTTGATGCACTCTATTGAACAAGAGGTGGAGGTGTCACAGCATTTTTGAATAGAATTTTTTCTTTTTTTTCTTTTACTGAATTCCTAATGTTTTACATATGAAAAACTCAGTCAGATGGACTGTTTAACTTGATATACTTAGATCTTATGTTTTTAGCTGTCTCTGGCTTTGCATCTTCAGTTTTCTGCATAATGTATGTACAAAAAATTGAAGTTGTTTTGAAGAAGCTGTTAGAAGAAATTATATGAGTGTCTTCAGTGATTATCAGTATTGATGTCTTTAAACTGTCCTCATTACTGCTTTTATTTATATTCATTCTTGGTTTGAATGCTTCCATCTAATTTTTTAACTTGAAGCCTTTTTGTAGCTGTTACAGCTACTGCAGATTCATTGGACATGCTTTTAGTTATAGCAACTCACTATATTGTGTATATATATTCACAGTATTGTTTCTTATGTGCCTAGAGAAAGTTTCCTGTACCTCTTTGAACGTTTGTTTCCATCTAGTAAGCTGTTTTTGCTGTGTTTATTCTGTGGCCTGTGGCTAAGGCATGTTATGTTAGTGGAGTGCTGGAAGAAGCCGTGCTGATGCTTCCCATGTGCTCATTTACTCGTGCGTGATTATTTTTGTCTGCTTATTTTTACGCGCATTCAATATTGCCATCTCATTGTGTTATTTCTCTAGACCCGGATCTGTCCGCTTGTTGTAAGCGCTGCACTGGAGTCATGCTAACGCATGACATTTATCTTGATTGATCTCGTGGCAAGCAAACCCTGTGGTTGGCTTTCTTTTTCTAAATGGATGGCCTTTCATTTATTTAATTTTAAAGGCAGTCTGTTTTATCTGCATAGCATATATGTCTGATTAGAACCTCCCCACTGTAACATTCAGTGGGGATGGTTCTTGCTTAGATGATGCTGAGTGGTTTCCTATAAACCATGAAGCCATGCTTTATCCGATCTAAACCAAACAAATACAGAAGATTTCTACTTACCTCCTTTTAGCTGGGATTAATTTGCTGTTGTGGCTTGAACTGTTCCGCCGTACTAATTCTGGCTAGGGATGAGTTCATTAGGTATTTGTGCATTGCTCTGTTTTGGATGTCGTTGCTCCCTCTACACGAGCAAAAACGTGGCCTGTACATGTTACCACTGCTATGTGTTGGAAGCAGTGCTGGATAAAGAGGGTTAAATGAAGGTCAGATGCATTTTACAAATCTTCTGTGAGTTACTATTCTGAGATGCTTTTTAGTGTCAGTAAATTATGAGCATCTGTTAGTACATGTTTTTAAGTATATTTTATTAGCTATTTAGTACATGAGCCACGCTAAAGCATGTGTAAGTCTTCTCTTGTTCAACTAGAATGTTCTTAAAATGGTGCCGGAATTTAAGCTGTTGTATCTTTTCTTTTTAGTGTGATTTCCCAAAAAGGCCCCACCAGTTTAGTTGACCAAGTGTTAGTATGGACACATACAGAGTTACTTAACTTGTGTAAAATACACTGTATCATCATTTTTAATGAAAACATCATGCTGCCTTTGAAAGTAGTTCATCATGTGTGTATGGATTGCCAGCTTCACTGTAGCATCAGAAATCAACAAATAAACTGGTATTTTGAGTGCAATTGATTACTGCAGAATGCTAATTATGACTCTTATTCATTTGTTTCTGCAGAATGACAGGAGGGGAGTTTTTCTCTCGGTTTCCAAGTCTTTATCCTTTCCTTCTCAAGCAGTTGGAGGTTGTAACCAATACTTTGAACAGGTAAGACAATGTCTAAGAAAACTTTGAAATATAAAGTGGAATGAAAAGTTTAAACCGAGCTGTGTCACGTACACCCTAATGCTGTTGTATATATCAACAGCTTCTTGAAATTATGTAGTTCAACTACGTGTCTTTTGCTAAGGCTTTTTTCTTTTAGCTTTTGCACATCGCAATAAGTCCCTGAAGATTGAACTACTGCTGAGTAATTAATAGTTGCTGCGTTCCTAGGATCAGATGTTAAAGAACTTATATTTTTCGGGGCAACAGAAACCGGGTGTTTGACTTTCTCATGTTTAAGAATGAGGCTTCCTAATGTGTTTAAGTGATACAGGGTCATAGGCCTCACGTAACCCTAAATGAACACTTTCCAACCTGTGACACACTGACTCTAGGGAAAGTCCTTCATCTTCTTTTAAGGACTCCACAAATGGTGGCTGAGAGCTACAGATGATACCATTTGGGATGACACTGTTACCTCCAGGTTCATGAACTTTTAGAGTAAATCAATGCTGGATTTTTTTTCTCTTAAAATGCCATGGTATAAACTGTGGAAGTTGAGTAGCTGATTTATGGGTGAGGTTCAACTGTCTGTTTAATGGGCCTAAGGTGGATATTCTGAAGCAGAAGCTTCACCAGTCATTGCATGTTTTGCAGTCTCTGCTTAAGAAAAGAGGGTGTGTACATTCAGTGCAGCAGTCTGCTTTCCCTGATGTTTTGAAAGGTGACAGTGTCCTCATTGGTAAATTCTGGGAAGTCTTTCAGTTGAAAAAGATTGAAAGCTGCTGTCTGAAATGGAGGCTTGGAATGCTTTTTCAGTGTGAATTCAGACTTGTATCCTATTATTAGTAATTAAATAAATCAAGAAGGGTTGATTTTAACTTAGATTTCTGATTTTTTTAAATATGAATAGTAGCCACTTGGTGTCAATGACAAGAACTATTTTTTAGTAAACCCTGCTGTTTGCTAAATACACATTTCCTCTCAAACTGATAAGAAGAGTTTTTTTTAAACCACCTTTTTGTAACTAACTCTGCTTTCATAGTTTCCTGGTTCATAGAGAAAGATTATCTGTGCAGGTTTTTAATATTATTTAAAAATGAAGGCGGCTCACCATAATTGGGAAAAAAAGAGGCTTGGAATAATGCAGGAAAGTGACGGCAATACAGCCATAAGTGCCTTCATTACAGGGGTTCCCTGCAGGAGACCTGGATGCCATGTTTGATCCCAGCAGGGTTTGCACTCTCTTGTAATGATCAGCCTAGAATACCTCCTTGAACCAGAAATGCAGAAGCCTATTTTGTGGGGAAGAGAATCAATAATAGCGTGAAGGAGAATGCGTTTTTCACCAAATGCTTCTTACCCCTTTCTATTTAGTGAAGTTGAAGAGTTGAAAGTCCATCCAAGCCTGTTTCTTTTGCTTTTAATCCTGGGAAGACTGTATCCATCTCCAATGGATGGCACTCATTCAGCACTCAGCATGGCACCATTTGTCCCTTTTATTATAAGGTAAGGTTTTGTAAGGTGGTGGGACTTCTTTCTTGAATCTCTGCAAATTTTTTTTTATGAAATTCTCTTCAGTTTTAATTATTAAAGGAAAAACTGGTAGTCACTGATTGCTCTTACCTGTATTATTAAATGTCTTTTGGAGAATTAGAATATCTGCTTATGCAAGCCATTGTATGACTTGGTTGTAAATCTTCGTCTGCAAATGCTGTATGCCACGATTGCTACCGCAGAGAGGGTAGATGAAAACTCATGACAGATTGTAGCAGTGCAAGGTTTGCTGTACAGAATTCTGATGGATTTTTCAGTCCTGCAGAATGACTGTTCATAACACATAAATGTAATGATTAATATACAGATTTGTAGGTGCGCGTATATATATAATCTCCATATTCATCTGTGTATATACATACATAGGTAGATAAAGATATGGGTCTGTACTTTATCTAATATGTTTCTAAGATGACTTTTCAAATTTTTATACAGTGTAACTTTCAGTTGTATGGTGGTTACATGAAGGTATTCAGCAGATATTTTTGCTACTCTATATGGTTTGGGATGGGGAGCCTGATAAGGGAACCAGGGTTGTGGTGGGTGAGCAGAAGTCAATATTTGAGAGGAAGTCTTGCTGTCTGTGTAAAAGCTTCAACAGTAGGGTGAGTAAACTTCTGTACTTAATCTCACTCCGTTAGTAGTGAAGCAAGACAAAGTTGTTGTTACCCTAAGATCTTAAAATTTTTATTTTAAGCTACTGCTTATGTTAAATAGTATCTCTGCTTATTCTTCACAGCAGATGTGATGTATCTCGTACTTTTTATGATGTCTTTTAATTTTCAAGAATAGATAATTATTCTCCGAAAAGAAAAAACCTGTAGTAGGAGTTTTTAAATGCACTGTATTTAACAATTAAAAATTTGGGTTTCTGCCATATCAGAATCTTAAATGCTTTTTGAGGAAATGTTTAAAACTATTTCTTATGTCTTTTATTAGTTCTGGTTTTATACCTTTATTAGTGCACAGGAGAATGCTCTCTTTTTTTTTAATATAATGTTTCAGATAGTTTCTGTTATTGGTAATAGATTAATTTTTTTTATAAGCTTTTGGTTACAGCTTTTTAGTTTTGTCTTTATACTTACATTGGACCACTATTTTTTTAAAGGTAAATAATGCCAGCAAAGTAACTTTTCACACTTAGTTAGCTTATTATATTGAGGTTGTTTTAAATCCATTCAGAAGATGTGGGGAGAAAACTCCAATAAAAACTTTTAAGAATCTGAAACATTTAAGAAATCTGTATCATTGGACCTGCTTTCCTTTAACTGGTAAGGGAACCGTGTTCCTAAAGAGGAATGATATGGCAGATAAACATGATGCTTTCTGCATTTCCTTTCCACTGAATTTGGCAGTAAGTGCTGTGGATACAGGTATAAAACTTGAATAAAGTTATTACATATTTCAGGCAGAAAATTCTATGTGGGTGTACAGACATGCATTTTCTGACTGGTTACTTAGCAAAGCATTGACATTTTTATGGTTGCCAGGGGACAATACCAAGGATTCTGCAGGAGGAAATGTATTTATTATATAGCTCAGTGTGCTTTTACTGGCTGTATTTCTGTCTACAGTTCTTATGCCCTTGTTCTGTGAATACCATGATTGTTTTCTGTTCATTTTGACTGCATTAGTTGGAATACACAGGGATGATTTATCTTGGTAAGATAAATATGTTGCTATTTTCTCTTCTATTTCCCTTCCTATTTTTCTACAATAGCAAATGAACAAAAATAAAATTCTTCCTGTTTATTTGGTTGTTCTTTAGAAGGTGGTATGAAGATTGTTGCGAAGTAACCACATAGAGAGGCTTGAAGAGAAGGTCTGATGCCAAAGGCCCTATGCATCAAGTAATTTAATTGTATACAAAAACTGTTTCCTTGAATTGCTCAATGCAGTATTGTATTCTATAACATCTGCATGTACATATAATTACACGGTAGTCCGATACAATTATAACATTTAATTGCCATATTTTTACCATGAAATTTTTGCATTTCTGTTGTTGTACCACTGTCAAGGAAAGATATTGCTACGCATTAAGGAGAGAGGAAGGGTGAATGTGACCCGTAACTGGCCTTGATGCCCTTCCCCGGACTCAGCCCACAGTGAAGTGGCATTCATTTTGTGCTCTGAGAAGATGAACAGAATACTGTGTTTGCAAGCAAATGAGCAGTTCTATGAACAAAACTGGGCTGAGCAGAAAGAATTCAAATTGGGCTTTTGAAGAGTTTCACTTAAGCTCGAGTGGAATTTTCCATCTAGTGGGAGTAGAGCTATGGTTGCTCTGACTGTGCTGAGATGAATTGCACAATATGAGCAGGATTAAATGCTACAAGGACAAATCTCAGTCTCTGTGCATATGCTTGTTACTCCCTGTTGAACTAGGGCATTTGATTACCTATCTGCAGTTCTGTTAAGCTATTTTTCCCCTTTTCCTCTTGCAGATGTTTTATGTGGAAGGGAACACTTTGATTCACAACTTATTACCTCACTTATTATTTTTTTTTAAAGAGCTGGATAGGTCTGTTTTAATGGTTACTTTCTAAGATGAAAGAATGTACAGCATGTTTTTGATTAACAAGGGAGGTAATCGGGAGGTAATGTTTTAAGTATGAAACAAAAACATAACCTCCCTTTCGCCTCCCCCTCCCCGTTTCAAAGACTTGTAATCTCTTCAGAATGATCTAGAATTCACTCTTATGTCCTCTTGTACCATGACATTGATGGTGTTTGTTTAGTGTTAAATGTTCTGGGCTGAATGCTCTGAAGGAGTAAAATGGGTATTGCTATATTGACTTGGATACTTTTCCCTAGTTCAAGTCTGTCTCTAAGAGTGTGTGACTTCTTAGTCTTTTAAGAAGGTTTTAAAAAATTAGCTTTAAAATGTCAAACAATATAAGGTTTTAAAAACTGTTCAGGTGTATGTGCCTTGTCTTCCCCTTGAAAAAAACTTCTTAATTCTTCATGAAATTTTCCCTTTAAAATTTTGGCAAAGAGACATATTTCAAAGTAGTGTTCCTTCTAGGTATATTACGTTGCAAGTCATTGAAGAAACTCGCTGTCTGAGGTCAATTTAAATAGAAATGTGAACATCTTTCCATGAAATCAACACAGTTATGAAATTGGCACTGTTTTCTTGGGCAGAACTTTGTAACTTGTATTTTCTGTAAAATGGAGGCACTAAATTCTGAAGTCCCCTGATGCTGTTTCTAGACAGGGATAAGGACAGGTGGTAGTGGGAAACACTAGTCCTTTACAGCTATCCTCTTCCCCCTTCTACACCTCTCCATCTACCACTGTGAACGACAGAGCTTTGGTTTTGCACTCGAGAGCTTGTCATTAATATACAAGAATAATCACTGTGACCATTAGTTAATGATAGACATTTAGGATGCAAGGAAAAAAAAACCTGTCTGTGGTGAGGAAAAATTTTCTGTGGGATGGAGCATTGTCAGGTACCCTGTTACCGTAAGTCATTCCTAACAGTGTTAAGAGAAGGAGAGGGGAAAGTCCATATTGTCTGTGAGCAAACTGGCAGCTCAAATGCTATCCTACTAGCTATGATAAATCTCTTATTTGAGTGGGCTGGATGCATCTGCTAGAGGGTTTGTGGGTTTACATTGGTCGAGCTATCGCCTGTCTTAGAAAGGCAGAGGAAACAACTGAAGATGGTATGACAGTTTTTATTGGTACATTTTCTCTTGGAAGTTACTACTTCTGCGGCTTGCTTGTCAGAACAGGCTCTGTGAAACCTCCTAATAGGCTTCTGGCAAAGTCAGCTTGGTAAATTTTTTAAAAATCTCTTGGCTGAGGCAGTGTGAGATGTCCAAAGTGCCCCCTGTGATCCTTTGCCCACGGCAGTGCTGTGGCACAGGTGATGCCAGCTGGCTGCACAGGAGCCCTCCACAAGCACCAGCGTGGCATCCCAGTGGGTTTCTGTGAATCGTGTCCTTGCACAGCGCTTTGGGGCCTGTGGAGCCAGGATGACATTCTTTCACTAAACTTTATTTTCTTGGTCATTTTGAAGGGCTTACAGCAGACTCTTTAGAAGATCTGTTACCTTAGGGATTTGGTGGATTCTTCTTAGAGGCATTACTTATGCTACTTCACAGAGAATTACATTTGTGAGTCTGTCCTGCTGCAGGAAGTGATGCAGACTGTTGGCCCCAATTTCTTTCAAAATTGTGGGGAAAAACAAAGAAAAATCCTAGAGGCCATGATTCCATGTAAGTCTTTAGCCCACATCTGTAATGCAGTACTCTTGGTTTTACTCAGTGGGTGAGCATGCCTAGGACTTTTAAAAATCTTAACAGATTTCAGACTAATATGCAGGTTAGAGAAAATTTTTCTTAACGTTCAAAAAGCATTTTTCTTAACATTTCTTAACCTTCAAAAGCAAAATATGGCATTTCATTATAAAAGATCAGATTCCCTCATTGAAGGCAAAGAGGTTCAATATATAACATAGAGATTCCGTAAATTGGTCTGTACAAAATGCTATTCAGAGATTGTTTTGTCAGATACCAACAAGCTTAAAAAGCTATTTTATAACTACAAACTTGAATTTTAATCTCTTATAATGAATTTTGTTTTGTACTTTTTATTGACCAAAGTGCATGGTAGTCTATCTGTAAAAATATTTGCTGGAAATTTAAAAATAGACCTTCAGATGCACTCTGCTTGAACCTAGTACAAAGGACTAATTGTTTTCAATAGTCTTCTGTTTAGTAAAATGTTTAAGAATCTTCCCCATGTAATGAAGCAATCTAATGATGTTGCATTATACTGTATCTGTCAAATACAATTTTCAATTACCAGATATATTAATATATTTACATTATTATGCTGTCTTTTGCCATTGACTTATTTATTTCTGTTTCTTTGTGTTCCTAGTAATATGCAGAATGTTGTTCTGATGCAGCTTTGTCTGTTTTGTTCCTCTCCCCATTCTTTTTCCACTTAATAAACGCCTTGCACATTCCTTTCAGTCTTCATTGCTCAGTTTACTTCAACACAGATAAAGGGGAAGTATTATTACCTTAGTTCACAGCTTTTGCTTTTGAACAACAAATTTGATCACATAAAGATGCATACATAAAATTATTATCTTACTGTTTTAACCTTTGTGTACTAATGTTGCAAATCATCGAATCTATCTTTTAGGAGAATGTATGTTAAGTAACTGAGATTGATCCAGGTTTATTTTTAGCTTCTGGCAAGCAGAGCACCTGACCATGAATTCTGAGGCTCTCTGAGTTTCAGTTGTCTTACTATTTCATAAATCTCTTAGAGCTCACTTCTGAAGGAAACATCTTAAGGAAAAAAACCCAAGTGTAGTAGTATTAATATTCCAGAAGGTGGTGTGAATTTAAATTTTCAGTGATCAATAATGTTACTTGCATGTGGGTTGCTCTTTTTCAAAAGTTACTTACTCTTTGTTGACCTATGCCGTTTAGTTTGATTGCTCTGTATTGTGTTCAGTTATGTTAAATTATGCCCACTCTGTCAGGTGACTGGTTCTGTTCTGTTGTAGCCCTGTGACAAAGTTTGTATGGGCTTCATGGGAATGGGTCTAGGAGAAGATGGAGTAATAAAGAAACAAAATTCAAATGTAAAATCAAAAGTGTCTGTGAGACTTTGAGATAAGTTTAAAACCATAAATTTGATGAAGAACACAAAAGATGGGGGAGTGATGAAGTTCTGATAACAAGGTATCTTTCATTTGTTTAAGAAAAGCTTGATTGAAGTCATTCATGTATACCTTGTAAAAATTGCTGATTATATAAGTTGTTTAAATGCAAATTTCCTGGTGTTTGTTTTGTTTCACACATGTACAGTTACATATGCGGGTTTAGCATATCATCCTGTATCAGACTTGAAAGCAGCCATCTGACTTTCTGTAGGCTAAACACTGGTATCCTTTGGTAAGAGGTCAACAAGGTAGCTGAGTGATTGTGCTTAGTGTGCTTCCTCTGCCTTACTCCTCTTTTTCCTGTATTTTAGTGTGGCATGGCAGCAGTAGGAGAATTAATTTGAAAGCTTGCTGCTTTTCAACTGTCATTTCTGTAAGGCTGGGACTCTCAACATCAGTCAGACAAGGAAAGAGCTTTATTGGGAATGCCTTTATCATATTAGATGAAAAGAACTACATGTGTTTGTTGCAACCTTGTATTAAAATAGCTGCTCTTGATTACAGTTGTTTATGAAAGCATCGCCCGGGGTTCCCCTATCATGTACACATCTTCTCAACCTTTGGTCTCTCAGTCTTTGGTTTTTTCCTTTGTCTTTTTTTTCTCTTCCTAATACCTGATCACTGTAACTGCTCAGTATTATAACTCTCTGCAATAGTGTATTATTTGGAATCCCTGTGATACTGGGAGCAGGCACTGATGCATTGGAATGCCCTGTCCTTGTTGGGGAAGCTGATGAGCTGACCAGTCATCGCAAGATGAAGACAGATATCCTTTTGATTGTGGGCAAGGTTCCCAAAACACATGAGCTGGGAAAGGCATTTAGAAAAATGAGCAACGTGCACCCCTAAAACACAGATTGGTTTTTAGATTTTTATTGTATTAAATCTCTTGCTTCACATCTATGGTGGAAATTTTGCAATAGCTGCGGGAGAAGCAGGGAAGGAGAAGAATGCATTTCCTCACTGAGCATATCTCTTGTGAGTTGGGACTGTCTTGGAAGTCCTCCATTTCTACTTCCAGTCTATTCTCTGTGCAATCCTGTTTGCACAGCGATTGGTACTGATCTGTAAAAATATTTATGGTTCACTGTAAATATTTATTAATAAGGAGGGTTTCAGTAATTTTCTTCTTTTTTAGCATTTTTAAATAACAACTTGTAAACAGCTTGTAATTTTTTTTTCTAATTTGATTAAGTTCAAGTTGTAGTGCTAGAGAAAAGACTGCAAAGGGCTTGATGTGCAGTAGGCTGCTCTGATCAACTAGAACTCTTTGTTCATCTTTGCTTTATTCCTGTCTTTTCTCTGAAACTGGGGGCAGATTTTTTTTTTTTTCATGTTCAAGTGATGCTGTTGGGAAATATCACAACCCTTAGGTATTCATTATTGATTCCTTATTGGAGTTCTCACTGTGTTCATCAGTCATTGGCAGATTATAGTCTGAAGCAATTTAGGAAATATTCACAAACTGTAGGGAGCTGTCAGATTAATAGGAAATAAAAGGTGATGTCTAGCAGAGAGGCATTCACGAACACTGAGAATAACTATTTTTCTCCAGTGTTGCAGACTCCTGAAGAGTACCAAAGGCTGGGATCCTGGGTTAAAATTTGGTGTATACTGCTTCTTATTTGAAACATGATCCAGTAAAAAATATGATGGGGTGCTCAACTGTCGACATATGATTGGTGAAGTAATTGTAGTATTCATTTACATACTTAAAATTAACCAGTCAGTAAGTACTTTGCTGTTCAAGATAAGTATCCAAATAATAACATTTAGCTTATTCTGCAAAAGTATTTGCAGAAAGGATCATGAAAATGGAAAGAAATAATACATTAACTGTCCAGAGGATGATAAGGGAAACGAAGGTATAATGATATTTTAGAAAGCCAATAGTTTTTAAAAAGAACAGTCTTAGTTTGAGTCAGTGTTGGGAAAGCTTTTTAGCAATGGGCTAGTTACTTTTGGTGATATGACTGAAAGGGAAGTGTTTTTGAGAACCCAGATCCTTTGGATGTTTTCATGGGTCTTATATGTTTTTAAAATTGCTCATATTGCAGTCTTGTTTACAATCATCTGAAGCTTTCAAAATCATCACAGGGCACTGAGATGTGATTTGTGCATCCAACTTCCTTTCATAGAGTTCAAAATAATGATACAGTTGCTAAGACGGAATATAGTCTTTGTTTTGATTTTTTCCCAACTGTTTGGGTAGTAAGTGGTGTGTTTTTCTTTGTCATTCTGCAGTTGTGAAACATCACAATAACTATTCTCAAATTAACAAAGTAGAAATATAGTTGTGAATGAAATTTTTTTCTTTTACATGATCTCAAGAGCAGCTGATTTTTCTAGAATGCTGTGTACCAAAATGGAGGCTCTAACCTCATGTAACTTCAGCAAATAGCTCAATAAACCTAGGGATTAGCTACCCTTAGATATTATTTGAGATTTCTTGATGGAAATGGAAGAAAAGAGATGGCATTTAAATTGTGTCAATAGGTTCTATAGTAAATCTCCGAAGAGAACATCTTCCTGTTGGTCTGAAGTTTACACACAGTATTAGTAAGAGTTTTCATAGGCTCAGATGTTGGAGGTCTTAGGTGTTTTGGCTTGCTAAATGAGACTTGAGGTTTCTGATGTTGATTCAGCCTGGTAACAGTTGGCCACTTTTTTGCAATAACGTAGACCTTGGTGACAAGAAGAGAAAAATGTCTATAATTTCTTCCTAGAAAGCCCTTGGAAACACATGGAGAAACAACTCCTGGCATAGCTTGTGGACAGCTTTTACAAATAAAAGCCTGTGTACTTTGCCTACACACTTTCTGCAGTATTTATGGCTACTCTGATTCTTTAAGTGTTTGTGTGGAAAACAATGCCTTTACAAAAATACAAGGTTTTATCTTAATTGCCCAAGTTGGAAGAATAAAATACTTAACACAGTGTATAAAGAGACCAGAAGTTTGGGCAACCATTAACTTCACTTCAAAGGAAATAGATAAGAATTTAGAAATTTAGAACTGCATAAATAACCTGAAATTAAATTTCATTTGTTTCTGTCCACAGTTTTGTTCAAACATTTTCTGAGCTACATTCATGTGTTGATTGTAGATCTAAAACCTCCACAAACTGATAATTCTGTAATGCATTTTTACTCATCAGGTAAATATTGAGAAGCTATATCAAAACTCAGATTATTCTGTTTTTTTTTTATTCTTAATCTCAGATTAAAGAATGAAAAAAAATGTCTTCAGACCAATTAAATACAGATTTCCATGGAGAAATAAATTTTTTAAGTTAAATGCGGTGGGTACTTTAATTGCTAAGGAACACAGATATCTAAATAAAAAATAATTGTGTTTCCTTAAAAGAAAAACAGAAACCAAGCAAGTCAATAAATG
Source organism: Pipra filicauda (assembly GCF_003945595.2). NCBI lineage: Eukaryota > Metazoa > Chordata > Aves > Passeriformes > Pipridae > Pipra > Pipra filicauda. Next base: position 2,684,708 of record NW_024104665.1, on the reverse strand, counting down.
AACAAAAGAAACTTTATGTACATGCATAGCAATTATTGTTCATATTCCAGGAAACCTCACTCTCACAGTAATGAATAGGCATCGTCCTGCTGATTTGTGCCCAATGTGGAAGTCCAAGTTGTGTTGTGTGGAAGCTCGAGTATTTTTTTAATGCTATTTTTGGACCTCACTTCTCTTGGAAATCCGTTACACTGCATTTGAAAGTTGCTAAATGTATTCCTTTAGGAGATAATTTGAAGGGAAAAAAATAAACTAGTCTATAATCGTGATGCATGCATACAATGCCCTTGAATCTTATTAACCAAACCCTTTGTAATGAGAACTGAATCTGTTGCTAAATACTTTTTGCTGTGACCTGAGACCACCATTCATGTTTTCCCCTAATGTAATTTCATGTTTTTAATTCTTGCTTTGGAACTGATAACATGACTTGAACTGTATAGCTGCGTGGTGGAGGAAAGAGAAAATCTCTTTCTCATACTACTTACTGTGCCTATATAGAATCAGATAGAAGCCTTACTGCAATTTTTTTCTTACAGTGCATTTGTTAGGACCTTCTGGCATAACTAGCTCCAGGATTTAAAGAGTGCCATCTGTTTGAATTTTATTTATTCATATTTTTTTAATTGGTGTTATCTTTTAAAAATAGAGGCTGTTAAAATGCTTTAACCTGCAGGCAGAGTTGGTTTGTTTGAATTGCAAGTGTGCCTTTCCTGCCTCATGCTGCCCTCTTCTCTCAAACTGTTTGTGATGGTGGTGGGATACTTGGTTTGACGTACAGGCTCGGAGGCCCCTTCTTCAGAATGTCCACTGTATCGTTAATAAGCAGTGACATAATTAGTAATGCATAGATCACTGTGACAACATCCAGTAAAACCTGGAAATAGCTATTCCTCTCCTTATTAGTACTTTTAACAACTAAAGGTATTATATAATAAAATGTACATATTTTCAGCTACAGATGTGATTCTTCAAATTAATTCTACTCATTTGTTTCTGTGAACTTCATATAAAAGGTAATCCTTATTTGCTTTGTAAATTTGGGTTAATTTATTAAGTCAACACACTTAATAAAGTCTGTTGAGGGTAAGTAATAAGAAAGGGAGGAAAATAAGCACATAGGAAACACCTGCAGGTTTGTTGATTTTTTTTTTTCCTTTTCTTTTTCAAAAAGAAGTTTAATATATTTTCATTTACAGCTAATGTTCTGTTGTTTGTAACCAGAGTAATAAATTAGATACTTTGATGTGTGCAGAGGAGTATGGAATCTTTGTGCCTTATGAGAGTTGGTCATAAATTATGTCGGTTAGGAGGGTTGTTCAGGTTCTAAATATTGAAGCTGGAACGGAGCAGTGGAAATGCATTGAATCTACAGTTACATGAAGTGAAACCTTCTCAGATTTATTGACTTTTTGTTCGTGATCATGGACCGTTTCAAGTAAACATGTTTACGTCCAGTACCACATGCACCTAGATAAACAGTACTGAGTTCAAGGTGAACTACTACAACAATTATTAATAGCCCTCAGGATTTAATAGAAGTGTATCACATGAGGATTTTGCAGGTTTCATGCTTGTTGCTACATTGAAATGTAATAAAGTTTGGTTGGCATAATGTATGTTTTTACATATGACAACATTTTACATAATGTAGTATGTATAAGTCTACTTATACATGACCTGCCTGTAAAGGTAGTGTTGCATAATGAAAACACTTCCCCATCTCCCCTAGGTACTTTTCAAATCAAAGGAAATGGAACAGTTTTAAATGCAGGTTTGCACACACAGCAGTGCTTTCCCAATGAGTGCAAGACTCCATTGCTCATACTTCCCGCAGAGGGGATGAGCCTGTGACAGATTGTAGTCATGTTGTTGGCAGGTGAAGCTCAGAGTCTGGATGGTGAAGTGGCCGAGGTTGGAGGTCCTGTTCTTTTTTGCCAATGTCCTGACTTGTGAAGGACAATGAACTGCCATCACATAAATGAAATTAATCTCAGGGATGGCAGGAAGAGTAACCTGAATAGTTTAATAGCCTCAAAATACTTCTTTCCTTAAGCTGCTGCTTTTTGCTGCAGGTATAAACTGAGTTACTGTGATTGCCATAATTGTGTAATAGTATTTCTTGATACAACTTTGTGAGGTTGCTAAATCCTAGATAAAATAAGTATTTAAGAATACAGGTTGCAGACTTAGTGTTAAGAGTGTATAGTTGATCTTGAAGCTTGTACAACTATAAACAAAAAAATGGGTTAGATTGCTATTTTCTGTTGCTCAGTTGTTTCATTTGCATTCACTCTTTCTATCCCTTTTTGAGGATTGATCCTGTTTAGTTTTAGTTACAGGTAAGAGGTTATATCTAAGTGGGATCCAGTAAAAATCAAAACTGCCTGTTCTAGGGTGCTGTTAGAGAATGGAAAAACTGGTGTATGTTTTGACATTCTTCTGGCAAACTTGTTGCGTGATTCAGGAATGAAGTCAAGGGCTTTCAAAACATGAGAGATGTATACCTAAGTGCCTTCAGGGTATGCAGAAGTTCAGGAATAGGTCTCTGATGGTGACTTGGCATGACATCTTGCAAGTGTACGTGAAATGAGAAGTGTTTTTGAAATATTATAAGCACTGTTTCTTGCAGGACGTGGGGAACAACCAATTTTCTTTGAGTATTAGGAGACTAAAAAAAATTATTTTAAATAAATGGGAAGAAACGGTAGGAATGTTAACCCCTCTCAGATTTGGGAAGCTATTTGCCAAGGTGAAATACCTTCCATGTGCTCCCCTACGTGTTCCTATATAGCAAATACTTAATTGTTCTTAAAATTTTGTGATGCTTTTGTTCCTTAGTAGTGACTTCATAGGAGTGCTCTTCTCAGGGTTTCCACCAGGATGTCAGTTCGTGTGACTGCACTGCACCCTGCGTGGCAGTCTGTAGTGTGAGAAGTTTGCATTAATGTACAGCAGGTGCATAGAACAGTGGCAGGTTGGTGGTTGGGTTGCCCTTTGGGCAAGTAGTAGCTGTGGGATTGCATTTTCCTCAGGCACAGAAAGTTGCAGAACCGGGCCAGCTGCGTCCTGGGAGAGTTCTCCATGACAGGGCACCAGTGTGGTTGCTCAGCAGGAGGACTTCAGGCAGCTGAGAAAATTTTACCAATAATATGAACCTATTTTCTTCTTTCTAAATATAGAGCAGTCACTTCTATTTCCATAATAAATTTGATGAAATGATAGCGTGGAACAAAATTTGGCACGTAAAATACTGTGTCTCCATGTATGTATATGCATGTGTTATAAGTCTTTGATGTCAGTTTTTACAATATGACAAAGTTAAAGTGAGGTTATTTAAACATACTTATTAATACTATATTTTTATATATATAATACATTTATTTTTATATATATATATAACAATTTTTGTTAATAGGAAAACCCCCACAGAATTTCATTCTAATTCATTGCATCGTGCTTGAGGAGAAAACCCAGTCTGAAGCAAGGAGTGTTGGAAAGTACCCTTGCACAAGTTACAGGAAACCCTGGCATTTTACCTGTTTTCCACTCCTCCTATGAAGACATGTCAGATTCCTTGGGATTTTTAAAAGGTCATAAACAAAGAACGTTCTTAAGTATACAGTTAAGGCTAATTAAAAACCAGACATTTGTTAGTCAGTGTTGCTTGTGTTTGGAAAGAACGTCTACGTGTGCCAGTCTCTTGGTGAAGAAAACATGGTTTAGCAGAAGTAAAGGAATGGTTGCAGACAAATCACTTCACTGGTTTAAGTTTACTTTACAGTAGAATTAAAATGTTTTTGTTTAAAAAAAATGGAAGTTTTTTTTGGAAGAGCTGAGCTGAATTTCGTCTTGCGCCTTGTCAGTGCAGAATTGAAGCTTTTCCATATGGAAGAGCTTCCAGTTGTGACTGCTCTGATTTAGCATTCTGTTGTGAAGGATAGCCAGTCTTTGAAAACAAAATGCAAAGATGGTCTTTGTAAAAATCATGATAGAACATGCTGCCATACTGAAAGAATTAAAAATTCCCACAAAAACCTATTGTTTGGGGTAGCATAGCTCTCTAGTTCCTTTAGATGAGATCTATGTTTTTCAGGCATAACATTACTATTTCAGTTAAGACTATTTAGTTTCTTAGTATTCGGAACTCTATTAATTTGGTTGCTGGTTCAAGATGGAAACTGTTTTCTGTATTTCTTTGATGTGAACTAAAGTAAACTACCACTTTGAGTATTGATTTAAATTTGCTAGACATATTTGAAAACTTAGAATAGTTTTTAATTTCATTTAATTTTTAAACATGTAGGCACAACCCTGCAGGGGTTTTTTTTGGAGAGGCCAAAATCATTTTGGCAGGGGATAATCTCAACTACATGTGATTTTGTTAGTCGAAAATACATAAGAAGCAATTCAGGAAAACGATGAGAGGATTGGAGTAGGGAAGGCCATCTCTCTTGAGTCATCATAATCAGCTGGGGAGTATCAGAGCATAACTTCATCCAGATACTGCATTTTTGAGACGTTTGGCCTTTGGTCTAAATCCTGTAGTAACTTTCTTAGTTTTCTGGGTGGCTGAATCGTACCTGTGTTACCACAACTGACACATGCAAGAATTACTGGCTTTGAAAGACTTAGCCTAACCTATTTAGCTGATTAAGGACTCTTATTCACTTCAATTCAGTATACATGCTACTGAAGTAGTGTACAGCTGATTAATGTGTTAATGTAGCTGAATAGCTCATTCTATATATATTCATAAATCTACAACCCGTTCCTATCCTTAATAACACTAAAAGATAAAAGATTCTTTTTGGCCTGTGCTTTATATGCAGTCTTGAATCTTAGCAGTTAGTTTTAAATAAAAAGGTATTTATCTTTTAGATACTAATTATAAATAATGGAAATGTCTGTTACTTCCTGCCTTTAAATGTGTTCTAAAAACAAGTGGGAGATTTGGCCTAAAATTCAATAGACACCATGTTGTGTTCTTATGAAAACATCTGATTATCAACATGGAGCTTAACTGTTTTAAGTTGAATACATTTGAATATGAATAATAAGTAACATAAGCATTAAAAAAGATGGTATGGGACAATATACTTACCTGCTTCATGGCATAATTGCATCTTTTCCTTCTTGTAATTTTTTTTCCTTTATGTAAACACTGGAACTTGTGAAGGACAAAAAGCCTCCAGCAGAGTTTTAGTATGACTTATGTTTCTACGAAAATACTCTTTCACTACTGAGAAAAAAGACCATGTATTGGATATGTGAGAAATATGTTTCAGTTTTCATTGCATTACCCTTTGTTTTGTTTTAGCCACCACAGTGGATTGCAGCTGGATGACAAAAATTAGGTATTTCTCTTTATTCTAGATGTGGGCACTCTCCTGTGTACCGTTGCCGTGAGATGTCGGGTCAGGCCCTTGTTCCATTTGTTATGGTAAATGAAGTACCACAAACAGTGCTGTCCTTGCTGGAGGGGCTTCCAAACTCTACCAGTCATTGCATACGACAGAACAGCATTCATGGAACGCTACTGCAAGTAAGTTTTTGAGGGCTGTTTTTTGTTTTTTTTTCATTGGAGTTTGTTTTTTGTTTTTTTACTGTAGGGGTTTTGTTGAATTTTTTTTGATCATACCTGACAGCCAAATAACACAATGAGTTGTGCTTAACGTTCACACATTGTCAAAACATATATGAAGACTGATTCTGATTTGATTCTGTCAGATGATAAATGTGGAATGCACATTTCTGCTGTCATTAGAAGGCAGTAAGCTGTAAATAGTAACATTTCATATAATGTTTCATCTTTAGAGATTAAAGTGCTTAGGAGCAAATATCTTTATCTGAATATATTTACAGAGATGTCTGCGTGACTTGCCCAAAATGACTGGGCAAAACTGAACTCCAAGCACCAACACCATTGTGTATATTTTGAGACTTGCTCCTTACCCATGTATTTATTTATTACTTCATCTGCTTTTCCTGCTGCACCAACAGCTTCCTGTCAGTTTGCTGCATAAGTTGTGTTAAGCTTTACCCTGTCGTCTTCTGGAAACATTCTGGAGAATAGCTCACTTATCAGAAGTTTCTTCATTCCCCTTATATCATTCCCTTGGTTTATAGCAGTCAGTTCACTGTGTTTGATTTTTGAGCTATTGTGGTAATAAGTTACTCATTTTTATTGCCTGTTTTTCATGAGCAACCCTCCAACAAAGCCACATTGTACACGGTCAGCTCTGTTGGTCTGCCTTAGTTGGCAAGCTTTCTAGGTATGTGTTCCCACTGTAAGCTGTGTGGTGGGGTGTGTGTGGTTGTTTTGATTAGTGTTTTAATGATATCTTTTCCAGCATATTATTTCCTTTTAAAACCATGACCTTTCAGGAAGCTGGGGATGGGGAAATGAGTGAAGTCGCGCTAGAGCTGTTAATGTCAACTTTACCTGTAAATGGTTTCAGGCAATTGAATTTGGATTTGGATTGGTTACAGTGGAGGTTGTTGCAGGGTGTGGGATGATCTCCCGCTCTGAAAAGCAGTCCATGCACCTGATACATGCAAGTGCTTAAACCTGTGAGCTGCTGCATCTGCGTGGGGCGGGGGACAGTGCCATCATCAAATTACCCGTGCAGCCCTGCTGTGTCACAGCTCAGGAGTTAGGAAGAGGGGGTTATTCCAACAGTGAGAATTAAATGCATTCTTAGTCCAAAATGATTATAAGCCCCATCATGGGGCATGGACTGGCTATAGTGTATAAAGCTATTGCCTCCTTTTTGGTGACCTGGGGGAAAAAAAACAAACCCAAAATGATAATAATGATGGGCTGGATATCAAAGAGCCCAAAGGATGATCTAGTTTTTAATATCCAGTATTGCTAAAATGATCTAATGTGTAGGTGTAGGGAGTTTTCTATACCTGTGAGGTAGGAGATATTCTCAGGGCTTGAACCTGATTTTTCATGAGTTTTGAGCAGCTACTAGAAACTACTTACTGCAATTGGTACTGCACCAGGAGAGACCAGTGCTGTCAGAGTATGATATTCTTCCAAAAATGTCAGTTGTACCATAACAGTTCACCCGTTTGGTTTCTCACATTTGTCTTGGGCTTTGACTTTACAGCTTCTGAATCAAGGAAGTTCAAAATCTTTATTTAATGCTTAATTTAATTTAGTGTATGACTGAAATGCTGAACTATCTGTGGCTAGTTTAACATAACAAAATGTCCAGAAGAAATACTGTAGGGTGATAAAGATGTGCAAAAAACAGAGGCAAGGTGGTGATCTTTGTTATACCTGTAAAACACTAATGCCAGGTAGATAAACATGTAGTTAGCATGCACCTCCTGTAAATAGTACCGAAAGTACTGTGACTTTCAGGGGTTGTTGCATGCATGGTTTCAGTTTCCTTTTTATCAGTGTTAAGTTGGGACTTGCAGAACTGCTGCTAAGGCTCATTAAAGTGTAGAAAATAATGTTACGGGACTATTTGTTAAAACACTGTTTCTGGGAAGACTTACTTGAAGAGACAGTGATCTGGCAATGTTCAAAACTGTTTGCACTGCATTTCCATGACACAATAGAGAATTTATCATCCTCCTTGATATAAAACCAAAACAAAAATCCCTACTAAAAAGAGCAAGTCTATACAAAACTCAATAAAATTCAGATTTTTCCAGCAATACAAAGCCAATATCTTACAAAAATGGAATTCAGTAATTTCATTTCTTCAGTCACATTACAAGCTACTAAGTTCATTGCTTGAGTTTTTTGTTTCAGTGTTCATATGCTGTCAGTTCTTTAACAAGAATTATTCAGAATTAAACCTTATGTGGCAGTGCCAAATGCAATGAATCTTGAAGGTATATTTCAGTTATGTTTCGGAGTTATGCAATCATTTTATGCATCTGTTGCAAGACAAGTGTTAATTTACAGAGAGATCATTCAAAAAGAGTCCAGCATGGAGTGCCTGTCCAAACATGGCCTGCTTTTCAAAATGCTGAGATGACTAGAGTGATTTTTTTTATTTTTTACACTGAATGCAAATGTGTTGTGTTTAACTTCAGACCTCTGCATTATGTGAAAACATGGCTTTTTGTCCCCAGGGTGATTACTGTGGCTAAGTTTAAATACGAATACGAATGTGCATGAGGATAAAATAATCCTATGCTTTACAGGTTTTATAGAATAATTCTTTCAAGAATTATCTAGGAGGAATGCTACTGTTCTGTAACTCTTTGGGAACTGATGATATTCTGCAAGAAGCAGTTCTGCATCCTAAGTAAATGCACTGATTTGAATAAGACAAAGAAAATCTTTTCTATGTTTAGTGTTTCCTTTATGACTGCAGTGTCTACTTTGCTCTGTAATCCAAAATGGCAGGGGGGAAGGGAATCAAGTTTTTAATCCACAAGAAAATGCAGAAGTCTTGTACTAACCTTCTAGAATGATGAAACATTTCTGGCTTGTTTTGTTTTAAGATCTAGGTTTTTTAGCTGATCAGCTGAAAGAAAGAGCTCATCCAGAGCTTTACGCAGAGACTTCCCTAAGTGTATCAGAATTTATGACTAGGGATGCTTTTATGTTTGTGTATCTTTTTGACTTTTGGCAGTTGCCAAGGAACTTAAAGTATTTGGGAAGATGGTGAGGTTTACTTATGAGAGATCAAATGTTCTTTTGACATTCTGCCTCTTTAGGATTGGAATTCTTCCACTATGTGTTCTGTCTGTCCAGAATAATTGAGAAGTTCATAATGAACCCACAGTTAATTCAGAAATGTTTTATTCAATAATCTGTGCTTGTGATTAGTAATTGCCATATACGAGTTTGACTTAAAGTGTTTTTAAGTCATGCAGGTAAGGACATGGTCTGTTTTTTCTTGTCATGTCTGTGTTTTTTGTAGAAATGTCTAGTCTCTTAACTGGGTAAAGCTCAAGATTCACTTAAATACAGAATTCTGAGAGATCAGATGAAAATGAACCCTAAGTAGAAAAAGGAATTATAGAAAGCTAGTAACTCTAGAAAGAAACTAACTCCAGAAATGGAAAGCAACCTAATATGGAATGGATAAAAAGTCTAATAACACATCAGAGTGGACAAATTAATTCTTTACTGAATGCAAAGTAAGAAGAAACATACTGAAGCAAGAGCATGCAGAGAGGAAATTGGGAAGGCCAGGGCAAAAATTGGCCGTGTCTTAAAGAGATTTCTACAGCAATACTTAGTATTGGAAAGTGGAAAGTACTGCTAGCTGATTCGTGAAAGGTATGCTTTTCTTCATTAATTCGCTAACACAGTCATATAGTGGAAACTACTTTCTAACGTTAAGGATGCATTAATGTTCAGCACTTAGAAATAGTGGATCTGCCATCATGTATATAAGATTTTGCCTGGGCCTGAAAGTTGGACAGATAATCACTTGAGATTCCTGCCAGTCTTCCTCTATTTTTTGATGCTCTGAATGATCGGGGTGTCTTCATGAAGCTATACAGAATCTTTATTTCCGTCAGTGTGGACCTGATTAATTCTTGTTTGCATAGATTTGTGGGCATAACGTTCACAGATTTTATTGTTGTAGATGGTCTTGTCTAAACAATGAAATTTTGATGTAAATTTAGTTTTTAAGATTGTTATTGCAAATCAGCACTTAAATATTATAAACGTGAATTTACTTGGATTGGAAATAACTGATTGAAACTTTGAACAGTTTCTAGATACAATTTTGATAACTATGTTCTGTACACTTACACTTTACATGGAACAGAGTCCAAGAAGGCTTCTGGGCATGCTAGGGAAAGAAAGCTTGAGCCTGTGTTATTCCTAACCATGGGTTTTACTAATATAGACTGAGATGAAGATTAATCTCCAGGGCTTTGGTTTCCCTGACTGCATCTCCGCATGCTTGGACTGTGTCCCTCTTTTCCTCACAGGTTATGTGTCCCTCCCTCCACCTTCTGTATACTCCCTTTCTATGTTTCAGTTTGTCCAGGAGCATCTTGTTCATCCATTCAGGCCCCCTGGGGTATTTGCCTGACTTCTGGCTTGTTGTTATGGACTGCACTTGAGCTTTCTTGGACCCCATCCCTCCAGGGCGTTATCCCACATGACTCTAACAAGCAGATCCAGTCAGTGGTCAAAATCTGCTCTCATGAAGTCTAGGGTTGTCATTTTGATTTTTGCCCTGCTCTTCTCAGCATCCTGAACTCCATCATCTATGGTCACTGCAGCCAAGACTGCCTTTTACCTTCACATCCTCAGTCAATCATTCTTTGTCTGTGAGTATGAGGTCCAGCAGAGCACTTGTTGTTGTTTCCTCGATTGCTTTTGTCAGGAAGTTGTTGTCAGTACTCTCTAGGAAGCCCTGGGGTTGCTTACACTGTACTGTGTTGCTTGTACATCAGATACTAGAGGGGCTGAAGTCCTCTATGAGGACCAGGCCCTGAAAACACAAGGCTGTTTCTAGCTGTCTGTAGGAGTCCTCATCTATTTGTTCTGCCCAGCTTGGCAGCTTATAGCAGACCCCCACTGCAGTGTCACCTATACTGATCTGCTATTCAGTCCTTACCCATAGGCTCCCAGCTGGCTCATCCTCTATCCCCGGGAAAAGCTCTGTGCATTCCAGCTTTCTGTCACAGAGAGGTCAATTCCCACCTTCTCATCTTCCCGGCCTGTCCTTCCTAAAGAACTTGTATCCCTTCATTGCATTACACCAAACATATCAGCTGTTGTATTTTGTCTCCATGGTCCCAACAAGATCACAACCTTGCATCTGCACACAAACCTCTTAATTTCTCTAATTCTATAACCTCCTCCTTTGAGTGCTTTGAAACGAAGAAGAGTTACAGGGACTCTGAGATGATTTGTCCAGAAAACGAGGCAGCACCTTCAATTCATCTGGTGGTGGATTATTTATGATGATCAAAACGCTCCCAAATGCGTGAACTTTCAGATTGGTTTGCCAAGGAAGGCAGATGTTAAACTTCAGCTTTTGTTTTTATCTTGTGAGAATCAGTTAACATGATTGATGCTGGATTTCAAAGGCTGTGTGATGTGCATAGATTGAGAATCCAGTTGTTTTTGGAGCAGTAGAATAGCAGCAGTGTGAGTGGAGCTTTCAGTCACAGTTCTGCACTCATTAGTTTCAAGAAATCTTTTTCACATTTGTATACTGGAAAAATCTGTGCTCTGAGAACAAATATACCCTTACATACTGTTCATATCAAGAACAATTCATTGGACAGCTGCCATTAATCATGGAGCAGATGTAATTACTGTTAATGTTTATTTGTTTTTCAAATGAATGAATCTACACATAAATTGACTCATTATCTTGTATGTTATCAGTTTGATCTTCTTCACATTCACTTTGGCAAGCCTACAGTTATGTATTTATAGAACACAGGGGATTAGGTCAATGGAAGTTATTAAAAGAGGCATTGTGTTTTCATGTAACTTGTCTGTGCCTTGTTCTGAGATGTTGAAGGTGCTAACCTACTTTCTAGAGGTCTTGTGTGGATTTATAACTACATGCTAACAGTGTCTATTTTAAGATTTGGATACAAACCATTACAAAAAATTTTGCTTCTCTTATCTGTCCATTCTATTTGGAGAGCTTTTTGCATTCCTGTTGGGGTCTTTTGGGCACAGATTAGGAGGAAGAAGGATTCAGTGACTTCTCCCTCAGCATTTGCTTCTTACATATGGAGGGAACTACATGACTTTACTTAAGTGTGCCTCTATTTGCTTCCTCCATCAGGAGGTGGATTGCACTGTCCAAATTTAAGCTTTTCATAGAAGTTCCTAGCTGCACATATCACTGAGGAACAATTCCTGTCTGGAAGCTGCTTTGTTTGTGACAAGCATTTACATTTTTGGTGGTACTTTGTACAAGCAATTGAACAACTGCGTAGAATAAAATTAAGAAACCCTCTGCTGGTCTGTCATGTCCTTGCAAGTGGATCCTTCCTGTTGAGACTGGGTTTGGTTGCTACTGTAACTCAAAGTCACAGAAATTCTGCTTGGTCTGTTCTGGTTCCTGGGAGGATTTCTCTCTATTCCCCCTCTTCTTATCTGAGGCCTGGCTGGTAGCTTATGTTCTCCTCACTGCCGTCTTCCCACTTACTACTATTACCTTGTCACTCCTACTGATTTATCCCAAGATTTGTTCCCTGAGCATATGCCAGTGTTTTTCATTGCAAGAGAAAAACTGTATCTCGTTCTCTTCGAGAATCTGTTCTTAAAGACATACAAAATATAGCTGGCAAGAAACAGATGAAACAGCGAATTTGTTATGCTTTCCTGCAGGGTTAAAACTTCGTGAATATAAAAATGGAAATTCATTTATTCAATGTTTTGAGTATCATCAGTCAGCAGTCAGTTGCTCTTCACAAATTGTTATGCTTAATATTCAATTTTTCTCCACACTGAATTCCCCCCAAAATTCTGTAGTTTCAATTAGCTAAATTGGTATTACAGCATTAGGCTAATTCAAAGAAGTGTGTGTGGGGGGGGAATTAGTTTTGGGATTTTTTGGAGGGGTTTGTTAGTTTGTTTTTTTATGTTCACTAATTCAAGCAAATCTGTTTGGCACGTGAATGCAAAGTCTTATGCAAGGAATTTTGGTTTGAGGTTTTGAACCTTTTTTTGTTTTGCATTTGAAACAAGCAGCACTGTTGTATCTCTCTCAGATATAAAGAACAGATTGAGTCACATCGACTTAGTCAGTTGCATGTGACAGAAATTAGACTTAATAGGAGATAGAGGACTTCATAACTCTTTACATTATTTAACATTAATTTTAAAGATTAAACTTCCTGCTGACTTCAGTGGGACAAGAAATTGGCAGTTACTTTTCAGGGAATCTCAGCCTTCTATGGAATTAGACCCATCTTTCTTAAAATACTTGAAAATGAAAGAACTTAGAATCCTTGTGTTAAGAAAAAAAATTGATTAAAAAGCCTGCATGGTTGCATGTTGGGTTTTTCTGTACAGGGCTTTTATCATAGAATGGTTTGGGTTGTAAGGGACATTAAAAACCATCTGCCTCCAACCCTCTGCCATGGGCAGGGACACTTTCTACTAGACCAGATTGCTCAGAACCTGATCCAGACTGACTTTGAACACTATGAAAGTTACATACTGTTTGTATTTTTTTTCTTTGTGGAGTTCATTGAATGCATCAAAATTGGTGCAATGGTAGAAATTTAAATTATCTATATCAACTCTTTGGACATGCTGATGTTTTAAATCTTAATGGAGAGCTGGAAGAAGTGATTTAAAGATGGAAGAAGTGATTTAAAGGGTGGTTGGAGACTTGATTAAAACAGGAAGAAAACCAGGACAAGAACATAACCTCAGAATAGCCATACTGGGTCGTGTAAAGATTTGTCTGAGTCAGTGTGCTGCTTCCAGCAAGGACTAATAGCATAAGCCAAGGAAAAAGAGTAGGACAGACCAAGTAGCTGGAGGGACATCTGCATGTGCTGTCTTAGGTTACTGTACTCTTAAGCCAAAAATGTATGGATGTGGCTATGTTGAAGATAAAAATTAAGTACGTGGTTGTACGATGAAAAGAAACAGTTTATGATGAAAACATCAATATGTTAGTTTAATTATCTGGCAGAGTTGTATTAAGATAGGTTGTTGTTCATGAAAGTTATGAAAGTAGAGCCTGCTTAATGAATGTGGATGTCTCTTTCCTTCCGTTTGAAAGGAGGAGGATTTTAAGCTTTAAGTTGCTCCAAAGCAAGGTCAAGTTTTAGGTATTTGAGATTATGATCACTCCCATGTTTTATGAGTTTAATATTTGGACCCTTACTCCGAGGACTAAAGGCAGTTTCAATAATTTGAAAATAAAGCAGAGAAGAATGATGCATGAAGAAGAGCGAGCAAGCAGTCACTGGACCTTCCTTATTACAAGACTGAATAGGTAATAAAACCCCACAGACTCTAGTGACTGGGGTGTGAGAATACAGCAACAGGAGACAAATTAGTCAAATACATTTTGAAGGTCATTCTTGGATGCTGGTCCATGTAGCTGGGTGAAAGAGAGAAGTATACTATTCATTAGTTTGACCTAAAAATCCTTAATGTGAATTGCCAGCAGGGTTTTCAGTGGCCATATTTTTTTCTTGTTTTGTTTTGAAGACAAAGGCTCTCTAGAGTTTGGGAGAATGAATGGGGAAGTAGTGTATTGTTTACTTGGCTTTATTCAGTAGCACAGAAACATTGACTATGGTGAATTACATTTTATTTGTCTTGGCAGAAAAGTCTGAAGTGTAGCAGTTCAATGTTGGCTTATAAAAACTTAATATAGTAAACAAATGTTGCATTATCTACAGATCAAAGAAATAAACCTTCTAAAATGAAATGTTTTCCATTGAAACTTCCTTTCAGCTGTTTCTTCTCTAAGCTCAGTTTTTAGTGTTCAAGATAAGCCTTACTTTTAAGATTAGTACAAAGAGAAAAGAAATATTGATGTCAGGTTGAAAACATTCACTTATATGTAGCTGGCAACAACAGAACAGTCGTCTCATTTCTTTGTGTTGTAAATTCATATTAACTGTTACATAAGGGTGCACTGATACAAGGAAGCAGTAAGTATTCGAGGACAAGATTTATATTTATGAATGCAACTGAGTTCCAAGAATGGGAGGAGGCAGTCTCTGAAAGAAAATAATTGATAAGATTTTGCCAGAGGTTGTCCTTCAGCTGTTTTTTTTTAATTAAAAAAAAGGACCAAGAAAAAACATGTAGTACTGCTCATTGGTCAGGTCTGCTAGTTGTACATTGCTTTGAAGTTGCTTTAACTTTAATTAGTAATGCTCCCAAATATTCTCTCTTGACTTCCTAAGACATGTCACCAGTTTTCAAAAGGACATAGATTTAGACAGCTCTTACAACTCTATTAGGTCTTTTCATTCTGTTTCTGCATCATTCTGAGTTTCTTCCTGCAACAACTAAGGATATGCAGAGACGCTGTTGTTATAAACCTTAGGCTGATATCTTTGAAGTAAAACATGGTTTTAATACAGAATGAGCAACATTCATCAGTAAAACAAGGTGCTGCTATTTTAAATTGAGAGGTAGCTATAATGATGACTACTGTGATCTGTGCCAGGGAGAGCATGACAGTTGCCCCCTCTGTACAGTGAGATGGGTGTCTTGTTGGATGCACTGCTTCCCTCTCTCCTGCACCCTAGATTTTGACACTTGTTGATGTGAGTATGGCAAGTAGTTGCTTTGCAAATGTTTTGGCCTCCCTGTGCACCTAGTTCCACTCCTTAATGTATAAAAGCTTCTGCAACCCACTAGCAGAGATTTTGGGGTGCCTGTGTGTGCGGCCATTTGAGGTATCTTGCCTGGTGTTCGGTTACAGCCACAAAGCATCACTAGTGGTCATCTTGCTTCTCTAGTTATATCTTGGATAAAAGTGCAGTGACTAAAAACACTGTATATAAATGTGGTTATATAAAACAATTTTTATTCAGTGTTAGGATTAAACTAAGGATAAATCCTCCTTCTAGGTATGGTTTTCACAATGGGTAAGTTATTTTGTTCTTAGATGATGGAGATGTTAGAAACAAATACTGTTGGCACAGTATTTTACTTCTTATTACTTAAATCTTCCTGAAGGGGGTTGAACTATTCTAGGCACTGGCTGGCTAACTTGATTTAGACCTCCCAGAACAGCAATTGAACTTGTCTGAAGTCTGAATTTTTAAGTGTTCAATTCTGTGCATATTTCTTGCACCTGTTTTGTATTATGAATCTATAAGTATCCCTCATGATTAGTCAGGAAGGCGATCCTATCACTCTGTCACAGGCAGAGGATGTTTTTACAGTTGAGAAGGGAAAAGTTGGAACTTGTAAAGTGTACTTGAAGATATAATATTCTCCTAGGTGGTGCAGTGGATTAATTTAGTACTTCATGGTGCTCATTTTTCATCTCCAAAAACATGTTTTCGATCCCATCCGCATAGGATTTTTTCCCTTTATTTTTGATCTAGGAACCATGTCCTTAAAAACTTTCAGAGCCAGAAAAGAGATAATCCTGAATACACTTCCTGGATATACTTTAAAAATACCCTTGCATGATAAGTTCTGACTGCTTGAGGATATATGAAAAATACTTATGAAAAGTGAGGGCTTTTTACTATGCTCTGTGTTTTCAGAATGGGGGAAGGTGACTGCTATGGTCTCTGGAAGCTTTCTCAGCTTGTTTGCCAAAGAGAAGAATATCCTCCATAAAAGGAGAAGAAAGCTCATTTAAAAGAGTGCTGGATGGGAGAACTGAATGAAGAGGGACCAGTGGTTTTAAGCGGGTAACTACTCAGTAAAAACTTAGCAATGTTGAAGGCCAGAATGCAAGAATCTCAAATAGTGGAACAAAAAATTGAAAGGAATAGAGGAGGGAAAACCCAGAAATCTAAGAAAATGAAACAAAATAAATTAAAACAAGAATAAGACATTTCTTCAGTGTGTGCACATCAATTTCAGAGTGTTCACAAATCAAATTTTTTGAAGTAACGTAGTGTACTTTTTCCGTCTTCAAACAAGATTAATGCATGTTAGCTGCTTTACCTTTTTTTTTTCATGTTTATGTGTCACAGGCATTTCTTGCAGTACTACTGTTTTTTCTTGGCTTTATTAATTTAATTATTTTAGAATATTGGCATTTCTGAAGTAGTTATTGTTGTGGTGCTAAAATTTTCTACAAACATTTTTTTCCACATGGCTGTTTCACTTAAAGCATGTTTTTTTAATCATGTTCTAAATGACTGAATCTGAACTATGTCATACTCTGGAAATGTGTTTCTCTGATTTTGTTCCTCCAGTGCTGTTTATTCAAAGGCCAGAAAAGAATGGGAATTAGATATTCAGGCTGAGGAAGGATTGTGCATAAATTTAACTGACATAAAGAAACTACATGGGACAGAAAGTTTGTGGGTGCAGGACTAACAAGAAGATTCTGTGTTATACTCGTATCTAGTGGTGGAGGGTTTATTTGGAGTAGTAGGAATAGTGCCTTGCTGTAAGGATCTGTCTATGTGTTTTGCTTTTAGGTCAGGGGTGATGTGGGGAGCAATGTGCTATTGAAAGAAAACTTGTTTTCCACTGTCTAGTACACCATGCACCCAGTTCTGGGGGATGGCTGCTAAAACACTCAACGAACGATGTGGATTCTGAGTTGTGGGTCTTCAAAAAATGTGGCTTCCAGTGGAGCTGCAGGCAGCTCTTGAACTTGAAGTACCGTGCAGAGTCTTCATGAGGTCCTGGAAACAACCTAGGTGTGGTCTAACTGCAGAAGAGGGCAAGGGGGATGTTGACAGGGTGATATGGATGCTTTTAAATTTATCACTTCTAAATTCAGGATCCCTCCTTTTGTCTGCTCCCTCCTTCATAAAAGATGCCAGTTGTCTTTGGTTCATCAGAGTCTCCTTGATGTTTGGGAGTGTGGAAATCTCCCACACAGCTTCAAGCAAGCAAGGAATGAATAAGGGTTCTGAAGGAATGATAAGCAGCAGGTGCTTGTATTCCATCCTCCCTCATTGCTCGTCAGGCTTGTGCTTCTGTTATCTCTCTGTTTCTCCTGGCACCCTCACTATCAGCTCACTCCTGCCAGCTCTTGTTTCAGGTGCCTGCTCCTCCATATCTCTGTTCTGGACTGCGTCCTCTCTTAAAGAGTACAGGCTGTCCTGGTATGTTGTTGCTTATTGCACTGGGGTCATTACTGTGCTGCCAGAAGTGCAGCCCAAATGTATCTGTATATTGAGTTTACTCAGAGGTGCACACTTCAGATTCAGTGTGTCTTCGCATGTACAGTGAATGTCTTGATCTGTGTTTGGCAAGTGACCTTTCCCTATTGTAGTTGTTCATTTTGTCCTGTTTTTATTGTGAAAAATAAGCAATGGTTATTAATTTTTTTTCTCAAATATACACAGGTATTCTGTAGATGCAGAAAGTTCTTTGTGTCAGAAGTGAGTATTGGGAAAGCTTTAAACCTTGGAAATCAGATTTGTCCTTTTTCCGTGCAAATGCACCAACAGTATTAAACCTTCTGTTTTACTATGAGAAGTCACTTATGAATTCAACACTTAAACATTTGACCTAAATGAAAGATATTGAGCATTTATAGTTTATATTGAGTTTGACTTTAGTATAGTTGAAGTTTCTTAGCACCTTTTTTTCCTTTCAACAATCCAAATGCTTGCCTTTGTTTAGCTTTGTAATATAAAGTTGCTGTTCTTAAAGGGAAAAAAAAACCTGTTTAAGGTAGGAAAAGCCAACTGCAAACTTCTCTTGTTCCCCTAAAAACACTTCTATAGCAAACAAAATGCCTGTGAGGTACTCATCTTATATTTGCAAATTGCGAGAAATCTTTCATTTATTTTTCTGACTTGCTGACTGTCTTGTTTCATTGGTGAAACAGACACCACTTGCAAATAGAAGAGGAAATCTAAAGAGAACAATGATCACTTTTTTTCTTAGGAAAATATAGGTGGAGCTATTGAGTTCATGCTTGACATGTTTCTTTCATTCTGATTTTTGTACCCGTTGAATGATTTTATGGCAGAAGAAATACCAGATAGAACCTTTGCTCTTTGGAATGAAGTCACTTTTGAAACTAGGTCAACTCAAGGCAAAGGAGAAATTTTAAATCATATTGTTAGTATGTTATATGAAACACCTTACATACTTCATACTTTTTTAGGTTATTATGTTAATAAAAAAGTAATAATTATAACATGAAAATATGTATGTGTTATGGTGATGCTGCTGTTTTCCCATCTAGTGAATACTACCCAGTTCCAAAAAAGCCTGAAAATGTAGAGATGGACACAGTAACTCCTCACATATACATCCTGTTACCAGAGAGTTGTTAGTCATTGTTTCCTGATGTAACTTCTAATAAGAAATGTATGCTATATGTGTGTATCCTGTCTTGAAGCATAAAACCACAGCCCATAAAAAGTCCTGAAGCATTTCAAAAGGAAGGGACTTGATGTCATCACCTTTGGGTACTGCTCTCTCTCTTATGGGAGCCTTGTTGAGTAGGCAGGATTTCAAACCCCTGTGGTGGTACTAGTTAGTTTTGTATTAAAAGTGACCATAAAAAGAATGAAGTGCATCAAGGGCTTCCAGCAATAGAAGTACCTGGTTTTTTATTTGCCGTTTTGAGACAATAATTTATACTTCTTAATTATCATATTGTAAGACATTATTTTAAAATTAATCAAACTAAAATAAGTTCCGTAGATATTAGGAACTGATGAGGTAATACTGTTGTTACAGTATGGCCTCTTGGTACTCAGTGATCACCAGGGAGGAAAAAAGTGCTATCTTTGAAACCTCATACTGCTTTTAGCAATAAAAGCACAATATTGTTTTCTCTAAAACAAAATAGGAACTGTTGGTAACAGTGGTAGATACACAGTATTAAAGAATGAAATGCAACTACAAATTATTGAAATGCTTAGAGTTGTTTCATGTTCATAATTTTTCTGAAAAGCCCTGTTGTGCTCATGGATAGGAAAAAAATTATTTTCCATTAAAGACTTTCAGACAGATACGTTGAGTATACAGCATTGTCATTTAAATCCAATTTGACATAAGAATTAATAGTTCTAATAACATTTGGACTAATAGCATTTTCAACATTGTATAATGTGGTACTTTGTGAACAGTTGAACAAGAAGTTAATTTTGTGTAAATTTTAATTTGTGGACTTCCATAATCACATGGTCCAAAAAAATGATCTCATCCTAAATATTTCCTAAGTCAAGCTGCGAATGTTCTTAAATTTATCATGTCCAGCTCTGAAATTATTATAGCAGTAACTTCTTGGGTTTTTTAACTCCGAGTGCAGTAGGCTATCAGATTTCCTCAGAAAAAGAGATGTTTGTAACCACCATAGCCTTTAACACTTTTTTCCATCAAATCTTTGACTAGTTGAGTCTTGCTAATGTTTTTCCATCAGACTTTTCCGTTCGGAAGAATTTATGTTCCATCTGAGTGTTATCTTTTAATTCAGTTTATTTCAGTGATATTTATAAAGATTAGATAGGACAACAGGAAGAAAGGCTTAAAAGTTGGGAGTGAGTCATATATATATTTTTTCATTCTGTCAGTACATGAATGGGGTTTATAAGGGGTTTATTTACATGGAGGATCCCTGGGGTTTTATACAAACAGCTTTATTGAATAGAATTACATCACCATGATTAGCCACAAAAATCCTCAAAACAATTGCAGTGTTGCAATTATACAAGCATAAAGCACTTCAGAGGTGTCCCTGGACGATGCCATTTGGTTTTGATGTCACGAGCACTAGGTGTTTGTTGTCACAGACTTAGAGCTGAATTAGACAAACTTGATTTGGGTCTTCTTTCTTTAATTAACCTGTTTTCCTGTGAATAAAATGGGTTATTTTGCGTGGCAGATATGATATTTGTACAGTAACTAAAACAGAGAAATAGGTGATAAATTTGAGGAATTTTTAATTTCTTTCATGGTTTATAATACAAAACATTCATACTCAGTATTGCTACTGTTTTGTATACAAAGCTGTCTGTAGGGCATCTCTTCACAGGTATATGTTGTGAAAGCCATAATGTCATCAATAACTATTTTATTTTACCTTTTTACTATTTTACCTTCTTACTCTACTGTTATCTGTAACTTACTAGGAGAGAACTCATCCTCCTTAACATTAAGTAAATAAATAT
This sequence comes from Pipra filicauda, assembly GCF_003945595.2. Classification (NCBI taxonomy): domain Eukaryota; kingdom Metazoa; phylum Chordata; class Aves; order Passeriformes; family Pipridae; genus Pipra; species Pipra filicauda. Next base: position 2,663,987 of record NW_024104665.1, on the reverse strand, counting down.
GTGGACTCCCCTTTTGCAACTAGTTGATCATTTTTAATGTATTCTAAGGTTAAACAAGACTGATCAAGTGCACAGAAAAGGCTTAACAGTGTTTGGAGAGGGAAAGAGGGAACTTGGAAAACCAAGAGAACTTTATCTGAAACCAAGTGCAGTTAAACCATGGAATTGTTTGGAATTTTAAGCAGACTTCTAAACTACCTCCATGGATTCCCTAACTTCTGACATCTCCTTGCTAAATAATTTATTGTCTTTTTTGCAAAATTGAAATATTTTTAGTGTTTATGTTTATTTGAAGCAATCATACTGTGGTTTTAGTTCTGTACTGAATTTTACTGCTTAAAAACCAAAAATGTGCTGGTTTATGGGATGATCCTTCAATATCAATCCCTGGCGTAATCTGTTGATGACCAAGGTCATGGATATTTTGTGATCAGCATTTAGGACAGGGTATGGAACAGACACCTCTAGGACGCTAAAAGATTGACAGTGTTATAATGGAGATGCACATAAGATTTGTGTGAAGAGGAACCATTCAGTGTGGCACCTTTTTGCTGCTTTTATGGTTTATTAGATGTTATGAATGAAATACTGGACACACATGAGCGAGGATAGCGGTGGCTTCCACTCATTTTTGTTCTGCCAAATTTGGACTGTGAAGTGACTTTAAACTCCAGGATCTCCCTGGATTCTGCTTTAGTTTATCCAAAGGTAGTAAAAGAAAGTGTTTAATCTGTTAACGAAAAAACCTGTTGACTTAAGTGGGTGCTGTTGCAATTGCAGCCACTGGTAATATACATAAGTGACAGGACACAGCTTGTGGAGTGCTGAGTGGACATGAACACAGGCAAGACCAAACTGTGAAGACCAAACTACTGATTGTGAAGGGTTAACACAGTGAAGAACCCATTGAGATATCATATTACCTTGTGTTGATGTTTATTTGAAAGAAAAAGGCAATGAAGTATCCTGATAGTCCCTTCTTTCCCTGGTGCGGAGTTGTTTTCAGCTGCTTTGAGCTAATCTGGCATTTAGTGAAATGGGTGCATTGCCTAGTTGTTGCTCTCACTGCCAGTTTTAAGGCTTTAATGGCAGAGGATTTGTGTAGGTTTGTGCTCTGCAAACAGCTTGTGCACAGCAGTCCACATGCAGCTGATCATCACTAACCCTCTTGCTGCTGGGTGTTGCCGCTGCCACAAGTCAGCTGGTGATTGAAACATTTCAGTAAAAAGAAGTATGATTTGCTCAGTTTAAATATCAGGCCTCTGCTGACCGAACTCATGTGACTGAAGGGAATGGAGAGTTGACTTTCATTAGAAGTCAGGGTAGGATGTTTGAAGTTGTCAGACTTCAGCAGAATGCAGAGTTGAACAGGTAAGTGGTGGCCATGGTATCATCTGCCATTGGTACCGCTGTGTTCAGGAGGCAGCTTCTGTGCAGTTCAATATGCAAAGCTGAGTGGAGGGTTAAGGTACAGCAGCTCTAAAAACCTGTTCTTAGAACTGTTTTTAGAGACAGTGAGAGAGCTGTACTCCTGGGATAACAGAATCAAAGGCAAGCATATGCAAGTATTGAAGAAGGTGGTCATGAGTAAGGGAAAGTATTGGAAGAACTTGCTTTTCAAAAAAAAAGACTTTTCTGCCATAAAAACTGTTGCTGTTTACATTTCCTTATGTCAAGAACTCATCTTACCAATTGCATGGAACAGAGAAGGGGGAAAAATAATAATAAAGAACAGATCTTTCTGATGAGCTTCTAATTCTACTGAAGAGAAGAACCCCAGCAAATTTCATCGTTTTTACTTTGGAACTTGTCTGTTGCTGGCGAATTTGCAGAGGCAGCGTTCATCTGCCGTGGTGCTGCTGATTGTAAAGCAAAGTGTATGAGCTTACTGGAGTTCAGGAAATGTTTGATAGCTTTGAGTTTGGCACTTTCTGCGATAGCGTAGGATGCTTGTTTGTCTCGGGGAAAAAATCCACAAGGCGATGAAGCCTTGTCACTAATTAAAATCAGAAGGAATAGTTGAGCTGTTTGGGAGAGATGTAATGAGCTGACTAGTGAGATTAAACTTTGGGGACAAAAGGGAAATACATTACAGGTAGAATTCCAAGCGTTCAAAGCAGAGATGCAAAATTCATTAATGTTGTTCTATGATTATGCAGTTAGCCCTTTCCTCGCCCTTAAGTTTACCTTGGCTAGGGCACTTGCAGTTAAATGGCACTGTGGAAATTACTGGAAAACATTAACATTAACTTGTTATTGTAAGCTGACATCATGCTGAGCCTGATGGGAAGTGAAAACTTATAAATAGCTTGTCCATATGTGTAAGGCAAAAATCTGCTGAGCTTCAGCAGTAGCATGATTCATGTATTTGCTGTAGTTTAAACTTCATTGCGAGTTGTCTGTGTTTCTCTGAACTTCATAGTTTCAAAAACTTCGGGAAGATCAGTGGTCCAAAGCTGATGAACCCTGAGGAAATACTGTTGATATTTTCTGTGCAGTTTTGGTGGTCCAGTCTGCATCTTACTGGCACTTAGGTATTCTTCCTAGTATGTTCTCTGGAGAGCAAAGTGCTTTCAAAAAAGTATACTTAGAGCATAATTCAGGCATTTTTTTCTCCCCACATAAATTCTCAGGCATATGCCTACTATCTGTGAACTGGAACTTAAAGGATCTAAGTTCAGGCTGTCTCTGGGATGCATCAAATAAATTGGAAAATCTCTCTGTTTCCTTGCCTGCAAGACTTTATTCTATAATAATCTTTTTCGATATCAGAGGGGGACAGCATGTTGAGAAACAATATGCCATTACATAAGTAAAAGCTTTATTTCTGCGTCATTCATGGAAAAGAAGTAAAGAGGTGTGTATTTCAGGAAGTCAGTCCTCTTTCATCTCAGGTGATCTTCCTTCTTGGAAAGTGGCTGAGTCCACATACACCTGTGGATGACCTCTGCTGTCTTGTACAATGAGACTGAAAATATAGGAGGGCTGTTTGGTTGAGGATTGTCTTTTCCCTCTCATGTTACAGCTCAGTGAGATCCTCTTACAAGAATTAATTTCTAGATGTCACTGTAATTAAAAAAAAAAAAAAAAGAAAATAAAGTTTGCATTACATGCACCTTCCTTTGTGCTGTTGTCCTATGTACTGCCTTTGTAAAGCTGAAGTCGTATTTAATGTGTATCCTTGGAATTCAGTTTATCTGCAAGTAAAGCCCACACATTAACTATGATATCTAGACATAAAGTTACTTTTATTGCATGTTTCAATTGTATATTTCCTTTTATAGGCATAAGTTTGACTGAGGAAAGTTCTTGTGAGTTCTGCTTGTGTTCAGTTGTGTTGCTGTATGTCAGAGGAGTTTGGCATTTGAGTCCGGGGGCCTGGGCACCAACGTGGATGGTGTTTGATTTATCTGCATAGCTGTAAAACTTAATGCCCCTGTTGTTACCTGAAACTAATTGTGTGAGAATTTTTTGTAAGGGAGGGACATTTTCCCTATTGTTTGCACTCAGGTGCAGCAATCCCTGCCATAGAAGAGCAATCAATGTTACATTAAGTTCAGCAGGCTTTGTAATGTTGGCTTAGAGTTCAGACAAAAGAGTGCATTTGGTAATATTGAATTTCTCAGATGCAAATGGAGCCATTAACAGTGACAAAATGCTTGTAAATAAATAGCTATGGAAAGGAAAGTTGATCCTTATAGGCAGAGGCTTGTTCAGTGACAGGTTATGACTGACTTAATGTATAAATGGGGAAAAGCTTTTGGAAGGTGTAATACGACCTTGAAAAGCGCCACCTTTTTTCTCCCATGGTTATAGCCACCTGCACTGAGACATTTAATGTGGCAAATTATTCCTCAGACTTTAAAAATACTGAATGTTTTTCTTTTGTTAGAGAAAGACTTGTATATGTATTTTCTTTTCTGAAGGTTTAAAATCATTAGTTGAGAGAAGTAAATTGTTTTCTGGAGCTGCAAGTTTTACTTCACTTTAGGCTATAATGTGAATTTAGGAAATAAAAGCATCAAATCGATATAGCTTAGTTTTAATTATTTTCTCAGCTTGTGTGTTAATGCAGACATTCCTGAGGCAGGAGATCACCTCTGCTGAAACCACCAGAGCTACGGGGTCAAGTGGCAGTGTATTTCTGAGCACTCTTGATAAACATGTTCGTACTCGCTGTGTCTCTTACATGTCAGCTTACAGTGTCAGTGGGGTAGCTGTATCCTTTAATATGCCTCCTAATTGTAAATACCCCTCAGTAAACAAGAATGTGTACCTTGGTCTTTCATTTGCATTTGTCTCCATGTGGACATGTACAGGATAACTGTGTTATAAGGACATAGCTAGTAAAGAATAATTTCAAATTGTTTACTGCCACCTCCAAAAAAGAAGAGGGGAAAAAATGCTGTTGGGGGATGTGTGTGTAGCTTTATATCCTTTGAGGATGACAGGGTATAGACTTGGAAGAAGAGACTTCACTGTATCCTTCCTGCTGTTTGTTCTGATCAGAAATACAGGTTGAGGACAATTCTTAACTGCTTTCAGTGCACAGTCTGGTGTGGTCTTTATGCTTTCAGGTTTTGGTTACATGCTGTGGGAAGATAATAGGTATGTTTGCAGAGAATGGAAATGCCACCAGCTCCACAGTAGCCTCTTTCATCTCTGGTCAAGCTAGCTGGTTAGGAGGATGTGTGTGAGACCCAGTCAGATCTGCCTTTTCTTTGACCCATTGGGCAGATTTGCCTCTTCTTAGTGCAGTTGATTATTGGGGTTTTCTGTTTTCTCATCAGCTGGTCTGTTCATAGGTCTTTGGGTTGGGCTTTTCTGCCCTGCAAATGTATCTTTAGTAATAAGATGAATGATACCTTAAAAAGTATCTTAAATATTAATGGTAAAAATTCCTAATCATTATAAAGTTAGATGTCATACCAGGTTTCTGTGTGAATAGCCAAACTGTGTACATTTAGGAGAAAATTCAGCTGGGTCTTTCAAGTAAGTAATACTAAAGAATTTGAAGTTTCTTGGCAGCAAACTTCTCATCGTTTAGTTTTCTTCTAATACAAAATTTCAGTTGCATACACAAAGTTTAAGCTGAAATTCAGTTTTACCCTGACTAAAATAGGAAGTAAAACCTGAAGGAAAAACCTAGCAAAATTGTCTTGCAAGAACTTTGATCTGTGAAATTTCGCATTTGTTGGCTTGTTTTAGGCAAAAGCAGGAACTTATCTTCAGTTTTAAGAATACATGTTTAATAATAGATGTTTTATGGTATATATCTGTCGCTGAGAGCTACTTTGCTATTTTTCGGCATTTTCCATCTTTCATTAGTTATGGCACATTCATCATTTTCAGATTATTAAATAGCTGTGTTATTCTTGCTCAGTTATACAGAGTTAACTAGTGTCATATTTTTATTCATGACTTGAGATGTTTTCAAACCTTATTTTACAACTTCTTAATCATACCATGCTTGCCTTCATTTTAATAAAAACAACTTAATTCATATATAAACCCAGCTTTATGAATTTTGATGGATATATTTGGAAGAAGGATTTAAATGCAATAATTTCTGATTAATAATAAAGCAAAACTGTGTAATTAGATGATGAAATGTGCTGACAAAACAAAGCTAAAATTATTGAAAAAATTGAATTGTGAATCAGCTGATGCTTTAAAGGAAGAAAAAAATTTTATACAGTTTTCAGAAAAATATTTGCAAAGGGAAATATCTGAACTTCAGAGTTTATTAGTCCATCAAAAACAAATTTAAGGAAGCAATATTCATATATAGTAGTCATATATGGCAATCATATAATGTATATTTGGCAGAAATAATAATCTGATCTGTTCTGAAATTACTGTCATGATATTAAAGACTTCAAAGAAAATAAGTGGTAGGAACAAAGAGGGTGATGCCTGTAACAGTCTGGTATATCTAAACGATCTAGGACTATGAGAAGAATGATGGCTTTTCTAACTCATCTATTTGGGGATGGCAAGAGAATTGATAAATATTTGAAATTACTCTTCAATATATTGTCATTTAAGTGTGGAAATAAACTCAGGGTATTTACTCTCTCCCACAAACAATGAATAAAAACTTTTCTCATAATTCGATACCTCAGATGAAGAAAAGCTTTTATGACTGTAATAGAGCTGATCTATCCACACAGTTGCTGAACCTCAGTGTGGCAGAGGATGGGTCATAGCCGTGAGGACACAGGGCACAGGAGTGCCACCAAGCACTGCCTGCTGCAGCACATTTGTGTGCTGTGGTTCTAGACTAATTTTAAAGCATTACTCTGCAATGTGTATGGCTGCTTTTGTTTGGGAGAGCAGCATGAACTCCAGGACTGTGTTCATACCATACTTGCTTATGATAAAATACTGTATTTCTTTTCCACAAATACAACTTTTTAACAGACCAGGATGATATCAGAAGGTAAGCAGATAGAAACTCTCCCATCTTGGAAAACTGGGGGTGGAAGTTGATGTTCTTAGTCCCATTGTAATTACCACACTGGCACTTTTCATCTTTAAGAATAAAAGGGATTTTTAGGACTTGTTTTTCCCTAGAGCTTATTATTATAACTTTGAACTTTTTATCTTCCTAATAAAAATGCCTTCACCTGTCACAGCAGCTTGCCAGTTTTTATCTACATGGTTCTAGTAAAAAGAAAATGAAAAATTGCACCTAATTTTCCAAATACAGAGATAACTTGGCAGTTGTTTTTATCATAGAACAAGAATAAAATTTTATCTGCCTTTAAATGAGAGAAGAAAAGAAAAATCTTGTTTGAGGTTTTCTCATGTTAATACTTAAGCAAAAGCTTTTGATGGAAGAATTCCAAAGAACCATGTTTAGCTTAGTGCAATAATCTCCTTACTGCTGCCATTTTGCAAACAAACACCCTTTTTGGTTCTCCTTGTTACTTCAACCTTCACAGCTTGGTGAGTAGCATATTTTTCGAAGCTCAGTATTTACACAGTGTTTTCTTTCAGCTGGTGAAACATCTGTATTCTTTATATTTTTTTAGGGAGTTAAAGGATCTATGCTGAGAATGTAAAGTTTAGGGTGATGTCAGTTGGTCTTTTTTTCTTTTTCAATAAGCACTGAAATGAACACTGGGAGCATTGTTTCAGTCTTGCACTTAGGAATGTGAATATTAGTACTGTATACTTAATTTCATCCAAACAGAGCTGAGGGCATTTATGAAGAGGTTTTTATTGCTTCAGGTCATCTTAAGGGGAGAAAAGTTTAATGTTGCTACTTCATTGAGAAGTGTGCAACTGTATAACCTTCAATGTGGTTTTGCTGCACTTTGTGCAGCAACATGCTGAAGGCTGTGCTTTCTTTCAAATACAAACATGTGTGCATGTACACCAAGTATCCACTTAATCACTGTTTCATGTCTGAAATTAAAAGTTTATTGTAAATTTTGAAAACCTTATTTCCTCCTGTAAAATTATTGCTAGTGCTATGAAATGTTAGTTTTTATTTGTTAGACAGAAAATGTGTCATACTAGATCAACTTTGTGACTATTAAGAGGTTATGATATTTTTGCAGTGTCTGTATATGCATGCAGGAGAGCTCTCTTGGCATAAAAAAATTTTTCACTTGGTAAATTTTGTGTTTGATAGGAGTTTCCTTTATCATTGCATTGCTTCATTATTTTAATTGTGTATTTCACAGCAATTCAAGCTGATATGCTGAGCTGCTAAAGATAATGATCTGCTGCATATCATATCAAAGTTGGTGTGGGGGAGAAAAATGTCTATTCCTGCTTCTCGTGATTTATATTTTTGACTTAGCTGATGTCTAATCATTTAAGTATTTGTTTTTTTAAAAAAGCAATGTGCATTTTTTCACTTGATCATCCAAAAGGAACACTTGGAAAATAGCAGATGTTATGTCTTAAGGCCTGCTTGGGTACAAAGAAAACGCTCAACTTTCTCATGTCACGACAGGGAGACACAGAAGTCTGTGTTGCATCCGAAGGCTGCTGTTTGGTGGGGGATGGATGTGAACAGGACAGAAAGATATCTGTGCTGTTTTCCGTCCCCCACCCTCCTCTGATTTTTCCCATTTTCTTGAGGCTTCTACAGCTGAAAAACAAGGGTGAAGCATCAACAACGCCAAGGAGGGGGAAGAAAGGTACTGGAAGCTTGGAATGGCTGGAGAGCAGAACAGTTTCATTGGCATGCTCGGTCCTGGGGTTTTGCTCATTAGGATGAAGTGTCACACCTGAGCTTGGTGGGACTTGTTTGGGTTTTTTTCTGTGTTATTTTGCACTAAATAGTCTTCCCATGCAGGTGGTTTTACCTGCAGCAGGTTAAGACATGCTGGCTCAGATTTAGTAGAACTTCACCAAAGGGTCTCAGAATGGTCAAGCACTAGACATTTGCCCATTATATATCCAAGTATCTGGACTTCCCATGGCTTGCACTATTTTAACAACTCTTCCCCAGCTTGATGGGAAGTCTCTACAGTCCTGTTGGTGTATTAGCCTGACTCCTGAGCAGTCTGCTTAGGGAAAGAAAATGTTTTTGAGCGTCCATGAACTCACTATCTTTAATGCAGGATTCCACGGAACTGCAGACAATTCCTTGAATGCTGTATCTTGAGTCCTATGAAAAGAACTCTGAACGTGTCAAAGATGTTTTCAGGCTGCTTTCTTGGTATTTAGTTCATGTCAAATTTAAAGATAATCATTGTCAACTGGTAAGTCTTCATAAACCTGCCTCTACAGTTAGTGCAAATCTTTGGTAAAACTACCTTTAAAAAGAAAAAAAAAATCATTAATTTATTTCCTTGGTGTAATAACAAACAATGCCACATACACAAAGAACATCATGACCTCATTGCATTTATGTGTGAGGAATTGAGCAGAGGATTTTAAATCATGTAGAATTTTGGAGCTGAATTTTCCAGCCATGTGCTGGAGAGCCTGTCTGTTTTATTATCTATATCAAACAGTCTCGAAAAACTTGCTACCTCCTCATGCGGGCATTGCCTGGCTTGTAGTCTTAGATCATGGAAGCTACATGGAAGCCAAAGAGTGATGTGTCACACATGAGGGAAGTGAAGCACTACTGAAGCTAACTTTTACAGATTCCTTGTTTGGTTGCCTCTGGTTTTTGCTTACATAAAGTTGGGCTTTTAATAAAACATGCTGATGTTAATTACAATTTCAAATTTAGTTTAGGCATTCTAAAATCTCATGCTGAAAGAAGAATTCCTTTGTGGGAAAGCTTTCTAGGTCTCTAAGATTTGGTGAGGCGACCACAATATATGATAGAGGGCTTGCAATGAAATAACAAGAAAATCAGGATTTTGAATATGTCAAAAGTCAAACCAGGATAAACTGTAGTTGAGCATTATTTTTGATGGATAATAGCATTTTTCGGAAGTGCATCAAACTCTTGCATGAGTTGCACTTTCTGATTCTACTGCTTAAATATGGCTCGTGCACTGTGATTTTTACCATCTGAATAGTATTGAAAGGATGTGGTTCATATAGATAATCAACTCTAGAGGAATTTTGATTGCATTTTCAGTACTGTATTTCCTACCTGGACAAATTTAAATCCACAAATTTGACCTCCTTAGTATACATAGTCCTTTCTCTTTCAAGACCTTTTGCTTGAAGTATCAAACTACTTAGGTTTCCTGTCTTTATGTGGGAGGCACTTTGAGAGTTGTTTTCAAAGCTGAAGAGATTAAATTAATTTAAGCTTCTAGGAAAAATATGATAGCCCCTTCATAATTGTGAAACAGATTTTGTGTTATTGCTTAGAGGTAAATCTGTTCTCATTCCTGGAAATGAACACAAGCACAGAAGAATAAAATTGGAAAGGTTAAGGCACCAAATGGTTTTCAATTAGCAGTGGATATAAAAGGCAGTAAGAAGAGCCTTTGCTTATATATTTTCCTTTGTCAGTCTTTTTCTTCTGTCATGTCCATTACTTAACAGACATTAAGGGCAAGCCATAAAAAATACAGAGAAACTATTAGTAGTGGCAACTTGGTGCGTTGGTTTTCGTGAAGGCTAATTTGAGTGGATACTTACCTAAACCATTTTAATAAGCAGGGAGTTGCACAGACAAGAGCAGACTAAAGAAGAATATTCAAGGTAAAGATCTCTGGTGACACTCTGAAATATTTGCAAGCTCGCACTTTTGTGAAGTGCTTTGTAGAAAAAGATCAAAATTCAGAAAGGCCATTTTAGAAAGATACCATCAAAAAAATGATGTTCAGTTCAGAGGACTTCACAAGATTTTAAAAAAAAAAGAAGCACAAGCTGTTTTTCCAGGATGTGTCTTGCCCACAGCACACCTGCTAACAAAAGGAGATGAGAGTTTGTTTCACTGTTCCTGTCAAAGGGCCCCAGTGGGATCTCTGTGTTTAATAAGTACCTCACTAGGAAAAAATCTGGACTGACTGAATAGTGTCCAGAGAACAGTTGTGTACCGTGAGGACAAGGGTGGGAGTGGAGAGGAACACCTTACCTCAAGAGCTTGGATTTTGAGGGTGAAACACTGAAGGAGGTTGCATACAAGTATTTTGGAATCTGCTTTGTTGGCTGTTTTCAGGATTAGAACAGTTAGACAGGCATTTGTTTCATCGAAGAATGTTTAGAGCCTGCCTCAAACATATGGATTAGGTATTCTTGACTCTCTTCTCTTCTGTTTCCGTGCTTATTTGAAATGACTGCAGCTGTTTTTCCACTTGAATAATTTCACAAAAAATAACCCAGATGAAATTGTGTCAAGCTAATGCTATGTGGCAGTGCTTGTGTTTCCAAAACAAGCAAACAAACAAAAAAATATAACCCCTGGAGCAAGTGACAGCTGGAATGTGGGAAACCAAGATCTGAGATGTAAAAATCTGGATACAAAGGTTTTTCTTTTCCCAAAGTGAAGTGAAGGCCCCAGCTTGATCCATTAGTCATTAAATTGTCACTTTGCAAGTATGAAGTGCTAATACTCTGACATGTTCAAGAGTGTTTCCTTATAAAATGCTCTTCTATGTATTTTCAGAAATGATCTGATAAACACCGCTATAGCTTCCTAAATTCTGCATGTGGCCAGTTTCAGTAAATAATGGTGGATGTACTTTTTCAGTTTGCATAGAAACCTTGTCTATCAATGTAACTTACCTGTGTAGCAAACAGAATTTCAGGTTTTGAGGCTGTAACTCAAAGGAGGAGGGAGTGTTATCACCCTGTTCCTCCCATTCCAGCTTCTAAACTGCATATATGTGCAAAACTCCTAAACCTGAGTAAGATCTTTCCCTTCAGGCTTCTGTACTGCACTGTTTATCTCCATGTTTTTTTCATGTAGAAATTAACTCATCCAGGTGTTTCCTGTTCACTTGCATGTTAATGGTAAAAGTAAAAACTAAGTGGCATTATATGGATGTTGTCACTTGTGTCAGAAGTGTGTGTCGTGCACCCTCTCCCACATGCAGAGAGGATGGGCTTGGAGAGTCCTTCTCCACAGTGCAGTCGGTGTCAGCTTTCTTTCATTGTCCAATAGTATCATTTCATGCTTATGATCTAGGTGACTGTACATTTTTTTTAACTAATTTTTTTTTCCTAACACTTTTTGATATATTCAATTCTACTTGGAAAAACCTGTTTTTAAATAGCAAAGGGTGGTCTTTTAAGAACAGAAACTTTTTAGCTGTCTGACCAGAAAGCTACAGGTTGTGCTTTCTGTTCTGGTTTCTTGAATTCTTTCCTTCATGGTATTTTTAAGACCCTTCCTTGTCTCCCTGGTTGTACTTGTATGATGCAGCCAACCCCACTCCATCCAGTGTGCCAAGCTGCCAGCGAGCTCCACAAGCAGTTGTGCTGGCACTGGTGAGCAGCAGCACCAGAAGAAAGCTGAAAGTTGAGAGATGCTTGAGTTGGCAAGGGCCAGAGGAGTAGTGTTCATCCTGCTACCTTCCATTCACTTCATGGAGGTTAACATCTTCAGCACTTTTTATGCTTTGCTGTTCAATTATTAAGTGAATTTTAAAGACTAGGCAACTTAAGGATTTAAGGATCCTGTTGACTGTTAGGCTAAATGAATATATATTTTTCCTTGAGTAGCAGTTGTTCGTTTTTCAGGTGGCTGTTTCATCTTAGGGTTATTTGGAGGAAGAGCAGTGGCTACAAACTCTAGTTTCGAATTGTTTTTTAATTTTTTTTTTTTTAATTTATTTAGGTATTTCATTTGCTGCAGTCATACTTAGAATCAAAGCAGTTCGTTAGTTTGGACTTTCAGCAGGGACTGACTGACATCATTACCTGTTTGGGAACCAAACTATGGCTGGCTAAAAGGTAAGATAAAACAAAAAATATCTGTGATTTATTCACATATTTTACTAACATATGAAAGGCTTGGCTGATTTTTTTATTTTTATTTAGCAAGATGGACACATTTATTTCTCTAGAAATATGTAAAACTTAGATGCCTTACTGGCTTGCTGATTTTTTAACAAAGATGATTTTTATCTAAAAAGTAAAGATGAAAAAACACTGTAGTTCAGTCATTAAAGAAAAAAAACCCCATGAATGAAAATTCCTACAGAAGCAGACACTTTGAGGACAACTGTTTCTTCTTGACTAAGAAAAATATGCCCATGTACAAGGTTTTTATGTTCCTATTTTTCTGACTTTGACCTTTCAAAAAAATTAGTAGGAAAATACCATAGCAATCGTTTAAACTATCAAAAGGATTTAGCTGTCCACAAACAATCCAAGATAGTTTTGGAAACATTTTTCGTAAATTCATCTATCTTGAGGTGACCTACATAGAACTTTCTTTACTTTCTCTTTTTTTTTTTTTTTTTGAAATCTACTTAGTCTCATCAATTGCTTTTGAGAGTTCCTACCTGTGAGAATTCCCTCCCAAAACTTGAAAGGAATCTGTTGTGGACAAAGAGCATAAGTCCTTGCATAGATAGATGACTGGGAATATTCTACATTTTGCACCGTGGAGTGAGGTTGCCAGGCCAGTACAGCCTGGTGTGGATCTCTGATAAAACCTGTGTCTCTTTGTGATCATCAAAACCAACATCATAAGTGGTTTGGAGAAGGGGGGTGTCTAGTGGGTTGAGAAGTCTTCTATCAGTGTTACCTGAGTTCGGGTAATCAAGACAGAGTTGATCTTTGAGAATTACACAAGTGTGAGAGTGATGATATGGTACATAAAACTTGGTGTAAATAATTGTGAATTGATGCTCGTGAATGAAACAGTTGATTGAGCAGATTTTTTGTTTGAAAAAAATCACTCTGGTTCTTGGTAAAGCTCAAGAGGGGAGAAAACACACCTATGTTTGTATATTAATCCGTGTTGTATGTTCAAATATTGTGTAAATCACAAATAAGATACAGTAGGAATCAGAAGCAGCATAAAGACTGACAGCAAGTATAGAACAGTTTCTACCTGAGGAGTGATTAAATAGCCTGAGATTTCTTATTATATCCTGGAAAAGGAACAACTAAGGGATGACATGGAAAAAAATTAATTCTATGGGTCACATAGAAAAGGAACAGGAAATTAGCATCCCTTCCAAGATGGCAGAGGTAAAGGAACAAAATAATGACATTTTTCATGTAATTTTAGTTTAGCTGTGGAACTCCATGATATAAGATAGTCTTGGTTTTAAACCTGTCTGAATTTTTAACCAGTGATTTAAGAGAGTCATGCAAAAAAAGTCCAGTGAGGTTACTGAGTATGTAGACATCACAGTTGGCTCAACAATTTCATCAGCAACCTTAAAGATTGAGACAGATGTTTTGGCAAGTGTCACTGTTTTAATGCTTTCCTGTGCATCTGCTTTCTGCCTGATTGGAGACATTGTGGTGGATTTGGTGGATCTGTTGACTTGATTCAGCATAAGCATATTTAAGGCTTTAAATGAGAATGGTAATTTATGTAGCTAAATTAAATCCATTGATACTGTTAGAAAGAGAAAAAACCTGCAAACACCGGAGACCCAATTTAGTAGAAAGATACTCAAGCTTCATAATTCAAACCTCCTTCTCTTGCAGCAAATATGTAAGAGCCAGGCTCTGATCATTACAGATTTTAAATAAATTCTACATTTTCAAAGTATTTTTTCAGAACTGCCCCTTTTAATACATCAGTAACATTAATACTGACTCTTTCGTTGTTTTTCTAGTGACTTTTTTATTATCTTTATTATTTTTATCATCTCTGGAAAGGAAATGTTTTCAGGTTATCTCTTAAGAAATTCTGGTGCATGGTATAGGTATTTTCCTTAAGAGATGTATTTTCTCTTTCACTTGCTTGTAAAAAGCCACAGCTGTATGTGTAATATTTACCCCCTGTCTAGCACATTTTTATTTTGTCAGTTTGTTGTAGCCTCTTTTTCATAGTGTTGCATTCTCCATTATGCAGTTAATACTATGCATAGAGTTTTTTAAAATGTCTTTCTCCCCAGATAGTAAATTATTTTATTATGAGCATACAGGCTTGCAACACTAACTTAAAGCAATGGGTTTTTAAAATTTGCAAAAAGAGTTTCTGTCTCTTAATGGACATTATCAGTCTTGCTGAGTCTGTACAGCCATAGATCCTTAGGCACACTTGGAGCTAAGATGTGTTTTCTTTTTTCTTTCTTTGTTTTGTTTTGTTTTTTCTTAACTCTAAAAAAGCAAGTAAAATATCCACAAGATAATTTGCTCACCTCTTAACTTTCTCCTTGAGATAAATGTATTCAGTGTGGTGTAATTTAAAAAAACAAAACAAACATATAAAAAACCAAGCAACCAAAACAAAAAGATATTGAAATAGGTGGTGTTTTCTGGTAGTTTTAGCCTCCCACATTCAGTGTGCAGCTTTACTGTTTGTAGTTGGCTGGGTGGAGGTGAACAGCGGTGGGGTTTGAGGGTTTTGTTGTTGGTTTCTCTTTTTCGAGTTTTAAAGGAGTATTAGGAGGTTGCTTGGCAACCGAGTTGTGAGACTGAGTAAGGCCACCTGTGTGGGTTTCGGGATGTTAGTAGAGAGTATCAGTAAACCAGCTCTTTATTCTTGCTATGTTGTTAAACTTTTTGGTATATTCCTGCTGCAGGTCACTGTCAGAGAGGGTGATGGCTGGCTGGACCCTTGGTCCGTGTACAGTCATTCTTACTTTCTTTCTGTTCAGGCAAAGAGAGTGAGCATAATAGAGAAAAAATAATGGGTCTTCATCTGCTTTTTCTGCCTTTTTTGTAAGGAGATAATTTAGCATGTTGCCAATATTGTAGTGCAGTGACTGTTTGAAAAGAGAGTATTAGAGGCACTCACTATTAATCTTAAATGAGTCAAAAAACAGTTCAAATTTAACAGGAAAATGGTTCACAAGTCTGGGGAAATGGGAAATTATTCCCAAACATCAATTTTCAATCACATTTCTGTGCTAGTTCTGTAAAGTTCTTGCTGGTGTTCTTTCAACTACGTACTTCATACTATGGAACAAACTTCTCCGAGAATCTTAAATTAAAAAATTTTGGATTGCATATGTGGTTCTTAAAAATGAAGCTCACTTGTCATGTGTGTATCTGTAGGAAAAACTATTGTTCTTCAGTGGTTTCCTGAACTGGGTGGGGTTTTTTCTGTGTTTGGGTTTTGGTTTGGGAGTTCTTTTGCTTTTTCAATGCCTGAATGTAATTTCCTTTCATCAAAATGTATTGGTGTAGAATAGTTCAAGAAGCTATTGAACATTCCCTATAATATACTAATTTCTTCCTTCCCCACTCCAAGACCTGATTTTCCTTTTGAAAATAAAATAGAGGGTCGCATTCCCCAAATTGAATTTCATAAAGCATTCACTTTTTCAACTGGTATTTTCTGTCTGTTGTGAAGGCAGACTTCTCATACTAATGACACATGGTTGCTTTTTCTTCTTGACTTTTTTTTACATCTTCAAAACATTAACTTTTTTGTGTATTCATAAACAGTATTTCCATTTCTGATGTTTTGGTGAATAAGACTTGCCTTCCATCCATTTCTCAAGGTGATGGTTCAATCTTTTCACTACATTTGCGGGTTTATACTTCACTTGGTGTTTTTTATTTTGTTTTGGAGTAAATCTGTTTGTTAGTTTAAATTGGTATAATAATGTTATTGCTTTCCTCCACCTTCACACCAGTGTTAGTTCATTGTATTTTTTTCATGTAAAGGAGGTGCAGGGTGTTTTGAGAAGAATAGAAATTAAAAAAATATATAAAATCTGCTTTGTCGGAGAACGGAGATGATGGAATGAAGTGATGGAAATTCATGTGGTGAAAACTTTCAAAAAATAATCAATTTATCAAGCTAAACCTTTGAAAGAGCTCAAAGCCCTGTCATATGAATTTGGAAAAAAAAAAAAAAAGTAGTTTTTAGCTCAACTGCATACCAGGGAGTTACAAGACTAACTCTAGATGTCTTCTGCTTCATAAATACAGAAAGCTAAAAGAGCAGCCTTCGGAGCTGGTAATTTGTTGTACAGAAGTCCCAGAAATATCTCTCTCTTGTTTTATTTGTAGCCTTTGGCATGGCAAAGTATTGGTATTGGAAAATTTGTGTAATCATGTCATTGCACAGCTTTGCTGTAGGATGCTGCTTTCCAGTACTTTGAGTTTGATTTTTTTTTTTTTTCCACCCTCCTTCTTACTGAAGACCACAGGAGGGGGAAAAGACTTTGAGGTTCTGCCAGAAGTCAAATAACATAACTCTGCTAACCTCCAGCCATGTGCCATTTCTGAGCCGAGAGCCTGTCTGCACTGGGAAAGTTTACTTCTAAGAAGGCTGCTTTCTTGAAACTAACTTGTGTGGAACAGCCTTGTATAAAACCAACTGGCTTTGCATTTTGCAAAGAGTCCCTGGTTCTTGTGGAATGGGCCGCCTGCCATGTGTGAACTTAGGCTCATAACCCAAGTAACCCGTGCTCTGCAGTGCTGCTGGTTATAGCTCTCTATGGATGGGACTGTTCAAATACAAATAGGTCCTGATGTAGGAGCACAAGATTCGACCTCACACAACAAATACATGCAAAAGTTATTTCAGGCTCAGGCTCAAAACCAGGTTCACTGTTCACTGAGATACGTGCTGCTCAGTTTTCTCCAGGCTGACTCTAGGATGATCTAACTGTGACTGCTTTGAATGAGGGAAATCCCACTGGTATTTTATAACGCTGCAGAGTATGGTAACTTGTCAAGTTGATGGCCATGGCACTCCATCAAGCCTGTAGTGTCCCTTTTGCCCCTCCACTTTTGGCAGCACTGTGTGAGTGACAACAGGCAGATGACCTGTCTTAGGTCCTTTCTAGAAGGAACTTCATGTGAGGTGCATTTAGGCCAAAACAGGAATGTGGAGGCATTGTTGTGGTTTCAGGACTTCATGGCTCAGACTGTAACCTAAATATGCCTTTCTTCTCGCTGCCTCTTAGGAGAGACAGCACTAGTTTCTAGTGAGCAGGCTATTAAAGACAAAACAGTGGCACATGCAGGCATACCTAGATATAGGTGCAAGATGCCCATGGCTCTCTGCAGCTTTGCTAGCAGCCTTTGTGTCATTTTTTGAAGTGGTCCTTATTTGGGAGCTGGAAGGGTGTTTTTGTACTTTCAAAACGTCAAGAATCCAAGAACTAAGGAGAATGTAAGGTCATCCTCCTTGGCAGAGGAGTCCTCTTCAGGTAGTACCCTTGCCTCTTCCACTGCATCAAGACAAACCTCCTTGTCCTTCCAACGCCCTTGTCTGCCTTTGGCATCTTCCTCTTTTCTGACTTTTCCACTTTTTCATTTCTGTCTTTAAAACCTACACATTGAGAAGGGCAGTTAATTACCTTTGTTTGTTAGTGGTCTGTATGCATTATACAGTTATGTTCAAAAGTTGAAAATAGTTTTAATAACTGAGCTTTGCTCTGTGGAAATCTGTTTACCAGGTTTCAAATTGAAAAGTTAACTTTCTGTCAGCTGGAGCAATAATTCATGTGTGTATTCTTGCACACACAAAACATGAAGGGAAATTTTTGTTGTTCTGTTCCAGCTGAGAGCAAAGCATACTGTTATGAACAGTTACTGCACCTCAGGTGCTTGGCAGTAATTTATTAATCTGCAACATTCTGACCCATCAGCCTAGTTTAGCCTCGTTTGTCTTTACTTTTGAGAGCGGAGTCATAACACTGTGTCGTTGTTCACAAATGTATTCTTGAAGGCATTAATTTAATTCTTACGTGCTTCTAGCTGGCTAATTTAGGTTTCTGTGCTGCTCCAAGTCCACTCTTTCAGCAGTTTTGATAATAGTATCCTTAACACAGCTACAAACTGTTTATTTAGATAGTTGATGATTGCATGTTTTGGAGCACCTACTTCGGGTATCAGTAGAGATGTTTGAACTTAAGGCTGAAGTTTAAGATGTACTTTGCATAAGATAAAATAATCTATGACTCGGCTTCATAGGTATACTCCTAACTCCAATATGAATATTCCAGGAATATTAAGATTTGGATAAGATTGTTTAAGATGTTTCTCTGCACTAGTACAACATTCAGAGAAGGCAGGAACCATGTACAATTACAGATTTTGGACATAAATCCTCATTCATATCTGAAAATGCTTTTTATTAAATAAACATAGGAGTTTTCATAGCTTGTTCTTAATAAGTAAGCCCCCTGATGTTAATTGTGTAAAATTCATTAAATTTGCACATGGGATTAGTTTGACCTCTAAGGTTTTTAGGATGTTGCTGAGGAATCACATGAGGTTCTCATTAAGAGAAAAAAAAAAGAAGAGAAAGGATTATTTTATCAATCAGGTATGCTAAAAACAATACCAACAAAACAAAGTCTTTTTGTATCCTTCACCGAGGACAGCCAGAGCACAAATTAATTTTTCTTAATAGCTGAAACTCAGGATGTTCTTGGTGGTATCATAAAAAAAAAATAATTTGTGCAGCTCCTTTTTGAAGCAGTAAAATCTCTGCCTTTGCAGAGATTAGGGAAAATAATAACAACATAATAGTCTGTCTTTGAAGGTGGTAGAAAAACTTAAATCACCAGACTAGCAACTCCCTCTGGGGAAAATACCTGCTATAAGGCTGGATGACCTGTCCTTATAGAATGGGCAAGTGAGGGATACTGTGCACACGGTAATTACTGTGAGAAGGTCTCAGCAGCACCAAGTGGGCAAGCAGATGCATCGTTACTCGATGTTTGTATTCCTGTTTCTGTGCGGGTGTTCCTGCACTTCCAGGAACTCAGCAAGGATTACTTGGTAGTGCAGGCTTCATTATTATTTTTTTAAATGCTTTCCATTAGATGTAGGTCTATTGGCCGTGATGTTCACTGATGTGCTGGTTTTGTATTACATGGTTAAAAATGCTATGGACAAAGTTTAATAATTAAATCCATTATTAATGTCCCCTCAAGAAGACAAGAGCAAGGCCATGCATGTTGATTGAGTGCTACAGATGTGGGCTCTGAGAGAAAATAGATTAAAATATGAAGGCTGCCTTCTGAACAAATATACCCCCCAAAACCTCAGTCTTTAGAATACTGCAGAATTTGAAAGCTAATAACCAAAACACTGAGAGATTTAATCTTTTAATCAGCCATTCGTTGTATATGTAGGAGTGATTTCCATAAGCTTTGTCGCCTCCATAAATGACAAGTGATCATTACCAGATCTCTCTGCAGGTAAAATGTGGTCAGTACAACCAGCTTGGCCTGGTTCATCAGCAACCCTCCAAGGATAAAACTCCCTATGGATATTTCTCTAAGGGTTATGTAGAGTTGACTGTATCAAGACGCAGATGTTACAGATGATGCAGTTCTTGGCGCATGTAGAAGATATTTTAGCTGACAA
This sequence comes from Pipra filicauda, assembly GCF_003945595.2. Taxonomy (NCBI): domain Eukaryota; kingdom Metazoa; phylum Chordata; class Aves; order Passeriformes; family Pipridae; genus Pipra; species Pipra filicauda. Next base: position 2,644,142 of record NW_024104665.1, on the reverse strand, counting down.
AATTGCAGGTCACATATCAGAAGAATCTGGCCTCCCCGAGTAGGAATGCTTTTCAGAGATTTGCCATTTTTCAGCAAGGAGTACACTGGGAGTTGATAGGGAAGGGAAGATATACTGCAAACCTAAAATGTAGTTGCCAGTGTGCCAAACTGAAAAGCTAAGATTATGGAAGACAAACCAGACTGGGAAACCCCCAATAGGAAGTTGTATAGATCCTGTCCCCCAGTACTACCTGGCAATAGGACATGTTGGACTTAGTCAGAATTCTTTCCTGTGTTTTTGTAGAGCCAAATGTGAAATTCCAGCCTCAATTGTAAAATTTTGACTTATCCGAAATGTTTTTAAAGTTCAGAAATACAAGAACTTGTGCAATAGCATCCTGTGTATTAACTCGAGTATGATGTTCAGGAAACTAATTTATCTGTCGGAGTCAAAAACTGTACGGAATATTGGTGGCTAGAAAGTAGGAGAATTTGGGGTTTAAATTTATCACCAGCAAGCTGATTTATTTTCTGCCAGCTAAAACATAAAATTTTTTGACAATAGCATGCTATTTAACCAGAAGACTGGGGCCGTGTTTAGTGATCACAAGTCTTCTTTTAATATAGGACTTTTTCTAAAATGCTATTCATAACTTCAGTTACAGGAAAAGGTCTTCCTTCTGGGAATCTCAGTCTTTTTTGGCCTTTCCAAACGCTCCAGAAACATGCAGCATTACAGTAAAAGTGACTTTTTCATTAAAGACCAGAGGAGAAGTAGGCAGTTCATTTAATTAATTGATCACTTTGGAAATTGAAATTAAAACAGTCATACAAGTCATAAGGATGATTCTCTTCTTCGCAAAGCAGCTATGAATTGGCCTTTGAAAGGGTTGCCCTTGTAATCTTGTCAGCTCTGGTTTCTTTACCCTGACGCTTAAGAGCGGGTCGTGACATTTTTGGCCAAAATACAAGGATTTGTAGGTGACTTTGTAAGTTGTATAATTTTGACTGGAGTTCTACATTAACTTGATTCATTATCCAAATCTTGTTATCAGTTTTTAAAGATCGGGGCTGAGAGTAACCAATCTGAGAGAATAGATTAAAAGTGGCTAACAGTCATTTAAACACTGTATTAAAAACGATATTGTCTGACACTGTGTGTAATTATATATTGCTTTACTGTGACCAAAACAGTGATGTACATGTTACATGTTACTATGTGGATATTCTATTTGGTTAGTTATTTAATAAAGTTATATTCCCATTTGAGAAATAAGATTAGTAGTTAATAAGATTGATAGAGCAGCACTGGCTGGATGATTTGAAATCTTTCAGACTTTTCTAAAAGCTTTGAGAGTGCAAAACACAGAGCTTTTCTGAGACCTTTTACAAGAGGTTTTAGGTATCCCCAAGACACGTAATTACACTAAGGTACCTGTAGCTAAACTAATTCACAAGAGATGTTATGGATTTTTATTTAATAGACATTGATTGTCAGGTTGCATTTGAAATTTCTTAAGTCCTTATTGAGAGTTTGATGAAATATGCTTTGATTTTTGTTGTTAAACGTTCGGTAAATATTGTAAGTTACTGTATATTAAATAGTGCTTGTCCTGCTAATAGTTTTCCAACATCTGTTTCCTAAGGAGGAAAAATATGAGCAAAATAAACTACCTCTTTGGAAAACATTGAATTTCTAGAATAACCAAAACCTACTGTAATAAACATTAACACAAACAGCTTTGATTTCATAATCACTAACTTGTATCTGTATTATTTATGTAACAAATGCAATAAATTAATGTTACAGTTGTTGTTGTTGCTCATGTTGAAGTGAGGTGGGAAAAAAGGAGTGAGCCAGGAGAAAATAGCTGTCAGCTTTTTAAGTCATCTGACTTAGTGTCATTGAAAACAGGGGGTTTTTAGAAGATACTGAGAATGTTGAGTTGTGCCTCAAAATTCTTTGGTATTTGCTATAAATAAAGGTGTGTTGGCATCCTCATTTGTATACAGAAATCCATGTGGTTATAAGTGGTACCCTGTAATGAGTAGAAATGCTGTTTAAGAGCCTCTGCAAACCTTCATGGTTAGAGGAGCAAGAGATCGTCTATTTAGTTTGTTTGAAGCTTTTTCACAGTGTTTTGACAGAATTGAGGCCAAATGTGTGAGCTTTCCATGTTCTTTGCTCCTTTGCACCGTTCCCTTGGAAGAGAAGATAATTTGCTTCATAAGTCATTAATGTGGATCTTCTTTAAATTAAACAGTAATACAGAAGAAACTTAATTTTAGAAGTTAAGCCATGTGTTCTTGATAGAGTTGAAACAATGTGTGTGAGCCAAGTGCACGGGAGGTCTGTGGCCACATATTGCTGATTCCTTCAATAAGTGCCATTTTGGTTTGCATCAGATCTGCAATCCAAAATAAGCAAACCAATGATTACCTCAAATTCAGCATGACTTAACTATAATAGGTGAATCAAAGATTTAAAAAATAATATTTGTAGAGCTCCAAACTGTGAGAGTCTAGGATTGATTTCATGTTACGCAGACGTAAGCTGCAGTCAGTGGTTCTTAAAGGAGGTAAAGGCAGAGCGGTCCTGGCGCTACTGCAGGTAGCCAAAGCCAGCTGGAACAACCCCCAGTATTGCACATGGAGCTTCTGAACCTGCCCGGTCTGATTTACATCTACAGAGAGGGAATATCTCCTGCAGGGTATGCTTCCTGATTCACCTACCAGGCAGTTCCTTGTTGAAAACAAATAGCTTATTGTTACTCTGGTCATATTATATTCTGTAAGTGCCTCTTCATAGGCATTTGAACAGGAGCCTGTGGATTTTAACAGGCTGTTTGGTTCCATTAACCTTTTTCTTTGAAAAGAATCCCTAGACTCTTAATGTCTAACACAAGGTTTCTTCCTGCAAGTGACTTGAACTCTTCTCTAATTTTATATGCCAGAATTGAAAATGCAATTACAAAGAGATCTGACTATCCTATTTCCAATGACTTGTTCAGCATTAATGATAAGAAATTGGCCAGGTTTGGAAGACTTTTATTTTAGGATCTAATCCAGAAATCTGCTATAAAGTGTCAATAATATGGAAACTGGCTTCTGCATTTTCATATTTTCTACTTTTCAGCCATGCCTACCTAAAATAATAAAATAAAATTTAAAAAGACCCTTATTTCCCCCACACTGAAGATACTGTTGGGGTGGAGCTCTGGGCAGTTACAAAAATATATGTGTAAGCCATTTGAAACCTTCAGTCCCTTTAACTTTTTTGACTTGTGTTTCAATCACCTTATGTGTTCTGTGGAGTTCTGTGATTATAGATGCGCTGGTTTAAAGGTAAACCGGCAGGAGAAATTAACCCAGCTCCAAAGAGATTGTAGGTCAGAGTTACAATTTAATAAAAATAATACCATAAATACAATTATATGGACAAACATTTGGTTTAACCCACAAAACCCAGATGTATAAGTCAGCATCCTGGGGCATGAACAGAGTGGTGTTCGTTGGCCTCTGTGCTGAGCCCCATGTGTTCCCCCTGAGTCCAGACTAAAAGGAGAGGGAAAACCTGTTGGTGAGAGTGCTGGTCGCAGTCTGGTTTAAAGTAGTGGTTGCAGTCCAGTCAAGGTTCTGGTCCTCCTCTGGATCCAATGAATGGTACTAGAAGTCCCAAGACCCCAAGATTACACTCAGGTTCAGGCAGGAGTGCCCAGTATCTCCCCCAGGGCGGGGAGTTCCACAATGAGTGATTGTAAGTCGTGGGTATGAGGACAGGAGCATCCTCCTATCTCACAAGCCTCTTAACACCCAGCTTATAGCCTGAGGGGTCAGGTGTGCTCTGGGCAGCTGCTGCAAATGGTCTGTTGTTAACAGTTTCTGGGAAATGGCATGGAGGGTGTAGAATACACAGTTTGGATTACACCCACACAGTGGGTGTAATCCAAAGTCCCAGTTCATCAACTGGTTCTAACTAGGACAATAGAATCACCTGGATTGGAAGGGACCTTAAAGATCACCTAGTCCCAACTCCACTGCCATGAACAGGGACACATTCCATTAGACCATGTTGCTCAAAGCCCCATCCAACCTGGCCTTGAACACTTCCAGGGGTGGGGCATCCACAACTTCTCTAAGCAACCCGTTCCAGTGCCTCACCACCCTCACAGTAAAGAGTTTCTTCTGAATATCAATCTAAACTGCTCTCAGTTTGAAGCCATTGCTCCTTGTCCTGTCACTACATGGCCTTGTAAGACATCTCTCTCCATCTTTCTTGTAGGTTCCCTTCAGGTACTGGAAGGCTGCAGTTAGGTCACCCTGAAGTCTTCTCTTTTCCAGGCTGAACGATCCTAATTCTTTTCTCTTAGCCTTTTCTCATTGGATGATCTAGTAGGGACACAGCAGCTCCTCCTGTCATAATTTCATTCTCCTTGATTAAATTAGAAACATATTTCTTCTTTGCCTTGTGCTTGCTAAGTAGTAATCCTTTCTGTCCCTGCCTGTTGCAGGAGTCTTCTTTCCCTGTGCCTGGCAGGTCAAGTCTGTGACAGTACTTGCCTTTTACATGTTACTTGGAGCAAACAGCCTCTGACCTCTCTTCAATCAGATGTGTCGAAATATTCTGCAGTATTGGCTGTTAGTGAAATTTAACTTAGCAGTTGCCTGCGACCTGATTTTCATTTCCACCTAGACAGTCAAGCTTGAAGTTAAAGCATCATGAAGGAGTGCTAGAAACTGAGGGGTGCTAAGCTTCTTAATGCAGTGAGATTCCTGGAGTAGGCTGGCTATAAACTCTGTATCCAAGCAGAAGCAAAAGCCACAAGTTTAACTTCTGAAAATTATGATTTAATGCATCTGGTGCAGTGTGTAGGGTGTCCATTGGATCTTTGGTGCCAGCTCTTTGAATTCCAAATGTGCTGCTGTTACACCAACCAATTGGCTAACGTAGACAAAGTATTACTTTAATCAGGTATGGATCTCTGCCCTGACATCACTAGCCTATTATTAGTATATGTGTGTAATAGTATGAATATTGTTTTGATACCCATTTTTCATTGCTGTGTGGATATACACTTAGATATGAGAATTCTAAACATCTCTAGCCCAACCCCCGTTCAGAGTCACATACAGTTTATCATCTGGAGTGAGCATATGATCTATTTGTTTCCATTAATATCCTTGTTGGAAGGGAGATAAAATAATTTTTGGGTTTTGAACAAAAAAAAATGAATGCTGTTCCAGATATCTGGAGCTCCCACCTTTGCTACTGCTGTGACTTGCTTGTTCTGAGACAGATTTCCTCAAATCTTGTTTATGAGAACACCACTTTATTTGGATATCTGTGTTAAAAAAGAAACATTTTGTACTCTTCCCACTCTCATTGTTGAAGTTCTGCATGAACAGGTCATCTTAAATACTGTGCAGTCCATCATTTGAAATGTTCAGCATGTGATTTTTGGCTGTCAGGTCTGTTATGTAAATCACAGTTTGATTGTCTTCAAGACTGAGCTTTCTGCTACAGTCTGAACAACACTGAAATTTCTTGTTTTTGGAAAACTGAATTTCCTGTTGTGTCTGTCTGGCACATATGGATAAGAATTCACAAGCATCACCAGAGCAACAGAACCAGCCAGGAACAAACGTTTGGCATGTTTTATGATAGCAAAGTCTCATTTCAAAATCAAAACATGTGTATGTACATACTCAAAATGAAGTGGTAAGTGCTTAAAAGCTGGACCAGAATAAAAAAACCCGCGTCAGTGTTGCTGTTGCCTCTTCTTCAGTAACAGTTGCATCAGTCATGTTTTTCCCAAGGCACAGTCTGTACATTGGAAATTTTCTTTCCACTGGAAAGATGGAATAATAAGCAAATCTTCCACTTTTCAAGGGAGCTGTACTGCAGTAGGCATTATGTTCTTCATCTTAAGTCTGTTGTGGCTGCTTTAATCCATTTTATGAGTACTTGTGAGAGGCCTCTTGTGGTTTTTTTTCTTCTAAGCCTTTGACTGATCGGTCACTCTGTTTTCTCATGGGTTGAGCTCCTAACTCTGTATTTCTTGGTGGTGTTTTCACAAAGGTTTGTGAAGAACAACTTAGGCAACAGCTGGATGCCCAAGATACAGAAGAGATTTTTTTTTAGCAAAGATGGATAGAAATTAAGTCTGCCTAATACAATTCTTCCGAAATAGGTCATATTAAAATTGCTTTGGCTTCTTATGGCATCAGTTCTAACTGATGTGCATCTTCTCAGCAGGCAAGCTTTTAGCTCTTGTGCTAAGGAAAGTGGTAGGAAGCAAGCATGGAGAAGTTTTTGGAGCTATGAACCTAAACTAATTCCCTACTAAGAAAGTGTCCAAAAGGAGAATAAAACTCTTTAAAAGAGAGATCCTGGTAGTATGTAGTCTGCTCTGTGTTACATGGATGCCTAATATTGTAGGCCATAAAAGAAAACATAAGTCCTTTGGGCTTATTGTAGAATTTATTACTGAAGGTGAGAGCAATGTTTCTGGTTAAAGTTCTCTTTTTTAACGGGTTCATAGGCTAGCTCTCCATAGGCAAATACAGCTGCGAAACTACGTAAGAACCTCAAACCCTGCATTTTTATGTCATGATCACATATCTTATTTGAAAAAGCTTTTTTCCTTGAATTTTAAAGATGCTAGGGTTGAGAATGTTTGTTGGAACATTTTTAATTAACAATTTTTTGAAAGAGTTTCAGACATCAAGATAAGCATACAAAGACAGTGCCAGATAAAATAAAAATGAAATACTGAACAGAATTAGTCATACTTTAAACTTGTGCTGCTTGATTCTGAGAGGTTTTGTTTTAGAACAAGTCCCATTGGTCTCATTAAAATAATTTCTGTGTTTTGAACTACATTTCCTGTTTGTTCACATTCTAAGTTATATTTTAAAAAAAAATTTCTTGGCTGAAAAAGAGTGATAGCAATGCAAAGAAAAATGAAGTTGTTAACCTAATTTTAATTTTCTAATTGAAGAGAAAGTAAATGTCTATCACTTGCAAATTGAAGAGGTAGAAAAGAAAGTAGCTAATTACCAATTGCATTACACACACAGAATCCCAAGTTTTCTTGTCTGGGAAAAGAAATACGTAATTTTAAAAACATGCATGATCTTCATCAGAACAGTGAGAGAGCTATGGCTGTTAAAAAGGTGTAGCAGGTACCTTTCAAGAGAAGTTTCTCTTTTATGAGCTGTAACAGTAAGACCTGAAGACTTCTTTTCGTTAATGCATTTAGTTACACACATTATCTATAAACAAAACAAAGGCACACTAATTGCCAGGGCAAGCTGATTCATCCAATAATAATTAAATGTATAAGCTGTGATTTGGTGGAATGGAGGGAGGAAGGGTGTTGCAAACTGGCAACACCCAGTTTGCAAGGGAGACTCTCATTTGGAATGGACCAGGAAGTGAAGCTTAGATAACTTGGCATAATTATTTTATTTATGCAGTCTAATTTGACCAGTAGTTGATCTTCATTAATTAAAATAGACACACCAAGCTGGTGTGTTTCACTACTGTTTCTGAGCACAATGTTATAAGGATTCAATCTTTAGAAATTTGGTTTTTGGGGTTTTTTTTTAGGCTAAATCCTTGTCCGGTGACCAGAGCCGCCTATCTTGACGTCCTTGTGATGCTGAGTACTCACCTGGGGAAGTGTAAAAAGCAAGGTAAGTCAAATGTGGTTTTATAAATTGGTTGGAATATCTGTATCTATGTATCTATTTCTGAGCTCTGTTGAATCTGGAGAAACAATAGTATATTACTTGCACTCAGGTATCTACTGAATGCTAGAGTCCTTTAGCTGCTTCGTGTAAAAGTGCCCTCTATTCTGCCTTCTGAAGAGCTAGTCCTAGGTTTTGTTGATGAGAAGAATGAGGTATGGCTCCATGTCAAAGCTTGAAGAGATGATCTTGCAGTATTCCTAGTCCTAGAATGGCTAACAACAAAAAAGATCCTCTCCATGTTCCAAAATGTTTTTCTGATTGAAGGTTGTAAATACAAACAAAATCCAGACCCTGGAATATTGCTACTTTAACCTCTCCAGAAAACCACAGAGATGTTCCTTCATGAGACACTTGAAAGTGTTTCAGAGAAAGTGTTTTTTCGCGTTCAGAAGTTTTATAAGAAACAACTGTGAGTTTCTTTCAGTTTCTTTTTTTAATTTTGATTCTTTATCACTGTGAATTTTTTGAAGAACCGGTCAGAAATATCAGTGGTTATAGTGTTGCAGAGTATAGTTTGCAACAATACAAAACAAGCTCTAAACAATAAGAAAAACAAAGGTATGAAGGAAGGGATACCCTTTCAAGTGTGGCAGCGTGTAGGCCATTTTCAGTCAGCTGTAACTAGCTTCCTTATGGGCCTGTTTTGTTCATTTCTTAGGAACAAGTGAGTAATAAATTACCTTGTCAGTCCAGGAAAGCAATTAAAGAACAGTTCTGTCATTTCATTAAAATTCTTAATGTCTGATTTTAACACTGCATTTAAGTATTTGGAACCGTTCTTTATTTCAGATAGTCATGTTGTGGGCGCTGTTCTTAATTTTAAAACTAATTCCGTTTGCTTTTTTTGCCTGGACCTTTGGTAGAAGTAGTTCCATTCTAATCCTTTAATCACTATTGGTGTGATTTCTTGTGAATGTATAGATCAGATAGTGATAGTTGTTAGGAAAGCAGGTTGATGATGAACGTGTCTGAAATTAACTTCTTCAGACAGGAGGATGGAGAATCTAGACCTTAGAACAGGAGTACAGACATAAGAGAGTATATGACAGGTGACTTCCACTAGACCAGGAGATGATGGTTGGGGTTATCAGGCACTCCAGGAGATGAGTCTGATCTTTCATGTCCTCTGAAGAGTCATTCCTCTCTCATGTATCTCAGGTGTCAAGATATGCTGTTCAGTAAAGGAAATTTCCAGATAATGTTGCCCTGTAGGCCTCATTCTGTTGGGTATTGGCCGCTGTTGGTGACTAGGTAAGGGCCACATGCTTTATAGGGAGGAATGCACCACCTTATATAAAGCATTTTCACTATAACATATCTCTAGGAATAAATTTTTTCTTGAGTCTTTAATGTATTTTTGGATTAAATAGTTATTATAATGTATATTTATTTATTTTTGTTATATCTATGAAATAAAGTTTCTTAAGTCCTCATATGCCATTGGCCTTAGTGATTATCCTTTGCAGTACATTAAAAAGTCTAGCTGTCTATCATACTTACAAAATAAGCAAAAACAGCCCCCAGAGCCTCCTTCAACCATATTTGGGCTCATCGCCCTTTTACTTTGAATCCTTTTTAAAAGAAAGGTCCTCTTTGGAATATTAATTTTTACACTTTTTAAAATCATGATCCTCTAGCTCCATTATTCTCCTTTGTAGTACGAATCATTCTGGTCTTTCTGTGTTCTCTTCATATGAAGGTTTTTTCCGCTTCTGTTACTCTTATCACTCACCCTTCAGCTCTATTTGTGTATTTTCTTTTACGAAGGAACAGCCAGTATTCCAGGCAAGGGCTCCTCATTTTGCTTCCTCAGTAAGCATTGCATTTCCTTTATCAGTCTCTTTCCTATTTCAGTTATCTTTGGTTTTTTGTCTGTTTTGGTTTTTAAACAATTGCTGCACATTTGCAAAGGCTTTTATAGACCTCTTCACTCTAGGAAAATCCCCTCTTTTATTTTAATGCCCCTGACTTGTGAATAGCCCTTTGAGCCTGAGGGACTGCACCATGCTGTGGCTGGATTTACTGACTGTAGTGAATTAATTTATTTTTCAAAGCTCATGTGGACTGTACCAAACCTGGGTGCTGTAAGGTACAATTTCTGCAGAAGGGAAGCAATTATTTTTGCAGATTCTGTCTGCTCGAGGATAGTTCATTTAGTATTGTCTTGCTTAAAAGTTTCATTCCTGCATAGGTTTAAAATTACATATTGCAGGCAGTATCTACAAAGAGTAAAAGCTTAGACTAGAAATACTGTTTTGAAAACTTCAAGATACATTAGGGACAATTTTATGTATCACAGGCAGAAGCTCTTCTGAAAGGAAGGAGTAATATGTTTATATTAAATAGAAACTGAGTGTCCCATGACACAGTAAGAGAAAGACTAAACTCACCAGTTGAAAATGAATGTTTTGAGTCTCCCATTTAAATGTTTTTAAGGAATGATTATTAACTGAAGCTTTATACTTTTCTCAGATTAAATATTTTACTCATATATGTGTATCTCTGGTTATGAGCCAATTTTTCTCTGTTCTAATCTTGATTTGTAAAATTGTTTCAATGAATAAAGGGTAAAGGACAAATCCAAATAAAACTGTTTCTTGATGTGTTTATCTAAGAGGCCCCAGGAAGTGCTGTATATGAGTTCCAGGCCACAGGCTGAAACTGATTTTCATCAACAGAAATGGGAATGCAATGTAATGAGCCTGCAACTGGTTAAAATCAGACCACTTCTAATTGATTATGCCTGTCTAAAGAGGCTACAATTACAAAGAGGTTTTCAGAGTACAGCTCTGCCTAGGCCTTTCCTACGTTATGATTATTTTCTGCAAGTGATTTGTTGTTCTCAATTAATAAAATCTGTCTGTTAAAGTGCAGGATAGCCCTTAGGGAATTTACTTCACAAATTAAAAAAACTTTAAAATCTCGGCTTAGGAAGGCAGGGAGTAATGGATACCAAAAGCATCTCGTCCAGCTAAAAATTTATTGTTGGTCAAATGATGATTATTTGTCTTAAACAAAAAAAACCCCATAGTTTTTCTGGTTTGCTGGACTGGATGGAAGTGTTGCCTGATTCATGTCACTGTGAAAAGACAGTTTTCTTTCCTTGAGTTGATATGCAAAATCTAGAGCTTTTCTTCTAGTTCCTGATGTGCCTGAGGGTCTTCAGAGATGCAGAGACAATACATAATGCCAAGACTATGTAAACTTACAAATATTTTTATTCTGTTATCAATTGTGGTTGGAAGCAAACCTTTAAAAAAATAAAAAAAAATTAAACTATATAAATAAAAATGCTATTTTTACCTTTATTGAGAGGGGGAAAAAAGTTCTTACCAGGTATAGGATTATTTGATGAGCTAATGTCTGTTGCCGCTATTAATAATTATTTATATCATCCAGTGAATTTTTTCTTGCAGACCTCGTTGATGTATTTTCTCAGCAGTAACTGTTTTTATGGACTAGGAATCACAGATGTCCAGGGACTTGTCAGTCTATTGGGTAGGACAATGCACTCTTCTTCCAGAGGATTTTCTGGCACTTGTATGCTGCTTCAAACATTATAGGAGGAATAAAGAAACACTTGTAGGCACCTTTGGAGGGGGGGTGAGAAAGCCCCTGAGTCCATGTGAAAATGTGTCTAGCCTTAACTGTGTGTATAACTATTTGCAAATTCACAAGTTTTGATCAGCAAGAGTTAGATGCAGAGGTCTGCCAAGCTGTAGAGCTCCACATCTGTGTGTGTGTCTGAGGTTAGACGTTTTTCTTTGCACTCAGAGATGGGCTTTGCAAGAGATGGAAACCAGACTACAGGCAGGCTCTGCTGTGATATGCTATTCCAGTAAATAAGATTCCTGTGTTGAATATGTATATTTTTGAGAGGACCTGTCATAGAGATTCCTGCTTTCGGATCTTCTGGAAATTGGTGTTTAAAGCTAAACAGTAAGATGAGAGTATTATTAAGATCTTGCACTGCTGGTAATACAGGAGCCAGAGTGGTGTGTTGCAGTGAAGCTCAGATCTGGGATGCTCTGTCTCTCTGTAACAGATGAAGAATGCCACAGGACAAAGTGGTCATGTTTTCTTTCTTGCTCATGTCTTGGAATAGTTTTCTTATGCTATTTTGTCATTTCATGAAGGGCAAATGGATGCAACTGTCTAAAATATACTTGACTAATAAAAGCACATTTTACTCAGGGTTGTGTTCCAAAAAATGGCACTTGTTGATAAAATGTAGTGTTGAGTCCAGAAAGCCCATCAACGTAAGTGAAGTAGGATGTAGAACAGAAAAGGGAAAAGATGAAAGAAAAGTTTGCTAAAGATAATCCTGCCAAGTTGTTCCTTTATCCTTATGCTGTCAGTCCGCTGGCTGGTTTGGGCTGTTATTGAGTATAGTGTCTTCAAAATTCAGGTTTGATGAGAAATGTTTGAGGAAACATTTAAACAGGATGTCAAATAGGATGAATCAATGATTTAGGAGAAGCTGCCACTTGTAGTCTAACTATGCATTTTTCCTTTCTACATTTGAGGTGGAAGAACTTATAAAAGTTCTTGAGATTAACGAAACTCCAGTGTTGGTGTCAACAGTAGGAACAGTTACTTAGTATTTACATGATTAATCCTGTTCATAAATAGATTGTTTTGATACTGAAGTAGATCAGCCAATATTCTGCTCTCATTAATACATTCTTTCCTTGAGTTTTGCAAAAAAAAACACTTTTATTTTTTTACTATCTTCCAAATAGCTAAACCTTTTGTAGAAGTAGCCTGGTTAAGATTCTTAAATTCTACTCATGAACAGAAGAAATGTTTGCAAAAAACACTGTGCAATTAACGTATGTGTGTATGTGATCAGAAACACGGGCAATTATGTACAACTGTCTGCTGTCTGCTCCCAAATACAGCAAAAGACCATGTTTAAAATAATATATACTACAAATACCATTCTCTTAGTTATATTTTTCCTTTTTAATTAGAAGTTATAAAATGCATTGGTAGAAATAATATGGATTATCAAACTTCTGAGTGCTTTGCAATGAAAGCCCAAACCTTTTTTGCATGGGAATATGGTAAATGTTTTGCCTGAAGTACATGATTTGCAGGACTTTTAAATAGCATTTGAAGTCTGTGGCCACCTTTTTTCTGTATCGTACTTCTTACTCTTTCGTTATTTTGGAAAGAAGCTATATGGTAACTAAAATAAGGTTTTTTCTGCAGGCTAACTTATAATCTGGTAATTTTTAAATGCTAAAAATTTGACAGGAATGACTAGGTTGAATATTTAGCCATACTTAAACTTTCTTTGCCTAGATCCTTAAGAAGTACGGCCGAACAGTTATTTGAACAAAAACACTGGCAGCTTATTAATAGCTGTTTGGTTATTTGGTCTAATTAGTTTAAACTTAAATTCTGTCCTGACAAATTGAAAGCAATTTGTTTTAATTATGTCAGAAAGCATATAAACTTTGTGTGCTGGTATATTGACTGTGACACTGGATAAATGTTTTATTTTGACTCATGGAAGATAAAGATTTAAAACATATTTATAGGATCATCTAAGTGGCCTGTGCCAACTAATATTAAATTAGAGAAGTCAAAAGGAAATGTATTTAGGTACTCAGTATTCTGATTCAATGCAGACAGGAGAATGAAGAAGTTGAGGATGTCACTGTTGGAGGTCCAAGACACAGGGAGTGACTGGGAGTTACCGGACAGTAAAATGCCAGAGGCAGAAGAAGTGAGGGATGTACTATGTTAAGGTGGTCCAAAGACAGAACAAAAAATGAATGTTAGACAGAAGGACAAAACAGATGGACAGAGGCTGAAAAGAATAATAAATGGTTGGAGAAAGGAGATGGAGGTGTGCTACACCAATGAGCTGTCTAGGAAATGCTAGAGGCAGAACTCATGGCACAGATTTAGGAGGTGGAAAGTTGAAGTGTTTTTAGAAAGATGGTGAGGACACAGTGAAAGGAGGAGGGTTGTTGAGAGTAGAGAATGATACTGGTGGAATGCTGTGTTTAACAGGGAATATGGAAAGGTGTTACCTGAAATGTGACACTAGTGGAAAGTGGAGTTCATTGTATTTATTATTGTTAGCAGTTAAAATTCTGTCCCCATGTGAAGACAGAGACTGCTCATCCTTCTGAAATCAGTTTCTCTTTAGATTCCACCATGTACCACTGGCTGACTTGCACTGTGTCTAAGGGTTTTTACAATTCTGTATGAATGCAAAACAGTGGAAAACTCGGTGCTGTGCCAGAGAGAAGCTGTAAGAAAAATAGCAGTCTCAGTGTCCAGATCAAATGTTTTTTTCTTTTTCCCTTTTTTTTTTAATTGAAAACTTTCCCTTATACTGTACAAAATGCAATGGGATGCTTCTGTCCTCAATGGTAAGTCATCCATGGATTCTGTTAATCACTCATGTTTGTAGTTTTGAATTATGTTGTGAATACTGATGCTTAGTTTCTGATGTTGAAGTTGCAGATGTCTTTAAAAGAAAACATCCTGCGTAAAATATGCCCCTTTCGTGATCATCAACAGTCACCTTAGTTTGGCAGTATGATAAAATAGACTTTTGTGTTCTTTTTGCATTTTTTTTCCATTTAGCAGTGACTTTGCCTAATCCACTTTTAATAAAAAGGAAAAATTTGAAAGCGAATACTTTTCCTTAGTATTTGTCTAGGAAAATCTCTTCTTGGCACTGATTACCTCTCAGCCTTCTCTCTATTCATATGATCTCTTCAGATACCCATAAATAGATGGTAGTTTGAGAGTGCAAAGGATTTTAACCTCAGTCCATAAATAACTGCACTTTCTTGCAGGTCTTGGTGAATGATGATGATGAATATCCCACTTTCTGATTCTTGGACCCCTTCCTGTAACTGTTGCACTGCAGGCATAGCAACATTTTATTGCTGCTCCTGTAGTTCTTGTCTGCCCTTGCAGAGTGTCAGTAACTTTTCTGATGCTGCTAGTAACTTCTCCCCTTTTCCTCTGCTTTGTTCTTCTTTTCTGGAGCCTGTAGTAGGAAGATGGAAGAAGGCTTGGATGCTCGAGGACCTGCATACAGGATTTATTCTCAATATTTATCTAGAAATGTGCAAATACTTATATCTGTGCTAATCACATTTCAAAACAAAAGCTCCTCACACAGTATACACCTGATGATAGGGAGAGTTGTCCAATGGCAGTAGCCTAGACAGTCACTGTAAAATTACTGAATCCTACAGAAGTACATAATCAGTCCTGCATGTTAGCTGTCAAGGAGGTGAAACAAGTTTAGATTTAAATAAAATTAATCCACTTAATTCTGGGGGGCTCTTTTGCATCTGTCAGCATCCTGGACAAGACTGCCATTTGCCACGATCCTTCTTTGGTCAGCGAGAATTTGTTCTTCCTTCTCAAAGCAGCTGGTTGTTCAAACTGTACAGTGATTTTTGTTTGTAAATAGAAGTATGTCTTTATTGTATCTTAACAACAGAGGCTGACATTTGCTTTGGGAACCAGTGTGGATTTCTGGTTTGGTCGGATATTTTGATGTAAGCCAAAGGAAAGAGTTTACTTAAAGCTAAGCAGATGAGAAAACATTTACATGAAAGCCTGGAAAAATTTCTTAGTGATGAAGTTGAAAGCAGGAATATTTCCACTGCATTGTAATAAGACAGGGGCATTCCTTCCTTTTGTACATATTTGTGTGAAAAAAGAGCGTTGGAGAACATGTGGAGCACAAGATGAATGCAGAAGGATTTGCTTTCTGAGGCTAAGCAAATATGCAGACAGTCTTATTTTGCTGACGGCCTTGCCATTGAGACATCCAATTTTAAAGAGACGTTCCGTAAAATATATGAGCCACAGTGTTCAGTCTGTCACAATTGCATGGGAAAAAAAGTCATCCAAAAGGCATCCAAAACAGAAGGATCTGATGTGTACAGAAAAGGAGGATCTGTTAGCAAAGACTCTTGTATCAATCTCTGCAAAGTAGTAGTTCTAGGAGTCAGTAGCTCCACTATGTTTTTTATATGAAAGTAATAGAATTATACACTTGGGTTGAATAACTGAGCTAGTTGATGTGTATTATTGAAATGCAGCTGAGGGGTAGGAAGCAGAGAGGGTGCAGGGCTCCAAAACTGAAGCTGTTTCTCTTCTTGAACTGAGGTGCTCGAACTTGAACCTTTTTCTTTCAACTGCCTAGGATTATTTCTGTTGTTAAACTGGTGTCTGTGGAGTCAGTCTGTGTAATAACTGAGACGAAGGCCTAATCCCTCTCCAAGGCAACCAGACAGCTCAGAAATTAAGGAATTCTGGCTGCTGGATACTTGTCGTGTGACATGGGCATTAATGCTAGTTTATGCTATGATGCCAGTATATAAAACCAGTGTGTTTGGAGGATTTCAGAAAATGTAGCAAATAAAATACACAAGTTGGCATTGTGAAGAGGTTGAAGTTGGCCGTGTCATCTAGAGGATAACGCTGTGACATGGCTTTGCACTGATACTGCAGTTTCTTTCACTACATCAAGCCTGTTCAGAAAAGAAACTGTAGTGAAAACACGAATGACAGAACTAATTGTTAGGCAATATGTCTGAAAATTTTTTACAAATACTACATTTCTTTGAAGCTTGTCCAGAATTACTCAGAAACAGTTCTGCCTTATGCGCTAGACAGTGTACAATCATGTCAAGTTTCTGTGTAAATGTCAAACAAATTAAGATGGCTTTGGAAGAATCTGAATATGAAAGGGCAGGATATTTAGCTGTAAATAGAAGGCTTAGGGAAATGTCTTCATGGACAACAAAAGGAATCCATATTTGCGTTGCAGCTTGATGGCAAATTCAGCAATTTAGTAGGAATATTTGGACAGGCTTTTAGCAGTGCTCAGTGTTTAATTATAAATAGCAAAGTTTATATGGCAATGAATTGTCTTCTTGCAGATACTGAAGAAATCTAGGTTTGCTTTAATCTTCGTATTTACCTTTAGTGCTTTTTTAAATTTTAAAAAACCTAAACTTCTAACGTCCCCTAGCACCAGTGGCACTGTTGTCCTCTTCTGTGTTCCTTCATGATTTTCCCTTACTTGTATTTGAATCCTGTGGGATATAGCATTTTCATTTTCTTGCAGTACAATCTATATAGATGTCTGAACTGGGCAGAAATCCTTGGTTTCGATACTATAAAATGACTCATTCCCACTGATGATAGAGAAGGAGGTTGAACTCGAAGCGCATGAGTACTTCAGTCTAAGTGTGTGAGAGATGACCACTGATTATTTTTTTTCTTTCATTTTGTGGCTACATTGCCAGCTCTGCTAAAGCCTGAAACCCTCTGGCATCACAGATAGCAGTGACCTTTTTGTTTGCTCCAGGAGGTGGCCAAGCACTAGAGAAGGTTGTCAAGCTGTACTGTGCCTTGTGGACAGGTCGCACGTGTGTGAATGGCTGAAATGTCGCAGTTCCTGTGCTGAAACATAAGAGGGATTACAGTGTGACTCCTTTATCCTTAGCTGTGTTAACTGTTCAAAATGAATAAGCATAGGGAAAGCATCCTGGATTTTTTAATCGGTAAATTCTTTACGTTGATACACACCGGACAGGTCTATTTATCCAGAAGGGGCATCTTCTTAATAGTAATTTTTTCTGATTAAAAGCATGGGACTTTCAATTTTATCAGAATGGCCTCTGCCATCGTTTCTCCTGATTTCAGTTGCAGCGCAGTAGGCTGACAGACAGTACTTTCTCCAGTCTGATCTCTGATTTTAGAGCTACCTACCTACACTTTTTTTTCCCAAATATATTACATAGTTTATTTGTGTTAATCACTTTCTACAGTTGTAGTGCAAAGCTTGTAAAATTTGCAATACTATATTAGTAGCTTGATTTAAAGAAATACTTTCAAACAGCTATAATTTGTAAAGATTACAGGCACTCTGCAAGGTACTGTAGCATTTTTTCAAGTTATTTGAAACTTTCAACTCATGTTGAACCATTTATAGTTCTCAGAAAACTTTGTGTCCTTATTCCTTTTTATTTAAATATGTATACACGTGATGTCTAGGAAAGCTGTTTTATAATTTGGAATCAGTTTGAAATGAAGAACTATGATTTTATTTTTATGCCTGAATTTACTGTATGATACCTTTTGCATACCTGATGTTTGTCAACTTCATGATCTGGAGCAGATGGTAACATCATCTATTTGTCACTTTATTGTTATTCTCATTCCAGGAATGCAATTTCATGAATTTTGGGAAGAGATGAACAGAGTTATTTCAGACTCTGAATTGGTGTCTGGTATTCCCTACTCATCTGTAGTACCAGGACTGATACAGTATCTTCAGAGCATCACCAAACTTGTAATATCAGTGCTGCCTGTGACTGCAGATCTGGACATCCAGGGCAGCGGTTCAGCTGCTGCAAAGAAAATGTCTAAGCCATCTTTGTCAATAGCTCATCTTCTTCACTGTGACTTTCATGAAGTACGTCTGCTTGTGTTGGAAGCAATACTGCTGTGGTTGAAACAAAAAAATTCCAAGCAGATTACAGAAGGAAGAGAAGGTGTATTATGTTTACTCATTGATTTGGAAGACACTCTTCTCACAATGGCTCTGAAGGAAACGAATCACCAGTGTTTTTGCAAGGTAAGAGAGTGCTACTTTATTGACATTTGTTGTGTTTTCAGTAAATTATATTCTTAATTTTTAAAGTTATATTTCAAACATGCATTATGTTTTTTAAATAGTAGGTGAGTGGTTGGGTTTATTTTTTTCATTGAACAGGAGCTGTGAAATAATTCTGTAACAGGTGTTCTTGTGTAAATGCAAGAACTTCCTCTTTTCTTTCTTAGTGCTATCCAGAGAGAATCTTTGTGTTCTTGGAGTGAGGTTTAAGTTGGTGTTTTATTGATCTCAAATGTGCACATTCATGTTGAGACTGTCCCTAAATTCTTTGTTTGTGAATTGTGTCTGCAGGTACTGGAAATTCTTTATAATATGGATCTTAGAAATGTGCTTCCAAAGACTGAATGCTCTATAAAAATGAATCCAAATGAGCTCTTAACCTGGAGTTTAAACCTTGTAGACATCTCTAACAGGTATGGTCTTTCATGAGTGTTGAAATACTTATATTTTTAAAACTTTAAACATTGAAACATTAATTTATTGGTTTGAGACTACCCTTTAAAAATCCACGTTTCAGAAAAGTGAATGTGGCATGTTTGAATCAAGAGAGTTCTTGAGAATTTTTCAAAGATGTTAGACATGGATCTGAATTATTAGAAAGGCCCACAAGTCATATGGGAAAGCACCCTGTAAATGTCCAGTAATACAGTTCCTTAAATAAGAAGTTGCTCTGGCTGTCCAATGATAACCAGTGAGCATAGTTCTTCCTGAAAAGTAATTGGGAAACACCTGATTTAACTTTGAATTAATAATCCAAACATACACTCATTTGCTGCGAATGTGCCATCCATTGTATCCTGGTTTATGTGCAGATGATTTGTAGAAAGAGTAACAGATCTCATTTAACTCGTTGGATTGGGAGAAACGGTTCATTCTAATCTGTAGGAATTGCACTCCCTATTCAGACTGTAAAGTCTCCAGAAAGCACTGAAAATTTGGATCCAGTTTGTAGTTTGTACTGAATTAGAGCCTGTGTCCATCCATTCATAATGGAATGAACAAACAGGGTTAAAGTGTCCAGGCTCTATGGGTTTGACATCCTGTTTCTAGTAGTTTTTTAAGCCATATAAACATTGAACCCCAGTGTTACCAATGGTGAATATTTAGGGTATAGAGTGTAGAACAGCATTTCATAACTATGCACATTTGCTGCTGATTTGCACTAAATTGTTCAAGTTTAAATGATTATGGTGGGAAGTGGTCATTTCTGGAATGAAGTAAGATACTGGTGGTAAAATAACACTACCTGATGCTGTTAGAGGGAAATAGCTGAACTGGCAGGCCATACTGCTCAGGTGTTGCCATTCCCCATGGTGAGACTATCCTTTAGAAACCACGGTGCCGAGAGCCGCATCCTCAGACCCTGCTGGGCAGCATGGAGGCTCGGAAGGTGGCAGTTGGCATATTCTGCATCTGGAACATTCCTAGCAGCTGTAGAAGAGATATTCTTGCAGCTTAACAGCAGCTTGAAGAGGTGCTTTTGTTTATAATTTAAAATAATGTCTGGTTTATTTGACTTGGGTTCCGTTTTCAAATGTGTTTTTCTGTAAGAAGTATTGTAAATAGAAAATAAACGTGAGAGAGGTGAAAGTAAAGGCATGTTTCATTTGCATATCAACTGAAAACTTAGCTAACATCAAGATCTGTAATGTAAAAACTCCAGGTGCTAAGCCTGAAAAATATCCACTGGTGATAATCAGAAGTAATTAAGAGCTGGCTAATTTTCTTCTAGAGATGAGATGATGGCATAAATAGCTGGATTTTTTTGATATGTCCTTTACCTTGTTTTCTCAGCACTGAAGGTCAAATCATAGCTCTCAAATTTGCCTCCAAGTTGATTATCCATCTTTTGCAGAACCATCATCAGGTAAGGGAAATGTTGCTGCTTAAGAGTTTTGTAATCTGGAGTTTTTTGTGATTGTAATAGCCCCAATCTTGTGTTTTCTTGTGTCCTTGCACCTTTTTTGGTGTTTTATCTTCCTCTCTGAATGCAGTGCTATGTACTGAAATGAAAAAACCATGAATATCATCTCAGTATATCCCTCTCAAAGTCATTTAAACTTAAATGCATAAGTAAATATTTCTGATGGATTAATTTCAACTTCTGAGCTCATCTGAAATGGTCACTATAATGTGGAAAGGGAAATGCCTGCGGTGATTAACGCTTTTTCTGAATCCAGCCCATTTACTAAAGTGCAACTTTGTTGTGGTTTCTGATTGCTGTGGAGCCCACAGCAGAGCAGGTCGGATGGGAAGCTGAAGCAGTGGTTGGGTGCAGTTCCCAACCAGCTCAGATTTCTTTTGATTTTAAATTGTCAGTCTGTGATGTCGCATATGTTTGTGTAGAGCAGTGCAAAGGCAGCTTTTAGTGATAGACATTTTAAAAAATATTTTTGAAGACACAAACCCCATTTAATGGATATTTTAAAATAAAATTCTCATGATCTGTATTAAAATGAAGATTTTTTTTTTCCTTACATAGATGTTATTTTTCACAGAGTGTACAGCAGAATGGATTCATATTGTATGCTATTAATCTGGTCTCATTATGAAAAAAAAAGAAAATCACAGATTTACATACAAGAGTTGAGGAAATGAATTATGATGTTAAATATTTTTGTTAAAGAAAGGAATAATATGATGACTTCAAGTTTAAAATAACAAAGAGGAATTAATGAAAAATGCTGTAACAATATTAACTAGTAATGCTAAAACAATTTTCTCTAGTAAGCATGTAAATCATGGGAGATCCAAGATATCTCTACAGAGAGAGCTTTCTGTTTAGTAAAAGACCAGGTACCTCAGTTTTCCCTCTAAATTCCTTCTTTGGGCTTCAGTATTTGCGTCTGTGAAAGGGATTGTTTCTCTTCCATAAGGTAAAAGTTAAGTTCTGTCTTTTCTAGATAGATGTGTCTGTTTGAAATTTGAGTAACTGTAACATCTTAGGAGATTTTTATGTTTTGTTTTCCCCTGTTGCAGAATCTGTGGGACGTGCTCTGTCCCTTTGTGCAGTGCAGGTGCATGGCCATGTACCACACAGAATGAGACAGAGTATGACTGAAGTTGCATTTATTACTCAGTTAGTGAGGAATAAACCCAGAGGGTTGTAGTCAGTGGCACAGGGTCTAGTTCGTCTGTCGCTAGCGGTGTCCCCCAAGATTCACTACTGGGCCCAGTATTGTTTAATTTATTTGTGAATGACTTGGATGAAACCCCTTTTCTGAGTCCTAGTGAGGCCTTACCTGTGGTGCTGTGTCCGGCTCTGGGCTCCTCAGTAAAAGAGAGACATGGAGCTCCTGGAGCGGGTCCAACGGAGGACAACAAAGATGGTTAAGGGACTGGAGCATCTCTTACAAGGAAAGGCCGAGGGAGCTGGGCCTTTTCAGCCTCAAGAAGAGACGACTGAAAGGGGACCTCACCAATGTATATAAGTATCTGAAGGGAGAGTGACAAGGATGGAACCAGGCTCTTCTTGGTGGTGCCAAGCAATAGGACAAGAGGCAACAAGCTGATGCACAGGAAGTTCAACCTGAACATGAGGAAGAACTTCTTTACTGTGCGACTGACTCAGCACTGGAACAGATCGTCCAGGGAGGTTGTGGAGTCTCCCTTGGAGACATTCATGTGCCATGTGCTCTAGGATGACCCTGCTTGAACAGGGAAGCTGGACTAGGTGACCCACTGTGTTCCCTTCCAACCTCACCCATTCTGGGATTCTGTGAATCTTCCTGTACTTGTCTGCCCTTTTACTTGACTCACCTTTTCATTGATTCTCTTCTTTACCTTATTTTGTTGTTATGTTTTTCACTTCTTTTAATTAAAAATAAGTAAAAAAGGAAAGAAATCAGAAAAACTCCAAAACTTTAGTTGCACATACCTCAACTGTATCCCAGTCAAACTGGTGCTGCTTCATCTGTTCTCCTGTGAATGAAGTGCCAATCTGTTTGGGTTTGTTTGGGTTTTTTTTCCCTTCTGGAGCTTCCTTCTGATAGCTGTAGCACATGCTGTGTCTGGGTGCCACCTCCTGCATTTTGCAAGTTCTGTTTTCTAACTTTCACTTGAGGTTCCTGCACCTTGACCAACCCACTGCTCTCCTAAGGGTGGCATTTGCAGGGGATCTCAAATCTTTCTTGGTCACTTATGCAAGTTAGGACTTTCTCTTCCCAGTTATGGCCCAGCTGTCCCAATGTAGGGCAGAGTTTACAAGTTTTTGAATAAAGTGCACATTATTTTTTCCACAAAAAATCTAATAGTCATCATTACATATTGGGAAGAGTTGAAGCGTTGTCTCATTTTTTTTTACTTAGTAGTAGTTTTCCTTGAATATTCAGTCAGAGGACTAAGTGTTTTCCGAAAGATGGTAACTGGATTTTATTTGAACCAGGAAATTTCTCTTTCCTGTTCTTTTTTTCTGATTCTTCATGTTTTAGGACAGTGGGCTTTGTTGTGTATCAGCCAACATGGAGATTTCTTCAATGTTCTGAATGCACATGCTTTCAAAATGAAAGGTACCTTGACAGTTTTATTAAAAAAAAAATTCCATTTCCAGTATTAGCAGAGGAGAAAAATGGAGCTTCATGCATCCCTTTACCAAGCATTGCATAATTATCAAAGACTGAGATAGATGGCATCTTTCAAAAGCTTTTAATTGTTTTTTCAGCTATGTGTGTGTACCTGTAGAATGCTTCTGAGTATTGCTTCCCTTTGTTATAGTCCAGCATACCGGACTTTGACTTGCATGTTTAGAAGAACTGAAGACTCAAAGATATGCTTTGACTTGTGTGGTCATTGGTGAGTCTGGTGTGAAGGGACAGAGTGAGAGAATTGCCTGTGCATAACTGCTCTGAGCACACCTTGAAAAAAAGTCCACATTTACTAATGAGCAGTATCCCTTCTGCAGTCCGTAGTTCAGTGTGATGGTAAGAGGTTGTACAGCATACTTCTCACATGTTCTGTGCTTTTAGATTTCAGAACAAGTCTTGAAAAAATGGGTTCAACTGATACTGTATTTTTGTGGAGATGAGCAAGAGACAGAGATGCTGTTAGCAGCTGCTGAAGTTCTTAAAAGTATAACATCATTCCTTCTGATCAGTGAGAAGCTCATTCTTGGTAAGTAGTATTATTTTGTGGATCTTTTTAGATTAAATCCATTAGTACATGACATATATGTATACAATACATTTTATGTACACACAGATGAAACACATAATTACCTCAAGTGTTTTTTTTTTTTACAATTTAATAGGATTTAATTACTAAACATGTAGACTTATTTAAATTCTGTTAGAAAAAGCACATGTGCACAGCTTCTTGCAATAACTCTGCAGAAGGGGGACATGAGATGTTGTTATGTCTCCAGTACATTGCTGTACAGATTTACTAGCTTGCAATTGCTCTCTGACTTCAGTCTTTCTGAAATACTGTATTAGTGATGTGGACATACTTTTAGTTTAACACTGTGAGTGTAACAAAGCTGTGCTGGCTGAATGTTGAAGTTAAAGGCTTCAGTCTGGAAATGAGGGATACATTCTGCTGTAAGAATGATTAATAATTGGATCACATTATACCTCCTGGGTACAATGATTTTTTTAAAGTTAACATTAGGCTGTCTCTTTAGAAAACAAAGAAAGAAAGAAACGAAACTTACACAATCTTATTCAATAATACATTACTGACCAAGAGGCAAAGCTAAGTGAAACTCTCAGGTCTGTTCTGCAGAATACATGTTTTTTTTCTTTTAGCTTTTTTGTTTTTCCCTGGCTTCTGTGAATAGAGAATAAGGGGATTTTGTGATTAAGAAGCCAGGAGATATACAAGAATAAGTAGTAACAGATGATGAAGAAATTATTTTGCGTCCTGAACAAGACAGGCAGCAGTACTGCAGTGAGAATTTTAGCAAATCAAGGACATGAAATGGTGTTTAGTTGTAGTGATATAAGCTTAGAATCATTCTCTTAAAGGGGTTATGCACATATAAACAGTTTTGACTTTTACACCTTATTCTGCATCATCTTGCTTGACCACATACAGTAAAAAGTAGAAGTTAAGGAGACAGTGGTTGTGTGGAATGGAGTTGTAGTCGTTCCCATAAGCTTCCATTATTATGCTCATAAGAGGAAGAATGAATGCTGATCAGTATGTTCTGGGTGACCCCATCATTTCTCCATCATGCTGCCTGAGGGTTCAGAAAAAGTCTTTCTGGAAAATCCATTTGCAGACTTCCACCAGTGCTGGAGATACTGTAGAAACTTGTCTAGATGGGGCAGCTGGCCATTGAATCTATAAGGGAATAATTATTCTGCCCTAGCTGTGCCAGTGGAACATTATTGAGTGTGTTACGTTAGGAAGAAAAGCAACTTCTTTCTGAAATAATTATACTCCATGCCATTCCCACATAGGGAAGTTGTATGAAATACAGGAATGCTTTCTCTGCCTGTGTAATAAAGCCTTGAGCAATTTATTGTGGCCAAGCAGTGAAATACAATTGTCTGGCTAGCCTTGTAATACAAATGTCTGATAGACCTACTGATAACATAGTTGAAGAAAACCAGCACAACAATGAACCACCAGCTCCCTTGTTGTGTGTGATCACAAGAAAGTAATATCTAACAGCTGGCTGCATCTAAAAGAGACCTTCTAGAAGATTCCCTTAATGAGGATGTTCTAGAAGACCTGAAAAGTACCCCAGCAAACCTAGGAGCCTTGTGACTTCAGCTGGTCATCCACAGTGTGACAGCACTAAGTGGCACAAGGGTTTGCAAGTGGATTATTGCTTGTGAGATGAGAATTGCCACTGGGGTGGTATATGCTGTCTGCCTGCTTGGGGTCTACCGAGTGAGCACCTCCCTCTGGGCAGTTACCTCTGATTAGTTTTAACTGTGTGTATGTAATTACCCTATGGATTTAACTTGGCTTGATTCCAACAAACAGTGTGAGTGGTGGGGTGAGGTGGATGTGGGAGAAGTAGGTGATGGGTAGATCCCTGAGAGGTGGGATCATTTCCTGTTTCCTGCAGGGAATGGCATTTGTATCCAGCACTACTGGCATTATCTGAAGAAAGCTTGGTTTGCTCCAGGCAGATTGCAACAGCAAATTCATGGTCAGAGTGCATTGGTCAATCTCCGGTGGCAAAACTTTTGACATTGCCAAACAGGAATTCTGCACTCCTAGAAACTAGAAAATTCAGAGCACTCATGGCTTACAGTTGAGCCCAGATAGAGAGGTCCATTCTCTTATCTGTTTCCCACTGTTTAAACTAAGGTGAGTCTACCATCTAGATAAAGTTCACACATGCTGAAAATACTTTGATCATATTGGCAGTCCTTTTGCCAGTGGTTTGTCAGTGTGTTTCTCTCCAGTGTTTCACTGCATTTGTTTTGTTTAGCTGTGGAAACAGAACTCTAACTTCTTTGAATGCATGTAAGAAATAGAATTCTAATTTTTCTCCATAAATAAATGTAGGACTGTCTGATACCCTTGCTCTGTGGAAATGTGTGGTTCTACTGCTGCAGAATGAAGATTTGGTAGTAAGGGATGCTGCTGCTGAAGTTATACAAGTGGCACAGTCTGAAAAAAAGAGCAATGAAGAAACAGGTATGTTAACTTTGCTTTTAAACATTATTGGATAGCTGGGAGGCAAAGGTATTTCTCTTTTCGTCACAAACTTCTTGCTAACCGTAAAGTGCTCCATCCATCTCTTATAAATATATACCATGGAAGATAACAGAAAGTTTAACTATGCTTTCTTATTTTGCTTTTACTGTTCTTGGTATAATTTACATATGGTTACATGGCTATGTGAAAAAAACAACAGCAGTATTCAGCTTTATGGTTCTTGCTGCGATGAGTCAACTACCACATAATTTCACATTTTTAAAATTCTTTAATACCAGCTTTGGTCTAATATAATGCAGTGGAAGACACTCTTTGAATCCCAGGTCATTATAAGAGCCTGATCACAGAGAGATAGGAATCTAGGAAACAGTATTCAACTCACTGATTCATTATTAGACCTTGAAATCCATTTAGATCCAGATCAACAAAGACAATTCTCAGCATACCCACAATGTGCTTTTGAGGATGTAGGCCTTTTTGTCTGCTTGCCCTAGTTTACTCAACCCTATTAATTTTAAAATAGCCACAAAACTTGAGTAGGCTTAACTAATTAATGTGCTTCACTCTGAGAGTCTTTGCTGACGCATTCTTCCATGTGTTGTGTGTAAATTAGAATTTGCTACCAAGCTCGTCTCTCTCTGGTGGTCCCCACTGGTCTGTGCTACTCAGTAATGCCTGTACCAACTTGTCTGCAGCCAGTTCAAATTAGTCAGCCATCTCCGTGTGAGCTCACGCTAGGCTGGAGATAAAGCAACTCTGTGGTTTAAAAAAAAATAAGAAAAGGCAGCAAAATTATATGTTTGCCACTCTGGTAGATAGAAGTAGCCAGGAATCTGCTCGTGTGGCAAGTGTTTTTTTGAGCTAGTGCTGTTCTGGCATAGTGCTATGGGGTAGAAGATGACAGAAGGAGGGATATGTCACGGACTGCTTTCATCCTTCTGTTAAATCCCACATCTCTGATTCCAGCACTGTCATCACAGCTCTGGCAATTTATCTAGTTCCAGCTACAGCTCTCTTGAGTATCCAGGGCTCTCTGTCTGTGTGCCTCAGGTCCCCAGCACTGTTCCTTAGGAGGCATCCTCAAGTGTCTCAGGATGGTACTTCCTTTGGAAATAATACAATGCTGGATTGTCTCTCTGGCTTCTTGTATCTTCTCCCTTCTTCCTTGTTGTATCCCAGTGTCAAGGGATATTTCTCTGTAACTGGATGAGAGCTCTGTCCTACTAATTAATACTAAGGTCATATCAGTGCTTGCTCTTACAAGTTACCACTTTGCAAAGGAAGAAGTGGCCATAATTGAGGAAATAACATCATAATTGTTTTATATTTGCTATGTTCCTAAATAGGATAGGGACCTCTCTCCCCAAACTTCTGTTAACCCCCTGATTACACTTAGTTGTACCTTCCTGTTTTTTCACTTGCACTTCTTGTAATGAAATGAGTGTCTTTCCTCTGTGTCTAGAACAGAATGCTGGTTTTGAAAAGATAGAATTCAGTTTCTTTTTGCCTCCATTTTACATCACTGTTGTTTCTTCCTGTGTCCTTTTTTCCACACTGACTCCCTTCAATTTTTGTGATTTGCTTTCTAGTTTTGAGGGAGCAGGGCAAGGAGTTTTACCCTTGTGTTTTTTATTTATAACCAGAATAAAATAAGCTTACCTTTGTATGTTGTTTACTTCCATTTACCCCCTTTCTTTTCATGTGCATATGAGAGTATGCAATATGTTTGGGTCTGTGGTTTAGACATTCCATGGATCACCAGTGCTCTCTGTCCTGGGAATTTTTAAATTACATTCAAATATCTACTTATTTTTCTCAGTTTTCGCACCATGAAAGTCTGATTTTTCATCACAGCACTGATTTTAAAATAATCTAGGCTCATACACTGAAATTCAATAGAAGCCATGAAACAGCTCTCTTTAAACATTTTATTTGATAACAAATTGCTGGATGTCCTGCACTGTAGAAATGCATTATGGTGAGTTTCGTCTTTTACTGCTGTTAATTTGCCGTACAGAGGGTAGGAATGCTGCTCACAAAATACAAGCACTGGACTTGCCAGAAATTTTGGCACTAGCATCTTCATATCCACTCTTCACAAAATTATCTCTCGCACTGTATACACAGCACGTAAGGTAGCAGTAGACTGTAGCTGCCTGCAGAAGAACTGTATTGTCACCTTGGGGAATCAACACCCTAAGTGCTTCATTTATATGTGAGATCCAGAGGAACCCCTGATTTCCTGCCCCTGCCCTTCCTGTATGCTGGCATCTTGTTTTCCTGTGAAAGAATAGAGTATGAAATGTTGTGCACTTGTGTGTAAAAGCTAGACCGAGGCTGAATTAGTGTCCTGCTTCAGCAGAGCAAGATGTGAAGTTGGACTGATGTTAACTATAACAAAGTTATTTGCAAAGATTGTTCATATAGTTGTTATAGCACATTTTTCCTTTATGTGCATGTTGCCGAATAACAGTATACATGTGTAGCAGTATGATAGTGTCAAATAATAGGTATTTTCATGTCATTTATAGATGGTGAAACTGGAGGCAAATGATCCTGTCTATTATAGTGTGGTTTCACCTCCAGTAACAGCGCCTATCTTGTGCAATTTTTTGAAATGTTACCGTGAGCTCCTGGAAGAGAATATGAACTTGGTTTCTTGTTATTCCCTCATGGCTTTTAGTGAGGGCAAAACCCCGATCTCCTCAAGTAACTAATCCATGGAGCTTTGGATCACTCAAATTATGAAAGCACTAAGCTTACACAGTCTGAAATGCATGGTAACAAATGTGATACAAGAACCCTGTGAAAACTGCAGCCCCCATTTTCGTTTGAAAGGACAAAAGCTCAAAAGACCAAACACTGATACACAGCAGGGCTTCTTGCTCTACCCTACTCTTCAACCCCCAAGAAAAACCCTACAAAACCTACTGTTTATTTTTATGGAAGGCAAGGACTTTCATTGTTACCAGTAAATTTCATTTTTTAAAATTTATTTTATTCATACAGAGAAGCTTGTTTTAATTTTGTAGTATGTGCAAAAGCTCATAATTAGGAGGGGAAGTTACTGAGGTTGGCTGACAGCAGTCATTTTCTGAGCAGAGCAGGTCAAACAGAATCCTGTCTTACCAGAAAGGAGAAAAGCTTTTGTTTTCCTTGCTAAAAATACCAACTTAGCAGGTAGTTAAGGTTTTCCTAATAACTTGAACAATATAAATC
This sequence comes from Pipra filicauda, assembly GCF_003945595.2. NCBI lineage: Eukaryota > Metazoa > Chordata > Aves > Passeriformes > Pipridae > Pipra > Pipra filicauda. The sequence continues at coordinate 2,614,901 of NW_024104665.1, read as the reverse complement.
CCATTTGTAACTCAAGGTATTGTATGTGCACTTTGTTGTTGTTTCCTCATGCGTTGAGGTGTAAACCTCTCGGGGATTGTTTTATTCCTTTTAGTATGAGGGAGGGTACAGGAAGTATTGTATTCAGTGTAAAGGTAGAATAGCTGCTTTGAAATCTAATTAAATTAGTGACCCATGGCTGTGTAAAGTCTAGACCTATTCATAGCAGCATTTCTTATACAAGAGAGTTACTCCTCACATTTAAGTCAGGGAAATAGGAGGGGTTTTTCTCTACTGATGATCGCTTTACTGAATGTCCTGAAAAATTCAAGTAACTGCTGCAACAAAAACTGTACTTATTCATGTCATTTTCCTCTGTGACTTTTTTTTATCTAGAGAACTATTGCCTGAAGTTATGAGCTTGTATTAGAGAAATTTGAATAAACTAATTTTTTTACTATTATAGCTAAGCCAATGCAATTCTGTAAAATTCTATATAAAAAATACCTTTAGTCAGCTTAACCTTTATGTTGGTAAATTACCAAATTATCCTTAAAATGGGTTTAAGAGCATTTTTAGTGTCGTCAGCATTAGCACCAATTTAGCTGATTTTTAAAATTGAGCTGAATTAAGCTTAGATGAGCAATTAGATTTGCGAACTTGAGTAAATCCTTTGAAAGTGCCTGAATGATTTAGCAACCTAAATACTCTTCTTGAATATAATTTAGGCCTTCAGGAACCTTCTGCTATGTGTATTGTGAAATAGCAGTTTTATATAGAGATGAGCAAGTTCGCTCATGGACTGTGAGCTGTGTGGCTGCAGCAGAGCATTGTTCAGCCAAGGGTGGGTAAATGGCCCACTGTGAGCACCACCATCACTGGGTGCAGTGTAAGCATCTTTGAAAATCAGTCTAATGTTGTTATTTCCCTCCGTTTTTGAGTAATTCTGAAAATGGGATTGTGGCTATAAATTGTGTAGTCAGTATTAATCCACTGGCCAAAATTTCAGGTGTATTAATCCCGATCCTTCTGCTCCCATTTCACGTGCTTAAGAAATAATCAGTAGATGATACTCCTGTGCCAGGAGTTTCTGAACAAAAGGCAATGCAAAGCTCACTTTTCTTTTCCTGATGATTGTTCCCTTTCTGATAGATTCTACTTTTTATCTTCAATGACAAATGTCCTGGTTTTTTTCATTCACCAGAAAAAAACCAAAACAAAACATAGTATTAGCTGGCTTGTTTAAAGAAGCTGACTTCACCTTCTGAAGGGCATCCTGTTGGGAAGGGGCTGGCACTACGGAGGAGACTGAGTTGAGATTCTGATGGAAGTCTTCATTGCTGAGTATTAACCTGTATTTTAGTGGCCCACAGTATTTCAGGTTTATCTTAATGCATGTAGGAGCCTTTCAGCAGCAACTTTCATTTTGTTTATTGACTAGAAGGTATAAATGTGTGTAAAGGGAGAAGTTAAAATGTGCTGCTTGGGGTGGCAGGGGGGAGAAAAAATATTCAATTAGACTGAAAAACTAAAATATTTTCAAGGTGACTCTGAATTCCTTTCTAGACTTCAGAAAGACTTTAGACCTAACTGTTTGACTGGTTGACCTTTCTCTTTGTGAACCATGCTGTCGTCTTGGCGGGAAGGAAAGCAAAGCAAGTGAAGGTATTGCTTGCACCTCTGTTTCTTTTTTCACACATCATGAGTGGAAAAGTCAAGGTAAATTCAAAATAAATTTCTTCATGATTCTAGAATTGGTGTGACTGTCATAAATGTGTGCGGAAGAAGATTTATCTGCATGGGGGTTTATTTGGAAGTGATGGTTTAAATAAGCTTTAGCAGAGGTAGGACAAGTCAAGGGAAGATGAAGAGTTAAGAAGAAATCCTACTCAGATTTTTTTCTTATTCCTATCCTCTAAAAATCTTCCTTGGTGAACCTAAGGCTGTGCAGAAGGTTTCATACATATATGCCCTAAGAAGATATAGTAAATCACTTGAGCAAGAGATAAGAGATAAGGCAGTCTGTGTCATGTTAATGCAGCACAATGGTCTGGCAGTCATCATCGACACCACAGGGGATATCAGCAAATCATGGGTGACTGGCATGATCCCAAAACTTGTACCCCAAATATCCTTTACAACTGGCCCATGAAGCATTTCAGGACAAGTGGTTCAGATTTCATCTGCTCCAGTTGCTAGTGAAACAGCTACGAGTAAATGCTGGGCAAACCTAAAATGCTAAAAATACCATTGACATCGGTGGTGTTTAGCTGCATGATGAAAGCATCCCACATATTGCATGAGAAACAGTAAAGAAAGGTATTTTATTTTATTCGTTGCCTCATCTGCTTGTCGACATTTGAAACTATGTTTTTAAACTATTCCTTAAAATAAGTGCAAATTTTGGCCGTAGCAAAAGGAGCTTTTCTTCCACATGTTTATGGTTGGGTAAATGCATTAAATAGATTTCCTAAAGCTTTAGTACATCAGCATGTCAGGTTAACCCCCTATTTACTTACAAAGTGCTAAGTCCATGCTGTGGGATTGGAGATGGAAAATAACTGGAGGTTAGAACCTGTGCAACACTGCTGTGTGCAATATGCAAGCTTTAAGTCGCTGTGTCTCTCTCGATGAAATATAAAGGAGAGATGTTAACAATCTGTTCAGAACTCTCCTTTTCATGTGACTAGTGTGTTCATCCTCTTGCCAAACTAGGGTTCAGATTGACCACTTTTTGCTCTGCTTCTGTACTGGCATAACCTTCCAGTGAGGCAAATAGGAGGACTGTGGTGAATAAAAGAAATGTCAGGTTACTCTGATCCTGGACAAAGATTAATGTGTAGGGTTCAGCTTTTCTCATGCACTAGGTGACTTGCCCTGATGTTCAGGTTAGGCTAATAGGCCTCTGAGGCCCCAGACAGCTCCTTCAGTTGTGGGTCTTAAAACCAGTTCTGCCAGCTGTCTGGCTTTGAGGAATAAGTGGTAATTGCCCAAACATAAACTAGGGATCTGCATGCAAACTGGTTTAAGGATGCATTAACTGGAGTCTGTGGCAGGATTGTAGGTGATAGATTTCCTTTGCTTGATTGAAGTCAGACTTGTGCATTTTCTTCTCTATTCTGAGATTTGAATTTCTTCTCTATTTAGCAGTTTGATGGGGGGGTTTACAAAAAGCACAAAGTCAGAACCTGACTGTAGAAAGAGCTGTGCTGAAAGTGCCCGGAGCTCTTCCACTAGCCAGCTTGAGAATGGAGGTTGGTTGGCAGTGCTGTGGATGGGTTGCTACAGCTGCATACAGAAGACTGAACATTTTCATTCTAGATATGTGACTTGCTATGATACAGCTGCTGTGGTGTGGAAAGTTAAGAGCTTCCTAAAAATGGGTCAATTTCAGATCCTTCCTAACGCACTGGGTAGGAAAAAACAGCCAGTTGGAAAGAGCATTTAAAAAGTGCTTATTGCCATCCATGATTTTCAGGCTATCTTGAGAGGTGCTTATAATTTTGGAATCTGTTGGTCAGAAAAATCTCCCAGTCAGGTATTGTGAGATGCCATGGGTGCTTGGGAACGGTCCAGAAGTTCTCATAGTGTGGTCTGGGTTACTAATGGAAACCTGCTAATCATATTAGCCAAAATATGTTTATGTTCCTTGTATCGGGGACAAGTGGAAGGAAGGTTAATGAAATTTTTTTCTAGAATCAGCTCAAGGATTTCTTCTGCTTTGTGAGTACTCTTGATAACTGCATTCTGGTAACTAGATGTGCAGCTCACTAAACAGAACTGGATTTCTAAGCCTGCTATGAAAGAACAGTATGTTAGGGTTTAAATGGGAGGTGGCATTTATCCAAATGGCCTTTAAGCAGTAGAAAGAAGAATAGACATAGACAAGATCCATCCAGGCAGAAGCAGAAGAGAGTATGGAAAAGTTTTGATACAGTCAAAAGCAACAAAAAATCACAGGAGCAGAGCAGAGCTGCTCCTGTTGCAGAATGAGATGATTTTCTAGAAATTAAGTTTACTTTCAAAAGCTTATGCATGGAATCTATGTGATAGTCTGTGTTATAAGCAGTACTTGAGGCCTGAGTGGAGAGGTGTAAAGTAGTGGCGGCAGTTTGTGGTATTATATTCAAACATAGTGTAGGACTTTGTATTCAGAGACACTGTAAGGTGATGACATCTCTTCAGTTGCATTAGATAAGGCATGTTGAGGACAGGAGGAAGGTCAAACAGCTGTGTGTGTATTCTGGGAATCCTCTGAAGCGGGCCCAAGTGAGGGAGGCAGCGGGTGCTCTGCTGAGAATTACTAGAACACTCTGCACGGTGAAGAGCACTAGATGTTACTGAAAAGTAGTGTAAACCGTGGAAGGTAACATCACTGATAACATACTTAAGCTATCTGTAATTATAGGATCGTAAGTAGAATAGGGTTCACACAGAAAAAGGAGAGAGTTCTGAAAATGTTGAATGTTGAGCCTTCTGCTTAAGGGACCCTGCCTCTGGCTGCATCTTTTTTTCCCTTCTGTGCTTTTAATGGTCAGTACTTCCTTATGCACGCACACAGAGTAGGATTTATGCAGAGAGACAAATGTGTAATGATGGCCATTTAAATCCTGGCAAACTAAATAAGTGGTAAATACCTGTGCTATTTGGTGACTACCTGATGACTATGATGACCTTATATTTAAGAAGTTTGTTCCAGAAAGCAAAATGACACGTGGTAGAGATTATGAAATACTTACTGTGGCTAGAAGCTGTAATTTGGGGTTTTTTTACATCTGTGGTAATAGTTCTAAGAAGGTAACAATTACAGGTCAGTCGCAAGGATGAAAGAATTGAGGTCTAGGAGTGTAAATGAATTCATCTGGTCTCTCTGTTAGAATAAATTTAGGGCTGTTTCAGGAGCGTATTTGACATGCAGCCTAGTTGGATCATATTTTCATGCTAACAGGTATATTTTGTGTATTTGTAGTAATATTTCTGTTATACCTGACATTCTAGTTTTATATCCTAAAAATACCTCCTATTCTTATGAAAACCTTTGGAAAATCTGATTGGGAAGTAATTAGGTCTTCAAAATTGCATTTGTAGTATGATTGTTTCATTGTTTAATGGTGACTCTTGAATAGTGTTTAACTGTTGTCCTTAGATACAGAGGACATTTTCAGTTGGCTGGAAATATGGCTTAAATATTTAGTTATTACCTTTGGGCCCAGGGACCCATCGTTGAATATGTTGACTGCCTTTTTTTTTTCTTTCTGATGCCATTGTAGGGAAAGGCTGTCCACAGCTTACCTCCTAAACTTGGAGTCTTTGTGTTTGAGTAAAATAATAATGAAGAAGCATTGACTTAAAGCCAAAGTGAATTCACACTCTCCTGCAGTTTTTTTATGAAACTTTCTAAGCTTATGAAACCAGATTTTCTGATATATGCTGTAAAAGTGTTGTTCCTGTTAGCTTAACAAGTGTGTGCCCTTTTGCTATAAGCAAAATAGCACCATTGTTGATCATCTTTTTCTTTTAAAGCATTTCACTTTATTTCTGAGAGAGAACTATGGTATGTTAGTGTTAAAAAAAATCTCTTTGTTTCTTTTATTGCATTGCTTTTTACTCCTGATTAATTATAGAAAAAGTAAGCAGCACTCCTAATTATATTCATTGAAAAAATAGTTTTGCAAACCAGGACAGTAAATTATGCAGTCAGCCTCTGCAGGAGTAAGCAAAAACTGAAGGGCTGATCATAGTCTTCTGAATAGAGCTATTTCGTGCTTTCTCTAAACAAGCTGGAAGTGCAGAAGAGCCAATGCTTTGGAGCAAAAGTACTCTGTTCCTCAGGAGTGTGAAAGAATGTCAGGGAAGGCCAGGGGGAAAAAATTGTATTATCCACCCTATAGGTCATGAAGAGTTGTAGTAGATTTTTTGTTGGTTTGGTTTCTTGTTTGCTTTTTGTAGGTGGCATTCTGCATTGCTAATTGTGGGCATGCTAAGAATCAAGAAGAATGTTCAGCTTTTTAAGCATATTTAGACTTGTGAAATATTATTTTAACAGATTTAGAGACATAATAGAGGTTCTGAGATATATGAAGGTTGCAGGACCTGGCCTATAGTCTGTATGACGTTTTGCCACTGTATTCAGCTCTTGTTATACCAAGGTTCAAATGTATTATTTGAATAAATGGACTCCAATTTTATCAGTTAGAAAAAGTGAAATGAAATTTTCACTAACAATGCTGTAGCTTGTCCTTTATCTGTAAAAATGAAGTCTGGGCACAAATTGCATTGTTTTGCTGACCAGTTGCTGCAGTTCTTTTATTAACACTGCTCCTTCTGTTTCAGTGCTGCTGTGAAAGGGTAAAGCTGTCCCAAGAGATTTCTTTTGGAAAGATCAATGGCTACAGATCTGAGCAGTTTGATGTGAGGGACAGTTATTATAAAAAATTTTTTTTATCTACATTGTATTGAAAAATAGCCAAGCAACAATAGAAAAGAAATCCTGTTACTTCAAGAAGAATTGTTTAATGATTGAGAATTAAGAAAAGGGAAAGAAGAACATTGAAGGAATTAAAGGGAGTTGCGTACAAATTAAAAGAAAATAATTTAATTTCATATGGAGCTCACTTTCTCGGAGCATCCAACCAGGGGTTAGATATAGTTAAAATTCAGGATATGGAAGTTAGTGGTAACTTTTTAATCATTTGTTACCTGGCCCAAGTGAAAGCTGGAACAAATAGGGTGCTATTCTAACTAGGACTGTGCACAAAAAGGCTTTAGTTGCCCATAGTCTGCAACTATCCCCCTCCTCCTAGGACAATTTAAGATGCAGAAATTCAAATGGTTATGGACCAGCATATCCAAAACCTCTGATGTTTTTGGTATCCTGAATATTAACTTCATGTACAGAGCAGTTGAGTACTGTATGCTGGAAGTTCTGAAGGGAAAGATTTGGGAGAGCCCTGGGTAAGCACATCCCTACACACATGGCATTCTTTGTAAAGGCTGAGATGGAATGCATGCACAAATCATGTGATGGGCTGGAGAACTTGCTAAATTTTACGAGTTTTCAGTGAATTATTTCCATACCCTCGTTACCTCATAGTCCAAAATGTGCAAAACTTTAAAAGTCTGTTTCAGTACTGTAGACATCTAGTTTGTAAACGGTTCATATATGAACTAAATATAGGAAATGTCAATTTAAATATCTGTATTATTCACAGAAAGAATACAGAAATGTCTGCTAAGAAGTGCATGTATAGTGCTCTATGGGAAATAATAAATTTACTTTTGGTAAATGTCTTACTTACAGAAGCATGTAGGATATCGATACTTATTTGTAACGTTTTGCATCTAGAGGTATTTCACCAAGAATTGAGGAGATGATGATACATTTCTGCAAGCAGATTTTTGCACACAGAATTTAATTTGTGTTTTGTGGGTGGGCATGAGGTAGAGAATATAAATACCTTTGCAAACTAACCTAAACCACCACCTTGTTTTCATGTAAGTCAGCATTCAGAATTTTTAATGACCAAGATAGTACCTACCTGTGCCACAGTCAAAGCAGCACCCTAGAATGGATGTTGGTTTTGTTGTATTACTGATTCCCTGCGTCACGGCCTTCCCATTGATTTGCTCTCTTTAATTCCTGGTGTGTTGATGGTGGGGGTGGGAAACAGTTATGGGACACAATGGGCTCTTACTTCAAAACCTAAGATGTGTAAAACTCAACGTCTCTTTTTTTCTGTAATCACTTCCAAATGAACTCTTACAAGGGGAACTCGGAACTGGCTTGGTTGAACAAATCGATTTCTCATGCATGAGAAGGTAAAGTTAAACATCACTGGGAAGGCTAGAAATTTAAATTTTGAGAATTAGAGTTTTTATAAAGGGCTTTTGATTTATTAGATTTAGAGCAAGACTGTTGAAATCACCTTGAGGAGCAGAATTATTTATGGCAGCTGCTTACAGTACCAGTGTAATGCCACTTTTGCATGTTTTTAATTTTGTTCCTTCACATGGTCTGTGCTGTGTTAATGATCACCTTGTCATGCTGGCAGTGGAAAACCGTTTTATAAATAATTCCCACTGGTAAGATGAAAGTGTTAACAGAAATGCTTTAGTGAAGGTCTTGATTAACTTATGCACTTGGCTTGATCACAGTGAAGCTTAGACTTACAATATCTTGTTACCAGGACTAATAAAACCCATTCATTTTTTTTGTGTACTATGTTAATTACCCTTTTACTTTCCCGCATGGGCAGACACACACAGGCTGATTTCATGTTGGTGTTGAAGACCACAGTTACACTTTTAGACTTCTCTTTGCTGTGCTTACAAGCTCATACCGAAACAAAACCAACCTTCCCTAATTCCAGAATCTGTATATTGTAATACTAGACCTTTAGGACTGTAGATCGTTACATTTAGGTGCTCAACCTAACCTACTTTTGCTATAAACAGCAGAAGATAGATATTTTTAATTTTTTTTTTTTTTAATTTGCTTGTACTTACTGAAACCTCACTGTCTAATGTACAGGCATTAAGAAGCACAACTAAGAATTGAATTTCCAAAATATCTTTCTTCATTAATTCAAATTCCCCAAATATAAATTATTCCAGTAAATCTTGCAGTATAGTATACTAACATACCATATTCCATCACCACCACCTCTCAGAAACATCAGGAAAATAGGTGTGTGCCATGTTCTCTGAAGCCCAGTAGCATTAGGATCTAATAAACTCTGTTAATGAAGAGCCTTTCAGAAAAGATGTTCTCAATATTGATTTCCATCTCCTAAAGCAACCTCCTTGGGCATTGGATTAGGTGATCTCCAGAGGTCTTTTCCAACTGTAATGATTCTGTGAAAGAAACTTTTGTTGGGTAGATTAGGCAAAATCATACTCAGGTAGGAAATAGTCTTTCAGGTTATATACCAAAATACAGGTGATTTGATACTTTGCAGCCAGTGACTTCCTGCTCCCCTAGTGCAAGGTCAGCACAGACCTTGGAGTGCAAATAAAGTGGGATGTGAGGAGAACCTAGGGATAAAGAGATCTCAGGGTGAAGTAGTACTTACATATACAAACTGAATTCTTTTATGTTCTGATCTGTAGAACAAACAGTGGTTTTGTTTCACATTCATAGAAGCAGTAGAGACAATACAGGCAGCCCTTGCTTGTCAGTTCCCTTCATTTGCAATGTATTTTGAATTTTACTGTGATCATACGGGTGCCACTGCAGGAGGCTGTCACAGAATAAAGGTAAATTCTCCAAATTAGAGGATTTTACTTGAATCTCACAATTAGTGATGAAGGCTCAACTAGTGCTGTCCATGGCAAGGTGAAGCAGAATATGGCCTTTCCTGAAGGAAACTTTGGAGTGCAAATAAAGTGGGATGTGAGGAGAACCTAGGGATAAAGAGATCTCAGGGTGAAGTAGTACTTACATATACAAACTGAATTCTTTTATGTTCTGATCTGTAGAACAAACAGTGGTTTTGTTTCACATTCATAGAAGCAGTAGAGACAATACAGGCAGCCCTTGCTTGTCAGTTCCCTTCATTTGCAATGTATTTTGAATTTTACTGTGATCATACGGGTGCCACTGCAGGAGGCTGTCACAGAATAAAGGTAAATTCTCCAAATTAGAGGATTTTACTTGAATCTCACAATTAGTGATGAAGGCTCAACTAGTGCTGTCCATGGCAAGGTGAAGCAGAATATGGCCTTTCCTGAAGGAAACTTGTTTGAAACATGCAGATGAAAAATAAGATGTTAAAGACAGAAAGAGTCTTTATGTTAAAGACATATGTTACAGTCACAATGTGGACTGTAACTTCAAATGGCATTATTTAATTAAAAGAAAAAAAGGAACAAAAGTTCCTTGTGCTGTGAAGTGAAGGAAGCTTGGAGTTTGGTGGGGTTTTTTTCATGGATTTGTTTCGCAGATAAGTGGATTTTCTCATGTCTGATGACTGAAGTTTCAGCCTTTCACTAGGCATGACAGCAGTATGCCTTTTTCTTTACCCAGCTGGCTAGTTTCATAGAAACAAGACTTAATATTTCAGATTCCCTTGTCCTTTTTGTCAGTCTGGATTGAAATTTTGCAGCTGGACCAGTTGTTGTAGAAAACACATACACAGAAACATGCCTCCTGATTTCCTTATTTTGTTTAAAAATGGGAAAAACATCCCTTTGATGTTGTTTATTTTTTCAGATTGCCAGTCTAGTTTAATAAACTATACCAGAGTTATTCTTTTCTATGCACTGAGTGCTCCCTTCATTTCTACCTGCCCTCACACTTCATCCTCTGTGGTTCTTGCACCTTTTCAACAGATCTTGAATTGACCTCTGTAAACTTACTGCCTTCTGCTTTTCCGTCTCATTCTCTTTGTAATTTGTTTTGTAAATTAAATTGTGTGAACTGAATATTTTTATATGGAGGGTTGATGGGCTGTTGTTAGGGTTGCCTAACACTTTTCAGTATAAAATCCTGGTTTTCAGCTACTCATGTTAATCCTTACTAGTTGGTACTGAGTTTTCTCTATACTGTATTTTTGTAAACTTTAATTATTTGATTTTTGTTACCATAGACATGATTCTACACAGGAAATTAGAAGAAAATGCTATATTTGCGCAGGCTATAAAAAAATTTTAAGGCCTTTTCTTTTAATGCTGTTACACAGGTATGCTTTGGATATGCAGGACATTTTTGGTAAAATATGTACAAATTTGGCTGAGAAATAGGATTATAAAATGCTATAGTTTTCAGTACAGGTAGATATATACACAATAGAGAGTGAAAGGAGCCTAAAAGCTAAAACCTCCAAAGATTCTTGTGTTCACTAAGCAGCTTAAATTTCTCTACTCCTGACATTTTTTACCTGTATTCTGAGCAGGGCTACTGAGGATGCTCTGTGCTGGGAACATTGCCTCACAAGGACTGTACAGCCATGGCTGTAGGTAGCTCTGGTCCAGACTGTGTTCAGATACTTTAAATAAAAACTCTTGTGCTTTCTGTAATACTTCTGAGTGGTCAGCAAAATGGGGGGAGATGAGTCATCACTTCTGAAAAGTGGTTAAGATAGTTAGAGAAGGGGGAGAGGGTAAATTAGAAAAATTTGGTTGACTGCTGAAGGAGTCAAGCTGAAATGATGAGAGTAAGGGATCTAGAGGTGCTACTCAATCTGGTCAGGGGAGGAGACTCGCTCTTGTCGGTGTGAGAGGTGGGCATACTGGAGGAGAAAGGAGGAAAAAGTTCTTTGGTGAAAGACATAATGAGAGAGGCTTTTGAAACATTCAAAAGAGAAAGAATGTATGAAAGAAGCAGAATGGACAAAGAAGATAAAGCAGAACACTTTCCTGTGTTTTGGGACACTGTGACTGGAGGTAGTCGTGAGGCCAAGTGTCAGACTCAGGGTTTAGCTCGTCAAGACATCGAGACCTATATTGAGATACCATGGAGTCTGGTGACTGGGGCTAGGTAGAAGACACTGGAGCAGTGCTATGGATATACCTCCCACCTCCACAGGTGCTACCATTTCCTATCATTTCATTAGTTTCAAGTGGTCAGCCTTGTGGCTTCACTACTTTTCTGATGCATGAGAGTCAATAAAATGTCGCATTATTTGGGTAAGGTATAGATTTCTTTTTGTTTTCTTGAAACTTGACAAATTACACATATATGTTGCCATCTTGCTCCTCCCATCTTTCCCCACACCAAGAATATTTGGAAGATTGCAAGGTCAAATATCCAAACGTTAGGAAATCCAACTTTAATTCAACCTTGTACTGCTGCATGTATGGAGAAGCAAGGATAAATTACACTATCACTATTGGGTTTTTTTACAGAAGTTCTTTCATAATTCATTAGACAGTGCAGCTCTGGTGATGAATCAGGAACATACAGTATAGGAAACTATCATCTCCAACAGTACTACTGCCTCAGTTGCAAGTTGAATGTGATAAAGAAGTAAGATCAGGATCACAAGAAGGGACATGTCAAAGCTATTTAGTTTTGCTCTCGTGATTTGCATTCTGTCCCTGCCTCTCCCAGAGAGCTGTTTTGTGCAGGTAAGCAAGTCATTCCAAGCAGAGTTTGGAAAGGAGGTCACTACTTTGCCGAATGCTTAGCTGGATACCTTGCGGGCATGATTTGCAGGAGTTCAGAGCACACACAGCTGAAGCCAGAGGGAAATGCATTTTGAATATTAAAGCATTATGGGGTGCTGACTCCTCAGTGAAACAGGTCTCAGATCAGACATAAAACCAGTCCAAATTTTTTAATCTTCATGACTGTCTACTCTGTCTGCAGAATAGATAGTGCCATTCCTTCTTTCCGTGTACATCGTTCTAAATGCAAGTGATTTATGAAGCACTCCATATCACGATGAATGACTGAGAGTCACAGGTTACTTAGCCATTCTGTCTTCTCTGCCTATTTGGAATATTTTGGAATATTTTGAATAAGAGAGGTCAAAGCCATTTATTAAATGCGTAGAAAATAGAAGGAGAGTTTTCTTCCCTATGGTGGGGAAGTCCCTGGTGTTGCATAGTTCATATCTGCATTACTATGTGAGACACTAATGTTTTAAATTTTGTGGTGTCTTGTGCAAAGAGCACTTATATTCAGCACACTGGGGAGAGCATTCACAGCACTATCTTAGTTCCTTCTCAGTTGAAGAGGCACAAACCAATTCCTCAAAGGGCTTTGAAGGAAATGGAAAAGACAAATGTAAAATCTCTATTAGATAAGTATATTGGTATCTGTGTTAGACTTTCTGTTGAAGAACTCTGGTTACTGATTGAATACTATTTATCAGTCAAAGAGTCTGTGTATATATATTTACATTTTATGCAAGACTAAGCAGGTTCTGCTCCTTCTGTAAATTTACTTGGAAGAAGGCCTCAAAGTAATTCATACAAACCATGTTACAATTTACTGATCCACCTGAGTGTGCCGAGGCCTCCAGAATTGTGGTGTGTCTGCTGAAGATGCAGATGAAGTTGCAGGTAGCCACCCCCCAGAGGTCTGGGATGGATGCATACCATCCAACTCTCTTGGAGCCTGCTAGAGGATGCCCTGATGACAGCTAGAAGCTTCCTAGCAAGTCTTAAGCCAGCTGGTATGCATTTAGACTGCAGTTGTATGGAAATGCCAGAGCCTCAGGTGTTTCAGTAAGAGAGATATAAGTAAGTGATGTGATTTCCAAATAGGTGTGGACCTGCCCATGTAAATGGAAGTATCCTGGGTCGCTGAAGGTGCAAAATCCAGAAGTCACCTAGGTGGCAAGAGCTGTGAAGGAAAAAGGAGGAGAACAGCTCCTTGGGATCTCTTTAATGTCAATATCTTCTTGGGAAGAAACATTGAGTCCTGATTCTAGAAATGCCTCAGCCTCACTAGGGTGATAAGGATCACCAAACCTTTATTTTGATCAAGACTTTTGTTAGTAGAGTGAGGAATATGTATGCGTCATTTCTGAAAGAAGGGCCAGAAACTAATTCACTCTCAAGTGAAATTGAAATCATTGGTGCATCATCTTCCCAGTAAAAAGAGCAAAGGTTCTCTCATGGAGAGAAAATGTTCTTGAAAAAAATTTCAGAGATAAGATATTTTCCATTCCTGATTGAGGCTTGTGGCTGTTTACCTGTTAGACACTTGCAGGAAAACTGCCCCTAAGTTCTCCTTAGATCACTGTCCTTGAGTGATCTGTAGTCACTGAATTGTTGAATAGGAGGTCCCTGGCAGCATCTGCTTGTCTGTAAGACCATAGTTTGAGAGTCAGGCTGACTTCTTTTGCTGTAATGTCAGAAAACTTTGTACAACAGATCATACTATACTGCATAGAAATCAACTTGCAGCAGGCATTGGAAGGCATTTTGGTCTTGGCAGAAAAAACAGAAGAATGTTCTCTTGGTCACTTGTACTAATCCCTTGTATTGTGAATGTTTTGTGGTCCTGGTAGCTTCTCAAATTACCGTGTGTTTGCAAACTTAATTATATTTTCATAACGTTGTGTATCTGTGTACATATTTGTCAAGAAAAAGATAAAAATAATGTGAGCTGTCCTTGACACACACAAGTTTCAACCTTTAGAAAGCATCTGAATAAGACAGACACTCTGAATTATATTGGAAGCTTGTAAGGGTGGTTGGGGTTGGTTTTATCAAGTGTTCATATGGTGAGCAATTTCTGTGGGGTTTTGCTCTTTAGAGTATTCTCTTAAATAAATGGCCAGTCTTCGTGAGCGAAGATTTGGGAAAGGTCATTAACCCTTCCAGCCTGCGCAGTGGATTTTTAGGTGAGACACAGCGTGCGCTGAACTGAGCCCACCCTTTAGTCCTGAGGTTCATCTGCCGGGGCCGAGCAAAGCTTGGACAGTGGCAGTGAGGTCCCCAGGATGTAGGTTTGTTTAGAGTGACCTTCTCTTAGGTGGATTGCCTTCCACGGCTGACGAGCTCCACCTGCCCAGGGGGCCGGGAATCGAACCCGGGTCGCAGCGGTGAGAGTCAGACACTCTAACCACTAGACCACCAGAGGCCCCACAGTATTCTCTTACATGGTGAGGAAATGGCTAGTAAGGAAGCTGAGACTGCATCATGAAAATTTTGGCATAAATTATTATACAAAATATTTATGGCACTTTCCATAAGAACAGCTGTGTAGCCATTTCATTTTGAATGTCACCCTTTTTTAATAAGTAATATGAAACAAAGATAAAAAATAAATATAAACCATCTTAAAAACAGTTTCTCCCCATACAATTTCATTATACGATATCAGAACAGATACGACGACTGAGGTTCCCAAGTTGCTTTTTTGCTATTCTGCTCGAAAATACCTTCATTCAGTAAGTCACACATACAGTGGAATCAGATGTTTTGTAGTAAGTTAGCAGGTCTCTGCTCAGGTGTGCTCAACAGCCACAGTTTTCAGGAATCTGCAACTCTGCCTTATCCCACCCTTTAGATAGAACTGCTGGAAGAAGGATGGGAAATACCAATGTAAACTGTCATTCAGGAGAAAATGTAGAACAAGATCAAAGCATGTTGTAACCCAAGTGGCCTTGAAAATTAGAAAATTTTTCAGTAATCTAAAACTACTCTAAATTCTAGTAATTCAGAAGTGAAGAGTTTGCTTAGCAGTTGTCATCAGCTGAGTCAAGCATGCATCTAGAACAAGGGTTATAGCACCAAGAAGGTTTAGTGTTGTATCAGTACTTGTGTAGAAATACATAGCATTTTTATGCCTGTATTTGTGTCTTGCAAAAAATCCACCAACATGCACTTAGTAATTCAGATCAGTTGATTTAATTAAAGAAAAAGGAGAGAGAACTTTTGCATTGAGACTCCTAACTGTCTTAGCAAGATTTATTGGTGTGTATGGCACTTGTTAAAATCAGTGGCTTTTGCAGGGGGCACTTTATGTTACTTCTTTCTGAAGAATTAGATAATATAAAAATGTGTAAGCACTGTGATTTTTTACTTTGTATTCCCAAATTTATGTCAACACCTTACAAGTTGTTCTCAGCCCACTTAGACAAGGTTAGATCATCACATGGATGAAAGAACTGTTTGCTTTCTAGAATACAATGCCACTAATTAAAGTTGAAAGTGAATGGACTGAATTAGAATCAGCTCATCCATCAAAGACTGGCTACTGATTATTTACTGACAGTGCTTCATTTAGCTCTATTAATTACTCAGTGGCACTGTTATGTAAAGGTCACGCTTGAAAAATTAAGAAAGAATACATGGAAAATTATTGTATGTGCTCAGTGCTGGAGTCTGGAAATAGTAAATGTTAAATGGAGTGTTCATGTGAATAATCTATTAAATGTGTTTTTCTTATCAGCGTTTTAATTGCAATTGAGTAAACAGGACAGCGGCTTACAGATCTTGATAGGCTTCTTATGCAAGTTGTGATGGTCATGGCTGTGACTCCATAGCAATAAAGGAAAGTGTGCCTTTCTATTACTGCTTTTAAAATAGTTTGGTGGGGCTTTTTTGAGTTTTCTGCCCAAATTATACTGGTTTACAGGTATTGAAGGAGAAGAATTTTTGCAGTTGTCTATATTGATTACCCACCGTTTCCTTATTCCTTTATCCTTTAAATAACAAACCTTTTACCAGCATTCCACAGATGTTATTCTGAAATTCCAGCTGTGATACAGAGGTAGATGTGTCTCCTGTATTCCTACAGCAGAGCTGTAATCTACATCTCATTCACTCACATTCAGTAACCTTTATCAGAGCTAAGCAAAAAGTTATGTATAGTTGAAACATGCTAATAACAAGAGTATTTAGTTCTAGTGATACTGGTTTTAAAACTGTATTTATCTTAATTTTTTCCAATAAATACACAATTTGAGTTAAAAAATGTATGTTCTCATTGGCAGTGTTTTAAATAATTAGCTGAATAGTATTTTTACCTTTTCAAAAGGAAAAGCATGAGTGGGTTTAGGCAGGGGGTATTGCTATTTAAATTGGAACATGGCTTTGGGGGAGAGGTTCTGCAAAAACAGTAATGTAAGTGGTAAAGTCCAAATGCTCATTTCCTCTGACAGATCTGTGAGCTGTGGTTGTTTTGTAATAAAACCCTTTGTGTACAGAAGGCATGGCTCACATGGGAAAAGCTTATGTATTCATATATATATATATATATATTTAAAAAGGGAAAAAATATAGTTTCTGAGTTGAAAAATATTGTTCAGTTCACATTCCAAAAAGGGCTTGAAAAGATGAATATGTGTGTGCTTTTTTGCTCAAGAAGGGACTTTAATTTTCTGCTCAGTCTTGAGCTGTAAGTTTCCATCATAATCAGACATGTTATTAACTCAGATCTGTTTATAATCAAGGTCAAAGCTGAGAGCAGCATCACTGCCACTCTACTCAGAGACTGCAACTATTAAGAAATTAGTTTTGATTAGTTTGTTTTGTAATGGTGTTGTGTTTTGACATCGTGTTGGGTGATGTCAGGAAGGGCCTCTTTTTAAAGTCATCCTGAGAAAGCATGGCTATAAAACAGACTCAGGCAGGGAAATGGAAAACAGATGAAGTGGTTGTACGTCATCTAGGGACTATTTCTCGAGAGGATAGAAATGATCTAATGCCTTTGATTTTATGAAACACTATGAAAAGGAATCTGCTTATATATTAGATTTTACATAAATGGTCATTTTAAAAAGTGGAAAGTTTGATGTTTGTAACTTAAATTGACACAGTGCAATTGCAAGAACCATCTGCCAACTATCCAGATACAACAGTTACCATTTCTACATTTTCTTCCTCTTTTTTTTTGTTTGTTTCATTTTGTTTTACTTCTCAGTTTTCCTCTTTTAATTTTAGTGCCCAGAAAGGTGATAGCACTCTAATATTATTTATGGAGACTGAGTGGGTATGAGCATCCCTTTGCTTTCTATGTACTGCTACTGCTTTTCTTCTGCCCTGTTGTTTTTCTGGTGGCAAGACACCTATGTGTTGACTTGCAGTGGAGTTGCACTATTCCTGTGTACCTCAAGGTAGAACATATAAGCAGGTTATTTCAACATAAGAAATGCAGTTTCTAAGCTCTTTTAACTCTTGGGTTGGGCCAGTGGGGTTTTATTTCTTTTTTTTTTTTTTTTAAATTTTGTGAAGCCTAGCCATACATAAGCACATTATTTTAAGTAAAAAATATATCTGTGGCACTGCCTCACTCAGATCTCTTATATTTGATATGTTGAGAGTAGGGGCAAACTTGACTATTACTGAACACTAAAAAGAAGAAAATCTTTAATACAACAAAAAGTGATTAGTGGTTAGGTGAAAATTTCCATTTGCAAATCTAATATTGCAGATATTTGTGACTGCGATGCTGAATCTGCTGTCAATTGGATGGGAACCTGATATCTTGCTTGATACTCAGAATCTTGTTATGGTGATGTATCAGAAAACATGAGATAAATCCCCAGTTTTGTCAAGAGTGATCTTTGTTGCTTTAAATGTCCATGCTTGCCTTTTGAAGCAAGAATACTACCTCATTTTATCAGGGTGTTATGACGTACCATATTGATTGTGATGTATTATTGTTTATACGTAGGTAGACAGCACTTTGTGCAAGAAAGTAAAAAATATTTTACCAGTTCAGATGGTAAATAGTCTGCCCAAAATACTTTCTGTAGTTTCAGTGGAAGAACTTACCCTATATTTTTTCCTTGAAAACTTCCTTGCTGTTGGTACACTGAGGCTTTCTCTCAGGGCTGTTACACTAAGCTGCCTTGCAGTTTTACTTCTCTTTATGTTGGTTCTGAACACAGTATGCGTTTACAAAAATTGCATTACTCTTTGATCTAGAATGAACTTTAGTTAACAATTCCCAGTATAAAACCAATTACAAAATGCTGTGTTAGGCAAGGAATATGTTCTGCTTTTCTATTTTGCCTGTATTTTATTATGGTTGTCCTTAAAATCTGTGTATATGCTCTTAATACATCCTTTCAGTTCCCCATAATATCACTGAGGCTTTAACAGAGAACAATTGTATAGTTGCAGGACACGTAATAGGCTACTAGAAGAAATATTTACATCTGGCATGATCAAAGCTTTTGGAGTATATGAATGTGTATGTGGGAGGTCTAATTTTTAAGTGGGTGGATTCACAAAGACTGAAACACTTGCAGTACTTAACCCTTTTCCCTTTATGAAAATTCAATTCCTAGAAAAAAAAGCACGTAGTACCTGATTCTTATCTTTATTTTTCATTTCAATGAGTAGAATTAATTCTTCTGCTTGTAACTACTTGTTTTAAGTCATGGAGAATTTTTTGTATTTTAGCCCCTGTAGTTAGTTACCTATTTAGTAAGATGCTTATCTCGCTTGTGATGTTTTTACACATTGGATCATATGCATGTTTCAGAATTTTAAAAAATTATATTTTTAACACAGTTTTGATAGTCTATAGAACTGTTGTGAAAGGAGCTCTACTGTATTTTCAATGTTCGGCAATAGAGATGTCTCCAGGTTCGATTTCTGCTGGTTTAGTTCCTGTGTCAATAATCAGCTGTGAGCCACTTCTGTAAATCTGTCATTTGACATTTTTTTTATTCAGTTACTTTAAATAGTTAGTTATATTATGAAAGTCTATTAATACTCAGTCATTTAAATAATCTCTGTTAGCATTTTGTTTGCAAGGCTCTGATGGGGAAGTTTGGGATGAGAGCTGACCTGGGCTAACAGCTTGCTGAACGGGGAGGTCTCGCTCTCCCTTTGGCTTCTTTCCTTCCCCGTGCTGTCCTGTGATCTTCCCTCCCCCAGCTATACCAATTCTGACTACAGGGCAACCAGCTCAGCTTGCCAGCCAAGCAGGAGAACCCACACGCCAAGTTGTGTGCCAAATGCCTATTTGGCTGTTCTGAGCTTTAATTTGCCTGGTGATCAGCAGAGTGCCTGAGCTGGCTACCAGGTAAGCATCAGGGGCCTATGGCCTGAGGGAGCTGCGGTGAATGGAGAGCCACCTGCCCTTTTTGCCCCCGGTGAACTTCCATTTTGCTCAGACCACTCTCTGAAGTCATACCATGAGTCATGAACACAGCATCGTGTGTAATATGTGGTTTCTTGAAAATCAGCCTTGCTTTTGCAAGCCAGTGATGATGTGAGGAGCAGTTCTTGTAAGCAGTTAATACATCAGTGAAGACACATTTATTTTTAGAAGAGACACACCTTTTTGGGTATCTTAAAAGATTCTGTATTTGGTTACAGCATCCATGGCTGTTACTTTTAGAGCTAGGGGTCATCAAAGCAATAGAACATTTTCCCCTGTGAAAGCATTTTTTACCTCTTAAATCCTGGGTATATATATACATAACTTTGCTTGCTGTTATTCATTTGTATTACTTCAGCACTCCAAGATACGCTACATCTCTTTTGTTGTCCTTGTGGCATCGGTAGTCCACAATCTAATCTTCAACTATTCTAGCATCAAATTTGAGTGAACTGGTTTTGTCAGTATGTTCTGTAAGTAACAGCAGCTAAGAAAGCAATTCAGAAACTCTGGAGCCATTCCTGACACTCTGCAGTAGTGGTATGGGATGGGCAGGTGAAGTGAAAATTCTTCATCTGCCAGACTTGGATCTGTTGTTGAGTCTGTGTCAACACCTTAAGTACCAGGACACTGCTGTGCTGCCTTCTGTAGCACAAAGCCAAGGGTATGCAGGCTCTTACCCAAATTTTTGAACCCTAAGTTTTAGCATTACCAGAGTGATGTTGCTTTGTTTTTTTCTGGTCTCAATGTTAGAACTGACACATGAGTTTGGTTGATCAGTTAAATGGTGTCTGCAGTTCACAGAAGGGTGGTTGGCATCTTTTAGGTCAGTGCTGTGTTCAGTCTTCATGTTTTTACTGTGTGCTATGCTGCCTTTACATGTTTTTCCTGTATTTTTTCTCTTTTTTTCTTTGAAGAAAGAAACCAACAACAGCAACAAAAAAACCCCAGACTTGCCATTTCCTCTGTTGCAACTTGCAGGATTCTCTACAAGACTGCCATAATCTGTGACCACAAAACTGCCTTTTCCTCTGTGTCATGCTGTTGAAAAACTGCTAGCAAGCAAGTTCAGTCTAAGCAGGACCTCAGCATTACTTATTTTGCTACCTCTTGGTAGTTTTCAGCATGTTCATGTAATAACAGAATTAGAGGCCCAAGTCTATTTCTTGGTGCATTTCTCAGTAGTCCAGCATTCTCATTCACAAAGAGAGCATCACTGTATTTATACTTAAGGAGTCTAAATCTTAAAAAGGAAGAGAAAGCCCCCAGAAAATAGCAGTTGTATCTATAATCGGTCCTCCAAAGCAACAGCAAACTCAGTAGTGGGAAATACCATTTTTGGCTGTTAGCTCCCAGCATCCCTGAATTTGCTAAATATTCAAATATAAATAAAGTGACACAAGCAAGAGATCTTATATAAACACTGACAATTGTAGGCATTCATCCATAAAATTCTGAAGGATCATCAGAACTCAAAAGAGCTGGGTTTAAAGTGTTCCATTTTGTAAGCATTCATAACCAAGATGTTTGTTTCAGGCTCAGAACACCAGACTCCATTTTAATCTCTGTTCTTCCAGCTCTGAGGATGGCTAGTATTTCTGATGTCCCTACTGCACTTGAATGAAACTGTTTTCTACCTGAGCCTAAGCAAATCAAAACAGAGAGGACAACCATCGTGCCCATCCTTTAGAGTATCAGACTGGTACCAAATGGGGCACAGCAGTAGAGAAAGCAAGGGTTTTTAAAACAAACAAACAAACAAACAAACAAACAAAAAAACACCAAAAGAAAACAAACACACAAACCCAAAGAAATTCCTGGAAGGAAATGTCAGCAAAAATAATACCTAAAAAAAATGCATTGCCTGTAAGAAATGTTGCATTGCACCATTGCAAGCTCTCCCTCACAGACAAGGCTCAGGGATATCCTGATACGGTGATAATTCCTGACATGAAGAAAGCAGATTTGAACATTTGATTTTACTGTCCAGCAGAGACAAACTATATATGTAACATTATTAGTGTCATGAAGAGATTGACTGCCTGCCTTCCTGTTGCTTGTTCAAGGAGATTTCCATTTACCCTCATCTAACTCCAGGATAAAGAAGGGACCATCTGTTCTTTCTCCTTCATTCCCTTCCGTATTATGGTCCTTTGTCCTCATGGTCTCAAATACTAATTCATCCTCCCCAATGTCCTCGGTACATTGCCTGGTCTGTCAAATAACACATACCCATCTTTCCATTGGTCTGTTTTGCCCTGAGATGTTTCCTGCATTTCCATATTCGTTGGCATGCGTGTTTGCTGAATCCTGGTGTTTTACTGTGAGTTTCTTGTCTGTGCCAATGTAGTCCAGGAAACCTGCAGCTGGCCTGAGGCCTCGGGACAGGTTACAGAACAGAGGTCTGTGCTGCAGCTCTGAAAGTGGGTTGTGAGGGATAGGTCTCAGCTGCACTGTTGTGCCTCTTTTATGTCAGTAGTTGTTTTGCTTCATGAGAAGTGCTTAAGTACAGACAGACACAAAAAGTAAGGTCTGCTTTCCATGTCTATATGGATTTTTACCAAATAGTTCTGGCTCTGCTGTCTTAACTGCTTGCAAATTACATCCTTCAAGAATGGCATGTCCTTATGATACCATTATTTAGAAGACAGACCATTCAGGGAACATTTTTTCATTTGCTGGTGACTATGGACAAGGATGAATTTTGCCCAAATCCTTTTTACAGTAATAGGGATTTTACAGGGACTTGTTCATTAGCTCTTCCTCTTCCAGTGCTCTTCCCTCATCTCCTTAAAAAAAAAAAGCATTAATGTTACAAGTGGTGAAACTCCTACCTGTGAACACAGTTGTTGGAGTTCTCCTGCAAATGAGACTTCTGGCATTTTTATATCCTCTATTATTGAGGGCAGCCTTAGGACCCACACAGTCAAAACAGCATCTGCCCAGTAAGGAAGTTTAAGAAATACACTGTGGATGATGGCTTTGTGTACAGTTCTGGCATGGTGCCAAAAACGGTATAACTATAGCTCTGTGATGATATTGTAAACAGTGTCTGCCTTTCCCTTCTCAAACGTCTTTTCTAAGCCTGTCTTTGTTCCTGATCTCTCTTACATGTGTGCGTATATATGTCTGTCTTATATATAAAGAGATTGCACACCAAATAATTATTCATTTTATATCCCAGCCCTTTAAAAACATATCATGTGTTGTAGGTTTTGAGTTCCAGTGAAAATATCAAATCAGATCTAAGGCATAGCTGTTGTTTTGTAAAAATAGTCACCATGTAATAGGATCAGGACTGTCTCTTGAGACATTTGTAACAGACATATTTTATATTTAAACCCAAATTAATAAATGTCACTACATGGGGAGGGAAAAAATGAAGCATCAGCATTTTCAATTGCTTCATGTATTATTTTGGAATTGAGGGAAGGCCCCAAGTGGCACAGAAGTAAACATTCATCTAACTTATTTGCTGTATAATTCGTCATTCTGCATGTGTTTGTATAAATTCAGCATCTGTTTTCAAGAAATCATTTTTGTGCTGATTTTATTTGAAAATGTTTGTGGTCTTGCTCTGTATTCTTACACATATTTTCTCTTAACAGAGTTTGCACTTAGGATAGTGAATGCTCCAATGGCCTTAGATTTAGCATTTGGCATACTGTGTGAGCTGCTCCAGTGGTGGGGGGAGATCCATGCTGGTGTGCTGATCCTGCTGGAATGGCTGCTGGGAGACAGCGACCTGAAAAGAGATTCGGAGACTTCAGCCCTGGTAATTTTAACAACCAGTTGCTATATCATGTTGGAAGCACTGCATTTCTGCAGTCTTGTGGTAGGAATGGAATGTAACATCTCATTTGATGAAGCCTGATGATCACTACTGCAGTATTAACTGATTTACAGTTTAAAAAAAAATGCACATGAATAATATTTAGAATAAAAATAGAGGTTGATACCTGTTTCCTGGCAATATCAGCATAAAACTAAAGAGATCAATAAGCAAACATTGAAATAAACCAAGAGTTACTTCACAAGTCATTGTCGACTGAAATATTTTGAGGCTGAAATGTATTGTTGCAGATGATGGCTTGCCTTGAATTTAATCTGCTGCTGTGGGTGCCAGGCACATCTGGTGTTCAAGAAAAGTGCTCTCCCAACTGCTGGCTTTTCCAGAGTTGGCATTTAAATATTTGGTAACTTTATGCCATCTTACGTATGATTGGTTCTGCACAGCACATGAAACAGCCTTGCTTACATCAGTTACTCTCTTCAGAAGGATTATTTCTGTAAAGAAGAACTTCGCCACGCTGGTTCTGTAAAGCGTAATACTATATAATACGCTGTGCTCTTTTTGTCTTGAAAAGACTGTAAAAGTCAAAATAATGCTGGAAGGTAAACCAGAAGGAGCAGGACCAGCTACATCTTTGAGAAGTTTCTTGACAATTAATACGACCCATGAAATATATTATGGACCTTTTCTTAAGCCTGTGGTTTAGGTATGCCTTTCTAAGTTTCACTGACTGATACAATTTTCCTTTTTCATTTAATCCACTCAAAAAGCACCATGATATAGCAAATTACCATACTGGTTACAGAGAGGTCTCTGTGAAATATAAGACTGTTTCAAGCACATGTTAAGGATTAGGACTACTATTTACTTCCACTGTTTCCCAAGACTTGTACCATAACTGCCTGATTTTTGAAGGTAAAATTTCTTTGACAAAGTAGTTCCCGAACCTTTAAAAAATGCATGTGAATTTTTACCTTCTTTTTAATATAAAGAAGCGGTTCTGTGACACCTGTTTCTGTATATATCCTCTTTTGTATCTTTTATGATTTTCTCATTATTATGAAACAACAAGTCATTTCCTAATCACTGTTGGTTTTCTTTTTGTTAAGGAAGAAGATGATTATCTGTTTGATAAAGGAGAAGTGAATTTTTGGGCAGAGAAGTTGACTCATGTTAGACAACTGAGTAAGCACCTTTTACAGCTCATATCAATGACTCATCTAACGTTACCGCATCACGGAGAACTGAAGCGACTATCAATAACAGCACTGGACCAAGCCCAGCTCGTTGAACACCAGCTTCAAGCACTGCCTCCAGCTCCAGAATTTTCCAAAACTGCGGAATTCACAAGATTGGCTATTCAAAATGAGAGAATATTGCTCTGTCTTAAAATACTGAATCTGCTGAAGTCTGATGATATTTGCAAAAATGAAAATCTGGAAAAGTATGTTACTAAAAGTTCATCCTCAGGGAACATGGACACATTCTCTCAGGGAGACTGAATTCCAGCGATGTTCAAGGAATCAGGATGACTCCAGTAAATCTGCAACAAACTGTTCAGTATTCAGGCTAAAACTACACTTTTATATATTAGTCCATGGATTCATTTTTTTGACCAGATGTGCTGTGGGAGACTGTTCCTTTTAAATGCATTTGCTAATTTCATTCAGCTGAGCATTGTTTATTGCAACCACTGTAGGAAGTAAAGCAGGTAAACCTAATATTTTCCATTCATCCAGGTGCAGGCCACCTGTAGTTCTGTTACATTTTATCCCATATTTTACCTCCTGTATCTTAGTACCAAGAAAAAGTGTATTATTTTGGTCTCCTTACAAAATGTAGCATGTTAATTATTAAATTAATATGCTATTTTTATTTTTAAGTGTTTCAAAAAGAAAAGGAACAAACTGTGACTTTTTTGTTCATGGCAATTTTTAGAGTATATTTCAAATTTTACTGTATTTTTCTCTGGAGGAAGGCAAGGATTTTCACTTTGGTAGTAACCTTGTTTCACACATGGAAACAGCATTAGTTAGAGTTCTGCATGCCTCTTTTTTCCTTTAAATCAAATAATTACGTTCATAAAATGGCTCTAAGATGAAGACTACTGTGTTCAAAACAAAGCAGCTGTTCCGTTGCAAACAAAACAGTTTCATCTTTACTTCAAAACCCCTTGTTCTGCAAGCAGGCCTGGAAAGGAAGGTCCTGCTGAGTAGTGTGAGGCCCCTCTGAAGCTACCAGAGGTGTTTCTGTGCTCCAGCCCTTGCTTTTGAGAGATGCTCTCACCGGCACTCAGGTGGGGTGGCTTTGGGGACTGTTCTGAGTGCTTCATGGTGATGCTGTGTCTGAAACACAAACATGCTTGTTGTGTGTTGAAATGTATTTTTCTGGGAACTGAAACTGGGTTTCAGTATGAAAGCGAGACATCGAAAATAAATATTGATCTGAAAAGGTTGTGTTACCTTCCTGTAGCCAAGGGCTGTGACTGGCTGTAGCACGGCCAGGCCCCCCAAAATATGGATATGCGTCCCTGTACGCCGTCATTTCGGTCTCCTAGGAAGAAGAACATGTCCAGTGAGCGACTGTTTCCTTTCAGCCTCCTCACCCAATTGTGTGTGATCAGAGTTTGCCCGTAAATGTCGATCACACGCAGGTAAGGGGTGAGTGTTGCGGCTCAAGGCCCGCAGGTGGCGCCGCGGCACCGCCGTACGCGGGATGGGCCCGTTCCCTGAGAGCCGGGCCGGGCTCAGCCTGGGCAGGGCCGGGTTCCCTTAGTGCCGGCATCGGGCTTAGCCCGGGTAGGCTCAGGCTTGGGCCGGCGCCGCTCGCAGTGGCTGCGTGCTGCGGTGCCCGATAGCCGATTGCTGCCCTCTCCTTGAGTTTAAATAGAATCTGCTGTAAATCGAGCTGAGCTGCTGACTTGGATCTAATGGACATCTGAACACTGCACAAAACAAAGTCACTACCGAAAAAAAGATAACAAGAAGTGGCTGTAAGTTTTCAGGATTTGGGCTTACTTATATAAGTAATTTATGATGAAACTTGAGGCTTCAATAGGCAAAAGGGAAATGTTGGAATCTGAAATGATGTTTCACAGAATGCCCACTACCCAGCTTAATGAGCCACGGTGCAAGTTAGGCTAAAAATGAATTCATTTGCATCTGGTTTGAGCTCCTGGGGAAGGAACAGCCCAGATCATGTCTGGAGGCCACTCTTAAAAAAATAGGCAAGACCTGTACAATTAATTAACAGCTAGCTGCTGGTTTTGCCACATCTTTCCATAATTTCTGAACTAGTGTGGCAACAGCTTTTAATAGTAAGAGACAAAACCAACTTTGTATGTATCAGTTGCGTAACCTCGCTCATGTCAGTGGGTAGCACAAGACTATCTAGTAACAATGGCTTTTTTTTAAATTTTTTTTTAACGGGGTAGAATTAAAAATGCATATACATATGTATTTAATACTGGCAAATGAGTAAATGCAGAGAGGTAACAGCATAGTAGTAGACCCAAAGTGACCATAAAACTTAAGTAATTTGGTGAAGCCTTGAGGACTTGGTTAATCAGTAACCAAACAGCTCAAAAACTCGGTCTTCCTTATCGTGGTGTTAAGATGCAACTGGAACCTCTGTCATCCCGCCTCCATTTATAGAGAGCAAATAAGAATTATATCAGCACATACATTTCACCACACGGTGCTAGTGGCTTGCGTTACTGTGTAACTACTCAATGAAGAACCTTTAAACCCTGTGCAGCGATTGCAGGAGAGGGTTAGCAAAGCGTGATGCCAGAGCGCTTATCGGTCGTGTATTTGATCAAAGTCAGTTTATCAAAGTATTCCTCCCAATGGCGATGACACATTGATCCGTGCATGACTGTCATGGTAAACTGTACTCTCGGTTGGCTGGCGGGCAGGATCCGCTCCGAGGTGATGTTTCGCTGGCAGAGATGTGTGGGAGGGTCAGTGCGCAGGCAACTCCGACCGGCCCAGGAGGAGGTTATGGGAAGGGATGCACGTTATCCCGCCCGTCCGCGGCATTCCCGCGCCCCGGAGGCTCCCCGGGTGCGGGGCAGGGCCTGTTGCCGGGTCGGGAGCCGTCGCCCCCCGGCAGAACGGGAGGAGGGGAAGAGGCAGGAACGTGGGATCTCTCCCGGCACTCTTGGGCGGAGGAGCCGCTGCCGGCGGGCCCGGCGGCCGCGAGGGGGCACCATGAGCCCGCCAGCCGCGCGGGCAGCGGGAGGGGCCGGGAACGGGGGAGCAAGGCCGGGAATGGGGCCGGGAGCGGGGCCAGCCGAGCCGCGTCCAGCAGCAACACCCGCCGAGGGGGAGACGGGCCCCAGCAAACGGCTAGGACACGGGAAGGAGCGAGGTTTGGGCTTTCCGCCCCCCCCGCTCCTCCTCTTTCCCCGGGGGATTTTCGATCTCCGCGGCCGGGCCCGTCCCGCCGTGGGTGACGGCTCGCGGGCAGCGCCCGTCCGGGCGGCCAGGGGGCCGCCTGCAGCCCCCCCTCAGCAGCCGCGTGGGAGGAGGAGGAGGAGGAGGGGAGGAAGCAAACGGGCGCGGGAGCCGCGTGGCGGAGGGAGTCGAGTCTGAAACCCCGCAGCGAGGGGTTCTGATGACCTCCCCCCCCCCACCCCCCCCCACCCCGCCGAAGTTTCTTTGCTCTGCAAATGTGTTTTCACAGCGCCGCGCTCTTGCTGACGTGGTCAGGTTTGCACGCTTGGATCTCGCGGGCCTGACATTCCTGCTCGGAAGCTAAAGACGATCAAACACTTCTGCTGGCTTCAGCAGCCATAAAACTTTACACGTTTGCCCGTCTGTGTTCTCCTTCCCATTTGTCCCGGGGCCGAACAAACGCGGGAGGGGACGGGGTGGGGGGTGCAGAGGAGCCGCCGCCGCCTTTCACAAAGTCATGTTTGCGCGGCCTTATCGGCGCGGGGGGGGCGGGGGTGTTTTGCACGGCGGCTCCCGGCCCGCCTTGGACGGCGGCCGGGCCCGTCCCAGGAGGGAGCCCCGTCACAGGAGGGAGCCCCGCTGCGGGCACCGGCCGCTGCCTCCGCCCGCGGGGGGCACCGGGGGCGGCGTGGGGGAGGTGCGGTGGGTCACAGGACCTCGGCGGGGGGTGAGAAGCGAAGGGGGCAAGCGTGGGAGGGAGACGGGGGAGGGGTGCAGGGCGCGGGAGGAGAAAGATGCATAGAGGGGTTGGGTGGGGGTCGTGTATCAGCCCGGGCGGTGGCGGCGTTAACGCTGCCTCGCATCCGCGCCTGCCCGCTAACTTCTCCTAGACTCCAAACAGAAAGAAAAACAAAAAATAAACACCAAACAGGAGCTCTCCGAAGAGAAAGGAGAAGCGGCGGGGCCGGCCGCCCTTGCCCAGCCCCGTCCCGCCGGCCGCATCGGGGCAGCGCGGACCCGACCTTTGTTTCAAACCAATTACGTGGCATAAGTTAGTTCTCGGCGGGGCTGGGGGAAGAAGTGTCCCCGGCGCTGCCGCGCCCCTCCCGCGGCACCGCGCACCCTCCGCTCCGCGGCAGCCGCGGCCGCCGAGCGCGGGCGGCTCCCGGACCGCTGGCGGGGGTGGCAGCAACGCGACGGCGCCGGGTCTTTGGAGAGGGACGCGAAGAGGGGCGCTGCGCGGGGGCCAAGCCCGCAGGGCACGGTGAGCGCTGCCTCGGCTGTTTCCCCGCTGCTTCTGCCCCGTCCTACCCGGGCTGCCGCCACAGCAGGCACACCTGGCTCGGGGTACCGGGGGCTGACTGCGAGGCACTCCCTATCCACCAACCTGCTCGGCCACCGCTGCCGGCGCCCTCTGCCAAACTCAGGGCGGCCCGGCCGGCGGGCTGGGGCGGGGCGGGCCCAGCGGGCGGCGCGGGGCGGGCGGAGCGGGGCACCGCCCCCGCGGGCCGCGGGCAGCCGCGTTTATATGGGGGCGGCGCGGGGCGCCGCGGAGTTCCCGCAGTTCGCCCGCTGCTGTGCAGCCGCCGTCGCCGCCTCGGCCCGGCACCCGCCGTCCCGCCGGGAAGGAGTCGGGACCGTTTCGGATCTCAAGCAGACGGTCCCCTCCTATCTAGTCGTGGCTTTTCCAAACCCTCCGAGGACAGCGGGATCGTTCGGTCCTTCCTGTATTTCCGACCATTACAGGATCTAGAAATGTCGACGACACTTTTATCTGCCTTCTACGACATTGACTTCTTGTGCAAGGTAGGGAAGAGCGCGCTTACCCGGGCGGGATCTGGGCTGGCAATGCCGCGGGGTGCGGGGCGACTCTCCGGGCTGCTGGGGCTGGGGCACCGCGGCGGGGCGGGAGGCCGGGCCGGGCTGGGCCGTGCGGGCGGGTCGCGGTCTGACAGCCGGCCGGGGGCCTGGCGCAAGGCTGCGAGCCCCGGAATGCCGCCTCGTGGCCTCCCGGCGGCCGCGTTCGGGGCGGGCCGATCTGCAGCCGCGGGGGTGCCGGGCCGCCCCGCAGCGCCTACCCGCGTGTTGCGCTGCCGGGAGAAACTTTTGAAAAAAGTTGCAGATGCAGCAGAGCCGGTGCAGGAGCTTCTCTCCGGCCCTGCCCTGCCCTGCAGGCGCTGGCAGCGGACGCGCTTTGCGGGCCGGTCGGGTGGCGCGACCCCCGCCCCGACTGCCGCGGCGCGCCTGGGGCGGCGTGGGGAGCCGCGGCGGTGGGCAGGCGGTCACCCGCAACACTCTCTCTCTCCCGCTGTCTCCCCCACCCCCTTCCCTCTCCCCGCCCCGGCAGACGGAGAAGTCCCTGACCAACCTAAGCAGCATGCTGGATAAGAAAGCCGTGGGGACCCCGGTGACCCCTCCCAGCTCCAGCTTCGCGCCGGGCTTCCTACGGCGGCACTCGACCAGCAACCTGACGGCGCTGGCCGGCGGCTCCAAGTTCCCCAGCCCCACCGGCTCCAGCTCTTCCTCCACCTCCTCCTCTTCTTCCTCCTCCTCCTCTTCGTTCGGCAGCCTGAAGGAGACGGGCTCCGGCGGAGGCGGCGGCGGCGGCAGCAGCAGCCCCACGGCCCTGCTCAACAAGGAGAACAAGTTCCGGGACCGCTCCTTCAGCGAGAACGGCGAGCGCAGCCAGCACCTCATGCAGCAGCTCCAGCAGCAGCAGCAGGCGGCCGGCAAAGGGGGCGGCTCCGGCGGCGGCGGGGCCCCCATCAACTCGACGCGCTACAAGACGGAGCTGTGCCGCCCCTTCGAGGAGAGCGGCGCCTGCAAGTACGGCGAGAAGTGCCAGTTCGCCCACGGCTTCCACGAGCTGCGCAGCCTCACCCGCCACCCCAAGTATAAGACCGAGCTCTGCCGCACCTTCCACACCATCGGCTTCTGCCCCTACGGCCCGCGCTGCCACTTCATCCACAACGCCGACGAGCGCCGCCCGGCGCCCGGCGGGGGCACGGCCGCCCCCCCGCCCGCCGCCGCGGCCGGGCCGCACCATCACCCGCACCACCCGCCCCCGCACCCCGCCGGCAGCACCGGCGACCTCCGCGCCTTCGCCCCCCGCGACCACCCGCTGGGCGGCGGCGGCGGCTTCGGGCACCCGCGCGGCGGCGGCGAGCGGCCCAAGCTGCACCACAGCCTGAGCTTCTCCGGCTTCTCCGCCCACCACCACCACCACCACCCCCCGCACCCCCACGGCGCCCCCCCGCCGCCGCCGCCGCCCGGCGGCCGCCTGGACGCCGCCCTGCTGGAGAGCCCCGGCGGGTCGCGCACGCCGCCGCCGCCCGCCTCCGCCTCCTACTGCGAGGAGCTGCTCTCGCCGCCATGCGCCAACAACGCCTTCGCCTTCTCGGGGCAGGAGCTGGGCAGCCTCATCGCTCCCCTCGCCCTGCACACCCAGAACTTCGCCGCTGCCGCCGCCGCGGCCGCCGCCGCCGCCGCCTACTACCGCTGCCAGCAGCAGCCGCCGCCGCCCGGCGGGGGCTGCCCGCCGCCCCCCGCCTCGCCGCCCTTCAGCTTCCAGCCCCTCCGCCGCCTCTCCGAGTCGCCCGTCTTCGACGCGCCGCCCAGCCCGCCGGACTCGCTCTCCGATCGGGAGAGCTACCTGAGCGGCTCCCTCAGCTCCGGCTCCCTCAGCGGCTCCGAGTCACCCAGCCTGGACTCGGGCCGCCGCCTGCCCATCTTCAGCCGCCTCTCCATCTCCGACGATTGAGGGGGACGGAGGACCGGCCGGGGGGGCCCCGCGGCGGCCCTGCAAGTAAGTGACCGAAGAAAGCGAAACCTCTCCTTCTTCTCTATTTTTTGGTGGTTTTTTTTTTATATGTATCTATCTATCTACACCGAGAGCTGAACAAAACGAGAAACAAAGCATTTTGCAAAAGGGCAAATGACACGAACTGAACAAACCTATTTTTATAGAGAGACCTTGGAAGAAGGGGATTTTTGTTTCGGGGTTTTTTTTGTTGTTCTTTGGAGACAAGTTATGATACGCACCAGCAGCAGCCATTCCATCTGTGTTCAAAAAAAAAACCAACAAACTAGCATTAGAAAAGACACCACCAGAAAGCAACAAACAATCTGGGGAGCGCCGGTTCTGCCTGCCCAGCTCCTCCAAACCTGCAGACACACAGAAAAAGAAGTTACAAACTAGTTTGTGTTTCAATCCAGTTCAAATAAAAACACAGAACATACTAAACCTATAAGCTTTTTTTTTTTTGTAGGAAAAAAAAGAATCCAACATCCTGCCAAGAATATGCCTTGATAACAACCTTTTTTATATATCTATATATTATTATTATAACAAATGCTAAAACCTTCATTCCAAAGTTTAATATTGGTTCCATTGCCACCACTTAGTGGATGTTTGGCTTAGAACAATTTTTTGTTGTTGCTTTATTTGGAAGCACTCAACTGAGTTTAGTTTGTAATTGTTGGAGAATAACTGCTGATTTTTTTAAAATTTTTTTTAGCTGTTTGAGTTGATTGCATGAATGAGTTCACTGCACACAACTCAATATGAAATTATTTAACTTATTTATTATCTTGTGAAAAGTATACATTGGTAATTTGTTCATACTGTATTTATCGGGTATGATGAAAAGCAATAGATATATATTCTTTTATTATGTTTAAATTATGATTTTCATTATTAATCGGCGAAATGTGGAGTGTGTTCTTTTCACAGTAATATATGCCTTTTTGTAACTTCACTTGGTTATTTTATTGTAAATGAGTAAAATTCTTAATTTAAGAGATTGTATGTAATATTTATTTCATTAATTTCTTTCCTTGTTTACGTAAATCTGAAAGATTGCATGGTTTCTTTATAGAAATCGGTCTCGATGCTGTGGAAGTAGTTTGAGGAATTTCTATGGGTTTTTTAGAATGTAAATGGTTGTAGCCCGTCCGAGTTGAAAAACAAACTAGAGAAGAAAAAAACGAAGAGCAGAAAAAAAGACTGCCTTAGCAATCAGACTTCAAAGTGGCAAATCTAATTCAGACTTGTTTAAAACAACCAAAAAGTATTTTTGTTGCCTAACTCCACCAATCACACTGTGATATAGTCTCAAAGTATGTAGCAATAATTGGGGGTCCCAGTATTACGTCTCACAGTGCCTTTTTGAGGGTCCATGCTTGCCTTAAATATTTCTCAACCAAATAAGTATTTTTCTTAATGCTTGAGATAATTTGAATGTAGGGATGGGTTTTAACTACAGCAAAATTTCACCACTCTATTTTGTAAGAATGGAGGCCATCTTTGGATCTGAAACTTTATACAGTACATGAACATATCTTGTTTAATTGAATTCCAAAACTTGTAATTTTTTTTTTCCTAATGTAGAAAGTTGGGAGTTTTCCAAAACTTTCCTGGACGGTGGATGAATGAGCAGTAGCTTAGTTTTGTTTGTACATAGGTACAGATTGAGCACTATGTACTCTTTTGGACTACTTTAACAGAAGTATGTTTTGAATGTAACTAAAGGATAAGTCAACTTGAGTTGTAATATATTTTTCGGGAGTCAGTTCACTACAAATTGTGTGAGACTGTAAACTTTGTACTGTAAATGTTTTGTAGTTCTCCCAATAAAATTTTTTGGAAAAAAAAAAAAAAAGCCAAGTAACCCTTCCAACTGCTAAAGCCCTGGCTGCCAGGCAAGGAGTATTTCTTGCTAAACACCACCACCCCCACCAATCACAGATATGTCTAGCTACAGATTAACCAGTTTGCACTGCTGCTCCAGTACACTCCTGCAGCCGTCACTGGTCGGCGGCCAAAGTTAATAAACGCTTCCAGAAGGTTCGGGAATGTCAGTGGTGTACTGTATCCTGCCTTTTTTTTTTTTTTTTTTTTTTTTTTTTTTTTTTTTTTTTTTTTTTTTTTTTTTTTTTAATTTTTTATTTTTAAGAGGATGAAGAATCAAAGGTGTACTGCTTGTAGCGTAACAGCTGGAGTGGAAAAATCTAGTAATGGCATTTATCAATCACATTGCTTAAGGGGCAAAATGAGAGTGCCATTAGCCTTCCTGGCTTGTTTGGGGCGAGGAGGAAATGGCAGTTTGGGTAATAAAAAGGCATAATTAAAGTTTACCCTTTGTCCCAAAAGCTTTGTTTCTCTTCACTCACAGGAATGCGGACTTCTGCCTCAATGCTCCCATCACCCAGCTGAGGGCATATCTGTTAATAGGGCTAGCATTAAATGTGCTAATCAGTTTTCAGGGCTTGGGTTTTAAACAAATTACCTTTTTGAGGGTATATTTATATAACAAAATACTTGGCAGCCTGGAGACTGAGTGTATTAATACTGAAGGAATTTTAGCTAATATCTCCACAGTTTTGGCACCTTGTTCCAGTCAGTCCCTTAAACTTCTAAGTCACGATTTCTACCAGCTTATTTTTGTTCTTTTGTCATACTAATAATAAATGTTGTTAACATTATGGCATCTCTGCACTGCCTGGACTGCCACAGCGCTTTCTATAAATACAAGGTAGAATGTAATACTGGTGCCATATGTTTGTGTAACAAACCTTGGACTGACACTTAGTTTAAAATTAAAACAAACGTAAGCAATGTATGACAACACAGCCTAGCTACAGTAGTCACTTTTTTTTAATGGATCAGTCTGATGTTTTGGCTCAGAATTGCTCCCTTTGATTCCCAGACTTAATTTCTGATGAAATTTATTTTTGTCACTGGCTGTACAGTGGCCCTGAGCTCCAATGGGTCCTTCCCCAGGCATCCCTGGTACAGATGCCCTGACTGCAAGGAACAGGCCTTTGCCAGTGTTTTTGAGGAACAGAGAATAGCTGTTGGTTTGACTGATGTCTTAAGCTGATGTCTTAACTCACTTTTGGGTTTTTGAAGCTAATTGTCACACTAAACTGCATGAATTAGGTGTGCATGTCTCATTAATTTCAGATTTTGTTTCTTCCCTAGGTACGGTTTTTGCTTCCCTCCCTTGCCCACCTCTTCCCCTGAGCCTGCCTTTTTCTTGCCACAGTAGATAAGGGCCTTATTTATTTCTATATTTCGCTTATCTAGGACAGCTGTACTCCATCAGTGCAGTACTTTCATCTTCCCAGTGGTTTTCTGTTAGTAAAACAGGATCTTGGTGAGGGTACTGAGGTTGGCTTTGGTGTCTCCTGGCCGGAAGAAGAGTTCTTGAAGCTTTACGGCAGCTGCCTCACGTGAAACACAACTGTGCTGGTGTCAGCACCAGTGTTCTGTGTGTTAGAAAGGCTGCCAGGACAGGATGGGTGATATCCCACCAGTGTTTCCCAGCAGGCTAGTGGCATGCCACTGTGTGTGTGGGGAGAGCTGGGCCTGAGCTGCCCTCTGCCTGGCTCCAAGTGAGTGATATTCTGAGGCCACCTGTCCTGCACCCTGTTCTGTTTGTACCTCCAAAGTGTGCTGCAACCCAGTCTGTTGCAGTGTTGTGTGCCACTGTTCAGAAAACCAGGAGTCCTTGAACTGGGAAGATAAAAGTGTCTGTTTCTTGTGCTGCACAATCAAGTGTTAACCTTTAAACTAGTGACTTATGTTGTTGACTTAAGCAAATGTTCTCTTGCTTTCATTTCAAAATTCAACAGTGTATGCAAAGCTGGTCAGGCCATTCAGGACTTTTCTCATACTTTGCAATAAATCGATAAACTCTGCATAAAAATGAAACTGGTTTTCTTCAAGAGCTTTGGGTTGAGAAGGAACTCTAAGTCTCTGTTGTTGCCCATTAGAGATGTGATGTACCTGTTAACAGTTGGGTCACTTAAAATGACTCTGAGGATCTCGAAAATGGGGATTTTACTAATTATTGGTTAGGACTGAGGCCTGCTTGCTTCATTTTATAGTCTGAAAGAAATTGCATCAAATACTTAACTTTGTAGAAATAGATGTAATGGTATAGGTCTCGGAATAGGAATTAATTTAACATCGTTTGGTATGATTATTAGGGGATTTTCAAATGTATTGAATTAGTAGTTTTGATTTTTACTCCCTAATCCACTCAGTTTCCTGGGGGCTTTTTGTTTGTGTGGCTTTTCTCAGTTTGCCTTTGTCAGGTGTAGCAGTGTGCTGTAACTCTCAACGCACAGCTGGATGGATCGCACAGCACCGAACTGAGCACAGAGCTCACTCCCGAACTGAGCACAGAGCTCACTCCCAGCAGTGAGCCACGGAGCAGGGGAGTGATGCCCTTTGCTGAGTGCATCCTGGTTGAAGTGTGAGCTGATTTTGCTGTACCCCTACATTTACCTCCAGTTCAAGTGTAGAAGCTGGAGATGCAGCATGGTCTCTGTCATTCATGGATGAGGGCACACAGCCCCCCCAGGAGCTGGGAGGTTGCTGACTGCTAAATGCAGAATGCAGCAAACCAGTGCCTCAATGGGTAAGTACACAGTCAGGGGATGAGCTCTTTTCTAGAGTATCGTTTAAATGTCCAATGCAACTCTACATTATTTCGAAAAGGAAATTATTGCTCTCCTTCCATTTACTGCTCCCACCCCATCCTTAGGTGTGCAGCTTTGACTTCTTTCAAAGAGGCTGCATTTGACAACCTCATTTTCAAAGAAGGCCTGAGATTTTACTTGTGTTTATGATCAAAATGTGCTTTCATTTTTTTCATTTTGCTAGTATACCATTAAAGCTAAGGGACTTGTACTATATGTTTTTAATTGTGTGGCCTGTCTCTTCTTGCTGACCTTGAGTGTGAATCTTACTTGAAGGAGCTTCAAATGGTGGTGCTCTATCATTAATAAGGTAGGACATTTCAGGTTTTGCCTGCCGAGCCTCCAGACCTTGGCAGGACATTAACTCTGGAAATTGAAACTTCATTTTCTGACCCTTCAGCTTAAACTCAGTTCCTCAGAGTTTTAAGTTGAAGATACTCGGCTTCCCACTATTGCATCTGAAGTATAGTTATGTTGTCCCTTCTGCCAGTTTTGCAGCTGGTTGGTACCCGTCCAGAGAGAGGCAGGAATATCCTGAATGACCACAGCCAGAACTGTGAGTGCTCATCTGCTAAAGAAGTAAGTGGAGGGTTGGGATGAAAATTACATGCTCAAGGTGATGTGGCATGTTGCCTCCGCCAGAAGAGAGCAGTTTCTCCACTCTGCTCCTCCCTGGCCCTTTCTGACACACTCCCTGAGCCAGCTCAGGTAGAGCATCCTGGCACCCTGCTTGCACTACGTGGCCCGGGGTGGGTGCTCTGTCCACTGTCACCAAAAGGTCCACTTGCCCCCAGCCAGCTCTGGTGCTCACCACCTCTGCCTGGGGGTTGATGGATTTTATTAACCAGGCAGAAAAAAAATGGTGTTTTCTTCTGGAGTAGAGTTGAAGTGGGTCAGTCAGGAGTTTGTTGATTTTCAGAGCTGGTGTAAGGGAGGAGGGGGAGGTAGAGCCCCACATACTGGAAAAGAGGCAGGAGTAGTGGGATGGAGGACAAAGCATTTCCCCACCAAGCTGCTAGATTGGTTTATCCCTCCTGTCTGGGTTTTGCTCTGTTTGAGGAAACATTGTTTCCTCCACAGTTCTTTGGGATATTCTTGGCATATTTTAAAACTGCTTTTCTATATTGGTGATTATAAATGACTCAAACGAACCTTGAATATTTCTTGTGCCATTTGAACATATACCAACATTAAGAGGAAAGTGCAAACCAAGACAGAGTTTATTTAATGTGACTGTATCCATGAATAGTTAGTTTGTCTGGTTTACTGGAAATCAAGTAATGGTTGTGTGGAAAAGCTCAGCATCTTCTGAAAAGTTCTGAATGTTAAGGAAAATGCTTGTTATCAGCTGGCATAGATTTAGCAGGTTGTGTAATTTTTTGCAGCATATGTACTAAAGAATATTGGGGTTTAGGTCTAATTCCTTTATTAAAATTAATTATTTAATACTGGATACGAGTAATTTCATCTCTCCTTTCGAAGGGCTTTAATGGCAATGTTAATGGAGGCATTTTGGGGTGAATCCCTGCAAAATTTGCGTTCCTGAGGAAAGCAGGCAAAATTACTCTGACAACTCTCATCTCTGTTGCTGAAGAGGGATAGATGACATCTGCTGAATAATTTCTATTCTGTACATCATCTGAAAAGGAAACACAGAGTAATTTAAGCTCCCTTTTTTCTACCATGGTTAATAGCATAAACAGGGAGCTGGATATGCTGAAATCTAAATACGAGTGTCCTATATCAATGGATTATTACCTTATCTTTTCTGAATGACGTTCACTTGAATACCTGGAATCATAATAGCTACTCAAGATAAGAAATAGAAGGAAATTCAATAACAGTAAGAGGCCAGTAACTTATGAGATCTTGATTAGCCTTCAACTGCACCTAAGTGTTGGTAAAGGATTCCCTGTACTGTATGCAAAGAGAACTTTGCATTGTGAAAACCATTCCCTTATTGCAGAGGAGCGCAAACAACTGGCTTTTGTCATTATTGAGGCTTTCTTTTATCCATGTATATATGTGAACCTTTTGAGTTTTCCATGGATGAACATTTTTTCACCTTAAAATTTCATTGCTTTAAAGTTCCAGCTGTGCTGGATGGGGATGGCAGGTGGCTCTGGCCCCTGCAGTGATCTCAGAGTTCTGGCTGACTGGGGTGTGCATGTACAGCTCTGAATCTCCAAAATGCTTCAAATCTGAAATTGGACTTCTTCTTCTTAGTGGCGGCCATACTCCAGCTGATGACATTTGGCAGCAGTTTCCCATGGATGAGTGAGTGTGGGGAAGCGAGAAGAGGACTCCGGCCCTTCTAGCTGCCTGCCCTGGGAAGGACCGTGATCTGGTCTGATACCTCCCTGCTGCCCAGCAGT
The DNA here is from genome assembly GCF_003945595.2 of Pipra filicauda. Classification (NCBI taxonomy): domain Eukaryota; kingdom Metazoa; phylum Chordata; class Aves; order Passeriformes; family Pipridae; genus Pipra; species Pipra filicauda. The sequence continues at coordinate 2,576,357 of NW_024104665.1, read as the reverse complement.
GTGGTGGGAAGGGTGGATTTCCATCAAAGGGAATGCCCAGATATCTCACTGGGCAGCAGAACCCTGGGTCAGTTTGTGCCTGTCACACACCTGCACCTGGATGAGGGCAAATTGTTCCTTGTACTGGATGCCATTTGGCTCTGTTGCAGAAGTGGCACAGCAGCATGAACAGGGAAGGTTCCATACTGAGTGCTGCTGCTGTTTAAAGAGGGCTGAACAGCACACTGTAAATCTTGAGAGATGAATTCAGAGTTAACAAATACTTTTTCTAAAGGTCAGATTAGATGAGGAATGCAGCAATTTGCCAATCCAAATGAACGCTAACTCTAAAAAGACAGGAATATATTTTCTACTAGATTAGTGCTCTGGTCTGGACTCTTCCCATCGCCTTATGGCTGTAGGACAAAGGCAGGATCGAGGGCAGGAGTATGTGAGTTACGTGAGGCTTGGAACTCTGCTTTCAACATCAGGGCAACTTTATATTGACTTGAAATGCCTGTGAAACCACAGCCTAAATTATGCTCTGTGGGTTTGTTCTTCATACGCACCTGAAATCCCAGGATTTATCAAATTCTGTCCAGGGGACGGGAGGAGGCAAAGCCCCATGCAGTGAACTGTGTTAAGCTTTCTAGAGCTGAACCTGAACATTTTGCTTCATTTTGGCTGTTTAGCATTTGGGGAAGTGTGGATAGGGAGACTGCAGAGATGATGTCAAGGAAGGGGAAGCTCAGAAGCTTGGAAAAGCTGTCTTCCCTGGAGGTGGGAGACAGCTTTGGGCTAGGGTCAATGTGAACACCAATGTGAACACCTCTCCTGTCTACTCAAAATATTTTCTATGGTAACCTGCATCCTAAAATGAAATTCCAGATGGAATTTATAATTCATAGCACAAAAGTTGGTAGTAAACTGTTCACTGCAAGAGCGTTGCTAAGCAAGTAATAAGCATCTCTTTTTAGGGGGTCTGTCTCCATCTGCAAATACAAGGCAAGCCAAAATATAAGGCTGTCATTTAATGGCTGTCACATTTGCAATAGATCCTTTATGATGACTGTGAACAAAGCACAGGGGCCAGTGAATATTTCCAATAATACAACACTTTGACTTTCACAAATGAACAATCATAGGAAGTAGGAGGGATGATTCACCTGAAATCTCCAGCTTTACAGAAGAAGGTGACAGCAGCTCATTAAAAAGTTTCTCTCTGATTTCCCATCCACTAGTAGGACAACTGTGGATTGGGTTCTTATGACTGAAACAAATGTGTCCCAAATATTCAGCACCTGGGGAGTTAGTAGGCCTTGGTGGAAAAAGCCTTATTCTTAAAGTATCTACAGAGATACAACCTGACTGGTGAGTACAATCTATTATTGCAAGACTAATGAGAGGTGAGAGGTTTGGAAAGGGATTCTTTTCAACCACTGGTTAATACCAGCACTCAAAGAGTTTTCTTGAAATTACAGGAAATGTACTTTCTGTAACTCCAGAACTAGTAGTAGAAAAGGAAAAAGAGAGAGGGCAAAAATCAGCCATTTAGGATTACAATAACATAGAAGAAGGCAGAACTTAATATGTCATGGTTGTGCCAGCATTACACAAGCAAAGGACAGCATCTTGTAAGTTAGAAACCACAGCATGTTGCCGTGGCTATGCAGAGAAAAATAAAAGAAATTGTAAATACTGTTGTATGCAACTTTCCCTTCCTCTCATACTGCATCCAACATAAAAGAAAAAAGTTCATTAAAGCATTCAATATCGCACAACTTCTAGTGTAGTTAGCTCTTATGATGCAAATGGTCCATCATTTTATGAATTGGATGTTTCCCAGGGACTAAAACGTTTCAACAGAACCCAATCTCATTGAGTTAATTTGTTCTCAGTTCTCCTAATGAGCCTGATTAAGTCCAGGTGGAAATGCTTGTGCTTCAAAATGACTTGCAGAGACCCAGCTGTCCTGGTGAGGTTTAGGTGAAAGGAAGGTCAGGTTTGTCCTGAAATGTGCTCTGTAATTGTGTCTGCGAGCTTCATGCACTGTCGTGCTGTGACTTTCAATAAAATATGTAAGTACGTGATTTCTTAGTACTTCTTTTCTAAGGACTTTGTGGATTCTGAGGAATTGAAGTTTTGATTTTTGGAACAATTCATTGTACTAATTGGGATGAGTGGGGAATTCAGGGGAATGATGGTGCCCATGCTGATGAAGCTCTCTTATCCCATGATCAGTGTCTCATGACAGAGTTTCAGCTGTATGTCTGGCTTCTTGAATTTGTATTTGAATTCTAGTGTGGAAGACAGGGAATGACCAGAGTTATGCTGTGGTGGTAGGTTTGAGTTTACAATAAAGTTTTCTCCTTCAGCCTGAAGCCCTCTTGTAAAGAGCTCTCTGCGTTCACTCTGTATGAGAGGTATGCAGCTGGTATTTGGAGAGGGCTAAGAAAAGTAAGAGAAATCCTAATTTAGTCGGTAAGTATCATGATACCTGATAAATGTAATTGCTTCAGTGAAATGAGAAAAACTGCTTTCAAAGACTGAGCTCTTTTCAAGGGAGAGCTTGGAGTTTTGTTGAAGTCCCAAGCACGTTGCCTGCACTTCCCTGGGAGCACTGACAGGGACTTGGACCCAGCTCTGAGAGAGCCGAAACCTTTAAAGTTTAGCCTTTGGTGTCTGTGTTGTCTTCTCTCTCACACGTACACCCTCCCACAACACCCACCAAATCTTCTTGACTTCGAAAATAAAATTAAGTTTCTAGTGTGCCGTATAGCTGGATGGGAGGGGCCTGAGTGGGCTGTGGTGGTTCAGGATCTGGAAGATTCTGGAAATCCTGGAGTAATTTGATCCTTGTGAGTTTTTGTTGTGGGTTTTCATATTTTATTTTTTTTTCTAACTAAATTGAAACAAATAGGAAAGGCTGAGTAAGGAGTAAATTTTTGTCGAAGGAGAAGTGCTGATCCTGTATGGCTCACCTCTGTGACTGTGAAGGCAGTCTGTGCTGTTCGTCCTCGTTCATGATACTTGCTCTCTGTCTATATTGGGGCACACTAGATCCTGCTCAGTTGGTAAAGGTACCTATTTCTCCATGTTTGTTGGAGCTTCTATTCTCTCTGGTGTTGTTGGGCTATTTAGAGAATCTCCTTTTCTGAATAAGAGGTGGAGGGGAGGGGTAATGCCTAATTAAAAGTCATAAATTCCCCTGAGTGGGCAAACTCCTTTGCTTAGTTCGTCTTTCTCGCCCACCTCAGTTTTTAGTAACATTTCAGTGACACTGCCTATGTTTAGAGATTGTCAGTTGTGGAAAAACATCAGCCCTACCTAGCTTCCATCCCATTTCTGCCTGTGCTGGTGGTTACTTGGGAAGTAACTTCTGGTGGGCTTGGGAAGAAATACCCTATTCTGCAGGGCTTGTCAAGCTAGTAGCTCCAAAGCAGAAAGCAATATGGAGAAATGTGCATGGTTCCCTCTGCCACCTGCAGTATGTCCTCCAATAGGTAGTACAGCCTCCAGCTGCTGCTCCTCGTGGCTTGTCACCAGTCCAGCATGATTTTCCTTCAACTAAATGCACAGCCTGCCAGTCCCACGCTCTAAAGGTGTCCTGTGCTGGCTGGTTTCCTTTATCCACATGTGCCTGTATGCTCTGTTCCTGTGTACTATTGCTGTCTTGCCAACCCTGATTCGGGCATGGTTATGGGAATGGTTCAACTGTGTCTTTAACTGAATGTTCGGCAACTTCACCGGTCACTTCCAATCCATCATTGAATACACTGAACTGTGACCTTCATATTTCCAAAAAAAGTGATCTCCAAAGAGCCTTGTAAATCCCTCTGCCATCCAGCAAAACTGCTTCAACAATTTTTAGCTGTCTCATGGCTATAGTATAGCCATAGAGTGGATGCCCTATATCTCCATTTTGTATGTTCTGCTTCAGTTAAATATGATCTTCTGATGTCTGAAGGACTAATGTAGGAGCATAATTTTTTTTTCCACTTTATTTGACAAAAGATATGCATAAGTGCAGTGACACTTATTTGCTGTCTGTCTTTGCGTATACTGACTGAACTTTCCCACGCCAGAGTTAGATCTGGTTGCTGAAAAACAGAGTGCAGTTGCTGCAGTTTGTAAGGTTATTGGTCTGGCCTCCCATTTAAAATTTATCAACTTCCTTAGCATGTTGTTCTTAGCGTTAACCTTACGTTTTTCTTTATACATATTCCCTGATGAAAAACACGCAGTGTTAGTCACAGGAACAGCAGAGTTTGGTAGTGGGGAAGCTACACCCTGTACTAAGCTGTGCAGAGCTGTTTATTGATCTTGTGATTGTAGAAATGAGAGTTGCCTGTGTGTTAGCTGGGCTGGTGTGTGGTACGTGTGGCTGCATACATTTACACATGCATATGTGTTTTATTTATTTATGGTTTATATATCTAAATAAATATAGGTGTATATTTAGTGTGTAATTAAATATATGTGTTTAATCATAGCAGCATGAGAATCCTGTTATCCTTTTGGCTTCAGTGTTGGCAAACACCTTGGTTGATCGTGATATGATAGATACTCATAGAGGTAAGACTTCTTGTGTGAGGATAGTTCAATTGTTTGCTGATGGTGCTGTTCAGTAGTACTTACACAAGTCAGTTAACTGTGGCAGACTGTTTCATGACCTGAGACATCAGCTCTGCTTCCTGAAAAGTTTGATGTAAAATGATTGCACTTTTTTTGTTTTTCTGATAGACCATTTTAATTTCATTGCCTGATAATCTCTTATCACACTGTGTATGTGGCCAGTGAGTAATATGTGACATGTATGACAGGTCTATGAACGTGACAGTTGTGACTGCACCCTCCTCAGTTGTCATTAAGAGATGTCCAACACTTGATTGTATTCTGCTGGTCAAACTTCCAGGAGATGCTGAGGCGCTGCTTAAGGTGAACTTGTATCATTGGTGAAGAAGTAGGAAAGAGGTTCTGCAATTCCAAAATAAACTTTCCACAACTGAAAAGTGTAATTGCCTTGTATATCTTGGATTTTCATGCAGAAGAAAAGTTATATGAATCATTTGGGCATCACCAGGCATGTGATTCTTCTCTGTAGCTTTATATCCATTTGTCCAAATGTCATTCAGAGTGGCAATTTTGTCATTCTTGAGGTAATTTATTCCTAGTCTACTTCAATTTATGTATGCATGCCCCAAAATGATGAATTTCCTGATCTATTAATAACTTAACATGGGATATTGGGCTTTGCATTGTGCAGCTCTTAAGGAATCAGTTTTCTGTCTTGCTGTTCTGACTCAGGTTGTCACAGTCTGAGGGGTTCAGTCCTGACTTTTTTATTTCTTCCATCAGTGTGGGAACCTGAAAACTACTCATTATAAATTTCCTTGAGAAGAAGGCTGCTTCATGTATCACTTTGTATTGGGACAGTTTTAACAGCAGGGTTTTGAGATTTGGGTTTTTTTTCCTCCTATTAGTCGTCAGGTAGGCTATATCCCTATTTTTCACTGGCCTCTATTGAAAGAAATTGACTGGCTGTAGGCTTAGATTTAGGTGTGTTTATATTTGGACAAGCTGTGGTGGTTGGCGTGGTTAATATTCAGTCACTTCTGTGTCATTATTGAGATGAGGTGACATTGTAGTGCCTCTTATGTGGCCGTTTCTAGATGGATGTGAGGGATCCAGTATCCACCGGCTGGGTTACAATATTCACCTATAGGTCTGAAGTGCTATACTGAACACAAGGTTAATTCAAGAAGACATTATGCTGTTTCCCCTCTTTCCCTCCCCTGCCATCCACCCAAATTGACTCATCCTTGGCTCCTGAGGATGGTTAGTGTCTCTTGTATACACAACACTTGGTGGTTGTAATTGGTGTGTGGTTTGTCAATGATTATTTACTTGGTTATGAAGTGACTTACAGATGTTATTATTGATGCCTGTTCTAATAAGGGGTTATTCAGTTGGCATATGTTTTGGGAGAGTAGTCCTTAATTTGGATGTACAGATGTCAGAAACTAACAAGAAACCATCATGCTTGTCTCTTCCTTGCAGTTCTTGGGAATTTGCTCTGAGGGAGCCCAGTTTTCTGACTCAATCACATCTGCAACCTGTATGTCTTGATTTGGGCTGTGTGATTTGTGGTGGGTGCAGGACTTTTTTTCTGGTGACCTGAAAGAATAATATTTTTTTTCTCTTTTTTGTTCTTTAATTGCTAAAATGTTTAATTTGCTGGAAACTAATGACAGAGGGCTGGAACAGGCTGCTCAGAGAGGTTGTGGGGTTTCCTTCCACGTATTCAGATGCTGTCTGGACATAATCCTCAGTAAAATCCTCTGGAGGACCCTGCTTGAGCAGGGACTAGATGACCTCCAGTGTTCCTTTCCAACTTTACTAATTTTGTGAAACTCATACTGCTTCTGGGAGCAATTAGCATATGCAGGGTGCTATGGGCTCTCGTAGGTATAAATTGGGCCTTTGCATAAACGAGGTACATCTCTGCATGAGAGTTGCACCAGAAGTTGCCTTTGCTCTGTAGCTATGAGGGATGTTGCCCGAGGTGCCGATGCGACTCTATTAGAAGTGGGCATAATTTTAAAAAGCAGTGGATTGGATGTGGTTTTATGTGAGAGTGGGTAAACAATAGCTCGTATTTTTGTTTGCTGCCTCAATATTTCTAATGCCAGTTCTAATGAGAATATGCACTTTCTTAGAATTTATCCTCTGTCTAATGGAGAGCATACTGGTGTTTAAACTCAGGTACCCTGACCCTAGGCTTCTAAATATTTTTTTTTTTTTGTCATCTTGCACAGACTTGCCCTTCCTTGTTATTATTTCCCTTCAGTGTATATGGCCCAATGCATACCTGTTCTGCAAAGCATTTTGAAAGCTGTGGGCAAAAGGAACACTTCTGCCATGTCCTTCTGTACTTGACACATTCATTTTACAGCCCTTAAAAGTGTGTACCTCCAGCAGCATCTTGCCCACCTGAATGTTGTGAACTGCATTTCCAGGTAGGAGTAGCCACTGCTGCTACTGGGGACTGTGCCACAGCTCTGATTAGCGAAAGAAAAGGTATGTAGAGTAGTTTTTGGAGAGAAAGCCTTATCTAGAGTTGTGATGACTGCACTCCAGTGGCAAGGATGTAGAGAATTCCCTCTAGACAGATTTTTTTTCTTTAATTGTTTTTCACTCAGCATTATTAACTTGGTCTACATATGTACCCATTAATGCAGAAAGTAAGCCCGGTCTACAAAGCCTCAGTGAGAGTCTTTAAAACTTCTGGGGTCTCTAGGGCAGGGATCAAGCTGTTTTGCACATTTGGGATGCAAAACCATTCTGTTTGTGTCTGAAATGAAAATGAGTTGTTGCGGTCTTGGCTTTTATTGCCACTGTGTTCAGTGTCTGTAGATCTCGACTTCCCAATGACCTTGTGTCCCAGAGACTAAGCCTTCGTAATGTTGACAATCTATTAATCTTAATATTTATCCTCAAAATACATAAAAAGGAATAATGACCTTGGCATAAGAAATGAAAATAAATAGGTAAGGGAAGCTGTTATTTATTTTTTCAACATTTGCATTCTGTGTATGACTTCACATAGTATTTTTCTAACATGAATTCATCTTTTCTACACTCTGATACCCCACCGATTTGTTCTTAAAATACTCCTTTCTGCACAGCAAGCTCAGTGTTTTGCACACCACCCAGAACAATTGTATTCAAACCGAGATGCATTCGGTGACTGGGCCTTTTTAAAGTTTCAAATAATATTTTGTCTTCCTTGACTTTTTTTAAATTGATGCTTATATTTTATATATGGGATTTTTGAGGATTAAGAAGGGGAGTGGCTGTTCTCCTCCTATTTGCTAAACCCAAAGGGACTGTTTAGCCTAATCTTATTTCAGCTCAGTGTTTGTCTGACAGAGTTTACTTAGAGGGTCAAAGGGGTGTAGATTGCACCTACGCAAATAATAGATGTATTTGCTCGTGCTAAGAGATTGATTAGCGCGTATCCATCAGTGGCCGGCAGTCCGTGTTCTCCGTCTTGCTGGGCAGTTTTCTTCTGTGTTTTTTTTTCTGCAGCAAAGCTCTTCTCTTCCTTTGAATCCTCCAACAGTCCAGCTGTGGTTTCAAAGGAGCGGAAATTCAGTTTTGAAGTATGTAATACTGGAGTAGGTTGCAGTGCCTGCACCTCTTCAAAGTAGAGCTAAGGTGCAGTAGGCCATGAAATGGCAGTTGGACCAAGCTAAACCTGGAGTGGGAACCTGGCATTTTGGAGATCCTCTGCTTAGCAGTCATGTGTCCCCGGTTAGAGATGCAGGAGCTCCTGGTTTGCTTGGGGAAGATCTACTAGGACAAATGCCACAATTTTCCATGTCATTTTGGCAGCAGCTACCCAATGCAGTGGTACCCAATGCATGTTCACCATCACATGGAAAACAAAACAAAAAGGCAAAACTAAACGAACTGGAGCAGAGTGTGTGTGTGTGTGTGTGTGTGTGTGTGTGTGTATGAAGGCTGCTTAAACTGATGCTGAAAAAATATGTCAAACTACATGCGGGTCCTCATATACCAATTTTGCTGTCTTTTAACTAGAGGTATGTAATTAGACAGAGCTTCCCAATTTGTCGCTAGAGAGGAATTTCCAGCCTATCTGTTTAGTAAATGTGTAAATATGAAGGGTCCACATTCTTGGGGATATTTTGCTGTCAGAGTACACCGATGTAGATTTATTTTTTATTTTTTTTTTTTTAATTTCAATGTCAGTGGAGAGCTCTTCTGGCCCTTTGGAGCTTTATTCTGTATTAGACTTCGAGATGGATAGAATGCTAAAGCCTACTTCATATTTTCTGCCATTTTTTGCTCTCTTGACAACAGTTTAGTTGTTTACTAAACTTGGAAGAGAAGCAATAATTTGACTTGCCTCCTATGAAGTCAATCTACAGTCAATATTGCTCTTCAGTCAACAACAGGAACCACAAAAATAATGTTTTCAAAGGAGTAAATTGTACTGACAAAGCATCCTCAAGTGACTGGGGTCTAAAGGCCTGAAAAGGGTTTTCTGCTGCAACAGCCCTGTGTCTCTTGTAAGGCAATTCTTAAAAGCAGCTTCACAAGTTATTGTGGAAACTCATGTTCTGTAGGATTTCTTAAGACGCTTATCTCACCAAATATATGACACACTACTGAGGAACTGCTGACAGCACATGGGAAAATCATCTTAGTAGTTGCTTATCGAGCCATCTTGGATCTCCACAGAGGAAGCTGGGAGATCCAAGGAGATGAAGACACTGAACCTATTTTTAGTGAAGGAGTTTTGGAGACATTGAACAAGAGATAGGAACTGAGTTGAAAGTGCTTCTGGGTTGCAAAGAGGGAAGGAAAAACCCATTCTTGGTTGCTAGATAAAAGACCCTCAAGCATTGAACAGGGGAAGATGCTGGTCTTGGTTTCCACTGTTTTAGTGGATATGTTGCTGATGAGTGCACTAAAAATGTGACTGCTGGTGTGTGTGTGTTGGGTAGCTTGAGGTTAATGCACATTGGTAACACTGGAGCTCAAGTTGTCATCTTGTCCCCATCTGTCCTTGTGAACCTTTAGCTACAAAAAGGCTGAATCAAAGGCATCACTGAGTCAGCAGAGATGACACGAGCTGTTGGCTGTGTCTGGTGCCCTGTCATACAACATGGAGCACAGCACTCACTACTGACCACTTTAGTGTACCTCAGCTTCCTCTGCCTTTCCAGGCAGCTGCATCTTCCCTGCTGCAGGTCATGAGCTACCACAGACCTGCCTCAAATACTAGGCCCCCCATTCAGGCCCGATGCCACTGCGAGACTAGATGTGTCACAGATGTTTCCACTGTCAGTGCACTGTGCAGTGTGGCTGCTGTGCTTCTTCTAGGCAGCTTCTTGAGCTTGGCTCCTGGAATGGCAAGAAGCCTCCGAAAGCAGCTGACGAAGAAACTTTCTCAGCAGAGCTCAGAAAAACGGTTTGCAGCTTGGTTGTCGTTAGCACTGAATGTCTCTCACTGTGGGAAAAATGAGAAGAAACTATTATTTTGAAATCTCTCATGGAGTGATGATTGATAAGAGCTGTTCAGCACAAGGAAACTAATTCAGGAGTCAACAGGTGCCTATTCTGCATTCAGCAACCAGTCATGGAAAAAAATTAGCGAGAGTACAACAGGTTATTCCAATTGGACATGCAGTGCCTGGGAACAACAACCGACAAGTCCCAATTTGTGTCCAGCTGCTTAAAAACTACCACCCAACTTGGTATTATCCTTCTGCCCTCGGGAGGCTTGTCTTGTGAAAAGAGTTATTGATGGCTGATTTCAACATTCCTCAGGGCTGTGCTCATGGTGAAGTATCTGCCCCAAGTCCTGATTTCAAAGTAAATGAACTCTGGGTTACAAATAAGAAATAGAATTCTTTAATATACTCCTTTTGTCTATAATCTCAGTTGTTATATATATATCACTCCTTTTGAAGCTTTCTGCTTGGAAAGACTGGAAATTTAAGCAGAGATGATGCTACAGTATTTTCAAGTCCAGAAACATAATGGAGTGTAATACATGTTTCTGTGCCCTAAGTAGTTACCATTTAAATCTGATTAATAATTTACATTTCATATGACTTTCCTTGCACCCCAAGAGCTTTGCAGAAGGAATTCCTATCGTTCCGAGTGTTCATCTTATATATATAAAGTGGGGCAAAGGCTTTTGAATTGTTATGGGGCTCACAAGGGAGGTCATGGTGGAAACTGTATGGCCTGTGGGCAGGGTCCAAGCTGGCAAAAGCGTTCCCTTACCATGTTGTCTGCTTGCTACAGGCCCCTGTCCTCAGGACCCCATACGTGGGCAGGACCAAGGCTGGGTGGACTGTCCTGGCAGATCGCTTTTTATTTTCTGTGAACTTGCTGCCCGAGACCTTGGCATGTGCTGCAGAGCGAAAACCTAAATATTGTATAGGGATGCGATGCAGCTTTGTAAGTGCAGACATTTAATTTCACTTATCTGTCTTGAGGTAAGGACAGTCAAATCTATCACAACTGGTTTACAGCTGCTGCTCCAAAAAGGCTGAGTCTTCTGCAGCTCTCATTGCTTGTCTATAAACCCTGTGCAAATGTCCCAAAACACATCAGGGCTGTTCAAATGACACTAAATGCATGCACTTTGGTGTTTCATGTAGGTAATATGTGATAGCTGTAGCAGCCTGGTAGAAGACAGGGCTAAAAGCCCCTGATGATGACAATAAAATATGTGTTGTAAAAAATGGGATGTCAGCAGTCTTCTCTGCTTCTTTGCTTATCTGCGCTTGTTAACTCTGTATTAGCTTCCCTTCTGCTCCTCCTTGGTCTTTCCTTTTATAAATATTCCTGACGAATAAGTCTGGAAGCAAGGGTTAGTGGGCACGCCTTGTCCTGGAAAGATTTCCTCTAAGCTATTTGTTTGTTTTCTCTACTGTCAGGTAGTTCAGCCCTCCCAGTGCTCCAGGAACAGAGATGTACCCTCTGTGCTTAGGCTGTTTGCCTAAGTATCAGTGGATCATGACTCTATTAATCTTTGTAACCCAGAAAAGAAAACACAGTATTGCCAGCTGCATGCTTCGAGTTGCATCGTTATTAATCACCTGTAGCTATTGCTGTCTGAAAAGCAATTCTTATGTAGTTATTAATGGCTGCTTTGTGTTAGACAGGGCATAAGCATAAATGAGAGATAATCCTGTTTTGATGAATTGCATTCTAAATAAACAAGGTACACAAAGCATGGAAGAAAACAAAACTGTGAAATGCCTTAGCATATACAAACCCTTAATCTCTCTGTTTTTCAGCCCCACTTCTGTAAAATGGAGTAATGGTGTTATTTTCTAAATTCAATTTAGACTACAACCCCACCAGAGCAGAGGTTAGCTTCTGATTGTTGGTTTTTGTTCTTTTGTGCTTCTACTGTGCTGAGTGTAAGATGCCCTGATTCTGGTTAGGAGCTGGGGGTACTGCTGCACAGTAAGTGTGTGTTGAGGGCAGTGGATATTTTCAGCTCAAAGAAAATTATGAGATAATCAGAATGGTTTATGATCCATGTGATTCTAAATGCTACCTCTCATTACTTCATTCACTCTACATATGCAAATGTGTCCTGCTGCCTTGAACTGTCCTTATACAAAAAAATGTGAGAGGGAAGTTATAACTGCTATTTGTACTATAATAAAGTTCAAGGCTTTTGTAGTGAAATATAAATTGCTGAGCTTGATTATAAAGTTTTAGGAGAACTGAAAAAAAAAAAAAGCCTTTAGGAGTTATCTACTGTTCAGTTATTTTGGGCTTCTTTTTGTTTCTTTTTTTTTTAAGTGCTTAAGAATCAGTGATCTATGGAACTGACACTTCTATCTGGTGCATTCCTAAAGGCCTTTTTACAGAAACAAGTGACTCTACAATTTTTTTGGCGAAGAGCAAAACCATCTAGTTGCATGAATCCACTGGGATTTTTCACAAAATAAAGCTAATCCTGCTCCTTTCCCCGCCACAGCTGATTCTGAATTGAGATGTATATAGTGTGCCTTTAAACATTCTGCTGACTTCTATGCACAAATGGAATCTGTAACAAAATCTTTGGTAAGCTTCTTCTGCCAGTGTTTAAAAACTAGGAAACTCATAAATAATAAAATAATTTGGTAGCCTTGGCAGGATGATATTCAAACAACCCATATGCTTTTGCGAAGTGTGATCAGTCAGTGGGGAAAAAAATGCACTGATCCTAAATCTATGAGTGCTTCCAGAAGGGGAGGCTGGACTGAAGATGTGGCCTAGAGGACAGGATGTTAGGGGAGGTTTAGGTTGGATATTAGGAAGAAATTTTTTTCAGAGAGAGTAATCAGACATTGGAATGGGCTGCCCAGGGAGGTGGTGGATTCACCATCCCTGGAGGTTTTTAAGATGAGACTGGATGTGGCACTTAGTGCCATGGTCTAGTAACCACAGTGGTGTTGGATCAAAGTTTAGACTTGGTCTTTTCCAACCTGGCTGATTCTATGATTCTACGTGGGAGCAGCTCTAGCCCTAGAGCACCCTGTGCTCCCGAAGCATTTGGAGGGGATCTCTCTCTGCAGGATGGGGCTTCTGCGAGCAAGGAGGAGGCTGTTCTCTTCCTTAATTCCAGCAGCCACTTCTTATGCTTTGAACATTGTTTAGTGCCTTGTCTCCTTGCTCTGTCTCCTCGGCATGCAGGATCTAGCAGAGAGGGATGAGTAGCTGAACAATGCAATATTCCCTCACGCAAAGCTCTCTGGACTCAATGGGAATTTTACCAATGCCAGATTGGTTCCCACTAATGGAAAATACTTATTTGAGGGAAGGACTAGATCAATGCACTATTGTTCCTTATGCTATATTTAAAAGCATGTGTTTCATGGAAATTTAAAAATTAAACTTCTACACCACATGTATCTGTAGCTCCTGTGAATAATTGGAGCTATTCATCTACTGCGCTGGCGTAAAGCAGCCGTTGTTCAGAACAGGGCAGTGGCTTTCCTATCTCATCTTCAGCAATGGTGATGAGAGAATAATTGTGGTGGCAGCAGACAAAGGTACTTATTTTTGCAGAGATGACTGGCCAGGCTGGGGGTAAACTGAGCTTTGCTTATTCCTTCCCCACCTGGGTTCCTGGTCTGACTTAATTTATTTTGTTGGTTTAAATTTGTAATAAAGATGTGGATTAATTTCACATGCCTGGGAATCATTAAAGGACAGCTGCTCTTTGCCACTTCCCTTTAGCAGATAAATGTGTCTTTGTTATTTTTGTATTTGTTTTCCCCCATTGGTTTTGTATTTATCAGTTTTGCTAATTAAAAAAACAACAACAGATGAATGGATGCTATTCCTGAAAAGAGAAAGCCCACTGCCCCAATACAGACAGTCAGTTTCATTTTGCTGATGGGATGCTTTGCTTTTAAGAAAATCTGGCATTTGAGCTTTTCCTTGGCTTTTGAGAGGAGCCAAATGCATAATTCACTCGGCCTCTGTGCACTACTTTTGAATTCTGCTGTGGCTCCATTTGCAAGAGAATAGCAGGAAGGATGTACAGTGCATACTTCTTTCTTGCGCTTGTGACACAGTGAGAAGGGGTGTTAGTTTGATTAACTATAGGCCACTGAAGAGACAGATGAAAAGTGGCAAAATGTAAATCAACTCTGTCCCAGCTTCTTTCATTGTTTGCCATTTCTTGTGTACAATGGCCCATGACACCGAAAACACAAGTTTCTTGAAAACTGGTGTTGTGTAAGCTTTCCTTGGTGGACTCTGAGGGCATGCCTAGGGTTTTGGAGATGCATCTTGAGAAATCCCCCACAGGCTTGAGCACAGGATGAATGTGGTGGTTGTTTTTGAGGCGATAACAGTGGCACCGCTTTAGGTGTTAAATGCTGGGACACCTGCAGTGAATGCCTGTGCACACAATTTTGCAGGAGCAGGTTTTGAAACCTGAGCTGTCGCGGGTGATCTTACTGTGGCTTAGTGTTAAAAGCCTTGTTTTTCTTGCCTGATACTCATTCCTTCGCAGCTCTAAAGCTCTAGCTAGTATAAACAGCTATCTCTGAATGGTGTCTGTTGTCTAACTTAAGGCTCGAGGCCTTTTTTTCCCCAATTCCCAGGCTGACAAAGGACTGTCAAAAGTGTATGGTAGAACCAGCAGGATGAGGCAAAAAGCATCCCTTCTTGCTCAGGCACGTTAGTGGGTTGAGCCTGCTGGAGGGAGCATTACCATGATCCAAACCGCTGGGAAGGTAAAGGGGGAGAAGTGGGTGAGATATCCACAGATTGAAAAGCCTCAGATTCCCAAGAGAGAAAGTAGAAAAATAGGTTTCTTCATGTCCTGCCAAGGGTGCAAAGAGTGAAATGGCTCAGAGATCACTGAGTCGGGAGCTGCTTGAAGTGTGCTAAAAAAACACACACGGCAGGTAAGAAATGTAGAGTATCTGCTATACCTCTGGATCTCTTGACTTACTTTGCAGTGAGTTTGTCTTTAAAAAAAAATCCAAAACAAACAAAACCAAGCAAAAACCACTCCCAAACCCCAAAAACATCCTGCCTATATTCATCCTGTAATATTACCAGGGATAGTATACTTCTGTTTTTCTCTTCAATATGTATTCCAAGTTCTTTGCAAGTATTAAATCTGCTGTTTTCCCTATTGGTCCAACAGCAAGGAAAATCAACTTCACTTCTCTTTGCATAGATTGACTGTAAATACTTCTTTGCAGTATGGTGATGACAAGCAATGCAGTATCATGATAATCAAATCACTGTAGATGGCCACTACAGGTAACTGTCTCTGGTAAATATAAAACATTGCAGAATTCATAAAATGAGTGACAAGGACATATTAGTAAAAATGTCGAAATCCCATGAACTTCACTGATACATGCTGAGGCAGTATCCTTAACAAGGTCTGAAAGCAGCCTTTAACTTGAAAGGTAAAATTTGCATATATTTTTAACACCTGATATCAGTAGAGGGCAACTTTTGCCCAGATGTGTTGGTGGTCTCTTCTGCATGCAGGAGCTGTGTGAGAGACAAGCAGTGCAAAACACTGCCTTTGCACAAAGGTAAATCTCGGCCTCTGCTAAAACACAACCTGCGTGATTCAACTTGGTCTGCTCACACTGTGGCACCATTTGCAGCGTGAGGACTATTCAGGCTGAGTGTGCCAAAGCACAGACAGCAGACAAGTGGTGAACTTGGGATTTGCACTAGTGAAAGAGGACAGCCATCAGCTGCTGAGAGGTGCAGCTGCCGTGACTTGAGTTCTGGTACTGTTTTCCCATTGGACTAAGATACAAGTAGGGGCACTGCACAATTCAAAGCTCACGGCAAGTGCTAGCGGGGAGGTGCTGGCAGGGCCAGGGTCTCTAGCACCTCTACAAAGCCCACAAGGTGAAATGCCTCCCTGGCCACATTGGGTTGTTCTGTTCTATGTCTGCACGGGCACCTGAGATGCACCCACTGCCAGAAGCAGCCCCTGCCCCAGACACGTCCCTGGTGTGTGCCGGCACAGATGTACCTGGAAACCAGCTTGGGAAACTCATCCAAATGAAACCAGCTCAGTAAATACAGCCCAGATAATTCACTTTTGCTGAGATTAGCTTCCCAGTTCTGTTTTGCTGTGTGGCCTCCCAGTTGTTTGTGCTAGTCTTGACATGGGGTGAAGCAGTCAGACAGGGTCAGACTGTACATTCAGGATCAATATGGCCTTATACTGCCCTCAAGATATTCATGAAACTTGACTTTAGATTTGCTAAAATGTGGTTTCCTGTTTTTTAGTGAAGTGTTTGTTCTCTTTCTTTGGTATTCAGGGAAGAGCACTAGCAGCCCTAGGCTAGCCAGCAATGTTCATTGCAGCATTAAGCCTACAGGTTTGTTAAACGCCAATAGAGGGTAACACTGCTCAAAATCAATTAAAAAGTTGACAAGCTAAACCACATGGAATTACATTAAAAGAATTTTTTTTTTTTTAAATTTGGATTATATATTTTGGGTGAATACTGTGGCAAGGGAAGGTGGTTTGGAGCACAGCCTCTGAGAGACAGTCATTCTAGTGTCTAGAGGACCTTGACAAATATATATATTTATATATATGGGTTAGGGTTATATACAAAGCCCTGGTATATTAACGGTGGATTGCTTCCAGTTATCACCCCAGCACTTGCCCTCTTCTTTCACACTTTCTTTTTTGGCAGGGGGAAACCAAACCCAAAAGACAGCAATAACAACAACAAAAAACCTGGGCAGTGAACCTAGAATGTGTTAGATCAATGCAGACACCATGAAAAATAACCAGGACATGCCTTTGTGGCTTTTGATGTAGCTATGGCTGTTGCTGAAACTAACAGATGCAAAAGCTAACTGCCAGATATCCAGCATGTGTGCCAATGCTGACAAACCTGCCAGATGCCTGGCAGCTGGTCTTACCCCAACTCCAGTGGCTGCCTTGTCTATAGATTGCCTTTTGAACAATAAAAAAATGTTTATCTGAGCTATCTCATGAAAGCATCTTCCAATAAATACAGTAAGTTATTTTTTTAAGTCAATAATCTACTGAGTTCATGTTAGAAAGAAGAAGGATGCTGAAGCCTTGATAATCTTTATCCAATATATGTCAAGCTTTTTAGGGTGTAGTTTGGTTGCTGAAATTGCATGGCCTGCAGTTAAGACTGTAAATGGTCATTCTGTCCCCTACAGCAAGAGTTGTTATATGTAAGCCAACTGGGCAGGTCGGAGAGAAAAAGCTATTTGGGTTTTTATAAACAAAGCTTTTGCTGTTCCAGGCTGTGATGCTGAAAGGAAATCAATGTTTTTCCACTAAATGTGGTTTTATCTGGCCAGAATAAACAGTTATGACAGGATATTGGTGCTAAATTTATTAATAGTCTTCTCTAGCTTTGACATTCTGGGAAAAATTACCTGAGATAATTTAACTTTTTCTGGCTAACTGCAATTTTTTTTTCCTTTACTCCCTGTTTAGACTTTAGTTAGGCATATGACAGTTCAGACAGATGACCTGGAATATACCATTCAATCATAATAATTTTTTAAAAATTTGTGGAAATACACTTAAAGCTAGGATAAAAATATTCTGTGAAGAGGTGTATATAACATGATCCTACAAAGAACAGAATCTCCAGACCAATCACTAACTTGAAGCTGATATTTTTATCAGCTTCATGCTGCAGCTTGTGCTAATAATTTTCAGAAAATACTATTTTTTCCAGTTCAGATTGCAGGGCAGGTGGCTTGACTTGCAGGTCTTAGTGTGTGAGCTTCAATTCCAGGTTCTTTAAGTTCAGATTTCATTAATTCATTATTGAATTAAAGAGATTCTGTTCTTCAAATGATGCTCCAAGATGGAGCATGAAGGATGGAATCACCACGGTTTGCATCTGCAAATATTTTATTGGACATTTGGCACTTGTGGGGGATGAGTGTTTTTTGCTGTGTGTTATGCCTCAAACCCTCCAGAACCTCTCATTTCCTTTCGTGGACTTACTGTCAGCACACTCACAGCATGAGATTGGACAGTTTTATTTGCAGTCTGAAGTATTTTATTCTTATATATTTCTTGCTTATAAATTTTTCCTTATACAGGCACCAATGCTACAACTCAATTCTTGCAGCTAAGCACCGAAGAGTAGCCTGATTATCTCTGAATGTACAGGGCGCTCATTATAACGGGTCATAAACTTGTGTAGGTTTGGTGCAGCTCATGAGTAGGTGCATCAGTTTTGGCATGGCAGCAATGCTATATAATAACTTACAGAGAGAAATCAGCAGATGAATACACCTTTCCACGTGTGTGTGAATTCTGTTCCACTTAATCTGCGGCGAACCCCTTTCTTTTTTTCTGCACTTATTTTCAACCTTGTACTTAGCCAGACTAAGTTATACCACTGCTCCCAGTGTTTTTGTAGCACCTCTGCTTACATTAGGAGGTATGGAGAGGAATGCTTTGAAAAATCAGTTATTATTATTTATTATTATATGAGTCTCTTTTAGGTAAAAGTGACTGTAGAACTCTAGTTGCTCTGTTTGAAATATTCTATCAAAACCATCATTTGCACTTTAACCCAGGTTACCAAACATGCTGAAAATGAAAGAGCTCATTCAGGGCTGTGGTCCTGCCAAGCTGTGGCCATGTGTGTTTCCCAGGACCTTATTTACGAATGAGTTCCACCTTCCCAGACTTGTAAGAGTTTCAAGAATATGAAATTTTCAGAAAGGATGAAAAGAATCACTTATTTTCTTGCCCTATAAAAAAACTGTTTAGCAAAATCACTGTGAGGTGTTTTACATGTTGAATGATGACTGAAAAGGGGCTTATTTATCCCTAAAGTGCAGTATGTTGCAAAACTGGAAAATACTTAACTCTGCTGCCCTGTAGTCAAAGGCCTTGGCAAATCTGCCGACTTAAGAAAAGGTACAAGGCAGGATTTGGTCTTGAGTAGCCTAGTTCCTCATGCCTGCCCTGATTTATATAGTAATTATTTTACCATAAAAGACTTTTTAAAACTTTATCTTTTGAACTGCTAATCCTGTTGCTTTTTTGAATACCTCTAAATGAAGCTCAGGGGAAGAAGTCAAATAAGACTGAAGCTGGTATTTAAGCGATCTGAAATTATCTCTTATTTGTTCTCCTGTGCATATGGGTGTACAGAGGTAATGAGCCTGTACCTTGATATGTGGTTTTACTGGTAGATGATGAGGCAAAGCTAAGATTACTAGGCCAATTACTGCTGGCGTATGACACTAAGGGATGGACTCTGGGTATTTCCACTCTCATCTGATATTTCCACTCTTGCTTAGCTTTATAGTTGTTTTAATCCACTCCTTTCTATTGCAAAAGTCCAGGTAGGAGACTGGAGGTAGGAGTTAACCCCAAATGGTGAGTTGAAACCCCTCCAGGTGTCTCCACAGTGCCCTATCTCTCCCCCTGCCTTTTCTCATTTGCCCTCCTGCTGTCAAGTCAGGGTGAGCAGCAGGTACTGATCCTGCTGTGTCTTCCAGCAGGAGCAGAAGTCATCTAGCAACCACCTGTGAAAACTTTTATCCTACCTCCGTACTGATACAGCACAAGGGAATGGCAATAAGGATCTTAACATCCTTCTACCTCCAGGTACTAGGAATGGCCTTCGTAATTCCATTCTTACAAAGGCAGAGACATCTGGAGATCTCATCAGGCAAAGTGTGGAAGAAGGACAGTGAAAGGCAAAAGACACTTAGAAGCAGAACTGCCTCTATCCTGGAGGCAGATAAAGGAGTTTTTGCTGACTGACTTCACAAGAGGGTCCTTCTGAATTCTGGGAAATAAGCAAAAAACTGGATGTTCTATTCTCTGTGTTGAAACCAGGGGTGAGGTTGTGAAGGTTTGGGCAACCAGGCAGGATGTGGAGAGTGAGATGTTCTCCCAAGCAGAGGAAGAGCAGAGACAAGTGTGGGAAGTGGTAGCACTCACCTAGGCCATCCCAGCTCTCTGTATAAAATTAGGTATAGAAATTTGTGTATCTGAAGGAAACAAAGAAACTGCTCCCTAAAAAATGAAATGCTCCTCCCCACCAGCTACTTGAAACTTCCATTTACATGGACTTGACCCCGGAGGAAGGTTTTCAGGATAAAGTGACTTATAGATCACATTGTTTGGGAAGACATTGATCCACACTGAGAAGTACCTTGTGAAGGGAACGGTGTGAGGGCTACATCTATTATGGCCTGTGGTGACATCCTGCTGGTGACCATAGGGACACATGGGGTCTAGAGCACAAGTCTTATGAGGAGCAGCTGAGGGAGCTGGAGTTGTTCAGCCTGGAGAAAAGGAGGCTAAGGGGGGACGTTATCACTACAAATACTTGAAAGGAGGTTGTAGTAAGGGTGGGAGCTGGTCTCTTCTCCCAAATAAGAAGTGATAGGATGAGAGGAAATGGCCTCAAGTTGAGCCAGGGGAGGTCTAGACTGGATATTAGGGAAACTTTCTTCAAGTTGTCAAGGATTGGAACAGGCTGCTCAGGGAAGCGGTTGCATCACTGTCCCCAGAGGTACTTAAAATGTGTGTAGATGTGGTGCTTAGGGACATGGTTTAGTGGTTGACTTGGCAGTGCTGGGTTAATGGTTGGACTTGATTACCTTAAAGGCCTTTTCCATCTTAAAAAATTCTGTGATTCTATGACTCTATGATTCTCTATATGGCTGTGATGTCTGGGCAAGTGAGTGCTGGTGGAACCAGCCCAAAGGCTGTCGCACAATTTTATTCTACAAGTGTTGGCTCATTGCTATCAACATTGACAGGGACCTCCAGCGGGCTTGGATGCTATGAGTATTGTAGCACATCAGTCTGCAAGGAACAGAAGGCTGCTTTGATCTGTGGGGCAGTGAGGGGAGAGGGGGGCCGTGGCATGAATAGATGTGGGGAGCACAGAGAGCCCCGTATGGTGACCCTGTCTCCCTGGGGGAACACGGCTCTTGCCCAAGCTGTCTGTCTTCATGGACACAATACAGTAGCTCGTACTCCAACAGGGACACGTCCCCTGGAGGAAGCTATTTAACAGCAAATTGGCCTAGTAACTTTTAGAGATGACCTTGTGTTAATTACAAGTTGCCATGTTAGTAAATGCCTTCTGAAGGCCAGCTGTTGTGTTGGCATTAGCTCCAGACTCAACTGCTTGTTTACTTAGTCCCAGGGCAATTAAAACTTTTTTTTCCCCTTTTATTGTTTTTATTCAGCTTGGCATAGCCAGGTGATGAACACTTTTCTCCTCTCCCTTTTACTGTGTCTTCCTGCCTAGCTGCTTGAATGGGCTGTGTCTGATAGACTTTTCCTTGCAGATCTGTGGGGAGGCCCCTGGGAATGTGAGCCAGAAGCACACCCTGGCAGCAAAGGAGGCCAACAACATCCTGTGCTGTATCACCAGGCACTCCATCAGTAGATAAGGGAAGTGACTGTCCACTATTCAGCACTCAATAGATCACATCTGAGAACTATGTCCTGGTTTGGGCTTCCTGGTACAAGAAACCAGCAGAGGCCACCACCACTTTCCCTGTGAGGACAGGCTGAGGAATTCAGGCTCCTTCAGCCTGGAGATGAGGTAGCTTTGTGAGGGAATGAACAGCAGCCCCCCAGTGCCCGAGGGGAAGGTTATTGAGGGGATGGAGCCAGGCTGCGCCCAGCAATGCATGATGAGAGGGTGACCAACAACAGACACAGATTGAAATGAGAATTTCAGGCTGGAGATAAGGAGAAAACTTGTCCCCTGTGAAGAGTCAGGCAGTGGAGCAGTTGACTGAGGGGACAGTCTCTGTCGTTGGAGGTTGTAAAGACTAGTCTAGATAAAACCCTGAATGGCTTGATCTGACCTTGTAGCTAAACTTTGAGCAGGGAGGTTGAATGAGAAACCTTATTGAGGTCTCTTCCAACTTAGGTTATCCAATGAGAAATGTTTAGAAAATTGAACCAATAAAGAAGTCTACATTCCCTAGAAATCAAACATGGTTCATTCACCTATGCATTTCATACAGGAGTACAGGAGTACAGATTGTAATGAAATCAGCCAAGGTATGCAAGAGTACATTTATACACTTTTCTCCCACTGTAAGTCTCAAAGTACACAGAAAAATGGAAGACAGGGCTTCCTATACGTATTTCATAGACAAGGAATTTGCATTTTATGTGCCTAAAACTTCTTCATTTTTTTCTTTATCTGTCAGTCTCATCCATCAAAAAGCAATTTGTATTAAAGACTTTGAATGTTTCAGCAGCATAGATTTTTATCTGGAAACTGATTATTTTTAAAATTTTCCCCCAACTGTTTCTTTTCTGTCTCCTCCTGAGGGCTATAAGGGAGTCTTGTACGTCCCTCCTATCACAAGTGTCTCATCACCAGTGGAAGCTGTGAAGCAAACATACATTTGTGCCATTCTTCTGCCCCAAGTATTCTGAGGATGTGTCTGTACAAAGTTATACGCTGTAGCTTCCCCTTGCCCTCATTCCAGCTGCCCTGCTGCAGGGCTGCTTGCTGAGATGTGTATGCAGGCACCACGTGGGGTGATGGTGGCAAGTCCTGCTTTCATGTTCCCATTGCAGCAGGGGCTCTCACGCAAGTGTGTTGCAGCTGGAAAACTGAGCATATACCCTTGCCTTCTTCTCAATGATCAGGATGGTGTTTTGAGACAAATAATAAGATGAGGGGGTTTTTAAAGCTCACTTGAGCAGGAACACCTTGATGTTGTGGCACGTCTTGCGTACATAACAGTAAGTGCATTTGCATTTCACCTGTGCCAGCTTGCAGCAGTGTCTTGGGTATCAGTATGTAGGTGGCTTGTTGCTTACTGTCCCTATGTGCTCTCTTGGCTAACCCCCATTCCTGACTTGATTGTGAATGATACTCATTATACAAGTGCACAGTCCTCTTTGCAGAAGATGCTTTCCTTCCTATGGGAGCATTACATTCAGTCAGGGGGTTGGGGTTTGGTTTTGTTGTTGTTGTGTTTCTGTTTGTTGTTTTGTTTTTTTTTCTAGACTACAGCAGCAGTTTTCATAAGTTGCATCTGCCTCTGTACCAATATATACCTAATCAATAACATTCTTCTATAAGGTTTGTGACTTATAGAAGTTTGTGTTAATTGTAGGTGATTCACTGAAGAGTTCAAGTGTTTTTAAAATCCATAAGCCCATCAGCGTTTGGGAAGTCCTACTGTAAGCATGACTTGAATGCAGATGCTTCTGGGCCATGTTCCTGCTGTGTTCATCCATGAACGGTCATCCATTTCTGCTAAATGTCACAGTCATGCTGTTGGCTGGTGTATGAGTGGAGTAATGTTGTCTAGGGGGTTACTGGTTTCTATCAAGGAAGATGATTTTGTGGGCTCAATGAAAGGATGATGTGTATAAATGTAAATGATAAATATGCTGCTGTATAGATTTAGGAATTGTTTACCTCTATGAGTCACTCCACAGAAATGGTCAAAATAGACAAATGTGGACAGTGAGTAGGGGGAGTGTGACAGTCCCTCAAGAAAAGTGGCAAGTTAGGGTTACTACTGCCCTATTTTGTTTATTAATTATGTTGAAGGGTGGAGCTTTGTACTGGGACAAAATGAATGGCTATTAGCAAAGGCAAGCAATTGAGTAAGATCCGAGGAGATGGTGTTTTAGCAGTATGAGAGAACAGTTTTGCAGGCAGTGTTGCAAGGGGGAAGGAGGTATCCCCAGAGTCTAAAATATGCACCTTCTATGCCCTTCATATCAATTTGTGCACAGTTAGTGTTAACTTTAGATCAGGTGTAAAGGAGCAGACACAGATACTTTTTAGTTGTGTTTGTGTTGGCTGGAAAGGTTGTAGCTCCTGTGTCCCCAGTGCTTTGCAGGGGAGATGGGTTTTATTTTAAAAAAGTAAAAGGTTTTTACTACTGGGATCCCCAAAGAGAAGAAACTGGATCTTCAGTTAATGATGTAGAAATTACACTCTGTAACTTAAGCAAGAAAATTTCTCTCAAGATTATATATATATATATGCATAGATATGTTAATATAAAAACATGTGTTAAATATATAGTATAAAAATATAATTTAAATTAAAACCTTACCTCCACCCTTGTCTTAGAAGTGGATAACTTGTCCAAAATTGAGGTCTTTTGACTTCCCAGGAACTCTTCTGGAAACCTGAAACCTCTGGCTTCCCTACCACCTTTTACCTACCAGCTCTGTAGTGAGCAGTCTTGATATCAAAGGTGAGCTTTGGGCTCAACCCAGGCACTGCAAAGGGAGCAATTGCTGACTTAGTGTCTGACGTGTCCTTGATATAAGTGTTTCCAAATTGGGCAAAATTGCAGCTTACGCATTTAAAAAAAGAACATGGAGAGATGAATCCTGATAACATTTTCAAAGGACTTGTTTTTCTGGTCATTATTTTCCTATGATAAATATTTGCTAGTCAGCAGGATGGCACTGAAGAAGAAAGAATTAAAAATTGCCAGGGAGCAATACTAATGGTGCTATGTCTCTCTCTCTCTCTCCATGGAATATATATGTACATGCAGTGACACATTTCCTTCCCTATGGAGTAGGATGGCTACATTTTGTGGTTACATCTGGCTGCCACTGCTTTTGTAGCAAAATAATCTCCTTGTCACTAAAGGCCATTGCAAAAGCTTACTCTTGCTTAGAACATCTAAAATAATTCATGCCACCACTACAGATACCACCTTGTTAAAGGGCATGTCTGCAGGGCCAGAGCAAGGTTTTTCCACTGCCCCAGGCAGGTACAAAATTGCTGCCAAGATAGGAAAGGGCACCACCAGTATTGCTGCTGGCAGTCTGAACTGCTCCTCTGCCCTGGCTTGCAGCCCTCTAGTAGAGGTGGCAAGAAGGTGGCATATGGCCAAATTTTATCTGCTCCCAGCCCTTTGAATAAAGATGCTAATCTGTAACCTGTGATGGTGGAAGTGAACATGCTCACCTTTCTTCCTTCTCTGCTACCAAGCAGCTGTGTTGGGTGTCAGGGTTGGTGTAGGCAGCTGGAGGCAGTGAATCCTACCAGGGCACATAAAGTTGATTCTGAATTGGCATGGTGGAAGCAAGGTTGTTCTTTGCTTCATTTCCACAACAGGAATGACAATCTCAAAGCAGAGGGTGAAGTGAATAGATGAGTGTTATGCACCTCTAAATTGAGTGACTGGTTTACCTGCTCTTTTCCTCACCTGAGATAATCCCTGCAGCAAGGGGTTTGCTGCCTTAGGTCTGTGCTACTTGTTTGCTAGAACTGATCATGCCAACACATAACTGGGCAGAACTTTACCCTAATAAGGCCATTGCTACATCTCAGCGTCGTGTCTGCCACGGGATTAGATGTGCCTGTGACAAGGGGCAATAATAGCCTGCTTGGAAAAGACATTAACATGGGGAAGGCAGAGAGAAGGTTTAATTGTACTAGATCCAATGTGTGGACTGAAGTGCTGTGTTAGTGTTTACTAACAGCCTAGGATATTGTCAAAGCCGTTTACCTGTTGACTTTAGTTGTTGCTGCAAATGTTCAGCAGTTTTGCAAAGTGCATCATAATGCAAAGTGCAAGTGGACTTATTTGCCCAGGAAATCAGAATATGCTTTTAATGATTGTACAGGATAGTTCGGTTTGGTTTCTGTGAAATTAATGTGCTCTGTTTTCTATAGTTGATTGAACTACCAGAGAAGAGACCAAGGCAGGTTTTTTTTTTCTTTACCTCAGAGTTTGTAGATGCCTAGGACTACTTGAAGTAAAAGGATGTAGGGGTTATGATAGGCTGAAGAAAGAGGCTATTAATTTTTTGTTAATCACATTTTCAGAAAGAGCTAAGCTGTTTTCTCCTGAAAACAGAAATGTCAACCAAAGGCAGATACCTGGTATGGAGCATTTCTGCCTAAACTATACAAATTTAGCAAAGTTGTTAATTGGTAGAGTTTTATGATGCCAAGCCTTGAGTGACCTTAATTATAGGCCGTACTGTCTGTAAAGTGTGTGAACTGTGTGACCGGGTGACACATAGACTCCCGTCATTCCTTTTTTATTCATCTCCCTTTTCATTTTTATACTAGTCTGCTCTTCCAAAAGCATTCACCCTTAAGGCCACTTGAAGGCAGAATGATTTCAGATGGGACTCTGTACAGGTGGGTAGCAAAATGCTAATGTTTAACAGTAAAAATAGTTTGTTCACATTCAGAAGGAGGGAACTTTCCTCTGGTGCAATCCACATTCCACTGCAACAGCACACTGGCACCATAAAAGCCCTGTGACCAGGTGGATTTCCACAGCGTAAGCATTGCACTGTCACTGTCACTACTAGTCCTGCGCTGCTCCCTGTAAGACTTGTCCTAACTGGTATAACACACAATGCTGTGAGTCTTGGGGCTGTTCTGCACTGTTCTGCAGGCTAGGTCAGAAGCTCCTGTATTTTAAATCTACTCTTGGTCGTCACCCATGTGCTCAGTAACCCTCTCCCTGCACACTACCCATGTCATCTCTCAGCCACTGTAGGGCTGCTAGTGAGATCTACATTGAAGATGTATGCTTCTATATAACAGTATCTAACTGGGCATCATCATTATGAGAAGCCTCTTTATTTTTACTCAGGAAGTTCAATTTGCATAGAGATTTAATTTTTTTTTTTGCCAAAAAGTATTGTAGAAAGCAGTAAGATCAGAGCTATCAGTGTGTTGCAGTCTGATGTAAATTATTTAAGGGAGTCATAAAACACAGGGAAATGACTTCTGCTGAGTGCTGGCTTGTAATCACAAATGCTTGGTGGTGTACTCTAACTAGGTTTAGCATTAGGGTTGACTTTTGACTGTAGTAGTTGGTATTGCTAATTTCATCCATTTGGAAACCACAAAGCTGTGTTATAAAACTTGATAGTTTGACATGGGGATGTAATTTTCTGGCCTGTTTACACTTTGGGAGTTTTCTGGGTTTTATCCGGAAATCTTAAATATATTAATATATTAAGATTCCCTATATCTTAAATGAAAACTGAGAGTATCAGTAACAAAAATACAAAAGCTGAGACTTGAACAGCAAAGTACCTTCAGGTTCAGACCCTTTAAAAAAAAGAAGGCTGACCAATGTATCAGGCTGGATACTGGTGTACCTGGCTTTGGAGAAGGCTGCTGAAAACCAGAAAATCTGCCAGGTAACACTTACTCAAATAGATTCTAACAAAAGGCAGTTGCAGTTAATTTCCTTTGAAAATGAAAGTTTATTTATTGACTTGAAACTGGATTTTAGGTTACTTAACCATTTAAGCCAAACTTTCAGTCAAATTTATTGAACTGCACTGTTTAGACTCCCTTTTGTTGCAAATTTAAGGTCAGTCAAATACTTACAGAACAGGGTGTTGTTTTAAAACTGGTATTGTTTCACAGTTAGACAAAGTGACTCCAAATTGAAACCATGAATGACTGAACTGTGTTAAAATTTTTAATTTTTTTAATGTCTTGTTCTTTTTTTTTTCTTTTTTAAATTTAGTATGGATTTCCATATTTGTTATGTAACACCGAAACTAGGGGCTGAGCACATAGCACATCAAATTTCTTAATCTTCTCATCTCCAAGTTGGAGTTTGTGGCTTTTACAATGAGGAAAGCTTGCAGTGATTCTTTGCAAGCTTTGCTGTGGAATGGACTTAATTTTTAGTTGTATTAATCAAGTAATGTAAAAATAATCATTCTGATTTCTCTTAAGAGATGTAGAGAAATTTAGTTCCATTCTTAAATCTACGCAGCTCAAGGCAGTGTTGAGATTGTAGAAACCTATTAACGGTGGTGAATGTCATTACTTGAAAAGCAAACTATACCTAAAACCTTATTCCCAGTCATCCATTCTTAGAAGCCCAACTCATGTTTGCTAGTGGATTTAGCTGGAAATGCCAAAATTGTTATCCCTCCCAATAGGCTGTGTGTCTGTCACTAAAACTGTTGTGTTTGTGGTATGCTCACTGGATGAGATGTGCCTCCAGTTCTCAACAGTTTATATCCGTGCATGTTAACGTTTATTGTGTTTTGGCAGTAGTTTGTGAGGTCCGTTTTCCATTTCCTAAAACTGATTGGGGAAAATGGGAAGCAGAATTGACAGTAAAATATTCTGAGTCCCTAAACCAGAGTGAATAAGGACATGATTTGTAAACTGTTACCCTTTCTTGCAATCTGCATGGAGGAAATCTAGTTTAGAACTAGTAGGACTCTATGGAATACTATTTTATTCATCCTCATTTAAGAATTGTGCTCTTGAAGAAAGCACTCTAAACCTCAATTCCCACCACTGCTTAATGTCTCCTGCAGATAAAATGTAGTCATGGCATTTTTGTGAGGATTTTTTTTAATCTTATTTCCCACAGTCAAGGTGACAAGAGGGGAAACTGAGCAGATGTTGTCAAGGAAAGTGGCATCAAAACAATTTTGACAGTTTGGTTTTAATGAGGATCTCATTGATACTGACAAAAGTAAAATTGGAACATTAGCATAGTTCCTTGAAGAGTTCAGGAAATCATTGAAACTAAATGGCGTGACAAAGTATAAGTGACAATTAGGCTTTGCATCAAAAGTGCTTGCTGTTTGGTAGGTCAAATGACTGCCACGCTTCCTAATGCCATGTAAAATGTAACAGTGGTATATCTGTAATGCAGAGACCTTTGGCCAATTCACTGTTGACGTCTGAATCGTTTTTTCCTCCTGCTTCTCAAACTGAATTTAGAATGTGGGACCCACGATATACAAAAGTCTTTATTTTAGAGATAATTGCCCTCTTGACGCTCATCAAAGCTTTAGTGTCCGATGGTGAATGCCTCAAGTGAACAGGCCTTTTTTTTTGGCAAATCTTACCAAAAAAAAAAAAAAAAGAAAAAAGAAACAAATAGAAAAACCTTCTTGTGTCTTGGAACTTTATATCTTTCATTATTTGTTTTAAAACTCACTCAGATTGTGTTCAGTTGTAATTTATGGGTCTTCTGGACTTGAAATCTGATCATATTTACAGATAAAAAAATATGCAACTGAAAAACCATGTGTGATCTGGCATTTCATGTATTGTTATGTTTTTGGTAAGTTTTTGGGGTGGTTTACAACCACATTAAAAGAAAAAAGTAAATATAGTATGTCTCTTGTCTGTTGCTGTATCATGTTTTTGGATAATAATAAAAGAAGCAGCAGTAGAGTTGTGTGAAAGAGACTGACATCCTAGATTTATACAAAATGAAAACCAAATGTGGCTCTCCTCCACCACCATTTTTTTGGATATGAAATTTGTCACCGGGACAACCTCACTCTTAGGTCTAATGTAGTTAAATATTTTTACCGCCACTGGTGTAGATGGACAGTTTGCAAGCAGCTGTATCATTTTATTACAGGCACTTAACACGGTGTTTGCAGATTTAATGTACAGGTTCATTTTCTGATCCAACAATTGGCATCTAAGTAAAGTGAGTTACTGAGGAGTTGCCTTGGACTTAAGACAATACCTGCACTTTAGCTTTTACCATTGCAAATGTTGACTTATCTTGAGGCACCTTTCACTAAGGTCACTTTGGTGTGATCTCTCCACTAGTTTTCAAGAGTGCAGAGCTTTATGAGGCTGGAGGTTGAGGGGTGGCTTCACTGTGCCTTTCTCTTTGTTGCTGTTCTTTTAATTAGCCATCATTGCTACCCATTCTCTGAGGAAAAATGGCAATCATAGGCCACAGCTCTTGCTGTGTGTTTATGTTGCCTAATTTGTGGCTTTCAAAAAAAGAAAAAGAAAAAGAACAAAGTACAGGTGCAGAGATGGAGGGCCATCACTGGAAGAAGACCTGTTAAGACCTTGTTCCCCATTCTCCCTGGTGATGCATGTAGACAGCTCAGCAGCTTGACCATGACCCCCCAGAAGGGGAGCATCCCCTGGGAAAAGTCCACCCTAGTGCCTCTCCACAGCAGTCAACTGCTTCCCGTCCTTTTCCCCTGTGTGCCGTGCAGTCCCAGTGATGGAAATGCAAGTGTGGAATACTCCATAGGCCACTATGACTCAGCCTGTGGCAAGTAGAGGTCAGAAATGCTGCTGCTGCTGCTAGTGGGTATGACTTCATTTGTGTGTCAGGGCTGGGCTTGAACTCCTGACATAGAAGGCCTCTGGGAACCTACAAGAGCAGCAGTAGTGTGCTGTGTTTGCAAACTTGAGTCAGGGCTGCCTTGCTGTCTGGTGCTTTTCTAATGATGATGTTCTGTAAGCCTGAAAAACAATCTCCTTTTGATTAAAAACAATGACTTCAGAGAAGTTTAAAATGTAACCCTAAACCTCTACAAGACAAGAGGAGAAAATCACAATATCTTATTTTTTTAAAAATCTTGAGAGTATTTTGGAGCCTTTCTCAAAGTTGTTGGCTAATGACTTTTGAATGATAAGCCTGTGCCCTTCTGAAAATACTTTTCTGTGGAAGTCAAATTTCAACTGACATGATGACTAGTTGCACAGTGTCAGATAGTGTAGAGCTATGGCTAAGCCCAGAAAATCATCTAGATGTCTTTCATCCTGTATCGTTGCTCCTCTTGTATGTGCACACACAAAATTGAGTCCTTAAATGGGTAATACTTGGGCTTTGCCAGAGTTTTGAATGCTGCTTTGTTTTTTGGCTCTGATTTTGAACAACTTGCCTGTACCATAACAGTCTGAGGGGTGTTTGCTTACTCATCTTTGAAGCATAAATGCAGGTAGTATTTTGGTTCCAGGATCAGTGGTTTACACTATCTTTGCTCTGTAGGTAGTCAAAGCTGAAATGTTTGTTGACCAAATAATTTATTTTATAAAGACTTTTTCACTGATAATCCAATTGTTGTTTGCATAGAGGTGGACATGTACTATGTTGTGCTGTACTCTTTCTGTGTTATCCTCTGTGCTGAAGTGAAATGGTGTGTATGCTGCTTCTAAAGAACAAAACATACCTAGGTGGCTCACCCAGGACTAACCTCCCTGCCAAAACACAAGGATTTTTTACAAATATGCCACCCTTTTCCCTTCCATCAGTAGCCAAAGTCAGCTGTGCCAAAGAAAGGTCCTTTTTTTCTTTTTTATGCAACCCACACACCATGGAAGTTGCAGTCATATTTTCCACTAACCACAGAGCTATGAGTGATGGCACGTGTGTTTTAAATAAAACTGGGAGGAGAACTGATGTAATGCTCTCTGGGTTATGTTTTTCTTTTTCTTTCTTTTTCTTTCCATGTTGCTCCCCCTCTTTTTCTTCTACCCATCTGTTGGCTGCTATATGGGTTATTTTTGTTTTGTTTAAGATTTATTTTTTTCCTTGCTGCAAACCACAGTGAAGGAACTGTTGAAAAGGGCAGCTGTGACACCTTGAGCTCAAGTATGGATGGGTTTCTTTAAAGTCTTTAAAATTACGGGGTGGTGCAATGTACCAGCTTGTATAAGCTTAATAACTTTTTTTTCTTTTCTTCTCTAGAGGATATAAGTGAATTTATTGTGATACTGTGATAGAGCACATGAACAATAAATATGTCTTTTTCTAGTGGCATACTGAACTGCAATTCTCTGTCTTCAGTGAGACCATAAAGTAGTTTTGAAAAAAAATGTATTTTGGTTTTAGTTTAATAAACTGCAGTGACTCGTTCTGGAACGACAAGTGAAACCTGTTATTCCTTTTCTACTTTTTTTTACTGCTGCTTTCAATGATTAAAATAGTTCAGCTCCTACCTATAATGGCCTGTTTGGGAATATTTAGATTATGCTTTTATAAATTTTCATGGAGGATTACTTGGAATGGCTCAAAAGTGTTTCTGTATATTTTGATTGGAGTTTTTTGTTGTTTGTTTGGGGTTTTTTTTTGTGGAATTGTGTGTTTATTTGTTTTAAGGGAATAATTCTTAGTAAATTTCTGAACTTAAGTTTGAATTCAGCTTAAAAAAAAAAAAGTGCAGTCACACCACACGGCTTTGTGTCTGAGTACATGTCTCACTTTCAGATCTGCTCCTGCTATACCAGTGCAGAGTCTCTGCTCTGCAGCCCCCCTCAGGAGGCTCCAAGGGAGGGGGCTCAGTCCCCTTTGAAAAGAATTAATAATTGCTATTCCTTAAATCCAAGATGTATTATACAGTTATGTGACAGGACACCATGTTAGCTGGTCTCTTTGCATACCATTAGCAAGTGGGAGGCATCTTCAGTTAACTTACAGGGATTGAAGGGTTAAACCCGTGCCATTTGGACATCAAGGTTAAGCCTGAGCCCTGAAGGTGAGGATAGCTCAGATTGCTTGTACTTGCTGTGGGCAAAGAGCATACAGGCAGGCTCTGCCTCAATGGATGATCTGGCGGTGTAATTCATTAGCTACAAGCACCTGGTTTGTGTCTGTCTCCCTGGCCACTCCTGACAATTGCACTTAAAGTCACAGTCCCATTTTCAAAATAACCTGAGGATAGGGAGCCATCTCTGTTGGAGCTGATCTCTCTGGGGGCTGGTCTGGCTCTTCCCCAGTCACTCCTTCCCACCCTACTCTTGTCCCAGGACCATGTGTGGAGGTGATATAGCTCTCCAAGCCAGCTGAAAGCTGACTGCTTTTATGGGGGATTTTTTTTTTATTTTAATAATTATCTTTCTGATAATGACAGTGCTTAGACCATCTCTATGTATGGTCAGGAGCGTGCCAGCCATGGAAGGAGTGGAAGAACATAGAGGTGTAAGTCAATTTGAGATGTGGTTGCATAGCGGTTTAATCCAGTCTAAATTGTGTCAGACAGGCAATGTAAATAAGCCATTACTGTAGGGGAGGCAGAGAGAGATTCATCTTGCTTAAGCTGCTATAAGGATAAGACAGCTGAGAGAGTGCAGAGCGGGAACGTTCATTCTCAGGTCTCTGCTGCAACATGTGAAAATTACTCCTAGGAGCTGTCAGAACCAAAGGTCCTGTCCTGTGAGAAGGAACAGATCTCTCTTGGATTGTGCTGAAACGTGGTGTTTTTTTGACAGCAGATAGTGAGTCAAAGCAGGAAAAGAAAATGCTGAACAAGCCAGGTTTACAAAGTTTTGACATAACTATGGTGCCTCTACAGAAGCTTGCCCCTAGAGAGAACTGAAATACTAGGTACAGGTCCTTAATCTCCTAGCCTAAAGTCAGTGTGTATAGCAATGCAAATTAAGAGGATGTTTAATGTTAACCCCTTGGAATAACTCTTTTGTTTAAAACTTTTCTATTTTTTCACAGTGGGGAAAAATCCAGAATTTGTTGACCTTAAAAAAAACCAAAACAAAAAGACCTTGGTTTGGAAAAGGAAAAATCTTCTTGGACTTTGATATCTGTTACTAATTTTTTAAGCTTGTTTTTTCTTCACCCTTATGCTGGGAAGGTCTACTATTGGTAATAGACGAGGGCTAGATATTTTTGGGTAGGTATGCTGTGTTAATATTGAAATACTACATCTTTAGGAGAAAAGTAGACCTATTTTTCCTGACCACTGATAAGCACACTCTATACCTCCTGTGTAGATTTTAGGTTCTTTCTTAAGAAAAACACAGACTCATCTGAAAATACATATATTTATTAATCAGAGAATTACGAAGAACTAATTTCAGAGGAACATCTTTGCTGCTTTTAGCGAAAGCAAGTGCCATTCAGCCCAAGGGAGATGCCAGGAAAGCAAGTGTTTTTGCAGACTTTTAATAATCCTTAATGCTTTCTTTGTTAAAGTCAACACCATCTACTACGTGCTGAGAGAAAGCCTAGGAGGCAATGCTGTGTGGGGAATGTGTCATAAGCTTGGCAGGAGCATGTGCACAGGAACTCCTCAGAGCTGGCAGTTATATACCACATTCTGATAAGAGCAGAAGAGTGTGGCTGTAAAATATAAAACTGAGACCAAAGCACTGCCATATCAGTACAGCTCAAACCCCAACAGTTTACGACTGTTAACAGTACTTTGCCCTGCTCATTGTGTGCTTCAAATGTTAGTCAGACCTGACAGTAGGCTTGCAGGTTAGTGTAATATTTCTGCAGTGTAAATGCTATTTATAATAAGTTATGACTACAATTTATTTACTAGAGGGAGGAGGAGGGGAGCAGACAAAGAGGCAGTCACTTCATCCTGCTAAAGTCAGTGACCAAACTGGAATAAAATCCAGGTGTCGCTGAATCTAGTTCTTCCACTTGTAGTTTTTCCACTAAGTTGTATTTAGCAGGACTGTGATGATGTATTTTTATAACTGCACCTCCTTGAATGGTGGAGAGGGAACGTGAATGTTTTTCTCAGCAGAAGGGAAGACTTCTTACTCCTCTGTCCTGCTTCCAAGAAGAATAGTAATAAGTTTGACGCTACCATTAATTGGTCTTGTGACTTCATAAGTAAATGAACAATAGTCACATGTCCTTTTTATATGAGGCAGAAAGGCTCACTTTTTTTCTCTCATAACACTGAATGAGAGACACTGAAAATAGTAAAAACAGGAGTCAATAGTTATTTTGCCTCAGTTTCTTTATGCTTTTATATAGCTGAAGATCAGCTTGGAGCCCTGCGTTTTTGTGGTGTTTTTTTTCTAAACTTTTTTTTCCTCCCTAAGAGATAGTATATGCACTTCAGCAGCCTCAAGACCTGCAGGATACATAGATTATGCTCTGGATTATCTTTCCTGGGGCAAGCTGCAGCAAACTGCAGCAAACTACTCACTGGGACAGTACAAAGTTATAGCAGTAATACACACATGCAAGCAGTGGAGGCACAATCCAGTGTTCAAAACATATATAAGCTTTGAGTGCGCTGGTGACTTCATGAGCCTCCCTCGTAAAACAGCCAAAATAAACTAGAAAGGAAAATAAATACATGCAACCAGAATAATTTTGGGCTGAGAATGGAGGTGATTTGTAGCATTAAAAATGATGTATCTTTGTTCCTCAGTGCAACTTACTTAGTGTTAGACAGATTGGTTTAGTGACCACAATAAAGATTATTTCCTGTAGAAAAGCATGTTCCATGCAATAAACATTTTTACTATACTAAAACAAGTTAGTTAACAAATGCTTTCTATCAATCTATGGATAATACTTGTGCTGACAGGCAAATAGAAGACTTAGCCATCATCTTGACAAGATGAATCCCAAGGTCTATTTCTTGCAAAATATTCTTTTATAGCCTTGGTAGCCTTTGTTTAGCTAAGCACATCCAGAGAGA
This sequence comes from Pipra filicauda, assembly GCF_003945595.2. NCBI lineage: Eukaryota > Metazoa > Chordata > Aves > Passeriformes > Pipridae > Pipra > Pipra filicauda. The sequence continues at coordinate 2,541,166 of NW_024104665.1, read as the reverse complement.
AAAAAAAACCATTTTTTTTTCCTAATCTTGTCAGTAAGAATTCATTGTCCAGTTGCTTATTATACCTGGCTTTGTGTGATGGCCTCTAGCCCTAGCTTGCCTTAACAGGAAAAAGTAAAAAATGGGTGTGCATGTATATGAATATGAAGCAAAAGTCTTGCTGTAGACTGAGTCCAAATAAAGGAAAAGACTTATGAAGTCAGGTTCTGGACAAACTGTCATATATAAGTGCTGTCCTCAGGGCCTGATTCTGATCTCGTTCCTCTGTAACTTAAGAAAAACTCCAATAAAGCCAGTAGTTGCTGCTGTGAACTGCCGTGAGATCAGCCTGAATTGCCATGATATTAATTATAAACAAATATTGTAATGCTTTTGCAGCTTTTAGAAAGTGTCCTCATATTTTAATGGTGGCATTGTTGTGGGGTGATTTAAGATGCAACAGCTAATCTACACAAAAAAGAAATTCCATTTCACCATTTGCAATTTAATGGAGTACAAAGAAGCAGGGAAAACACTCTACATAAATACAGATGTCTCCACTTCTGAGGCTTTTCTGTGTTCCTGCTACTTAAATGAGGATCAAGAATGATATTGTTCAGCGGGCTTGCTCTTTGTTTACAATAACCTCTTTGAAACTCGATGTCAGAATGGGTTTCCTGGATTGGTTATTGAATTTTGCAGGCTGGGACTCCACTGTGAGCACTGGGAACCTTTGGCTTTTTCCTTAAAAATAGCCCAGGTTTTGAAATTGGAAAAGCAGATGTATTTTGCCACCACATGGAAAAGGCTTGTTTTTCTGCTTCTCTAAATTTCAAGTATAATGTTTGTACCAGAGCAAAAAAGCCTCAGTAAAACTCCTTTCTGCCTGTACCATAGAATTTTATACATCCCTTGCGTGGCCATAAATGACCAAAGTGTGGGGATGAGTAAATTGGGCCCAACGGTTTTATGGATTCCTGAGCTAGTGGCAATGAAATATTGTACAGTTAATGTAAATTGTCAAGGATGACAGTTTAACATCCTTAACATATACACAGAGACCCTCTTGTTCTCCCTCCAACTCTGCCACGTAAGTCAGCCTCGGCCAGGCACTGCAAAACGTCACATACCTCACACTGTCTTTTGCAGGCCATCCTTGCTAAACTTCTATTTTCCCTTAGAGGGTATTTAAATAGACTAACTCTTTTGCCAAACTCTTCTAGTTACAGTAAGGAGAGTGCCACCCAGAGCTTTTGCCAAGGAAATGGAGCAAATAGATCCAATTTTAGCCTTACCAAATTTGATGCTGTTCTTGATCTGTACATGAGGGCGCAGGCATTTCCATGTATGCAGTGCCATATACAGCTTCCTATGCTTACTGAATATAAGATAACATGGCTTAACGACAGACTTCTAGCCTTTGCTCCAAATGTTGTGGTTTTCTATTTTTTTGTTTCATTTTACTCAGACCCCTGAAGTAATTAGCGCACCCTGTGGGTTTTTTGTGTGGTTTCTATCTGAATACCCATGAAGGAGTTAATTAGCTTGTTTGCAGTATCTCATTAATTCATTTTTGGCTGTGAACTTAATTGCTTCTTTATTACTGATGAGTAAAATAGCTTTAGGCTTCCAATTAAAGTGGACTTTGATGGATGTATAAGAGCTGGGCTTTCAGCTTCTTGAATAGGCGGTGGAATTGCCGGCCTGCATCCCATTGCAGGCCAGGCTCCTTCATGGCAATGCTTCTTAGGGACAAATTTCTCTCGGTAGCAGACTTGGTCTCAGAGTTGAGGTCATTAAATTCCCCCAGTGGGAGGAAAATCAAATGGGAGTTAGCACCCGTAAACCTCTGAGGGTAGGTGAAACTCAAAAATTAGGTGGAGCCACTGAAAAAAAACCTTATTACCAAGGGGGCAGATGTACAAAACCTGTAGTCCCCTCCATTATGAAACGGCAACTTTACTGATGTCCAGTTCCCAGTGGTGGAGGTCTGGATTTCTCTCTGTGGGCATCCTGAGTTTTACTGGAGAACAAAAGCTTTTTTCAGATGTTTCAGGGCATATCAAACATTTCTTCTCAAAATAGCTTTTCTTCCCACAGGTACATGTAGGACAAGCTGGGGTGCATGCACATCAATTTGCTTTTCCGGGCTTAGACTTCTAGGACAGTAGTACTTCCTTTTTAATCTACTTTGAGATTACTGGATATCAAGCATTATAGAAGAACCTGGAATATTTGTGTTATAAAGAGATATAGCCATGTTAGTTTTAAATAAGAAAAAGAAGAAAGTTGCAAATCTGTCTCTCACTTCTCCCACCCACCCCCTCTTTATGATTCAATGTGAAGAACACAAAATTTATATTCCCAGTGGTGACTGGCTTGGACCCAATGACCTTTGCAAAAAATCCATTGCCTGCATGGAAAATGTAGTAAAACAATGTAAGCGTGCTTACTGTAAGCATGTATATTTCTTAACACAATAGGGTCCTGAGACCAGCTGAAGTCTCTGGATTCTTCTGCAAGAAATGATCCCACAGGGGAGCTATTATGATGCTCCCTCTGCTGGCTCTCAATCTGCCTCCAAATTTTCCTTAGAAGACCTCACTTGGGCATTGATCCACAGAGAGAAAAATTACCATGTCTTGTTTGCTTATGTGAAGGGCCATTACAGCCTGAAGAGGGGAGACTGTTGCCACTTTGAATGGACAAGAACCAAAATTGTCAAGAAAAGGACATCTATCTTCAGATAAGATGATTACAGATAGCAGGTGGAAGAGTAAAGTCAAGCACTACTTACATTCCAAGCCTTTAACCGAAAATCTACTTAAAAGCTGTTTGAAATGCTTTGAGTGCAATACATTTTCATGAGAAGAAAACGCTATCAGTCAGTGGCTTCTATTCTACAAAAAGATCTAGAACTTCATAAGCTTAATGCCAGATTGTTTTTAATACTGTAACAGCTTACTTGCTTCACTCATAAAAATCTGAACTCTTTCTGACTTTTCCTTAATGATAGCTTTTGGGAAGAATTTCTGTTTCCTGGAATAGTGAAGGGGGAAAATCCTGTTTGCTTTAGAAATAGCTTCTTTTTATGCTTTTCTCAAATCAGAGGGTCACAAGATGACCAGAGTCACTGACACACAAATTACGAAACAAGATGATGATGGAACAAAAATTTAAACCAAATTAAAGGAAAAAAAATAGAAATGCTGACAAGCTTGTTGCAGTACAGTCTGCTAACAATTTACCAATTTACTCTGGAATTCTCTATGAAAATTTCAATTATTGTGCAACATACAAGATCTAGCTATGACTATGCTTTTTCCAAAGGCCAAAAAGAGTGGGGAGAAAAAAAAGCAGCTTCCTTAGATGATACTATGGCACCTCTGTCCCAGTTTTAGCTGATTGCTTAAACACATGCTTAATAAATATGCTTAGAGAGTCTGCTGACCTAAGCTTTGCTTTGTTACCAACTTTAACGCTGGAGTTACTGGAGTTCATTATTGATATTCCAGTACAGCAGGACAATTGCTTTTCCTTCTCAGAAGTAACTTGTCTTGCTGCTTTAGGTAGTGTTCCCTTTGACAGAAGAAGGGAGAACGTGACTTAGAATGAATTCAGACTTTGGTTATAATCTGTGGTGGGGAGCCCAAATAGTAAAACTAAGCTTTCAATTTTATAAAATGGGAACTGAAGCAACAAGATGTGAGGAGGAGAAGGGAAAGGAGTAGAAAGATAGCTCATACGGGTGCAGGCAGGCAAAGGGCACAGCAGAGACCATCTGCAGCTCTGAGCAAGCTGTCTCCTGCTTGTGGCTTCTCGCTTTCTCTGGGTCCTCGTGATGATGAAGCTGCCCTGAATTTGCACGTTGTTATGCTGGATGTCGCTGAAAGGAACTACTGCTCATGGGAACCTCAGTTTTTGGCAAGAGCCTCTTTGCCCTAATTCTGGCAACTCTCTCTGGCCTGTCATCATTACCCCAGTGCCTAGGCAAAGACTCTTAGTGAAATCTCTGGATGATGGTTCTATTTGTGGTGCCTTGGCTCCTGTCTCTCCATAGGCACTGACTTATGTGAGGGAATCTCATCAAAAGTATCTTCCATGAGGAAGGTTTCTTCTTACTTGGTCTACTTGGTCAGTGGAATGAGACACTGGTACCCAGACCCATGAGTGCCAGGCTGGTCTGTAACTGTGGTGATGGACAAATGTAACCACATACTTTTGGAAGTGTTTTTCAGGAGTCTGGAGAATAAAGAGAGCTGGGAAGCTGGCAACTGTCCTTGCCAGCCTAGACTCAATTTTTATCAAACAAGGTTCACAGTTATTGGAACAACAAAGTTGATTTAAAGTGCAGGGGGCAGGGTGAAGAGAGCAAAAAAAAGTTGTCACACTTTCTGTTTAACTACTATTTGGGGCTTTTGTGGGTTGTGTCTGTTGATGACTTAGTCAAGTATCTTTGGGGTCTGATTATTTTTGTGTAGGATTACATGAATTTGTTTTGATTGCCGTTTGAGTCCCCCTGTATTCAGGGAAAGTGATTTTCTCATAGTTCCTGCCCACCTTCTAGTGGAAACATTGGTCCCATCTTGGTATTCCTAGACAAGTGCCTCTTCAGCTATGTCTGATGTGTCCTTGCTGCCTTTGTTCTGTGCTCTTGTGGTATGTTTTGTTGTTTATCTCTTACCCACATGCAGCTCCAAGCAATAATTCTCAAACCCTCCAGAAACACCGAGACACTCAGCACAGCTCTGCTCCTACCCCAGCCTTGCACGTGGCCTGTGTTTTTGGTGTTGACTTCTCTAGTTTTGGTTATCTGTCACATAAAGTAGCTTCAATACTGTTTTTACATTGTCCCTGAATAGGAAATGGTTGTTGCACCCATCAGCTTGACAGCCATTGCCAGTGACCACTTCACCAAAGGGCTCTGAGGAAGTCCAGCAGAAAGAGAGGGCCAAACTGTGGTGAAATTAAGGAACATAATTCATGGTGTGTATGGCATTAGTTATCAACACTGTAGTCTTGTTTTAAAGTTTGTGTGCAGCTTTTTAGATCTTTGCTTAAATTTGCACATGGGCGTAAGCAATCTCCGTGTAACCTACCTTCATAGTTACCTCAGACATCTACAATTTCCTCCAATTTATGTGGCTTTGGTACAAGGTCTGAAGGCTCCCAATAGGCTCATGTGTAATCTAGGTTGGCCTAAATTCCACTGCAGTTATTGATAATCTTATCATGGACTTCTATAAGCACAGGGCTCATCCCTTCAAAGAAAAAGGCAGTAAAGAGACAGAGTGATGGTGCACTAAAAAACATCTGAAGATGTTTGTCACAGCAAAATGTCGAGTGATATTTTTAGTTTGAAAAGGAAGAAAGGGGGAAGCATACTCTGTTGTAATTGTTAGCAAAGTTGTTGATTGCACTGTGAGAGAATTTTCTCATTTTTATGGTAATATCATTTAATTGCTCTCAGAAAATTGTGTACCTTGCTATTCTGGACAGATCTGGAGATGCTGGGATATGTTCTTGTTTGGTGTAAATTGGTGTAGATTTGTGCTGGAGCTACACACTTAGTGGCAGACAAAAATCTGTCCCTTTCTGTCTTTTAGGGGAAAATTTCAACAACTGTATTTCAAAAAGTCATGTTTTCTGTATTGTGTCAGGCCCAGGTTTAATACTACCCTTAAACCAGTATAAAAGTTTCCTAATTGCTACTCTGATAGAAGACATTTGACTTATATACTGCACTAGAGAATGCAGTTTTCACCATGCTGTGGTGAAGTTATTCAGTACGGTGTGTTTTTGTAACAGCATGACAGAGCTTATTTCCCAAGCAACTTCAGAAAATGTAAGGTTTCCCCTCTGTCTTACTATTGTGACTTCCACGTTAGTACTTCAGGGTTGAAAATCTAGTAATAGATGGATGCAGCATTAGCACCAGCTCTGGTAGGTGTGAGAACCATCACGCTTCATGGAGCTGTGAACTCCTCAGTATCTGTTTTGCACCTTGCTGCTATCCTAAAGAGGAGGAGAGTGGCCGTTTGCAAAGCTGAGCTCTCTGTGTCCCGCCCAAGTCCTTTATAGATGAGCCAATTTCCTTCCCAAATGTTTGATCACAGTGGTGTTGCTGATGTTCCAAAGACAGCCTGGCAAACGGCTGCTTTTTGCTGGCAGAAAGGACCAGCCTTTGGAAATTCAACTTTGAGTTCACTTCTTCTTGGGAAAATGAGAGCTAGACTTCAATTGGCAAAAAGATTCAGACCTTTAATCTTGGTCACTTGTCCCTCATTTTTCCTTCTGAAATCCAGAAAGGTTATTTAAAAAGCAAAGGGCTTTAGCGAAAGGGGAAATAAGCTATAGTTAGGAAAATATTTTCCAACCAGATAACGACAGTCCAGAAAGGGCTTTTGAGTTCTGAAGTATTGGGCTCAGTTAAAAAAGAGTTGGTTTTTTCCTTGATAATCAGTACGCTCTTTCTTGTTTTACATATTTAATTAAACCATGATGGAGAATATTAAACGCATGATATTTCAGAAATTTATCCTGGTTTTGCTGACAGTCCTGGAGCCTCTTTTGTCTTTCAATAAGTTTGCCTCTGACTAAATGTTTCTGATTACTTGGAACTGAAGATTAATTGCTGTATTCAACTTTACCCAAGCATGCAAATGTTTCTGGGAAGCTGATTGTAAACTGGGCCATAAGCAACCCGAGTCCCATAGATCATGTCCCAGGGCCAGCTGCTAGGATACTAGAATATGTTATGTTTTGTTGAGAGATAACACAATCTCTTTCCTGGGTGTGCAAAAAATTGCTGGTGATGCAGCTCAGGGGAGATCGGGCCAGAGCTAGAAGAAACTCTGGATGGGAGATAAAACTGTAATTATGGAAACTTCTGCTTGCCTGATGCCTAAGCTCTCCCTGGGCACAAGGAGCTCTCTTCTGCCACATGCATTTCTGCCCAGATGTTCCTTGGTCTCCATGTGGTGAGGCAGCTGGGTGCCTGGCACACATGTGGTCCCCTGGCCCCGCTGGTGGGTGGCCCTGCCTGTGCTGTGCCGCAGCTCTGCAGGCAGCACTTGGGTGGCTGCTGCTTCTAAAACACATCTGAAGGGGGAAGGGGCAATGCCCCTTTATGAGACAGCTTAATGCTCACAGCATTTGCCCCAATTTCTCGTCTAACCTCTTTTTAAAGAGGAAAGCTACTGGGTCCCACTTCTGATCCAGGAAGGCTTCTGCTTCAGGATTGTTTGGAAAGGGAACAGAAACCCTTCTCCCTGAGTACTTTAGCCATGAGGGCAGATAGCATGGCTGGGTCTTGATCTGTCTCCCTGGCTTAGTGAATGTTGTGTTATGCAAGGCACAGTGGTTTAATTCGGAAGGAAGCACATAGGAATCTCTTCTCTCTGTTCAAATAGGATCCAGACTGGGCACATGGGATAGGAGGAGGAGGACTGAAATCTGACCTCGCATTTCTATGTAGTCTTCAACCACCTCTAAAATTTATGCATCAAAGAAGGTATATTTGGCTATACATTAGCAGAAAAGATGAAGTCCGGGGAAACTTTTGGAGGAAAGGGAGTAGTCTGGTATCTTCAAGGTATGCTTTATTAATACTGAGTTAAATGGCACATGGAAAATGCCCACCTGCCCTCTGCCCTTTCTTGTTATGGAGAGTGCCAATATCAGCCAGAGCTGCTGGCACGTGGTAGCTACAAACTGGGGTGCTGGATGCTGTTCAATGGTCCCAGAGGCACGGTGCTTAACGATGGTCCTGAAATCCACTTTGAGACCAAGTACCAGTTTTTTAATATTAAAAAAAAAAAAGGCATCCTTTTTCCTCACTGATTGGTGTGTTGCTGGTAACTTTTTAATTTCACCCAGGTCTAAGGCTGACATTTTACCCCAGAGAAAGCAAGAGAAGCTCTGCCTTGAGAAGGTGCTGCTGGTGGTGCTTCTGAATCAGGACTTCTTGCAAATGATTGTCCTGGATCTCCCATGTCAGGGCTTCCCTTGGCAAGCCCACCTTGAGTTGTGGGTGTCGCTGCTCCTGCACTGCTGCTTGGCCCCATGCAACAGGTACACCACACAACCATGACCTCTTCCTCTGGCAAACCATGGTAAAAATACTACAAGGAGCCAACTGTTTTTTTTTTTTTTTTTTTTTTTTTTTTTTTTTGGTTTTAGGTTGTTTGTTTGGATTTTTTTCCACTTTCCTCTGAAGACTTTCTCTAAATACCTGTAAGTTGCTCAGAAATTATAAATCACAGTGCATCTGATGGATTTAGCAAGCCTGACATGCATGCTTGGAGGAAAGAAGTATACTAAGAAATGTCATGGGGGAGTGCAAGAAGTTGCTATCCCATTTGCTGCTTCACCACTGGAGATTGCAGACCAGTAAGGATGGAGATGGGTAGGGTGATTGCATGCATCTCAACAGTTTCTGGGAGAGCAGCCATGGATCAGGCAGTCTTTGTCAGCAGATTGTGCCTGGAGAGTTTCTCAGTGGTGATACAACTGCAACAGTCCAGTAGGTTCTCCACACTGAAAGGGATGTACCCCCTCTTCCTTCCCACCCCGTAGCTGTGGTCCTGCCTCCTCCTTGAGCTGGGAGTAGCACCTGTTGATTCAGTTGACATGAAGACCAGAAAAAATATTAGTTTTTAAGTGGCTGAGTCATGGGGGTTTTGTGGTTTGTTTGTTTGTTTGGCTTTTTTTGTTGTTGGTTTTTTTGGGGGGGGGGATGTGTGGTTTTTTTGGGTGTTTTTTCCCCCCCTCTCTCTAGGTTTAGTGTGCTGAGCCGTCTCTAGGAGGCTGGTAAGCTGGGGATCCCATGCAAAGAGGTGGTAGGATTGGTGAGGAGGGGGGTGATCCCTTTAGTCAACAGTTAGACCAAGCTCAGCTGCGGTGGCAACCACAACCTAATTAACCAGCAAGAGCTGTGACACGCTCAGCATTTTCCCCTTCTCTGAATGCCACAGAGCTTAGACTAAGCAGCACATTTGCAATGCCAGGAAGAAGTCTACTTTTATGCACAAATTAAAACTTTCTAATTATCTGTGATTTTTAGGTAACTTCTTTTATAACTTCTTACTGTATATTTTTTCATTTTTCCCCTTTATTTCTTAGACACAGAGAGGAAGAAAAAGCTTTTTTAAAAAGCAAAAAATCCTGACAGGCAAAATTTGGATGCTTATTCACTAATACAACTAAATTAATAGGGTATTTTTTTGCTTGGTTAGGAAAACGGGATTTTCAAATATGAAAAGAAAAGAGCAGGTGAAGATTGCCAGTTCAGATGGCTATTTTTGCCAGTAAAAAAATAAATTCATGTCAGTAATTTTGAGCCACTTCAGATCCTACAGACCAGAAAAGTGGAAAGCCACTCCTTGAATTTTAAGATGTTTGTGGAAATAATTCCCTTTGTCCTACAAGGAGAATTAGGGGATCTGCTCAGACATTCCTGGTGGTTTCACTGAAGGAGATGAGAGGGCTGGACTTGCTTTTGCATACGCAAAGAGCAATAAAACAAGCAGCCAAATGGTCAGAGAAGTCCCCGTAAACATATCAAAGTTTAATGTTCAGTTTATGTAGCGGGCCTTGAATGTCTATAGAAGATGGATTTAAGCTGGGCTGTCAGGCTTGGAAGCAACACAGGCACAAATGCGTATTTGGTTTTCCAGCTCTGCTGAGAGGACAGTAACAGGGGAAGGAAGGGGGACCAGAAAATGGGTAAGATTTTAAACCACTGGTTCGTGAGTGTTTGGTATGTGAATGCATATCAACATGTATAGAAAAGGAAAGATGTGCAGAGTTTGCTTTGTTTCTTTTTTCCTTCTTTTTTTTTTTTTTTTTTCTTCTTCTTGTGCAGCCCTGTCACTTAACATAGAAAACACCAGGACCTCAAACAAGCAACAGCTTCTGCCATTGATGCCTATAATAGGACTGTGCTGGTGATAAATTACAGCAATGAGCTTGTTAGCAGAGTCCAGACCTTAAACACTTGCTTAGTTACCGTAGCTATAGCTCCAGATCATCAAAGTGCTCGAGGGGACCCAATGCCTGTGACAGGAGAGCTCCTCTAACTCAGGCTCTGCCAGGGGAAGAAGGGGCAGGATTTCCATCTCTCTGCCTTACAGGGATGTTAGCAAAAAGACTCAGCAGCACTCAGTACGGCCCTACTTTGCTGCAAAGATAAGTAGTGACAGCATTTTTTACCTTTTTCTTTTCTTTTACTGTATTATTTGACCTCCTGTTAAGGTGTGAACTGACTAGTTCTATAAAGAAAAAACTGCCTGAGCCTATTCTGCAGGCAGAAACAGCTTCTCTTCAGTCTTCCATGAAAAGATTTAGATGAAACAGAAGATGAGAGCTTGTTTCACTCAATACTGATCAAAGTAATGTAATATGTATTTGCTTTTCTCAGTTACAGGCCTGAAATGGGAGGCTCTAGTGAAAACACTTATTTTTTTTTCTTTTTTTTTTTTCCCCCTCTTTTACAATCTTATCATTTTAATACTGCCTGCTATTTATGCCCGAAGGAAGGGAAAGGAGAGAACAATAACTTGAAGCACTGTGACCTAGGTTTAGGGCAACAAGAGCTGAGGAAATTCAGCAGCAGATCCACAGTTGTAGGCTGATGGAGGCAGGCCAGGAGGAGGAGGAGGCAGAGGAAGCAGTAGCTCATAGCTGCATCTGCTGGCTCAGTGCAGCTGAGGGCCTCCTTGACTGGTGCTGCGTCAGTGCGTGTGTGCTTGGTGGTCAGGTTTGATGGCCTCATCTGTCTGGCTTCAAAATTTCGCCCATGTCTGGTGCACTTCTGATCTGTGACAGAGCCAGAAAAACTGCCCAAGGAGAAAAAAGCAGTGTCCTGGTGGGGTCCCTGCACCTGTGAAGCACAGCCATGGCCTCAAGACTCTGCTGCTTTGGCTCAGTCAGACTGGTTTCTCTCAGAGGGGTGCCAGGGGCTTTTCCAGCCCCCTTAGCCCATGGTCTTTGCAGCATGAAGCACAGTGAGGGAGTTGCCCACCATGGAGGTGGAAACAGGAGGAAAATAGTTTGTGCAGCTCCTGCCAGGAGTAGAGGAGAGCATGGAGTGCCTATGACATTGGGAGATTTAGTGTCAGGGAATGGGACAGGTGGTGCAGGGATGTCCCTGGAGGAGATAGAGAGCAACTGTGAGATAAACGGACCTTGAGAAGTTATGGGGTGGGATGAGAAGGCCAGAAAGGCAGCAGCTTTTTGTACAGCTACGTTTGGGGTGGCGTATCAAGTGCGCTGCTTTTGAATGGGTAAAACAAATCATTGAACTTGGCTGTGTTTGGATGTCTGACCATCTGTGTGCTTAATTACTGTCCTTTTCTCTTTTAGGATCTGGTCCAAGCTACAGTAAAGTCAGCAGAACCTTGTTCACTTAATGGATTGTGCCATTTAGGGCCAAGATGTTTTTTCCACAAATATTTTATGATTTGGGTGGTGAGCAGGAAGGCAATTGGCCGGTCCTGCTTCCTTCCCTTGCAATTAATTTTGGGCAGTGAAAATTTTGTTCTTTTTAGAAAATATCTTTTTTTAAACCAGAATGTTTGTTTTTGCAAAATTATGTGTACTTTTAAGAAAACTTTTAATGATTGAATGAAAAAAAAACAATGCAGATTTTTTTGTGGTTCTACATTTCAAATTTATTATTTTTTCTTGTCTCCCTTTTAAGAAGCTAAAAGGGAAGGAATGAAAGGAGTAATTATAAACTTTTTCAGTAAGAGACTTTTGAAACTGAGCATCTTGAAAAACCCAAAAGAAAAAAACCCCAGTTTATACAGAGTATGACAAACTTCTTGCCTCTGACCTTGAGTATATTTAACTTAAATAGAGTTCATAGGAATTCTAGGCAGTCACCTGGAAGGAGAAAGAATCACAGAATGGTTTGAGTTGGAAAGGTCACCTTGTCCAATCCCCTGCAATAAACAGGTACTTCAACTAGATCAGGCTGCTCAAAGCCCTGTCCAGCCTGATCTAGAATGTTTCCAGAGATGGAGCATCTGCCACCTCTCTGGCCAATCTGTTTCAGTACCTTCACTGTAAAAGAATTCTGCCTTATGTCTAGTCTGAGTCTACCCTTTTTCAGTTCAAAACCATTAACCCTTGTCCTGTCACAGGAGGCCCTGCTAAGAAGTCTGTTCCTCTCTTTCTTATAAACCCCTTTTAGGTCCTGGAAGTAGGTCACCCCAGAGCCTTCTCTTCTCCAGACTAAAGAACCCCAACTCTCTCAGCCTTTCCTCGTAAGGAGAGGTGTTCCATACCTCTGATCATCTTCATGGTCCTCCTCTGGAGTTGCTCCAACAGTTCCATGTCCTTCCTGTGCTAAGCACCCCAGAACTGGGTGCAGCATACCAGGTAGGGTCTCACCAGAGCAGAGCAGAGGGACAGAATCACCTCCCTCAACCTGCTGCCCACACTGCTTTGGGTGCAGACCAGGACACGATTGGCTTTCTGGGCTGCCAGTGCACATGTCGTCAGCTTGGGTCCAGCTTCTGATCCACCAGCCTCCTAAGTCCTTCTTGGCAGGGCTGCTTGTGATCTGCTCATCCCCCAGCCTGTATTTATACTGGGGGTTGCCCCAAGGTACAGCACTTTGCATTAACCCTCATGAGATTCTTGTGGGTCCACTTCTCTAGCTTGTCCTGGTCCCTCTGGATGGCATCCCATCCCTCAGGTGTGTCAACAGCTCACAAGGGAACTTCAGGTTTTTAAGTTTTCCATTTAATTTGAAATCTGTGGGACAAAAATGTTCTCAATTTGTTAGCATCCATCTTTCAAATTCAGCAGATCACTGTCAATAGGACAGCTCAGAACTGGAATATTACTGAACTGGAAATGCGGTTCAGAATTAAGATGCAGTGTTTCAGAGAGGGGGGCTTATGTGTCAGTGGACACATACAAAGATGCTAAAGAAGGCTACAGGTAGATATCAAGGTCTTATTCACTCAGAAAGTTGCTGTCTTGTATATTCAAGCTTCCGGTTTTCCGTTTAAACCAATATTTATACAGAATGAAAATATTCACACTATAAAATTTTTAATATATAAACCCCAGTATCCCCCTAATTATTCAGTCAGCTGTTTGGATGTGTGCACTGACAGGGACAGTATGAAGGAACAGTGGCTCAAGTGTTTTTTAGTGTGAAGGGTGTTTTTATCTGTGTTAGCAACTGTTCAGTAGGCAGCAAGTCCTCAATAACAAATTTTTTTTAATCCTGATTTTGTTTTATTTTTTCCCATTTCCTTATTTCTACAGCTTGCCCATCAACTTCATGCCAGTCCTGGTCAGCCTCATCTGAGGGATCAGAGGCGGTGAAAACTGTCCAGTTTCTGGGTGGGTTTTTTTTCTACTGCATGGCTTTGTTTATAAGATTTTATTTTTTTTTCATTTCTATAAAGAACCTTTCATTGCACAGAACCCCTGGCACCTTTAGTGGATTTACTGAGAAGCACCAAACAGGTTTTTAACATGTTGCAAAAATGCAGCCACCTCTGAGGAAGAATGTGTTATTTTTGCTGTTTGGGACAAAGTGTAAGACAAAAATATCTGCCTGGACTCAAAGCGTGGAGCACTGGGAGGTGAATTTCTAGGATGTTAAGTTTATGGAGTTAGAGAGGATGTAGAAGGTGTGTTTAGGTACTAGCTGGGTCTTATTGGAGAGATGACATCTTGATCCCTTTTCTCATGTCATAAGATCAGACATAGATTAGGGAAACAGTATGCAGTCTAGATCAGAAAGTAATTTTCTCTCTTGGTGGCTTCCTCTAAAATACTGTTGTGATTGAGAAATATTGATCCTTTTGATGAAGTGTTTCAGAAGGGCTTAACATACAACTGCGGGCCCATACCCAGCAAAGCACAATGACATTTCAGTGTGTAGAAGGCTCTGCTCTTGCTGAGGTAATGAGGGACCCCACAGCTGTGTTACTCCAAGGTTTCTCATAGTAATTTTCCATGAAGCTATGGAAAAATATTTATCCTTCCTTCTATAAACATGTCTGTAAGAGATTTAAGGGAAGGCGTGCATGCAGATACACAGAGAGAAAGTCCCCTTACATAGCCACAAGTAACAAAATGCCTGTTTTAATATTCTAAGAGGCTTCAAGAAAACCTGTGTTTTCTGTCACTGACTACACTTTTGTGTGTAATTAGACACAATATATGTAGTATGTCTCAGGTTCTTGTCACCTCTGTGTCAATCCATGTGCTGGGAGGGCCATTCTCTGGGATAGTGTAGATTAAAGAAACTGTGCTTACTTCATGTTCTGCAGTAAGTCTGGGGTGCAGAACATGAAAATAATCACTTATGAAGATGACCCACCTCTCTCTTTATTCTCTCCCTGCTTATGCATATCTGGATCTCTTGTCTCTCCTCCCAGGACAGGTCTTCACACAGTTCCCACCTCCATGAAATCAGTGATATTACATTGCAGCAAGGCCCTTTGTAATAGTGAGGCTGGTGCTTTTATCTGCAGTTATGTCTTCCCAGCATCTTGCCAACGTGCACAGTAAGGTAAAAGGGAGAGCCAAGCACATGCATACCCTCAAATGGAAAGTTGTGTTTATGTGGTTGTGGTTATGGTCGGACAGTAACCAGCTTTGCATTCCTGGGCATACACAAGAGATGTGTCTGAATTTTCTGAGTCTGCCAGTTCACCCAACATTATTCCAACAAAAGGTCTTTGATTAGGTCACAGAATGCAAGATAAGAAAGGACTCTTTTGACCAGGCACTGTTTCTCTTGCTTATTCACAGATCTAGGACCTACAAGGATGGTCACAGATTCAGATGACTCTTCTGTGGGAGGAAGAATCTGAACAATCTTTCTGAGGCTAAGTGGAGATGATCTGGCCATTACTGGACTAAATCTTTCTTCAAGCCCAATCAGGTATGCCATGATGCTATTTTTCTCTGCAATGAGCAGTTTTCCATAAAAAAAACCACTAAAAAACCCAAAAACCAAACCAAAAAAAAACCCTAAACAAACAAAAAACCGTGCCCAAACCCCCAAAACAACAAAAAATCCAA
The DNA here is from genome assembly GCF_003945595.2 of Pipra filicauda. NCBI lineage: Eukaryota > Metazoa > Chordata > Aves > Passeriformes > Pipridae > Pipra > Pipra filicauda. The sequence goes on along the minus strand of NW_024104665.1, from coordinate 2,526,130 downwards.
CCAACCAAAAAACCCAAGCTCCACTACCCCCTCAAAACACCAGCCAAACCTGTCCTGTAGAGCTGGTCAGACAGTCAAACTTGTAAGAGTTTTGTGGAGAATCATGCTGCTTTGAAATTCCTTCCTGGTCTGCAGTTTGAATGAAAACTACAAGTTTTGAGAGTTTCTCACTTGCCATCATTTTTCCTAAGTTTATTTCCAAATTTTTGCCTGTTATATGTTTGAAACAGTGCCAAGGTGTTCAGTGCCAAACACATACCATATTTTTGACTTAGAATAGGAATGGTATTTCAATCAATAGATGGACTGAAGTCAGAACAGGGTTCCTACCCAACACATACACAAGTGGTCTAATTCAGCTATTCTATGCTCATATTGTAGGCAATAGTATAGGAATAAAAACCAAGAAAGATCATGTAGTGGGATTTTAAATGACATTTCTTAAATTTCCTCAATTAAATTTTAGATACTTGTTCAAATGAGGCTTTCCCTAGCATTAATTGAATTTTAAGAAGAAAACGTGCTTTTATCAAATCAGACTTTTGGAAAGCTGTACTGATCGTGTTTTATTACTCAGATGGTTTTTTTCCCTTTTGTGCTTCTGGAAAATGCTGGTTGCAGGGCTTTTTTTTTTTTTTTTTTTTTTTTTTTTAATTGAAACATCAAATATACTAGTGAAGACTTGTATTTGTTAGAGACCCTCTGTCAAGGAGGACGCCACTAGGGCTGCTTATCCTGATACCATATTTAATTTCTGCTTGGAACTTTTAGCACTAATGTCATAAATGGGGATATAAGGGGCTGTAGGCACATCTTGCTGTCAGTTGCTGTATTCCTGTATTCCGCAGGCCAAAAGGACTTGGCTGTTTCTGTAAGGAAGAATTATGCCTCCAACATTATAGAGACATTGGCCTTGGTAAGGAAGCTCAGGTGATGGAATACTATCCCACTCCTAGCTAAGCTGTTCTACTGATACTTTTTTTTCCAGTTTAGAACTTGTTGCCCTCTTTTGATCTGAATTTTATTTTTGCTTCAGTTTCCAAACACTGTCTTTTTCTTCCAAATTACAGATCTATCTATATGACCTCCAAGCCTACTGATGTCCAACCTGAACCTCCCCTGGCGCAGCCTGAGACTATGTCCTCTCATCCTGTTGCTGGTTGCCTGGGAGAGGAGGCTGACTCCTACCTTGTAACAGCCTCCTTTCCGGTAGTTGAAGAGGGTGATAAGGTCTTCCCTGAGCCTGCTTTTCTCTAGGCTGAACAATTCCAACTCCCTCAGCCTCTCCTCATAGGACTTACCCTATAGACCCTTGATCTGTCAGTCTTTGTTACTGCTTATCGTATTTTTGTCACGTTCAAGTGACAATTGTCACGTTCTGCAATTATTTTATACATATTTATTTCTTTGGGTTATTAATATTGGTATTGGAGCTGTTGACCACAACATGGACAGCTGCAGGATTTCACTAGAAACACACCCTCTGGCCAAAGGCCATTGCACTGCTGGTCTGAACTGCCCATTGTGAACCTTCAGTGGACTGTGAAGAATTGCTGGTTTTAGTGGGTCTCTGTAAAGCACAGGGACCTGTAAAGCACCTTGTGAAATCATGGATCTAGATCAGAACTTCTGTAAGACAGAGATCCCATTGCCACTTTCATATTTTACGCATCATGTCCAAAATCTTGCAGTGTAATTATTATAGTGGCAACAACTATATTCTGCCTGGCATAGAAATTCCCTTTCCTGCCTGAGTATGGCCTGAGTATATTTGAAGACACTGGTCTCTAGGGTCATCATTCCCTCTTACTTGTACCTGATACTTCTGGCTTAATAACACTTGGCAGAGATGAATTTGACCTTAGCTTGCTCGTGGCTGACTACTGTTGATTCCAAGTTATGACATGTAACGAAGCTGGGGATCTTATTGCCACAAGGGATCAACATACCTCCAGGACTTAGCAGGATCCTAGAAAGAAAGAGAAGCTCATTTGTATGCAAGCAGATGAGTAAGAACATCCATAATTATGTGAAGAAGGTACTGGCCTGTCATACACAAGACCTGCTTCTTTTTCTAGATTGCCATCACTCATCTTTTATCCCTTCCTGCTTTACTTTTCCTTTTTTCCTCCTTCCTCTAACATAACATAGTGCTTCAGTCTGCCTGGGTTTTAATTCATTCAACAGATATATGATGTCAAACAATATTCTAGATGGTTCTCATTGTAATAAAAAGAACTAGTCAATTCCTTGGCCAATATATAACATTAATTCAGAGGGAGGAGTTTTTAGGAAAGTAATCAAACTGCATGTTTGGTTAGCGGAAGAAGGTGAATGATTTTAGAACAGTTGTAGCCGTTCCTCTCTTCTTATGGGATTTACACCCACATAACTCGGGAATGTGTTGAGCCTTGTGCCTTGCTGTCTGCTCCTTCTAGTAGCCCTTCACTTTTATATTGGCTAAGCCTTATTTAAATATTGTCCCTGTCAAATTGGAAAGAAACAGAAAGGAGAATTTTGAGAATGAGACAAAATATGATGTAACGATTCTAAAATAAACATGGTACAGGAAAGGCAGGAAAGTCAAGCTCAGTGAAAGCTGTAGAACAAGCTGAAAATCTTTGTGTGGAAGGTTTTTTCCAATGGAAAATGCTGATTGATCCATCCCCTTGTGAAAAGGTGTTAATTTCAAGTAAACCTTATTTAGAAGGAGTGATTCCACTCCTTGGAAAAAAAGGAGAGAAAATGGAGAAAACCACTTCTCATAACATTACAGTCTACTTTTGAAAGTCTGAAATTACTGCCATTTTGTCTTTGATATTATTCAGACTGTTTTAAAATTTTGATTAGCTGGGAATTTCAATTTCTGTTTAGCTTTTGCTTTTTTTTCCCAAATGGATTTGTTAATTAGCAGTGTTTGATTTCTTTCTTTTTCTTTGCCTTTTTCTTTTTTTTTTAAATGCTGGTTTATCCCATGAAGGAAAAAAATAATTATGTTATGCAAGTCATTTATAAGGAAAGGGTAGTTGAGCAAAAGTAATCTCATGAGGAGAGTCTACAAAAATAATAGAGAAAATCTTGTACAGAGGTACCTACAGCAGCACCTGATGCTGAACCAGGGGTACGGGTGGCAGGATCTCCAGGGCACGCAGTATTGGATATACATAAACAGACTGTTGGGAGGTATTTTAGTGAGACCTCCATCCTGCATGGTGGCCAGCAAAATCTGTCATTGTGTTTCAGCAGGAAGAACCCAAGCTTCTCTTTTCCTGTGACCTTCTTGATCTCAGGTTTCCATTTGAAAACCAAGAGTGAAGGATGGTCCCAACTGGCCAGGGCCCATTTCCATGGCATAGGATGGCAAACTCACTTTCTTGCTTGGTGTCTGGATTCTTCAAAGCTTGAAAGAGGCTGGCAGGGCCCATCTGCCTGTGTTACTGGCTTTTGTACAGTTTAAATTCATGGTCCTATGGAGCTCACTTTGTCATTTCTGACCACTCAGAGGTGACCATCCCAGAGCTCTGCTAGAAAACACTGTGCTTCCTTACTGCCAGGACAAAGTGGATAGGGAGAAGATGGACCTTGAAGGCCAGAATAGAAAAACAAGATGAAAAGCAGTATGTTTTTGTAGGCTGGCTTCTAGTCAGATGAAAAGCAGCTACTTTTCATTTAAAAGTACAAGTATGAACAATTAAGGAGGACCCAGGTGGGTGGCAGGGGTAACACTGTGTGGGATTTTGCTTGGGGAAACTGAGCCAGGGAGAAACAGTAATTGTCAGACAAACATAGTTATTGAAGTCTGTTTAAATGGCCCTAAAGGAAGGAAAAAACAAAAAAAAAGATTCAAGTGCTAAGTACTCACTCTATGAGACTTGAAGCTTGGCAAAGTAACTCTCTCTCATGTCTTTGTTCGAAAAAAGAAGGACTTTGAAATATTTTTTTTTACAGAAACATTATTGCATCAATGAGAGAACAGACTCTGTCATCAATTTTTCCATTTAATGGAAACAATTTTGGCTAACTGCCTGGGGTAAGCAAAGACTAAGAACTGATATGCGGCTGTATTGCTTCCATGGCACATACAGCCTACAGAGCTCTCAGTGTCCAGGTGACATTATTCAAGAGAGATTTTTATCTTGGCTCCTTAGTCAAAAGAATGTAGGTACAATGTTTTGCAGCTGTGATTTGTATCTTCTGAGCCAGGAAGGAAGTTTTAGCTGTAGTAACCCTCTGTAACTACTGTCCTGGAAGAAGCAACACATACTGGAGGAGTTAGATGGAGAAATGGGGACAGCTTACGTTGTGAGGAGGACTGTGATGCTGCACCTTTGCCAGTAATGGTTTGCTGTCATGTGTTGGTCTGTGAACTGTGGCAGATCAGCTGTTGTTTCACAAACAGCAGAGCTGTCCTGGCAGGAAGGGTGAAAATCTCTGATGTGGGTGTGGGAGGGAAACCTGGGGAACTACTGCAGAAGCTGCAGGGTAAGCCCTTTCCCTTCATGAATCAGAGCGCTCACTAAGAGACACGGATTTAGCAGCTACCTGGAGACATAAACACATGCCTTTGTTGCTGTGCTGCGGAGCAGCGTGGAGGCTGCAGGGAAGTAACCTGTCTCTGTGCCAGCAGCTGCTGCTGACCTGTCCACAAATTAGCATTAGAAATAAGCATGAAAAATGCACGGGGGCCCATGTTCCTGAGATCTCTGTCTGGGAGGGAAACAAAACATGTTTTAGAAATAAAAGCAAAAAGGAAAGTCTGATAGCACAGTCTGCTGAGCCCAGCATTCCTGCTTCTCACAAGGACAATGTTCCATGATGATGCCTGTTGTATAGGAAGATGAGGGGATATGCTAGTAGGATGATTATATCTGGTTTGCTGTCACTTAGCATATGAAAAGCTTACTAAAAATTGGGTGGGTAGTAGGAATGAGTTGTGATGTTAGAAGAACCTGCTGAGCCACCTTTACAACTACAGCATTATTACAAGAGAAAGGCAAAACCCAGACGAAAGGACCCACCTCCTCTGCAGTAATAAATGGCTTCAAGGTGGGTGACCAGAGTTCCTGGAGCAATCTTTTGTCTAATGCAGGTTTGATCCCAGCCAGGGCTTAACCACCATCAGAAACCATATTAAAGACATGTTCTCTTGCAGGACCGTGAAAACAGAGTTTTTAAACTATGTCAACTGGCATGTTTAGTTAGCTTTTGATAAAAGGTATGACACAAAATTTTGCTACTTGCAAAACACAGACTAGTAAAAATGAACCTGTTTTCCTGTTGTAGCCATGGCCTAAAGCTGTACAGAGATTATTGATATTTTAATAGTGCTAGAAGATTTCAGCTGTCTCCTTAACCATTTTCAGATCTGGTTTGTTTTTGTGATGTAGATGGGATGTGCCTGTTTTAGTTGAGCTTGCTAATAATCTGGTGTGAGGTGCAGCATGGGCACCTTCCAGAGAGCTGGAATGAAGGCCAAGAAGGCAGCATGCAGAAGTAATCAGGCCAGCACAGCATTGCTGGCTGAGCGTTCAGGTTAGCGCTCATCCTGCCCGAGTCCTCTTTCACAAGCATGCATTTTAATGATGAGTTAAATGAGCTTGCTTGTTTAATTGTGCGATGCTTTTTTGGCTTCAGGAGTGAATCATCCTCAGTGCACATCCACGGCAGAGTGGGGGAGTTCCTGGCAGGGCGCCGGGCATGCCCAGGCCAAGGGCTGCGGCCGCAGCTGTGGGCCCTGCAACCCAGCACACTGGAGGTGTTTGTTGCTTGTGTACCACTCGCCATCCTCGTACACCAGGGTCCTGTCCTGTCCCTATGCTTCCCAACTGGATGGGCTGCACTGGCTGGGGACAGATGCTGCTACTTCAGTTTGTCTAACAAGCTTCGGTTTTTTACTCCCCCTCTAAATGTAAACATTTTTATACCTGCTAAAATTAAGTACAGTTAAAAGGAGAAGGGAAGCAGGAAAGCCGATTAGCCGGCTATCTGTTTAGCTCTGAGAAATCCCAAGCTCAGGTAACAGTAAGCAGCGCCAATTTTGGGTTTTTTGCAGGTATCTAGGAGAGTCTTAACTGTTGTCTGTATAACACAGGATGAGGGATACATGTACTGGATACGTGGCTGGAGGGCTGGGGAATTAAAAAAAAAAAACAAACGAGGAATGATGTCTTATATGGCTTAAATATTTACATAGTTTTAGTTGAGTAGGAGAAGAATATTTGAGTTCAGTTGACCCAAACACAAATGGTGTGTTTCTTCAATTCCATGGGGTAAGGGGCTCCTTCAGCTGAAGTCCTTTTCCCTCCCACCTACATTTTTTGCTACAATACCTCCTGCTGGTGTTGTTTGAACACCAGTTCTCAGTATCCTTTTCTTTGCCATCAGTTTTGGCTGCTTCTGGACTGACCCTGCTGCTGGGTAGGCAGAAACCAGAAGTTTTGAAAAACAGGTGTTTTTCTCTGTGTACCTGTCTTGCTTCCAAGACTGGTGATGGTAATTCCTGCAGTACACACACCTCCATCCCAATTCCATATTTTTATCGCTATTAGATTCCTGAGGAAGGGGACATGACTCTGATAGGATTACGAGCAAATTCATTTTGTGCACTGTTGTTTTACATTCTTAGTACTTGAAACCTATTTTATCTGCATGTGTGATTAACAGCATAAGTCACTGGAGATGTATATATTTGTAGATTTTTGTCAGCTAAAGAACAAAATTTAATTTCCCCAGAGCTTTCCTTGTGACCCTTTTGCCTTCATCCCAGTTTTCCCCCTCCCTTCCTTTTTTTTCCTTGCTTTTAGGAGTGCTGACAAAGAATCCAGCATAAACTTGGCTGCTCTCTCCTTCATTTGTGCTCCTCCTTCAAATGGGTTGTCTTTTGTGGTCATGGTTAGGACTTGGAAGTTGCCTGATCTTAGAAACAAGCTATGGCTTTCTGCTCTTCTCCTGTTACCTCAGCATGTGCAGCCCTGGCAGTGTTAAGGTCTGTTCAGGCATGTCAGTCCACCAAAGCCTGAGGTTAAACAAAAGTGACTGGCTTTTGGTTTAATCTAAGGGCAAAGAAAAACACAGAGTTATTAGTTGGCTTTTTGATATATTTTAAAGAAAAATATCCCTGATTTCAAGTTATGCTATAAATGTTTTGGCCCTGATTTTACTTTTGAATGGTTGATAGAAATGGATGCTTTTGTTAGAGGAGCTACAATGGACAGCAGGTCAGTTTTAGAGAGCTTCCTTTGCTCACAGGAAATAGAAATTCCCTGTACCTACTAGAATTGTATCTTAGCAACAGAGATGATTTCTTCAGGATCCCTGAGCTGCCTCAGGAATACCTTGCAGGATGAGATTGTACAATGTCTTGGCTTCAGCGGTAGACCTGAGTGAAAACATTTCCCATCCCTCCTCTCCTCCTCCTGCTCATGGCTTTGTCTGTGCCAGTCAGCTGTCTGCATGGTGGTGGTGATGGTGAGTGAACTGCACAGAAACACTCTGAATTAAATCATCCCCAGTCCTCAGGTCTGTGGGAGCAGGAGAGGGTGAGGACCTGCAGTGTAGAATGGGAGCAGGCCCACCATTGCAGACACAGAGGTGATGGTTTGCAAAGCCAGTATCTCTCTCTGCAGCGTGTGCCCCTCCTCCCCATCACAGAGGATGAAGGGTTCCTGGTGTCCCAGAAGGTTTACCAAGGTCTGGGTAGGCAGCAAAGATCTCTCCTGTCCATCCTTCATTCTTTTTTTGCTGTTGGTTGCACAGTGTTATGTTGACATTTTCTGAGGAGTCAATAAAAGCAGAATACACGAACACTGGAATAAAGTGCTGAAGGCTGCATCAGGTGATCCTGCACTGTTAGCCCACCTTTGTCTTCATTTACCTGGAATAAAACTGAATCCAGGGTGGAGCTGAGCAAAAAAGAATAAGCAGAGGTTCTTGTAGGGAGAAGGATAAAGAATCTGCCCAAGAACAGTGAACTAATTGCAGCAAAAATGCATTTGGAGGATATATCCTTTCTGTTTACAAATATTATGCAAACATTCTTTTTTTTATTTAACCAACTTTTCATCTTGCTGGCTAACCCAGTGAATGGTTAGAGGGAGCATAACTGAGTCTGGAGAGTACTTGTACATGATTTGAATATTTGTTATTTGTTTTATGTCTGTTGGTTGCTTGCAGTATACTGTAATTTTTCTTTCCTTCATTTTTTGATACCTGCCTTGGGAATTCCCAAACCGCAAGAAATTTTTACATTAGCTCTATGAATGCTTTCAATGCAAATAGGTGTGCCAGTCTTTCAGCATATCTTCATTAATGGATATATGTTTGCACAAGAACCTGCAGTGTTATCCATGTTTGTGAACATTCTGGAAGATGGAACTAAAATGTTATGAATGTTTGCAGTAAGCTCATGAAAAGAAACTTTGAACACTGTGAATTTGTAGGGTTTTCTTGAACAAACACCTGTAAATACTTCTCCTTTCCCCTGCTGTACTCTTTTCTCCAGTATGCATGTAGCTGGGAAAAGCAACACCTGTATTTTTTTTTAAATGAGAGCTTCATCACCTATTGCAGAAAAGGATATATTTTCATGAGCTGAATATAAAATATTCTTTAAAGTTTTGTTGTGGAGTAAGGGGAACTCTGGACTATTGAGCTCAGATACTTGCAGAGAGATGAGGGGTAAAATGCAGGTTGAATCCTTCCTCTCCCACACCATCAGTTACTGGAAATAAAACCTCTCTGTACTGGCAAAACGGGAGTGCAGTCTGGAGCATATGTGATTGTCCCAAAGCAGAGAGCAGTGTGGTGCTGGTCTGGCCACAAGGGCTTCTCACTTGGCTTGGTTAGTGATGGAGATGGCCTGCAAGAGCCCTTTGGTAGGGTCATGGGGTGGAAGCACAGTCCTGTTGCTGCTCCACCCTCCTGAATGAAGGCAGTTCACCTGGGATGTCTCCTCTCCTTATCGGGCATTCTCTGAAATGAGAGTGCTCCAAGTTCCCACATGCAGCCCTATTTCTTTATAAAGCCCTCCTGCAGAGATGTCTATTACAGCACCCCTTTTGTCTCCATCAAGATAGGGAAATTCCACGTAATTAGTGAAGGCTGTTGGTGTATTACATATGGTCTCCCTTAAAATTTGTCTCAGCACACATGTGACACACTCTGTCTATGCTTGAATTGTTTGCTTTGACTAACTCTCTTTTCCCTGACAAAAAATTCTTTTTCTAGTTTGGGAGAGGGTTATATGGGTTTTGGTTGTGTTTTTTGTTTTCTTTTTAATTTCGGGCCTTGGTATTTTAGAAATTCTTGAGTAGTCTTTGAAGGTAGTTTCATGTTGGAGCAAGTGTAATCCCTTTTTGCAAAAGGGGAGACAGCTTTGACTCTTTATTTTTTTTTCAGAGGCATAGAGTTTTCAGAAAGTATATGCATATCTATCAGTCAGCTGCTTTTTAGCTTTTCCTTTGTGTCTTGCTGTTCAAGTCTCAGCAGAAAGGATGTTGTGTTGTCTGCCGTGTCTGCGGTTTTGCCCTGTGTTTGTAGAGAATGTATGTATTTACTATTTTGGTGAAATATATGCCTGTCCGTTATTATGTTATACAAATGGGCTTTATCTGTTCAGCCCATGTTGCTTGATTCCAAATGCATGATTTGTCCTAAGGAAATAATTTAATTCTGGCAGTACCTCCTGGTTTTCGTTCTGACAGGCCTTATCAGATAGCGTACACTTTGAAATTTGCATGTCCCTTCCTTTTTGTCTGTTGCTTCTACTAGCTCAGGTAGAAGTAACATCGAACTTATGCATGGCCTGGTACGTATGCAAGTGTTGTAATACACTCTAAAAGTTTTGGGGTTGCTATCAATAACTCTGACAATATATTCTTTTGTGGTTTATGGTCATTTTTTACTCAAATGGTTTCACTTCCTTATCTACTCAGGGCAGATGAACAGATCTGCCGTTAGATGAATTGAAACAGGAATATAGAAATACATATTGTGGTTGTCAGGATGATGCTTTTGGTCTTTCCAGATCAAGCTCAGGATATACAAGCACAGCTGCCCGTCATACATGGTCCACCTCCAAGCATGCAGGAACTAAACCAGCATTTCACAGCAAGACTATAGACTTTACACAGAAAGCTGCAAGGTTGTCCAAGGCAGAGAAGACACGCTGTACTACTAAAAAAGGACCTATTTAAAGTTTGTCTGCTGTTGGTTATATCTTTTGCTCTTCTGCATCTTTGGTACTCTTATATGGCTTGTTACTGTAAGAGACTATACTATGAGACTGTCAAAGCAGAAATTTTGAATTTATAGCATCAATATTTCTCAGTCACAGGATTAAAGTGATTTCTCCAACAGACCACCTCTGAAGTGTGCTGAGATTGGTACTTGGGTGTTTGGAGAACTGCTAGGGTAGCTTGGACCACTGAATGCAGGGTAACGTCCAGAAACTTAGAGCATATCCTGAAAGCATAATGCTTTCAGGAAAGGGTTTATGACAAAAGACGGTTCGTGCAGAGGAGGTAATAAATGCTGGACAGCTTTGGCTTTTTGCCTATCTCTTCATGATTAAATGTCAAATTTGGTGTCAGAAATAAACAGCCTCCTTTGAATACAGTAAATCAGAAACTTAGAGAACTTCATAACACACACAAGCAAAGAACCCAAATGCCAACAATACAAACCAAAAAGGCTGTGACACTGCTCTAAGTACATTAAAAAAAGCAGAAAGGGTCAGAAGCTGTTGAAGCATTGATACCTGCTATATATTCCAGAAGGACCAGGGAGTGGCAGCTTGAAGAAGCCTTTGTAAAGTGCCAGGTGCACTCTGGAAACTTCTTCAAACTACAGGAAACGCAGGAAGTATCACATGCAAAAGGTTTTCATCAGCCATTGCTGGGAAGTGCTTTGTTAATACCATTGGTGCAAAATGGATGACTTGTGTGAACATCAGTTCTCAAAAGTCGAACCATACTTTAGCGATGAGAACAGAAATGAGGTAATTCTGAACAGGGCTGCTCAGAAAGCTACAAATAAGCCTGATAAATATGAAAGCTATGTTCCAAGACAGTGAAGTAGCTCACATCAAACAGAGAGAAGGAAAAGTATAAAAATAAACTAAGGTTTTTTTTCAGGAACAAAGGCATAGAGGAAAGCAGGAAAATATGAACAAATAAAAAGGAAGTCCTGAGGAGAAGAAAATCCTGCTGTAGTGAAAACTGCTCCAAGTACAGTGCCACCTGCATCAATTGTAGCAGACGATATCATTATGGGAAAGTTTGTAAGCATACGTAGGCAGAAAAAAAAAAAAAAAGCCTGTACGAGACAGTGCTCCAATACTAAAATAACAATGTGAAATGGTTATAAACATCAGTCTAACACCAGCACAGGGCACCTGCATGCAGACAGGATGCTATTGTATGCCATGTAGTGGGTGCATTATCAGTAAAGTCGTTGCACTATTAAAGGGAAGAATGTGAAAATATAATCAAGTACTGCAATAATGGATGATCCTCATTCCACTATGTCAATATAAAACACAGGGAAGACATCAAGGGGAGCTGTACAAGATGAAAGTGCAGTTAGTATTGACGATCCTAGTCAATAAATTCATTACAAATAATAATTACTAATAAAGTCATTACACTTATGACCTGCAGGATGGGATAGACAAGTGATTCATATAATAGAGACATAAAGACCTCTAGAAATCTAGTCTCAGCAGACATATATTGTGGTATCCCTACAGCAAAACTGCTGAAAGATTATCAAAATGTTTTTGAAGGTCTGAGATTTCTTCCAGGCGCTCTGCACCTGGAAAAAGATTAAAGAATTCAGCTGCTGTAGCACTTGCCCCACAGAGTAATTGCTGTATGAGGAGGAAAAAAATGTGAGATATAGAGAAATAGGGGGGAGGGCGAGCAGGGAAGATGACATTGCCAGTTGTAAAGTCTACACAGGCAATCAACATATGGTCATCATGGAAAGACAGCTGAGTTGTGATTTTGAAAAGCTGAGCACCTTGGAGCTCAGTACAAAGTGTGTGTAACTGGGGAACCAGTGGCGAAAATTAAAAGCAGCCATCTTTGGCACTGAGTATTGAGGGTACTGGCAAGTGGATATGGAAATCACCTACCTTAGCATATTTTGGGCATCAACAAGTAAACGGAGATGGTTGAGGATGGCATTTAAGATCAAAGCAAAAATGAAGGTTATCAGTGCTACCAGTAAGATATATTAACATACAGGATCTGTTACAATGATATTTTTGAGGACAGATACAGGACAGAGGAGTGGAAGCTGTGTCAAATCAAAACCTCAAACTCATCAACCTGTTGGAAATGGGAAAGTTACTTTATTGCAGAATGGAAGTAAGACAAAACAGTGGCTGTCTGCAATAATGTGTTTAGGATGCAGTTTTCAGTTTGTAATGTCCTGATCCCAGTAGTGCCAGTTCTATGGTAGATACCCACAGAAAATTGGTATTTTACCTCCTTGATCAATTTAGCTCTTACCAGTTCTCAGATTCTTCCTGAGAGTATTTATTCCAAACTTCTCAGTAGTCACTTGGAGATCTGGATACAAACATGTAGTAAGGGATATTTTCCAGACATACTGTCCCTGACAATTACTTGTGATACCCCTAGACAGTGGCACAGCCACCACTTACTTAAATGTGCTGGTGACCCTGCTCTTCTCTCTGGAAATTACGCCAAGCAGGATGCCAGTGAGATACTTCTTGAGATATTCTTTGAAAAGGGTAGTTAGTTGCTTTTGCGTCTCACCATTCTGATTACCAGAGCTGAGTCAATCATGTTGAAAAGGGATTTTGGTAATAAGTTGGGGCGTTTTGGGCCAGAAAAGTGAATTTTGCGTACAGGAGTGTTGAACCATTTGCATCCTCTTAAATTTTTACATGTTTCTGTTTTGACAGCTGTCCCTGCCCTCTATAGTGCTACATTCATCTACCTGGAGGTGGTCTGTTGTAACATAAACATAATGACTATTGGAAATGTAAGGAAAAGAGTGAAGGCATTTGAGCAAAAAATGACCATCGGCCACAAGAAAACATGTCACTAAAACTTCTGACAGTAACCCCACAAGTCTTTTAGGGAGAGCAGTGTTTCAAGTAAAATGTACAGTACTATAAAAGAGACTGATGACTGTATGACTATCCACCTTGTGTAAAAAGAGCTTGTAGCAAGTGATTGTGCAACTAAGATCATGAGATCCCTGGCCTGATAGAGAGTAAGCCAAGCCAGATATGGGCCAGTGTGTGGGCAGCAACTGGAAGGAATTGTGGAACAAGCCACTCAGTGCAGACAGACGTGTAAGAAGGGGATGGACGCTGGGGAGGAGTTGTGCTTATCTCCCAGAGTTATCAAAATGAACAAAAAGTCCAAGATAATATCATCTGAAAGCAGCTGGATCAGTTTATGGAGAGCAGAAAACATTTCAGAAAGATATAGTGAAGCAATGGATTAAAATGCCAGCGATATCATATTCTTGTCATAATAACCCTGGTTAGCCAATACCTGATGAGCAGTTGTAAAACATGATGCAATGAAGCCAAGGGAAAAAAGAAGTACACAGCACTTCTGAAAGGCCTTGGAGACCTTTTCACCTGAAGCCATATGAATTGCCTCACTGTTGTAAATTACTGTTTGGATTTTGAGAAATCACTTGAATTGCTAGATGTTGTTATTGTGTCTGTCGTGGACAGATCATAGAGTCAGAATGGTTTTAGTTGAAAGGGACCTTAAAGATCATGCAGTTTTACTCCTTCCTGCTATGGGCAGGGACACCTTTCACTGGACCAGGTTGCTCAAACCCCATCCAGCCTGGCCTCCAACACCTCCAGGGATGGGGCATCCACAATTTCTCTGGGCAATCTGTTTCAGTGCCTCATCACCCTCACAGCAAAAAAATTCTTTCCTAGTATCTAACCTAAACTTACAGTCTTTTAGTTTGAATCCGTTCACCCTGTCCCATCACTACATGCTCTTGTAAAAAGTCCTTCTCCATCTTTCTTGCGGGCTCTCTTCACATACTGGAAGGCTGCAATAAGGTCATCCCAATACTATCCCTTTTCCAGGCTGAACAAACACAATTCTTTTTTCATAGATCAATGATGCTTTCAGGTAATGTGGTGTTCCAGACTTTGTATTTTCCATTGGTGGACTCCACTGTGCTGGTGCTGAATTTCAGCAATTTATTTAGCAAGGAGAAATTGGTCATGAGGTGTTATTTTCATTCTACAGCCATTCAAGTGGTGGGACTAAATCTGCATTTTTAAGCTGCTAAAGTTCTCTTAGACAAAGCTGCAGCAGGGGAAGACAATAGATGGAAAGCTTTTCTTGCCCAAAGAAATCACTTGAAGAAAACATAAGAACATCCTGCTGTAAGTTGTGCTTGGGCTTTGGTGCCTATTGCTCCAGCCTGAAACAAGTGTATGGGAAATAATTGTGTCTTAGTGCTCTGTAGCATCTATTTAGACAAATATTTCCAGGCTTTGTTTGGTTGGTTCCCTATGAAAATCATTATTTATTTAGCCTTTGACTCCTAAAAGATTAGCTTTTAAGCACCAATCCAGTTTGTCATCCCTCAAGATGCAATATGAACTGGTTTCCAGGCAAAACATAGAGGAAAAACTGTTCGTAGGTTTGCTAATTTTGCTTACAAGACAAAGGATAAAAGAAACTTGAAAAGTGTAATGTGGATCCCCCTGGCAAAAGAGGGACAGGCCTTTCAGAGCAGACTTCCAAGAGTTCTGGGCTTCACAGAGGCATACATTTAAGTGGGAAGTCAAAAAACATGGAATTTTTTTTCCCTCCATCCTTCAAACTGGAATGTATAGGATTTCTGCGTATATGTTAGTCGTCCTTTTGAGTTCAGAGACAGCCCACATATGTAGTCATTCCCATGAACAAATACTCTGAGCTGAGATTTCATTTCGTACTGTTTTGCTCCCCCTAGATAAGGGGAGTTTTCATCCACTTGCTCATTAAGAGCACACACAGCTCACATAATGGCCAGTCCTTGCAAATGTCTTTCCAGGCTGAAGTAGGCAGCCCACAAGGCTGAGTTTGCCCCAGTGATTTGTCACCGTCCTTATGAAGCTATTTTGGCCTTTCCTTTTCTTTTCTTTCCTTTTCTGTTTTGTTTTTTTTTTTTTTTTTTTTTTTTTTTTTTTTTTTTTTTTTTTTTTTTATTTTTTTTTCCCTACTGTGAATAGAGATCTGCTTATCTGGTGTTATTAAAGACCATGTGCTGAAGAGTTGCTGTAAAATTACATGAGCGTGGAAGGAAGGCACAATCACCACAGTGACAAAGTGTAGATGAGCTGCAGTGGTAGCTTGAGTTTTGGACAGGAAGGCAGCAAGTCCTGACAGCTTTCTCACACTCTTTTCCTCTGAGGCCGTGAATAAGTTACTTCCCTGCCTCAGTTTCTCAGTAAAAACTTGAGAACAATGTGATGATGATAGTTTGCTTTCCCCATAAGGGTTTTGTGTGAATTAATTAGTTAATATCTTTTAAAGATTTTGAAGATAGAAAATATGCTGTAGATTTAGCCTGGGACCAAAATATCTTATTAATGAGAATATTATTCTGGAAGTTCAGCACAATATGCAATATAAAAAAGTGCATTTACAGTGGTGCAGTTAGTTAATATTCATGGCTTTGTTCTCAGCTCATAAGTTTGCAGTGAATGCAAAGATGGGAAAGAGAATAGGGGACTATTGTAGAACAGAATGCATGTTATGAACTAATAAAACAAGTCATTTTGCCACTATAAAACCATCTTCAGACAGCTGCAAGGATTTTCATGTATTGGAGCTGGAACAGGAGAAAAGGAACAGATCTTGGTAGATTTGCTGCTACAATAATAATAATAATCCGTTTTCCCTTCCAGGCAAAGCCACAGGGCTAGACCTTGCTTGTTGTGGTGTTTAGTCACCTTTGCACTTTATCTTACCTGCAAATCTCAGGCTGGGAATCAAATTGCAGCCCTCCTCAGCAGGTTAAGTCACTGTGATCCGCCTTCTATTGTTAAGGAGTCATTGCTAAACCAAATGCAGGAGAAAAATTACCTGTCCTGGGGTGAGAAGCAAAGGGGCAATGCTGTCCTTCCGTCTGGGGGAACCTGAAGGCAATGAAGCAGGAGAACTCTGATTTTATTTTTTTTTTCTTTTTTAGCTTTGGGAACCAAACTTGCTTCTTCCCCCCTCCCCCCTCTGCTTTCACAGCAATATTTCTTTGTGTGCCCTATATATGGTCTGAAACCACTATGACTTCTGTGCTTTCCTTTGAGTTAATATTTAATTCCTTCTTAAACATTAACTTTGGCTAGAGTTGCTTTTGTAAAAGAGGACTGCTGAGCTAATAACACTAATCTTTTCCTTTGAGAAGCATGGGAACAATGTGAAGCACTGTACATGTCTGAAAAGTAAACTTTTAATGGCACATGTTACTGTTTCACAACAGAAATAATTTTTTTATGCTATTTCTTCTGATGTTTACAAACTGTTTCTGCCCAAACTGCAATCC
Source organism: Pipra filicauda (assembly GCF_003945595.2). Classification (NCBI taxonomy): domain Eukaryota; kingdom Metazoa; phylum Chordata; class Aves; order Passeriformes; family Pipridae; genus Pipra; species Pipra filicauda. The sequence continues at coordinate 2,509,585 of NW_024104665.1, read as the reverse complement.
ATGAATATGCTGTGGTGAACCCACTTCTTCTGTCTACACCTTGGTTGTGAAGCAAAGCAGTAAGATGGAGATCAATGTCCTCTTACTCTCACCAGTTCATGTGGTATTAAGTCAAGTGCAAGTCAAATATAAATATATATGTAGCTATAGCTACCAGATGAATGGCACTTGGCACAAACATTTCTCAACCACAGACATCAGGAAGAGATTTTTTTTCTTTAAGTTGTCAGACACCAAAGGCTGCATGGTCCAATTAATATTAGCCACCTTTTGCAGAGGTGCATGCATGGGTATGGTACCCTTAAGGTGGGAGCCTAGGCCTTCTAATAAACCCCCGCTGTGGGCAAATGGGCATTCAGGGCCTGGGGCTGTGGACAGCAGAGGCTACAAGAAGAAGATGACCTGTTTCCAGATGCTCACAGCAGGCACAGCTCTGCAGGTGGAAGCAGGGAAGGTATTTTATGCTGGAGGTGTCTGCTCCATGAAAGTCAAACCCATGCAGGGAGCTTTATGGTGAAGAGGGAGAGTGACAGATTTAATGGCATTTTGGGCTTATGTTGCTCTAAAGAGTGGCAAAAGGGTAACAGGAAGTGTCCACAGGAGCCAAACCCAGTAATGATGGCTGTGTTGGGTGCTGTTGGCAGGAGGAAGTTTGAAACCAGCTCTGCTAACATAATTGCCTTGCACTATCTTGGGCACCAGTGATTTGGGCCATGATGGCAGAGCTATGAGAGATGCTAGAACCAGTGCTTGGTGCTGTCACCACCCAGACTCTCAGGGCCTCATGTCCCCTGTGTGCTGTTGCCACTAACACACCTGGCTGGGCCAGGGGGGCAGCAGCATGGGACCAGAGAAGACCCTGAAGACTGAAGGACTTCTGCCAGGGTGAGCAAAGAGAAAGATGTGTAGTGGTGCAACAAAAATTATGATGTAACTGCTCTTGCTTTTGTACTCTGCAGTCATGTGTCCTTGCTGCATGCTGACAAGGAATGCTAAAACTATACCAAGGGCCTCCCCTGGGAAGTTCTTAAACCCATGTATTCTGGGTTGTTTCTCCTCTAGCAAATGATGAAGAGCCCCTTTAGTGCTGCAGCCCCAGACAGCTCCTGGCTGCCTGTGAATGTTCCTCCCTGCACCATCAGCATGGAGAGTGTTTTCCTGTGAGGAAGAATGGGATCACTGCCTGGGTTGATGAGGAACTAAAAGAGGGAGAAGAAGTTCTCTTCTGGAGGAGGCACTGAAGAGGTGGAGGTGAGGCAGGAAGGGAGTTATTCTGGGCAGTGAGTAGCAGGAATAAGAGGAGTTCTTTCTGGGCATGCATGCCTAGTGTAGCTCTGCTCCTCTTGCTGAAGCTGTTCTGGGTACAGTTAGCACAGGCTTTCAGCCCTCCACTGATGCAATTATATTCTCCTAGATACCTTTTCTGCAGGGCAAGAGTTGTCCTAATTATTTTGTGGTTCTGGCAAAATCAATTTTTGTTGTTATTCCCCCCACATTTACATAGTAAGCCATGCTGACCAGTCAGCAGTTCTGCAGAAAGCATCTCAGAAATGCTGCCCCTCCAGTTCTGCCAGCCTGGGTGACTACCCAGTTTATCTCCTTGGATGTGCTGGCCCCGCTGAACTCCACTGTGCTCTTCTTCATCCTTCAATGGTCTTAGGAATAGAAGAGATGTTGGAGCAAAGGACTTGTCCTGGGGTTTGGTGCATACTGTTTTGCAGAATAAGTGCAAACAGAAAGGTAGATTATTATGTATTTTCAAAACAGGAGAAGGAAAGGTTAGAACTTCTCCAAAAATACCCTGTAGCTCACACACTGCTTTGCTCTCTCCTCCTCCTTTTACCTTGTGGAAACTATACTAGTCCAATAAGATCCTTTATTCCTCACCCTTTGCTTACAGGAAAACAGAGGCATGCAGAACTGAGAAGGACCTCTTGGGTTAATGACTCTAGACACTCTTGTTTCAGCATGCAGGTTGCATTTGAGTGATCCCTTTCTTAAATTCATGAGGTTTATTCTAAAAGCAAAGCATGTTTTGGGTTTTTTGAGCCAAAACACCACAAAGAAACCAGGGCACTAGCCTAGTGACTAGTACCTTTCTTATAATTCTTGGCATCATTATCTGTCACCCCCCCCAATATCCGTTTGACATCGAATGTCAGCATTGTCCTGTAGTCTCCTCTGCCTGACAGAGGTAACAGTGCTATCTCAGCTTACAGGAGATGTTCCACTGCACACCCTGCTGAACTCAGTGCCCAGGTGTCCCTTACTCCCTGTGCCTGCTGCCCAGCCGAGCTGGCTCTCTGCCTGTCCTTGTTTGTGTGTCACTGCCTCTGCCAGCTCTCCACCCAACAGGCTTCCCCTTGGCGCAGACCAACTTGGTGTGCAGGGGAACAACAGGTAGGAAGGTGTGGAAATGTTGGGCATAAGACAGCTTCACACAAAGGAGAGGTGCTCACAGGAGACCAACGTATGTAGAAGGCAGGAGGCTGCCTTATCTATTAGACAGTGCCTATGCAGTATGTACAGAGCTAAAATGAGATAAAAATAGGACAGAAATAGGAAATCAAGGTGGAAATAAGGTCAGATGAACCATAAACTCAGCCTTGGGGAAGAGAGGGCAGGCTGTTGTCTAGAAAAGACAAGAAGCATCATAGAAGTCCAAAGGGTGGCACAGTCAAGTCATTAGCCAAGGAGAAGGATTTTGACAGTTAAACCAATGTGTTCTCTCACTGACAGATACATCGCTGCCATACAGCGAGCCGTGTTTGTGTTAGGCAGCAGGTATGAGATGACTGTGTGCTGTGCAATGCCAAAGTATAAACTTCTCTCTTTCTTTGTATAAAAGCTCCAAGGATATCCCAAACACCAGACCCTGCATTTCAGATTTCTCTGTTTAGTCTGTGTGCTATAATTTAATCTAATATGACAAAATATTTGTAAGCACACATTTGGTTTGTCATGTGTTTTACTACTGATCCGAAGCAGAATTAGCATCCTGCTCCTGATGCTCTTTCCTTAAAAGAAAGAAAAAAGCCAGTGCTGACCTGATCTTTTGCTAATCTACAGCGATCAAGTTTTACGACCTAGGGTCACACTAATCCCCAGCGGTCATGTAGTTACTATAGTTTCACTAATAGGACAAGCTTTGCACACTGCAAAGCCATGCAGGGTCTGTTTCTGGTCAGGCTAATTCTGAATGTCTGCGCTGGCCCCCGCTCCGACCTTTCGGTCTCCTTTGTAAATAGATTCGGTGACTCTTTGAACCAAGAAACGCCCCTTTTCCGATCATTCAGCTCTTTCTTCTTTGCTCACACACTACTTAGAGGGGGTTCAGTGTGGTTCTGGACTTAACGTGACTTTGGAGATTAAGGTTGCTTGCTGCGGAGGGGAGGGAGAGTTTGCTCAGATTTTGTCTCCTGCTTCATAAAAATTTATGTTGCTATTGACTTGCAGATAAGTAACCTTCCCAGGACAAAGGCTACAGTAAAACTGCAAGACTATGTGACTGGCAAACTTTATGGACTATGGGTGCAGATATTGGTAGTTCAGTACTGTCTTAAAAACTGAGCTTCTAGTGTTCTCTCTTTCCAGCAAACCTTAACACACCTCAGATTCACCATGTGTCAGGTTGGAATAATGACAATTTTTACTTACTTTATAAATCACCAAGATTTATAAAGGAGGATACCTTTATAAAGACAGGATGATACCATATTAATTAGTTTGGGGCAAGGCAAGATAAAGCCTCAGAGATTCCTATCTGCTGGGCTTATCTTCTAAACAACAGGTATGCTATGAGTCTGTTTGTTTGTTTTATGCTCATGAAAAGGAAAACTATCAAAAAGTATGATATTGCTTACATAAATGCTGTTGATGACAGGTTGTAATTATTAGAACCCCATACAACTCCTAAGTTCACTTTGTGTTGATTTCTCAATCCATTGCTTTAAATTACATTTAAATTTGAATTCATTGGTTCAGGTTGCACTGAGAAAATAAGTATTCTCAATTGGTGTGCAGTTTCCTTGTGTGCTTCTTACCCTCAGGAGGAAGAGCTGAAGGGCTTGGTGTGGAGCAAGGCTGGAGTGATACGATGCATGACTACTCAATGTGAAGGTCCTGCTCAGTGCTGGGGGGGATTTTGGCACGTCCATGTTCCCACCCTCTACCTCTGCCCTAGAACCTGCGGAGGGGGAAGCTGGGTAATGCCTTTTCCTGTTTTGTTTGCCCTGCAACTGGAGAATGTCCATCTCCAGAAATGTCAGCTTGTGTCAAGCAGCTTTCAGCAGCTCTAAATTTACTAATGGCATTAATTAACTTTAAATGCATTTCCCCTTTCAGAGTCTCTGCCCTTTGTCAATGGGACGGGACTGGTCTTCTTTTGAGTTTGAAATGTGGAAACCTTTCTGCTCACTTACCAGATGAGCTCTACATTGGATGTAGCAAATGCAGTTTGATATCTCCAGCAGACTGTCTCCTCTCTGTTGTGTATCTCATCCTGTAAACTCTTCTCGACCTGGAGGCAAAAGCTGAAATGTCACAAAGCAGGCAGCTGCTTCTTCCTAAAACACCTGTGAGTCAGTTCCCAGTGGGCATGAAGATGAAGATAACCTAGAAGGCTTGCAGGGGCAGGCTCCATTCATCACCTCACAGTTCCTTGCTAATCTGTTTTAACCCTCCCAGACACTTTTTTCCTTAGTCTAAGAAAACAATTCAAACTTCTTGTCATCCAGGAGGGCTGTGCTGACCACTGGATATAGGAGGAAGGTGGGGTCCAGGAGCACCTGATCTGAATCTTAAACTGGCCTGCATTTAAGGTGTCTGTGAGCTTTGATTTTAGGGAATAATGACAGCTCTTCTTATTTCCATGCTTCACACTGGACACCTGACAATTTACGAACTAGTGTTGCTGCATGTTGTCTCCTTGGTGATGCAGTTACATTTTAGTAATAATTACACAACAATAACAATGATAAAGAGATAAATTACAGAATTATTTTTAATATCTTGGGAAAAGTTCCATAATTGTGCTAGATGCAACATAAATATGCTGTTTGTCTAACAGAAGAAAGCAGCTTATACAAAGAGACTCTGTTCCCCTCTTGCCCCCCTTTTTTTTTCCCCTCCTTTTTAAATACAGTAACTTCCATACTCCAGGTAAGTGAAGGTGATGTATTAGTTGATGAAGAAGAAACTGTTGCAAACTGTAGTATTATATGCCTAACATGAGTTCATGTGGAGTTTTAGAGGCAAAAGCCTATTTGCTGAGGATTAATATAATAATCCCTGCTCTTTGTTTTAGTGTCTTGTAGCTGAGCTGTCTCTTGGGAGAGTGAAAAGAATTTAGGCAAAAGAATTAAAAAGGCTGGATTACTTAGCTGTGAAGTGGGGCCAGGCTTATATAGGATGTTGCTGAGTATTCTGTCTTCAGGCTGCAGCATCAGGCTGTGAGGTAAGCTACAGTTTGCTTCACTTTGTGGGGCTCGAAGGGTTCTGGTTTATAGCTGTGTTCTACCCACAGAAAATTCTCTCACATTGCTCGTATTTCTTGTATTTCTCTTCCCTATGCCCTCGCATTGTCAAACTCACCCATACAATTAAATAAATAAAACCCCCCTTTTTTGTGTATTTGAGGCTGTGGAGGTGCACTCTTGATCATGTTTTTCAGTTATTTGCCACAACCACAAGGCTAGAGCTGTATTTGTTTAGAAACAATCCATCCACACCCACTCCCCAAACAAAAGCTGGGTAGCTCACCTCATCGTCTGGATGAAAGGTTTTAAGAAACTCCTGGAATAACATGAGAATTACTAAAACTGGGTAACCAAAATGAGATTTGTACTCAGGATCATGGCAAAACACCTGCTGTTTGATGTGAAGGCCCTGACAAGCAATGATGCCAGTGGCTTGTAAAGCCTGCAAGGTGGTTTAAAATTGTTCTTACATGGAGTTGGGTGAAGCAGGAATATTTTTCAAAGTATTTTTTTATCTTGCATTGCATTATTGCTCTCTCTGAATAGCCGCTCTTCACAAAAAAGTGAACTAAAAGCTTTTTGTTTTGTTCAAATGTTTTCACTTAACTCTTTGCTAAACAATTATTTGGTATTTAGTTCCTCTCAGAGTTTGGTATCCTTCACTAAGGAACTCATGAGAACATGTATCAACAGAGCAAGTGCAATATGAGCCTATTAATTGTTTATTTCTAAAGAATCCTGATTTGTTTTTTGTTCCTTAAGTAATAATTTCTGTGCAAAACCAAAACATTTAAAGAACAAGTAAAATAGCAAAATGTGGACACCCTTATTTTTTAAGTCTTCTGCTTTAGTCGTAAACCCAAAATATATTTAAGTTTTTATTTTTCCTAATAGCTTGTGTATTTGGAGAATGTGTATAGTAAATCAGTTACTCAAATGAGTAAGTTATATGACAGTGGATTTGAGTTCTGCATTTCCAAAAGTGTTTTTTTTTTTTTTTTGTTTTAAACCTCAGGTTTTTTTCCTTCAACGCCAGTGTCTTTGGAATATATTGCAATTTGGTCTCAAATGCTTTACAAAATAAGACATGGTTTTAGCTCCTAACATATATGAGCATGCCATTCCATAACTAAATGTCCTCAGTTGCCACAGAGAGAGTTGCATTAAAGATTGTCATCACTAATAATTTGTGCTGAAGTAAACTGTAAAGGTTTACTATTTATTTTGATCTATTCAGTTTGCATTATTTTTTAAGAAGGAAACAATATGATTATGCCAAAGCTAAGTCATACCTGTCCACACAGGGGAGAAAAAAGAAAAAAAACACATGTTCTTATTTTTATAAAGATTGAAGATATATGAACAAAGTGATAAGTGTTGCTGACCACTACTGAAAGATTTGATTGTTCCATCCATGGATATAAAGACTTGGCAGATAAATGGACTAAAAGAAAATTTTTAAATGCAGAAATAAGTGTTGTAGCTAATGTAGCATTTTTGTGTACGTGGAAACTTGGGCCACTTTTAGTGTTAGTTCCATTAACAACGATCTTCAAATAGGTTGTGATTTCCTAGATCAGCATAACTTACAGCAGAGTAGTTTGCCCAGCTGACAAAACTATAGTCCTAGTTTAATTGTCAGTGATTTTTCCTTGGAAAACACTCTTATTTTTCATGGTGGGGACTGCTAAAAGGGAGAGAGGGAGACAAACTTTCTCATGTATTCTTTCAGACTAAATATAGGCTTAAAGAGAATACTAAATCTAATGATACTCATAAATATTCCCTTTCCCCCTCCTTTTCCCTCCTAAATTAGAGAGGATCCTTGGGAAGGGCAGGTAATGGGAAGCATGACACACAGGAAGAAGCAATTGAACAATTACTAAATATAAGTAAATTTCTGATACTGTATGTGTTTTGTCTTTTAAAAAAGCAAGTATCAAATCACACATCAAGATATCCATCAAAATGAGTTATAACAAATAAAAGAACACTGTGATAAAAGGTAATCACAATTTACAAAGCATCTACTCTGTGGGAGGGTGAAGGAAGGGGATAAAATTTCATTGGAGATGAGGCTGGCAATTTATTTTGCAAGAATTAATATGGAAGAGTCTTAGTTAAGAAACACAATGAAGTTCATTAAATAACAATTGATGTTAATAAAATATAATCACATATTATTGCTTTTTGTCTGTATTACCTGTGAATTTTCTGTAAACATATAATTTGACTTAGAAGATACAGGGATCTTTGGGTAATTATTTGCTCAAGTCCACTGCCTGTGACTCCAAACAACACGTGGAACACTTCTAGAGTGCTGTGCAGTAAACCATCAGTATTGTTAGACTTCAAGCAAGTCCTGCCCTGGCATTATCCCTAATTTTTCTCATATAGTTTGCTATGGAAAGCTTTCTTTTTGATATAAGTCACGATCTGCTGTTAAGAATGTCCTGAAAGTTCAGTTTTGTCTGTTGAAAGCATACTGTCTGGGAGCAGCACAGAAAGTACTCACCAACAGTCACTGCATTAGATCAAGGCCTGGTCACATAATGGTAAGGTTTTCTGCAAAGGAAGGGCAGATATTTGCAGGACAGCAGCTTACAGCTTTCTGCCAGCAACATCTCACTAAGATGCAGGTAGCGTGGCAGTGTGTACCAGAGAGGATGCTCCAACTTGAGGCAAACGGGAGAATGGTGAAAAGCTCTTGACCATCTCACGATTTGCTTGGCTGCCCCTGTTCAGCAACTGCAATCAGATGAGGATAGTCCTATGATGGGGCTTAACATGCCACGTTGTTGTGTCAGCCTGCAAATTTAGCAGCCACCTATACAGGGAGTTGGTTTGGAGTGTGGCACAACTGAAGTAACAAATTTAAAAGACAGACTGCCAGTGGTGGACCTTCCCTTTAAAATTGTTGTGTAAAAACTACTCTGTTGACCTCAGGATATCATCCATTAATTGCAGGAATCTTCTGCTTCTGGAAAACTGTGTACCCAAGCAGAGAAGGAGAAGGAATTTAGAGTGGTTGGTTATGTCTTTTGTTAATTTGTTTATCCCTAGATTATCAGGGCACTCTTTCTATTTTGTTCCAAACTTTTCTCCTCTATGCAACCTCCTGCTGATTTTCTCTAACAACATCAGTCATGGTAGGTTTTCTTGTAAACAACTGTGCTTTTGTGTTTCAACCCATATTTCACGTAAGCATGCTAAAGCTAAAGGAACATGTGAACAAATTATGCAAGACCATGAGGACAGAGAGGAACTTCTCTCTGAAACTCTACTTCATGAGAATCTCTCAGGCACAAGCAGGCACTAAGTTTAGGTCACAAGTTTTTCTCAAAACTTCTGTAGTTAGACTGACAGTATGTGAAAAAGTTCAGGCCTCAGTACCCTTGTGGTCACAGATGGTCCTAAATGCATATTTTTTTTTGTCATTCTGCCATGGCTTTTGCAGAAATATAGTCAACATGCTAATACACACGTGATGTGTGCTGTAACAGCTGGGCTCTGCATCTTCAGTCCCTCCTGCAGCATAATTCAAGTCTAGGATGCTTTCTGCTGATCCCCTTGGCTCATTCATCTTGTTTTGTTTGCTGTAAAACTATCTAAGAAACTTCTGTAAGATGAGGTTCATGGTGTGGGTTTTGCTCTCCTCCACACCCACTGCTGGGTGCTCCAGAGGTTCTGATCAAATTCCAAGTTTGCTGCAGCACAGAGACTTTATCAAGGGAAAGCATGCTGTATGCAAAGCATGCTGAAGTGCCCTCTTATGAAATGAGGTTTGATTTTCTGTGATATCAAAAAGAACATTAACCCAGAATTTAATATATCCTGGGAAATCATATTTCACAATCTAATGCCTGGAGCCATTTTCTTTTTAATATGAGGATCAGAATTCTGATCTCTTTCATGGTTTGCCTAAACATTTTATGTTAAATGACAGTAAGTTAATAAGTACAAAATTGTGGGTGGTTAACTACCGTTTAGCAGCCTTACTCTGTCTAAATAGGAAAACTCTTCGTATAAGATAAGGAGTGAATTTAAAACAGTAAAACTAAATCAGTGTAGCCACATCTTGTAGACATTCCCATTTTGATATTAAACTAGATGAGTTCTTTTAGCTTACTGTTTATGAAGGGTTTTGAACTAAATACTGAGTCTTACCTTGCCTTATCCTGGAACAAAGGTCTATCCACGTAAGGGAGTTGTGTTAATGCATCTCTAGCTGCTTAGCCATCTTGGTAGGATTGTTTAAAGCCTTTGAGGCAAGGAGAGTTATTCGAATGGTTGCCAGGGGACTTAGTGAAAAGAAAAAAGCTGACATGTGCTAAAAGTGCAGTGACTTCTCTGATAACATGTGATAGTGTGGAACAATGGAGTGGGCAAGCTTGATAAGAATTTCCAGTAGCTTTGCACTGAGGGAAAGGGGCTATGATAGCTGTGCAGAAAACAGTTTGCCATAGCCTGATGAAATGGCAGCTTTTGCAAAATGAAAGGAGGGGAGTAGGTGCCTGAGCCAGCAATGGGCTGTTGAAGCCACGGTGGAATTATCATACTGAGACATTGCTGTGAAAGCTGCTCTGAGTGTCTCCTGCTCCTGCCGTGAGAGTAATGGAAATGATGGCAGTAAGATAATGTCAGACAAGGGTGATATTGGTATAAATGATACTGTGGCTGTTTCTAAGGGCTTTGTGCAATACTGGTAGAAGTACTTTTGTAAAAGGGTTGATACCATAGTTGCTCTCATGAGGAGAGTGTAGCATCTCATGTCGTAATACTGCATGAGTCTGTATCATCTTTTCTCCATTGTCAGATGATACTGCACAAGATTGATAGTAATTTCATATGCTTTGTCTAGATATGAACTGTGCAACCCTGCCTGACCTATCAGTCAGCTAGAGCTAAGTCTTTGGAGTGGTTTCTTTAAGGAGAAAACTTAATGGATGGATGACGAAGTTTGATTTGTCTTGGATTCAGGCACATTACAAACAATATCTGTAAATCCCTGCATATGTTGTATATTAATCAGCAGGAGAAAGTTTCCCAGCTGACTGTACTTCTTTCTAGCTAAGCCTGCTATCCAGAGCTCTCTATTAGATTTTTCCCAAAGTATTGCTACAAATCCTTCTCTGCTGTCTATTGATTACTGTGCCTTCCTGCGTCTGACACACATAGATTTGCATTTAAAATCCATGGAAAACTCCCCAGGTTGTTTGGCTTGACTCATATTTTTGACTTTTTCATAGAATATTTTGCTGGTGTGTCCTATCACCTGAGTTTCCTGTTTGATTAAACAGCTTAACTGTTCATTCTATCGTGGCAATGCAGGCATCAGCTTTGGTGGGCCCGTATGCTAGCAAAGCATAACTGTTTGGGGTGAAAAGAGGTGAAAATTTCAGAGTATGGAAACACTTGAAGGCATTTCCTAGACTAGACAGAGAAATGTGATGTCCTTGATAAAGGTTAGCACAATGATACAGGAGCTGTTCTTTTACAGATACTACATTGGGACAGTATGCAACCATTTTAAAATTTACCAGCACATACCAGTACTGTTAATGGGTATAAAAAACGAAGGGGCTTTTAGGACACTTTCAAATTCTCTGCACTGCATTGTGGGAGGGAATAAAAAGGTCCAGTGAGGCTCAATATCTGCTCCTGGCAGAAATTTCACTAGCTCGGTGGGTCTCTGCTCAGTAAGAGAAACCTTGATCTGCTGTTGCATATATATAGATGAAATACAGAAATATTGTGTCACTAGAGTGCTGCAAGGATGAATGCCTATGCCATGGTGCTATGTCTTGGCCAATTCTGCAACTTACATCAGCAGATAAAAAAAAAAAGTTGCATTATAAAAAGCAAACTAAAACATTTTACTTTTTTTTTTCCTTTTCAAACTGCCTCAAGAAGGTCTGAATTATATGAAGTTGGCAGGTTCAAGTGTGACTCAACTCATTGTTTTCATTCTCTCCTTTTGGCAGCCTTCAGTAGTTCCAGATGTTATTTCTCTATCCACATGGAAAAATTCTTATTAAAAAGGGGGTTGGGGGAGAGAGAAAGAAACTGTTTTCCTGCATTTGGTCCACTTTTAAAGCAGTGATGATATTACGTAGACGGTGCTCATGTGCAGCAGGCACTAAGGCGAGCTGGAGGCATGCCCAGGAAGAGACAGCCTCAAGATAAAAGGCCCTGTGTTATAGGGGAGAAATGAGAAGAAAGCCAAAAGCAGCTAGTTAGTTCAGTAAAATGGTGTTCTGTCATTCTAGGACTCATTTGTTAGGAACTGTAAGGGCAGGACAAATGGGGAATTTACCCTGAACCCACTATATTGAGGAAGCCTGGAGAACTATAGTATCATGTCAAAGACAGAATGAATGTTTTTCTTGCACTGTGACCATGGGGGAATATATAGTTAGCTCACAAACAATGGCCTTGCTTTGAATGGAAAAAGGATTCATGTCTGCTTGGACTGTGTGCTTTCAGAGCACATGAATCCACTTACTTTACTTGGCTCACCTAGCATTTCTCAGCTCAGGGAGAAATGGAGAAGGCCTTTATTAATTTAATAGAGGATAGAGGCTTGTGTTGTGGTAGCATGGCTTTGCAAGGTAAGTCTGGGCTCTCCTTCTGATTTTTGAAGTCTGCTTAAGGATCCAGGAACTTCAGAGGTCTAAACCAAACCACCCCTGTGCTAGAGGAGCTAAAGGACAACCCCTTTCTGCAGTTGCCAGCCCAAGGTGAAAACAAGAAGTGGTGGACTGATTCACATAGCCGTAGTGCCTCCAGCCAATATGGGATAATCCTTGGCTGAGCAAACCTGGTCTCCCATGCTCATGTCTCACCTAGAGAAGAGCCCACAGGATGTGTTCACAGCCCACCACTCTGGAGCCAAACTGCATCTTGTACCAGCATTGGTGGCTTGCCTTTCCAACCCAGCAGGATGCTTGTGAGCATAAGCATATAAGCCTAGCACTTTTCAAATTTAGTAAAAAAATAAATAAGACATAGAAGATCACACGCTCTTTCTGAGCTATCCTCCAGAATATTAAATCTTATTAATAAAAGCTGGTCTGGTGAATACACTTATAGCAGCAGGCTCAGAACAAAGCATGCAAGAGGAAAAAGTAGTGTGCTTTTGAGAACTGTAAGTTTGCCCTCAGCTTTTACATAAAGGACCTCATTGACACCTCCTTATAAGAACAAGTTTTGGAGTCTTCTCACTCTTGGGGGAAAAAAGAAAACCTTTTTACTGTGAAAAGAAAGGCCAGTCTGAATCAAATTGATTGGCTTGCCATGGTTTCCTCTGCCCTTTCCCCCCAGTGCACAAGATGCAGCAAAATGACATGGTGATAGTAAAAAAGAAAAGGGCCTTCTATCTGTAGGTGGTTCAGTACTGAAAGCTCAGAGAGGAAAAAAAAAAGAACAAAATGCTCTGTTTGGTCTCTTGTTGGTAAAAGTGAGAACTCTTACTGGAAAATATTTTTTTTATGATTAGTTGGTGGTAAGCCATGACTAATGCTCATTGTGCCAATATGTGCTTGCGTTCGTGTTACCAGGTCCCCCTCCTGCCCCCCTTGCTTGTTCTATGTAGTTGATGGAGCCTGCTAAAACTTGTACTGTAAGTTCTTAGGTGCAGGGACTACTTTTTCAAGATTACTGGCATATTGCTTAGTGCAGTAGGGGCCCTGGCTTGGGACTGAAGATGTTATGATAATAAAATAGTAAATTCAGTGGTAGTTCTTGGTTGCACTGACCTTTGCAGCATCTGGGTCACTTCAGTTTTGGGACTCTGGGGACCCAGAGCTGATGTTGGGTTTCATTCAGAGAGTGGAAGCCAAGTCTCCAGCCATGTTCATTGTGAAGTTTTCAAAATGGAAAACAATTGTTGATTCAAGTCCAAGACATTTTATGGCTCCGGTAATCTTGTGTTCAGCATGATCACAATTAAATACATTCAGTCTTGGGTTTAGGGGCTTAGTGGGATGTATTGTGTTAGAAGCAAGAGAAAACAATGCATTTGTTACTGGTTTTTGTTTTATTTTAGACATTTACTTACTTGAGGTTCTCTGGTTTTGTGGATAACCCTGAGGATCTTCTTGCAAAGCTAACACTGATTGCTTTACTTTTCAGTAAAAATAAAAATGAGAAAGAAGGCTACACATAGCTTTTCCCTCCTTCAGATATTCCAGAAAGTACTTGCCCTACTAAGTTTCACCTGGCAAATTAACAAAAATCTCTGTCCCCAGATGATCAGTGATAAGACACTCTGCTGGGAAGTGATGTGATGATGCAATTGCTAAGAAGTGCTTGTTCCAGCACTGACTCTTGGTGACCTACACTGGACTGGATTCAGACAGGGCTGCTACAGTCAACAGCAGCTGCAAAGTCATAGCAGCATACATTTTCCAGAGCATATAAAAGCCTGCCGGAAGAATTAATCCAAAACGAAAGGGAACATGCTTGGAAACATTGCCTCTGGGTTGGGTTGTGTCCTTCTGCATATTGCAGGGAGAGGAAACAAGAAGTATTCTGCCTGAAAGCAAGATCTAAAGAAGCAAGGGTCCGTATGGAAAGGACTGACTTTTTTCTGTTCTCAGGGTGCTGTTTTAAAGAGGTGTTTGTATATCTCGGTGACATCAGTTAAAATAAACCAATTAAACCTTCTGGGTTTTCAAATTCCTGTTGCATGAGACAAGGTAGGGAGCACACTGACAAAGTTGAATGTATCTATCAAAATACTGGACCAACCAGCCAGGCAAAAGCTGACAATATTGTTGCTGACAGGACTTTTTCCTACAGGTTCAATTACTTGTAATCTTTAAAAATCTCTATAGATATCTTACAGCATTAGGTGTTGGACAAAGATCCAAGCTGTACTGAGTTCCCACTATTTTATAAAATCCTTCCTAGAGGAAAGTTTAAGAAAAAAGATTCCAATTTAGAGTCTGTTGTTTGGCTGCATTCTGTTAAAGAATAAGCATTTGGTGTGATCCATCCTGGTTCTCTGTATTTGGTTTGCAGATAGCTGTTTGCTCCAATAGCAGTTCAGAAGAACCACCATCCAGTGATTAATGAGCGATGCTTTTTCATAAGAAGGCAAAGCTGAGTATGCTTGGTTTTTCACCTACAGGGCAAGTTGCTATAGTTTATAGGTGAAGAAGTAGAAGAATCAATAGTACCAAGCACAAAAATAGATAATATTTTGCATGACGAGGAGCATGAAAGTTCCTGAGGCCTGTGGCAAATCAGTCCATCAAAAAGGACAAGACTCTCTTTTGGTCCTTCATATAGCTCTGCTTATTTCTTGCCTATGTGTAATGTTGATCCCATCAGAAAGTGGAAGGACTATAAGGAAGTTGGAGTCATTGAGAGCAGATGCTAAGTACAGTCTTACAAGGGATAAGGCAGAATGTAGCCAGTTTATACACCAAGGGAGAGGACTGGCCATTTGAAAGCCTCTTGAAGGTGTAATTGCAACTCATTACTGAGTTATGCAGTAACCTGTATTATTGAATACTAATGAGTATGGAGGAGAGGTGGAGGCTTAAAAATTGCTGTAGTTTCTTCATTCAAGGGGTACCTGTCAGAAGTTAGATTGTCTGAAAGCGATGTGACTATTTCTGGCAATAGTTTTGAAATACTTGACATTTTCAGTAGTTTTCGGTTGACTCAAGCAGAGAAGTTTTAATTATGAAAGTCTGTAACAGCAGTAGGGAAAACTTCACACAGAAGTGAAAAACACTCCAGTTTACACTGAATATAAAGTGGGACATTTATAACAGAAGGATAGAAAAACAACACTGGGAAGAGCCCATAACTACTGAAGTGTTACTTTTGTTATCCTGGGGAGCAGGTGAGTGTGGTCAAAGGCAAGATTGTGACTTGAGAAAGAATGAGAACAAGAACTATGAAATGGAAGATTAATTCTCGCTGGTCAGACTCTGAGGACCTGATGGAGATGTTGAGCAGGGGCTGAATGCTGAGTCTTGCAAGCTCTAGGGTGTCCAGTACCATAATTTTGCTGCTATTTGTTGGCAGCCCTTCTCAGGGCCAGCATGTCCAAACTAAGGTTATCACAGTTGTATCTGCTCTAGAGAGAGCAGGAGGCATATGAAGAACGGTGGAAAGACGAGCTTTACTTGGGAATATTTGCATAATGGGCAAAGTAGTAGTAATAATAATAATAATAATAATAATAATAATGATGATGATGATGATGTAAGAACAGCTCCTGTTGTCCTGCCTTTGACAGTAGTCAGTAGTGAACTAAAAGAGAAGAATAGACTTGATGATGCTTGTATACTGTACTCTCAGTTTTTAGTAGTGTGTTACGTTCTGGAGCCACAGTTGGTATCCCTGAAGTTAGTAGCCCTTGATTGATCTCTCTTACATGGCTTGTGCTATTGCTTTTGGACTCCTTTCAATGCTGACAATGTGGCAATGTGCTCTAGAGCTGAATAATAACCAGTGCAAGAAACTGGCTTTTTTCTCTTTGTTTCAGAGTATCCTTCTGATGGTTTCATTTAGTGTGTCCTCATTTTTGTATTATTTCTCTCTTCAGTAAAAAATGGTTTGTTTTCAGATGTGTAAATACCCTGATACATCTTTGCCGTGTGGCCTCACAAACAGATTCTGGTATTTTAAAGTGCCAAACAACATTTCCTGAAGGTCAGTGATGTCCATCTGTTGAGTTGGTTGTGTGATGGGATGTAGCAAGGATGATGGAACTTACTGCTGCTGATGCTTGCAGGTCCTCATGAGATAGAAGTTAGTTACTAGGCTCCTCAGAACTATCTTGAAAGTGATTAGGCTGACCGCTTAGGTATCATTATGTGTAGCTAGAAGAGGGAGATGTGGACTTCTGCGAGGCTGTGGTATGACTCAGTTGTTGTTCTGTGCAGTTAGGATCATAAACTAAGTAAAACCACCATCTCTTAGATATCATGTGTCTGAGTACTTAGTGACAAATGTGGTTTATCTAAAATCTGTATCTGTGTCTCATTCAAGTATTTGTAAGAGGAAACAAGTCAACCTGACTAAGCTTTCAAGATTGGACCCATAGTACTGGTGCTACTAGTATATGATTTAATCTGCGTACGAGACTTTAATTTCTAGAAAACTACACTGGAGTAACTGCTTCAGTGATCTCTGCCTGCCTAATACTGTTGCTTTTTATGACAGACAATGTAGGTCTTCCTGTTTACTTTCCCAACCAACAAGTCAGTCAAGTAACCTTTTAGGAAATACTGCAGGCCACTTCTGAAGCATGCCTCACTGCATGGAAACCTTTATTGCTGGGATGAATGATATTCTTAGATATTCATGGGAAATAAACAGCAATAATCCTGACAGGAGGTGTTGGCAGAATGAAGTGTGAACAGGAAGCGATTAAAGATAAAAGGCAATCTCAGGAGTTACCTGTAGCTCGTTGTGTGATTATAGGTGTGGCTGTAACAGGTCACAACACAACGTAGCACCTGCCAACAACAAGCAAATCGAGATCCCAAGTTCATTCCTCTCCCAGGCTGGACCTTTGTTATATAACCAGGCTGATGACATCAAATAAAATACTTATTGCTTAAGACATGCTTTTTAGCTTTGACTGAGTTTCTGTGTAGACAGAGACATATGCTATGTGTCTTGTAAGTGAAGCTTAAGTGACTCCTAGATCAAGTTTCCAAGACATTTAGTGTTAAAACCTTTACCTTCCTTTTCATTGTAATTATGCAGTGAATGAGACAAGAGTCTAGGCAAAAGCAGTGTGTGATCATGTAATAAGAACTGCCCCATAATGACTAAGGAAGCAAATGATGGTTGCACCATCACCTTTGTTAATGTATTTCTCAACCACTGTGACTTTTGTGGGTTGCTTTATTTTTTTTTTTTCTTTTAGTCCCACTGGACACCTTTCTTACAGATTTAGTGTAAATTTTAAATGACACTATACATACGCTACATACAGAAGGTCATGTATGTTATCTATGTGATTGTCAAAATATCATTTGGTTCTGACTTAAGGATAACAGGATATGTATGACAGACGTAGACCATGTATTTTGTGCATATTATCTTCTTGCATTTTTATGCATACAAAGCCTGACTCCTTGGGCTTTGGCAAAAGAGTAATAAAAAAATGAAATAATTAGTAATACCTAGAGTTTTAATGGAGCTCTCTGAATTTACTCTTCCAGTTTACAGCCTGGAATTGATACCCCTTCACACTAATTATGTAGCTTGTCCTTCTCAGCCTCCACCACCCTGACCTGTCTTCAGAGAAACCTTCTAAGTCAATGCAGAAGAGAGATGTTTTCCTGTGTGAAGCAGGATGTACAGGTCTTGCATGAGACATGCTCTTCTCTCAAATAGGTAGCCTTTATCTGAGACCTGTCATTTACATTTTAAATGATGTGGTCAAGAGATGAGTGGACTACCCAGTATAATTAGAACATGCATATGTAGCAGGTGAGTTCACAGGTCCAGATCTGAGCATCCCTAAAACAATGGTGGTGGTGGTGAGAGGAGGAGATAGACAGAGGAGAATTTGGTGCTTTGTACCAAAACCCCTCCATGCTCAGGTCTGTGTCTGGTCCCTGTTCTCTCAGATGGAGAGAGATTATCACTCTCCCTTATTTATTCCTACCTTTTTCTTTCCTCTTTGTGCTCCTTTGTGCTTGTGTTTGCCTTTGTTGCCAGGTCTCAGCTTGCTCAGGCTTTTCAATAGTTTGCCTAGCTTTAATCTTCTTTGAAAGGTTGGTCACAGGGTAAGTACTGTCACCAGCGCAGTTTTGGTCATTCTGCAGCTCTGCAGTTTGGGAATTTCACAGTGTGGTACTCCTCATTAGCTAGAGCAACCAAATTTAACAGGAGCAGAATGCATCACTTATGCAAGTCTTATATAAGATACTCAGCAGAACAATTTAGATAATAATCACTGAGGTAAGAGGGTGGCTCCAGGATGTATCCACTGTTCTTAAAATGTTAGCTCATCAAATCAGCAGGAGGTAAGTATAAGGAACAGATGAGTTAGTTAAGCAGGTTTTTTTGTTGATGAGTCTCTCCGAGGCACTGCCCTGACTGTGATAAAAAAAGACCAATCTCCCACTTCCAAAGTGCTGCAGATAAATTTGCTTAGACACCAGAAATGTTGCTGCGTTCCCTCACCTGGAGAGGGAGTAATTGTTTGGGACACACATGATTTGCAGTTCAAATTCCAGCTCCTCCCTGGGTAGGTCTGTTTACTCTAAACTGTTGGCTGAGTTTGGGTTTAAGGGCACTCACACACACACACAAAGGGCAAACAGGTTTGACTTGACTGAGGACTTCACAGCAGGGAGGTTGGAGGCAAATTGCAAAGCCCCAGCAAATGAAAGACGTGAAAAATGAAGCAGCCTAGTTATGTTTAAAAAGTCTTAAGTATATCCAACCTTTTGTTTCCTTTACTCACAGCTTTGAGGGGAAACTGGCTTAAGAGGAAAAGAATAGACTTCTCTCAGCAGATGTGTATCTTTGCCGAGGCTGTCTTGTGCAGTGTTTCCCTGTGTTGTTTCACTCCTGCACTAAACAAGGCTAAGTGACTTTACCCTCGGAGCTGTCAACTCTGGAAAGGATTGGGACCATCAAAACAATGACTGAACTATTTTTCAAATTTTCTAGGATTAAATGCTAGTTCTCAGTCATGCCTCCCTATCATTTCATTATGGATATGCACATACATTTTTCGAAAACAGAGACCAGTAATCACATGAGTTTTTAATTGCTCATAAATTAAAATTTTCTTTACTAGCACCTTTCAAAGCAATTTTTCTGTGTTGTTTTTAATGTTTGAGTGGAACAGTCCATACAGATACAACACAAAATGTGAACATATATTGCTTTAGAAGATATCTTTCACGAGCAAGCAGATGGAAATATTTCTGACGTGAAGGGAGGGGAAGGAGTCTGCAGAAAGAGGTGAGCTCTGACTCACGTCTTCGGAGCTCATAAAGGCTGTGTTTGCAGTAGCTTTGCCAAGTGTGCGCTGTTGAAGACTTTGCACTGCTTTGGGGGTTCAGTGGAAGCTGTGCCTGAGAAAGGCTCCCATGTAGGCATGAGGTTATGGAAGCTGGTCAAAACACAGCTGTGAATCCTAACAGCATTCAACGAAACAGTGAACTGTTGACTCTGAGCGTCATCTTGCACCTGCTCTAAGAGAGCTCTGCACTGCCGCAGAACCTCCCGGTGCTGCTCCTGACAGCACCTACACCTGTGCCCCACAAATTAGGGCTAGGGCCCACAGTTTTGCTAAGGAAATGATGGTTTGGAAAATTTTCTCCTCTCAGCTGTGATAGAAAACAGAGACAACTTTGGTTAAAAGTATGCGGTGTGTGAAATAAAATTAAGTGTAAGTGAGATAGCAAGGAAGGTGACACTCATGTTATTTGATATTACTTATAAAAAGTAATAAAAAAATTGAAGTACATCACAAATTCAGATAGCTGAACCTAGTTGACTAGACGATATGTGGGGAAGTGTAAAATTTCAAATTAATTTACTTCAGGCGTGTTCAGGGCTCTGTACCAACCTTCAGTGAGTACTCCGAGTTTGAAATGGGCTATGTAGAAACTCATGATACATGAATCCCTATAAAAGTTTTGGAAGTGAAGCGTAATTTTTCTTTTTACAAGAATTAATATTCAGCGAAAAGAACTGTACTGGGTCCAGCACTGTTGTCATTGTATGTTGGTATTTGGAAAATCAAAATGGGAGAACATGTGTGGACAGCAGGACAGGAAAGCCAACAGTCAAAGTGCTTTCTGGAGACACTGCTTTGACAAAAGAGTGACACAAAAAGAAAGACACATCCTGGGACATGGTGTTGTAGGGTAACTTGAGCCAAAACAGAATAGTAATGCTACAAAAAGGGAGGGATTATGTACTTTTTACTCACTCTTGTGTATGTACTGCCTTGGGTTGTCCTCATGATCATTTGTGAAACATCTACTGAAATTTGGTGACATCACTAGGGCTTTTATTTTAACCCCAGGAAACCTGGGGTGATGTTTTCAGATTTAGAAACTAGTGGCAGAATGAATGTCTGAGACGTCTGTCATTTTCTCTGGGGGAAAAAAGAAGGGAATTATTACCTCTGTGAGTCACAGCTGATATTCAAATCTATGTACTGTAAATGTTTCTATTAAAAAAAGTATTGTATCTTTTCCCCAGGAACATTGCAGGCCATCCTGTAAAAACAGTATTTTCCCTGGGGAGACAGAGACCCTTCTCCCCAAGAAGCCTTTCTTTTTCCTCCCTCAGTATGTATAAAAGACATACAAAGCCAGCTGCTCAGATGGATTAGAAAGCACTGGACCACGTCAATGGGCACCCTTGTTTGTGTTGCTGAGAAGAGATTCTTAGTTAAGAAAGAAAGAAAGAAATGCCTTCCCTGTAATCGCCACTAACGAGGAGACCCTAGTGAAGTTTTTGTTTTTTAAAAGGCTTTGGCAAAAGACATTTTGGGCTCTCAGATTAGTTTACGTTCCCTCCCACTCCCCACTTGATCCTTGAGGATTTGCCTGAGTCATGGATTTTTACTGGCCTTGTTAACTCTGTTGTTATTTTTTTTCAGTCAAGGGGATAAAGAAATCTTTTGGCGAGAGCCACTCTCGGGGGATTAGCTGTGAGTGGACCGACCAAGGCGGTGACTCCTCAGAGGGGGTGACCCCTGACTCCCGGGTCAGGCAGTGACTCATCTTTGTCTCCTAGCCAAGGCAAGCTGAAGATTCCCAAGTGTTTTCTCCGTCCTTACTGATCTCCCTCCGTGCAGTGACCGGCAGTGCAGAAGATGGGCTCTGTTATGACAGCTGCTATTCTACAAAACTGGGGTAAATGATAAAGTAGATAGAATATCAAAGGATACAGGAAGGAAACCATAACCTCTTTTACGACCTAAAAGGACCTGTCTGTTTTCCTCCTCTATAATTATCAGAGCTGCAGGGGTTTTCCCTGCGCAGCCGTGGTGCTTCGATTCATTGCAGAGCTCAAAGGTAGCAGAAGTGGCTTTTGGAGAAGTTTCTGTTATAGATGTTAGCTCTACTCAGTACTGATGGCATCATGGATGATATGGTGGTCACAGAAGAAGGTTTCAAGTAAGCTGCTTGCACCGGCTTTCAAATTGAACGCACTTACTCTTGCCAGAAAGTTACAAGCAATGCATTTGGGATGCAAAACACAGTAGGAAATAAAGTTAAAATTAAACTGAAAGTTTACATGTAAGGTCACATTGTGTGTGTAAGGCAAATATGTAGATGAGTATCACTGAGAAAATGAGTTATGCAGATTAATTCTGCTTTTGAGAAAATGGGTTAAATACTTACAATATCCACTCTTTTACAGTCTTTGAAATTCCGACTGTTTTACAAAGCAGTCAACTGTATCCTTTTATCAGGTTATCAAAGGCTGAGATAAATTCATGACGAATAAATGTCCAACCTACTCTATTGAAAGGTCTGTCAGTCATTGCAGTGTACTACAGGTTTTCAAGAAACAGCTGTGGAGAAGGAGCCTTTCCCTCCCAGACGTTAAGGGAAAGTAACAAAACGTTTTCATTATTGGAAGGGAGTGTCAGGTCACACAGAGTCAGGTTTAGTGATGTGTGTTATTTTTTTTGTGAATAAACTGGATGGAATCACATGAACCTTCAGTGTATTAAAGCGTTGCACCTTAAAAGGTGCACCCAAAAAGTCACAGGAATTAAGCTCCAGTGGAATTTAGATAGCTGTCCTGACATGTATTAAATAGGGGGGAGACAGGAAAGAGTAATATTAAATGTACTATACATACTTAAGTGTATATGGGTTTGATACATATTCATGTGCAAATACATGCATGTAAGTGTAAGCTTTTTGCTTTCTGACTATTAATTAGTCAGAAATTAGTTGCTTTCTTGTAAACATATATGGTAGAGCAACAGTCTTAGAGGCCTTATAAAACGAACAGGCTGTAGGAGCTGTATAAAGGTATTTAGGTAGGATCTCTGTGCATGAGGAGGCAGGCAAATAGGAAGAAGTTGTGTAAAAAGCTGGCGAGGAGCAGTAGTAATCAAGGAGGGACAGGTAATCTGCAATAAACAGAGAAAGAGGAAGGTCTTTAGGATTAGGAATATGACAAACTTTGTAGTTTTCCAGTATCTCCTTTATCCCTTAATCCCTTATCCCTGTGCAGACTTGTTGTTTTTTTTTTTTCCCCAGGCTGGTTGCAGGTGCTGAAATGCCCAGACAATACAAGCAGTCTTGAAACTGTTAGCCATTGGCAAGCACAGAAAGCTGTAGAATGCATTTCTCCACCACCAGCAGCTTTAATGGATGCATCAAACTTATTTTTTGCCTTAGCTTTCCATAGGATATTAGATTAGGTTCAAAGTGTCCCTGTTGGTTGTCAGGGTCCTTTATTACTGGCCTGGGTTGATGGTTCGTGGCATACTGCTTGAGAGCTCGAGGAGGCAGTTTCACTCATGGGCTGCAAAGAAACCTCCTTCCATCAGGGTCAGATTGCTGAAGGTTAAGTGACACGTTGCAGCTGATCATCTCTCTTTTTGTACTGGGGACGTCCAGTGCCCCATCCTCTTCTTGCTCCTCTCCCCTGCTCCTGGCTGGGTACTGCCCCTGGCCGGCAGCATGTCTGATGCTTGTCAGGCCCCGCGTGAAACAGATTCAACCCGCTGGCCTGGAAGAAAACTAACATGACAAAAAATTGAATTGTTTGCTCCTGGGTTAATGAACTGAATCAGCTCAGTGAAGGCTCTAATGAACATTAGTTTGATGCAAGAGAAAGGGTGTGTTAGCACGGATGGAGAGAAGAAAGGGCAGGGCTGAAGCATGGGATATACTACTTTTGGCAGCGATGAATTGTGAGAGTGACTCAACTCTGACATGTAACTTCCCCAGGAGGGTCTTAATATGGGACCAAGCAACATGAACTCCTTTTAGCAGAAGCTGTGCCATCACCTGTCACTATCATAAACAACCAGTGGCATGTGTGCTAGAGTAAGAGATCACAGTGCACACACAGGACTCCCAAGTTAATTGAGAGGGAGAGAAAAACACACATGATAGATGTTGGCCACAGTGGTGAATGTGCTACTGCAAGTCACTCCGGCAATGTAAAAGTGAAGGTTGTATCAGAAATTACTAGTGGGAGATTGTGTGTGTATGTGAAATAAGTAATCAAGATGAAGGGAGGTTTATTCCTGGTCTCCCAATAATCATCATGAAACCACTGTCCTTCCAAAGAAGAAACAGTGTGCCTGTAGAATTTGATGAAAAAGTGTTAATCATATATTTATTTTCTTAGACTGGGCTTTCAGAGTACTCCAGGGCTCTCATTTATTATATGGTTTTATTCTCATGAAAACCATTTATCACTGCTTTATTAAGGCTCATGTGACAGGCATTTTGGAAGCTTTGTTTCATATCAGCAAGCCAAGTTCCTTTCAGTTATGTTGTTCTGATTGTCAGAGCTGAGACCTTTGCCTCACAAGGTGACTCAAGAACTTAGGCAGAGTATTATGTTCTAATTTATTGAAAGTATGAAGGAGAAAGTTTGCATTTCCTACTGTGTTCGCAGCTTCAGTGAGTCTGAACAGTCGGGTCTCTAATGAATATCAGTAGTAAGTAGTATGAGTAATGTTTTTCTTTTAGTAAAGGAAGAGGCTTAGAGATTTTATGCTTAAGATTTTTGCTCTTATGGCTTCTTCTGTTGTCATTTCATCCTCAACTTGCATGCTTTTTTTCTTATTGCCCTCTTTAGTTCAAAATGTGCAGCTAAAGCTAGCAGAGAATGAACATACTGCTTTACCTGGAAGGTTTTCTTTTCTTACAATGTAAGGTCAAACCATTTTTTAATTCTGTAGAGAGTAAATTGTGAAAATTCAGATGTATTTGTGGCTGTGGGACACCCTTTCCCAGCTTCCACTTGGTGTTACTGACATGGTTTCCAACACCTCTGTGCTTCATTTGCAACTCTATGTGGTCTTTGACAGAACAGGTGAAATGCTTCAGCCCTGGGTTAGCTGCACAGATAGGTGCAGGACTCTATCTTTCCTTGGAAAGGCTCTGATACAGTGCAGCATTACCATGATGGGCCAGTCTGTGGGCTGGGTTTAGAAGAAGCTGGATAAACCAGACTTATTGACCTGCCATGTAAGGCTGTGAAATGGTACTTGAGGACATCACACGTTGCAGTGTCACCTGTCAATCACCTGTCAACCCATCTTTAATGTGCTTTCAACTTAGTTGTAACTTTTATTGGTATAACTGAAGTGTTTAGGATAGAGACATCAGAAAGAGTCAGATACCTTAGAGCTGTCCTTGATACTGCTGTGGCTTTAGGAAACCTTGGGCTTTGCCACAGTTTAGTCACATTTGAAAAATTTGTCAAGTTTTAGCAAGAGTTCTGCCCTGACCTGAGCTGGCTGTTAGCTTTCACACATGATTGGTGTTAGCATAGCAATTTCTTCTTATCTCAATAGAAGCAACAGCCTTTATTCACAAGAGGACAGCTCTGCAGAAATGAAGACTCTTATTTTGTGTTTTTCTTCTTTTACTCATAAATGCCCTTTGAAATAAATCTGTCAATGCAACATATAATTCAGATCAGCTGGAGCAATACATTCAGTGGATCATGCACAGAAAGTTGTAGGTGTTCCTCATATGTCATGCAGGTTTGGAGTTTAAATGTTCTTGGCTAAAACATAGTGTTTTTGTGTGGACAGCAGTATTGATTTTCTGTTGACCCACCCAGCCCACTGCTAACCACCTGGAATTAAGTTATTTTTATAATTGGCAGATTTTCTATAAGAAAAATGGTTCTGATTTAGCAGCTGGATGGAAATGCCTGGCATGCTTTCATCGTTGATTGC
The DNA here is from genome assembly GCF_003945595.2 of Pipra filicauda. Lineage (NCBI taxonomy): Eukaryota > Metazoa > Chordata > Aves > Passeriformes > Pipridae > Pipra > Pipra filicauda. The sequence continues at coordinate 2,484,211 of NW_024104665.1, read as the reverse complement.
TGACATTGCATGGTAAGGCAAATGTGCCACAAACATGTGGTACATTTGCTTCTTTGCAAAAGGATTGATGACTGGTCTAGCTGAGTTATGCAGGCATAGGCCACCTAATCTCCACATTTAAGATATCCTAAAAGATTGATGTGTCTTGAAGCTGGAAATTGAGTAAATATGTGTTGAACTGGAAGTATCCACAAAATCTGAACACAGAGCCCAATGGGACTCTTGAATCTGGCATATTGGTTTAATCAAACTTTGCTATAAAATGCATGATATGTGCTGATATTCTTTTCCAAGTATCCTGAAGCTTTTCTTCAACATTGTTAGAGAGAACTTCAGAATGACAGTCTCTGTGGGGACTCTTCAACATTTCCTTACACCTCTTTGCAGATGCCAAAATGATCTGTTCTCCTTTGCTGCTCTTTTGTCTGACCTCAGGCAAATTAAATAAAAAGCACTTTAGAATTACCTTCCTCTGGGCCTGTGTGCTTTCATTGACACTGTCTAGGCTGTGACCCTTGGATTTCTACAGGAGAAAAGCAAATCATCAATGTGTACAAGAAAAAGGAGAAAAACAGATTCCCCACCCATCCAGTCCACACAGATTAAGAGAACTTTCTTCAGCTTTCCTGATTCAAGAAATAAATTCTTGAAATGAGCAGGACCATGGTGGGACAATGGTTCAATATGGTCTTTGATTCTGTTGTCTCCAGAGAAGTTGATTCTGAACATTGGGAACTCCCATAGATTCCATTAGGGTGCGAGTCCCCGTGCCTGTGAGTGGATGACAGATTACTCCATCCTGGTGGACTGTAATTCCCAGTGCTCAGCATCACATGATGTTTGACTTTGTACACGAGTTTGACTTTGCTGCAAGGCCATTGGTCTCTGAAATTTCCACACAGTTTTGGCAGTAGAACAGTGTTCAAATGATGTTAAAAGAGAGTGTGAAGCTGACAACTGAGTGTCAACAGGGTCTCAGTTGTTGTCAGCCTTTCCCTGAGTCCCACTGTTTTGGGGAAAGTGCAGGCCAACTTGTAGACCTGAGTGTCTTAATCCCCTGATATTTTTCTGGATGTTATTTGCCCATGGTTTGGCCAGTGACCAGGAACGTGGGGGCCATAGACTGAAATAATTTCTCTGTATACAACCAAAACTTGTGTTCATGATCCTCTTTTCGTACAAAGCTCCAGTGAGCTTTTGAATATGGGTGCTGTTAATGTGACAGGGATGGGTTTTTACCCCAGAGGTTTTTACATCTGCATGTTTAATCTGCTCCAAGCAGCTTCAGACAAAACTGCGAATAAAAATGCCTGAGCAGGTCTCCACAAGCTCTGTCCCTGAGCTATTTCATAGCACTGTAATGATGTTACACACAGCAGGTAGTGGGGAAAAAAAGAGTGACTTTCAGAGTGAGTATTGGGAAGATAGTCCTCAGGGACATAGAAGCTGGAACCCTCTTCAAATCATTTAAGTAGTAAAACAGGGCTTACTTACTGGCCCAAACAATGGCCACTTGCCTGGGGCTCCCAGGACTTGCTCTGAGGCATTGCAATCCTTGTAGGAAGTTTTCCCTCCAGCTCTCAGCATTCACTTGTTCTTTACGCTCCTTTCATCTGTGCCCTTCTGGTTGCCTCCAGTCTTAGTGGTCTCTGTTCTGCTTCAATGTGATTCCTGAGAGTGCTGCACTCATTCGCCCCCCTGTTACATTGGGAAATGCCTTACCCACAGTAGGAATGACATTGGTTTTCAAAAAAAAACACATCAGGGAGATCCAGACCTGTTCATTCCTTGTGTTTTAGTTCTGGAGTTCTGCTTTGATCTAGTCTCACAAATGTTAGGTCTGAACTTGTGCCAGTGTCTGATCTGACAGTGTTTTGGTTTGAAGAAACACACCTTATATTTTTATTCTTTCTTTATTATTTTTTTTTGAGAAAAATTAAACTTGAGTGGTTTGATGGGGAATATTTTAACTATTTGGAACAGTTTCTGTGATGTGAAACTGTGTGATCCATAGCTGTTGAAATACGAGTGATGGCCAAACTCTGTGTTTTGTCTGCCTGCACTCAGTAGAGGGCCTGAGCCCAAAAGACCTGGGGAATCCTCCCAGGGTTTACAGTCTCCTTTGGGTAGGTTCATTAGCAACTAAAAGAAATGTAAATCAGTTCAAATAGAAACTAGGTTAAAGTTATATGGATGGATAGTTCAAGAGGTGCTGTTGCCACCCTTTACTGTTGACATCAGTTATTTCCCATCTCCAGACCGCACCTGCTGGACTTTGTGCTTTCTGCTACACATTAAGGGAGACTGCTTGGACAGAATACCTGGAGTAAGAAGATGAGCCTTTTGTCCCAAGAGACTTATTAATTCCCTCTTGTTTTGATCATAGGCTGCTTTTGCAAAATTTTAGGCAAATTTTTCTCACCTCTTGAGGTGTTACTTGGGTCCAGCTATATTTTGAAGGAAGAATTCCTTGTGCTGCAGCCTCTCCTTAAGTAGCTCCAACTATTTTGGTGAATGTAAATTGTAGCCTGGTGTTACTTACAGCTTTTCTTTGCTGTCTACTTGACAGCTATTTCTTCTAAGGGGTACATTTTGAGAACCAAATTATTTATGTATTTGTAAAAAAATGAGAAGTTTCTCTCAGCAGAGAAGCCTATTGGTAAAATCATATCCCATTTTCTTTTTGATGACTCATGTGCTAAGGCCATGGGAAGGCTTTGCAGGCTAGAGAGTTGTATTTGGAGCCTGGAATACACTTGGCAGTAATATGAATTGCCAAAGATGTCTGGGAGAAATAATTTTCCCTTGGTGTCTTGGTAATCAGTTTGGTACACAACATGAACCTTGGAACAGCAAGTACGAGCAACAAGTACTTCCAGCTGGCTTCTGTCCCCAGGCCCCACAGGCATAGTCCCTCATGTGAAGAAGCAGCATTTGAGATGATGGGGTTGTCAGAGAACACTTGACTGCATCTAATTTTTAGGGGCCAAATTTAGTCTCCCCTCTTTGATGTTTGGAAGGACTCCTGTGCACAGCAGTTAATTTCTTGCGGTTGCTGTTGTCTTTGTAAATGCCTGGGGTTGCCATAGTCTGCCAAGTATGTGCCCAGTGGGGCATTCTCGTCTGCCCATTTGTCCACATCTTTATGAAGATTTCGCTGAATCTTTGCGGAAAAGTTCAGAATGGCAGCTGCTGAGGTGAATTGTGCAATTCTGTGACTTAGAAAACCCCTTAGGTTCATGATGGCCATGGCATTCTCCTTTAGCCAAGATTCAGGATATGGTCCAGGTCAGGTTATGCATCAGTCTCATCCTTTCCTTACCTCCTATCTGCCATCATACATGATTACCACTTCTTTTGCACCAATGCTCAAGTGATTCTACTTCACTGTTTCAGGAGCTGATCCAGCCAAAAAGTAACTTGAAAAAGAAGGGATAAGCTGTGTGAACTTGCTCCCCAGGAGGTCACATATGTGTTAGTGCTGGTCCATGGAAGAGAGTGGGAACACGTATCCCAGAGAGTGGGAAGAGCTCTAGCTATGTGTTGGAGGAGTTTACACTGCACACAACCTCAGTGATTTTGATAGGGAATTTATAAATGTGAGCTTTATCTAAGTCACTAATTGTTAGTATTACCATGTTTGTCCTGCAGCAATATCAGGAGGTTGCAATCATGACTGTAGCACTGCCATGCCTGGCTCTGTGTACACACCAGAGGACAGCTGCACAGCGTTTGCAGTCTCCCTAGATGTGACAAACACAACCAATGACAATATAAACGTGCTTCATTTGGAAGAGCCACTCTGTTCCTCATGAAAAGTCTCTCTTACCTCTCTTGCCCTGTGTTCTGTCCAACAGAGGCAGTAGCTTTGAAAAGGATGCAGAAAATATGGCATTTATAACGCTGCTCTATGCAATACACCCTTGCAGCTGCAGGGAAGCTAGACTGCTGCACTGTAGGTTGTCTCCAGTTCATAACAGTTACCAAGGGACTTATGCTACAGAATTTTGCCTGAACTGATAATCTTGTCTTAAATGCCTCTATAACAAGCCATTGCAGTGAACTGCTGTCTTATCAAATGTAGTTTTAATTGTGTTCTCCTAAAAATTCACTGGATGTTCCTTATTTCTTGTATCCAAGACAATGTGAATAGTTTCTTCTCATTTATCTTCTCTGTGGCATTCATAATATTGTCAGCCAGTGTAAGCTGAGCTATATTACTGTTCTTTTAAGAGAGATGTGACCCAGCCTTTTATGATCTGGACTATTGCCAAAAAGCTGTAGCTATAGAGATGGGAACTGCATGGTGCCTTATAAAAGGCATGTGGTACTGTGATCTGCTCTAAGTACTTCTGGGAGTTGAGGTGTGTTCTTAGTTGTACACTGCAAACTGAAGGAAGTATTTCTGTGGGTTTAGCTCTGTGTTGATTCAGAGATATGGTGAATTTATTTTTTTTTTGTTGGATTTATCTGTCGTTGGGTATTTCTCTCTTGTTGAAACATTGCTCTGCGGTAGAAGTTTCTGTAATGAGTGCATATATCAGCTTTTCCGCCACCACTGCCTAGTGCCTTGTATTTTAACCTAGCCACTGTTTATGTTGTTATTACCCTGGGTTGTGAACTACATTTGAAGAGCAGAGATATGCAGACCCCACAACTGGGCAGCAGCCCTGGGTAGAGTGGAGGAGACCAGCAGGGGCTGGTATCCTTTCCAACCATTTTTGTCAGTCCTATGTTGCCGAACCATTTAGAAGCAAAATGAGGGAACTACAATCTTTAAAGGGGTTTACTGCTGCCCTCTTTTTGTGAGGAGCATGGTCACATCTCAGTGTGTCATCTGGTGAGGGGCACACCGCATCAGCTACTGCTGGTGTCTTGGTGTCCTTTACTGCTGGATGAATGCAGTGTCATTTGGGGAAAAAATAGAAAGAATTTCAGGAATTGGCAAGTTTGAGGAGATTTCATCAGTTATGATCGGTTGGCTCCCAGCAATCATTTAAGGAACAATTCCTTTAGCTCAATTCAGAACAGAACTCAAAAATGAATGCAGTATGTCCAAGTCTTGGTTTTTGTGTAAGTACAAGCAATATAAAATAATTTACATCAGATCTTGTCTTCAAAACTAGGGATTGTTTCCTTTCCCCATTTAGTAAATCTAAGGATGTAATTAGATGTTACATAAATTGGATTTGACACAAGACAAACTCAGAAATTCCTGCTTCCTACCCCTGCTGCTCATTCCTGTTCCTGCTGCCAGTTTTTTGCTGCTCTGCTTGTGCTCATGCAGCTGTTTATGGGGCTGTGCTGAAATGACCCAGGTTAAACTTCTCCACACACAAAAATATCCAGCAGCAAAACCTTTTTTTTTTCTTATCAACTCAGATCTGTAGATCAAATCCGTTTTACTTATACACATCCCTCCACAAAGTCACACTGATGTAAGCAATGTGGCACTGTACTGTGATGTGGCTTTGCACCCAGGGAAAATGGGTAGCAAAACAGGAGACTTTGAACAGAAGTATGTAAACCAGTGATACTGGTAATTCCTGATGCACCCTGTGGTGTGAACCAGCTTCTGCTTTCAGCTTGTATGTACACACAGAGGCTTCAGACGGAAGTGGCCTCAGCTAGTGGACTACCTATCAGTATGGTAATACTCACCAAACATAGTGTTTAAAGGGGTCTGCCTCATTCTGAGATGTTTTTATACCTGTTTTATATTTAGCAAGAAAGCACCTGTAGTCTCTTACTGTTTGAATAGTAGCAACTGTATTATATAAAAAAACCAAACTCAAACAACTCTTTACAGTGATTGGAAGGAAAATGTGATGTTGAGAAACCAACCTACTGACTCCAGCTCTATCTTGAGTGTTCAGTTCTCCATTTATGGCATAGTAGAAGATAGATAGAGACAGCTTCTTCTGTAGATCACTTAGCATTTTTCACCTCCTTTGCTTATTGGTGTAAGAAAGATGAAATAACTTTTTAAGGCATAATGCTTTTTCTGTCAAGCTATGCAGTTCCTGCCTCTAGTACAGTAAGGTTTGGGCCAAAGATGCTGCACAGCTGTCCCAACCTCTGTTTGTTCGAGTTCTGTACTGACCTTTGGTTACCAGAATATCAAGATGGGTTTACTCTTTAAAATACAAGGTTATTAAAAGATGTTAAGTGTCTGTGCATTGTTGGATTACATCTTGGTACCTTTGAGCCTGCTTAGGAGAGACTTTTACTTTTCCTCTAACCTTCACAGGAAGAGGTAAATCAGGATAACTCCAGATTTTGCCTTCTCTGAGCATGCCAGATAGAATTAGTATGTAAAGCCTTACCAATTAAGAGAGATAATTACAAACTGGGATGCAGGAAACTCCCATTCACTTGCAGCATTCATCAGTTTAAAGTTTCTTCAGAGGAGATGCAGGGATAACACTCCGGGGTGGGAACACTTCCTTTTTAAATTACTAAGCAACATTATTGTCTTAAATGTAAATTAGACAATTAGTGAGGTCAAGAGACCACACAAAAGATTTTATTGGTTTGAATAAAATGCAGCCTGACATCAACTAGTATAGTAGCAACCAGATTTTCTGAGTAAGTGTGAATCACCATATTAGATGTAATTTCACCTTGTGTCTCACTCACACATCTACTGTGTTCCCAATTTATTATAGGACAGTAATTATTTAAATCCAGCTTTACTTGCTATAGATACTGTATTTTACCTACTCTATTTCTGCATAAGGGCTTGGCTTTAATTTCTATTCAGTCTTTGGTTTATGCTTGACATTTCTTTGACTTTTCTCTATACAGTACTTTGTTTCTTTGCTTCTGGGAGTATGCTTAAAAGTTATGCAGACTATTTTTTAAAAATCAGAAAGGCACAAGTATAAAAGATTGTAAATTATAAATCTTGAGCTGTCTTTTTTGCTAACACCCATGTGTTTTGGCTTTTACTACTTATTTGGCATGCATTGCTTTTTCATCCAGATGTAAGTAGTGCTACCAAAGTGAAAAAGCTCTGGCTGTATTATAGTAATGTTTTTCACAAAGTTCTTCTTGTGTTAAGGGCTATGGATCATCAAAGCAAATGAAATCTGTTATTCTCCAGATTATATTTTGAATAGATAAGACAGACAAATGGTGAGAAAAAAGATGCCATATCGTCTGGATCATGTGCAAAACGAACTGGTGTTCTGGGAAGATGTGGTGAGAACATGTGTGAAGTTTATAGTCAGTTGGAAGCTGAATCCAAGTCATGTTGTTTTAGTGTACTGCAAGTAAGAACTACCACCCTCTCCTCAAGATCCTCCCACCCGAAATTTTGGATTTGAATAGTTATTACAAATTTTAATAATAGCATGTAAAGTTTTACCTGAAGAGAACATGGAAAAATTGTATTAGATCCTTATTTTTCTGGGCAATGTGGTTAAAAAAACCATTGTCTTGCCTTTACATATGAGAGACAGGGTTCCTGCCAACCAGCCATGGATGCAGGGCTTCTCCCAAGTGACATGCAGTGCTGGAAGGGAGGAGGACTGGCCCTGCCAGCTGGGGGGAGACACGGCTAAATAAACTGAGCACTTTATGCAGTGGCAGGAGCTGAATTATGTGTCAGACAAAGCAGACAGCAGGCATAAAGTCCATTTAGCATCCACCAGTTACTAAGAAATATCTGACCACAGACATAAGGGTAACAGGATTGGATTATATGTAATTCTTCAGAGGTCCGTGAGGTTGCAATCCCATGCTTTTACTACTAGAAGTGCAGCATGAGGCTGATAAGAAACCTAGTATTTGTTTTTGTGCTTCTTTGAAGCAGTACAGCACATGGCCTTAGCAGGTATGCTAGGTGTCCCTCTTACAGTGGGTATTCAATGTACTTGGTGAGACAGGTCAATGTTATTACCTTTCATTGTACAGACAGTTATTGCAGCACAAAGGAAACGAGGCCCAAACCTTCAGAACTTCTTTGCCTGACTCTGTGTGATTTCAAGGGCATTCAGGCCATGCATATTTCCGGGGCTTGAGGCCAATGTGATTTTCTGTGGTGCCACCAGCAGCACAGGCTCTGTCACAGGCAATGCTTGCAGAGCTGTGATTTCTAGGTCCCAGGCTAGTGGCTTAACTGCTGGACCACACTGCCTTTCCTAATCTTTTGTTCAGATCTGTGCCTTAAACCTGTCTGTTCTGCATGATGAAAACCACTGTGGTTTTTATGCTGAAGTTGTGTCTCTGAGCTTGAAAAGACTATGTGCTTCTTGGATATGGGAAGTCTGTTTTGTTGAACCTGTGCACTGTGGGAATAAAAAGCCCAGGTTACACTGCTGGGTGAGCAATACCCAGCACCTACTCAGCCAAGACCTCTTCACCGATTAAGTCCGACACTGTGAGATTATAGCAAAATAATAGTACGAATCACCAGAAAATCTGGAGTGTTTAGCTTGTTTTTGGTGGGAAAATCTTCAGGAAAAAGTCCACACAGTAAAGAAACAGTAGAGAAAAGAGTGTTTCTACATACTCTTTGATCATGAATACATGTATTACATTTGTGTGTGCGTAAAAACAGAGTTTAATAAAAACACAGATGAATTCCAGGTAAATAACTGGAATAGAATTTTACTGTGGTTAGAGAGTTCTGCTGAAGTGGGCTTTAAAAAAAAAAAAAATTCTGCTTGATGCCATGCAATGGCATGAAAAAGCAGGGAAAGACACCCTTCACTTTCTTTGAGTCTGCCCATGAGTTAGAGAAGGCAACTAGTAGATAATTTTGATCAGGATTTAGGGAAAGGGGCAGGGGGAGGACCAAACAAAAAAGAAAAAGGCAACTGGGCACAGAGTATCTCTGTTCCCTCCCACTGCAAGGTTTATTGATGCTGTCTGCAGATTTGTGTTTGCTTTACTGCTGGTAGTTAGAACTGGTGATCAAAGGCTAGTATAGCTGTACTCATGAAGGGACATAATTGGTTGGACTCTTTGAGTCCTCTGTAACAATACTCGGTTTTGTTGTGTTAGGCAGCGCTCCACAAAGTATAAAACATCGTATGATTGCTGGGGCAGTCGGTCAAATGTTTTCTTCTCGTCTCAATTCCTTTTATACAGGAAACCAATATAGCTCAGAGCCCAGGGATGAAAGCTTTAAACCTGGAGGGTGCCTGGTGTTTCCTGAGAATCTCACGGGGGAAGCATTCAGTCCTGGAACAGCTTTGCTGACAGATATATTTTTATAGCTTATTATTTTGTCTCCTCATTCTTTGTTTCATTTGAATATAATAGGCTCTTTATTTTTAAATACTCCTCTGTTCCTGCTGTTTAAATCCTCACCCAAAAATCATAATTTTCTGGGTTATTTTCTTTTTTGACATCACATTTGGTTGCTGTTGAACATATGTGCTACAATGCCTGTATAGAAGGGACGTTGTTTATTTTTCAGTAATAAATTTTCCATTTTCCTTTCTGTCTTTTGAAAAGAATCCCATGTTCCAATTTGAAGCAAAAGGTTATAGACCTATTTATAGTTTTTGAATTTTGGCAGTGGTGTAAACATGTTGTGTGGTTTTGTGACTTCATGAGAGAAAAAGCTGAAGTTGCAGATGAATGTGTAAAAGTGTTATTTTCTTGTTATTTTTCTTTACTACATGAAGTGGAAAAAAGCCTTCTGATACAGCTCCACCTGGGTATAGCTTGTATATTCTTAGGACCACTCCAGGGTCCAAGCAGATAAGCTGTGTCTTTAAGTTACCAAGGGAAGTTTCCCAGTAGACTCAAACATGATAAAATTCAACAGAATAAGATGTACAGAATGGCTTCATTGCTGGCAATGTTTAAATGTGGAATATAAACCCCATGCTACTAGTAGAGTTATTTTTCTTTTCCATACTTTTCAAAATTATCTGTTTTGTTCAGTCATTAAGAGTACATACACAACTTACTGGTGTGATAGTTTCTAATGCAGACAAATAAGCAACACAGGGTAGAAACACAAGTTTTTAGGAAACATAACACTGTGTGCATCCCATCAGTTAGAGAACTGGAGGCATTACAGAAGGGTGGACCTCTGAAAAGCAGCAGGCCCAGGAACTTAAAGGCTGTGGCATGCAGAAGACTATCAAAAAACTGACGCAGCTACCTAGGCCACATTAGTAAGGACATTCCACTAGGCAAAATTGTTCCAAAGAGGCTTAAAATCTGTGTAAGAGGCAGGCAGCATGCCTTCATCGTATAAGATCTGTTTTAGGGTGCTGTCTGTGAGAACCAGCCTCCTTCTGCTCCTGCCCCCATGCACTCTCCAGCCCTGGGGGACAGAGCAGCAATGTTTGCCCAACTGCCCCTTGTGTGCCAGTGACTCTGCACAATGCCAGGTTAGCATGACATAAACACATCACTTCTGGCACGTGTCAGCAGGTTTCATTGTGATTTCCTGCACCTTGAAAGCAAAGCAAGCTGGAGAGCCAGAGGCAGGGTTTGCTCTGTGCTACCACTGGCTCTGAATGACTTTTGGACAAGGTTTTAAATCTGATTCTTAGTTACCCATCTTTAACTGGCAACTGCAGTGTTTGCCTCTGAGAATATTTGAGAATAGAACTGGTGGGAAAAAAAGACTTTTCTGTCCCAGAAAAACTCTAGAGATTAAAATGTTATATATATATGTGTTTTTCTGTACAGAATATTTCCTTTTCTCCAGATTTGTTAAGGTTCACTCTTACTTATTGAGTCAGTTGAATCCCTTTCTGTTGCATAACTTGATGCAGCACCTGGAAATTATTTTAAGCTCCTTGTAAAAGAATAGCCAGAGATCTATTACATTATAATTAATAATCATAATGTAATTAATAATTACTACTATGATTACTTAACCCTTTTAAGTACTCATGTTCCTTTTATGTGCTTTCCTTCTTGCAGATTGATCATCTTAATTATTTCTGTTTGCATGCACTTAGCACCTATTAAAATGAAACTTAAAATACATTCTCAAGCAGTTTAGAAACTGCTTTGTATGTTTGGAGGCCATCTACACGGGAATGGACTAGCTTTTTCATTTCCTTGTGCTGATGAGCATGGACTTTGTGTTATGTCTTTTTCCCAGACCTCTGACAGAAAATTACCTCTCTCTGTTTTCAGTATTTTGAGCCTTATTGGTAACAGCCTAATGATTAACTCTGAGTGAGGGGGAACCAATGCAGTCATCCCAACATAGTGAATTTTACCAGCTCTTAAAAGAAGGAAACTTGTGGAAATACGAGTTGAGCTTTGTGTTGTTTGTTTCTTTTCCTGGCTGGGATGTGTTCATCTGATGCAGTTACTACCCACAGAAGTGATACAGTACCGTCCTGTCTCTCACTACATCAGCATTTTGAGATGAGCTGGTGTGCTCACACCTGCTGAGCTGCTGAACTGTCCTGAATGTGCTGGGAGACTCAAGGATCTGTAGAGCTCTGCAGCTCTCTCCCCCTCAGATAAGCCCTTGCTAGCTGTATTTACACTGATATCTCCTGGACAGCTTTCCTGTTCTGTTTTAGCTGCTTCCCTCAGCACAGCTTATTATGGGTAGGTCTCAAAACTTTTCCTTTTGCTCTAAGATCCGGATCTCTACAACGCTGGTGAAGAACCACTGAGGCATTGGGATTCAGGAGATCTGAATGTTGGGGTTTTTTTCCAACCTTACTTCTGAGATGGTCTTTCATCCTCCCTGAAATAAAGAGCAACAATAACATTTGCCTGCCTTACTGTTTCATCCAATGGTGTCTGTAAAAGTTTTTGAGATGCTTGCAGGAGAAAGTATTGGTGGTGGTAATGTCATACTATAATCATGTCTGAATCTTCCATAATTTAAACACAAGTCTTTAAGTTTCCTGTACCTCAGCTCAGAAGCAGTTATATCATCATCACTGGAATCCAGGGCACTCTGTACGTCAGTAACATACCAGTTATGTGTGCTTTTCATAGACTAAAGGACAAGGAAAGAAAAGCAATGGATGAAGGCTTCTATCATTGATTGGAGCTGATGTTGACCAGGAGTTGCTCTCCTCCCTTCAGTTCAATAAGTTTTTTCAGTTCCTCAGCCTGATTGCTTTTATGCTGTCGTATTTATTGTTATATGGTGGTTGTCTTTTTTACTGCAGATAACAGCTTATTGCGACTCAAGCTACTTTATTTGTTTAACCTTGGATCTCTGGAAAAGAAGCTGGTTACTTTGAGCCTTTCAGCCTTCTTTTCTTAAACGTGTTGAAAGACATAACTCAAATTTAGTGCTTTTATTGCAATTTTAAACACACAAAGACATGCCTTCATTCTTACAATCAACATCAAAAGGCCAGAAAGTCTGGAGTGTATCAATCATAACGTTGGTCATTCACCATTAATCAACATGCACACGCCTGTATCTCTATCAGGATCTCTTTTCCTTCCAGTATGTTCTGTCTACCCCGCTGCTGGAGAAATACAAAGTCAGGAGGAAAACCAATAGGCCCCAGTTGTCATGTGCTGTAAGTAAGGACAATTTGACTTCCTGACATACTTTGGTATGAATGTAGTGTTTGTCACACGAATGAGTCTATGCTTGTTTATATGCAATGCCATGACATTTCAGCCATGGAGTTTGGATTTTCTGTTTGCAGTTCTCATGAAGATTGTTTAAAATAACAGATCCTTAACTGTTACAGACTGATTAGTTAATTTTATAACTGATAAAAACAATAAAGTAATAAACATCAAAGTGCTTAAGTCCAAAGTCCAAAAATGTAAAGTGAGAACAAATATATGAATGTTTGACAGTTAATTCTGAGTCCCTGTGTACATGTGTATTTGTGTATTATGACCTGTCCCATTTATGTGTTGTACAGTCTGTGCGTCATCACTGCTTAACTCCACTCTCTGTGTTGTGCAATTTGTTTGGGCTTGCATGTTACAAGTCAATATATTGGTTTTCGTTAGTGGTCTGGTTTCATAAACGGAATTATCTCTTTGGATGGAAAATAGAGCAAAAGAACACATATGTTGCTTTAGAAGGACAGTGTTCTTGTTTGCGTGCATAGGTATTACTTAAGAAAGGTTGTGTATAATAGACTGTGTGCCTTTTTTTGTTAGCTAAAATAAGATTTAATTGCGTGTGTAATATACTGAGTAAAATTTTAAAAACACGTTTCTACCTAAAGCAATGGAGTTAAAACATACTTGCTTATTTTTCCCATTCTGATGTTTTCTCTCAACCCTGTTATTACTACTTTTATGCACCAAAGATAAGCTCACTTGCCCTAGAAATCTAAGAACAGGAAAACTCTGCCCCGAAAAGTTTATATTAACATATAGTTAATATACAGTTCATAGTGTTGCTAGATAAGCAAATTATGCAGAAAAAAGGAAAAGCTATTAGATCACATGTGATGTGCAGCCCTGTAGGAAGTATGGAAGAAATACAGAAATTAGCCCCAAGGTCCCGAATTCCAGATGGTATGTCAATGAAAGAGCATCTGTCCTCTGTTGAATCCCTTTCTCCTGGTTTTCGACACCTCAGGTACATGCTTTGACATGATAGCACCAATAAGCACAACAGAAATATACAGAATATCTAGTGGGGAAATATAAACTATTTCTTCTTTTTTTTTTTTTTTTTTTTTTGGTTTGGTTTTGGGTTATTTTGTTGGTTGCTTGGGGTTTTTTTGTTCTGCCAGCAGTGTGTATTGTGGCACAGAAGGCAGGAACTGCTGGGTGCTGTGGCTCAGGATTGTAGCTGAGCAGATCTACTGGCTTACCTTGGAAAAAAGGGACCCATCCTCCCTTTCCCTGCTGCTAGCTCTGGTGGATGTAGGACAGCATGCTACACTCATTCAGTTCACTGATGTGGCACAAGATGGATCCTGGGTAGTTTTTGGTGGGTTACTGAGCCAAAGTGTTAAGTGAGGGGGTCTACAAGTGCCAAGACCAGTTCAGAAAATGCCTAGAGAATTTATCTTCTGCAAACATTTCCAATTTTCTGATTCACTACCTAAATATCTCTCTGCAAACCACTAGGAACTCTTTGAGACAAATTATTTCATAGTGATAAATGTGACACAACTATTCCATAATTTTGCTTTTATTCATTAGATACAGATCAGTGTTTTTCTTTTCTCTTAAAATCTCCTTTATGTTGTGGGATTTTTTAGTGACAAGCTCTTCAAAGGACAGAAACAATATTCTTACGCACATGGAAGCCTTCTTTGTTTCCCCTGCTGCTCCTTTGGCTTACAAGGAGTAATTGTGGGAAGTCAGTGCTCCTCTTCCTAAACATAAACTAGGTTGAACTGCACTCTTCCTGTCTGCTATTGTTAGCAAGAACATTAGAAAATTGCAGTGTACCAAGTCAGTCATGGAGAAGAAAAAGCAGGACAATCAGCATCTTCTTCACAGAGCTGAATGCAGTGCCCACCTTTTTACTTGCCCTACATAGGATTGTTTGCACTGGGAACTATGTCAAACAATCTTAATGAGAGGGATGATTTCATTCTCTTTAATGAAATTATATGGGGAAATAAAGCAAGCAGATTTAGATTCTGGTTTTTTTTCTCAGCAATGACATTGGCTTTCAGACAAGTATTAGCCCATGAAGGGAGCAGTTGTATATTTATTCAGCGAGCATGGTAAGAGCTTTTTCAAACTTTTATACTCTCTTTAGCTGAGATCATTATGAAATAATTTGTCTTTAACTTTCTCTGTGTTGCCACAAGAGAAGCCAGAGAAATACAGTCGAACTTAGAACCAGATAAGCAACTAGCTTCTATGTGTCTTAGCACTTTCCTACTTCAGACTGAGATTGTTAGGTGGGAATATACCTACAAAAAGCACCCAACCCAAAGGCCGTATTTCTGGATTTATTTATTTGCACCATTGCATACTACAAAGGAGGATCTTGCTATAAATTTATACTTTTAAAGCCTGGAGAATTGTAATGAAACTCTTTCTGCTGCTAAAATTTTCTCTATTGACATGTCCTAGGGATTTTATTATTCACAGTCTTCTTTCAAGGAATTCTCACTGAGGTAAAAAAAAATGTTGGTTTAGGGCAAGTGAAATATATGAAAATTCCTAGTATGGAGGAAAAAAATCTAATTCTGTGTTCAGAATTATGTTCAAGCTTTTGTTTCTGTTGTTTAAAAGATATTGCAATTTTCTGAGCAACACATCAAGTTGCCAGCTGTTTTGAAGACTGTGGTTTTTAAACTATTTATCTTGTGACATAATGGTATATTTTCAAGTATATTGAATGTGGCTGATTTGGGCCCAAGAGATTAGTCAACTTAATCTAATTTAACATTTTTATTCATTTTTTTCCTGCTTTGTATAAGTGAGGATATTTATAAGGCATCCTTACAAGGTGGAGGCATGTATCATTTAATAACATGATTCAGAAAAGCATTTAATCCTCTTGGTTAGGGCAAGAAAATTTTTTAAATCACAAAGACAGTGAATGATGATAAGCATGCTGGAAGGTTTTCTAAGTTAATGAGGCATGAATAAGTGTTGTCTTTCCACCAAGAAATGAATAAAGTGATTGTATTTACTGTGGCTGAACAATGTATTTAAGAATATCTAGACTGCTATTCAAAATGCTCTTTTAATAACCTTTTTGTGCAGATAACTGTAGGCCCATGTGTCTGTCACAGTCAAAAGTAAGGAGTCCTTTCTGCATAGACTTGCCTATTTTTAGAGCTGAGTTTGAAACTGCAAGTCTTCTCCAACAGAAATGGAAAGATAATGGTTCTTTTGCCAGGAAGAGTGAAAATTGTAGGCCTTGAAACGTGAAATGGGATCTAGCGGCTTGTGCTACAAAAATTTTACTGACCTACATGGCCAGTTGAAAAGACTAAATGGATTTTGGGATAGATGCCTATGTACGTTTTAATAGTTGCGTTCCAGATTCTAAGTCCTTATTCTGGGCTAAAAAATGTTTTAAAAAGTTGAAACCTGTTACAATTTTCTATCAAAGCTAAATGTTGGCAGGTTTCAGTCTAGGGAAATCAAGGCCTGTTGAAACTGAAACATTTAAATTTAGTAAAAGTTGTTGAAGCAGAGTCTATCTTAAACCTCATACATGGCCTCATATATGATGGCCAGAAATGGTGGTATAATTGTGCTCCAGAGTCTGCTTTTCAAGAAATTATTTGAAGTATTCTCATAGCAAAACAATGCTATCTTCCTTATTGCTTGTGCTCTGGGGCATCATTTGTTCTTTTTATCTTAGGGACTAAAATGAATATTCAGCAGTTCTGTAGGGATAAGGAGTAAAACCCAGATAAGGAGTAAAACCCTGACCCAGCTGAAGTCAGTGGTTTCAAACTGAGGTCATATATAGCTGAGGTCTAGAATTTTTTGGTTGATTTTTTGTTTGTTTGATTTGGGTTTTTTGGTGTCATAAAGACTTATTATAGTCCTTCCCAGGTGGTTAAGTTGTGCTGAGCTGGAAGAGAATTTCTTGGCATAGGATGAATGTTTTTGAAGATGTTTCTCCAATCTAAACTTCCTGGCCAAACTGTAAGGACCTGGCAGGGCAGGGAGAGGGTTGAGGAATGCCACGAGCCACTGTAAGCTGTTGGAGGCCAACACTGTGCTTCCTGTGGTGCTCAAGTACTGCGAGTTTTGTAGCTATGGGACATACGGAATGACTTGTGAAATCTTCCTGACATTGGAAGAGTTCAACATTATGTAGGTCAGATTTGCATGAGACCATGGTTTATGCATAGGGCCTGTTGTTTTAAAAAGGGGTGTAATGACTTACCCATTGCCTGCCTGAGCTCTCCTTTTTAATGTTAAACACCCATGGAACTACTGTGGAAGCAGCCTCAGTGGCCACATTTCTGAGAAAAGTGCATCACAATAGCACATTAGTCATCCTTGCTTGATAAAAACAAGAAGGATGAATGAAAAGGGTAGCACAATGTAGAGCTCTCAAGAGCAGCTTGTATAGAAAGAACTCGGGTTTTTTGTTGGTTTTGAAGTGTATGTGAAGACACTGCTGCTCCTTGAAAGCCTCTCAGTTTTAAGTTTGAAAAACTACAGAATCCTTGGGATTGCAGGACCTGTACCAATGGTTGATTCAGCCCTTTTACCCTTTGGAAGAAGAGAAAGAAAATTCTGGCTTCTGCCGTGGCATGAGGCCATCTGACGTGTCCTTGGAAACAACCAAGTAGAAACGGTCTGCCTGCTCTGTGTAAACATTCACAGCGTTTTCTGGGTGAGCTGGGGTTTTGTCCTGAGTCACTACATTCTTTCTCCACAACTGTGCAGTTAGCTGCTGCCTTCCAGCATGTTGCACAGCGCAGTTGCATTGCATGTGAACACTGTTTAGGGCACATGAAAGACTCTTTAAATAAGTAATAGTGACCAATTGCACGACACTGAATAAACACTGATAGCCTTTCCCCATTCCAGCGTGCAGTAGAGGGCAGTTTTCCAGGACTGATTAAATGTTGCAGTGCCAGATGTGAGGATCTGTTGAGCTGTATGTAGATCTCAGGGGGAAAAAAAGCAGTTTTGATGACTTATGGAAAGACTTTTGCTTGTAGAAAAACATAAAAATGCTCTCTTAGTTGCTGGCAGAAAATGATAGAAGGAACTCTAGATGCAAAAGAAAAATTTGAGCATGGGGTATGTTAGCATTCTCTCAGGATGAGAATTATTTCTATATCTCCTTGTAAAATAACATATCAGTCAGATATTAGTCATCATTGCTGGAGAGTGGCAAAACTGCAGCAAAGAGATCCCAATATACCTACCAGGTGATGCCGATACTGTTGAAGGCACCAAGCTCATATCTGTAAGTTCAAAGACCTAACACTTGATCCTTTCTTTCCACATTCGTTCATCCAGCTGCTTTGGTTCTGTAAGCAAAATTTCATCGCCACTTAAAACTGGCCTATGAGTTCACTGGGATATGAGGAATACTTTAAAAATATGAAGCATTTTGACATGTAAAGTGATTTATAAGTTTGGTTTTTTTCTGTATGACTGATTTCATTGTAATTTCAAGCTGTGATGTTACACAACAGAGAGAATCACCCTCTGCTGTTATAGTCCCTTTTATTCTTTGCCTCTTATTTGGTTTGCCATTGAAACACTGGGACAAATGCCTCAAGAAATGGTGCAACAGTCTCTCTAAGGCTTTGAAGGCCTGGACAAAGCAATGGAAGGAACATGCAACATGCAAGTTATGCACTAGGGAATCATGAAGACATTCAGTTATTGTTTTTTGTTTTCTGAGTAAAATTACATTTGTAATTTAATTAAAATACAGAACACTTGCAAGGTGCTCAGCGCCCTCTGCTCCTTCTGATGACAATGGATCTGAAGAGTGACAGATTTTATTTTTTTTTCTCTCCCTTCCTATGGCTCTATACCCACAGTGGCATTTGTTCCAATCCTGAGATTAATCATTAGATTAAACATTTGGAATCTAAGTCTTTGACTTTGCTTAAAAAACTAACTCCAAGGCAGATAATAAGACTATGAGGATAAGCTGCTACTTCAGATGACTGGAAATATTGTTTTAAATATGTTTAAATGTGTGTGTGTTCTAAGAATCGAGGACTAGATTTGGGGATTTTTTAAACTTCCTTTTAATAATGTTGGGTTATTATTGGACATAGTTTGTGTTTGTGTTAAACTAAAATATAATTGACTGTAAACCAGTCTTGATATGTTGTGCTTTTTAGAAGGTCACTACTCATTGAATAAAGATTTTCTTTAAAAAATTACAAGTGATGTGTCCTAAAATATAATTTTCCAAATATGGATTAGACCTTACAATATAAAATAACTTTGTTTATGCCCAAGCAAATAATAAGCTCACTTGTCTGGTATTAGGCTTTTAAGTAGGATTAACTGAAGGTTTCTTAAAAAATAAGAAAAAAAGCAAGTAAGAGTCCTTGAATGCAATTTCAGAAGGGCAAATCTTTCTACTTCAAGTCCATGTCCTATAGATTTGACTTTGGACAGAATGACGGTGCAAAATTGGATTTTGAGAATGTAAAGAGGAAAACACCAAAATTCCATTAATTTAAGATTGAGGAGATATGAATCTTAGCTGCATGTCTAAGTTAAAATGCAGTTGCCTCTGGAATGAAGTTGACAACAAAGAAAGCCATTAGGTAGTGTAAGTGACCGATTATTTATGCATCTCACCTTAAAAGTCTTCAAGTTCCAAGACTGTCTTCACCAAGAGTCTGGGCTGAGCCACCACTTACCATCAGTGCAATGCCATCAATGCAATTTCTCTTTCAGAGGAGTGGAAGGTGACATTAAGTCTGTTGGTAACCAGACAGGTTCCATAGGTGTGTAAATCATAGATTGCTTTCAGTGTCACTGGTCAAATCTTATTGCTGCTTTTTATGACTCTATCATTGAAAGCAAAAAAGGAGAGAGTGGATCAGGTAGAAAATAAAGGTTTGTCTTCACTGTTTGCACTGCTCTTTTAATTCTGATGCCCAGGGAGTTTCAGAATAACAATATTTCTCAAAACTATAACAACTATTTCTTCTCCTAAAAAATAGTAGAATGGAGTTAATTGTGGATGTAGGCAAAACTACAGAAATACTTAATGGAATGCATCTGAGTTTCCACATCCTATGCCAAAATGAGAAACTAAGAAAAAAAAGTAGATGTCGAGTTATAGTGATCTGAATGCTGGAAATTAATTTCAGAGAATGACTGGCATTTTTGGGGAGGGAAGATTTTTATCCTTTTTTTTCTTTAAATATGAATTAAAATATGAGTACACTCACAAAGTGAACTTAAATGTAAGGAAACAAAATGTGGGACCAAAATGTGATAGTCAGCAATGAAAATAAAAATAACTTCTGACACAAACACTTTCCATTAAAAAAACCTCAGGGATGGATCTTCTCATGTTTGAAAATGTAAGGTCTTGTATGTCTCTGCAAAATGCACAAACTTTGGCTTCTAGAATTTCAGTACTTTGACAAAGCCTTAAAAAGAGCTGAAAATGAGGGAGTCCTCACTCTAAACGTCAGCAACTTGGCAAGGCTATTGACAGTTGGCATTAACATCAATGCTAGTATTCAGCTGACATCCTTGTTCAATGTATCTTTCTTACTGCAACTGGCAGGGGACAAGAGCTATTGTGACTGCAACTTTGAAAGCAATATTTAATTAAGTAAATTGATGTGCTCATTGGGAAACTGTAAATCATTTTTATGTGGCCTCTTTCCCTTTGTTAAAGGCTTTTGAAGGGATACTCTTTGCATTCAATAAAGCTTTATCTTTACAATAAGTATTTAGCGGTTTGCATTCTTCAGCTCGCTTCTCGGTGAGTATCAGAGGTGGAGTTTTTCCTTTAAATATATGCATTTAGGAAAAAATACAACATTTGATGGTGTTTGACTTGTGCTGAAAGTAAAAATCATCCTTTTTTTTTTAAAGTATGAAATGTTGTTCAGTTCTGCTAAAGGACCTGGATAAGGAAAAAACTAATATTTCAGTGAGCTACTTCCCGTGCTTCCAAAAATAATTTTACATGCACTGTGCTCATGGAAGTGAAAAGGAGAAATATGCTAATGTTTTGGAGGGGAAAGCAGGTTGTGCAGGAGATGTAATCATTATCCTCTGCTTGGGCCTCCGGAAGAAGAGGGAGAAACCAAAATGTGAACACTAAAGGGTTAACCACAACATTCAGAGCTATTTGTCTATTGTTTCTCTATTAATGTCTTTCACCAACTTACCACTCATCACCTTTTCCAAGTAGTCTCCCTATAGCAACAAATGGCGCCATAGACAAACCAGATGCAATCTTGTCTCTGTTTTCTTTTCATAAGCATTTGTAAATTTGTTAAAAGGAAAAGTAAGGGAAGTGGGAGAAAAATGTTTATTTTGTAGAAGTTGGACCAAGAAGTGTTGAGAACAGGGGACTCTTTTTGCTGTAACACCCTGTGCTACCTGATGGGCCTCCACAGTTCTGTGGTGTGATTTGATTTCCTTAAAGGAGTAGTTATGTGTCATTGAAATGAAACTAGGTTCCCTTCACAGCAGTCTTGATGATCCTGAGCTTGTATTTTGAATATTTAGAACTTGTTGTCAGAACCCTTGGTCCAAAATTAGATTCTGTTATGCCCCACCTTTTGTTTGCTGCTAATTTTCATCTCTCTGCTTAACTCCATGACGCAGTTTTCCTCAATGACATATCTGCACGTAATTGCTACATGCACGTTTTTCTGTCTGCAGCATGATGACCTGAATGCACAGACTGAGGTTTTTTTCCAGCAATGTTGCTCAAAGTCCTTAAATTTAAAACTTTCCTTTACTAGGTAAGTCCATCACTTTTCCTTAAAAAGAAATCTTTTTTCTTCTTTTTTTCTTTGTCTCTTAGCTTCTTTCAGTTGCAGCTGACTTTAATAGAGGGAAAGCATTTATCTTTCTTTGTATGGAAAACAACCATATGCCTTATTAGAGTATAGGTTATTTCAGTTTAAAAAAAACCCCAAACACCAAGCAAAAAAACCCATCCCAAAACCCAGACTCATGAAAACAAAAAGTCTCTGCAAAAGTAGATAGTTTGTATCTTTCTTCTTGCAGTTGAATGTAAAATAAACATAAAATTCCAACTGTCATTATAATAGCAGATTTCTATGTTTTTAGAAGTATAAACAATTGTTATAAGAGTTACTTTCCTTTAATGCATGTCTTTTATAATTTTTCAATGAGATGCACAGAGTTGGCTCTCATATTGTGTTTGAGCGCTTGTCAGCAGCCCAGGTAGAACTTTTGGAGACTGGTTACATGAAGAGGTCATCCTCCACCATTCAGCCATTCAGCCTCTGAGTAGCAAGGCTAGCCAAAATGGATTTATAACAACTGTTATTTTGCAGCAGCAATTACTGCAGTTGTTACAAGGAAGTTAGATGATCCCAAATGGGAGGAAGATCAGCTCGAAAATTGTAAATCCTTGCTGCCACTCATTTCTGAGTATGATGCCTTGAATGAATGGAATAAAGTTCTACTTCTTTAGAAAATACAATTGATGTAAAGTTTTACATTTGCCACCACGATGCAGAAGATCTTGCTAGTAACAAGAAAATCAACATTAATTCCTTCCTGTCAATCGCACAGTTATATTCCAAGTTTTTCCCGTTTCGTTTGATAATTTGCGTATATGTACAGGCTGGTTGGCCTATTTAAATAGTAATGGCAAGACCTGGAAAGTTTATTGCCTCATATGTAAGATTCTTTGAGAAATCCTGTCACCTCTTTGGTCAGCAGTGAGCTTTACCATGTGATGTTAGTGGTCCAAGACTTTGCCCAGTGTTGCTAGTCCCTAACACTGGAAATTTGCCAAAAAAAGCCAGCCTGAATTCCTGGCTGAAGTTACGGGGTATCTGTGGCTCTTGGTGTTGAACAGGAGAAAAAAACTTGCACTCAGATAGATTTTCCTGCCTTTTGAAAAGCATCTTGTCTCCTTATCTTTTGCAGCCTGTGCTGTAAACACTTCTTTAACTACTTCCAGAGCTCATTTCCACAAGCACAACATTTGGCTATGCCATTCGATTACCACCAGAACAGAGGGAAGCAGTCTTATAGGGTCACTTTGTTGCCTGTGTTATACTCTATCATCGTCCAGCCAGTGTTTACAGAATGCCACAGTTAACGTTGCCCAGATGCTCTATCTGTGGGAAACCTAGAAACCAGGCAGCACAGACTGCCAGTGTTTTCCAAATTCGACCGTCTTATCCGAGGTCTGGGCTGTTTGTGTGAGGGGGGTCACCCCGTGGCCTGGGTGTGCTGTCAGTTAGCCCTGACAGGAGATAGCACCGCTGAAGATGTTGAAGTTTTTGTTGTTTAGGCCACTTATGGCTTTTCAGCAGACATTTTAGAACAAAGTGATGTGGTTTCTCTGGCAGCCTGTGGACCTAAGAACATTTTTTAAGACTATAGAAGAAATACTGCCTCTAACTACAAGAACGTTTTGTGTAGTTGCTAGCAAAGCACATGGACATCGCCGGAGATGCACGGTTTCCAGAAGCTAGACTATAAATGCTATTTAGCCTGTATTTTGCTTTGGTTATCACTTTTTGTGTTTGGGTGTACATTTTTTTCATTCTTTCACTTCCCACACGTGCTGATGATTACTTAAGTCAGTTATGTCAGCCTCTAGAAAATCAGCTTTCTTAGAGTAGGCTTGGTCTTAGTGGAACACATAAGATTTTTTTTGGTGGCAGATTTTTGAGTGTGTGTATTACACGCATATACCAACTAATGCTAAGAACTGAAGAAGTAAAACTATTTTCAGCCATGCTGAGGGGATATTTGAAGTAAAATATACAGTCTAACCCCATAGTGTCATTATAGAATCATGCCAATAATATTTTACTGAAAAGAGTTAATATTTTTTGTAAAATAAACACTTCAGAAATGGTCACATTCCACCATGTGCATACCTGGAATGTAAAAAAAAATATGAATACTTTGTAGCAACTCTGTTTTCTACAAACCATGTAAAAGGCAGAGAATTGTCTGGCCTACACAACCTCTTAAAATTATGTACCTCTTTTTATAGGGTTTAAAAACGTATTTAAATTTCATAATCTCTTTCTTGAAACTTTTCCTTTAAATGGGAAATGGGTTCTTTGATGTGTATTTCTATTTAAGAATATTTTTGTTAGCTGTTTGTTTCTTGAGAAATTAATATTTTTTTCCTGTATATTTTGACCTTCTTATACAAAATCTTTCTTGTACAACACACAAATAACCCTGTTATTAACCTGAGGTTCTATGCTTTTAAATTTTTTTAAGTTTCTTCCTTTAAGGGCTGGAGGTAGGGTTCTTTTAACTGCTTCATATCCACATTCCAAAACCTATTTAAAAACCTGAGTCGAAAGTCCAGCTGACAATGAACTCTATTTTCAGCTAAAACTCCCTCCTCCCCCACTTAGCCACACACTGTTTCTGCTACTGGTCCACTTGTGATAAAGACCAAAACTGTTGTTTGGCTGACGTGCAGAAGGAGTTGTTTATCAAAAGGAGGCTATTCTAGGAGGATACGCTCTTTAAACAGAACAATGGGGATTTTGAAGATAACCAAATCAGTACTACATAGGTGTTAGATCTGTTTTAAATTGTTTCTGTGTTGGAAAGTAGGAGGGGGCCCTGGTATTTGGCTTTGAATCCCTGACTTGCAAGTGTGAAATGGCTAAATCCAAATTAGCTGCAACTGTGCTTTGTACTGCAGTTTATGCTTATCTGTCGAGACTGAGCACAGCACCTGAGGACCACAGGCTGGAGGTGCAGGGAACGGGGCCCCAGAAAATCCAATTTCATTTTGTGACTCAGATGTACTTTGCACTTTACCCAGGATATAATTTTTTTTGTTGTTGTTGTTTTTAAATCCATCCTTGGTGCTGCCTGGTTGAAGCAGCAGTACATAAAAGCAAACGTACAGGCAGAGTCGTCTTTGGTTAGTTAGGTCAGGTTATAGACATGTCCCCATTCTGCTGATATAAATTAACTGGTTTCCGGACATGCAGAGAAGTATAAACGAGATAAATGAGAGGAGAAACCAAGGAACCTCATGGGAAACTTAGAAGATCAGCAGATGCATGTGAGGTGTTTTTGTTTGTTAATGCCTTCTGCAGAGAGAGAATCTCATAAGAATAAAGGTGACCTTCAAAGGCAAGGGAGAGGAACATTATACATTCTGTCAAACTCTTAGACGACTGTTTCTGTTCTTTCTGAGGTATGACAATAGCTAATTTTCTTTAATGAAAGCTTTTCGTCAAATATTTTCTCAGATATTTGTGTTATTTTGCAATATACCTATACACCTGTCACCACGTTCAGCTGAAAATTCCTCTTTCTCCGTTGCTTGCAGTGGTCTTTTGTGGTGCATTTAAAAATCTCTTTTCAAAACTAAGAAAGTGAAGATTCCCCATAAATAAAGCAGCATCAACTCACCTCCCCCCCCCCCCCCCCCCCCCTTCCCCCTGCAAGGCTAACAGCAAATAATGCCTCTATACATGAAAAGGAGTAGAAAACTTTCTTCTTCTCTAGTGCTGATCATATGCAAGTGATTTATTTAAGGCCACATGGTGAATTGTTTGCAAGAGTGGGATGATTATTTCTTCTGGCCATTTGATTAAAGCTTAGCCTAAATATGCTTGGAAAATTGCAAGTGGTTCAGAAGAACATCTGGAGGTGCTCACTTTTTCTGAAATGTCTGTTTTGATTGATTATGGAAGGGGAGAGGTGTTTTTTATTGACCTAGTAGACATCTCCTGGCCCCAAAATTCAGGAATAAACTCTTTTTTTCATTTGTAAGCTTCCTATCTTCTCCCTCCTTCAATACAAATGCAAGCTTAAATTCTTCTAAGTGGGGAAAGGACACTTCAGTGATCCCTGCCTAACATCACTGACAGTGTTCTGCATCCTCACCTGAAGCCTGTATTTATTTTCTTAAAGATTCCCACTAGGCAAACCCCATGGAAAAACTAACCCTTGACAGCTCTTGCTGTTTTAACCATCACCTTTTAGAGACAAGTGTGATGATGTGGAGATGACGAAGGGCAGTTTGTTTTTGCGAAGGACGGCCTTGCTGTTTGTTTTTTATTCTGTCCTGAAGTGATGCATTTTCAGAAGCTGTATCACAGGAAGAAAAAGTGACACTGTGCTTGTTCAGGCAGACGTAGGGACGCGCTTTGTGCAGCAAGGTAAGTGGTAGCCTCATTATTGCCATAAGTTTTGCCAGAGACAGAGCTGTCAAGAGTGGCAAATAATGGAGTTTCTTCCGTACTGAGTAAGTGTTCAGAGTAACTGCATGTAAAGGGGACACAAGGATATCTCGGCCAACGGTGACAACTCAGTAGTTTCCTCTGTTGGACAGTCCTTGTGGAATTATGTACTGTGCTCTACTGTTAAGTTTGCAGACTGCTTCATAGGAATGTTGCCTGGGATTTAACCAAAATAGAGCTTATTAAACTAAAATGGTCCTCTAACTGAAATAGATTCCCAAAGAGGCTTGGGGTTTTAATTAGTGTGTCCCACTACAGATTTAGGGGCTTATCGTTTACCTTTATGTTTGAAAATGCTGCCCTTGACTTTTTTTTTTATTTTAATCTTATCTAAGTCAAGAAACCATACTTCCATTTGGCTATGTGTTTTTTTGGCTTTGTTCTAATAACTCTTGACCTACCCATGTAGATTTGACTGACTGGGAATAAGGCTTGTCCCTAGTTATTTCAATAGCTCATATATGTTGACAGAGGTGTCAGAAATCAGGTTTTATGACAATGTAAAGGCTAGAAACCCTACTTAAGAGGAAATACATTCCCATACTTCAATTACCAAACAATTTAGTGGGGGAAACGATTATAACTTGCAGTGCTTCTGGAGTCCAGTGAACAATTCTCTGTTTTCCATGTACTCACATCTGAAAGTTGGTGTTGAGCTCGGCAGGCACATTGATTGCTGCTGCTTGAACTCTGGACTTGCTGTTCTTTCCTCTCACGGCTGTGCTGGATGGAGCCTTTGGGAACTGTCGCAATGTAAATAAATACAGTCTGTTTGTTTCTGTATGTTTAAGTAAGTTGTATGTGTCAAAGAAGGGATAAAAGCTGTGAGGAGTTCATTTGCATGCCTTTGAGATGCAGGAAGTACAGGAAGCAATGGTTTTGGGGGAGGGCTAGCAAAGTCATTCCACAGGAGTATAACAATAGGGAAACATGGAGAGTGGTTAGATGCTGTTAGATTAGATTAGTGCAGATTTATTTGGCAAGTGGTGTTTATTTTGCTATTAATCGTATAGAGATACTTAAAGCTTGAAGAAAAAGTCTTATTCCATGAATCATCATGAAGAATGGTTAGTTTCATGGATGGGTGGTGTGTTTTTATATTTGTTGCTGTTGGGCTTTTTTTAATGCTTCATAGGAAGAAGTTAAAAATTAATATTCTTTTTTTTTCTATAGAAATGCTGGACTAGAACTAGAAAATGAAAGATGACAGTAAAATAGTCCAGGTATACTGAATTTCTCTGCTGCCATGATTGCCCCTAGGCTGGATTTTTGTTCCTCTTTTGCATTAGTGATATTATTTTCATGCCTTTGCCCTTGTTGTTATAATTTTAAATGTGGGGAAATATGCTGACTTGTACCAAGTTTTATGTTCCAGTAAAGCAGAGACTGCAAATAGAAAGAACAAATGAATTCACAGTTGGCTAGAGCTAATTTTGTGTAGTTACCAGCTTACATCATGGATTTCTCTGCCAGTTAGCTGTTTGAAAGTAAAATAGGAGGCATAGCATTGCCTGAAACTGAGGGAAAGGTTGGAGTTTCAAAGGGACAGCCTCTTCACACCATTGCCAAATCACCTCTCATTTACTTTGCATTTGCAGGTATAAAATAGGACACAGGTCTGATGGCTGCTGACAACCCTCCTCAATATTTGTGGTTTCCCTTCAAAGGTTTTATTTACTGTGAACATTTTCTCCTCGAAATCTGCCGTGAGGGAGAAAGTTGGTGTAAGACATGGCTGTGGAGCATCTCGGAGTTGGACGACAGGGCCTGTGATGAGGCTCCCCACCTCTGCAGTGCACCTACTGCTGCTCGCAGGGCACCCCAGAAAAGCCTGCCTCAAAGCAGCCACCCTGCCTGTATATGGATGGCAATGCTCGAAGCCAGTGAGAACCTTTCCCAGAGGCACGTTCCTGGACTAGGTAACCCCTGCTCCACATCTTTGACCCTCTTCCCCTACTCCCTTCTGGTACCACCCTCTTACCCATCTTTTCTTCTGGTTTAGCTGCTTTTTTCTCTCTGAGGACTATGCAGATGCACAATTCCCTCTTGTTTACAATCTCTCTTAATCCTGCTGTGAAGAGGGGCTTCTTCCATTGCTTTTCTCCCTTGTAATGCAACTAAGCCACCATCAGCCTTATCTAAAGGAGGGAGATGGTTTATCGCTGGAACTTCTCCTGACCTCCAGCCCCCTCCTGCTCTTACGCCCTGTCAGCTACAATTCTTTAACATGCACCTTTAGTGGATAAACAGTTAACATGTTCCTACATTTCTCAAAATGCATGGAAAGGGACTTGTATGATTTGTGGCAAATAGGTGTGTTTGCCACTGTACTATTAGCATAGCCTTTTCCTGAGTCCCAAATGCTGGCCTATTTGCCCTTACTGGGCTACTGTTCTACTTTCTCTTTATTAATTTCTAAAGCAAATTTGAGCTATATATTAAGTGCTACAATAACTCTGTGTAGACTAGTGCTTTCTGACTTCAGTTAACCTGTAGAATGGATTTGTATTTTTCAGCATTTCCTTTGACCCACTTTGCTGAATTAGTTTCCAGTTTCCCTGAAAAAGACTGTCTTGCCTCCCTTCTGGTTTTGCTATTTCCTTTTGTTTGCTGAAATATTTAATAAAAAGTTACATCAAGTAAAAACCATAGACAAAAGTGCAAGTGGAGGAAATTTCATTGGCTGAACAATACAGAAGATCGGATTTGGTGACCTTCATTTTTAGACATATTTTCCTTAATTCTTAACTGAAGTCAATTGTCAAGATTTTTTTTGTTTGCTTGATTGAACTATTTACTTTAGGCTAGCTGAAGATAAATCCTTCTCTTGTTCAGTTTTTACTTTCTTGATGCTTGTGACTGATGTCATCATATTTCTTTTTTTTGTCATTCACAGAGTGTTTCATAGTAGAAGCATTGCCTGGTAATAAACTAGTGGACTGCCTCCCTCTGTATTGATTTTTTGAGAGCAGAAATAACATCTTTCATATCTTCATCGTGTTATTTTAAACAAAGTTATTTTAAACAAAGAAGAAAGGAAAATGAGATTAATACTCTCCCTATCCCTTCATATCATCTCTTAAACATGTGGTACAGTGTTGGAAACGATGACTAATCCTCACCTTCGCAGCTCTGCCAGCCAGAGCATTTCATGTGAGAAATGTTGTTTTGCTGACGCAGGGCCCTGCTTACTCCAGTGGGTTTCTCTTTGTGCCTTTTGAGATGCCAAAAATCTAGTGCATAGGTCATGCAGAGGGAAATTAATTCGGTGCCATCTCGTTTCAGCTCCTGCTTATCCTTATCATGTGCCTGTGCCCTCCTCCAGGGGCTGGCAGAGGCTCTGCGGAGTGGTCTGTGACAGGAATAGCCTGGAAAGTTGCTTCAGGCGCGAGCAGGGCTGCCTCCCCTGCCCTTAAGAGCTGGCTGGCTCCACGCCTGCCCTTGCCACATGTGCCCAAGCCAGCCGTGTCATACTCCCTCCTCTCCTACTCACAGTGTTCCTGGATCATTCAAATAATGTTGCCTTGAAAATGCAGCATGGAAGTTTTAGAGGATGACTTCGGGCAGAGTTTACATATTAGACACCAGAACCTGCTTGCCTCTGTACCTGCTCTGAATTTACCTTAGCTTCAGGGAAGTGCCTATGAGTACAAACGTGACCAAGAGGAATAGAGCTGGCCTGTATTGTTTGGAAGAGTGGCATGAAAAGGGTGCAGAGGATGGTTGTGTCAGGGTTGGAAGTCTTGGAGTAGCTGGAGCCATGTCAGCGCAAACCATATGTAAGAGATTGGGACAAGTGTGGTGAAAGCCACAACAGAAGATCCTCTCATCTCAGCACAATGCACCTATACCAGGACTTTGTGGTATTGCAGCTACGTAAGTGTGGTTCAAGCATTGTAAAACAAACCCCTTCCAGATATCACAAATCATTCTCCTTTTGAAAGTTCTTCATTGTTTCAGTCTTCCCACACCTCCCAGCCTCAAATGCTTTGCCTCACGCTCTAGTCTAAACATAATAAATCTTGCGCTCATTTTTTCAATCTTCTGTTGCACTCAATCCCTGCACTATGGAGACCATGGCCTGCCTTTTGTATTATTTTCCTGCTTTCAAGGTATGCCTACGGTTTAGCAGTCTCCTCATTCACACCATTACTCAAAACCAACATCTTTCTTTGTTTCGTGTGAATTTGACGGTGTGAAGTCTGTGCACCAGAAACTGAACTGTAACTAACCACCAGTTGTTTTCTGTATAGTTACCAGTAAGCAAGTCCTCTCTAAGTATGCATGTCTCCGTTTTGAATGCCAAAAAGATGCTGATAGCTTCTAAGCCAATCATCTATATGCATGTCTCCATTTTGAATGCCAAAAAGATGTTGACGGCTTCTAAGCCAATCATCTGTTGGTCTGACAATCATCTGTTGGTGTTTAAAAAAACAACACCTTCACTTGAGTAGGAACCTTGTCCTTCTTTGTCTACTGTTTGAGATTTCACGTGGTATCTATGGTAGTTAGGATATTGCAACATTGTTGGGGCTGTAGGGAGATACCCAAATTTGTCCTAGTCCTAAATTTAAAAGTAGCTTAATTTCATAGAGTTAGCTAGTTTTGAAAATATTTAAAGTCTACACATACCTGGATAAACTTTAGAGGACCTCTCTTAGCTCTTATTTTAGGTATGTTTCAATGGTTATGCTAGTGACCTTTTTCAGCATGAGAATTAATGTTAATTCATGGCAAGCCAGAGCATTATTATAAACCTCTTGACTGTTCCGTTTTTTAGGGCTTTGAAATGTAATCAAAGTGGATTTATCTGATACTGAGAGATGAAACAGTTACCAGCCTTAGGTCTCCTCCCTTTAATTTTTCTAGGAGGTTACTGCCAGAGTAAACTGAAATTGGAGGTGGTTTATAGTCATGCTGCAGCCTGTACACTGCACTTGCTCAGGAGTTTATCCAGGAGGATCAGCTGATCCTACTGCAGGATGGTGACCTCTGGCAGAGACACAGGACAGAAACAGCTGCTTCAGCTCTCGCAGCTAAACCTGCTTACGGCGATGGGTGGGAGTTGTTAATACCATTATTTGTTTAATTGTAGGGCTAATAGATTTGTGTGTGTGTGCTTTATTACAATAGAATACATTAAATAGAAGCGGAGGGAAAATTGAGTGTGCTACTTGGGAGCTGGTTCCCAATTATTATTCCTTTCTATTAAAAAGAGACTAAAATGAAAAGTAACGAGAATCATACTCTGCTTTAAACTTTCCAGTAAAAAGGCAGCCCACCTTGAAATGTCTGGTGCTAGGGGGGTGCGCAGTGCTTTTAGGAATACAGGGCAAGAGTGAATTTTAATTAGCCTAGTGTTCTTATTTTCCTCCAAATATAGATAGGCTTAGCTTTCTCAACTTTAGTACTTGAGAATAGGCAGCCAAGTGTGCTCTGGGAACTATTTGCTAGGAGTCTGTTAGAAAAATGGGAATCTAAAAGTTATTTCTGTTTTAATAAAGTCAGGATAAAGTTTTTAATGCAACCCCACTCCCCTCCATAATACCCTTTATAAACAAAATAGAGATAAAACAAATACTTGCTTTGCAAGCTACTGTGGGGATCACAGTGGTATTTTGTACTGGCTTGTGAAGTGCTGTGGGAGCTACCTCCTATCCTTGGGTCCGCTGTGGATCTGCAAGGGATGGTCCTCTCAGGAAAGAAGCTGAGGGCACTTGGCACTGGAAAGTATCTTACCCATACTGGAGATGGTGAGAGAATTGGCAATGAGGAGGTGACTAGTCATTCTGCAAGGCCTGGTCTGGGGCCAGTTTTCATTTTCATCTTGTTCTCTTTCTGTTTTTCTTTCTCTCTCGCTTTCGTTATTTATACCAATGAGCAAATGTTGCTTATTTTTAGCAGCCTTTCCATTTTGACCAGGCACTGATCCTAAGTAATGGAATACTTGTGGCCCTCCCTCAGGCACCATTCTACCTCTAGTAAGAGCAGACAAATGCAAGCTTTGGTGTAGGGAGTTATTGATTTGCTTCCAGGCAAGTAGGTGTGTGTGATACATATAAAAGGTGCCCATGTATACCATCTATTAACACTCCAACATCTTATCAAATGGCCTTGCATGATCTGCCTTGGACTCTTTGCGAGAAAAATATTATGTTGTGTACCTCCATAAAGTAAGCAGCTTTGCAACTTATTTATTTTAGAGGATGTAAACCCAACCCTAAAAGCCCAAACCCAACCAAATATGCACACCCATTTCCACAAACAGAGCTAGAGCAAAGTCCTCCCTTGAGTGCAGACAGTTTCAGTTCTGGGAAGCAGGTGGATCAGTTAACAGAAGGAGAAGTAAGAGTTACATAGGTAGTGCGAAATGCTGTAAGCCCCATTTTTATCCTTTTCTAATTTAGATCTTATATCACCAGGTTATTGCAGAGATGCTGTAGTGATAATAGAGTCCTGAGGGAAGCAGTTAGGGGAGGGCATCCACTGAGGTGTGGATGTCTGGGGAGTCCCTGCCTCACAGATTAGCAGCTGGCAAGCCACATCTTCCACTGAGTGTCCTAGCAGCTTTATGTCTACTTTCCAATTTCCTCTTCTAAACTCCTTTAGGCTGGAAAAAAAAAGTAAGGGAGGATGTATCCAACTTGGGACAGCAAAGTTTATCCTTTCCTATCTTTACTCAAAGCATATCCAAAAGAACTTCAGAACCAAGGAGTAGCTTAAACTGCAAGGAAAGAGATGCAGACTTTATGGTCTTGCCCATCCATGCTAGTCCTGCATCGCCCTCAAGTACAAGGGATTTTCTGGGATAGCAAGTGCCCTTGGTCACTGTTGTCTGCTTTGCATCAACAGCGCTCCTTTCCTAGACACATTTGTATTGCTGGTGGTGAGGTGCTTTCTGGCTCATGCCTATTTCAGTTCCAGCTTGAAGGAAAGCAGGTGAGGAAGACTGTCCCACACTGACAGTGTCACTGAGACCCCACCCAACCTACAGGTATAGCTGCATAACTGCTTGGTCCTCTCAGTAGGATCTAGTTTTAACACATTCTATAGGTTTCTGTCTTCCTTGTTTTCAGGCCTGATTCATTTTGATAGGGTTAAGAACCTACTTACATGCATGCTTATGCTAGCAGAGGAAACTAATTTTTTGCTAATGGAAGGACAAGAGGGGCTAGGGGGACATTAGTCCGGCACAGCCAGAGCAACCAATGGCCCTGTGCTTAATTTGCTAATGCCGTGTCTACCCACTTTTGCTACTGCTGTGAAATTACCATTGATTGCAATTGAAATATATTTGAGATGGGGAGGAGAAGAAACCTTGTTTAGGAAACAAAATTATGCTGCCTTTGAGAGGGACCTAGGTACCTTTTCTACTATAGATCTTTGTAATCTTTCCACCTTTTCCCCTGTTCCAGTTGCTGATGATTTTTTCTGTGCTCTGGTGGATATCTCAGTTGAACCGAGTCTCCTCTTTGCCAAGTCCCTGTTTTGGTACTGTCATTCAAGATCCAGTTCTTATTAACTATCCTGAACTGGTGGAAGGGGGGAAGGTATCTATTCTGAAGCTACTCTTTTAAGTTTAGCCATATTTGTATATTATGATCTGCATGCCTCTTCCCCCAAATTACTAAAATTGCAGCACAGTTGTCCAGGGTTTACTTTCCAGTAAATGACTCTTATAGTTGGTATTCCCATTAATGACTATCTTAGTCTGAAATGCAGCAAGACATCTAACATGAGTGGGATATGATATACCCACCACAAATAAATACAACACTGCATGTTTTCATATTTTCAGGTAAGCAGGCTGGTGTTAGGGAAAAAGGTTAGTCTATTAACACCTCTGCTCCAAAGCAAGCTGACTTCCTTTCTACATGGAATAATTATTTTTTCACATAAGTCCTTAGTGCCTCTGCTTTGCTTGCACTTGTAAGTCTCAAACATTGCAATACAGATAGCCCTTTATGAGTGGAATCTGAGGTCATGTGTCTGCATTTAAAATTTAAAATCACTGTGCATGGAGTATCGTGCACTGGCTTGTGAATGCTGTAAGTGTAGGGGCTGTGGGTCCATATTTCAGGTGTGAAGAAAGTAGGGCCTTTTTTAGCACTTAAAGCTCATGTGTGCAACTCACACTTATGAGTACCTTTGGCAGAGCTTTATAAATTCTGTCAATTCATAGCTGGCATCTCACCATACCTATGGTCAGGACTACATATAAATATGTATCTGTTCTATACATAACAGAACCATTTAGAGCATCCCTACAGCATAAAGGTGAAGTGAACTTGGGCACAAAATTTATTATACCTTTGTGGAAGACCTGCTGGGGAGAATACTGAAAGGCCTTTTATCTGCCACAGTCCAGGGTTCACCAGTCATGTTAGGTGTCTGGCAATCCATGTGGCTGTTTATGTAGTTCCAGCAAGGATTAAGGATCTTTGACCAAAGACAGTTCAGATACAGGTGATGGTGGGAACAGTGATTGTAACCAGCATGACAAGGAAATACCAGAGATAGGAAGGCTTCTATCCTGGATCTTGAATCCTGGGACTTTCATGGATAAAAGGTTGCAGCTGGAGTTGGAGAGGTTGTAATGACACACAAATCTTTGGTTTAATCATCTTCTAAAGTCATGCCCAGGGTTGGCTTACAGAAGATGAAAAAAGCTAATGAACCCTGAGGAGGACTGATCTGCAGCTGTCCTCAATAGCTTCCTTGAAGGAGATCTTTTTTCATTGCATATATAACCACTGCATGTTGCTGTTTTGAGCAGCTGTGTCTTGGCTGCTCTGATATGCTCATTGCTGGAACTATGTCTTAAAACTCTAGCCAACACCTGAAAAAATATTATTTAAGGTGGCATTAACATCTAGGTTCCAGCCACAGTTTTGAGCTGAGCACACTGCAGTTGAAATAGGAGAGCCTGTCCGTGCCTTAGAAAGCTTATTTTTCTATCTGCAGACACTTAACTTTGAAAGAGGAAATGGGTAAAGGCGATCCAGCTTGTTCCATCCAATGTGAGCTGGCTAGATGAGTCAGGGAGATTCTTAATAGGTGTGAGATTGCAGTAAGATTGGAGCAATCTGGCAGAACTGTAAGAAATCTGATTTAAAACCCCCAAAAGTCAATCCACACTCAGTAGCAGGGCTAGGAGAAGGACCTCAGGAATGGAGCATAAGACTGGATTTCAACTTCTCTTGCTGCCCTTGCCACAAATTTTTGTGTACTTATATATGCTGTATACCCATATTTCACTGCTCTGCTAGACTAAGAATTTCTATGTTGTGTTGCTGTATGACAGAAACTGTTAGTCTTGCACCAATAGCACAATTTACAAAGGACATACCCAAGTGATCTAGAGTGACTGTACCTATGCTGGTGGAAAAATTTGAATTCAGAAATTGAAAGGGCACATTCACAAAGAAAAAAGTTGCATTACCAACATTTGTTAACCAAAATACCATAACTAGCTTGGGGTAAGAGTTTAAGGCTGTCTTTTGTGGTAACAGGCCTGTGTAGAGAAACTGGGAGAGTACTGGGGTGAAAATTTCAAGCTGTTTGAAAACAGTGTTTGATACTATGGCTATGTTTTTAAATTAGTTCAAGTAAGGAGCCTTTTTGTCCTAGCAAGTATAAAGTATTAAATGAGATGTTTTGGAAATATGAAATATATGCTTGTGTTAATATCTTATTGGCTAGTTAGTATTTTGAATAAAGTTGATAATCGTGAAAGCTTTAAAAATTAACTCTTTGCAACTGATCATTTAATTATGATTGAAGGCAGTGAAGGAAATCTGAAACATTCAGTAATTTCAGCAGTACAACTGAGGAGGCTATCTTCTGTAATTCTCTAATATTTCTGATGCAAGAACAGAGACAAGGAATTTATCTTCAGCAATTGCTTTTGGAAAAACATCCTTGCTGGTAATTTCTTTTTTATTCACAGAATACCTGAAAGAAGGGAGAAATTAGTGAAGAAAAAAAAAATAAATATTGCAACACACCGCTTAAAGGTGTTAATATGACACTAATGAACCATAGCCTTTCCAACTCATAGCTGGCAACATTATCACCCATCTGTTCCGAGCGGGATGTGCAAGCAGAAGTCAGGGCTGAAAACCCTCCACCTGTTTTCAGAAAGTGAGTGAGCACACACTGAAGTTACTCAGCGTATTCGTTCCGTCTTCAGCAGTCTGGGTGATGTTGTTACTACTACTTTTCTGCTGTCTCATATCTCCCACCGCCATGTGCCAGCTGATAGGGGAGCTGTGACATACCACACCCCCGCGGCTGGGAAGGGGGTCACATGGACTGGTCTCATCCAGAGCACTTTAAAGAAACTGATAAGCTCTATCTCATTTAACTTGGCCTTTGGAAGACGCCTGTGGAAATTTCTGCAAAGGAGGTGACATCAGTTGTTGTCACAGCTGCTGTGTAAGTCTGCAAGGCTGTGTCTGTTCAGTATCTGCCTGGGGTGTGTATGTGTGTGAAAATAGATATTGTTAATAGATTGCATTTAAATCAAACCCAGTTCATATGGAGCTGGCAAGGAAGTTTGATCGCTCAGAATAGGTGCATTATCATCGAGACTTGAGGCAATGATGGAGTATGCAAACTTAATAAAGCACGAAGACGTCCAGCTTTGGAGGGCCGGTGTTACATTTGAAACAAACCTTCTCTCCGGGGAATTCCAAGTGTTAGCATGTGGGACATACTCCAGCTGCTAGCTGCTCGGACTTAAAATAAACCAGGCAAAATCCCATATTCAGGCTCTACCAACTGAGGCAAGCTGCTATTGCAAACATTTCATCTTCCTTTTTCTTCCAGTTGTGTCCAAATGACAACAGATATTTTTGAAAGGGCATTTGAACCTTAGTATTTCACAGAGATTTCCTTGTGCTTCTCTGTAGTGATGTCTTTCTCAACACAGTTATAAATTTAGCAAAGAATCTGATTTGTACAGGTTGAAACACTGTTCCAGGAAGGCTGAAATTAAAAAAAGAGTTAGAAGGAGTATTTCTAGCTTGTGTGACAATGACATTGCTGCCAATACTACTGCTTTCCTAATCCTAGATACTTTAAAAATCTCAGCATGACTTCATTTACAGAGAACTATGTGCCTCATTGAACTGTGGAGACCCTTTTCCTTAAAGAGAAACACATGTGACTTAAGGGTGATTTGTTTTTTTCTTCTTTCTTAACATATTGAAAAGGAAATAATTTAATGTGGAAGACACCATAGCAGGATTCCAGGGAAAAAAAGAAGTCTGGGAGATGTACGATTGTTTGACAACTAGGATATGAATAACTTTGAGGAGGTCTGAAAATAGACTACAGTACTGTTTTCTTTGTCTTGTGGTTTGAAATTTGCTTCAGTTTTTTTTTTTAATTTTATGTTAATAAACCTCTGACTATAATTTATTTCTAAGGTACTGAGATGCTTGGGAGGGGTGGGAAACAATCACTTTAATGCAATCTATGCAAATAATATCTAATTTTTTCAACATTGTCCTATGTGAAACTTCATTCATCAAGACTACTCAGTTTTTCTGTGATAAAACCTGTTGAGCAACATAATACAAAACATTTAAGAATTCAGTCCTCTTATTACTGTCAAAGCACAGATATTATGCTCTACCAGTTAGCTTGAAAAGTGTGCAAGTGACTGATGTGACTAACCTTCCTGTTTCTTTTCTTCTTCCTTTAGACACAGACACACAAATTCTTGTTCAAACCAACAAGATTATCCAGGATATATTTATAAGGGTTAACTCTGACAAGCTTTGGTTAATCATATACAGTGCTTGGGATATCTTTTGAAGGTATCCTGAACACTGTGACAGAAGTATTTGTCACTCAAACTATTTATAATTCTAGGAGTTTGGAGGGCAGATAGATGCTTATGCTTTTTCATATGAAATGACAGCTCTTCCTTTATACAAAAGGAATTGGCTATGCCTGTATGGATACGTCAGGCAGATCTGGACCATGCTGTTTTTTTGAAATGCCACGTTTACATCCTGGATGCACTTCTTGTCACTTGATTAACCTTTCTGTCTCACAGATGACATTGTAGCTCTGTGAATGTCAGCTTGTTGTCTGCTGGACCTCTTGTTTCTGTGGATGGTTGGAAGAGGTCGGTGCAGGGTAACTCAAGAAACATGAAACTATTGTCCATATAGTACCTCCACTAGGAAATCTTCAAGGGCTCTCAAACTGAATAAAACTATGAGCTCTACTGTTAACTTTTTTTTTTTGATGACGTGCAAAACTATACTAAGGCCAGTCAGCCTTTGAGAAGTAACACTGATAAGCATCACAGATTTTTTTCTTTATTTTCCTAACCACCTCAAGCAATTAGTTTTGAAGATTTCTTGGCAAAGTTTACATGTAGGTTATCTTTCCCTCCTATTCCTTCTTATGTCTCTTGAATTATTCTTAACTCTATGTTTCTGGGAATCACGGGCAACGTATAGACACAACGCCTGCAGCAGGCATGCAAGGAATGTTATGAGGGTAGCAAGCTTCCCATTTCCCTGGTCACTCAGAAGATTTATGTGCCAGTATAATGAGAATGAATGATGAGCTGTTTTTCATTGACAGAGACTTTATCGGTCTGTCTACGCACAAGAGGTTTTGAAAGTTGATAACCTTTGTGCTTCAGGTTTTGTTTTGAACAGATGGAACAGGAGAAAATAGTTATTGGTAGATGTAAAACTGGACAAACAAACTGAAGGGTATTAGCCAAGCTCTGGCAGTAAATCTGAAAATCTGAGCTATTTATACAGTTGGAAACAGGGTTGGGATATTTTCATTATTTTGGGACACAGCATGGACTTTTATAGAGTTACAGGATGCTCCTGCCTAGAATTTCAGTCTATTCTATTTTTTAGGTTTCTGTGAGACAATGTGATATATTGCAGCTTTGGTCTGAGCACTGAGTATAAATGAAGGGGCTGATTTTGAACTCTGAAACTGAGAAGTCTCTAGGTCACTCTAAAGTTGCCCAGACACAAGGCATGTTAAAGTATTTTTTTTGCCATTCAAGAGCAAGATAAAATGTCCATAGACAGAACTACTATTACTACTTTATAAATTATTCACTTCAACACCTTTCTCATATCATATCAAGTTAATGACCATTTTGTGTGTCTGGTATACATCCAGAACCCCTGTTGTAAAGTCAAGGTTGTGTGAGATATCCCAGTTTGCATTAGTAAATGCTATAGGACACTATATTATTTTGACAAGTATCATAAAGCTACATAAATAGAAACCATACTTTTAGGATTTTTTTTTCTAAAGGATACAAAGTAAAGATTAAATACCGAACTGTGATTTTTATATATATTACATAACCACCCCCCCTTTATGTCATAGTCATAAATTCTTGGGGACCTGAAAGATAAGAGCCTGAAATTTTTTGCTTTTATATACCTAAAATGTAGCAAGCTTTAGAAAAAAACTAAGTATTATGTCTACTGGAACCACATTAATTCCAGAAGAAACCTCTGTCTTCTCTGGTATTTATGATCTCCTAATATCCACTCCTTAAAAGTTTTGGTATTCTCGAATGTTCTAGCAGCTCCATGTTATAAGCTTTTGAGGCTGATTTAAAATTTCACCATGCATTTTTGCAGTTTGATAAAGAACTTAACCTGGGACTTAAGGGCTTAGGTCCTATTCAGAAGTTGCCCATGTGCAAAAACATTTTTCTGAAACATATGGGAAAGAACTGGGTGCTCTTACACACATGCCTGGAAGATAATTGGAAATCACTGTGCTCCACTTTTCAAAAATAGGATCCATAAAACCCCCTCCTGGAATGACACAAAGCACACACATTTTCTCTTTGGAAGGCATTAACTTGGCGTTTTTATGCGCACCTACAATATGGTGGTTGGAAAGGTATTTGGAAGTGTTCCCTCAATAATAGTCTCATCACCGTCCTCATATCTGTGTTGGCTGTATTGGATACAGACTATTTACCTCTGTGCCGTTGTATAGCAACCCGTGAAAGTTAGAGACAGAACTGTGTACGGTGCTTAGTGATGGCAGCCAGGCCAGACAGTGGCAGCCATGTGGAGATTCTTGTGTCTGCTGTGCACAGTCATGGACAGTGGCACTTGGCTGGGGGTCTTGTGGGGAGAGGGGGCAAGAGGTCCAGCCAGAACAACCCTGTTCTAATGCACGGAGCAACCAGGGGAGAAGAAAAAGGAACAAAACTGCTCTCTTGGGAGCTCCATCTTTCCTAGGTGTGTGCCTGTGCCTAAATTATTTCATTCCCTGAACTTGTAATGGAAAATCTTGCATGATTATAGCTTAATATACCATAGTCTGTATTTATGACTGAGTTGGCTTGAGTTAACAGTACCTTTGGAGATACACTGCTAGCAAAACATGCACCCCTAGCCAAAATATGCCTTTTATCAAGATGGGTTAGGAATATCCAGTGCTTCCCTACAGGCATGCTGCTACCTGTAGGTGAATTTAATAACACTAGATCATTGTGGTGTGGTTTTTACTGGCTTTTTTTCTTCATTCTTTTGAATCTATTTACTTAATCTTCCTACTATCAAGAGAGAAACACAACTACGAATGCAAAAGCAGGGTCAGATGGTGAGACTGGGTTGAAAGAAGGTATTTAGATTCTTAGGATGGTGCTCAAAAGAGCTGTGGGCTCAGCTATGCTACACAGCCAAGTACACTATAGAGATCCCTGAGCTAATGCCATGATCGGAAGCTCTGTTAGTGTTGTTCTGTTCTCCCTGGGCTAATTAACAAAGGTGCCTCTCAGCATACCTAATTAGCTCCGTTCCTGCAGCATCCTCGGGGGCAGGGCTAATTAGCGTGGGTGCTTTGCTATAGAGACAGGGCTATATTGCCTCTGGGATCTAAGCTAGCATCCGTGCACGGCATTGCAATGTACCGTGTAGACAAGCCAGTTTCCTCAAAGCTACCTCAGGATCTCTAACAGCCCTTTGCTGTGTAGACTTGCCCAGTGTATTAATGAGACCCCGAAAGCTTATGCAGGGAGAAGGATAGCAGCTTGGGATGTGGGCTAGAGGGTAACATTCTGGGAGACAGATGTTTCAGGATGAGTCCCAGATTCATTTGCATTTACTTTACCTCTGCATCTGCTTCTTACCTTTGGATTAAAAGTGTTGAAAGTCTTCATCAGCTGTAGTAAAGGCAAAAAATAGGCCTACATTGAGGCACATGAAGTCTGAACCTGCTACCTTGCAGCTTGCTTGTTTTTTGCTTTTAGGTTCTCAGCTGAACTTGTAGCTACTAAAAAATAGTTACAAACTAATGAACTGAAGCATTTTTAAAGCATATTTCCCTATTGCTGTGGTCAAATAATAATGATAACAAAGTATTCTTTATGGTTTTACAGACACTGCTTTCTCTGATCTTTGCAAGCTTGAGTAAGCATAGCTTCACATGAGCCCCTTGATGAGGCAATACAACAATTTTCCTAGTACAAATACTAAATCTGAGATGTGAAGACCAGCCAAAAGTAACCTGCATTTATTAAAAGGAACATGTACTCCCTTGTTTAACTTATTCTTGCACTGTGCTCCTCAGAATTTTCTTGTACCAACATTTTTTTTTATCAGCACTATTTTAACTTGCCGATATCAGGTGATTGCAGGTTCAGTTTAGCTGAGCTGACTTGAAAATGTAGCACTGCACTGTACAAGAGCTGCAGAAAGGTGGCTTATTATTCACAAAGGGGCTGTACACTGTAGAGGGCTGATAAACAAATGATCCACTGTTTCTGTCCTCTTCTTACAGTATCAGTAGCAACAGGCTGCACTGATACCTTCCCTGATAGCTCAGCCTTGCACAGAAAAACAGCGTCATTTGTGGCTGCAAATTCTAGCCTCTGCATGGAGTCCTTGGGGGCTCAGCACCTCCCAGAAGCTCAGTGGGAAACTCTTCCTGACGAGTAGGAAAGATCTGTCAGAGACAGCCTAATATGCCTCTTAATCTTACTTCACTTTATTCTCATCATTCTAACAACCTCAAAGATACATAACATGCAGCTATCCAATTTTCTCTCCTTCCCACAGGGAAAGCCTGTGGCTACACCTGCATCATATCTGAACTGATCTTGGGAGTGGTCTGAAGCCTGCAGTGCTCATTGTGTCTTGCTGCGCAAAGTTCATGTTGTCTATGAGCTTTACCTCCTCTGGCAAATGATGGTGCTGCCCATTTGTGAAAGACCCATTTTTTTACTGGGAGAACACAGTGGAAGACATGGAAGGTACCTGGTCAGACAAAAGGAGGTGACTGCTGGAGTTCCATTGCAGCCATGTATGCTTGACATGCACAGATCAGCCAAGAATGTATATCAGCAGGTAAAAAAATCTAGACTTCCTAGCCATGTTCTTAAATTCAGCCTCAAGGATGAACACTGCCTGAAAGAGAGAGCAGAGGTGGCCTCTGCTTCTCTCACTTCCAGTAGGGAGAAGTCCTGTGAGAGATGATGAGCCTTTGTAGCATTTCTCTAGAAATGCAGGCAGGAGAGGGGTCTCTTGCAGCCAAATCACCTTGTGGCTGTTTCCATATCCACCCACCGAACTCTGCTGTTGTGCAAGAGGGGCCATTCTTCCTGATGTTCCTTCTTGGATCAGTTGTAGTTAGGTGCAACATGTGAGTTTTCAAACAAGAGGTCACCAAGACCTCCTAGTGAGAGCTATTCACAACATCCTCTTCATAGAAATGACTTCTGGCTTTAATGGATGATTGTGTGCCATCAAAGAACAGCATTATTTACATGTATGGATCCTCCTTTGTGGATATTGCAGAAATATTCCTGTTTGAGCTATGTGCAAAAGAAATCTGGGATTAAAAAAAAAAGCCCCTCATGAGCAGAGAGGAACAAAAGACAAAGAGATGTGTGTCTCAGCAAGACTTCCACAGAGAAGCCTCAACATGTGTGCCAGGTGAAAAAGAATAACAGGATGACTTCAGTGTTGGCTTGCAATGGGCAAGGGTGGGCCCTTTTCATCACAGTCTGGCAGAGAAACGTATAGCTTCAGCAGAGGGAGGAAGTATAGATCCTTACTTCAGAAATATAAATCCTTTTTTAATAAGTGACTGAAACCGCATGAGTAAAGAAGTCTTTTCTAAAGAAAAATGTCTTTCGTAAAGAAAAACTTCTTTCCTGATCTTCATATCTTTAACTCTTTCCCTGCCTGATGGAATGTTGCTATTGCTTTCACTTTCCTGCTTTGTTCAATCTCCTGTGCATTTTGTGGAAAGAGTGAGCAAGCTGTGTTGCTTAACACAGAGGTCTCCAAAAGGTCAACAATCACACCTAGACCTACATCAGAAATAACTGCAAGACAGGGAAGTTGCAGAATGCCCAGTGGCCACGTGATCCTACAGGAGCCTCAGAGAAGGGCTTTTAAAGGGAAAGGCATCCATGTTCTTATTGAAGCTGATTTTTTTCTTTCTTGGTTTTTTTTCCCCCGAGGCTTAGGTTCCAGTAACAGATTCATCTTGCCAATTTTGAGCGATGCATCTAGTCACCTAAGCCCTGGCTGTAGTCAATGAGGCTAAATAAGCAGGTCTAGAGGACAATTCATCCCATGTGTGTTAATTTGGAGAGGTGGGGGTGGTGGAAATGAGTGCCCTTGGGAAGGGTCTGCCTGCTCCTGATGACAGGGGGACAGACTAGGCAACTTTCTGGGACTGTTTTTTGTTTCTGGCAAAAATTTGAGTAATGCAGTGCTGCCTATGGTTTTGTTTTGGCTGAAGCAAGGAAGTACTGGAAAATACAAGAAAGAGGCTGA
This sequence comes from Pipra filicauda, assembly GCF_003945595.2. Classification (NCBI taxonomy): domain Eukaryota; kingdom Metazoa; phylum Chordata; class Aves; order Passeriformes; family Pipridae; genus Pipra; species Pipra filicauda. The sequence continues at coordinate 2,440,644 of NW_024104665.1, read as the reverse complement.
AGCCCTGAACATTAACCAGGTATCACAAAGGTGTATGTAAGGGTCCATGCCTCTGAATAAAGGATGGAGATAAGAAAAACATTTTTAAGTTTAATTTGCTTGTACTTGAACAGTTGCTAGCAGGATTTGAACACAAGATAGGAAGTCAGTATTTGTGTACTGGTTTTGGCCTGTTACTGTTGAAGTTGTGATCGGGTTTAGATGCTGTTACAATTTACAGAGAATACGACACCCTTGAGAGTGATTTTGTAGCACAGATAAAACATAATGAATCACCTAGTGCCATAGTGCAAAATTTTCCACTCCCCTACTTATGTTTTATTTTGATATCTGCAATTCACCACTTTAAACAAAACAAATGGTTTTTGATTTGCTTTGTGCAATGAAAGTCAAGGCTAATTTTCATAGGAATATTTAATTTAAGTACTGAGATAAGAGCGACCAACCGAGATTCTGACAATTTTATCAGTGCAGTCTAGTGTATAAATCTTGTTACAACAACACTTGCCCTGAATAAAAAGCAGGTATGCTAGCAAAGACAAGAGATTTCCCAGTCTAATGCATCCCAGATGATTCCAGTCTGGGCATATTTGTGCAATCTGAGTGAGACTGGCCTTGCTCTCTGCTGCTTTTGTTGGACCTGGTGGCCAGACCACGCTCAGCACCAGGCAAGGCTGAATCTGCTGAGCTTTCGGATGCTGGGGAACTTTGCTGAAAAGGGAAAGACTCATGAGAACAACTTGATTCTCTGCTTTTCCACCAGTGGCTAATTTTAGCAAAACTGTCCTTAGCACATGTGTGTGGGAGGGCAGACATTTCCTTTTTACGTGACCTTACTTTGTATAGAACCAAATCCAGACCAGTGATTTCTCTCTCCCTTCCTTCTTTTCAAATTCACCTCACTGAAGGCAAAAAAAGAAAAAAACTTAGAGAAATCTGGGGTTTGTGTGAAGGAGCAGATTTAAGTAGGAAGCAAGTTAGCAGAAAGTTTCTTGCTGAAACTTGAAACTACACCAAAACATTTGGTCTAATGTCCCAGAGCTGTTTTCCTGCTGTTCTCTTCATCATTTGATTTATGAGTTTATATGTGCCTAACAGGTAGAACTCTGGGCTGGAACATATATTTTTGTTCGGGTTGCAAATCCTTCCTGTGCCCCCACTCTGCTTTTCCTGCTCCCCATGGTAGCAGAAAAATTAGGGCATGTTTATAAAGGTACTGTTTTCTTCCTTGGCCAATCGTGCTGGCTGAATGACTCATAAACCAAACACTGATAATATCAGCTGACAGTTATTTAAACCTGAGGTTTCAGGTTAAGGAGTAACAATGAATGCAAATATAGCTGGTGAGAGGCTGTTTGTAATGCACACGTGTGTGTTAGATCTTGAGAATTTTTAAGGATTGTTACCACAAAGCTCTATAAAACAAAATTAGAAGATACAGGGAGTTCATTCGAGGGTATATGTCTGTTTTGACGATATGGAGGTGTACTTGCTTCTCAGGTAACCCCCAAAAAACCTGCAGCTGATTCCTGAGCTCAATAGAGCGAACACCTCTAGTTTTCCTTGCAAACACCTCTTGTTAGTAACAGGATTGCTGGTCACTTGTGACTGTCTCCTGAAAGAGGAAGGTATAGTATTTTAAAAAGACCGTAGGTTTGTCTAAGTGCCAGTAATTAGTTAAGCTGTGCCTTGAAATGCCTCCATTTGGGGCATGGTCTTCTCTGCTCCAACCCACTAGCGCATTCCAAGGAGCTAGGTCATTGCAGAGACCACTCCAACAGGCAGGTTGCACACAGACACCCACTACCACCATCTGAAAGAGGGAGCTAGGCATGGGCCATTTGCAGGAGGGTTCTCAGAAATGGCAACAGGCAGATTTCATGGTCTCATTCTTTCAATGCAGCAATATCAACTATGGCGCTGTCAGAAGGGTTTCAATTTAGAAAATCTCCTGCTTATTCTGTTAGGGTAAAAAATGTCCACTTGCCCCTCGCACAGATTTTCTCACTCTGGATGTACAGGTGGCTTGAAATTATTTTTTTTTTTTTTGACACCTCATTGTATTCCTCATCTTCTCCCCCGTAGAGAGAAGAGAGCTGCTTTGCTGCTGCTGAGCTACCTCTTCCTGGTCTTACTGCTAATAAATGATACAAGAGCTTGGGTGAGAAAACTCTTGCTGAGCCTGAGACTGAAGCAGTGAAACACCAGGGAATATACAACAGCAGACAGGAATCATCTCAGTTCTTGTCCTTTCCTATAGTGGCGACAGGAAATAGAAGAGCCTCTGGGATATATCCTCACTTTTCCTCTTCTTACCTCTAGGTCAGTGTATCTCTTTCTAACATTCATTTCCCCCTAAGTGCTTCTTTGCCCCCAGAAGTTTAAGTGTGCACATTTTTTCTGGGGAAACCTGAGAGATTGTGGTCTAGATTTAAATAATATAGGAAGCAAGACTGCTTAGTTTAAATATGGATATACTTTTCTTTGGCATTTACTTTCTGCTTTATGGGTTTTTCCTCCCCTAGAAAATCAATGCATAATAGTTTCGCTAAAAATGCTACTCTGGACAACAGAAAGAAGTGAGATTCTGCTTAGACAGTCTGTTAGGTGTGTTAATGATAGATGGATTACTGCATTCATGTCATCCTCTCATAGTGATATTTTATTAAATTTTGTTGTTTTGGGTGAAATGGGGATTGGGGATTTTTTTTCTTGGAAACACTAGTCAGAAGTGTGGGATGGCATTGAAAGGAATGGTTGGGTTTGGGCCTTCTACCTGTAGACCTTCTCCCTAGTTTGTGATTTGTTGGCCTATATCTCTTGACAGAACTGATTGCATTGTGTTAGCTACATGGCACTGAATTGTATGTTTATTAAGGAACAGAGAGACCGATCACATCAACATGTATTACCTTTAGGCTTAGTCTTGACTGGGTTATTAAATTAAACTACTTTGTCAACAGGGCATATAAACACACCGAAATGTCCTAGAAGAATTTACAAATTGTATAATTAGTGTTTAGAGTAGCATACTTTTAGTACATTTAATAGCTAACTCAGTGTTTGAAACCAAGCTAATTAAGTTCTAATCTGGACAAAGGAATTAATTTCAATCACCCAATCTTCCATTACGAGTTCATGAAAGATTCATAATTTCCAGGAACAGGAAATTCTTAGAAAAAGCTGCAGATGCATATTGTAAATTCTAGGACAAAACTTAAACTTTATCAGGTCTTGTTTATACAAGTCCAGTTCAGCTGACTCAAATTGTTCATCCTTGTAGTGTGAGTGTGACCCAACTGAGATATGAAACTGGAGTTATTTTTCTGAAACTCCATCCAGCTGTACGTCACAGCTGTGTCTTTTTATCTTCTAGTGTAATTTTGGACAACAATATAGTAGAAACCAATACAGACCTCTATCTCTGGTTGCTAGTTGTAACATACATGTCTATGAAGTGGTGCAGAATCCTGTGGGCAGCTCAATTGTCCAACTTCCTTCATGTTACCTACTTTATATTATGCATTCACAGCATTTTTAGCTGTTTTTCCAGAAGCTGATCATGTTATTATCACCTTGCAGAAAAAAAGCCACAACACTTGAAAGTAGACAAAGTCTTGATGAAAGTTCACTGTACCTTCTTTGAAAAATCAAATACTTCAGCTTTTTTTAAAACTTGTAAGGAAAACCCCTTCCCAGGGACTTCATAAAATTTTATAATCCTCACTCTGCATAATGACTGATAGAAGGTGGAAACACTTTAGTGACCTGGAGGTCATCAAAGTTACTTATCCAAATAAAGATCAAATAGATGAGGTTTGTTACATGGAATAAGTGATAAGAATGAGGTGTTCAATACAAGTGCTTTGAACAAGTTAAGTTATGCCTTCTTCCCCCTGCAGCATCAAAGAGTTATGCTGTAACTGTTGCTTCCTCCTCCAAAATGTTTTGTTCTGGTTTTGTGCAGTGTGAGTTTTGTAGGGCATTCTCTCTCAGTGGTGGGAAGGGAATTCTTTGTGTAACTTATGTTTACTTCATAGGAGTCAAAATTGTGTACAAAATTAGTTTCAGTTTGCTTTGTGAGGCAGTGGCAGCAGCTTAAAGTGTAAGTACCATAATCGTGCTGGATTGTAGCGGTGATCTGTAAATGTGTTCAGATAAAAGGATTTCTCCAAATTGGGAAACAGTTTTTCCCAAGACTTGTAAAAACATAGTAATAGTTTTCTATTCATGTACAACCTAGCATTCAAATACAGAAAAAGAGGAGAAGGAATCAAGATGCAGTGAGAGCATTCGGTGGTTATATCTGGCTTGACAGATACTACGTGTTCTTGTAAGCCTAAATTCTGAACCAAAGGAAACTGCAGACATACAGATAAACAAGTGATTATATCTAAATTTTCATTAATCTTGTTCATTAATCTCTATTCCTGTGCCTCTGTTGCAACTACCTTTGCATGCTCTTCTAAAACTCTTCTAAACTGTCTCCTTTTCAAGGGTTCCTTCTAATAGAAATGCCCTTAAGTGAGTCAGTGAAATATTTACCAAAAATTCCCTAAATACCCATCATCTCATGATGGGTAAATACTATTGCTCAGGGTACATGCAGTGTGATTGATGATAACTTGCTTTATTTCATTATTTCAAACCTTTGGAACCAGATGATAAAACATTCCTAGCATGTGAGTTTCCTGTGCAATCAGTAGTTAATGATGATGATATCTGAAGCAAATCTTTCAAATTCTTTGGTGTTTTCTAATCATATTTAATACTAAATTTTTCATTTGATATTTCCTGCAAGGAAGATGCTGACATTTCTTGTCTTTACTGCTACACTTTGCGAGTCACACAGAGCTTGGATCCATTCACTAGCAAATAATATCATCACAAGGACTTTTTCATCATTCCAGTTCTTGGATGGGAAGAGTCTTTCTGTGTGGCTTTAAGCCTCTGAAGTCAGTTTTGGGTTTTTGTTGAAGGCCACTCCTGGAAAGCCTTCTGTTTGTTCTTCTGCCTTGGTTAGCAGGGACGCTAAAACAGGAGTGCAGCTGTTCATATGTATAAATGGGCAAAAATATCGCATTTTGAAGACAGCTAAATCCTTTCAAAGACTGCTACTTCTCTCCTGAGGCAATGTGTTTTGTGAGCAGTAGGCTTTCCCCAGAAATGGTTAGGACTTCTAAGTTAATGCTAGGGCTATTGTGGTAGTGTGGGACTGGATTTGGAGCATACTGTGGAGAGGCTCTGGCTGTCCCCAGCTCCTTTGTCTGCTCTGGGAGGTGGGGTGGGTGAGGAGAAGAAGGAAAGAGCATGTGATCAAGAAGAAAACAGGAGGACATGAGTAATGCATGACAGAACTGAACTTGGCACAGTAACAGAAATGTGAACCAGAAGAATCTCCTAAACACTCTACCAATGTTTACATGGATGGGAGCTCAGGTGGAGGTGCAGTGTCCATTCTCTACAAAGAGCTGATATACAGTTGACTATAATAGTTAAAACAGAAAGGGAAATGTAGCTCGCTCAAGTGCCAAAAGGACTCTGCAAGTGAGGAGTCAGGTGGGCAAAGATGACCAGGGTGGAAAATAGGCTTTTACTGATGGGGACATACACATTGGGACACTAGTAAAGCAGCACGTTACATGGAAAATGAATGCCATGAAAAACATTGGGAAAAGTGCAGTTTTAATAACAGAATATAACTGCATTATGTTTAGCAGATGTCTGCTAAAGTATTTATCTTACCACCTGCAAGATTCGCCACCAACATAAAACCTGAGAAGAGATGAAGGGATGGTGCCAGTAAGTGCTCTTTTAAGGAAAATAAGACTAATATTAATTTATTTATCTCTGCTTAATGTAGTGTCCAAAATGTATTTGTTGTCTTGCAAGAAGATCTGAGACAAAATAATATATCCAGCCGTTGACCCTAAGAGATTAAAATTCTATTGCTTCTGACCTTTTCTCTCTCCATTTTATACCACCGAGCATCAGGTTTTGACCAAATCCCATTCACATTAGTGGGATGACTTCTGTTGGTTTGAGTCAGGTTTTTGTAGGAACACACCTTGTCATAGTCTCTTACAACATTTAATGTTAGCTTTTAAGGTCAGCTTCAGTAACATTTACTGACAAATGTCGGGAATCAAGTCCTTACCCACCAGTTTTTAAATATTCAGATAGCAACACTGATTTTTTACCATTGTTCCTATCCTCTTGTATGACCTAAAAGAATGCCAAGTGACTTTGTACTATGTCTGCAAATGCTGTAGTTTGCTCCTAATGGTTCTTCTAGGCTGTGAAATGATTTATTGAGACATGATCTCTATCAGAGAGATTACAGATCAGAAGTAGTCTGATTAAAATATTTGGCAGTTCATGTTTGCTTTAAGATATGTTAAGAGACTAGAAGAATGATCTAGAAAAAAAAAGTTACTGTAATGAGTAAAATATTTTTCTTCTTAAATGTTTCTAAGAACTTTTTCTAAATTATCCATTTCACCTCTTCAAAGAACTGAGGAATTGCATAAACTCCTGGATATTTTCCCTTGCAGAAAATCCTGCAGTACTGCCAAATGAATTCCAAATAAATCCTTTCTGTTTTTCTGACTCATTGTGTATCAAGGTGATAGCTAGCATGCTATCCAGATCATTGCTTCGACTGGATAGTTTGCTCGCTGGCTAGCTTACCTCTAAGAGACGTGCTGGCATGAAATTAAAACTGTAGCAAAAATATATAACCTAGATATAAATCACTGGTCTTTGAAAAATTATTAAATTCGCCCCTGACTTAGTATACATCATTTTTTCAGGTCTCACAAACCCACCTACATTTAGGTGTCATGAAGGCCACCTAAATTTATAAAGTGCTCTGAGTTATCTCAAGGTATTTACACAACTGTTGCTAAATTTGTGTTGCCTAGATTCAATGCAACAAACTTTGGAGCGTGTGGTCACACTTTAAGACTTCTGCAGTTCATCAAGAAGCCAAGGCTTTGGCCACATGTCCTCAGGTGACTGGTTGGGTAACATTTCTATACCTCTACAGAAAAATAATAGGTTTGTATAGAGAAGTGTGTAAATAATAGGTGTTACGGTTATCTTTTTGTATTGACATAATCTGTTAAATTGTTAAACTCGCTGTTGAACATATTAGTAGGCATTAAATCTATACTTGCATGGTCTTCTCTTCTGCAGTGGAGGACCTGACATTTCTTTAAAAGATCCTGTGAAGCAGGAACTCTATAGCGTCCTCATGTAACGGGAAGGACTCAGACTTGATGATGTCCTGGGACTTCTCACCCCTCACTAGCAAGTGTGCTGACCCTTTCTATAGAGTGCCATGATGTGCTACAGCCTGCAGGATGGGTGCCTGAAGTCATCCTGGGGTCCCCATACTGTTCCCCCCTATGTAGCACAGCTGGGTGATGGACAAATCGCCCGTGGTCTCATGGGGGACACTGGGTTTTCTAATGCTTGTGGGAAAGCTTTGGCCCATCCATCTGCTCTCCTAAAGTGCTGCATGGAACGAACTCAGAATTAATCTGGGCGTCTACCATACCTGGGGAAGAGTCTCCCATGTCATGCAAGACTTAACAAAATTGGGTTTTGTTCAGGTTGCAGCAAGGTTGGGACAGGGCAGGGCTTTTCAGGCTGCCTGCTCCTGTGGGCTGAGAAGGGCAAGGGTATTTGCTGGCCAGCATGCCTCTTCCACAGCTGCTGGTGGCTTTCCAGGGAGTGACAGTCCTACCAGTGCCCTTCACACCCTCACCTTGTCCTGGGCTGGCTTCCTCTGGAAGGCAGGACTGGGCTGACTGCAGCCATTGGACTGCCTTCTGAAATGAGGCATTTCTCCTCCATCTCAGTAGACCTTGGTTTAGTTTGGGTGGCGATTGTTTACAGATTGTACCCTCTACTTAATAATCCTTCTGTGACAGCTGCTTTATCCAGCTATCATCATGATGTAAATGTTTTCAACCAAAGATCCTTGGATACCTACTAATATGGTACACTTTCTCATGTGTTTGCCAATTTGCTCTTTATTTGCCCAAGAAACTAGCTGAATTCATAATGTATATTTTTTTCCACTCTACTTCTGTTTCAGGGTAAAGTTTAATCCACTACTTGAAACAGCTTTTTCATTCTCTTCTCTATAATAAATTGCTAAACTGAAAGAAATGGAACCAAGATCCTTTAGCTTAAATTCACTGAGCTTTTGTTTTCAGATTGAACAGTGAATCTTAGAAAGCTTGTTTTTCATTTGTCCTGAAACCTTGCGCCTCCTGCCTCCCTCTTTTCGTGCCAATGAAAGGTAACCAGAGACAGCTGGGGGCTCTCTTTCTACCTCCCTTGAATGGGAGTGTCTTCTGAATGCCTCTTTCACGTACCTGCAAAGACCCTGCTCTGCTAACCGCTACGGCCGAGATTCTCAAAGGCTGAATAGGTTTTCATTGCCTGCATTTCTGGTCTGAAGCAGACTGAGAGAAATGAGTGTTAAGTAAACGCAGTGGCAGCCCTGCCAGCGTCAGCATTCCAGCCGGCAGTGTTGCTCTGGACCCGGACACCGCCGGCACAGACTTCTGTACGTCCAGCTGTCAGGGGGTTGTTTTACTTGTTAGCAGTTGAAAAGAAGAGGGATGAGAGGCAAAGCAAAGAGTGGCAAGTCTAGTTTTTATGAGGCTGTTTATTTTTTCTATAACAAATGTGTGGTGCCTTATAGATGTTGAATGGGAATTAAATACAGTGATAAAGTAAAACTATAAACTTACCAAGTCTGTTTTCAGCTGCCTTTGTTCTACACCTCTAAGCATCTGCAGAAAACATGTTCAACAGCATTCAGACACTTCTGTGAATTTATATTTGATTTTACTCAGGACCTTCTGCAGAGAACTGATCACCTTGCTGTAGCTGATTGAAGTTAATAGAAAATGAAGGTGTTTGTCTGTCTTTCCATACCAGGCCTTTTGTGTGTGAAGTCAGTGCTTGCAAGCTTTTAAGTGAAAGCAGAGGTTTACTTCCAGCTTTCTGTCATGAGCATTTTACAAGTCCTATGTTGCAGTTTAAAGATCAAGATTTAGGAAACTCTGACATTTGATAACGCAGAGGTGTGGATCTGGTGATTTTATTAGTAAGGGCAAATTCCAAACACCCTAATGCCCAGCTAAGAGTGGAAGTTACACATGGAAGGATTGTGCATTCATAACTTACTAATAACAACATAAGAGTATTGTCTGTTGCAGGAGGCGAAAGAACCTGAACTGTGTGAATTAGGGCTTTGTTTGTACAAACACCTTTTTGTATAGACAGGAAAATTTCCCCCTCCTACCAAAATAACCCTATTCCTTTACCACACATAGGCACTGTTACACCAGTTCAAGACTTCTCTTTTATTCAGGAGTGTGAATGTGCACTCAAGGACTTATCTTGCAGTAGATATAGGATGGGTTATGCATATTCTTCTACCTTGCTTTCTTCCAGTTGCTGCTCCATGACCTAGAGAGGTTACTCTTGTCCCAGTTGTTTGTTCAAGATATTTTCCTGGGAAATGCCATTCCCATAGCTCTGTCATGTAGCTGACTTGGATGGTATTGCCCTTCCTGTTTCACTTCTACTGAGCTGGTGGTTATAGCTGCAATGAGGGCATCTTGAGACATGTCAAGATTATCTAGTTAAGGCACCTAACATGGATATGCTAATGATGGCTAGAGTAGTGTAGTAGTGATGTTGGTTTTGACTTCTCAGCCTAATATATGTTATATTAGGAAGAAAATGACAAGTAAAAGGACTTGGCTGTATCATCAGTACAGGAGTAACCATAGAAGTGGAAGCTGGGAAAAAGTACCAGTGCAGCACATACATTGTTCAGCAGCAGTCTTGTGTCAGCCATGACCTGTGGCAGACACAATGGCAGGCACTACAGAGAGGTCCTGCAGTGAAGGTGAGCAGAAGGGCTGTTTGAGCAGAGAGACAGTAGATGTGTGGCAAACCCAGCCAGGCATCTCCATCATGCCCTGCAGCACCATGACTTCTGTGACTCAAACTCCACCTGCATGTTGGTGCGATTCTGGATGATCAGAAAGATAAGCTAGAGTAGCTCACCCTAATAACTTTCAGTGAGTACTCACAGCATCTGAAGTCATATTTACAAAATTGTACGTGTAGAGCTGCTAGTCTTCAACTGTGTGGTCCCAGAGGAAAATTCACATGTAGACTTCAGACTTCACTGATAAAGCATCAGCTTCTTGGAAATGGGATGGAAAAAAACTTTAGAAGGACAACTTGTCTGTAGGCTCAGAATCAGACCCAGTATACCTTGGATTTAAGGTAATGGCTGTCATAAGTTCCTGAAAATGATGATCCTTTTCCCCTCTCTCACCCCCTTTTTTTTTCTTTCAAATTTATTTTACCACATTATTAGGATTTCTTTTTTTTTAGCCTGATTGATTGTGCCGTGTTATTTGAATAGTCATTATTTTCAGTTTTGTATGTAGCTGTTTGTCACTTTATTGAAATGAACTGCCATCCCAGCACCCTGATCAAAGCAAAAAGCATGAAATTCCACGTGTTGCACTTTTGAGAGCAACAACAATGAAGCTAACCTTTCACCCTTGACTTTCTTTTAACCCTAATTTTGAAAGACAGTAGCCAACAATTCAGCTAACTTCCTAAGTAAAAGAATATTCAAACTAGCTCGATTGTAATGCAGCAGTGTCCTTTTCAAGTGAATAGAAGGTCTCAGAGTAATGCATAGAAATACAGAGGCTGGATAAGTTCATTACTTTGGAGTTTCTAGTGTGGTAATAGCAGTGAAATGGTTAAAAGGCTGACTTTAAAGTGGTCACAATTAGGCTTCAAAGTTAACACCCCACCCCACTGAGATGAATGGAAGCAGTTGACATTTCTTAGTGCTATTGTTTCAGTCTGGCTTGCTATAGCTTCTAAAATAAGACAACAGTACATCTGTTTACATTCTGCTTCCGCAAACCCAGATGGGCTAGAAACTTCATTGTTTTTTAAGTGGAAGCTTAGGTTCTGGAGAATACAGCAATATCCACGGGGTATCTGTAGGAAGAAGAGCTGAAAGAAGCCTTAATCACAGACATGTCCCCCTTCTCTGTAAACTACTATTGTCCCAGGACAAATCCGTGAACCACTCGGCAAAAATAAAGTAATATATATTTGAAGTACTTTTTACTTACTACATGACATGCACACAATAGCTTCTCAACAAGTTCCTAGCATGCAAATTTTCATAAATGGATGAGGTGTTTTGAACTTTTTCTCTTTTACTAAGCAGTGTGTAGAAGGTAAAGGTCTTGCTTTTACTGAGAGTGGTAGTTTCTCTTAAACTCTTCTTACAGAAAAACCTCCTGCCTCTAGAGAAGCCAGGGTTTCACCCAGTAGAGTTTGAGACCAGGTGTTACTTTCTCTGTTCACATGGGTAGAAACCTTTAATTTACCTCTGAGAGCTATGTAAAAAGAAATAAGATCCTTGAGAGGTGTATCTTGCGTTCTTCTGATACTTTCATAGGACAGCCACATTAGCTGCAGTAAGATTTTAGGAGCTGGACTGGATTAATAAAGGTGCAAGTAGGGCCAGAATTTGTAGCAGATGGTCTCTATTACCCCATGCCTCAGTTCGTGTAGGGAGTACACAGTGTCCTCTCTGACTCTTGTTGAGGGGTCTGCACAGTGGCAAACTGCCCTCAGTAGCAGCCAGAACTCTATGAGAGCTTCTCTGATAAAAGCGTCCCATTAGATATGCTTAGGCTGTAGATCGAAACCAGCTGTGAATCTGTCGGAAAGATTTTCCTCATTGTGCTTTCATCAGGGTGGAAAGTCTGTGTCTCGTTCTGCATATATATGTATTTTGGGCTTCATTGCTCTGACTTTGCAAGTCCTAGAGTCTGCCAGTGATGAGAGCTCTCATGCATACAGACTCCTTTTGTACCCTGGCACTGAGACCCTGCTTTCCTTTCGCCTGTGGACAACGCAGCTTGTGCTTTGGAAGTGACACTGTGGCCTCTCCCAAATGGTGTCTCCCAGATTTCAACCCGGGGTGTATTGTATGGTAAAGGCAAGCATGCAATCTGTGGTTTGGGCTTGTGAAACTTGTTTCTTGCCCAGATTCAAGTAGCATTTTGTCTGAGTATAAAAGACAGTGGCCCTGAGCCTAGACAGGCCTCCAGGTTGTGTGAGACAACTGTGGACATTTGGGAGTGTAAGCTGTCTCCTCTCGTTCTCCTCAGTTCCTGTGTTATGTTGAGAAGTACAGCATCTGGTCTGTATGAAGAAAATACCTGAGAAAACCCAACAGAAATATTTTTTTTGAAGACTTCTCCCATGAGATTGTTTTATGTTTCTATTGAAAAAAAAGTTTAAAAACAAAATAATGTTAAGTCATGCTGGAGAAAAGTAATTCCAGTGTGACAAAACTCCTACAGCATGGAGCAAGAACCATTCGATTCAGCTGCAAGAGGAAGGGCATGTTATTTAATCAAACAGAGGGTCAGAGAACAGCATCAAATTTGTTTCCATTCTCAATTTTCCTAGTCCATTTCTGACTGTGGGTTTCTATAGTATTACATAGACTTGAGTTATATCTTAACGCATCTCATGGAAGAAAATACATATCCTATTAGACCTTTCAAATTTAGTCAAAATGGGTTCTCCAAGACTACAGCAGGTCAGTGGCAGAGAAGTTAGAGGATATTTTGGCCGGTTCTGTTTGTTTTAACAAACAAACTGACCTGCCTCACTCTATTGCAATAGCATTGTGATACCTAAATTTTCAGAAGCCTAAGCTTTGCATATTATAACCCTAACACAGGTAGTTTCCTGAAGAGACCTGAAGAAAATATTGCTATAGCTTCTTTACCATTTGTGCCCTAACCTGCTTTTTGGCTTATAGTTGAAGGTAATTTTGATGGCAGAATTATCTTTTAGGGAATATCAAATTGCAGGAATTGAAAAGGACAAATCTGGACAGGACAGGAATCTGCCATCACGATGACATTATAAAGCAACTTCTGAAAAATTAACATGTTATCAGGAGAAAAGGAATTTTTTTTTTTAACATTGTGCTCTTTAATTTTTCTTTTAGAAAGGAAAATGAAGCCTTCCATTTTAAGACTATTTAGTTTTGAATAAATTGTGTATTTCCCTTTTGTGGTGCATTTCTTTAGTCAATTTATAGTTATCATGCCTACTGTTTCTCGTCTCTTTGCTGATCTGAGATTACTTGCCAACTGGTATTTGCCACTAAGCAGCAGAATCATAGTTCTCTTTGAACAGCTTGGTACATTATGGCAGTCATTAGCCCATAGAAGAGGATGAAGGATGCAGACGGTCACTCCTGTAGGCCTGATGAGAAATGCAATAGGAAAAGAGCCCAGCAAATTGAAACAACATTTTTCAGTTCATGAATACTGAAAACTGGAATGTCTTCCCAATATTTCTTATTGGAAATTCTTTTAAAATATCCCAAAAAACCAAAATAGTTGATATTTACTTAATCATCCCAGGTCAGGAAAAAAATGTTGAATAACAAAGTATTTTATAGGAGTAAATACCTATATTTTTTCAGTTCTAATTATGATAATGTTTTACAAGGATTGGTTTTTTTCTTTCTTTCTTTCTTTCATCCTTTTTCCACCCTAGACAATGAAAATAGTTTAATCTAACAGCTTTTCCATTGTGGTCTGTTCACCAGAGCTGACTTGTAAAACTTTTTCTTTCAGTGGTTTTATTGTTCAAGAACTGATGCTTCCTGTTACTTCTGGCTGTGCATTTTGATTTTGTGAATGAGTCTGCTTAGACAAAAGAATATAACTAATCAAGTATATACCTTTTGAACAGCTTTATGTTCTCTCGAAATAAAAAATGACACCAGAACTGCAGAGGTAACAACACCTCTGAAAGACTGAGTTGGAAATGGCAGCAGAGAATAAGCGAAATCTGGGACTCCTTCACTCTAGGCATTCAGTAAGGTAAAACATAACACAGAGTTTTGCTCTGACTGCACACATTTTAAACTTCATGGTATAAGAGATGTGGTTTGGGTTGCTTTTCAAGGAGCAGAAAGTCAATGGGGTTCTGGTCATGGCGGGGACTAATAAACCAAGTAGAGATCAATTACAATTTAAACAGATAAGTGAGAACTACATGATCTTAGCTGCTGCATCATACTGAGTTTTTTGTGTCTATATTGCCTGTTGCAGTTTTATTGTTCTAATGCTTCATATTTGTGTAGTTTGAAGGTTGTTGTGCATGTGACTAGGTTCATTCCCTTCTGGAACATAGGCCAAGATATGCAAAGTGATTGTTTATTTTGAGCACCTCCATTTTTTAAGGGTCAAAACCTGAGCAGTTTTGGAATAGGGTGCCTTGAAAGGAGTGTAGAACGTGTGTCCTCTAAAACTAAGTTGTCTGTGTGGTGTGTCAACATGACACAGAAAAACAAAAGGAGAAAAAATAGATGCAATCAAAATCCTTGTTCACTCTTCATCATCTCAGTGTCTGATCGTTGGTTTGTTGGATCAAGGTGAGCAGATTTGGGTACTGCTGTGCTGGAACTTGGAATGTGTACCTGGCTGTGGTCCAGGCTAAAGGAAGCAAAGTTGAATGGTGACATCTCCCTGCCTCTCTACCTCTCTTTCTTAACCTCCTAATTACTGTAGAGCTTTACCTAAGGTTTAGATGTGGTCTTCTGGTAAGATGGTGGTGAGATCAGTGCTGACTGTACCATAAGTGGAAGAGGTGTAATAGCTACAGAATATATGTTATAAAGCATGCATAACCTATGTATTCCATTTGTGTCTATTGTGTGGGTGAATCCACCCAATGCAAGAGTAGCAAGAGGACATGCTTTCTAAAAGGACAGCATGAGCGTGGGTGTTGTCAGGATAGTTGGCTTAGAGTTAACTTTCCCCTCAATTTTTTCATGCTAATACAAAGAAGTACAGTTTGTGTTGCTGAAGAAGCTTAATGTAAAAGAAATACTTGTGTTGAATTAAAAAAAAGTCCTGGAATAATTTGTATAGGTTCTGGCTTTTTGATTGCCTATTTTTAGAACAAGATGTCAGCTGATACAGCTCCTTTAAAAATGCGCTTTGGATTCAAGGAAAAAAAAGAGTAAGCTGTGAAGTCTTAATTGTTAGAAGTAAGACAATAGCTTAAAAACAGACTGAAAAGCTTGGTCTGACAGCTGGAGGGAGGGATACTTTATTAATAGTTGCAAGGAATGGGTGTATAGGGCCTGGAAAAGGCAGTAGAGGATATAAAAAGAAGCCTTGTAAGACGAAACCATTGCCAAAACCCCTCACTGAACAATTTATGAAAGAGCCTGCATCGTATAAACATCAAGATAATACATGGTGAACTGATAAACAGTCTCTGACCAATTTGTCTCACTTAAAGCAAAGGGGCACCTGTGCTGCAGCCCAGCTCTGCTGTGGCATACAGTTTGACTGGCTGGAGATGAGCACACGTGGCTCACTGGTCAGCAGTCTGATTTCATGACTCGAAGTTTCTGTCTGGCAAGCCACAGATGATGGTTGTGGAGACTGGAGAGGGCACTTGCTGAATAATCAGCACACATCTGTATTTTATAATCTGATAAGTCCCCCAAATGTCCTTGCAACCAATAGCCAAGCTGTTCTGTTATTCTGACTTGGGACATATAACTTCAAACACTCATTTCCTGGAGGAGGTGGCAGGGAAGATCCCTCTCTACAGAGATTTCACATAACTGCAATCTCCCCAAAGCAAATCCCTACTTAAAACATAGCTGCATGTTTTTTGTGGTCAGGAGCTGACTGCATGGGAAATAACGGGACTGCAAAATCCCCCTTGTTGCTCCAGCCCCAGCTGCAGAATCAGTCTGCTCTGAGACTGCCTGGATGCCAAACAGTGCAGTGTCCCATTTTAGACTATGACTGGCTGTTTATGACAGATCCAGACCACTGCAGTTTTCCAGTTATTTTGTAAAATAAGTCCTTAATTGTCAGTAACCCCCAGAAGTTGGGAAAGCCTTGGGAACAGAAGGGCTGCAGTACTAGGGAAGTTTTTATTTCATTTGGAAGCATATATCCATAAAATTTTAGCACAGACTCCCTGTCTCATGCCATGGTGACTCTGTGTGAGATATGACATTGTTCTTCTCTCTTTAATCGCAAGAGCTCAGGAGTTTGGGGGGAGCAGAAATAAAAGCAAAACTCTAAGCTTGATTTTTAGCATTATACAAATTTAACCCAAGTTGCATGTGCAAATTATAATCCCTCTTTTCAGGTTTGTCCTTTCCATGTGGGTCAATGGCAACTTAATGCCTGGTACATCAAATCCAGAAACTTACTGAGACTGTTAGTATACCTGGCAGCATCACATGGTGCAGATGATGCTTATTTTGACCATAGTACATGGCAAATGTATTCTCAGGATCAATCTTTTCTGTGAGCATGATATTGGAGTGGCTTCCCTTCTCTACAGCTTCCCTCTATTGCAAGTGTGTTGCACTGATAGGAAGTGTTATTTGTCTTCACCTTAGTTTTAACCATGTTATTAGGTTTGTTTATGTGTTGTTTTGGTTTTTCTAAAAGATTGTTTTCCTTTTTCAGCGGTGGTATTAGCTAGCTTCACTGAGGTTGATGGGAATCTTTTCTCCTGCTACTCTGCAGCAGATGTCCTTTCTAAAGTGTTTCTTTTCTTCCTGTATACTGTACAAAGCGGGTTTTGCCTTTAATAGCTATTGTTTGTTTGCAAGGGGAACTGGCAAGGTAGGTATTTTCTTGCAGCTTTTCCTGCACAGCCTTTTTTCTTCACCTTCTTGCCTTCTCTGGGTGGCACCCGTAACATGAGCAGCAGAGCTGCCAGTTATGTTGTTCAGCTTTACTTTGGGTGGCATAAGCAAGTAGCTAGTTAGAAGACCAGCTCTGCATTCATGTGGTATTTCTATGGTTATAAGTGAAGTAAAAATGCAAAGGTTGCTTGTGGCACTGATAAGCAGAATTGGTATTACTAAGGTGGGAGAGAAATTGCATTTCCATGAGATGGTTGGGATTTAGTCTGCTGGATTCTTTCCTTTCCCGTGCAAGAGAAATGTCTATAGGGCTATATATTTTATATACTGTGTAGGAATTTGTCCAACCTAATCATAAAAGAAAGTTGATTGCATCTGCATTCATCGATAACTTCCAGGTTGAAAATCCATTATGGTAGACTTTGTAGAATATGATCAGAAGGAAAGGAAAAGACAAA
Source organism: Pipra filicauda (assembly GCF_003945595.2). Classification (NCBI taxonomy): domain Eukaryota; kingdom Metazoa; phylum Chordata; class Aves; order Passeriformes; family Pipridae; genus Pipra; species Pipra filicauda. Next base: position 2,423,391 of record NW_024104665.1, on the reverse strand, counting down.
TTCTCTTTGTTGCAACCCCTGATAAGATATGTACCCACAGTTTTCTTATCAAAGCCATGCTGGCACATGACAGAAGGAGAGAGAACACCCCTCCTAATTGTGTACAACTGTTTCTGTTGGCACAGCCTGAAATCTGGTTGGATTGGCTCCCTCTGCTCAGGTATGCTTTTAGTGATAAAGGGCTTGCATTCATACATCCTACCCATGAAGGCTAATTCATAATTTGATTCCATGTTTCAACTGCTCCACACTGAAATATACCCATCAGAATTTCCAGTTTGATCCCATGGAGGCCTTCCTTACACTTTTCTAAATGATGAAAAGTTGATGTTAGAAATGTTGCTTGCCGTGCATCAGATTCAGAGAAAATATCAGGTACGTTAACGGAAACAATTCAACCTTCTTTGTTCTTTTTACTCAGTTTAGGTTTAAAGTGTGTTGAGCATCCTGCCTATATGAGAACATGTTATTACTGCTGTACATTATTACTGTTATAATCCAGGAGGAACACATCCTTTCAGGACCCACTCCTTATTTAGTAGATTATCCTTATTTAGTAGATTAGAAAAAAAATTAAAATATGAGAGGTCACATGAGGCTGAAACTAGTAGTCCATCTGTAGGGAGGCTTCTTGCTGCTGTAGGAGAGGCATGGTGATGCTGTGCTTTGTGAAACAGCAGGACTATTGCTTCCAGTGAATGAGAACATTCCCAGTATGTGAGGGCCCACACCCTGATTTTTTTGAGGTAGGTAACTCTTAAAATAAAGTTATCTCCCTGTTTTTCTTTCCTGGCCTTTTTACTACTTTTAGACATCAGTTGCCTTTGTGAGTCTCATTTATGGTTATAGTTAGTAAAAAATGCGACTGGTTTGGGTACCCTACCTAATTAGCTTAACTGAAAACCTACAATACTTGCTGTTCTCCCTCTTCTTCAAAGCTAGACTATGATTAACAAAAACTTGTGAGTGGTTTGTTTAATATGTTATTATTTTTTGTTTGTTTTTTTTTAACTCTTTTCTCTTACAGTATTGCAGCCTATGCAGTTTCCTTGGACTTTGTTTCTTTAAACACTATGCAGAATAAAAAATAATTTTGCTCCTTACTTGGACTTTGAACCCTTTGAAATGAAATCAAGTGAGTTTGCCTGTACTGAACTGGTTAGAATCTTTAGAGCTTCTACTGTTTTCTTCTGTAGGGAGTGCCACAGCTGATTAAAATAGATTTGATCTTTTGTCTAGTTCTCTAGATCAGCAGGTTAATTTGTGATTTTGGACCCACATCAGTATCACAAAGTTGTAAGGTATCACTGCACACTTCCATAGGAAAAAATTGTAATTACACTGGATTTAGGCAGGGTTTGTAAATCCTAGTGATTAATTTAGAATATTGTGAAGTGAGAGTCCATGAGTGCAGCTAGGCTATTAACCCTCCTCAAATCTACAGAAACAGAGTAAATAGAAAAATACAAAGTACCAACAATTGTCTCCAAAACCAGGGCTAAATACGATGACATAAATGCAAATATATATAAATATATATGTATATATGCAATTCTGTACATGTTCTCCATCATCTCTGACCTCAGTTTTTTGTTACTAATATGCATGCCCTATCCTACATACTTACACATGTGATAAACATATGATAAAAATTAGATACAGACCAAAATGTCTCACAGAATTTGTCATCCGAATGACAAGATTTATCCCATATGAATGCCTACAGTGTGGTAACTTAAGTTCATTCTCATCGGATAAATTAAGTTCATTCATGTCCTAATAAGTGGTAGCTGCCTAGGAAGCCCTCTAAGCTTTCCATAACCAGACGTGCCACTAGTAATCTTTCCAAAATGTGATGTCAATGGAGCTGCAGCTGGTTAAAGGGCTATGCAGGGCAAAAAGTGGTATTAGTGGCTAATAAAGGCTAATTCTTTTGCAAGCAAAATTAGCTCGCTTCACTGGCTTGTTATGACTTGAAGTGTCTGGCCGTTGAACTATGCATCTGACTCATTTGTTGCTCTCAAAGAGATCACACCCTGACTGACAGCTGTACTGGACTGGAAAAAAGTAGCCCAAATGAGTGAGAACAAGAGGACTTCAGTTTGTGTGACTTTAGGACAGTAGCAATCCATGGAAACAACCTTAATAAGAAAAAGAGATGAACCCAACAAAGAATGTGTGTGGCTCAGGGCACTAATTTTCCTTAAATAACTGGTTCCTAATGCAGAACTTTGTTGCTCACAGATGCTGCCTTCCACTCACGTTACATACGACTACTTAAAAGACACAAATGTCCAGTAACTGGTTACAGCAACCCTAAATAATCTCTAGAAACTTAACTTCCAGCACATTCCAGATGCTGGGATACTCTAAAGTGATTTTAACAGCACCAGAATAGCCTAAACTCTGTGGATGTGTATTTATTTTTACTCACTGATGTTTTGGGGTAAATGCCACATCAGAGTGTTTTTATTATCAAGTTCCTGTTCCTGCACAATGCAGCTGTACCTATTCTAAACTCCTTCATCAAAGGCGACCATTTCCTTTTTTTCTTAATCTCAGATCAGTTTACTGAGAGCAGTTGTCCCTGACTTCCTTAAGCTTGCCCTGCATAAAAGCTTTCTTAAAATCTTCCCTACATCCTTTCTTTCCTTAGCACATACTTAGAAATATGTGTGTACATATAAACTTGGACACATGCACGTGCCCATGCATGTTTTCATCAGTTTCTGCTTCAGTCCTGCAGCCTTGTGCATGGTCAGACTGGGAAAGAACTCATGGAAAATGTTACTGCCAAAGAGTAGTGAAACTCTCACTTCCTTCTGTACTTCAAAATGATTTTGATGCCTTCTTTATTTATGAGATGTTTCAAATTTCTTAACTCTGTGATAATACTACACAGACAAATGTGCTCTAAGGTTAAGGCTGATTATTTTTTCACTATGGTATTGTTTTTGGAGGTGATTTGAGACTCACTGTTAATACAGGTCACCCAGACTGAGAGGTTGGTGATGTTGCCTTTTGTGCAATTAAATGCTTGACTGTTGTTCCTGGATTGAGAGTTCATAGAAACCACATGGAAATATTAGTTTATGTTGCTAAGTAAATTCTGGGTCCTAAACTTTTTTTTCATTATGAAACAGTATTTGAGTTAAAGGAAGACTTTGGACTAATGAATGAGTGAGTTTGACTTCTGTAGCACGCCTGTAGCATTGCTTTCATTGCACCAGAGACCCCCGTGAAGTTTTGCCTTCAGTGTTCTGGTAGAGGGTGGAACTGGAAAGGGAAATCTCTCAAGAAAAGACCCATAGCTCCAACTCATCACTGCAAAAATGACAAACGAGGACTTACATAGAAATATGATACTTGAAATTGGACTTTTGCATCTGTATTGTTTTGTTCCTTGTGGAGGTTTTTTAGGATTAGCCGTAGTTAGATATAGCCTGGATGCCCAGCCCTGTGAAAGGCTGAGACGTGGTGAGAGACAGTAATATAAATGATCTTTGCTTACTGAGGATCTCAGGAAATCACGCAAGATGAAACTCCCTGTATTTTCTTTTCACACTAAAAGGGGTTTTTCTCATGCAGAAAAAAAATAATAAAGTAAAGGCTCTTTGATCCAGGTATAAAGATATACTCAAGAACTGTGTAGAGGGGAGTCTAACTTATGGTAACTTTTCTTTTATTGAAAAGATAATGAGAAATTATAGAAGAGAGATCTGGTAACAACCGAGATGGTAGAGAGGGGAACTGGAGCTCATATTGGACCCAGAACAAAACTACCAAGTCAGGAATGCATTTGCAGAGATAAGTTGCTTGCCAGGGTACGTGAGAGATTGGTGCCGAAGAGTTCCCCTCTGCTTAGGTGCCACCACAGTTGAAACGGAAGGAATATGTCAACGTTGCTGACCATCCTCCGGCTGCAGTGACAGCCACATTTCCTCTGAATCTCAGTTATAGAAATGTTAGTATCATATATTACCAGCAAAGACCTGTAGAAAAACTCTAAAGCTATCTTGACCTGAATGGAAAGTCAGAATAGTCTGTTTCTTGCTGGATCAGACAGTTCCTCTGTAAGGAAACAAAGAAATAGCGAAATAATGTAGGACATGCTGACTTCTTGCTCCCATTAGCTTTAACCAGTGTTCTTCAGTGTTCTCTCAGTTTGTAACCTCTAGTAGAATAAATCTCAATACTGAGTCCAATACAAGGAGTGGTAGGCTGAGATGCTTTTCATCTTTTTCACATTATGGTCTACACTGTGGCCAGAGTTGTCACTTGTCCCTTTCCTTTGCCTGCTGAGGAAATTCAACTCTATATGAATGTTCTTGATTATGTTCTACTGTTATCACTCTACCTCCATGGTTGCAGTTCTTCTTGGTACCCTCTTATCAAAAGCAAAAGGCTGCTCAAACATTTTTTTGCTTCTTCAATCTTCCTAGTTTCTTCTACTGTAAATGAACTGCACATCTGAAATTTATGTTTATGCTTTTCTGTCTTTAGGGTCTGTGAAACTGGTTTTGTGCAAAAAATAATACCATGCTACAGCAACAACCAGCAGTGGTGTGGTTGCTGCAGTGCTAAGTTAGTAACACAGGCAGAGCTGAAGCATTTCTGCTTCTGTACTTTCAGCTCTTTCTCAGAGCTCGTTTCCCGATTTGTCTTGTTAGCAGTGATTTGCTTTGTACTCTGAGTGCAATTGCTCTGTTGGTAAGAGTTAGAGCAACTAGATCTCCATTTTTCCCTAGCATGGGCAAACCAGTAGTAATGGCTTCCTGTCCCCGGTGTTTCCTTGGCAAACTTCCCAGAAAAATGTGTACTTAATTGTAATTTGCTTTCTGTGGTCAGCAGCAATAGCTCATCTTTTAGTAGCTCAACAGCATCTCTATATTTAACTCTGTGTGTGTCTAAGGCCTCACCTGATCTCATACAGACTAACTCTGTATTTCAATTAAGTTGAATGTATGCAACAGAGATAATCACATTTATTGTATATACAGTTAATTCCTCTTTCATTTACTACTTCATCTGCTTGTTAGGACTTCAAAAGAAACAAGCAAAAAAACCTCTTGCCCCTGCACTTTCTTTTGCAAAAATAATATTTTCTGGGAAAGGCTTCGTCTGTGCACCTAGTATATCTTACTAAAGCTGGTTTTGAATTTTAGGCAGACAAGAAATTGTCTGTCAAAATGCTTCAAAAGAAACCACAAAATGAGCAGGCCGTGAATCCAGGAGCGTCACAAGAGTGGGAATATGAGACTTGCAAATATGTAATATGAGTCTTTTAGTCTAACCTCCTCTATTTCCACCCTGGTGCTAAATATACTGCTGACGTCCTTGCAAGAAAACAAATGCACTGAGCATGGAAGGGCAATGGGCACCATTAGTTTTGGGTTAGTTTAATTTCTGTAAATTTCCTGGATAATACATGAAAAAGAACCACCAAATTCTTGTAATTGTATTTTTGACTATGGTGGTGAAGTTTGGCAATTAGCAGATCATCTTAATAAAAAGTTTAATATTAAATCTAACATTTCAATTACAAATATATTTTTAATATAAGTAAAACTGATAACTTTCAATCCAGGTACATATCATGCTCTCCAGGAACTCCTGTTCTGGCTTAAGAAAAGTCAAATTTGCATCTGAAGTGCATTAATAACTGCTGTCAAGTAAGAAGGTTGTATTAAAATATCTAACTTGCCTGTAGCATTTGCATCAGCAATACTTTGTTAGCCATTGTTGTACTGTATTTCATGCAGGAGACAGATAACCAACCCTGTGTGTCCTGGAATGAGCCTTTCCTTGATGTTGATCAGGTGGGTTTTTTTCCTACCTCTAGCCTCAGGGAATGTAAGGAAAAGTGATATTGTTAAAAAAAGCCAAGAACGTTGACTTAAAATTAAATTAAAAACTCAAGTCAGCTAGGTTTTTTTGTGTGTGTGTGTGTGTGTGTAAAAGTAGGATGTTGATATTGAAATATTATTATCCAGCTTTTCCAGATTTTATGTCTTTCACCTATCACCATCTTTCCTGTCCAGTTTTATAATCATGTTTAGTCATCCCCAAACTGAATTTTTGGGGAAGTATGTAATTTGCCACTTGGTATTCTTAGCACTGTCAATGGAGAACAGAAAACCCATCCAGTTTTGTAAATGACACCTCTTCATGAATTTGCAGCTTCTTCTGAAATATTCTGTGTTAATGACAGGAATTCTGGTTTTGAAGTCTTGTATGTAGCTATGCTTTGTTTTGTAATAGCTAACTAGGAATGGTTTCTGATAAAAACATTGATTTAGCTTTGCAGCAAGCTTTTCAGGATCTCTTTCAGAATCTCTTTCTGTTACCATTCAATGAATAGTTCAGGTCTCTTTTTCTAGCTTTTATTTCAATGTTAGTTACTCCGTTGTTAAATGAAGTGTTTAATGAGTTTTAAAATATTAAATATTAGACACAAGGTGCTTATGAAACCGTGTAGGTTTTTTTAATATGATTTATTTTAACGTGTTTTGTATAAACAGTAAGTTCCATTAAATAACTATTAATGTCTCACAAATGAGTAATACCTTTTTTAGTTTCTTTTTATAAGAGTTAACATGCTGCCCCAATGCATGTGGGTTTCTAATATCTGAATCTGATACAAATCACAGGGCTGTGGACTGGCACGTTCCACATATCAGACATGGTGGGCCATGGCTTGTGCGTGGGAGCATCCACATCAGATCTAGCATTGCTGTGCCCCTTTCTCTCCAGAGGCACAGTCTCCAGTGACAGAGAAAGGACCACAGCATCAGCTTTCCAGGGGAGCATCCTTCTCCCTGGCCTCTGTGGGGGACAGTTGCCCCTCTTCAGAATCCCCCCAAGATACTGTCACCTCTAAGGGGATTACAGAGCTATGTACTCACTATCTGTTGAGTTGGGATCCCAGCTACAGGGTGAGGAAGTAATGGTGCCCCGGAGATGCACATGAGCAGCACCACTGTGAAATCATGGGGAGGTGATGGTGACTTATAATTCTAAGTCTTCCATGTGTTACACCAGGTGGGCTCTATAAAGTTTGTGAAGTGCTACTTTTTGGTGATTTTTCCATTCTAGGCCCTACAGTGACCTTATTGGTCGCTGACTCCAGAGAGACATCTCATGATTCTGAGTTGAGTTTCTCCATCTCCAAAATCAGGGGTAAGGATCAAAGTATTTTGAGATACTGGGTTGAAAAATACCATGGTTATTATGATTATACTGCTTGCTGTAAACATCAGAAAGGGAGATACTCTTTTCTTACGTTCAGAAAGAATCAAATGCCATGAAGCTAATGGAATTGTAACAATAGCAAGAGGAATGCTGTTAAAATACCAGCATGACATGGCTTGAGTTAGAAGTATTATATTTTTTACCACATGTTAGGAACCACTAACCCTGGTGGCTACTGTAACTGATTAAAAATTGTATGGGAATCTGTTTTCAATATCTGTGATTTAAAAATATCGTGGAATGTAACACTGGAAAAGAAAATATATTTCCTGAAGTCTGCCTCAATGCCATTTCTTCACTGTCTAATTTCTGTTGTTCTCCTGGTTTTTTTTTTTCCTTTGTTTTTCTCTGGTTTTTTTGTTTGTTTTTTAATTATTACTTTATACACCGTTTCATCATTTCCCCAAGAACTGACATTTATCAGATGTCACATGCTGAAAATCACCCATGTAGTTATAAAAGTTTTGTTTATTTTCAGAGAGAATATTAAGCATTTCAAGGAGAAGAATCTGTTCATCTTTCTGATTTCTGTAGTATAAAATAGTAAGGAAACTTGAAGTGTTTTCTCTGTGATTCTATTGTGTCTATTGATCTTTTTTCCTTCAATATTTGAAAATTACAGATGAAATGTTTGGTTAAACAAGTTAGATTTTTTACAGTTTCTATGATCTATACTTGAAGTGCATTAAACACTTAAAGTTCAGCCTAACTAAGCTGGAATGGACACTTTAAAATAAGAATCATCTTCCATTTTGTAATAAGGAAAACTGTAGAGCTACAAGTATCATCATGGTCACTTCTTCATAAACAAGTCAAACAGCTTTAACTCATAGATAGTAACATTTCTGTCCTGTGGTCTTGAAAACTCACTGAGAAGATTTTCCCATGCCACAGAGAAGAATAGGATATCAGTTCTGAGTCCAATTTTTAGCTCAGACACAGATTTCTTCTGTGGTTTAGAACAAGTTATTTCTTCGTCATATGTTTTGTCTTTACCAGATATATAAAACCTCTGAGGTGGATGTGCTTGCAAAATGCTTTAAAGCAGTAAGGTGAAAGTTTAAAAGTTCTTTAAAAGAAGTTTCTGTGAAATCTCAGCCTGCTTCTGCAGTTGTCAGTGAAAGTTTTACCATAAACTTAAATGGTCAGAATTAGGTTCTCTTAAAATCACATCTATGAAGTTCTTTGTGAATTGAAAGTATTGTCAGCAATTTATTTCATTTACATTAGTGACTTTATGTAGGTATTTGTATTAACAAGGCTTCTAGTCTCCCTGACACTTCATTCAAATTAGAATTTGATTCTCCTGAGCTGTACTTGGCAGCATTCAGGAAATTAATTAATTGGCTTAATTGTTTTTCTTTCACCTACCTAAAAACATACATACTGTCATCCTCAAATCATATCAAAAAAGCTGCTCATGTCTGAAATGTCACCATATTTAACTGACTTGGTCTAAAGGCGGCAAGGTCCTGTCTTCCTGAACCTCAAAAAGCACTGAGAGTATTCCCTTTGCTTAATAAGGAATTCTGGCCTTAGAACTGTCATTGCCCTTAAATGTGATATCAAAGTAGGAGCGAGTCTGTAGGCTGTGACTCAGTAGGACTTGAAGTTTGCCTATCCCATCTCAAGAGCACTTTAAGCCTCCCAGCAAGGTGTCCTGCTCAGAAAGTGAGGAACAGCATGGTGTACTAGCACCCATGTCTGCTGCTGCAATGGATGCTGACAGATTGTCCCAGGACCTGACAGGTTCAGCATTTACATATCTATGTACTGGTGGTGAGCTGATTATCTTCTCCTGCTATTTGATCCTGGATCTCCCATACGTCTGTTGGCTTTCTAAGGCATGTATGTAGTGAATACATTGTTGCTTTGCAAGGCTCAGGGGGATAGCTTGTACTGCCAGAGGTTTGGCCACCTCAATGCAGACAGTCCTTAGCAGCTTCTTTAAGGTCACTGTGATTAACTTTTGCTTTCATTGAAGCCTGTGCTTCAACGTTCTGGTACTGGCTGGACCTGATACTACCTGAATGGTAACAGGCAGCAGCAGCAGCCCAGAAACGTGAGGTCTCCTGCTGCAGTGCTAGCTGTTGTAATGGCCATGCAAGTATTTTATGTAGGAATGATTTCAAAGTGGCATTCCTCTAGACTGCACATTAATGCAGTTATGCCTGAGAGGATGGTTCAATCAGAGAGCAGGCTTGTCTGTCTGCTTCTTTCAAGGACTGCAGTTACATGTTCCAGGTAGCAAACATAGATATGTGGTATCCTACAGTTTTGATCCACTGGGAGGTGCAAATCTAAATGCAAAAATAGGTATCCCAGTAGGTCCAAACTTTTCTCAGTGTCAGATGGTATCTAGTGGCTCTTCAACATGGAAGCAATGTTGCCAAGTGGCTTGTGGTAATGCTTAGCAGCAAATTATTGAGTAGACAGATGGAGGCACAACAAATGGTTGTTTTCTCAAGAAAACTTGCAAGTGCAGTATTCTGATTTGGGAAATTTTGTCCTCAGTGTCAGGAAAGCAATTCTCCTAGATGGACTTGGCATCTTAAAATTGCTATCATTTTAGTAATGTTATTTTGGACATCAGAACTTCAAGACCTGAAATGATGTAAGGTGTCGGAATAAGTGTGTATACAGAGTTTGGTCTTTGTGGCTTCACAGAATTACTCAGACTTCCTTTATTTAAAAAAGGAACCACATTTCTCATGTTCTAAAAGTGACAGTCCTACAATGAAAAGAAGAACGAAATGTTCCTTGAACACGCTGATCCAGATGCATATGCAGCAGTTAAAGGGCTCACAGCTCAGAGGAAATGGCATAGTGGCTAAAAGGCAAACAAGGTCAGCTCTGAGGTAGTTGTGAGTTTTCTGCTTAGTGGCCATAACACTCCTACTCTAAAACAACTTATTTAATTGTCACTACAAGGGATGAATGGCCAGATGAAGCAGTTCTTTTATAATTGGATTTGGCTGAGTTACTTTAAGTGGTTGGAACTGAACTAGAGAAATGGTCAAAAATATTTGAATGGTCTTGGCACATTTGGTAGTGTGTAACTACTGACAAAATGTAAATGATTACATGGCAACTAGAAAGATTCTTGCCAGGTTAGTAGTGTGAGAATGCCTTGGCAAATTAGATTAATGTTTGCATGGAACAGACTCTGGTACAGCTCCCAGTAGTCATATGAGAATGTGATGTGTCCGAAAGCTTGAGCAAACACAGTCGGAACTAAGTGCTGATCCTGTTAATAGAAAAGACTCCCAGAGTCATACTATCCTGATCCATCTTTCCTTGTGTGTTTGTGCATCCTGTTGTCTGACCCATGAAGCTGCAATGACCAGTCACTTACAGTGAGTTGTTCAAAGACAGGATAAACAGGTGTCTAGAGGAATTGCCAAAAGCTATCACATACTTACTACTTTTGATTTAATGATGATTTTGTGAAAATCCAACCCACAGCTAGGTCTACCAAGAGGCTTCTGTGTTCTAATGCACCTAATGGAATTTATCCAGAAAAGATGTACTATACTGCACCAAGGACCATGACTAGGCACCTTGGGAGGGAATGTACAAAACTCTGCACATACTGTGGAAGAAACCGTTAGCAGGTGGGAATTGTTTGGAGGAAAGATAGGACTTAGATCACTTCACTTTTCTCTACATTCAGGATGCAGTTCAGCCTCCTTTATCCCAAGGTCCTCAGCCACGAACTGTTAATGAGTGATGCAGCTTGAAGCTACTTGGCTAACAATCTGCTGTAGTTTTCTAATGCAGAAAAGCTTCCCAAAACAATTAAGCCAGTTTTGGGCCCCCCATCAGCTCCTAAAAGTATCTCCTTTTCAAAAGTAATAATTCACAACCTGCTGTCCTTTTCTTACTTTGTCTTTACTCTCTAAAATAAATCTCTCCTTCCTTGACTTTACTGTAGTGGTTACAGAGACACCAACCTCCCAATTCAGTGGGATTAACACTGATGCTGATCTACTATTTAATTTTTTGGTTGATTAGAATTAGTCTCTCCAACTGTTCTCTCAAAAATCAATGTAATTCTCTTCACAGCAATGATATTTTTCAGCTCTGCAAACTCTTAAATTTTCTAGCATGATGAAAGGTCCACACAATCAGCTAGTGTAACAATTTATACAACATAATCCTTGGAAATATACATAATGAGAAGTGAAAACTTTAGTCTTTTTTATGGTCATTTATGGTCATGTCCTGCAGTACTGTAATTGGTTTTAGATATTTGTTTTTAAAAGGTTGTCTAAATCTTGAGCTCTGTAAGAAAAGTGATGGTAGGCTTGCAAAATAAGGCCCGCGGTATGATGCTGAATTGAGATTACTTCAATTGTGTTAATTCCAGGAAGTTTAAAGTGGCCTCTTATTTTCTGCAATAAGAAGTAAAAGAAAAAGAGAAAATATTGGATTATTCTCATTACTTAAGAATGCAAGCAAGCAAGCAAACAAGAAAGAAGCAGCTTTAAGCATTGTGAGGGAAAAATTAGAATTATATATCAGGGGAAAGTTTATAAACATAAGAACTCATAGCCAAGGAAACCAGCTGCCAAATGAAGCTTTGGAATCAGCACCACTGAAGATATTCAGGGCTCGGCTAGACATCCATCTATCAGAAAAGGATAAAGAAATCAGTCCAGCCACAATGTAGAGATAATACAACAGAGTTGCCTGCCAAATTTCTACCCCAAATAATGTATGATTCAGTTGGAGCGGAAAAGAAAAACGTTTCTGCTTGCTAGATCTTTCACTGATATAATCTTAAAAGCACAAATTCTTCTGCCTTTTAAAAAATATTGCTAGCAAATTTTTTTAAATTTTATTTATTGTAATCAGGTTGTGTAGGTTTTGCTGTAGTTTCAGACACATTGATCCTAGCTCAGATGTTGTAATTTTTTTTTTTTAAACTAAAAAATACCTATTTACAATTAAAAAAAATCTTTGAATGAAAAATTGTTGCACAACATCTTTTTTCGTAGGAATATTCTGGATGTTGTCAGATCACTCCTACCAAGCCTGAGGAAAGACTGTCAGTAAGATATTTATTTTTCGCATGCTTAATTAGAGGTATGAAGGATGGTAAGACTGGAGGGCTAGGGTAATAAGGTTATAAAGGTATGGTTAGCTTTTTACCTCTATGTCACAACAACAACAAATATAGGCCAAGAGAGATATTTCCCATTCATTACTTCTGAGTTACTGTTCAGATTGGTGGTAATGACCTACTTCTAGTGGGTAGGCAGGCTACACTCATACAGTAGAGTTCAAGACTGAATTGAGCTGGCAGGCTAAGAGTACTGGTTATCAAGGCCTGGGGCTCAGATTTTTAAGGGTATATTAACATTCAAGTAGTTGCCTATTGCAGTTTTGAGGAGTCTGAAAGCAGTCACCTTGAGCTAAAGTAAGTGGAGTTAAGGTATCTAAGCTCTACAGAAAGCTAAGTATACATTTATCTGCAACACTGAACACCTTTAAAATTGCAACCTAGCAACCTCAAAAAGTTTTCAGTGAAACTCTGATTCACCTCTTTTCCATGAAGCCTCCATAAGCCTCTGATTTCCCCATTGTTTATCCCAGCACATGCTGTAAAAGAGAAGATGGATGACCATTAGCTTTTAAGTACACTGCTGCAAACATAGTGTCCTTTCACGGCAATGCCTTCCAAAGCATCAGTCATATCAGAGAGACCAGGCTAGCACAGAGATGAAGCAGATACAATTTTAAAGAGGCTATTTCAGAAATGGAATTACCCTTAAATAACAAATGAATTTTCAGATCGAGCACTGAATTTTTAAGGAAATTTAACACATAGAATTTAGTATTTTCAAGCCATCCATACCTTGAATTCCCTAATTTATACTGTAAAAATTAGTGCTAGTTTCTAAGACATGGTAGAGAGTAGATCAAGGCTAATTCTTTGCAAAAATAAGTCTGCCACATTATCACTCTGCATTATGAAAATGTGTCACATGATGGAAGGGAAGTATGAATATCTTCTATCTGATGTATACAATTGAAAAGGGAAAACACAGAGTGAAATCATCAAGCCACATTAGCCAAAGAGAACAGATAAGTAAGGGTATAGCACTGGAATGGTAAACAATCAAGCAGAGATTACACCTCTGTGTGGAACTGTGCGTGCTTTTTAGATGTGAAAACTAAAATGTTGACAGTAGAAAATTTAAAAAATCTAACACTCTTTATCACAGAAAATGTTCAAAATACCATAAGGATAGAGTAGTAAACATTAATGTGTATAAAAAAAAAATGCTGCTCTGCAAATGACACAACTTAGTAGCAAGGACATTAACTGCCACTGGACTCCGATTGGGCTCATGTACATGTGTGCATTTTGTGCCCTTACGCCCAGCTTCTTGCCACAGCTCTGATGGTGTCACCAACTGTGTGCCACAGCTCTCACTGCTGCCCTACCAGCCTGGCCTGGCATCCAGCACACCTTTCTCAGCAAACACAGGAAGCAGGTCATGCATGTGCTGCTTATCACCTCTATCTTCCCTTTTGAACATTTCTGTGAAACCACATGCGCTCAACTTTGTAAATATGGACATCAGATAAAATGCGAGAAAGTCTTACCATCGAAAGATCTTTGAATGTGGCAGAGTCTCTATTTTCCTTGTTCCTTCCTCCTCCACCATGACGACAGGAACAGTGCACTGTTTCCTCTGAAGAGGCTCATTACTGCTCTCAGTAGCTAACATTTACCCAGATTTTCAGTGTATATGCACTTTCAGCTGCACAAAATATGGGACTTACCCGTACATTTTAAGTCACTGAAATAGGACATTTTGGTAGAGGAAACAGTCAAATCAGGTTACCACAAAATGGGAACTTTTATAGTTGACTGTTCAGGCAGTGCTGCTGATTGCTGAGCTAGCTCTTAGTAAGAATGTGCAAGTTGTGCTATTTTTACTTGCTATTCGTCTAGTACTGGACTTGTTTGAAATAATTTCTTTATTCTTGCATATACAGGTATATTTCTAGCAATAAGAATTTAGAGGAATTTTCTGTAGCTAATAGAATTCTTATAAGACTTCCATTGAGGAGGAAGAGAGAAAAACTTGCTGAAGGAAGCTTTGAATGGACTCTAGAAGAAAGATCCAAATCCATTTGACATTTCCCTCAAAATACTCACATCTTTGCCTGTGAAAAGCAACCTTTGTTACCTTTGTCATGCCACTTCATGACTTCTTGTTAACTTTTTGTACTTTGCCCACTCATCTAATTCAGTGGGTTTTATTCCCTGTTTTTCAGCCACTATCCTTCCCCAGTTTTCACTCTTTGCAGTTTGCACACAGATACCATCTGGCTTCACCCCCTGCATTTCCTAGACAAGGGCAATCTAGTTAGCCTTGTGAAATCCAAACCCCAGGCAAAAAAAAAAAAAAACCTGTACAAAACTTCTACAAGATAGGCTTTGTCACTTCTCTGTGAGGGGCAAGTACATTACCCATAGCAACTGTTAGAACAGAAATCACATCTAAAGCAGTAAGTTATCTTCTCAACCAGCCTACTCTATTCCCCAAACTTTTCCTTTCGATTTACTAGAATTACTGCAAGTCTTTTCTGGTCAAGAGAAAGTTTGACCAGAGTGTGTGTAATTACAGAACTTCAGAACATCATGTAAGAAACTGTCTATAAAATGCTTGGAATAAAGTAGATTAAGAACAGATTTGCTAAAGAAATTAGGAAGTCATTCCAGTGTTCTGTTCTGAATAACATAGTGAAAATAAATCTCTGAGGCAAGATTCTGGACAAAGACATTCCTTTGAAAAGAGACCACAAGATTCCTGGTCTTCTTAATGGAGAAAACAGAAAATTGGTCTTGGTTTGGGACTCTCAAAATGCTGATCCTTTTGAGCAATGTGGACGAGTACAGAGTATTGTCCAATGTATTCATCCTTGAGCAGAAATAAACCAATTTTCTGTGTGCTCTGACTGTCTCATAGATGCTGGAAAAAAAGGAAAAAAAAAGAAAAAAAAGAACTCCCTTTCCTTTTTATGTTTGCTGTCTTACAAAGTTTCTAAAGGAATTTATTTGGATGAGGAATTTTGATCTGTATATCTATTTTCCCCTGAGAAATTATGATCTAGTTGCACAGTTCAGTGGTTTCAAACTAGATATTCTTTTATTTCAGACTTTGCGACTCTAAAGCCAAGAGGGAACTACACGTATATAGGTGCAATTCCCTAATAATGGCCACAGAGTGAGGATTGAGGTGAGTTTGCTGCAACAACACATCCACCCTAATTTCTAAACTATAAAGACTTGATTTCTATGTTTCATTGTTTGTTCTATTCTGTTGTCTCTCCTGATTTAACAGTTACTCCTATGTGTCTTCAGAGGAAGAATGCATATCACAGTCCCGCTCTGACAGCATAGGCTCAGTGAGATGAAGAAGAACAAGTATTCTATTGTTGTGCACCATGGAAAGGTGAAATTATAATCAACACCTTTCTGTACTTGGCAGTCAGAGGATTGGAAGGGAGTGTGTATGTGATGATGGTTGGGTACCAGTGATATAAGATACTTCCAATCTTGTTAAATGCCCCGTGAAAAGCAGCATATATTGGTGTCTGCTCTCAGTATGACTGAGGTTGTATGACACTTAAATGATAAAAGACTGCCATGTAAGAACTAAGTAGCATATTAGGTGTCCTATTTTTGTTTTACAGTGTTCCCCAGTGAAAACCACAATTTCACTTTGGTTTGATGATCACATCCTGGTGGCATTGGTACGTTTACATTTTGACATATCAGAAGAGTAGAAGTAGACTGGCTACTGTTAGTAGGGAACAGTGTCTGATATTAATTATTTAGAATTTTGCAGTCTAGAACTGGATTTTGCTTTCTTCTAAAATGGCAACTTTTTCACTCCACACTGTGCAGAGAAAAGTCTTGCCAGTGGAAATTCTTATATTGGTTATTTATAAACATTCTTAGAAGGGTGGCTTTTAAAGGATGTGAGATGTAAATTAGCAATCTCTTTTTAACCGCAGTTAAAAAGGATGCACAGGTTCCTTTTGAGTTCTAATGAAGCAGTTTGGAGCTGGAGTCTACAACATGTTTGAAGTAATTTTGATGTTACTTTTGTACGTTTCCAAGCTACCTAAGATGTGGCTAATAATAATAGCAGGCTTTGTCTGTTTCTCTCAGCATGTGGCATGAAAGTATGTGGTCACAGAGCTATGCATTATTTACATGGTGTCTACATGTCATCAAGTGGTATGGCAGAGAGCCAGCTTAAATCACTTCTGATTTTAAATACAGGACACTGAATAATAATGCTGTGTCACACTTGAGGACACTGGAATCTGGCAAATCAGCAGTAGCTCAACATGTCAAGCTCATTTGAGTTGCTTTCTCCCTCCCTGAATGATCATAGAATCAAAATCAAGATACAAGGATACTGTTTAAAGTTGGCATTTTTTTATTTCCCCCCTGAAGCAGAAGACTGTGCCCAGAAAAGAGACACACTCTGACTGCTTACTACAAAGATGTGTCATGAGGTCACTGCCCTCATGCAGGAATATCTGCTCCTGAGATTGGGCAACCACTGTATGGTGCATATTTGCCAATAATCTTGTTGTCTCTGTAAGTGGTAAATCTGTTTGGTAGGACTACTTTCATTCATTAGTTTTTTAAAGAATCTATTGCAACAGGTCCACCACCTCAAGTAGTAAGTGTATTTTTTAAGAGGCAATCCCATTATTTAGAATGGGTGCTTTAAGCGTTTGAGGTCTCCCAAGGAAATCCAGGAGTGCTGTTCTCAGCCATTGTTCTGCACCAGCTCTAATTTCTGTATCACCCATAGAGATGGCTCACCTTACCAGCTAGTAGAAAACCAATTCAGTGAAATAAAAACATGAATAGTTTTCTCTTGGTTTAGTAATCCAATTGGGTTTACCAAGCAGCCATGTGAAAATCAGAGAAAGTAGAAGGGAAGGAATAGACCTGTATGTCAAGGCAAAAAGGATGCAGAGAGAAGTGAAGGGAGTAGAACTGTTAGATAATTTAACCATACTATGAAAGCTCACCTTGGAATGGTTAATGGACAGGGAAGGAGCTGTTAGAAAATTAAAAGGAGCACCCAAAATACTGGGATTCATTTTGCCTCATCACCATAATACTGTTTTTATGAAACTAGAGCTATATATACTCATAAAAACATTTTACTTTTTTTCTTTTAAAGGATAATGCAACCATTGGAGTCTGTGCTATGAGTTCTTTCAAGTTAAATGCTTAGTTCAACATTCCACTTCCATTTCCTGGCAGAAAATGTTTTATATGAAAGCAACTTCAACCTTTGAGAAGGGTTCATTTACTGTTATGTTTGGTATCAGCTTTCCAAAAAATGCAGTCTGCATTTGCTGTGTTATAGGTTCTGGTTTTAATATTGTTTTAGAAAAAAAAGTTTTATGGCATAATTCCGAAATAAAATATTGCAACAGAATTTTCTCTATATGTGAATTCACCTCATGTACGAGTGGTTTAAAGTCAGTTTGATCACTTAAAGCCCAAGCTATCCTTGAACCAGCTGGTAACAAATAACACATTTAACTCTCAGTCACATGAAACTGTTAAGTTGCCTTTTTATAGACAACTACAGCCCTACTGCTTCTGAAGCACAAGGGAATATCATACGGACTTGGAAAGAATTGAACACCTACCATATGCACATAAAGAAGGGTAATAAAGATGAAAGGCCAGAACTGAGCTTTAATTTCTATTTTTCTGCTTTTGATTTATCAGTTGCTTCTGCATTGCTGCAATTTTCTTTGGCCTAAAATTAGGGAGAAGATGCTTGAATTGCTTAGTTTGATCAAATCAATCAAACTTAGGCTTCCCACTCACTCAGTGTAACAGACATGAAATGGAAAAGTACATTCTTTGTTTCTTTACAGCTTTATTGTACATTAATTTCTGAAGTGTTGACTGCTGTAACAGTCCACTGCAGTGGGTAGTTCCTGGCCACGGGTCACTGTTATGGAGTTGCTGTAGTGATGGTGATATGGACATTGAATAGGTAGAGCTGTATCAAGTTGACTCTGTACTAGAGCTAGGGCTGACTGGTTGGGTGCAGGGCCATAAAAACATAGTTGAGCCTCTTTTGGGACCTTAGTAGCTTCTCTGTATAATGCTGCAGGACTATCTCAGCTGTCAGGTTTTCTCAGGAGTCATTGCACTGTGGTCCATTGCCATGTATGGATGTATTCTGGGAATTATCCTCCACGGGGCTTCTGCATTAATAACCACCTCTAACAGAAGAAATAGGACCTTCAGACAGGTCTGGCCGTGAGTGAGACAATAAGGTTAATCCTCTGTGCTGCTGAGCCTCAGCTTCTAATAAAGGACTCAGAACTTGTATGGGTAAAGCTTCAAAGTAAGTACAGATTTACAGAGGGAGGGCAGATAAGAGCGTTGTAGCCCACCCATTAAGACCACCTGGTTTTAATATATGGTAGCAGTCAGCCTTTGTGCGATGCACTCTTTCCATATCCTAACCCTTTTCCAGGGAGTAAGATCTCCAAGGATGCTGCTGGCAATGTACTTGTCAAAGTTGGGTGCACTGCAGGGTCTGTCTGTCAGTCATATGTAACAGTTTTTATCACCCCTTGAACTGCAGTAGCTAAATCTGATGATCAAGCAGAACCTTAGTAAAATAACTTTTATAATATTTGATATCTGATGATGAATGCATGTCCAATGCTTTGAAAATGGAAAGGTCTGCAAAAATTCAGACTATTATTTTATCTGGAAATGTGTTCCTTTTTTGTGCATGTGCAGGAGTTCTCATGCCTTTTCTGCTGTGAGTTCATATGGGAATAATTTCATTGTGAGAAGGCGGCTTCCATTCTATCCTGAAAAAGAGCTGCATGGAAATCACAGAAAGCTGCAGAAGAAAGTATCAGTCATTGTTTGAAAGCATTGTGGCCTATGGAGATGGAAACCAGAACATAGATTTGCCTCCAAATTTTATAAGCTTCTAGAAATACAAATGATGAGAAACAAATGCAAAAAGTTCACAAAAGTAGTGGTTGCTTAAAAAAAGAATAAAATCTTAAAGCCTTGTTGCTTTTATGGTGAACAGACCTGGTGAGAAGGATATCAATTGTCTCAAATATCGTTGTTTAAACAGGCAGTGTTATTGCCAGTATTTTTTGGTTGCCACCTAGATTAGTGTAACACTCCTCAGTGGCTAACGAAATTATCAGCCACTGGAACAAATTATGAAGAGGAACAGTGAGCTTACCATTTCTTGAAGTCTGCAAACTGAGAGTGGATGGTATGCTTCAGCAAACAGTGGAGACACAGCTGGGTGGAATTACATGGTTGTACTACAGAGAAGATAATATGAAATATTCTATATCATCTTTTCTATCTTTAAGAGCTGTAGTCTATAGTTTCACAAATACATTACAAAGAACTCCTGAGAAGTAGTGATAACCATAGCACCAATCTGAATCCATCTCCTGATTTGGGATATATTATGTCAAAGTATTAAAAAAATTCCACTCTAATGTTTCTACATTTTTCTGTCATTACCAGTCATATTACTAGTATAATTTTACAATATTAGAAATCCATTTTTGAGGACCAAAGAGACACTTCCTCTTCCCCAGAGACCTTGATGTACTTCAGTTCATGATAGAGTGTATAGACAAGTAAGCACATATTGATCACATACGTGATCTATTTCTGTAAAATCTGAACTCAGTAAGCTAGATTCACTCAGTGGAATAAAAGGCAATCCATGGAGGAAATTCTAGGATACTTCTCATTATTGTAGGCCATTTCTAAGCTAAACTTCAATATTCTTCTCCTTGCAGTTGATCTAGCACACTGCTTAAAATAAGATTTTTTTTTCCCCAGTTGAGAACAGCTAATCCATTTTGCCCCCTCCAGATTTCAAGTGTTTTGGGATGTTGGGCACTGTAGAAACTTAAATCTAGTGGGACAGTTGAAAGCTTGGTAAAGCTGTGCCTGACTGAACAGCTGGACATGAGAAGAAATAGTCCTTCAGTGTCAGGTGGGTTTGGCAGCATGGCTAGGACAGCATAATTGGGATGTCCTAACTAATCCTAGAAGATCTGAAAAAACATCATGGTATAGCTTTTCAACTATTGCAGGGAAAACTGACGCTTCTGTGTCCAGAATGGATATGCATAATTGCAGAGGGAGCTTTTTTAAGGTTTAGGTTGTAGCCAATGGCTAGTTACCCTTGTTTCTGTGAGTGTCTAAAGTCCTTTAGTGGCTAATTTCTTCTACATACATATGTTGTACCTCAATAAATATCTCAACTGTCCCTCAGCTGGAGGGCTGCCTGGGAGACATACTTTAGCCAAACAGTGTGTCAACCAGATACAATGATGGGAGCAAAGTATAAGTGAATCCAGAGGAAATTTGATAGGTTATCATATGGAGGCATTCAGATTGCTTTATCAAGCAGTCTTTCCTGGTCTTAAGTTTCATAAATTTATTACCTGCAGTGATTCAAATAAGTTCAAATTTCTCTTGCTACTGTATTTTGTGCTTTTTTGAAAAGATGATTGGAAAAGACGGATGCTGAAAAAGAAGAGTGGCCTCTGATTGCTCTTAGGTTTTCAAATACATTATCCTTTAAAAAACCTCTACAACCTAGTTTGCTGTAATAGTTTCAGCATCAACAGTCATTAATCTATTTACCATGCAATGGCCATAGTAAAATATAGGTGTGTATGTTTAATACTTTGATTTCATGAACCTACAAGAACAATTTGGGGTTGTTTTGGTTGAAGGAACTCTTCCATTTTAGTTGCCTAGAGTCTAGCTATGTGGCTCTCTTCTAAAAAGTGTAATAATATAAATAAAATTATGAAGTCTCTAAACATTTGAAAGGTTGGAGAACTAGACTGTGTTTCCATTCATCAGGGGGGTTCTCAAAAGTAATTTTTGAGCCACACAACAAGGAAACTGGGAAGAGCTTGAACTGTTCTCTTTGCTATGTGGATATAGAGAAAATAGCTTTCTTGTCCCACGAGGATTCTGTTGATTTTGAAATTTTAGGCCTGGCAAGGGACTCAGTGAATATATGAGTGACTTAAGAAACAAACAAACGTATTTCATTTTTAATGCTGACCTCTTTTTTTCTTTTTTTAACCTTTTAATATAAATTAAATTAAGTTTCGACAGGAGGAGATGCTTTTAGCCGCAAAGCCAAGATTTTTGTTTTAAAAATGTTGAAATGACATATTTCTAGAGTTTCAAAACCTATTTTTTCCCTTTTTTTTTTTGAGGACAGGAAACTGTTCTGGGAATAATTTCAATTTTGATGAATTGTCGGTTATGACCATATCTCCTCTAGGAAAGCCCTGTCCTCACTCCCAACTCTAAAACCAGGCTTCCAATACTTTCCAGAAGTCTAAGCTATGATTGCCTTAGTTACCTCACTGATGCATTTGAATGAGACATAGAGTTTGGGCAACTGTCTTTATCCACTGGCGTAATAAGTTATAGCAAATAATCTAGGGCCCATCTGGAGACTGATTAACATTGTCTCTGGAATAAAGATGTCTTCATTGCTAGACAGCTGAAGAGAAATACATGGTCTCCATTGCAGTGTGTCTGTATATCCTGAGGAGGATATCTTATGAGGATCACTCTTCTGAACTGGAGCAATTAACAGTGATCTCTACAAAGCATCAGCTCTTCTCTGTAGTCCCAGAGAGGAACAGTGCTTCATGATGAATCTTTTTTCAAGTAATACTTTTGAAAGTTGCATCCCACTATTCTTCCAGCCTCAGAAACCAGAGATCTTTTCTGTGTTCTGTGCCAAGACCCTCCTTCCACCCATATTGCAAACTGGCAATGCACAAAGTGCAGCTAGTGGAATAGCCCATTAGCCAAATATATTACCAAAATTAAATGCCCTACTCCTGTACTAATCTTCATTTTAATATAGCATTCTGAATTTCATCCCTTGCTGTCTGCGCTAATCAGTAGCAGTCTTTTTCTAACCAGTTCATTTTGCATTGTTTCGAATCTCAAATTTGAAGCATAACACCAGTGTTATTTTTGGATTCACTGAGCACCAGTGCATTGTAGAAGATCAATGGAGAGATTTTGGCAGAGGTGTAGAGAGCAACAGGGGCTTATGGTGCTGCCCTTTGCACTTGGAGTTGAGGCAGAAGTGGAGGCTTGTGGCAGGGGGCAGGTCTGTGCTCCATTTTCTGTTTGGTACAAGCAGCTTGCATTTGAAGGCACAGGAGATTTTTTTTTCCCTGCACCTCTTGAGCACTGTGAAAATTACTAACTGCCCTTTCATTTTGAAACTGAAAAGGAAGGACTTCAGCTTTTGGTTCTGCTGCTAAAATTTGTTTAAGGCACATCTTGTTTCTGAATCCTAATGATAATTTGATTTTTCTGATTGTGTGTTTGGAGCATCTGCAGATTCAGGAAAATTTCAGCAGCTACTAGCTGACATCAGTTTTACTGTCTTTCTTCGTGACTATGGAATAAGTATTTATCTATAAAAAGAAGAATGCTTCTTGTGCACACTTATTTGGCAATTAAAAAAAGGCAATTATTTGAAGACTAATGGTAATGGTATTTAACTGCATTGTCTGCTTGGCCTGACTACAGCTAACTCCTGGTAGTGTCTTGAAGCTACAGCTACATAAAATGAGTAATAGGTGTCATAGAAACCTTGTAGAAAATAATATTGTCTCTGAACATCAAATAAACCGTCATAAGCCTAGTTTTAGTACTAAACTTTTATTCTGATCATATATATATCTTGTATTCTCACTGTTGGTTCAGAAGTAGGTTTGATTTGTTGCAACCTTATCCTGTCATTGCCTTACTTAAATAGTACATTAAATGTTGTATAAATACTTATGCATGAATGTTGTCAATAGATAACATGCATCCTAAAAATTGAAATAAAATCTTCTAATGGCTTGGATTAGAAAGGACCTTAACGATCATCTAGTTGTATTGTAGAATACAATTAAATGACGTTATAAATTCAGAAGTCATATAATGTTTTGCAATGTTGATTTAAATATCGGTCAGAAGAAGGGGAAGTGCTGAAAAATAGTGTGACTAGTTAGATTTAATTCTTTATTAGGATAAAACAGAAGCATTGGATTCCAAATAACTTTATATTGGCTACATTCACTAAGAAATTATGCTCCTGACTGTTTCAGATATTTGAGCAATCTTATATATATAGGACAAGCTGAATACAAGAACCTTCTGTTAGGAAATTACATACTTAATACTTGAAGACAGACCCCTTTGGCAGCATGTCTTCTGTACTTCCACACTCAGCTCTGTAGTTATCCAAACAAAGATACCTACTAGTGTCTTAGATTGGTCCTAACCTGACTTCATCCTACCTCAGATCCTGCCTTCATCTTAAATTCTTGCAGGGTAGCTTAGCAGTTTGAGTGAAGAAACCTGTTGTTCGTAATGCAGCTATGAAGGGCAGCATTTCATACTGACTCACAAGAAGAGAAGATTTATTACGTACTTAGGAGATGTCACTTCTATGCATATTTTTGAAAACTGAGGGGAAATAAGTAATCTTCCCCCTGAAGTAAAGAAATTTGACAGCTGCAAATGGAACAGGCTGAAGCCATTTTGGAGATGGATGTTGAAGTTGTACAGCATTGATGGGATTGTTTAATAAGTATTCTCTCTTTTTCTTTCATTACATGAGGTTTTGCTTTTCTTGGATCACACAGATTATTGTAAAAATGTAACAAGCTACTATTCTGAATATGCCAAATAAGAAACAGATGGATCTCTTTAAAGAATAGTCTATCAGTAATATTAATGGGATCTCATGTTGAGGAACCAGGCATCTCCCTTTCCTTACGCCAGTCTTCTTGGCCCAGACAAAGAGGCTCTTCTAGCAATGACTTGCACATGGCAAAGAAGAGGAAGTAAGTTTTGGTAGCTACAGAATAAAGCATGGCATCTTCTCTTCTCTTCTCTTCTCTTCTCTTCTCTTCTCTTCTCTTCTCTTCTCTTCTCTTCTCTTCTCTTCTCTTCTCTTCTCTTCTCTTCTCTTCTCTTCCTCTTCCTCTTCCTCTTCCTCTTCCTCTTCCTCTTCCTCTTCCTCTTCCTCTTCCTCTTCCTCTTCCTCTTCCTCTTCCTCTTCCTCTTCCTCTTCTCTTCCTCTTCTCTTATGTATTTTTAATGTACTATACCCTTAGCTGTTGTGCACAAGGTTTTCTGTGGTGGACTGATTTGAGCACAAGGCTTGACCCTGTTGTCAATGTCCCTTTTATACCATAATTCAACTGGTGTAACTCCACTGCCTCAGTGGAGATCCTCCCACTTAAGCGTGATCCTCCCCAGTTAATACCATGTAGAGCTATATTCGTGTAACTAAGCAAGAACCTTCTGAATAAAGAAAATTCCAGTTGGTGTAGCATAGAATAGTATGTGCATACTACTCCTTAGACACCAACTTATGCATTTTGGATTAGAGCTTTACTTCAGGTTTTGTATTGTCTTTTTTCTTTAGCAAAAAGTACTCTCCTGTTCTCTTGCCTTGTGTTGTCTTTCTCAATAAAGAAAGCTTAGTGGTATTAATGACTGGGACCTCTTCATCTTCATGAACAACAGCTTCTTATAACACATAACATATATATTTCTGTGCTATGCACAATCAAAACCTGACTTACCTGCTGTGCTTAAAGCCAGAATAGCAGCTTCACAAACAAGTATGCCCTTTTGAGCTTATTAGTATGATGAGTACACTTGGTGTGCCAAACCTTGGCTTGCCTGTGAGACAGCCAAGTGGTTAAAGACAAGTGTGAGACAGATTCAGTGGTTTTTGTAGCCACCCTGAATGTTCACAAGGGTGGCATGGGCAAAGCATACGAGTCACACAAAAGATGCACTTCAGGACAAATAATAAAGCTGAGATGTTTCTTTACTGCTGTTATTTTCTTTAATTTGGGATATTTCCAAAGTTGGGCGGATGGGTTGTACAGTACATGTTTGTTGATGAAATGATAACTTAACCTAGATAAAGCACATACATACTGTTATTTTAATAAAAGAAACAAGGTTCACGTTTAAAAGGGAAATATAATACAGTAAACATCCTTTTGTACTGGCCTAGTTATTTTTCTAAGCTTGTGCCAGGCTGAGATATTTGCCTTGCAAAGTAGAATTTTTGCAGGAGTCTGCAAGTTCTGTAATACCTTTTCCAGCATCTGTTGAGTGAGCCAAAATTCTGTGGTCAAGTGGGCATCTCAGTTACAGCTCTTTATTGAAATTCTAATGCATTAGATTTTAAGTCTCCCAGACCTTTCTCTCCCTGAGCAAAGTTATCGAGCTTTTTCAGCTTCATTCTTGTTCCAAGGAAAACACCAGAAAGTGAATACAGTCTTCAACTGGTGATGTCCATGAGTCTTGGATGTCCATGATGGTTTTTGGCTTAAACTATTCAAAGCATCAGGAATTTTTTTCTTATTTGATTTTAAAACAACACAGGGGAAAGCATTTTCAAAATTTAACCCTGTTTTCCTCAGGGCACTGATTTTTTTCATTAGCTATTGATGTCTTGTTAGGATTTCCTATTCAGATTTTATCACCTTCGTGTGCATCTCACCTTTAACGTATTTTAGAATAATTTTTAAATAAATATTTGATCCAGTCTTGTTCTGTAGATGTTATTGACACTGTAGGAAGGTTACCTGTTGCAAACACAGTAGAGGTCAGAATAGAGGTAGATGTGAGTGCCACTACCAGTACTGAGAGCAATTATGTCGAGTTACTGGTCTGGGATGCCACACTCAGTGATAGCTCTCATCAGTGGTGTGGTTTGTTGTAGAATTTCAATGTTAAAATGAATATATTCCTTTGCTACCTTGTGACCTGGTAGAGGAATCCAGACACAAGCACCCCTCTTAGAGAGGAGAGATTAGATTAAGTAGTGAGAACTGGTGTGAAAATAAATCACATTTTCTTCATAAAGAGGTCTGTACTCAGAATCAGTCTGATGTGAAGCCACAGGAATCTAATGCCACCATCTATGCTTAGACCTGCCACAACATCAACCATTACAACCTACTCCAGGCCTTCTGCACTTTTGTAACCGGTACTCCTTGGATCCTCCCAGGTGTCTTAGATGATGTTCATTAGGGACATTAAGATGGGCTTTCTGTAGGAGAAATAATGCTTCCTTCCTTTATACCTGGAGTGAATAAAGGAAGCTCAGCGGCTTCTTTGATGCTCAGCTATGACAATGGTGGGCTGAACAGGCCCCAGAATGAAGGTATGGTGTCAGCATGGTGGAGAGAGCAGAAGTTTTTGCCATATCTTGAAGGTAAGAAAAGGGCACATGTGGAAAATTGCCTGAGTGTTTTGTATTTGATATTGTCTTTTCATAACACCAAGTGTCCTGGTAGCACAAGCTAATTTACATTTAGAAATGTTCCTAGAAACATTCAAAATGGTTTGTCTTTACAGAAGATGAAGGTTGCTTTAAAAACTGAGCTCCTGCCTGGTGGGATGTTTAAGGTTTCAGAATATATGGAGTTTACTTTTGTCTTGAATTAGAACACAGTCAGAAATGTTTGTAGAAAAAAAATTGAAATGTTTCTCTTTGATACTATCAAATCAAATATAAGAAAACAAAAATCCTCTCCTTTCAAAGAAAAATGCTGAATATTTGATGATGACAATATTAATGACCTTTGAAAATGCGTTATAAATCCAGGGCAATATCAACATTGGCATTATTGGTGGATAAGTTTGTTTAAATAGCATTTAAATCAGCTTATTCATGAAACACAATCTTTTAGATGTTTAGAAATGTCTTATTATACTATTATGCTTAGAGCTTATAGTTATTATACTTAGAGCTGACCTGTTGCTCATTTAGCTGAAACTGAAAAGTTGTTCTTGCAGCCTAGTATATTTGCTTTGAAGGAAGAAAGCCTGGCAAAAAACAGCCTTGCTGATAACTTAGTTTCCAGTGAGGAGATATGAATAATGTTCAGGTAAACATCCAAAGCATTAGGCCTGCTTCATCAGAATGGTGTTATGATGACATGTTGCACTGTCAGTTATAGCCAAAAGAATCCTTGTTAGTGTTTCTGAACAATGCTGGTACATATTTTGCAAAGAACAATGCTGGCCATGCTTGTTCATGGGATAGTCATTAGTAGTTTGATTAGCATTGTTCTGAGCTATGATTTTCCAGCCAAAACCTAACAACCTTCCCCTCAATCCCCCTTTGTGAAAACTATTCTAAAACTCTGTAAGGCACGATGAAGTTTTACAACCATTTAGTGAGCACCCTTTTGTTCTTCAAATGTGTCTGTACAATAAGGGGAAATCTTCAAAGTGGTGAGTACCCTCATCCCCTACTAAGTTCAAGAAGCAGCACCAGAGTTTTAATAGTTTTTAATATCTCTTTCTAAGAACTTTCAATTCAGAATTATCAATATAACCTTTTCAAAATGCTCTCTTTCAGCAAAGAAGGAGTGTGTATATTTTAAACAAAATATACAGTGCCATACTGGTTTGCAAAGCCCAGGTCATTCCTTGAGTCCTGCTCCCAAACAGAAGCTTGGTACTGCAGCAAGAGCTTGGTACTGTAATATGTTTGAATCTATGCTTCAGCAGTGCCTGATGGAAGAAGTGTTCTTTTGGTTTGTGAATTTGGGGTCAATTAGTGTCAGTGATTGCCTCTGCAGCCAAATTTTTCGTGTCCAAGGACAGCAGAAGAGGTAAACCATAAAGTGAACAGACTTAAGCCTTCTGTGGATTATGCAGTACATTAGGATTGAGACTTTCCTGCTTTCAGTCTGTTGCAGAGGTACTAATCATCATCAACAGGAGCTGACCTGAGAATTATAGGATAGTTCTTACCACTTCTGTTACACTTGTGTGTTTTTCCAGGTTTACAGAAAATGAATCTTTCTGCAATGGATTGTAAAAATATAGGTATGGCTCTATTATACTCTGAATTTTTAATCATGTCAGGTGAAGATGAATAGGGAAGCTATAAAAAAAATTTAGCTTTGCTTCTGGGTTTCAAGACTGGAATAATTAGTGAGAATACTGAAAGATGTGAATGGCATGTGAATCATAGTGGAGTGTGCATTTTGCTGGCAATTGCTGCAGTATTTCATCCTTGGGATTTTTGTCATGTGTTGCTACTGCCTGGTATTGGATGAAGACAGAATGGTGCACATCAAAGATCACCTCTGTGATCTCACTAAGCCGTTTTTTCTGTCTTTTCTGGCACAGCCTTGTGACGCTTCCCGCCGGCATCCCTGGCATCACTTCTTACCTTTAAACCCATAGTCCAGCTAAAGTCTGTGCCATAGTGCATGCCTTATAATGATATATTTCAGCAGATGAAGAATACAGTTATCCTAGCGTATCTCAGAAATTCAAGTCCTGATCCTTTTCTGACATGCAGCCCTCAAAAGTATTTTTAAGAATTAGGAAGATCTACTAGTGAGAACAGTATTTTTCTCTTAATTTGAAAACTTCAACATAAGGATCAGGATTTGGACTGTTATCCCATAGTCACAGCAATGCCACACATCTAAGACTGAGG
The DNA here is from genome assembly GCF_003945595.2 of Pipra filicauda. NCBI lineage: Eukaryota > Metazoa > Chordata > Aves > Passeriformes > Pipridae > Pipra > Pipra filicauda. Next base: position 2,394,526 of record NW_024104665.1, on the reverse strand, counting down.
GCTGCAAGGAGATGCTAGGATTTTGGTGTAGACTGAATGATGGTTTTGGACATGAGCTTCTTAGAATCAGTTTCAAAGGTAATCGAAAGGGAGGAGAAAGTGCAGCTATGATTAGCTAAAGTTGTCGATGACTAGAGGATGGGAAATGAAGAAGTGAAAGACAGAGGCAGTGGGCACTTACCTCTACATTTATTTGATTATATCCAGGCAGCACTGCTATAGTGCTGTATGTGACCTCCTGTGTAAGCTGAAAAGTTCTCTGTTCCTCATGAAGTTGAAGAGGCTTGTTTCTGTTGAAATCCTGCACAGAAAGAAAATGAAGGCTGCCTTTCCTGTTGCTGAGAAAAGCTTACAAACCCTGATAACTGATCATTCAGTATTCGGTTCAGTGCCAATATCTTACTCATGTGTCCTGTGTTGGCAGACACGAGACAATTATTTGAGCTGGAAAGCTGGAGCAGCACGCATGAGGTGTCTGTTTTTCTGGATAGAACCTGGGTTTGGCTTGTTGCAATGTTAAATTATGAGCATTAGTAATGTTTTGAAACTGCTAAACTGAAAACTTAACTAGCTAAGGTCTGTGAGAGAAAGACCATGTGCTGTTGAGGTTTCACTGTGGTGCTGCATGGAGCAGGTGAAACAGGGAGTTTGCACAGTGTTGTTAGACTGGTTACAGCGTGGCAGGGGGAAGTCACAACTATTTATGGAGCATGACTAGGCTTGAGTAGCTTCCATAACTAAAAGACAACATTAAATAAGAGTGATATACACACTCACAATCCTGTAAATATGTCACCTTTCTTGTTTCTGCCTGAACAAATTGCTATGAGGCATCTAGACTGTAATGAATGGTCATCTGCTTATGTATATGAGGTGCACTTGATCTCTCTAGAGATACATAGGTCTTAGATGTCAGGACCTGTGGTCCTCCATGTCCTGGATATCTATCCTTTTCCTGTCTGAAAGCTATGTCTGGATATCTGCCATGCCAGCCTGCTTCCTTCAGGTGCCCATAAATTGAGAGATTTATATGACCATGTTCCTGCATTACACATGACCAAGTTCCAAATCCTCTAAGTCATGAAATTGTTTTGGCTTGCTGCCTTGCATGTAATCATCAGTGTTTGTGGTTTGCTCTGATAATAGCTTGGGATCCTGATGGTCCGCATGGAATATACTGTATGTAAATGGCCCATATAGCCATGCTTCTCTCAAACCCTGGATCCAAAGGATTCCTCTGGGACCACTCTCACAGTGAGACAGATCAAACTTCATACACTACAGATGTGACCTTATCACAGAGATGAAGGCATAAATATGACCATAAATAGGTTAAAGCTAGAAGAGTACTGTGGAATTAGTTGTTGTCTGTCTTGCAGGAGAGTTGCACTCTGTAGGTAGGTGAAGGGCATAGCAGCAGTATCCAGTGAAACACAGCATTTCTTTCTCCACATGGAATAGTAGGAAAGGGAACTTAAATTTGCTTACAAAGGAAGTGGAGCAACCAGAAACATAATTTCCAAATCTTTCATGACTGGAAAAGGGGAAGGAAGGCCTCTGGCTCAGTGCAGAGGCAATTCAGGTCATAGTGAAGTACACAGATGATTACAAGTTTTTCCAAAAGAAATGGATGTTCTGACTTCATCTGAGATTTAGACTAAGTTAAGTCTCAGCTGCCAGAGCCAATCTTTGGTCTGTTATGGATCAGTGACCACTTTTAGGTCATTTTACTAGGGTTTCTATCACTTTATGAATCAGACAGTATGATGTTATCTACACATGAACATTTCCCTCACACAAATCTTTTCAGCAGCCCATAAGCTTGTCAATCTGGGCAAAGGTAACTGTTGTGATGTCAAAAAGGCACAGCTTTATTAGTCTCTGTTAAAATGGAAAGGTTTTTTTTTCAGTCAATTAGTACTGAAGAAAGAAAAGCAAAACCCATGTCTTCCTCAAACACAGCACACCATGTACTTCTTATTAAGGACAACACGTGTGCTGAGTGTCACATTTCAAACTTCAGCTGTTTTTGCTGTTGCCCTATTCAAAAACAAGTATGGTTAGAGTTTCATTACAATGGGAAAAGTGTGTGCGTATGTTTGTTTCCCGCTATTCCATAGCACAAAAGCTGTTGGGAATTTGCTCCCATTTTAGCAAGATGCACTGGTGTTGTGTTTTGTTTTTACCTTAAAGCATGGAAAAAATCAGCTTCAAAAGGGGATAAATGTGTGAAACCAAGAGGCTAAGGAAGCAATTATTTTCCAGCTTTAACTAGTGTCGGTGCTATTACTGTGATAGCTGGCCAAATTCTTCAGCTAAGGATCTCAAAGTACATAAAATTAAAATTATGTTTAAGCTATGTATTTCTGGAGGCTCAACTGAGATCAGGCTGTTACGTAATGTAGTGTGTTACTTCTGTAAGTAGCTTAGTGGCTTCTGTGTTTCACTGCAGGGATCTTTTTGTGGCTGAATATGAGGCTTTTAAGGCTCTCTTACATTATTTCAACCACATTATGTAGGGCGAAAGGGTGCATGTACATGTCTAATTTGACAAGACAGATGAAGTGAAGGAACCAGTCTTTATTGCTGAGATAGGGAAATGAGGTGAAGGAGACATATGCCAAAGTTCAGTCAGATAGATGCAGGCTAAGAACTGAGCCCATGTCTTACAATTCCCTTAATGATAAGGGAAAGTATTTCTGTTTGGTTATGGCAAACTAACACAGGTAGTGTGCTGCACTTAATTCATGTCTGTTAAAGTCTTTTGGAATTTCCCTCTCTCCTTCCCTTCATATACACAGTAAAATATATTTGCATTAACAATGATTCTGCAGTGCTTCTGTACTATATGTACAGGAAGCCGAATGAGTGTCTGGGGGACTTTTAACTGGATCTATAAAAAGTCTGTGTCAATAAAATCCTGTCAGATCTATCCTTCAGTACTGTGATTACAGAGGAGGAAAAAGAAAGGTATTGCTCAATGTGACTGCAATATTCCACTGTGTAATCTTCTCCCATGTGGTCATGTTTCCTCAGATAAGAAAAATTGCCGCTCTGGTGTCAGTGAGGATGGGGTCACTGAATGGGAACAGGAGCGTTTTCATTTTTTTCACAATGGACAGTTGTTTTGTGTGTTTTCCTGACTGGATAAACTATGTCCATGGTTACTGAGCAAAGTTTATTTCTGTAGGAAATAGGTAACCATGTTTGTGCAGTGGGGGTATCAGAACACAGAGGATTTGAAAGAAAGGGTCCAGAGGTCATCAACAGAGGGGATAGGATGAGGAAATGCAGTGAGATATATTGTGTGGATTCTGGCATATACTTCATGGGATGCTTCCTTTCAAGCACTGGTGGGCAAAACGGGTGAATAGAAGCTCTTTGATAACACAGCAGCAGGGTGAATTCATTTCAGGACCAGCTCTTCACCTTGTACAAAATAGTGCAACTGATTTATGCCCACAGAGGATTTGGTTTGAAGCTTTAATTGCTTTCTTGGCTAAGTTCTGTTTTCCTTACAAGTGCTTGGACTACCAAAAGAGTGTTAAATGTTGTATTTCACCAAAACCTCTTGGTCCTGCCATCCTGCTTGTTTATTATGTTCTCTTGAAGAATCACTGCAGAGTAACTTTATTTCTTAGCTCCAATAAAATATGTGTCCAGAAGTACAAATAGCTAAATTGTCCTTCCTTGTTAAGTGACCAGTGGAATGCTGACAGGCTATAAATGTAGAGTTAATCTTACTAGGTAATTTACACCATTGCCACACTGTTTGTGTCCTATGTTTCCACATTCATCTTCAGGTTTCCATATTGCTTCAGGTATAAATTGTGCTATGACCTCATGTAACATTATTGCCTAGAGCACCAGCTGAACTGTAACTGCAGCTCACGTAGGTATGAGCATAAAGCTGAGTGCTGTGGAGATTGCTCTGAGCTCTGGTGTTCAGAGTAGACCTAAGCCCCTGCCCAAAATCTGGGATGGAAACTCAGGCAGCTGGTTTCTGCTGCGTGCTATGCACTTATCCTGCCCAAGTTTAGGATGTAAGGCCCTTCCAAATTAACATCTACTTGAACCATATTTACTCTTCAATACTGTGTAGCTCTTGCAAGGAGAAAGAGATGGTACTTTCCTCAAAGGGCTGGCAGTATAAAAGAACAGCAAACAAATAGTGAGAATCAAAAGGGATATTTTAAAAATTATTTTTACAGGTAAAAATCTGATGCACGGAGAGACAGAATGGTTCATGTAGGATCATGATAAAAAATCTGAAATGTGTTGTTAAATTGAAATTTCAGTCCAGTTTCTTAAGGGCAGGATGTGAACTACTTTTATTTCAATGTTGCTTTCTGCCTCTCATGTGCCTAAGTGAATCCACATTTTGGTTACACTTCAATCACAAATATTCATGGTAGAAAAAATGGCTGTGGCAATTTCAAATGTGACTGTATTCCTGGCTGCTTGTTGTAATAGTTTTGAGCCAGGTGGTGGAATGGGATGCAAGAAATTTCCTCATCTGCCTCCATGCAGAAGCCATCTGTGTCTGGTTTAGCGTGGAGATGATTACCTAAGGGTGGCTGGCTGATGTCATGGTGGAGGAAGCAAAACAGCATACACCAAAATCATTTCCATTATAATATATACTAGGATACTGTAGAATGGGCTAGAAAACTCATCATTACATTCTTCATATCCTCACAAAAATCCTCAAGTTTTTAGATCTTTGAAATCTCTCTAGAGGTCAGTAGAAAGGTATGAAATGGCACATCAGACTACAGTCATAGTAAAATATAATTTTTGCATAGGTAATGTACCTGTCTGATCTGTAGCAGACTTTCTGTGTTACCTTTTTTTCTCATTGGGTGCATATTCTTGGCATTGGAAAGCTGTAATGCAGTCTGATACTCAACAATTTGTGTTGTGCAATCAAGTCACTACTCTTATAGTCATAATAATTCCTCATATTTGCAGGAGGTTTAAATAGAGCACAAAAAATTCATTGGTTCTCACAGCATGCCTTAGAGAGACATTGCAGCTGGAGACTGCAATGAAACAAAGTGAAATTAGGAATTAGAATAATTTTTTGTTCGTGCAGTATATCTGATGGAAGCAGACAGATTGGAGCTTCCATGTTACTTGTCAGTCTTTTCTTTGGTTGATACTCCTAGAAGTGATGTCAGCTGAAGTGTTGCCCGAGTGCAAGAGGATTTATGATTGGTGTTACTGATCATGGATTTGCTACAGATAAATCATGGCTATTCAGCCTGGGGTGGAGGCAGCTTCAAGGGTAGACCAAGAGCAACCCCCCAGTGCCTGTATGAAGGTTACTGAGAAAGTGCTGCCAGACTGTGCACAACAGTGCGTGGTGAGAGATTAGACCCAACAGATATGTATTGAAACAAGAGAGAAGCAAACTGTACACTTGAAGAAACCTGTTCTCCATAAGGGCAGTCAGGCAGTGAAGAAAGTGCCCAGGGGGGCTGTGGAGTCTCTGAAGGTTTTTAAGACCCAGTTGGTCACAGCCCTGAGTGTTCTGGTCTGACTGCATGGCTGACCCTGCCTTGAGCAGGAGGTTTGTCTAGAGACACCCTGAGATTGCTTCCAATCTGAAGGATTCTCTGATCCCGTGGCAACTTACACTAGAGAACTTTGTAATGTAATTTCTTGAGAAAACCAATACATTTTGTTTTAGTGGAATCATACATCTCTTAGAAACTATTACAGCTTTGATTAAAGAACTCTATCCATTTTGTTAATTATTCTTATGATTTAAATATAAAAAGATGACAGCTGATCTCAAAGGTCTCCATGCCAAAGCTAATAATAAAATTAAACATCTCCTACCCCTCCTCTGTTTTCTTTTCCTCCTTTCTCTCCAGAAAAAGTCCCCAAATAGAATTAAAAAATCCCTGATTGCTAAGTGAAACATCAATATAGAGGACAATATTGATGGCTCCAGTATTTGGTTCCATTTCAGTGTTATTAGTTTGTGCCCTTAAATTAAATGTAATGTCTTTTATTCTTATCCAAAGAAGGTTCTGTGAAGTCATTGGGGAACATCTTCTAGAACATGGGTTAACTATGGGCCACATGAGGCACATTATTTTCCAGAAGTATATTGGGCTGGCATCTGGAAGTTTCCATCATCTCATTTCAGGAATTAATACTAAAATATAACCAATTTTTTGTATTCTTAGAAATGTTATATTGTAGAAATGAAGTTACCAAAACTACAAGATAGCATGATATTGTTCCTGGATATCTATTGGGAATTCAGTGAGTTAAATCCATGCTAGAGATTCAAGCATGCTTTTTATTTTGGTCTTGAAATTATCTAATGCACATGGCTCACTTTTTATTCACTGTGTATAAGACTGGGTATTTATCAAGTCATGAGAGAGAGGATAAGATTTTGAAATCTTTGGCTTGTTTTTGGCATTTGACTGGAAGAAGAACATGAAAGGAATCACATTCATATGGTATTTGAAAAAAGAACAGTGTTATATCATACCGTCACCTCTGCCAGCTCTATTTACTAATACCTTTAGCTAATACCACTGACACCACAATAGGGCTATTCTTCTGGTATTTCTTTTGGAGGATTTAGGCAAGTAATGGCAGCAGAAGTAACTTATATTTAACCTGTTTGTCCCTACACTATGAAAAAAATTGCTCTTTAACAAATGCACATCTTCTACCTCTTTTCCTCATTCTCAATGGTATTTTTCTTCAACTATAGCAAGGTGAACCAAAAACATCAGTAAGGAATTAATTAATCTCATATATTTTAACCATTTAAAAGTTGTACCTATCTGAAGCAGTTGCTCTGTCTCCTAAAATTGAGGCAAAGTAGTAGGTCTTCTATCAAAGCTGTTCATTTGATCATAAGAATATCCAGTTGACTAAGCTTGTTTACCTTTTAGTTAGTTAAGGCTTAATGAGATGAGCCTCACTATAAGCCTGATAGAATTTTTTTTAATTTTTTTTAGTGGAAGTGGTCATATTTTTTATATATTGACCTGTCTACGTGAATCTGAAGTAAATTAAGATGGTATTCTAGTATTCAAAAATAGCTTGTGAGTCATTGCAGTATCTTATATAGTCTAAGAAGCATTCTTAGACGTTCCCCCAGCTATTAAAAATAACAAGATATTTATTGTCTAAAGTAGCAATCATCTGTTGCAATTTGTGTATTATGTAGCAGGTTCTTTCCTGCTCAACAGCTTTCTGAGCAGTCATTTACTTTACTGTGCCACAAAGCAGGATGCAAGCCAGCAAAATGAATACCATATAATAACAATAGTGCATACAAATCTATCAGTAGCACACCTTCAGCTCAAATCTTTACTGTATGTAATGCTTTTGGTCCTGTAGTGCACAAAAAACCTTTTTTCCAGACAGCCAATAGAAATCATGGAGAATCACTTATATTTTTTGCAGAAGGCACTGAGGTTAACCAGAGCAGAAGAATACCAAAGTGTCAGTCCTGATTATGCAAACATTATTCAGAACAAGGATTTTGCTTTTATAGCTATATTTTTTTTAAACAAATACGCTGTTTCTCAGAAAACCCAGTTGCAGTCCTAAACACACTTGTGCACCGGTTGCCCCAGTCTTCTGACCATATATTTAAGGTGAACCTGTTAGTAGGGTTAGCAGACAAAGTGATGATAAGGGTGGTAGAACTATGCAGTCAGAATTGCAGCTGCAGAATTAATACACCTGATGTGTTCACTGTCTAAGATTTGAAAGACTTTTAAAATGCGTTAGTGGTTAGTTATAAAATGGGTTAGAAAGGGTTAGTTATAAAAACTGGCAGTGCTATGATGAATGTGCTGCTTCAGCAACACCAGCAGTGAGGGAAGTATTTTTTTCATCAGTTTTCTATTCTCAGTGGGAACTATCTGGACCTTGCTCATGGTCAAGTGGCTGAGAGGCACAAATAACTTGCCATATATAAAATAGACTAGTTTTATTATGTTACCTTTTAAAACATCTCTCCAGCCAATTTTGTGCTTGACACAAGACAAGGTCCCCTCTTCTGTAGGCCCCCTGTGTCTGACAGATGAGGCAATTCCAGGGTTCCTCAGCACTGCATTACTCGTGTTTGGCTTATTTGCAGAACCTTAGCCCTCTGCTTTATGTTGCCAGTAAGTCCAGCTTTCAGCAGAATGTGCTGGCTCTTCAGATGTTTTAAATAGAACAATGCATTATTCATATGCCATAATATGAATTCATGGCCTTTCCGAAAAGGAAATTACTTCTACCTACTTCTAAGACTTCTTCCATTGAAGAAAATTAAATGAAGCACTCAGAGATGGTTTTAATTGCTTGCGACTCAGTTGAGAAACTTCTAAGAATGAGTTTCTTTTTGTAATGTAACTTGAGAGCTCATTCATTGAATGTAACTATGCTGTATGATGGATTGGGAAGTATACATGGAGATTTAAAAAAAGATGGAGATGACAAAATGATGGTAATAAAAATAGTAGTTCTTGGGTTATGTGATACTTCCTCACAGTACATCACCACACTGTGACTGTCTTTTATACAGACTAATGTAACCTTGTGGCTTCTTGCAGCATATATTTGGCAAACAGCATGCATTGCCTCTCCTCTGGACTTTAGTGTACATATGGTTTGGCTACATGCTTTGGAGCTCTTTGGAGCTCTTTGGCTCCTCTGTAGAGTGACTGCAGACCTGCATTCTCGGGAGTCAATGTGCCACCCCTCTCTCTCATCTGTGAGACCGAGTGGTAATTTTCACAGTTACGGAGACTAGCTGTGCCCCTGCTCTTTCCCTGCCTGGGGGCTCAGCTGGAGTTCAAGATGAAGCCTCCAAAGAGCTGTAAAGGCCGCTGGGCACAGACCCATGTGTGTAACACCATAGTGACCCAGATAAGGCACTGAAGTTGTTTACCACTAATGAAACCTCCATGACTTTTTCAATACACTGTTAGAAAAGGCTTTTATAGATTCTTTAACACAAAGCAAACACATTTTATCAGTCACATGAATGAATGTGTTTGCCTGTCTAAATTGCTGTATGGTACCAGGGCAGTTCCTGTTAATCTGTAACTAGGAGGCTGGCTGGAGAAGAATCACTTTGACGCCTCACTTCAGTGTTCATTGGGGCCTGCCAAGGAGCAGAATGGGTCACATATTCTTAGGAGGTAACTAATAGAGGTGGCTGAGGTGTAGCTTCAAAGAGAGACAGGAGCCTTCTGAACTGGCATATGTGGGGAGGAAGGGCTTATTGCTGAACATTTTCTTTTCTGAGTGCTAAGTTTCACTGTAACTTAAGAAACCAGATGACATGTGCTTTCCAGACTCCCTGGTTTTGTCTAGTGAGAAGAATCCCACTCTTCTGTTTCTCTTTTCCCACCCTATTCCAGATGTGCAGGCCTGCATAAACCAGCAGGATTCCAATTATAATGATACTTTCCCATTCACTATTCATCCAGTTTTTTCTTGATGTGAAAATGAAATGTGACCCAAAATAACCCAGTTAAGGGGGTGGGGACATGGGACACGGTCTATCATTACGTACATGTGATTTATTTTTCCAGAGTGTTTATTTATTTATTTATTTATTTTAAGTACTGAAGCAAAACAAAACCTCACAAATAGGAAGAACAAAAACTTGGATGTATGCAGGAGATTGCTATTCAAACCAATGGCATCTGAGGACAGGAATTATCTCCTAGATGGAACAAATGAGCAAGACTGATACATAGTGATTACTCATTAATAAAAACAATATCAAGACTCACAGTGGTGAGACTCAGAAAAATGACTTCTGCAGACAATACCAGCATTCTTGCTAGGAAGATACGGATGAATAACAAGAAATATAAAGACCAAAACCTCTGACACTAAGTCCACTAAGTTAAATTTTAATTTAATTCTGTATCAGCTTTTCCAGAATCACAGAAATATGTATAGTGTAGAATAATTGAAAAGGAAATATTTTGGTATTTACCCCACTTTAACACTGACTACTGTTCTGTTTTTCCTTTCCAGGTAAGTTGTCAGACAAAATGATTGCCTTGCTTTTTGTTGTGCAGTTTGTACATCAGAATTGGTATGTGTGGAATTTTACAGGCTAACCAAACAATATCCAGAGGAAAGCTGAGGTCTAACTCAGGAGTGTAAGTTTATTTCACCTCCTGTGCACTTTCCAGAAAAAAAAAAGGAGTGGTTTTGAAAGAGTGAGACACTGTTTTTGAATCCAAGAGGAGGCTGAATAAAGATATGAAGTCTCTGAAAAAAAGACAAGAAAAGGTCTGAGGCAAGAGAGTTAAGAGCCTGATAAAGCCAGTGGTCATCTAGCTCCAGAAAAATGGATCATTTAACATCAATTTGAAGAAAGTTTGAAGAAAGTATGGCTGGCTTTCTTTGGCTTTCTTTTGCTTTTTTCTAAAAACCTCTCAACAGCGCTTTCCTACAGCAGTCTTTTAGGTCTTGCTGAAGACCAAATCTTTAGAAATGTATAAAGAAGTCAACAGAGAAGCTGATTTGATTTTTGTTGCTAAACAATCGTTAGAGGAGTTTTGTTAACTGAGTTACTTCTCTGACAATTAAACTGCCCAGGATAAATAAGAATGGGCTGAACTATTCTGAGGAAACTGTTTTCAAAATCAGCTGTTTCAAACTACTTTGGCTCTCAGGTGTGAATAGCATCTGTCCTGTGGCAGAGCTAATTCCTAGTCTTGCAGTCAATGCAGAGCTCTTAGGAAATCTAGAGGAGAAAGTTGTGTCCTGATGTAAAGCCCAATGGCTTTGGTCTCATTCTTCTTTCCATCCCCTTAAGCTGCTGAGGTTTGTAACAGCTGCAGCATATCTTACTAAGGGATATTTAGTACTTCTGAAAAATTCGGTCCCTAAGTACTGTATCCTTCCAGGAACATGCAGCATGTAACTCTGCAATAGTGGTGGAGGTGAGGATGCATTTTTTTACTTTGTTTTTTCTTTCTTGGTATTTACTTAGTCACATGCTTATTACTTTCAAATCCTACTTCTCATGCATTTGGAATAAAGGACAGTAGAATCTTATGATGGGGAAGTCCATGTAGTTGGCTGCATATCTGCAGACCTGTTCACAAGTAACCAAATGTTTTAATAGGAGTGTTCTGCTTTGTCATAATTCTGAATACGGACTGTAGGTTCCAAATAACTTCTTATTTTAAAAGTTTTTATTGTATAATTAGCATTTCTTTCCCAGCATATTTTCTTTGTAAAACACTGGAGTGTAATTGGAAATTGTTTTGTGCTTCTCTGCAGGACTAGTATCGTTGCCTGAATTAATGATAATTTCTGCCTTTAGAAGTTTAAATGATTGGATTTATTGCAGAACCTGATGCTCTGACCTCAGCAAAAACATACCCAATCATATACATTCTCATGGGCATATGTATATGATTTTAACAGATTGGTTTGAAATCTAGCTCTTTAACACAAAAACTGGACTCAGAAGATGTTATTCATATGAAAATTCATGTTTACACTAAAGGAGATTTTCTGGCACAGGGCTCATCTATAAACCTAGAAATAACAGATTTGCCTCACAGTGCCTATTCAAGGAACTGTATAGCAAAATACACCTTTTGAATTCCCAACAGCCATAAGAGTTGCCTGTTGATATTTCTTCTCAAGGGAACCTGATATTCCAATTTTTTAAATTTTTTTTAGATTAGGAAATTAATATAAAGGTGGCATAGGTGAGCACAGAAATTCGCAAAGGAAGTCTATTGGATCATTGTGACTGCAGTCTCCACCTCCTGATACATAATGTGCTGGCTGACAGTAGCAGCCCAAGAATTCTTTCTTTCACAGTGGTAATGAGATACCTTGTGGAATAAAAATAATATATTTCCTCTCTTTCATTCATCCCACCGAAAACTTTCTTCCGTAATTAAATGATGGATTCTTCCATGCTGGTTTCAAACTGGTGAAACTCAATGAGTTCATGAGTATTTGATGGCTGGCAACTGGTGGGATACGAGAAAAATCAGGCTCCCAAATTGTGCTTTAGAAACTTGATTGAAAACAAAAAGTCACATTTAAAAAGGTTGAGTACTTGCCTGTGCACTTGACAAGATTTTAAACAATTAGGCAACCAGCAATGGCTTCTGATCCCATGGAAACGGCTGTAGAAAAAAAAAGGCCTTCCTCCATTGCAAAGTGATTAGTTTAAAGCATTCTGTCCCATTTTTGGCAGTTTGATGGCAGTTTCCATGGGGATGGGAGTAGAGGATTGCTGAAGTGTTGTCATAACTCCTGCAAATGACACAGATGAAGGTTAGAAGATGTAAATTATATTTCAACAGCGCCTGTAAATGTATTAATTTTTGGAGAGGGAGAAGAGAAAAGGCACAAAATGTGTTTCCTCTTTCTCCCTCTTCAATACATCTCTGATGAGAGATGCAACTAGCCAGAATAAAATAAAACATTTTTTTGGCCTTTCATTCATAGTTCTGAAATGTAATAATATTTACTGCTTTGAAAACATGATGATCAGTGGTGTCAAGTTTCTTCAAAAATAGATATATATGTTATGCTCACTTTATAAATTGGAGAGCTGAGACAGAAAAAAAGGTTAAGTCACCAAAAGACCAGGAATCAGGAACATTGCTGGAAAAAAGATGTCTGCTTGTTTCTAAAGGCCTGTCTAGGTGACTCCACCGTGCAAATAATGACATTTTTTTCCAGGACTCCTATCTCAGGACCCCGAGGGCACCAAGAGGTCCCAGTGTTCCTGCCCAGGCTCCCTGGGTCTCCCCCAGCCTGCGTACAGTCCAATGCCCCATGTCAGCCCCAGGGCCATCAGACCCCCCCCCCCCCAGACATGGATGCTGCAGCAGGGCTGGTCTCCGGCTTCCTGTGGTCCTGCTGGCAATGGGTGCTGCTGAGTCATGCCCACCCACAGGCCTACCTCTTTAAGATGTGCCAGAGGAGGTTTAGGTTGGACATTAGGAAGAATTTCCTCACAGAAAGGGTGATTAGACTTTGGAATGGGCTGCCCAGGGAGGTGGTGGAGTCACTGTCCCTGGAGGTGCTTAAAGAAAGACTGGACATGGCACTTAGTGCCATGGTCTAGTTGATATGTTGGTGTTAGGTCACAGGTTTGGACTTGGTGATCTCCAAGGTCTTTTCCAACCTAATTGATTCTGTGATTCTGGCCTGGCCTAGGCTGTCCTCATCCCCAGGGAGGTGCCTCATTCCCAGGACTGGGGCTGCCCCAGTACTCCCCGGCTGCCCGTTCTGGGTAGGCAGCAGTTGTCTCCAGGGCCTGGACCTCCAGTGACAGCCAGTGACAAGAACAGGGGTTTTCTTGGGAGTTGATTTTCGTAGCTTTTCAGCTCTGTAGTCCCAACATGGCAAGCTAAATTTCGTAGCTTTTGAAAATGACTTCAAATGAAGTGCTGTGCCATCATAGCTTTCTAACATCTCGTCTATCTGCAATGTGGGGAAATGATGGCACTCAAACCTGGTGCTCTCTCAGTTGCAGCTGGTGGTTGAGCCTGAAACTGAAGGGTTTGACTTACTTGTGCTTTGATAATTTTTGCACTCAGTCAAACAGATACCTAAAAGGATTTTTTTGAGAGGAGGGGAGGAAGAGCCTGCATGGTTCTGACAGATCCAAGTTGAGAGAAGGTCTTGTTGTCACTCTTCTTTGTTTCTTTAGTTGGTAACACTAAGGACCTAGTTTGTGACTGTGAATTGTGAAGTATCTGCATGAAGATTAAAATCTCTTCAGTAGAATCATGACATGAAAAAAAATTGCTATGTGGATTACTCATGGAAAATCTAATTTTAAACAGTGTTGGTTAGTTGTGATTTGTTGAAGAGCTGCGTGGCATCGTTCCTCTGGTGTGATGTAATGAACATTGAGGTGCTATTACATATTCCATACTTGCTTGTAATTTCCTATGAAGGACGTAAAATATATCGAAGAGTATACTGGCCTTTATTTAATATTGTCTCAGTACTGCATTGTGCAAACACAGTGGTTTTTTGCCTTTAGGTGTGACAAATACACAATTCAGCTATTATTTCCATATTAGTTCCAGTTTATTTTAAAAAATGTATTTGTCAATCTTAATACATTTTAGTTTATCTTTACTCTTTTAAGTTATTCTGTGGAACTCTGTAGTTACAGCTGAATTTCATTCTAATTTCAAGCTGACTCCTAATCTAATCAATATTCAGGACATTTCTATGGTCTGCTTGAATCTGTTCAAATGAGGAAAATATTCTTTCCACTGTCCTATTTGGATAGGAAAAGACATCAATCATTTCACAAATGGTACAAAACTGAGAGAACAAAGATTTAAAGGTGAATGCTACGTAATTACTTAGTGAATGACTCTTGACAGGAGTGATTTGTGTATATTCATTTTCAAACCTCCATGTGTAGTTTTATGACTTCATGAAGAGTCAGCTTTGTTAGAATTGCTGAATCATACAGGGAAAGTGTCATTTGCTAAAGTTCAAATCTGAGTTTTAAGTTTTCTGATTTGTTTTTTGGATAGGTGTTTAAATAATAGCAACCTTTTTTTAATCAAGTAATTTATGTAAATTGTGGAGCTTTGGTTGGCAGTAAGTAACAGAAATTATGATTAAAGAAATGCCTGACCTTACAAAGTAATCCAGGAACTCCAGAAAATCTGTGAAAACCATAATCACAAATTGAAGTGCAGGGATATATTATTAGGAAAAACATGAAGACCAGTTGTGATTGAAATAGTTACAGGAAGCAAATAAAGCCATTGATATTTCAGTGGCCAAGAATGTATAAAATTAAATGAAGGATGGGTGTCACCTATCTCTCCTTCAAGAATTAGCCGTATTTTCCGTAATTATCTGCAAGTGTGAGGACAAACAAATATCCAAGTTCAGATTGAATTATAAAAATTCTTTTGCACATTTTAAAAACCACTGAAACACTCTCCATCATCTTCAGCTCTCTTCATGTAGAATTTAACTCCTGCAATTGTGTATTGTCTTGTAATAGTCAGAAGCTGGAAAATATTCCAGTATTCTTTCAGTAACTATGGGGATGTCCTTTAACAATTCTACATGCTCAAATAAAGAAATAATACATGTAAATAATTTTTATATAATATAATATATTTTCTATAAATATAGTATAAAATTATACTTCAATAATTTTAACAATTTGTTGCTACACACTGTTCAGGGTTGAATGATGACTTAGTGATAATGGACTTTGGTGGCTATTTAACTGAAAACAAATATTTGTGCTTGTTTTTGGTTAATTTGCTTGTGGAGTGGAGTTGCTATTGGTAACACCATTACCTGTAAATGGTGCTACATAGTCAAGTTGAAATAAGTGGAATTTTAGTTTATGCCATATTTTCAAATATTTTCAGATACGTTCACTGTTAACTGAAAAAGTTCAAACTGCAAATTATTTACAAACCTTTCACATGCATATCAATAAACAGCTTTCAAAACGACTCTGAGATTGTCATGACTGGACACCTCAGTCACAACAGAAAGTTAAGCTGTGTGACACTAGTTTTTAGCTATATACTGCTGAAGGAACAGCTAATGCAATACTCAGAATAGTGAACTTTCTTCTAATAGGATGTATAATTTAAAAACTGGTGAAACTTGAATTTTATTAATTTACTGTTGCAATCAAGTGCTTTGTATGAACGATGTAGGATTAAACTGTGGTACATTGCTTTTGTAGCACTTAACTTTTGTATGATTTAACATTTTTGAAAAAAGAAGAAATTTTTGTCCTGACTGACTTTTTATCCTTTTCTTCTGATACGCTAACCTGAGAGTTCACTATTGTGAACAACTAGGAAACTTCTGCATAAACTGCAGCCCTGTGGCAAATATGTGTCTTTGTTGAGCTATGGGAAATAATCTTCCAACTCACTCTGGAAAGAAGAAGTTGTCTTTTTAGGCATTGGATGTTGGTGGAATGTAATTGTTAAAGTCACTAGCATGTCTATGATATGTGAAAGGAATGCAATAAGCTAAAAATTCCTAATTAACACCAACCTTTGGGCCTTATCACTTTGCTCTGTATTTTCAGTAGACTCTAGACATTACGAAGAATCTTTCGCACAGAAAGTTTTCAGGCTAAATCTTCAAATAAATGAAAAAGCGCACAGGAAAATCCTGTCTAAACTTATTTTAAGGCAGACTAGAAATTCTATTCTAAAAACTTATTTCACACTTCCTTTGATTTTCAGTGACATTTCTAAAATTGGTTCATAAAGTAATTTAGAATATTGGATTTAAGCTACTGCAAAAGTGTTAACTGTTGGAGAACAAGTACATATGAATGAATTTCAGACAACAGTTCTTTGGAAGGAGAGGAAATGAAACTTTTACAGAAGTTTTCTCTCTCTTTATATGCTATTTCTCTACCTACATGTACAAAAAGAGAAGTCTGGGGTAACAACAAGAGATGAAAAGTAAATTTTGAATTAAGAGAACAGATAATTTGGCTTTATTTCAGTTGCACAAGTTACTGTATTAATGTAGATAGTTTATTTAAAATATTTTTTATTTCTTTGTTTTTAGTGTTTGCTAATAAGATCCTGCAGTGAAAATCTATACTGAAAATAAGGTCGCTTAATTCTTATATTCTGTTTTTATCTTTAAAGACAGAAATTAATAAAATAAGGGAACATACCTAAAATAAGGGGTAGGGAATCATTCTGTCTGATTTTGTTGTGAGCACTTTTGGACTTTTGAAAACTTGGCTGACTTTATTTTGCCCACTGTAATTCTGTTTCTTGTGCCTTGATCTTACATCTATGATTGTCCTCTTTCCAACTGAAAAAGAATTTTTTTCTGTAATTATTACATTTACACAGACAGGTCTCAGGAGTGGAAGCTGCTTGCAGATCTCCTGAATTATCTTTTGTATGTAAAGATTTTATTTGCAAACAGCAAGTTACTCTTCAGTATCATTATAATTAAAACAAGCTGAAAGTTCCAGTGTTTAGAAATGTAGAAAGTACATAATCTGTGTATACATCTAGTCTGCATATGTACTAATTTCGTCTTCCCAAAATATCAGAAGTATCTTGGGTTTTGAGGCTTGCTTATTAAGGGCAATGAGAAGCACAATGAAAAGTTTCATTGGTGACTTTGATGAATCCTAGCAGTTAGTGCAACCCATCCCTTCTGGAAACAATGTATGAATAGCTGAGTGTGATTCCTGGTGCAGTAAACTGTGTGTACAGAAATTTCTAAATATAGATGTAGTCACTCCGAGTCAATTACTGTCAGCCAGATCAATACAGATCTTAAAAATATCTAAATCTATTTTTGATGATGAAGAGTAGTTACTGAGTGATATGCTTTTAAGAAATTGTGTGACTTTTTATCCATATCTTAGTAGTCTGTGATAGAATTGATGTGACTGTCCTGATATTTGCATTTCTATATTTAATGTATACCCATACACACAACAATTTTTTGGGTTTAAATAAGGAAGGTCTGTAGTGGAAAGTGTTATCCATTGCCATGTCCAAAGCTGGCAGCACATTTTGAGCAGCTGGCATTTGACTTCACATCTAGGAAATTCCTTCTTTACTGTACAAAGCAACATGGATCTCATGTGCATTAATATATATTTTATCCCTTTTACTTACACCTTTTTTTGTGCCACAACAGCAGGCTGAATTGGATCTAGACTGCATTTTATGAAAAATGTGATTTTTTATTTTTTTTGGGCTGAAGATCTGGTAATTATGATAAAGTTTAATCATAATGTAACCCAAATCTGCACATAAAAACTCTACAGATATTTCATATTAAGATAGAGAATAGAGAAGAAAGTCACAGAAGGCAGAGCAATGTATAACCACGTTTCACTCCTGAATATTTTTGCCTTACATCTTAAACATTGGTTGTGTGCTATGTACTTTTCTGTCAGATCAAATTAACATATGGGATGAGGTAAAAGTCAGGAGAAAGGTTATTCTACAAGCTGTAAAACAGTTCTGCTGTTGCTGGGAAAAAGAAACAAAATAAGTGTTAGCATATTTAGAGGAAACTTTCATCCTTGGGAAATGCCCCAGTGTGATTTCAGTGCAGTGTAGATTAATTTACCTTACATCTGTTTCAATATTTTCTGTGACATGGCTATTAATTATAAAATCTATTTGTTGCACTAGCAGCTTTCGACCTCTAATGTCCACCATATCCCATCTGCTCTGCCCACAAAACCAGAGTCCAGAATAGTGAATTGTCTGTCATAGTTTCTTCCCCAGCAGCCAGATGTCACCTGAAATCAAAACGTTTGGCTTTGAGTGGTCTTTTTAACAAGAGAGGCTACAGTCCTTCAGAGAGATTAAGCTGAACTGCCCATTCTCCCTATGGAGATGATACAGCTATTGACTTCAGACTAGGAGCATTCATTTAGTTAAACCACTACAGTTGGGAGACACATACTCAAAGAACTGGAATGACATTTCAAACCAGACCAAACAAAAAAAACCCATCCACAAACAAACAGGAAAAGGGTTTTAAGTGGGACCAAACCCAAGTAGTTTGTCATGGATATTGTGCTGCATTTTGGGCCTTATATTAAAAGGAGGTTTAGGCAACCTCAAGGGAAACCTTACAGGAATAACACAAGTATTACCAGTATCATGATAGGGTTAAAGAGAAACACCAGCTGAGACACAATGTAGGTGCACAACCCCCCATATTTAAAGGCTAAAAATTCCAAGCAGAAAGAGGCATTACTCTGTGTAGTGTATGAAAGGTGTAAGGAGTACAGACTTTTCCGTCCCTTTCTCAACTTAGCAAATTTTGAATGTAATCTGGTGTTCTCCTCTGATTCTTTTTTTACTAGGCCTGGCATTATCGGTTATTACATGAGCTGGTCAAGCTTCTAAAGTCAAGCCTGTTCAGAATGGAAATAAGAAGGTCTCATATAAGCATAAGAGCAAAAAGCAGAGGAGTTCTGTTTACAAAGTTGTGAGAATTTTTCTGCTGTGTTGTACTCACATTAGGATCACAGAATCATTTAGGTTGGAAAAGAACTTTAAGATGATAGAATCTAATTGTTAACCCAGCACTGCCACATCTGCCGCTAAACATGTCCCTAAGTGCCACATCTACAAATCTTTTAAATACTGTCAAGGTTTGTGACTCAACTGCTTCCCTGAACAGCCTGTTCCAGTGCTTGACAACCCTTTTGGTGAAGAAATTTTCCTAATATCCAAACTAAACCTCTCCTATCTCAGCTTGAGGCCACTTCCTCTCATTGCTTGCTATTTGGGAGAAAAGACCAACCCCCACTCACTACAACCTCCTTTAAGGTAGATGTAGAGCATAGTAAGGTCTCCCATGAGTCTCATTTTCTCTGGGCTAAACAGCCCAAGCTCTCTCAGCTGTTCTGCAAAAGGCTTGCTCTCCAGATCCTTCACCAGCTTTGTTGCCCTTCTCTGGACATATTTCAGCACCTCAATGTCTTTCTTGTAGTAAGGGGCCCAAAGCTGAACATAGGACTTGATCTCACCAGTGCTGAGTACAGGTGGATGGTCACTGACCTAGTCCTGATGAGCCACACTATTCTTGATACAAGCCAGGATGCCATTGGCCTTTTGGCCATGTGGGCACACTGGTGGCTCATGTTCAGCCGGTTGTCAACCAGCACGCCCAGGTCATTTTCCACTGGGCAGCTTTCCAGCCACTCCTCCCCAGCTTGTAATACTGCATGGGGCTGCTGTGACCCAAAGGCAGGGCCCGGAACTTTTCTTGAATGTTGTACAGTTGGCCTTGGCCCATCAATCCAGAGCCAACTGTAGAATCTTCTTCTTCTCAACCATCCCTCTCTACCACCTCAAGGGACTGGGTACCCGGAGAACAACTGGACTTTGTATTAAAGACTGAGGCAAAGAAGACATCAAGTACTTCAATCTTTTCCTCATCCTTTGTCACTGTGCTTTCCCCTACACCCAATAAAAGATGGAGATTCTCCTTAGCCCTCCTTTTGTTGCCAATGTGTTCATAGAAACATTTTTCATGGCAGTAGGCAGGTTAAATTCTAGCAGGGCTTTTGGCCATTCTAATTTTCTCCTTGCATAACCTCACAACATCCTTATCTTCTACTCTAGAAATCTCCTAGACTGTTTCCTCTCTGTTGTAATGTATTGCCAACAGACATCTGGTCAGTTGAAGTCTCCCACAAGAAAAAGGGCTACCAACTGTCAGACCTCTCCTAGCTGCTTATAGAATATTCTTTCTACATCTTCATCCCGGCTGGGTGCTCTGTATCAAACTCCCACCAGGCTATCCGACTTGTTGGCCTCCCATCTAATTCTTACCCATAAACACTCAACCCTATCATCATCATTATTATTAAGCTCTAGACAATCAAAACACTCCCTAACTCACAGGACTACCCATACCCTCTCTTTCCTTGCCTATCCCTTTTGAAGAGTTTATAGCCATCCATCACAGCTTTCCAGTTGATTGGGTCATCCCACCATGTTTCCTCAATTACAACTATTTCATAGCTTTCCTGGTGCTCAATGGCTTCCAGCTCCTCCAGTCTGTTGCCTGTGCTGTGTGTGTTGGTGTAGATGCACTTCAGCTGGGCTGTTGATCTTGCCACCTTTTTGGCGGGGGAGAAGCTGTAGTTTCTATGTGACCATTCTCAGGTACTTTCACGGCTTATATCAACAATCATTGTGTCTTTGTTGCTGCTATGGAAAATTACCAATATTTCTTTTGAGGATGCACTTTTATGAGCAGAAAGCAAGTACGATTTTTAGTGGAAAACAGAGATACAAGGAAAAGTTTCTTAGTAAATAGAGAGTCCAAAGAAATACAATCACACAATACGGATTAATTTCTTAAAATATATCC
Organism: Pipra filicauda; assembly: GCF_003945595.2. Taxonomy (NCBI): domain Eukaryota; kingdom Metazoa; phylum Chordata; class Aves; order Passeriformes; family Pipridae; genus Pipra; species Pipra filicauda. The sequence goes on along the minus strand of NW_024104665.1, from coordinate 2,373,649 downwards.
ATGTTCTAGCTGCAGACACTCTTTTGCTGTTTCTTCACATATAGAGGTATATAGATGTGCACTTTAAGTGGTTTTGTACAATTAATCATAAAAAAAGAGGCTGAGGTAATTTGTCTTATGAATACATTTTATTCTGCAAGGACTCATCAGAGCTCCATAGCAGTAGCATTAGTTGTAATTCCATAAAATGAAATTTGTAATTGTGTAAAATGAAAATGTGAATTTATCTGTGTGCTAAGCAAATTCTCCGAAGAATGACTATTGTGAATTAAGAAGTTTAAAATCTCAAAGGTGTTTGGCAGCTTGGGATATATCTGAACCATCACTTTCCTCCCCTTCACATAGTGTGTTTGTTTTGTACCTCTGCAGTCTTGAAAGACAAAGGGAAATACAACTGTGTAGGAGATGATGTCAGCCTCTCTGTTATCAAAAGATACAGTGAGTATATGTGTGTGTGTGTGTGTGTGTTTGGAAAAAAAAGGAAAAGATACTGGCTTTGAACCCAAGTAAGACAGCTGTGTCTGCCATGCCATTACTGTTGCTGGATCAGTACTGACAGAAGGTAAAAAAAAAATTATTTGGACCCTCTGCTTCTGCAGCTGTCAGACAAAGGTCTGAGCTTTCTGCAAACACTGTGAAGACATTGTCTCTCAAAGGAGCTAGGGAAGCTTTGTAAAAGCAGAGATAGAGGGGAAACCTCTCTCCCTTCCTCCCTCCCATCTACAGGGCACTCATCCACTGATGTGCTAGAAATGAAGTGGTTTTCTGTCTGCTCTGCCTATACAGCCTCATTTCCTGTGCATGCTTGGGCCCAAGTTCTCATCTAGTTTGGCACAGCTCTTCCCAAGTCAATGGAGTTTTCCTGCTCCAGGGGCTAGCAGCTGAGGACGCAGCCATCACTGTTATTCTTAGGCTCCCTGGCATGCTGAATGCAGAGAGGAGCATCATGCTGGTCTATACACAGTTTGATTAGGTGAGACGATCTTGCAGTTATGAAGCTGAGTAGAAGTGAGTTTTGAAGAGGGGATGCACCGTTTTCTGGGAACTAGTCCTAGCTGTTGTTTTGTGTTTACTTCAAGGGTGAAAATACAGATTGCTGGGTTAAATCCTTTGGGAAAGTGTAGTTTTCATGAGTGTGACAGTCTGAATTTATGCACTTTGATTTTGTTTTAACCAATTTTTTTCTCTTCTGACAGAAGCTAATCCCAAATCTGGATTTTTGCTTTCATTTTTATATTTTGTGCCTGAATTTCTACCAGATTACACCCACAGGGGACTTGAACTGTTAGCCACATAATGGGTGAGAGAGCTTAAGAAAGTATATATTTTCTGCACCTTAATCATTCTAAGTACCACAAAACTGCATCTAATGCATTTGTAAACCAGTCACATGGGAAAGAAAGTTTGGAAGTATTGAGCAAACTGAAATCACTGGCTGAGTGTTTTGAGAAATTCTTCCACTTTTTAGGTGGAATGTGGCAACTGTTAAACAGTACATGGCGACCACAGAGACAGTCTGGGACAGGATGAGAGACAGGAATACAGGAATCTTGTGGGAACTGTGGGGGAAATATAGAGACAGACTGCCATGCAACAAACTTTGGGATCTGTTTGTGCAGAAGAATGCATAATTGGATGGGAATTGGAATAGGAAAAATAGACTTCCCCTCTGCAAAATGGATGTTATTTAAAACAATAGTTGAGAATTTCTCAAATTATCAAAGCAAAAAGAAAAAAAAGATACAGAAGAATACAGAGACAAATATATAACTGAAGAGGGGGAAAGAGAGAGCAAGTGAAATCTCAAAATTAGCTGGATAATGCTGGTAATTTCAAGACTACAGGAGGTATACTTGTTCTAATCTGTAAAATATCTTGATTCTAATTAAAAAAGTACATGAAAGAGAATTTTACTAAAATCCTTATCATAGAACAGAAAACCATGGGGATTTCCAAGTGGGGACTTCCTAAATTTAAAGGATTTTTAAAAAAGTTATTTCTCTTTCTAAGGCTGTTGCTTTGTACTTGCAGCTATTTTCAAGGGAAAATGCTAATTCTGAACATACAACCACATAACTAAAAGGCTAGTTTCAAAAGACTATTATTCCTTCTTTTGTCCTAGGATATGTGACAAGATTTCAAAATCTTTTAGTATACCTTCTACAAAAGACAGAACCCTGAGTGTCTGGCTGTAAGCTTTTGGGTACTGAACACTTTCAAAAATCTGGGCCTTCTTTAGCTGCCTAATTGGGCCCCACTTGTGAGTGGTGAAGCATGTGAAAAATTGCTCTTTGCCCCAAATGTCAAAAAAGATGCCACTCAACCTCTCTTATGCTATCTAGGTTCCACTTTGTCTGAGACTGTACCTCATAGATGTGGTTCATTGCTGCTTAATCTTCAGGTTTGCTGGGTTCCCAAGGCCTTGACCTGTGAGTTTCTGAGTACTGCTGCTGAAATTCTTTTAGTTTAGCTGGAGAGTACTCCACAACTCAACAGCCCAAGTCTGCCAGTGTTATCCCGCCATATGCTTGTCCTTCTTCTGGAAGTGCCATAGTATTTTTTCTTTCTCCTGGAGTAAATTTAAAATGTGATTTGGCTCAAGATTTTTGCGACTGCTGCTCTTATGATACTAGAAATTGGGGTACATAGCACAAGTAAACCTGTCGTGTTTAAGGAATCTCGATCTGTACGGCTGAACTTCTGAGCCTCTGTCAACTTCAGTGAGCACAGAAATCTGCTTGTACAGCTCAGGCCCCAATTTCGCAACTGGGTCTCTGTTTCATTTTTCCATAATACAACATGTCAGCAGAAACATGAAGGGTAGAGCCAAGGGATCTTGGCTCCCAGGCTCCTACGCTTTCTCTGGACAATAGTTTTCCCTTAGAAACCAATAAGTTATGGACTAAGGACTGCTCCTTTTAAAACTGTCTTGGGCTTTATGGCTAAAAAGATTTTATTAAATAAGAGTGATTACTAAAGTATGTTACTATTGGGGGGGGGTGAGGGTAGTTAAAACTTATGAAAAGGCTTTGCTTGCAGCAGAAAAGCACTGTAACCACTTAAAAATATCTTTGCTAATGTTTTTATTTTAAAAATGGAAAAAGTGAGTCAGCAGTGAAGGCTCTGCATTCATTGCTAAGTCCAAACTCGGCTGCTCTGGAGAGTCTCCCCATTCCCTGCCCCCATCTATGCTGTTGGTACAAGTGAATATAGCTACTCCTAATTTAGCAACATGCAGTTGCTACCTTTGCATGGGCTGTAACAATCATCCTGGGAGATCTGCTGCTGTAAGAATTTATTTTCCAAGGCTGTAACCAATGGTGGCCTGTGTGCAAAAATACAAGGAAAATAATATGCAGGTATAATTTTCAGGTGACAAGTGTGTTCTGTCCCTGGACTGATGGAACAAGAAAATGATGCTGGTGGAGCATAACTCCAGTAGCAAAATAACCAAATGGATTTTCGTATACACTTAGCCTTATTTATACTTGGCCTAGAGGGTAATTCACTGTGGTGATAGCTTGGGGCAAACCACACCCATCAATCTTTCTAAATTCTAGGAGATTTTGTGTCTGCATTCTGGGCTTGATCAGCTCTGATTCTATGCTGCATTTTGCACTGTCATAAAAGGCAGAATAGCTGTATTAGAGGGTCCATAAGGACCCTCTAATTTACTGGGTCCATAGGAAATAGATAAAAGCGAACTATTTGCTGTTTTATGAAGTAGATACTGTGGTGTTGTTACAGAGGTGTGTATGAAAAATATGGAATATATAATCCATTGTCTCCTCATACAGGAAGTCTTCCTGCCTAGCGTGCAGTTTTCCTAAAGAAAAGCTAAATTCTATATTTTTTTGATTCAATATCTCCTGTGGGTCCCAGTCTGACAGGGTTTTCAATACACACTGCAAGCCTAAGCGAAATACACACCGTGCTGTGAAAGAGATACATTACATAAGAGGTCTCTGAGGCTTACACAGTGCTGGACTGCAGTATAAACTGTCTCCGGGACGGATAAAAACCATCTCGCAAACTAGGATTAACACTGATTCTTGTCAGGGGCTCTTGATTAGAGAGAAGAGAAGGAAATTTGTGTATGCTGTTTTAGTGAGTTTTAGCAGCTATATAAACCACAGTATGAAATTCTGATGTGTATCTAACCATCAGCATGCCTGAACTGTGTTTGATAAAAGGGGCAATGAGCTCCAGTTATGCAGCCCTTACTCCTGTTGGTTCTCCTCTGCAACCAGAGAACAACCAGGACTATTTGCATATAAATCCTGAGAATTTGGCAACTTTTGCTGCAGCATGAGAGAAAGGGGAAGAAAGGCAAATTCCCCATAAGTTAGTGTTTCAGTCACACTGCAGATTATTTAGTTTATTCACTGTTTGGGAAGCGATCCCAGCAAGGCAGCTGCATGTCTGTCTGCCTGTCTGTAGCTTTTCTACAGTGTCCAGAGCCCAATATCTAGAGGATTGCCTGAAGTTCTGGGGTGACAACACCATGACCCTTCAGATACTGTGAGTTTCATTTCGTGGAGGAAGAGACAGAACTTTCCTGGAGGTCACTCCAAAGCTCCTGATCAGACCTCCACTGAGACTGCTTGCTGTGACAGAGCTCACTTCCAGTTTCAGTGGAAGGCCGGCTGGTTCCACTTTGACTTTACTAAAAGCCTAACAAGCTGACTTTCATCAGCACATACAGGCTGGGAGATCTCCTCCCAGACCTCCAGGCATGGTATACTAACACAGGCACCTTTTTAGTTCAGGGAAAAGAACAAAAGTTGTATGTTACCGAGATTTCCTAATGAATTACTGGCAGGCCTTTGGATTGCACAGTAGAAGACAAATACTGTAAATACTTGTGTTAAAAAAGCTGCAAAAAAGTAGGTATGTACTAGAAGCAAATCCCTGTAGTTAGTGACCATTATCCTAAATATGGATCTGCATGGGAGAGAGGTGGGAGAAGTTGGATCATGTTAATTACTCAACACCTCAAGCCATGCCCACAACAATACCACACATTTCACTGGTAATACTCAGCACCTCACAGAGTTATAGGAATGCTACAAGTTTAGTTTCAAAGCACAAAGGTGAATTAGGGAATGGATTTACAAGGAGGATGATGTAGTATCAAACTACTGAACATATTAGTCCTCAACACCATTATATTTTTTTCTTCAAATTGCTGCGGAAAGCTGTTATGTGAAGGCTGTTATATGAAGCTGTTAGGTAGGGATATATAAAGGTATCCTCCTGATACACAGTGCTTTCACAAAGTCTAGAAGCAAACTAGAGTGCTGCAAGGTGTTGCCTATCACAGATCACAGCCTTACCTTTCAAGTCTTTTTAATACTTTTAGACTTGTTTTTTATACATATTTATGTTTTGGGTAAAAAAGATTTTTTAAATTGTGTCTGCTTTTTGTTCCTCAGTTATCAATGGGAATTTTTTGTATCTTCCAAAGGAATGTCACCTTGCTTTTCTGCAGGTTTAGCAAACAAGTGGTTTGCTTAGGGTTGCAGATAAAGTTGCCAAACTTTTGTCGGCCAAACCATCTTCAAAACATATTTTCTTTCCAGGAGAAAGGCCTACACACAAGCCTTTTATGGCATTGTGTATTTATAGCTCTAGTCTGTATTGTGGATGAATGGATCACTCCACAAAACACAATGCAGAGTCATTTGATGAGCATGCTCAGCAGTTACAGAATCACAGAGTGGATCAGGTTGGAAGAGATCACAGTGGGTCACCTGTTCCAACCTCCCTGCTCAGCTAGGGTCATCCTAGAGCACATGGCACAGGATTGCACCCAGATGGTCTTGAATATCTCCAGCGAGGGAGACTCCACACCCTTTCTGGGTAATCTGTTCCAGTGCTCGGTCACTAACACAGTAAAGAAGTTCTTCCTCATGTTTAGGTGGAACTTCCTGTGCATCAGTTTCTGCCTGTTGCCTCTTGTCCTATTGCTTGGCATCACCAAGAAGAGCCTGGCTCCATCCTTTGACACCCTCCCTTCAGATAGTTAGAGACATTGATGAGGTCCTCTCTCAGTTGTCTCTTCTTGGGGTTAGACAGGCCCAGCTCCCTCAGCCTTTCCCTGTAAGAGAGATGCTCCAGTCCCGTAGTCATCTTTGTTGCTCTCTACTGCACCCACTCAGTACAGCAGAGGCCACTGGGCTGGGTGCAAGGAACTGGCTTGGTTTTCCGTTCTTGCACAAAGGGAAGAACGGAAAGGCTTATCTGAGTTTGGGAATGACTGCCACCACAGGACTGGCTTTCTCTGAACTGCTGCGAAGCCGAAGCTCTGCCCTCCACTCCTGGGTCTTGCATAACTCTCCACGGAGAAGTGAGGAACAATGGCAGGATGAAGGCTGAGCCATGACTGTGGCAGCTGGTCATTGAAAAGTCTCCAGAAGGTGGGGGGGGGCTGTGATCTGCTGGTGCTCTGAGGCAAAACATGCACAAGCCTCACTGGTGCTCCACCAACCACCAAGCTCACTATGTGCAGTTCCTGCTAGTATTGGAAATAGCTTACATCCAAGAATGGTTCGGGTGTCAGTTGTCAGGGCTTACATCCTGCCTATCCTGTCACTGTCATCCAGTGATATGGTACCATATTTTGCAGCTTTGAATGCCTAACCTGCCCAGTGCTCATAACAGTGCCTTTCTAACATTGCAAACTTATCATGGCCTTTGTCAGCAGTTGTATTATCTGAATCCATCTACTTTATTGAATTCCACAGCCTAGAGGAACATCTTGAGCCTTAGAAACAAGGCTGTTATCTTACAAAACTGAAGGATTAGGAAAGATAGCATATTTTGCCACTAAAGAGGGAGATTAAAGTAATTGCTAGTGAGAATAACACAAAATATTTCAGTAAATTAAGCATACTCAAAATAAGGTTTTGTATGTAAAGCTGTTATAAGAGAAACATTTAAGTTTTTGAAACGTGTTATATTGCATTCCATTGGAAATAAATTTTGTCAGTACTTGAATCTGTGATAGTAATTGGTTCTCTACAGCTTGGATATTTTATTTTTTAGAACTCAAAACATTTTTAATACTGCATGATTCTTGTTTACTTGATGTGTGCAGAGCACATGGAAAGATGCTATACAAAAAGTTATTAGCAAGTGAATGACATACCTGAGCTATTTGTGAAAAACTGATCCAGCTTAAAACTCTACCCTACCATTAGGTATCTGCTTTTATCTCCCCTGAAAGTAAGGGTATCAAAAAGAATTTAGGAATGTATTTTAGGTAATTAGCTCCTGATATTATAGGCAATTTTTAAAAGACTCTGGATTTCAGTAGTAAATGTAAAATTTTCTTTAGTAACTTCCCATGTAACTGCAAAAATCTGGTTTGTAGAGATAATATCACCACGTATCTCCACTTCTCAGAAGCAGTCTCCCCAGTAAATGCTATGGAAAATGGCCCTGAAACTATTTTTGGAGGTGATTTCTGTATGCTGCATCTACCACTTTATTTATCTGGCAACTTCCTCTTAATTAATATTGTGTAACAGTAATTGTGTAATAAGCAAGATCTGGGTCCCAGTCCCTGCCACAGTAAACAGAAATCCTATCAACATAGAAACTAGAGCACAGGTTCCCTCTCTAGCAGGTGAGTTTGGAGGCATCAGGTTATGGAAAACTTACCTAATTAAAGTTGTTTCTGTAAAGCCAGGCTTTACACATTACGCTTGTAATTTGTAAATTGTAAATGACACTTATAAAGTGCAACTTTTCCTAGAAAGGAAGGATTCCGGCTCCTCTCAGCTGGAAGAAAGTTCTGAACTTTTATCTCTTGGGAATGCAAATGAGAGCAAAAAGGCAAAAGCTCTGGAAGTAAATGTGCAGAATAAACTGTGCAACATAGGGCCTTAAGCTGTCTAGACTTGGAATGAAATTATAGAATTCTTTTTTATTTTTTGAGTATTTTAACAGTTATTGCCAAAATGAAGCAGAATTTTATGAACAAAATGTCTCTCAAAAGAATATTAAAATAGTTGTGAAATCAACCCTTTTTAAAAAAAAAACAAACAAAGATACCAGAATAAAGATTTTCTTAAAAGAGCCACAAGAAAGGATGCACTTCTAGATAAGGCAGTTGGGTTACTTTGCAAATGCAGGCAGATTTGCAGGCTCTTGTTATTAGGGGGCAAAAATGACGCAAACTGCAAGTCATAAATGTCTGTTGCTGTGAAAGATTGGGTGCAGTTTTGGGTGAGCTGTGGTGTGATATTTCCATCTGATACCTAGAGTCAGCCAATAGCAGCAGGTGCTGAGGCGTTGAAGAGCACAATATGTTCCAGTAGCACCTGAGGTTTGATCTCTGTGGCACACTTGCTGCACGCTGTAAAGTGAGCCTCTGTCAGTGCTTCATTGTCTCTGAATTTGGTGCATACAAACCAAAAGTACATTTATTTTGTTCAGATCTTCTGTAACTAGTGACTATTTCCTTAGAAGTGTATGTCATTGAACAAAGAAATAGTTCTCAGACATTCTGGTGCAGGCATTGATGGTTCTGTAGCAGATATGTATTTACTCTTTTCTCTCTGTTTGCATCCAGCAGTTGTGCAAGATTTCGGTCCCTACCATCTGCAATAATTACAAATGATGAAGGTTTAAGAACTTTGGTTTTTCTCTGCACAATTTAGAAAATCACCACCTCCACGATAAGACAATATGTCTTGTATTACCTGGAATCAGAAGAGAGATGGATGCTTTTATTTCCTATGTTTCATTGTGTAAAAAGAGAAAGTGTGAGCAGTGTTATCTCAGGGACTGTAGATGTGTCTACCCATGCTACTTTACTGCTTATAACGTATGTTCTCTGGAGTGAAGGCATCACTCTCGGAATGTGTTTTGTTTTAGAACGGGGCTCAGCTGCCACAAATGAATGGATGGTACCTAAAGGTTGAGTTTTGCTTTGGATTCTTCATCTGTGAAATGTAAATCTTTGACAAATTGGAATGAAGAGTTTTAACAAAGGTGATGTTATAGTTTAACCTCAGGGTGTGTGGGACTCTGCTGTAGTGCTCACTTCACAGTGTAGTGCTCACTTCCCCAGGGCAGAAGATCACAGACTCATTTTGCGCATCTAGCTGTAAATCCAGTGGGAGCCTTTTGTGACAGCTTTCTGTACATGAAGCAGTCTGGAAAAGGGTCATCTGCCTGTGAGTCCTTGCAGAGCTAGTTTAGGGTGTTTAGGTGGTGACAACTTATTTTTAAATAAGAGTTTTGCCCAGAACTGTCCTGCTTACCTACTCCTTCACTTGTCTTTTGACCTCTCTCTCTCTCTCTTTTTTTTTTTTTAATATAAATACGTGGGCAGTTTTTGTCTCTCTTTTCTGATTTCGTTTTTTTTCCTCTTCCTCTCAAAAAATGCAAGTGTGTTTTTATGTTCCCAAGGAATCTGAGAGCCTGTAAATAGGACAACCACAAAAGTGGTCTACAGGATTATATTTCAGTTTTGTAGAACCAAGAAAAGAAATAAGAATCTGGTTGGGATGTGTACTTTCACTCATTTCTGAGTGGCACCCAGGACTTGTTGCTGCCATACAGTTATTGCTGCCTATTGAATCTGCTGATGAACTGTGCAGGCAGAAGTCCTTCTCAGCTGCATGAGGTTGTATTAGTCTAGATAGCAGTTGTAGAGAGGGGGCCCTGTTTCTTCACTATTTTCTTCTGATGTCTTCTAATGATGACTTTAACATCCTCTGGATGTTGTGGGTTTCAATCTCCTTTCAGTTTTAGTGGTTATATTGGTTTGTTAAAAAGCTCTTTTTCTAATGAGGCTGAATGAATTTGTAAACTGTGATAGGAGAATCTAATATATATGTTTAATTTGTATCCCCTAAATCTCTGTGGTTATATGTGCCATTTAATTTTCACTTGTGTAATAGAACAAATGAGTGAAAAAAACTAACTGCAACTTTTTGGTCTTCTGAAACATTGGGAAAAAAGTTTGGTTTTATCTGACACAAAAAAAATCTAGTCACATTTCTGCAGAATCCCCAGTTTTAGAGTCTGAGTTAAATCTGGTTTATACCCCAAATACCCAGATGTATCTTACTAAAATTAAGATATCACTTGTTAATTTTTCTTTACAGCGAAAGTTCTTTTTTTTCCATTTCATCATGTACCAGCAGAATTCAGATCTACACTTTGTTTGCACAGTGCAAACAAACAATATGTAATTAAAGACAGTCTTTTAAGATTAATATAGAGAAGCGAAGTATATATAAGTATATGAGGCAGATTAAGTAGATTTTTAAAGTGTTTTCTCCAAGTGAAATTTTGTGACTGTCAAAGAGAAAATGAAAATTGATTATATGTGAAAAAGTATCATGATATACTTCTAATGTATGAAATCTTTCAGCTTGTGCCAGGAGAAATGAGTGTAACTGGGTTATACTTGTGGGTGCAAATCTAAAGTAAGACTAATGTCTTAATTTACACATATATCTGTGCCATTCTCAGTTGTTTTCTCTACCATATTTGTCTCTTTTGGTTTTTTTTGGCGTATACATGTACAGAGAACTCTAACTAAAGAAAACATGTAACATTTTAAGTCAGGTTGAGACTAGACTTTGCCTTACATGATGGACATAATGGAGTTGTGTTTTATGGTTGCTATATCCCCATGTTCTATGTGTATCTTTTCCATAGGGTGTCCAGACTGCTCTGTGAGGCAATGGCAGTGACAGCATGCCCTTTGGGAGAAGATCTGTTCCTTTAGGCCCAGAAAGTCCCAGTGCCTGTATATAAGAGGCACCAGGCAGTGAAAACATCTGTAATTCCTGCTAATCTAGTAATGCTGTGAAATCACATGAAAGCCAGTCACTGCCCTGTCCTGGGACTGCTGTGACAGTGGGTATGACCAGTTGCAAAGAGGATCAGCTTACACCAAACTCCAATGTCATAAGGCATCTGACTTTCATGCCACCCTAGGAACCAACCTTCTCACCCCACCTTTTAACCCTTAGCACAGAGGTAGATGTGAAAGCACTTTTGCTTAGACCAGAGAAGCACCTTGCCAAAGGCAGTTTTCTGCAGCACATATACTTTGTGTTTATGATAATAAACAATGGTAATCTGTTTACGAGTTATGTGTGTTCACATATCTTCATTGGTTTCAGAAAAGATATTTTTTCCTCTTCCTCCTTATGGTGGAATTCAGGTGGAAGTTAAGAGTTGTATGGTTTAATTGTTAATAGATAGCACTTGTTTACCTGAACAAAACCACTCTAGCAGCCCTCAGCTAAACAGAGAATAAGAAAGCTGCTGATGTATTGGTTATGTCTAAGGTAAAACTGCCCCAACTGTCACAAAAACCCACTCTTGCCTCCCGAGTTACAACTTATCATATTGCTTTGTAGACTTGCTGTTGGCAAGCCTAGATGAAATTACCTCATATAGCGATATATAATCCTAGAGAAGTGTATTTAAGTGCCTATGCATGTTCTTCATTTCCTACAAGGTGATGAGAACTCCCATTACACAATACTTTCAGTGGAAATTCAGGGCCCTTGCCACTTTGCTACACTACGACAATAAAGAGCTTTGGAGGCTACTCTGCTTTATAGTTTTTGCAGTGCTCTACACATTTATAGCACTGTGTAAAAAGTAATCCTTAGTCTAGTAATATTACCCTGTAATTAAAATAAAAACATAATGGAAAACTAGCCTCAATAGAGAAGAATATGTTTAAAAGAGTTTTCCCACACTACTGGAAAGACCCAAGTTCATTCTCAATCAAAATGAAGAGGTTGCCTTTGAACTCCTAAGTAGTTTCCCCAAGTTTAAAATGTAATTAAAGCTTGTAATTGCTTTTAGGCTAACGGACTATTTCCATAGTTAAAATAGAAAGCTGGTCATTAATAATTGTAGTCAATGTAGATGACATTATCCAGCCATGGATCCAGACATCCATCCAGATGGTTATATTGTCAAAACCCAGTTCTGTACCCCATGTCCCAGCATTAAGACTGTGGCAGTGAAAGAGGCTGTAGAGAAGCACACTGGCTGCAGCTCAGCTGGTCCCAGTTCCCCATGCTCAGTGACAGCAGTACAGCTCTCACCATACACCTCCCTCCCGAGGAGGCCAGAGAGGGTGAGGATTTGGTGTGATGGTGAGGAAAGCTGTGCTCAGGTTGATCCTACTGGAGGACGCAGTAAGGGTGTGGTGAAAGGGCATGCCTTCCGCTGGGAATTGCAGTGCCTTCACATGTCCTCCTGCCTAGAAAAAACTTTTGAATTTCCTTATCTGAGTACTGGGGAATATGAAATCTAAAGGACCGAAATAGCAGAAGGTAAATTAAATATTAAACAATTTTTGTTTAGTTACTGCCAAAACCAAAGGAAATTGTGCATTTACATTGTGCAACATATCTACTAGTGCCTTAAGAACTGGGGTGATAATTATTCTGCCTTCGTGAGATACAATGTGTATTCTACTCTTAAAATCATTTGAGTGAATGCTTCATTACGTAGTTTTACTTCTACATGGTGGAGTATATCACAGAGAAGATGTATTAGCTCAAGTCTCAGAAAGATAACCGTGATTTAGTGTGGTTCTGAAGCAGAAGTACAAAATCTGAGCTTTGGCAAACCTTACTGCGAATATTTAGGAAGATACAACATAGTGACTCCAAACATCGTGCTGAAATTGCAGTGCAAATTCCCGTCTAGCAATAAGTTCATGTTGAAGTGGTAGCACTAGAGCTAAAGAGAGCTGACTTTGGTGTAGAACTGTGCAGATACTGCAGCTTGTCCCTCAGCTATTGTTCGGAGCCAAATAAGGCATGTCCCTGGCATACCTCATAGCATGGTGGTCATACAAACACTTTCTGCCTCATAGTCATGACTAGTCCTTCCCTGACATGGAAGGTTTTTGTCCCCTTTCACCACTAGCTTGTTAAGGCTCCAAGTAAATCACACAGTTTGCTGCAGAGTTTGTGGCTGAGCCTGGAACTGAACCAACATCTTTGTGTCCCAGCCTATTGTCCTAGTCACTCTCTGTTCTTCAGAATCTGACTCAGCTCTCCTCAAACATCTCAATTTCCATTTTTCCATTTTTTTCTCATTTTGTGTTTTTCCCTCTAAGCAAACTTCTGCCTCCACTTCTATTTTCCCTTCTTGCCACTTGATCTTTAAATATTCAGAAAACTCAATGAATGGCAATATACCATTGTGGAAAAAAACTGTTACAGTTGGATGAGGCTACATAATCTCATTGCTTATTGTGTTAAGAATGATTTATTCTTTTTTATCAGTTTGTGAATAGGTTACACTTTTCCAAATACTAGAATGTCTTTTTTTTTTAGCTCACAATTGATTCTGTAAGTTCAATGCTATTTATTTTCTTTTCTTCAAATTAGGCTCCTTTCAGGGGGAAAAAGAGGATACTGAGTTCTTTCTGGGTAAATTTGCAGAATTTGCCAGTGTGCAGGCTCTCCAAGTTTGGACTGGAAAAAATGTGGAAATGATAAAATGTCATCCAAGATAGAAAAGAAATTGAGGGATTCCTTTTAAGCATGGTCATAAGAAACAAAATTAATCTCTAAAGAAGTTCTACACCCTACAGTTTTTGAGAAGGTTGTAAATGCAGTTTACAACAGTATACGCAGTTGTAAACTATTGATGAGACCAACATTAAAAAGAAAGAGTTTGTTTTGGAGGATGATTTCACACTGAGAGGGATTACTCTCAAAAGCACACAATGTTACTAGTAAGAGAAAATATTACACCTCACTCAACATCATTGCATTGTTTCATGAACCATGCTTTTGTTTTATCTCCATGCTAGTCTGGGAACACCTCTTCTTTGCAGATTAAATTACGACATGTTGGCACTTAGCTGGCATCTTTTTGTTTTCTTCATTTAAAAACCTGGTCAGAGCAACTTGCTTTGGAGCAACAATTTGATTTAATGATACTGGCACTAATATTCTTCATAAATGTATTAGCAATTTTTAAGCTGTGTAGTTACATTTCATTTTGGTGAGAATTTGCTCAGCTCATTTTTTCCATTCAATCCCATTCAAATATACCTACAGTGTCATATATGCTGCTGTACATAAATTACGGATGGGAGAGGGAAGGATAATCTTAACCTGTGCTTTCTGTGGTCTGGTTTATGGACAACATACTGGGTTTATTACAGCGATATCAGTGTTCTATTTTTAGCCTGTCTTTCACCCCCTTTTTCTCTTCATGCAAGTTGGATGCCAGAAACAGACTTTTTTGTTTGTCATTTCTCTTGTAATTTTTTCCTGTCTATCTTTGATGGAAAACTGCAATGTAATTGCTTGCCAGCAACAGGCAAACCTTAATGAGGTATTTGAGAAGTCCCAATGGAGAACCTGACACACGTAAAGAAAATATAGAATAACCGCAGGAAATACGCAGTCCAGTGCTTTGTTTTATGGATTGTCCTGTCACACATAACACAGAACTGTTCATTTAGTTACTTGTATGACTGTTCTTGATGAATATTTTTCAATAGCAGATTTCTCACAGGAAACGATGTAGTTAGTTTCACCCAGGCATTTGGTCAGAGAAGCCCTGTCTTTTGAGAAAATTCACGTCCTTTTTTGAGATTCATTATGCCCAGTTCTAACCTTAACTCATCATGGGTTAACTTCTGTTTCCACAGTTTTGCAGAAACCTTTTCTTTCTGAAGACTCTACTTTTGGAGTCTCTTGCTGAAGGTGAGGGCAGCGAAGGAGCAGAGGCTGAAGCTCCCCCCTCTCCTCATCTTTTTGTCAGGGTGCCTTTCCTACTGTTAATTTCTGGACTTTGAAAATGACCAAACTTTCAGCAAATCACTGCATGTTAGCACCCTCAAAACACTGAAACTAAAGGTAACTTGTGCAGCTGTAGTGCTTTAGGCAGAAATGTGACTTACTTTCTATATCAGGGTTATGCTCACACTGCTGTCTGGCGAACTGCAAAGGTAAACGCCCAACGAGGGGAAGGCAGTGGCTGTGGGGTGAGCTGTAAATACAGCAGTCTGTGAATCAAACCACTCTCTCTCTCCCACCCTTTCTAGAAATCTATCAAGCTGGCAGGCTGCCCTGCTCGAAATAAATGTGGAAAATATTATGTAACTTTGCCCTGTGTGCTGCGCTGACAGCGTAGGCACTAGTTGGGTTTTAGTTACACTATCTGCTGTGGCTATTTTTGGTGACCAAAGGCTTCTCTCTTTAAATTTATGCCTGTATTTCCTTTGCCCCCACCCTCTCACTTATGGTTTTTTTTTTTTCATTGACAACAGAATGCAACTCAAGATCTGCAAATAGGAAAACAACATCAGCAAAGCTGTTTAAGGGCTATTCCGTTTTAAAAATAATAATCTTCTGCCCCCAACAACAAAAAGCAAACAAAACCCCCTTAACAAAGTGCCGGAGGAGGAATATATTGTCTCTAACCGTAGCCAAGCGCTGAAACCGCCAGTCTCAGATGCCCTCCCCTAGAGTTATATGCTGTGTCAATACCTCCCTCTGCTGAAAGCTCCACATTCTTTCTCTCTTTCTCGACTACATTTTGCTGTGGCAGGACTTGCATAGATCAGGAGGAATCTGTGCTATATACTAGAGCAGCCTGCTTACGGCAACACAGCTGCCCTACCAAGATTATACGCTCTGGGGAGTGCATAAAGCTATTCGTCCTTCCCCATTGGGGCTGTTTGCAGGCTAAAATCTGAGATTAGGAGATGATGATTTGGAGTCAAATGACTTTTGAAAATACGCTTTAAGGAACTCCTGTGTTGGGATTCAGCCATTGTCAGGGGACATTCTGTTTAAAGACAATTCTATGTGCATGTGCCTTACAAATTTAATTTATTTCCTCCAGTTTTAGTCGCTTAATTAGTTTTTGTTCTAGAAATAGTAAAATTACTGTGTGGTTTGTAATCCATTGTGCTGCATAAACTACCATGTAAGACTTTGTGTTGTGTTACTCAAATAGATTGAATTATCTTAATGATTGGAAAATCTATGAATCATCTCAGCTACAACTGGTGTGATTATTAGTGAGCTCACAGTTGAGACCTAAGTTTTTCAGAGGCTGTGGGATTAGGAACCCAAGCCAGTCATTCTCGTCTCACATCATTATAGTATAAAGGTTTTAAAGCGACCAGCACATTTTATTTTTCTCTGTTTCAGATGCCCCAAACTGACATACCAAAAAGGGTAGTGAATGTGTTAGAGGTGAATGGCTGAACTTAGTGGAGAATTGGGCAACTTCCAGATGTCTCAAGTTAGGCCCCTAATCTTAGTAGAAGATTAGGAGCAAAAGGCCCTAATTCAAAACCAGTATTTTTCTTTATGTTTATCACCCCTTTGGAATTTTGAAATGTCTGCCTGGGTTGCAGGGAAGGCTAATGCCCTGCAATAGATGAGCTACAGCAGTTCACAGTTTTTTTAAAATTAGTAACCTTTAATATTTCCTTATTATGTTCAGCTGCTTCATTCAATTAAATTTTCCCTCTATTTGACAGCTGATGGCAACAACCACTTTCCATCAACTTTTTTTCAGAAGAAGTACAAATCAGGTCAATCCTTTTAATTTTTCAACTGCATTTTTTAATGTCTTCAGGGACGTTTGGTAATGTTGGAGGTGAGAGGAGGAATAAAGAAACAGCAAAATTCTGGGTACAGACAAACTGTTCTGATTGGATGGGGTTTAAATAAACCAACACAAGGCAGGGCAAGGGTAGAAGGCAGACAACAGGGTGCAGAAAGGAGCACAGCTGTTGGGAATAAAAGCACATCAGGTTTGGTATGGATGTTGCTCATTCTTAACTATGGTGCAGAATAGTGTATGTTTTTGCCTCATATCTTGGATGTTTATAACTGGTAGAAAAATGCTAGCAAAACTATTTGGTTTATGGAAGGAAAATCTTGGAAGGAAAATCTTTGTACCTGACATTTCTTAAAAATGATATGATGTTTAGAGTTTATTTGGATGTTAAGCCCCCGATACACAGGCTTTATAAGATGCTGGCTGTGACTTGCTGAGACAAACCTGAGAAGTAGAGATGCAAAATTACTTAAATGAATATGGAAAAAGGGATTCTAACTGGTTTTTCTGGATTTCAGTGGTATTGGATATGCCAGGATTTCAAGCATTGAGCTGAATGTTATTACTACTAAAGAAAAAGGCATATTTTTTCCTCCAATTTTTTTTTTCCCTGGGCTGTGGTGTACAAGAGGTACAAGAGTGATTTAGACAGAGAGATATAACTTTGACT
Source organism: Pipra filicauda (assembly GCF_003945595.2). Classification (NCBI taxonomy): domain Eukaryota; kingdom Metazoa; phylum Chordata; class Aves; order Passeriformes; family Pipridae; genus Pipra; species Pipra filicauda. Next base: position 2,356,383 of record NW_024104665.1, on the reverse strand, counting down.
TAATGTCAGTAATTAATATATAAGCATTGCTGATCTTTGTGTTACCTTATTTTTTTGTGAGAGTTTTAGATGGATGTGGTTAAGAGACAAGGTACCATTCTATGCTTTTGAGTTTACTTAGAAACTGAATGTCTCCTCTAAACAGAGCTAGATTTAGATGGGGGGAGACAGGCCACAAAATGTGCATCCTGGCTGTAACAGGGCAGTCAGAAATGAGTCTGTAATGTTGTGGGTGCGTAGTTATTTAGGGTCAACTGAGTGACAAAGTCTAAAGCAGTGGGAATCTGCTGCTGGCTTTGTGTCTCCAGAGCTAGGCTCAATTCTGTGAGCTCTCCCCACACTCCATAAGGCTCTAAAGGGATCAAAGTCCTTTATGGAAGACAGGTGAAATGAGAATGTGAAAGGCTCTGTACTCACAGCATAACTGAACTCGATTCACTTTTATCACTCTTTCAGACAACAAGGTATATATATTTATAGAGGGTTTTTTTGCTCAGTAAAGTACTGTACTCTAAGATGCCTTCTAATGAAACTACATTTTTGGTATCAAAAATGTCTGAACTAGCTAGGCTTACAATGCGTGAAACACAGGAATCTGTTGGATACCTAGAGTAACTCGCTATGAGCCCACTTCTCTTGCAAAAGCAGTGTCACATGTTTATGTTGCTTAGTCACTGGAAAGTAAATCAAAAGAACTCAAAGAGATGAAACATGTATGAAAAGGGATCATTATCAGTTATGCTAAGTGCCCAGTGAAACCTGAGACCACGCAAATCTCAACTGGTTTCGAGTTTTCTTACGGTTGAAACTCAGATCAGGTTCCTTGAGAGTTCAAGAATTTCTAAGCAAACCTAGACCTGCTGGATACATAGAACTTGAATAGCAGCTTTACAATACATGTTCAAAGCACTTGCTATAAATTTATAAATTTTCACAGCGTCCACATGATTTAGAGGAGTTTGATTAGCCTCCTCTCACAATTCAGTCCACAGACAAACAAAAAAGCAGATTTATTAAGGATTTTAGTGTGTAATGACACAGTTAAACCTTTGATTGATTGACTAACCTCTATAGGTATTGTACTGAACAGATTATCTTAGCGAAATCTGGTTATGATGAGAGTGATATGAATTGTTTGTTGTGTCTGCAACAAAAGCTTCATGACAACAATATAGGTCCTGATTTTGGTTTGTAAATTGTTTTTTATTTTAGTATGCTTGATCATTATACAGGTAGTTAGGTGAGCTATTAAATGGAGCATTTGCATATGAATCAAGATTTGCTCTGTAAATAATACGATTTGCATCGTGGTGCTATTCTCACTGTCTCTCAATGCAATGGCTGCAAAGCCTGATGATATGTGCAGTGTTTAAGTGTCAATATTTGAGTAAACACATAGTAATATACATTTTTGGTGGGAGTCCTATACAAAAATGGTCTGCCTTATCACAGAGTAGTTCATTTGGATGTATATGGGTATGTGTATGCACGCACATCTCTTCTCCCCTTGATCCCCAAAGGAGTCATACAATGTACACATGCAAAAATGACAGGATGGCCTCTTCATTAAGTCACTGAACAGGAAACCAGGAGAGTTAACTCCTGTTCCTGACTCTTAAAAACTTTCTGTCTGCAAATCTGGGAAATCCACTTAGGAAAACTGAGGTACATGAAATCTATCAGTAAAACAGGAGACTAGAGTAATTTGTGGTTATATTTGAATACTTTAAAGTAGCATGGAAAAAATGTGGAGGTGTCTTAAAAATACTGTCAAAACTGACTTTGATCCGTGAAACACACATGTCCAAGTACAGAAAATACTTTAAAGATATACTTCAAGATTATAAAAAATGTTGCTTTGATCACTTTTTAATAAAAAAGCAAATTTGGTAATATCAAAAGACATATTTGTGTTTATTCTGTCAATTTCTCCTGAAATATTTGTAGAACTCTCTATCAAAACTTAACACTTTTTGCTTGCAATGCCTCTTTTTGATATGGGGCGAATGAAAAATGTTACTTCTACTTTGATTTTTTTAATGATGTCTCAATTTGCATACAGTCTTAGTATTCTGCTAAAGTAAAAAATTATTTTCTTTCCAAAAACACTAGAGAGCTGAAACTCCTCTTATCTTTTATTCCAATTAGTTATATGGACATGTTTTTGTCATCTCTAAATGCTTTGGATGCTCTATTTTGGTTTTAGTGTCGGTAGTCTACCATGTCTTTGCTTGTTTCATGGAGGGGGATTACATTCAATCACGAAATCCTAGGAGTGCTAGAACCATTGAAGCCTGATGTCCTATGGTTTTGTCTTGTAAATACAGCTTGGAAAATATTTGTGCACTGTTTCTTTATAAACTTCCTCTTTCCTTTTTGTGCAGATTCCTGGGTGTTTTACAATGTGTGAGATCTTTATTGCTTTTTCATTAAAATGTGAACCAGGAAGTGTCCCTGTTTCCTTAAGGGAAAGTTCCATGTATGCAAGAAAAAAACTACTGCTAAGTCACTTCTCCAGGTTAATTGCCTTAAAAAAAATACATGGGACATTTAATGTCTTTGCTTTACCTAACTGCCTACCTTAAATATAAAATTTGGAATCACCTAGGCCAATTTAGACAATGGGAAACATGTCTTAAGACAGAAGTGATCAATACAGAACTGTTAGATCTTTGAAATTTTTTTCCACTTCATGAGCCACAGACACAACATACCTTGAAATTTCAGTATAATTTTTAAAGCAATATTCAAGAATCCAATTTCTTCTAAAGGAGAAATTAAGACAAATGCTTAATGGATGACATTGCTTACTAGTTAAGGCATTTAAATTCTAATTGCAACATGATCTGCTTCTCTCTTCCAGATCTTCCTCTAGCTGAACGATCTGTCATCTTGCCAATCCTTTAGCAACTAGGACTTCAGGCACCTATTTTTGTGCACCTGTTCCTCTGTCAGGCCAGACTTCCAGCTCTGGACTGACCAGCAGTGGGTGCTAGGAGGTGAAGCAATCAGCACCCGCCTATCCAAACACCAGGGTGTCCGCTCTGTCTGTCCAGGATGAAGACGCTGGGCTGGCTTTGTGCTTGTAAACTTTGATTGATAACTGCACCTGTGCAGCTGCCAAGGTCAGGCTGTCTTTGGAAGAATGTTTTATCACCACGGGCACCTGGCTTGGCATAAGATTTAGAGACATGACCTGCTTTTGATGACATGGTTCTGGCAGTTTGTTGCAAGACACCAACCTGCAAAGTCTAACCAGGTGACGGCTTTGCTTTTTGATAGCTGTCAGAAACTTTAAATGAGGAAGACTGTCAAAACCCCCTCTACTGCGTCAGTGACTGATATTCATACTTAATAAAATATACTGACTTTTTCCCAGTGATGAATACACTGCTTCTGAGGGCCTGGGGTTAAAGAGGTCAGAAATTCATTGCACTATTTATGTTTTGTAAAGCAAGTACAGGTAAGTTTTCACAGATCAGTATATTTTGTCTTGGGGGAAAAGGGATGGCTGGGAATTCAGACCAGGTTGCTCAGAGCTTTATCCAGAAAAATAATCAAAACCTCTACGGATAGAGACTGCACAGACACTTTGGGCAACCTGCTTCACTGTCATCATGAGGTGAAGAGTTTCTTCTCACATCTGGTCTGAATTTACCATTTCAATTTATGCTCATTGTGTCATCAGGCAGAAAGGGACCTGGGAGTTTGAACTGACAGGAAGCTGAACATGAGCCAGCAGTGTGCCCAGGTGGCCAAGCAGGCCAATGGCATCCTGGCCTGGATCAGGAACAGTGTGGCCAACAGGTCCAGGGAAGTGATTCTTCCCCTGTACTCAACGCTGGTGAGGCCACACCTGGAGTACTGTGTCCAGTTCTGGGCCCCTCAGTTCAGGAAGGATATTGAGGTGCTGGAGCAGGTCCAGAGAAGAGCAATAAGGCTGGTGAAGGGACTTGAGCACAAGTCCTATGAGAAGAGGCTGAGGAAACTGAGGTTGTTTAGCCTGGAGAAGAGGAGGCTCAGGGGAGACCTCATCACTCTCTACAACTCCCTGAAAGGAGGTTGTAGCCAGATGGGGATTGGTCTCTTCTCCCAGGCAGCTCTCAGTAAGACAAGAGGGCATGGTCTTAAACTCTGCCAGGGGAGGTTTAGGTTAGATATTAGGAAGAAATTCTTTACAGAGAGGGTAATCAGACATTGGAATGGGCTGCCCAGGGAAGTGGTGGATTCTGCATCCCTGGAGGTTTTTAAGATGAGACTGGATGTGATACTTAGTGCCATGGTCTAGTAACCACGGTGGTAGTGTATCAAGGGTTGAACTTGGTGATCTCAGAGGTCCCTTCCAACCCGGTTGATTCTATGATTCTATGATCATTCCAACATTTATTGTTGTACATTGCCTTGCTCCATCAGCTCAGCAACCTTGCCACAGGCACTGAGGAGCTCCCCTAAAACTGACTCTTCTCCATACTGAGCAAATTTGGGTTTCTCGGTCTCTCCTTGCAGGACAAGTGCCCCAGCCATGGTGTCCCTCACACTTTGATTAGCAGAGGACAGCTGAAGAACAGAGATCTTGAGGGCATAAAAGGTAAAGGGATGCTGCAAGAAAGACTAGGGTAGATGGAAGGAAAAGAGAGCCTTTGAGAGTAAGAGGTCATTCTGTTAGTATTGCCTCCCGGTCTTGAAAGGAGTGGAGAGATTATTTGTAAAGAGGGGATAAGACAGCCAGAGATAGAAGCTTAATGTGCTGATTGCAGGTGACACAGCAAGGAGACAGAGCTGCAGAAAATTATGCATCTGGGGAAATACGCATGGCACTTATTGGCAGGATGAAAGAAGAGGTGAAGAAAGCAATTGGGCTGGGCATTATTGCCATGCTTTGAGACTTTGAGCTGAAACTGAGATAACACAATGAGTTCGTATTAATGATAATCTTCAAGAACAGGTATAATTTTTATGAGGGTGTTTATGCTATAGTTCTTTGAGCTGAGTTTATTATCATTAGCTGTCACTTATTGAGATTAAAGCTGTACAATTCTATATACTTTCTCTTGTGTTACTGAATTCTTGATTATATGCTAGCCTTTCTCCAAATCTTGCAAGTTAGAGTTTCAAAGCACTGATATAAATTTAAAACAAGACACTGAAAAGTAATTCCAGAGGTTGCCTCCCAACACTTCCAAGGCCCTGACACATCTTTATAATGACAATGTTATGTTGATTACAGTATGTTTTTTCTTATCCTACTGAAGTAATATTTTGATTAGAATGCTCTGCTCTGCAATGATTAGAAGTAAAACTAGTCAATAGGATATTTAAATGCTCTGCTGCATTAATCTGTCTGACAGTAATTTGAGTTGTACTTGCACTAAGGCAATCATTTTGGAACAGAACGCTTTACTGCAAGGTCTGACTCATGTTGGGGCTACATGTATTAGGTTATGTGGTATGTTTGAATATTTTGTGTTGGCTTGTGGTCCCTCGATATCCATAAAATGATTGTTTGTACTCGTGACAGGACTGCTAACATACATAAATAAAGTGTGCTTCTTCTTTTTCACTTCCTGATGGGTAGTTGGTGTATTGCCCAAAACGCCAGCTCCAGCAGAAGGAGTACACTGGAAAATATGTCTTCCTAGTGATTTGGGTATTAAAAATGTCAGTTGGGCTTACGTAAAGATGCTAAAGCTTTTCTGTAGAAGCTTGTGTCACAGGATAAATATGAGTGTGGGTTTTACCTGTTTCAAAGAGTTCTTTTGACTGGATCAGAGGAATAGTTTGGTCTCCACATATGGATTTGGGTAGGAAAATGATGCTGAGATGCTTCTACTCTATAAATTTATGGATCGTGTGTTTGAAGGGGAAATGCATAAAAGATTCTGTAGCTGTTCTGAACAATAGAGGAAAAGTCTAGGTTTCAGGAACAATAGAAGACACACCTTCAGTAATTCCTTATGAGGACTGACTTAATGTGTGAACAAATAAATGTCCTTTTGGCATACCTAGTTGCAAGTACAAAAATGTATTGTTGTTTCTAGAGTTTTCATCTATTTCACTAGCCCTTGTTCTCATGGGGGACTTCAACTCACTAGATATCTGCTAGAAATACAATACAGAAGACAGGAGACAGTCTAGAAGGTTCCTGAAGCGTGTGGAAGATAACTGTCTGACACACCTTCCCAACAAGGGAAGGTGCCCTGCTGGACCTGTTTGTGAACAGAGAAAGACCTGTGGGTGATGTGATGGTTGAAGGCTGTCTTGGTCATAGCAGTGACAATTCTCAGAGAAATAAGGAGAGGGATCATCAGAACTGCCACCTTGCACTTCCAGAGGTCAGAATGTGGCCTGTTTAGGAGACTGGTTGACAGAGTCCCTTGGGAGGCAGTCCTGAAAGGCAGAGGAGTCCAGGGAGGCTGGACATTCTTCAAGAAAGAAGTCCTAAAGGTACCTGTTTTTCTTCAAACTGGGCAATCTGCTTTCCCCCCTGCTGCTTAGTCTTCCCCTTGGCTATTATTTCTCTGTGAGGAAGCGTGTTGGTTCTGCAAACTTACTTACTCCCTTGACTGTGTTCTTTTCTTGTGTGTGTTCTCGCTTCATGATTAATGGTGTATCAGAGCGGTCTTGTATTTTCCCTGTTTATGGAGATAGTAGAGAAAATTGCCTGGAGATTAATATGAGGAAAATAGTTCTCAAGCTTTGACAGGAAACTTCATGATATGCTGGAGGCCAAATTCTATCCAAATTGCTCATCTGAAGCACTAACTGGAAAGATTTGAAGAAACTTACTGGGCTTCGGATAAGGCTTTTGAATCCTGAGTTTTACATATAATATCTCTGAATTCAGTGGAGTTCCCCTGTTACGCAAAATGAAGATATGTGGATGTGACTGGTCAAATTTTTTCCTTTGTTGTAAGAGTTCTGCTTCTTCAGTATATGGTTATGCACTGTGCTGACTACCCATTTATATAAAAACGTCAAGTGTCTTATCCCCTTTTTAAACTGGGACACTGCAACACTGGTATGCGAAAGTATTGTTATCTTGATGGACTCAGAGTCCCTGTCCAAGCAGATCTTTGAGTATAGTACCCTGCTGTTGTTATCCGTATTTACATGGACAATAGCTAAACTTGCTGGCAGATGCTTTGCAATCTATAAGCAGCCAGCTGCAAATTCATGATCCTTCACTCTTTTAGACAAAACGAGGATGTCTCAAAAGCTCAGCTGAAGTGAAATGGGAACAGGAAGTCAAAAATGAGACCATGTGCCCTGATATCATCTTTAATCTGTTTGCATCTAATAGACCTGTTTCCACTGAAGCTGAAGGAAAAAATCTTTGCTTAATGGATTACATTTGTCTTAATTATATCCTTGTTTTAATTATATGTTCTGAATCTATTATCACCTACTTCTAGAAACCCCCAAGAGGGTAAGATTTTGTAGTACTGTTAGCTGTAAAAGCAAATAAATGAAGGCAAGATGGTATCCCAGGCAGCTCAGAAGGTCAGGACTGTCATTTGACAAGTGAATAAGTTAAGGGGAACAGGCACCCCCCAAGCTCCCCTTCTCCTGCCCAATTTTTTTTTTTTTTTAATTTAAAACTTGGAGCAACTGGTAGTTTTGGGTCACGTTTGGTGATTAGTCTTTTAAGAAAGGGGTCTTTTGCAGTAGCGCTGGTTGAACTACAGTTTAACTGCCAAGGCAGAGCGTAAAACATGCAACTTCTAGTGTCTCATTGAGTTTATGTATTTTTTTTTTTTTTTAAATTTCCACCACTTTCCATTTCTTCCTCTGCCTCTGTGAACATTTATATGAAACTTTTCTATCATTTATATCCCATGGTTGCCACCAACTGGTACAGTTCAAATTTTTTATCACTACTGTTTTTGTAGTGACTGTTCAAGAACTGCTGTGCACGCATACAGTGTGTGCCACAGCTCCTCAAGTGTGACCTGGCCGTGTGCAGCAAGGTCCATTACCTCAGAAGTGTGAAACCACATACGGAAACCAAATGGGTACCAGGTTCAGCATGTGCCTTCCTGTTATTCTACTGTTTTCTGACTTGAGCTTAGAGTGTAAACAGATCTTTGATTTTGTTCCTTTTGCATAGCACACGTCTCTGCGGAAGTTTTCTCGATTCAAGTAGAAGCAAAGAAGTGAGGCTTTTTCCCTTGAGTAACTCTGTAGATATGATAGTCTTCACTCTTGAAACCTGTAGGCCAACCTCAAGCTCTTTGGTGAGCAAAATTGACTGACTTCAAGTAGGAGTTTTGCTTGAATACAAGAATATAAGGTTGTTTCTTTTTATCTTTAATGAATATTTAAAGCATATATAATTTTTTGTCCTGCTATGACACTGCTAAATGAATTTTATTAAACTCTCAATCTCAATATCCAAACACTAATGAAACAAAGCAGAAAGTCTTTTAAAAATAACAACCAAACCAAACCCAAACCCAAACATTTACTGTATAACTTGCATTTTACAAGTAGTTAAAAGTAGAATCAGGCCAGTGGGCTCATCAAAGGTCTGTTGAGTCATATTGAAACTGCCCCTTTGGAACTACTTGTTAATAGAAAATAAAGTATTCAAAACAATGCACAGTACATCCACCTACACTAATTTTTACCATCTCTGGCTTAGTATTCATTGGTATTGGTGAACTTTGGTAAGAAAAAACAAGTAGGATGAAATTTGTACCAAAATACAGAGTGTAAAATTGTAATTAAAAAATTCAGTTTAAGAACAACTTTTATAATGGTGTAGGGGATTTGCCATCAGTTGAAGTCTTGACCTCTACACTGTGTGCCTTTCTGAAAAATATGCTTGTCTTAGTCAGATGTTTTGGACTTGCTGAGTAAACTTCTTCTCGTTTTATGAAGGACATCAGCCCAGGTGGTCATAGGTTTCTTTGTTTCTGCTTCTTGTGTAACTGCCATTGACTTTCAGGCAGTGGAAAATGGGAAGTTGTATGTATTCAGATGTCACATGTGCTGTTAAATAATTGAGTAAAATTAGGGGCAATCAAGATTGCTAAGGCAAGCATTCAGTGCCTGGTAAATGAGAGAATGCACGAAGGATGAATTTTATCCATGCAAAACCATTATGAGATAGTTCTTAAAAGTAAAATGATCATTATTTTACATGCAATATTCAGTCCTTGTTCTAAAGGTAGGTTGATAGCGGGTTTCTCTACAGGACTCTTCTCTTTTTGCTGTGTTGCTGTGCAGCCACCGGTCTCTGTTATCAGCATAAACAGAAAGAGGAGTGCCATCTCTGTTCCATAAACCAGATCTGTAGTGGATAGAGACTTTTAATTTTGTAGTGTTTGCATCGTTTTGCTGCAGACAATTTGGATGATCACTAGAAGAACTTTGAAGATACCTTGGACCAACCAATAGCCATGGCAGGTTGTTGTTCTCTGTAGACAAGCACAGGTGTGGAATGAAATCTAGATCTTGCTAGTCAGACCCACCAGTATTGATGGATATAGAAGCAAGGTGGAATGTGGATGCCCAGGATTCCATTCCTCCAGACAAAAACTTGATATTTTGGTCATGTTTCCCTGTCTTCCCCCAAACACCCCCTTGTTTTCAGTTCAAAGGAATATTTTTTTTACATCGAAGCCCTTCAGGGATTCACTGCGTTACCAAGAACAGACAAGACCTCTGCCATCAACTTTCCAAGCAAAGGAAATAGAAAGAGGTATTACATTAAGAAATGAAAAAATAAATCCAGATTCATCTGCTTCTTCTCAAGCTGGAATGAATTCAGATATCCTGTGGCAGTTGCGGGCAGAAGTTGTAAATGTATGGAGCATGTTAAAATTTTCTGGTTTGAACAGTATACACAGCTTGAACTGACAAGAGATGGTAGTTTGCTGAATGAAGAGGGACTAGGAAATGTTAACTGCTAACATATCTCTGGATACAAGTGGAGACTATTGTATTTTTCATTTGAAAGAGCTTATTGTGACAGACTTGAGGTAATCCAGCTACCCAGGAACCACAAAGGCCAATCTTTGATGCAAAACCTTTTCTTGTGAAATGTAATGTTCCTACTCCAAGGTCTAGAAATGTTAGGGATGTGCAAAGAAAAGGTCGATAGAATTTGAGCTTTGAAAACCAATTTGCTTTTGATGCCCCTGATTCTTAGAAATAGTTGAGCTGTTGATTGAATTTCTTCTTCCTTTTTTTTCTCCCTCCAAATTTGGTTTAGTCAAACACATGCCATGGAAAGACTTCAGCCCCATTGGTCTTGCAAAATTAGAGACTTGTTTCCAACTCATTATAAAGAACATTCTCTGAATATAATTGCAGGTAGAACTATGGTCTCCACTGCTGTAAATATCTTTTCTGATCTTCCAAGCTAAGCAAGACTAGAAAGAAAGAAAATCAAAGAACAAAAATTTCATGCCATCCCATTTTCCTGCTTTCATTAATGATTGAATGGATAGAGTATATATACTTAAATTGCCAATTTGGGACCACGAGCTCTTAAACGTAGTTGTCTTCTAAGCTTAGCTTCTTTTTTCCCCAGAACAGTTTGAAAATTCTGGGTTTATACTTTACAGTCTATACCTTGTATTCTGAAAGTCAAATTCAAGTTCCTTGAACTATCTACTTAAAATTGTGAAATGCTGAGCTCCATGAATCCCTAACCTCAGGCTGAGCAACCAGCAAACTAGTAACGACTTTAAAGGCTGTTTCTTTGGTCAACTTCAGGATGAAAAAAAGTTGAAACTTTGTGAGGGGTCTCTAATTTTTTTTGTGTGATATCTGTGCAATAGAATGTTTTTTGTTTGGTTAGGGGGTTTTTTTGCTGCTGTACATGATTTAACCAGATAGCATCAGTAAACAGCAACTGAAGTGTCAAACCTAGTTGGACCCCAAGCAGCCCATATTGCATGTGAAAAGGCCTGAAAACTGTACAGGGTTCAACTGTTAAAATATTTAATGATGCAGAGTTCTATTTCAGCATTAATTTTTATTGTAAATGGCTCTCTCAGAAAATAAACAAAATGGATTATATTTCCTAATCTCTGCTGTTTCAGATTTTCTCATGTTTCTTCCTTTGTTGGTGTTGATAACCTTTGCCAAATATCTAGAAAGCTAAAAAAGTGTGTCCAGGAAACACTGGAGAGAATTTGATAACAATTGTAGCTTTCCATATACATAAATAACAGCTAATTTAAATATTTCTCACTGTTAAATTGCCATTTTTACACTTGGCATTTTGAAGACAGATTATAAAAATGGGTTGTCTGTCAGTCATTTGTGACCCCTTAAACTTATTTTGGAGCAAATAATAGGACAAGAAAAGGCATTATAGCTGAAGCCCCTGGAGACAAGAGGTACAAGAGAAGACTATAGCTGATGCCTTTGGGGAGTACAAGGTTTCTGTTGCAGTCTCTGTTGTAATTGATGACAATTGAGAAATGCCATATGTTAATATCAGAATCCATAATTTTATGTTGGTGGCTACAGTTTTTTCCCCTCTTTATCCTAGATCTAAATTTTTCAGGCATCCTTTAAGGTTTGGGCTGATATTTTGCTAATTAGAGTGCAGTTCATGAGACTGAGCAACAGTCTTCCTTCAGTTACAAATCCTATGGGAAAGGGGCAATTTGACATCATGGAGCAAAGGGCAGAATGCTGGTAGCCTCTTGGTCAGAAATCTGTGTGTTGGTGGAAGGCAGTTCATGCTGCCAGTGTTTGTACTGGTAAACATTGCTGCTTTTTTTTACCAGCTCATTTTTGATTTCTTCACTTACTGAGATGTCTTCCTGAAAACTATTGCATTCAAATGGAGTAAGTTACAAGAATATTTGTAATTATTCCCTCTGAGCTGTTGCTCAGCATGGGCAGTAACAGCTATTTCTATTAATATGGGGGAGTTTCCCCAAGGCAGCTATTCATACCTCTACGCAAATGTTTTTACAAAGTCCTGTGCAGTCCCTTTTTATACTGCAGTAAAAGTTTGTGGTTTAAACCTCTTAGAGGATGCTTGTATATAACAAGACTGAAGTTCCCCTTATGTGAATGCTGTTAGCGGCCAGACAGGTTCTTCATATTTTTATTGTAAGGTCGAAGAAGTACAATGAGGTGTTATTTGGCAAAGATGCTAGTTAAGAAAAAGGTTTATGAAGTGTTATGCATTCCATTCAGAAGCAGTGTTTCCTTAACTCTCTTCTCTAGATCTGTGGAACCCAGGTACTACTCTATTTCGGTAGACAATCTAGAACACAACCTCCCATTCTCTTTTATTCTAAATCGGTCCAAATGAGTTTTTTCCCTAACAGATCAAAAATAACGCTCAAGAGTAAACTTTAGATTGTCTCTTACCTTGTGGAAGGACTCTTCAAGAGAAAAAAACCATACTAAGCCTGGTTCTCCTAACAACTGCTACAAATGGATGTCCCTCTGATTTCAGCAAATGTGATCCTTTATTTTTTCTTTATAATGTAGGAGAATCAGATTTCCTTATAGATGGAAAAAGTCTATTCTGACAGTAAGTGCAGAGAAAGTCAATAAGGCTCATTTGAGGCACACCGTGTCCCAGACATGTAACTGCAAAAGGAAGATAGTGTAAACCTGATTTCTAGTTTCAGCTGTGATGCCATCTCAAGCTCTGTGACCATCTCTGATCTTGGGTGATAAATTTTAACTCTTACCCCTTTCCTGTCTTCTGAGTGGCTTGTATACATTGGTCTTGTCCCAGGATTAAAATATACCAAAGGGAATGAAACAGTTTTAAGCAAAAGTTGCAAATTATGTGTAAAAACATTAATTCTGATTTAATCTACCTGGCCTCCATTTGCTTAATGTTTTCTTTCTGTCTTCTCTCATCCTCTCTCACTTTTTTCACCAAATACATCAGCAAAAGAAGTGTAAAACTGAAATGAAGCCTGGAGATTGCATCTTGCACTACTACAATTTTCCTCTGAATAAGGAAAGTAGTCCTGAGATTTCTGCAGATAGTCTTCTAGGTATATATCACTCTGCATTCTTAATTAAATGCTGGATGAACTTGGAAAGAGCTCAGAAAATCAGGAGCAGGATCACTATGTTATGGCCAGCAATAATAATCTGAGCCAAAAAGCAGTCCAATTTTATTGCACTACACTCTTGATTTCAACTAAGCTTGCCTTTTTTGGCTGTACCTAGATACCTTGTGTCTTACCTCCCTATTGGAGATGAATGGCAGATGCACCTTGGGTAGCACCACCAGATCCTACTGTAATTCTGGGTTATCTGATCAACTTTGTTGTAGAAGCATCAGACTGAGAAACTAAAGAAACAGCAGAGTTACATGTGCCAGTGGCAATTGTGTAAGTGTTCAGAATGGATGTACTCTGGTCCCTACATACCTAAGAAATAAGACTGCCTGAGCTTTGACTGTAGAGCTGCCTATTGACAAGTGCCAGCTGGTTGAAAAAGCCATTTTCATGATGTATTCTCAAGATTTTTTTTTGGTTTTTAGTTCTATGAAAATGTTTTCAGCATATTTATGCTAGGATGAATGCTACTGGGTTTTGAAACATTACATCATTACAACGAACTTATTTTGCTGAAAATGGCTTTTTCTGAAGTTCTTACTCCTGTTAAAATTAAGTTTTTAAGGTGGCTTAATTGGCCTCCTGTCACACTAGATTTTACTCCAGGATTGCTAATTTGGCATTTGGGGGTTCATTTGGATTGTTACTTGTAAAAATGAGAGACAAATGAGGCCTTTGAGTCTATTCCAATTTTAATTTTTATATAAGTGCCTCAAAAGCCCATAGCAGCCAATTCCCATTTCAAGTTTTCTATTCAACGAAATATTTCTAACATTAAATGTAACCACTTATCAGCTATATGTTGTGAAATCAGGCTCAGCTTTACTGTCTTTGCTAGGTAAGTAATTACCATATCAGAATGTTAACTCTATAAGACATTGTACGGTGATAAAAAGGATAGTAAAAAAATATATATAGATTCTCATTTAAAATGCTTCATAAGAGGTCTTGGCAGCTTGTTAGCCTCTCATAGCAACAGCAGTGAGAGAGAGCATTTGGCTCTAACAGCTATATGATCTCATCAGATAGGACAGGAATATAGAGTGAAGAGATAAAACACTGTACTAATTTTAAGTTCCGTTTGAGCCTGTGACATGTATTTAAGCTTGTCTTCACAGCATCCTAGTTTGGGTTGAATCTCTTCAATAACATCTGATTTGACCATAACCCTGGTGAACTGCATAGCTTCTTGGTGCTGTTTTGCTTCCTGTTTGGTAGTGGAAGGCTTTTACATTTATTTTGGTACTTTCCTCTTGCTGATTTTTTACATTAGTATCTGACAGTGCAGAGTATCATCTAAAACCTGCATTTGTGGAGCCACATGTTCAAACTGCCAGAGTTTAGATGACATTTCAACTGAACTTATCTTTAGTGTTTTAACCCTGTGTGTTTGGAAAAAAAAAAGTAGGAATCCACAAGAATTAAACTCCAAAAATGCTATTGATTTATGTTAGTAATTTGATTTTATGCTTTTCTATTACTTTAAGTCACTTCTAGACAATCCATACACAGTCAGTGCAGTTATTCTAATTCTGTAGCATATTTTGTGTTAGTAACGGGTGGAAGCTCTGGGACACCATACCCAAAGCTGATCAATGTGAGCACCTATGTGCTGCTCTAATAGCTCGAAGAACTTGAAGTTCAACTGATTTCCCTTGCTGGAGATTCCCCAGGCGCGAGGGAATCTGCAGCTGGTGTTCTCCCTGCATAGCTGGCTCTCTCCGTGAACACCATGCTGCAGCTGCGCGTAGGGGAGCCTGTCAGGACCAGCCACCAGGCGTGAAAACTAGGGTAGCTTTGTGACTGCTCTGACGCTCACCCAGAATCTGTGTGTTTTTATAGTCTGCTCTAATCCTAAATGTATTAGAAACCCCACTTTAAAAATAGAAAAGGGGAAAAAAATCCCTCCCTCCATAAATTTTTGACTGCAGTGATCCACAGGTGGTTTGGATTACTTGTGTATAATCTGAACTGTTTGAGTTATATAAGAAATATCTCCCTCTCATGCTCTACTGCATAAGCCCAACATAAAAGCTTAGATTTTCAGAAGGACTTAGGATGTTAGGCACACAAAGCCCTTCAAATTTTAGTGGAATTTAGGGTATTATTTGGTCTTTCTTGAAAAATTAATTCTAAGTCTGTGCAGGATTAGAGAAAACTCCCACTGTGAACAAAACTTTTCCCCAATAATGCACACCTTTTCTTGAACCTTCTAGCCACTGTTACAGTGTTCAAAATATCACTTCATGCCTGAGGAGTCTGGCAGAAATCTTTTAAACTTCCCCTCAGTTCAGTAGGCTACACAGTGATCTAATTCACAGCAGCAATTCCTTTTGCCCCATGAAACTCTGGATTTGCCTTTCATTTAAATTAATAGAATTTATATACCTATATTAAGAGTTGCTTGAGGCAAAGAATATATTAGATAAAGGCTACAGCAGTGGGTTTTCCTAACTTTTTTTTTTAATAGTAAATTAGGTAGTTTTTGATGTTGTTTTAATTGACATGCTGTCAAATGTATGCTTTTCTTAAAGAGTGAACATCCTTCCTGTTTGCAATAGCTGTCTTAAGCAATATTCCCAATATTTCCTCATCCCAGGGCTCTGTTAGCCCTCTCAACACCACTGTCAGATGTCTGCCCTACAGAGTCTGCCTTTCAGGCCCTGGAACTGCGTCAGGTCTGCCCTATCTTTTCCTTTCAAGATAGGGCAGATCACAGGTAGTGTTAAGTACTGTAAAAGTCTGTTGCTAAGTATCTCTCAGCTGCAGGAGTTCTGTGAAGATACTACTTCAGTTTTATGTTGCTTTTAGCTGTTGGCTATCAGCTTGCAGCTCTTCGTCTGTTCCTCTCCTAGCTGAGCTAGCTGTATTCCCATCTCCTAGAGGAGGAATCTCCCGGTGCTGTTTGGCTTCCAAATTATTTACACTGAAACATCCTTGTAGGAATGGAAAGAAGCAAAGGTCATGTTAACAGCCCCATGCTAAAGGTCAGCAATACCATGGTAACAGTGGAAATCCATCCAGCTGCCCGTAGAAAAGTTGAACCCCTTACGAATAGGAAATAACCCAAATAAACAAGGAGGTAGATAAAAAGCAATATCTTAGCCCTGAGCCACACATCAAGTGGAAACGTAACATTTGTGAGCTCGTTGGGTATTTCCTATGCCTAACTTTGAACTACTTTGCTCAAAATAAAAGCCGTAGCAAATATTCCGAAAAATAAGTGCCTTGTAAATGTTCTGACTCTCAACCTGGGGCTTTCTTTTTACTGCAAAAGTGTTATGCAGCCAAGTGTTGTTTAGTATCCTTCCTGTGCCTTAAAGTGTGACTTTTATGGGTGACGTTATGTTTATGGGTCTTTGTTCATCTTCAGCCTCATGTACCCCACTGCTGCTTCCTCTGAGGCTTTGCCGCCACACCGCAGGGTGTTAATTTCCTGTTTTGAGTCTGTCACAGACAAATTCAGAGCCTCGATTAAAACACAACACACAGATACATGCTGCTGACAAAAGCACTAATAAAACTCTAAAGTTTAAAGGTGGCCCTGGTGTTTCCTCACTGAGCAGCATGGGGACCTTTCACCTCTTGGAGACATGCTGTTTGCAAAGGTTTCTTTTCTTTTTAATTAGGACTTGCCTGAATGACTCTTAGCAAACTGCTCTAGCATTTGGTGTGTTTGGTTTATGGGTGTATTGACTATAAAACATGCACAGCTTACTTGAGTTTTTTTTTAAAAAAAAAGCAAAACCAGACTTATGAAACTTACAGGAACTGCAAAGGAAAAAAAAGGCTAAACAGAAAATGTGTTGATTGCGGTGATGGGTCTGGTATGTATGGTCCCTGCAAGACACACGCATGGGCATCTGTGTTTCCTGACCTCTTATCTTGGTCACTAAGCAGAAGGGGTGGGGAAAAAACCAGATTTTTCTTGCTTTGGTGAAAATCCTTGCTTTTGCATTCACATTCAGCAGTGAAAGACTTATAAATGTCATCACTTAGGCATGAATTTCTACAGGATTTTGTCTCCCTTGTTTAGTACACTCATTTTAAACCATCCTGTAGAGTCACAGATCTAATAAGAAAAAGCTTTTTTGTATCACCCAGCACATGTTTTTTTCTACTCTTCAGTTTGATGTGTTGTTCCTAGCACCACTGTCAAAGCCTTTGCTCTGTATGTAAATAGTGCACAGGTGTTTACAATAGTGCATTTTAAAATTTCATTTGTTTTAATGAAAAACTTGTTATTTTCATACGGGACTTATTTTTTTCTGTTTCCAGTAAAATACTACTTATTTCTGTGTCCTAATTAATTTTAACATTTAGAAGTATGTTTGAAAGCTTAAGTTTCTTACCTAGTCTTTCAGATGTATGACTATTAGTTTGCATGTCTGCAACAGCTACTCAGAATGCCAAATACCTCACGACATCTCCTTCATCAGCAAGAGGGAAATTCTCGAGTTTCTCCGTTATCTTAGAGATCTCCTTTGCTATATACCTGCAGTTTAACTAAACTTAAGCAAATTACATTTGAAGAACAAATCCTGTAGCCTGATTTCTTGCAGATATGGCTGTGTTCCTCTCCCTCGTATCAAATACCAACCATGTGCTCTTTGTAGCCTTACAGACAGAAATGGTGTTTAAAGTCAGTCTGCCTCTGACCATCCCTTATAGGCCCTCTTTAAGACTGACACATCATGTTTCCTCCTTGTCCTTCAGCATTCCATGTTTAAGCTTGCCTGAATGAATTCCCTCTCACCTCTCCTGTATACCCCACTTCAGCGGTGCCCTGTGCTCCCACCCAACTTTTTCAGCCTCAAAATCAAGTCCCAGTGTGGCTTCAAAGATGACTTCAGGCCTATTGCATGGAGAGGGCATCTGCAGAGGGTAACTCATGCATGCTGGGCAGTGTGGGAGTTCATGTGCTGCAGATGCTGTGTGTCACATTCTGCACTTTACTCTGGTATTGGATGGAGGAAGTTAGCTTCAAACTGCACATTTCCTTTGCTTTTCTTCTGCAATATTTCTTATAGCTCAGGTTCGTAGCCTTGTGCTTGCCTATGGCTTCCTGGACCCTCTGTGTATGCTGCCTTGAAGTAGAAGGAAGAAACTGCAGCTTCAACTTACTACTCCCTATTATTTGCCCTGTCAGGCCATAGTACTTAGCTGGGGGCAGCAGGAAAGGTGGTCTGGGTCACACCCTCAGTGACTGAGTGAGTGACATTGCATACATCTAGAGAAACCTTGCCAGGCCCTGTGGAGCAAGGCCAAATAAATTTTCTTTTTTTTTTAAACAGTGCCATGGGCCATTTAAACTGCTGCAGAACTTTGAGTGGATCTGACTGAATCTTAATCTTATCTATTTGAGCAACTTCATCTTCTCTTTCCTTTTCTTTTCTATCAGCTATGCTTCATCCCCAAGATTTTATCTTCATCTCTGCCTAGTTTGCTTTTCTCTTTGGTGGCTGTTTCCACATCTCTTCATATAACTTATGCTATTCTATCTAAATCCTTACCAAGGAGGGACAAAAAACCAAAACCAAACCAAAACACTACTAAGAGCTGTTGAGGTGTTTGTTGTTTCTGTGAACTGTTGCTGTCCTAGACTGCCTTTCTGTCTTGCCTAATTTAGATGTCAGTGTGGACAATCCACAGATAGGAAACTGGTCTTGCAAAAGTTGAGTATGCCAGACTTCCTCAGAATGGTGGATTTTAGGGGCAACAAATGTGATTATTCATTCTGCCTAAGAAGCTGGTATATTTTCCAGTACAGACTATGCTCTGTATGTTGAACAAAAATGGGAGCTAAGAACTCATGACTTCCTATAGGGCTTCAGGCTTGGTTGTTGAAACAAGCTCCAAAATTCAAGTTCCAATGAAAAAAATTTTGGCTTACAAGAAAACTTAAAGCTTTGCTTGAGTCCAGACAGACCTTTGGTACTGCTTGAGTCCAGACAGACCTTTGGTGCTGCTAGCCCTCTATAAAAAAAAAACACCGCAAAAGATGGCATAATCAAGTATGTGGGCATTTCCTTTCTATTGAGAGTATATCTCAGATGAAATCGGATATGATGACTCTGTACTCCTAAGATGCAGCTGGAAGGAGTAGGGAGTGAAAAGCTACTACAAAACTTCTGGCTAAGCTAGAGCATTCATGAGGCATTCTTAACTCTCCTCCGAGACTGGGTTCAGTGCATTTTAAAACACTCTCATGTCTTTACAGGAGTCCATTTCTGCTTTCGGAATGTGTCATTGTTACTTGCTATGGCTGAGTTGACCTAAGGATTGGTAGGAGAATTAAGCTGTAAGGCTTCTGAGGCAGCAACTCTTTGTTTGACTCTGCACTATATAAACATCAATATGGGTGGCAGCCCATAAATGAGACCTAGGCATGCCTGCTATATGTATGATACAAGTGCTAGATGAGTGTTCTGTATTGTTCAGTCTTTTTCTATTCTGAAATGGTACATTCTTCATTGGTCATGCCTTCAAGGTTTCATATATGGGGAACAGTACTTCATCGTGATAAATTTTTTTATTTTTTTAGTTTTTCAGAGCTGGATGTTAGCCATGTGATAGCAGCCACTATATAGCTGGGATGAGCTATGCAAGAATGAGAAATGTGATTCATGTTTTAAGTGAGTTAAATGTGATGCTTTCCATATGCAGGATATATATCCTTCTCTCTGTATTATGAGTAAGACGCAGACCTCATGCAAGTCATGGGTTCTATGTTTTTTGCAAAACATCTGTGACTTCTGACCTTTCCAGGCTTGTGTGCATATGAGTGAAAGCACTGGTGTGCTCACAAACTGTGGAAAAAACTTCAGAGAGAATAACAGAGTAAATCTTGGAATGCATGAGAAAAGCTAACGTAGAGCTGGAGGCCAGTGGCAACACTGAATGACACAAAAGGCCAGACCAATTTCCCAAGGCACCGAGTTGTTTTAGCTAGACCAACTGCAATGGAGACATTGTCAGGGTTTCTCAGTTTTCTGAGTTATACAGCTGCTGTTCCTAAAGTTATTCAAGTGTGAGAATGATATGAAAGCAAAGCACTGAGGCTGTTCCATGATTTATGTTAAAATCATACCTAGCCCAAGCTCTGTCTGCAGTGCCTGCGCTGTTGAGTAATCCATGAAACAGACCCATGAGTGCCGGCTGTCAGTGTGAGACACAGAATGAAGCAACATCATTAAAATCCTCCAGTTTTACTTTGAGTAGTGGGACATTAACAAATTCCATGAGTGTCAAAGGTGTTTATCTGTTTGGAACCCATTTTAACTTGGACCTTTGCCTTGCTTGTCTCCTGGCTACTCAGGACTGTACTTTTCCTCTTGTCCAAGAGTGCACATTCTTTCTCTTTGAGTGCCTTCCCTGACTTACTGTTTTTTCTTAAAGCTCTCTCTAATTTTGTTCACTTCTGTTTCTGCTTTCCCCTCACTTCTTTGTAACCAAGCCCAACCATCTTTTTTACAGCTAGCCTTCATGCTTTTATTTGTAGCATTTTGCATGTTTCTGTATCTGGTAGTCATGCTTGCTTTCCTACTAAATTATTTCCTGATATTGTCCTCTCCCTACCTCCCCCAAAGCCTCCAGTATGGGCCTGTTGAAGGGAAATTGCTACTATTCTTCCAGTTTCAAAAAACCAAATGGAGAAGGATCACACCAAACATACCAAATGTCTTGAGATGGCATCTCCCTCAGATCACCTCTGCAGAGAGGTTTGCCCCAAATTCCCTGAGAAAAGGAAGTGTCTTCTATAAGCAAAAGCACTGATTGCTAAATGCTTCAGACTGGATCACAACTCTGCCAGAGTTGCACTAGGATAGGGTCCTGTCTTGCTGTATCTGCAACAAGTTAGATGAAAGATTGAATTTTTTGTGTCATTCTGAAAAGGATGTTTTGCAGCATGTCTCTGTCAAAGTTTGGTTAATGTGCTGGAGATGTAGCACAGCTGCAGGATATTTTTGCTGGCATGCTACAAGAATGTTCTTTCGATCTATTTGCACCTTGCAAGCTGAATTTAACAAAAATGTCATCATTAATTTTTTTTGTAGAAGTCTAAGGAGGTGACGTGAGATAATAGTCTAGTGCCAGGAAAATCTGTGATAGGCTTCCAAGGGTCATCAGCTTGATCATGAGCAGGCTGAAGAAGGGTTGTAATGGTTTTCTAGAAGATATAGACAAAGACAGACTGTAAAATGATTTGATTATTATAATATGCTATGATATGGAAAATTTGCAATTCTCAAACTTACACAGTGTGTGACCTGTCAGACTGATGAAAACTTTGTAGTTGCTGAGGATACTTCATATTGCCCAATCAAAATCCTGCCAATATTGCTATGGCAGGAGTCACTAGATGGCAACATTACCTGTACTCTTACAAATCCATGTGTGTGGGCATTGTCCAGCCTGTTGAAGAAGTGTGACTTGTTCTGTGGAGATCTTCTTCAGAAGAAACGCAGGCCAGCGACAGGCCTGAAGCCATCTCTCTTTCCAACCCCTTTCTGAATGGGGAGATTACTTGAATGCTGATAACTGCATACAGAGTGTCAAATAAGTCACTCTAATGGTATACCCACCTATTTCTTTTTATGTAACTGTGCCAGAAGTAAACAGTGATTTAGTGTGTATGTATCCACTCAGCTGTGCCTGCTGTCAGCGGGGAAGTTGTAGTGGGGGGTGGATGGGAGGTAGCAGTCAACTGGAGGTGTTTCTGTAGCTCATTCATCTAAATCTGGCAGCAAATGTGAATTAAGACCCCTTTTAATCCTTTGACTGGAGGCTGTACTGCCAGAGCTTCACATCTGCTACTACTCAGAGAAGCTGAGAGTATTCCTCATCATTCTGGCTTGTCGGTTTTTGCACATGCCTCTGATTTCGTGTGAAGTTGATTTTAAGTATGTGCCATGGAGGTTGTGCTAATCTACCAAAAAAAAATTATAGTATTTCAATTTAGGTATGGTTAAGAATAGTGCTTGAGATTTAACTGTTTACAATTGATTGAGAAATTGTCTAGATAAGGTATGTGATATTAATACATGTGAGTGCTGGATTTAACTCATTTTGTCAAAGATTTCCTTGTTAGAACTTTGCGGCAATATTTTAACAATTTTTTTTTTAAATTCAAATTTTCATTGACAAAGTAGTGACTGGTTCACGCAGGTTATCTGGAAATCACAGAACTATTGAAGTATGCAAAAAGTCTGCCTTGTCTGTACCCTTTTTGCTGCAGATGTTGTTTCTATTATTAAGTGTTTCGACTAAAAAATCTCACTGAAAAAAATCTTAGGGGGACCCTAACTGAGAAAAGTCCTGATACAGTTAATATTTCCTCTTAATTTACACTTGAATGCAAAATAAAAAATAATTGAGTTCCAAGAGTAAATGCAAAATCAACCAAAATTTCCCCTAATGAACTTTTATTAAAATATGATTGGGGGATATTTATTTTCAATAGTGAAACCTCTAACAGCTATAAAGAATATTATTTGGCATAGATTGGTAGTTTTCCTTCTCTCTGTATTGTTCAAAGTTTCCCACTGTGATGAGGACATTTTACCTTTTGTTCTTGCAGCTACATATCCTATCAAGAAAACCCATCCCAGGCACACATGTGGGACAGTCTTTTCTCAGCTCTACAGTCAGTACAGTAAGTCTGAGAAACATTAGTTTTCCCTCATCTGCATCGTATTTTCTATTTGTGAACTAATTCTCTTTGAAGAAAATTTCCCTTGAAATGGTAAATACTGTTAGGTTCCATCTTGTAAATAAACAATAGAAAATACAGACCCTTTCTCCCCTCCACCAAGGAGAATATTTCCCATATCCCCTTTGGAGGTAATTGCATTTTATCTTATTATTCTGAGGCAAAAGAATATGTGCAATATGAACTATAGAGTAATATAAATTGGTAACCACACAGCTGTGCTCCTCCCATAACCTGCTACGCTGGTCTTCATCTCCCTGGGTTTCACACACAGACATTCAGGTTTAACATCTTACAGGATTCAAAATAATATTTTGCTAATAACGATGCATCAAAGCAGGGCAACAGCTGATGGAAATGCTGTTTCTAACAATTGGCATGGTTTCTCTAGCAAGTAGTAACAGAAAAAAGAGGGGAAATCTGATATTTTTTTCCTCTAAAGTCTGAACATTGGCTTAAAATGCTAAAACTATATTCATTCAGAAACGGCACCTATATGGGCTACTTGCCCATACTTTGTGAGCTGGATGCTGGGTTCAAGTGGTGTTACTGAAAGCCCATGTTGAGGACTGCCAGGCCAGCTTGCTTTGCAGAGCACCAGAGTTTTTCTTGACTCTTATTTGCCCTTGGTGAGGACCCCTGGTGAGCACTAGTGCTGCTGCTCCTCATATTGAGTGAGGAAATTGAAATGTACTTGAATTAGAAACAGATGACTGAATTTAGAGAAGAGTTAAAATCGCTATAAGCAAAGGGCAAGAGTGATATAATTAGTCTGACTTGTGACTTGTTTGCTTATGGTACATATTAGAGTCCTTTTTTATAGTTTTAATACAAACATAGCTCTCGGATTTGAGCTTTATAGTTCCCTCTTAGATCGAAAATGTCCCAAAGCAAAATGCCAGACCCTGATTCTCTCCTGGTCTGGGTCTCGCACAGGTATGATTTCGGTGGAATGAGTAAGATGGTTTCAAACTGAGAGGGGAACTAACAGATGACCGTGGAATTACTTCCTCTCTGCCTGCTGAAAATTTGGCTAACCTCCTTGCTTTAGTAATGAGAAAATTAAAATACATAATAGAATCTGTCTCTTTAATTTTGTACAAGCTTGAGTCACTATTTAAGCCATAGGACTTGGATCCATCTGTTTTAAAAGCTTGAATTTGATGATGGACATTGTTTCTACAGTAATCTCTTAGCTTTATAATCAGCATCCTTAAGGAATATTAAAATGAAACCTTCTAAGGAGGAAAGTGGTCTCTATTGCTTTTTGGATGCTTTGTCCGGTGCTGGCTGTGCTCCAGGAGTGTGGTGATGCTGACATCCACTGCACTGATATGTTAGTTGACGTAACACTGCTGAATGACTCGGAGAGCCTTGGTTTTCCAGAGGGATATAGCAACTGAAAACAAAAAAGTGAAACAAATCCAGTAACAGATTAGTTCAGATGCTAAATAGAAACAAGACTTTCTGTACGTAATACTTGATTCTCGCCTTGTCCTTCAGAGTCCTTGGCTGTTAGCTGAGACTCACCGTGTTTTAAGTAGTATGAATGGGTGCACTAAAATTTCTGATCAAATGAACACAAGACTGCAAATAATTACAGCTGTTACAGCTGCAGGAATCGAAGAATAATTTGTGCCACAGTACAGCAGAAGGACAGAACAGTTTAATTGCTGCAAGTGACAGAATGTTCAGCATGTTCAGGCTCCTTGTTTCAGAAAAGCATAGGTGAAAGGGACAGTGGAAGCACAGACACCAGCTTTAGTGCCATAGACTCATCTTGTTTGGCCAAGATCCATTTAGGGTAGTGGAGAGAACTCTGACCTCAGAAGTGACAATGGTGGAAGTAGTCAAGTAGTTGTATACATATAATGTGAGATTGTCAGACTATTTTGACAAAACTCATGGAAACTTGAGAGTGTATTTTCAGGACCAACACCCTTTCTTGTTACATAGTAATCTTTACAGAGGATCTTCATCTGGAGCTCCATAATCATCTATAATTGTAATGGATTATTGGAGCTAGTACTGTAAAACTATCCATTCAAAGTACTTATTTTTGCTTTTCAGAAATGCAGCTTAGTTGAATTTCCTGTATTTCATAGGAACATAAAGGTCGTAAACATTTGTTTGTTTGTTTTCTCCTGGGAAAATGTATTCTTTCCCATCCTTTGAAATGTATTCATTTAGACTTAAAAATGCTAGAGAATATCTTTAATGCCTTACATTTTTAATGTCCAATACGTACATTTAGCAGTGTAATATATTTTTATGGCTGTAAATTAATTTTGTTCAGATCTTTTTAGAAAGTTTAAAAATCACTTGGAATGTCTTTTGTTTCTCCCCTTACAAAACAAATTCTTTTTCTGACTGGCAAGGCAAGGACGTGTAGGGTATCCAGTCTGCTGCTTCAGATGTTCCTCTGCTCTAGGTGGGATGTGTGTTTACATGGGAAAAATACAATAATTGCTTTTCCCATTAAAGGTATAGGGTGGTTTTGGTAACAGGTTTAAAGCTTGTTGCCACTAGCGCAGGGTGCACGGTACCAATATCAACCGGCCCAAAGAAAAGGCATTTTCCTGGGTGTTGCACAGCAGTGCTCAGTGGGATTGCTTGTTTTTCCCTCTGCCTTTCTGTCTGCTTTCTACTCTATTCAGTCACAGAAGCTGCCAGGTTATCCTGACCCTAGTACAGCTTAGACTCCCTGTTGGTGAAGGGTGGGAGTCACTGTATTTTTCCTTTATTTTGCTCTGCGCCCAGACTGGCGTGCCAGGCAGCTGGTGTGGCCTGACACAGCTGAACTTGCACTGCCCTCTCTTAAGGAAATGCTTGAGGCATTGTCAGCTTTAGGACAGATTTAAGTGCCTGTTGCACTAATTAAGTTGTGCAAAGGAGCCTTAAAATGCTGAAGATCTGTGTGTCTGGCTATTATGATTTTTTCCAAGTAATTACTGATGTTTGACCTGCAGGAACTGCCAGTTTTTGAATGGCTATTTTGTTATTGTAAAATTATAGTAAGAAATTACTTTGTCTCCATAACATTCTCTAAAATTGAAAGTATAATTAAACAAAAAAATCAAATTTTCCAGTTTGTTGCAATGAAGCATCTGCAAAAATGCTCTAGATGACATGATGATAACCACAGTCTGCAGCTGTTGTGTTATTGAGAGCTGATCTCAGATCTTGTTATTGAGAGCTGATCTCAGATCTGTGGTCAATGTTGATTTCAATTTTGTACTTCATGTAGGGATTCAACTTTTATTTATAACATCTTATTCCAAAATGTTGCATCCACTCACTGAATAGGGGATGAATTTGAGAGTCTACAAATAACCTTGTTATAAATTAGGTCATGTACTGAACAATTTTTAATTGGAAATTTCATCACTGTGCACTACTTTTTGGAGATCACATGATCTTCAAAACAGAATAGCAGTTAAAATTGTATTTTACCACAATTAAAATTAATTTAAAATTCAGGGGTAGACTGTGTTTGAAGAAACATTTTTAGAAGCAAGGATGACTGGTTACCATTACTTATCAGACTGGAACGTGGCGACGGGGTGCTTTCCACCTGAGAAATTGCCCTCTTCAGAGTTTCATGAGGCTTTTTTGTAATGATGGAGTTCAGGATCCTGGAACAAAGACAGCTTTAACTCAAGTTTGTACAATTAGGAGTCTGGGTTTGTAGCATTACTAATGATGATTACAATGTTACAATTTATCATGGAAGGGCACCCAATGATCATTTGGCTCCTTTGAGAATCTCAATCCTCATGCATAGCTTTCCACTAGGAAACGTCTGTTCCTGAGTGGTCTGACTTTGAACCTTAACTTCCTATCACGTCCAATGCAAAGATGTCTCCTGCTGGTGCTTATTAAAGAAGAAAAAAAGAAGAGAAAAGTATGCTTGGTTAATAATGCCATGCTTTGGGGATTTCACTTGTCATCTATGGGGTCAGGAAAGAAAAACTTCCCTGCAGTAAGTTATAATTTGATGTGTGTGTTTTGGGTTCTCTGGTCTTTCTCCAAAGCGCAGGAGACTAAGCCCAGTAAAAAGGGGGATTTAGACAGGGTACATTCTTTGAGCAGCATTATATTTTTGGGGATCTGGTTCATGTTTTCTCGTAGACAGGTTTGGGGCTAAGACTGCCAGCTTTTGGGTCCGATCTCTTTTGATTCTCAGAGTCTACTGGATTTTCCTTTTCTCTTCTATGCAAATCCACTGGACTATTAATTCCTTGAATAGGCAGAAGGCCACTCCAATTCAGACTGAGGTGAATTAGGTGTCTCTGCAATTAAAATACGAATCTAATCTGATGCTGGCAAATACTTTACTACAATATATGTATACTAGAACCTCCTAAGTCTGATGTGCTCTTGCACTTTCTGCAAAATGTCATGAAAACCTCTCTGCCACTTCTAATTTGACTGGCAACAATATGCAATATCGCTTCAAGCTTCCAAGCCTCTCCCTTAACATGTGCTGAAAAATCCAAAAGCTGCATGTAAAACTGTGGTAACAATCTCTGATTATGCTTGAAGAAAAACTTTTCCCACAAGAAATTACATTATTATTTTATGGAACCATCAGCTACAATGTAATAGATAAGGAAACACATAAAATTTCCAATGCAAAGGTGTAGCACAGCTTAGAGGACCTGACAGAAAGCAAAAAGCTAGACTTGATGCTTTTATGAGTCCTTGTATACTTTTGTTACTCTACAAGAAAACTTTCCTGTTGGAAATTCAATGAACTTTGCTACACTCTCTCAGGCTATAGCTATGTGTCAGACAGGCCAACAACATCCCAGAATCATAGAATATTCTGAGTTGGAAGGGGCTCACAAGTCTTAAGTGAATGGCCCATATAGGAATCAAACCCTCAACCTTGGTGTTATTAGTATCGGGCTCTAACCAACTGAGCTAATCTATTTGAACTCTTCTGAGTTGGAAGGCATCTTCAGTATAAAGTCTAAAAGTCGTCTAGATTTAGGTAAGTTATAGTTAAGAGAACTAAAATGAAGTTTGCACCTGAAGTTTATTCACAGTCATTGTGATGCATCTGTGGTTAAGTGCTCTTTTAGAGGGAACTGATTTTATTACTGATTTTTCTGTATGGGGATATTTGAAAGGGATTTTGAAAATTGCAAGGAAAATAACTGCATAGAAGTACAGTTAAATTTGTATCATGGGCCCTAATGCATAAAATTTGAAGATTAGAGGCAAAAATGGATTCTTTGAACCTTGTGCTTAGAATTGGAGTCCCTAGTGTTTCCTATTTAATACAAGCAGTCAAGAGCAGCTGCTGCTCCAATAAATCAGAGCTCTATCAAGAACTGAGGAGGTGAATATGCTAGAAGAATGCAGGACAAGAAAACAACAAGAATAGAAATTGTTTGCCTTTTACTCAAAACCACAATGGTGGTGGGAATGGAGTGGAAAATAAAGGAGGGCTGGAGCAGAAGAGGCCCAGAGAAGAAAGACCCTGAAACTGGAGCACAAAGCCTTCACTGTAGGTGGACTGCAGAAAAACAAAGCTGCAGAGGTAGTCTTGCTTTTATCTCTTTGCAGGATGATGGATGTCAATGTCTTTCCCTCTTTCCTGCCCCCCCCCCCCTCAGTTTCCATGCTGTCTTCACACCTCAGGGTATTTGGCCTCCTGCTACCTGGAAATGAAAGTAGCTGATAAGGGCTGTATGAGAATGTGCATGTAGCACACAGCTGCTACAGACCCCACTGGTCCGTTGTATTAATTCAAAGCTCAGAGTGTCACCATTTCCCTCTCTGTGTAATTGTTACTGGATTTCCCAATTCTTTTGGTGATGATATGGAGTGGAGTGGAGTTTAAGCTACCCACAGCACCACCTTGTTCTCTGGGCATGTTTAACCTTGGTGTCACTTCAGGTGTCTGAACTGAGTAGTGATACGGTTTGCTGCACTGAATGCAATTGCTAATATTCAGCTTCCTAACAATTTGCTGGAGGTTTTAAGAGATTAATGGCTAAACACAAACCTACTCATGCTTCTATGACAATAAATGCTCTCAAAATTCTATACAATGTCATCCTCGGAAGGTAGAAAGAATGAAAATGTCTTTCTAATTCTCAAGTCAGTAATAGTATTTTTGAATTATGTCTTTATAAGCTCTATGAGTAACCTTTGAATATTACTTTTTTTACAGCTCATTCTAGATTTTTGGTGGCCACTCATGTCTTTGCCACACTGTAGCCCATGCAGGTCTATGATCTGCAGGGGATTGTATGAATTTTTTATCAGAAGAGAGACTGGCTCTGTAGTTTTACCGTCTAGGAGCCTCTCTGTAACTACTTACATGAGAAATGGCACTATCTCTTGTTTTCTAACCATAATAAATAAAATAATGAATGAGTAGTGAATTGCTTTTTTTCTGGAGATAGGAAGACTCTGCAAGATTGATTCAAAATTAGTCTTTTATGTAGTTAGGAGGTTGGATTTTAATGCAGTTGTTTAGCATTGGCTCCCTTGTGTTTTGAAATCTGTGAAACATTTGCCGTGAAAAACATTTATTATCAAACAACCATCATTCATGTTTTGTGTACAAATTTGGTTCTGCTATCAGCATGTCATTGTTGCTATGGCTTATGGATTACTATTAGTGCTTCAACAGTCTGTCAGCTAGGAGATAAAAGTCTATTTTGAAATCCACTACTCTCACCCCTCTGACGTCCAGATTGGTGAGTAATCTGCACAATTGTTATAGAAAATAATAACTGTAATAGAGGAGGTATGAGACATAGCACACTGGGATATGGTCAACATCAGAGTTTCTGGGATTGTCAGCTACAAGACACAGTAGGCTTAAAAGATTTTACCCCAAGACATAGTCTTAGATGTATGTACTCTTTCCCACCTAGTATATTTCTCTGCTTTGCTTTTTGCTCAAAGCTGTGCCATACTGGATTGCTTGAGACCTTATGGTGAAATAGGGAAAGAAAAAGACTATTGTGTGTAAACTTTCATTCTAGTTGTCTATGTTAGTCCCAAATGACTAATCCTCTTTGTCTTAGTAGTAGAGGATCAAATCCAGGACCAGCCCTCACTTAAGGAAAATAAGTAATCTAAGTCATTGAGCTGAACCCTGAATTTCGTGGGAGATAACTCTTGTTTTGGTTTGTAGGACTGTGCTGGAATTGAAAAGACTCTTGGCACAGCATAGGGCTGAATAACAGCTTTGAGATTTGGCCCCTAGGAATTTCCTGTTTAAAGAATGCTGGGCTTGGCCATGAACTTAGTATATGCAGCGCACACATTGCCAGATGCGTGTGCTCTCTTTTGCAAAGCTGAGGGAACTGGAGACACTCCTGGATTTTAGCAGGATCTGCAGAAGCTCTGACAGCTGATAGATACTAATGTTGTATCCATAACTCCTGAGTTGCCATAATAACATATATAGTACTGCATAGCAATCAAGTATGATCTGTAGCTTTACTTGGGATAACTAGAGTTCAAATATAACTCAGAATGCAAAAGATATATATATATATATATATATTTTGCTTTATTTCATACTTACATACATAATGTTGAGGTAAGGAACAGTAAAGAATGATTTAAAATGTTAATTTGGAAATAAGTGTGTAAGCTTTCTGTGGTTCCTTGAAATAAAGTAAAAAAGAGTACCTGATCACAGGATAATTTTTACCCCTCCCTAAAACTGTTTCATCCTAAGTTATTGCAGAAGCTGTTTCAGGATCATCACCTGAGTATCTGTTCTTAAAACTAAACTTTTATTTGATTACAAACAATTTAAAAAATTTAAATTTTTTTAACATTTAAAAGCACATTTAAAAGCACATATGTTATAGTCCTGAATCCAATAAATATTTAAGGAGACTTAAAAAACAAACAAACAACAACAACCCACAAAACACCAAAAATCAACAAAACCATCTAGGAGAAACTGTAACCCAGCCGGATGCTTCAGCCCCTGAGACAGGAGGAGCTAATGACCAAAGACTCAGCATGCAGGAATTTGGGCAGGATTTACAATGCTCAAATGTAGAACCTCACAACCTTTACATTCAACTTGGAGATATCACATACACAGAGTTCCCAAATATATGGCAGATGCTGTTTTGCTCCTGCTCACTACAGTCTAGGGTAAGGCAACTACTTCCTTTGAATTAGTCCAGGTTGATTGGCAAGGGGGTATTAGGGCTTTAGCTGAGCAGCTTCTCTGCAACTTGGTTTGGCTCACATTTCTTGTAGTAGTGGCTCTTTTATTCCCAACCAGTTTTGTGTCTGTCTCATAATTATTTCCCTAATCTGTTTATGAGAATAATAATGGCCTCAATTAAGATCTCATAAAAGCCAATGTTTGTGTGGGTGTACATAAGGTCCATGCATACACTGTGATCTTCTTAGGGGCATATCCCAGTACTCAGTCAACAGAAGAATTTAGATTAACATTTCTTCATTTCTTCTTGGCAAGTCTGTGCCAATGTTTCTTACTCCATTGCATACTTTCAGGTTGTGGTATGTGCTGGTGTTCGGTGCAACAGTTTCCGAGTGGTCCACAGCTGGCCTCCTACCTGAATAAGTGAAAATATAACATTTGGAAATGGTCTGATATGTACAGTTATATTACTTGCAGGGTTTCTGGTGGCTTTTTCAGTTTGGGACTTGAGATATGACAGTTGTAGATCTGCTTACAAATTTTTTCATGACCTATATGGTACAGAGATAGATTCTAACAGGCCATAGTTCCTCATGTCCTTCAATGCTGTTACTTTCCTACTCCCTAGATCTCTTTTCTCACCTGGAGGCTTTGCATTTTTTATTATCTTTTGAAGACATTTGAAATTGCTGAAGCTTTCTCAATAAAACTCCATCAGTCCCCCCTGACTATAATTAAATCTTGCCTAAATAGTTTTAAAGTGTTCTGTTTAATATTCCTTCTCCCCTTAAGTATCTTAAAAGGTTTAAGCATATTTTCACTGTTAACCTTTTGTGGTAGGAGGAAGAAAGTTTCATCTGTATTTGGCTGTGATAATGATGGGATCAACTGTAGTTTGTGATAAAAGCCAGGTGTAGTTTCCTACTGGCTGGAGGAGTTTCAGGACTCTGAATCCCCTTTACAGGTGATCATCTTGTTCAGCATTACTTCGTTTTTAGCAGTTTCTGTTGGCTAACTTGGATGGTTTCCTGCCTCACTTTTTGTCTAAATTGTGATCTTTGACACTGATTTCTTCTGATGTGCTCCAGTGAGTATTGGGACCTAATTGTGGATTTTGGATTTCACTAGACACCAATCAATTTTTAGTCACAGGGCTGAGGATGAGCTCACTTACTGTTGAGTCAGGCAGCCTTGAAAACTATACAACCTTTGGACTAAAAATTCTTCCCACTATGTTTGTGCTTGAACTAGAAAAACCTCACAACTAGTCAAAAAGAAAAAATTGCTCTTACCCAACTATGGGATGATAAAGCTCTCTGTTTATTTAACAAATAATCACTTTGGGCTAGGCTGAGTTTACTTTTCCCGACAGTATCTCCTCCCAGAGTTGTACTGAGGCCTTGTCCATGCTTATAAACTTTGCTAAAACTGGCTGAGAGCTTTAAAAAATAACAAAACAACAATTAAAAAAAAAAAATCCAGGAAATGTGCTGGATAAACTTAGATTAAGAGATGGTGGCTGAAAAGTCCTTTTATCATTTCTGCTTACTTTGTTCAAGCAGTGATATATGTGCAGAAAGGGACGATTTAGCAGGTGTCAGTTTTCCCTCCGCTTAAGGGCTTTGATAGCAGACAGATAGGAGATGTGCTTAAACCATCTGCATGGGAAATATGGGTTATGCAGGACTTCAAAATGAGTCTACTAACTTGGTTGAGAAAGACCTCTTCCTTCCACCTATGGGTGTACATTCAGGGCTTGATCATGAAATGACAGAGCTACACTGGATGCAACGCGCCACAGGACAAGCTCGTACATTCCACAAACAGAACCAGCTGAAAGCAGGAGAGTTTAAAAAGAGAAAAGGGGCAAAAGTCAGTTCCTTGACTTTTATTGCACCTTCAGGTGATTTTGGAGGCAGACTTTAATGTTGGCATGAGGCTTTCTAGTTTCTCTACTTGTCATCAAATACATAGGTATGTACTGAAAACATAAGAAGTGAGAAACTTTAAACTGTATCTAAATGAGTCCATTTCTCAACCCTTTTGAAATGTGAGAAATAAATAAAGAAGGAATAGAGAATTATAGAAAGAAAATAAGGAAAAAATAGAAAATGACGGAGAAAAGGAAGGATAAATTACAATGGAAGTCAAACAGTATTACAGATTGATAAAATGAATGGCTGAGAAAGATCCAATCAGCATTTTATACATCCTTCACAGTGCATGAAGGGATTCATTGAGTACTGCACCCTCCTCCAGGGTTACATGCTAATTAAGTATTATAATTCTCTCTTGGTTTTCTCCTCCTTTCCCTCACAGGAAAAAAGCAGTGAAATACAGTTTTAGTGTGACTCTGAATAAAATATCTGCTTTTGTTCTTTTTTTCCTATCCAGATTTTAGCAACGTGAGACCTCTGTGCTGTGAATGTCAGACATGGGTAGCTGAGTCATATGAAATAAAAGGGAAGTACAGTTGACCTGCCATTGTTAAAGTGCCCTCATCACAGCTGTTTTTGTTACCCATATAAGAGTTTTTCTTCTTTGCACAACTATTCCTGTCTAGATCTGCCCCCTTGAAAACTAGTCCCTTTCTGTAAACCACCTAAACATTCACAGAGATAAAACTGCAAGTAGACTAATAGCTTAGTTGCAGATTCTGAAAGGTACTAAACATCCAACTTCTACTTAAATAAATTTCACTGAGGATTGGAGAAGCAGCATTAGTGAATGCTGAATTGGCATCATCCTACACCTGAATAATCATGAGAGGCTGAGAGCAGTGGTAAGTGGGTTCTACCTCTTTCCTGCCCCCCTTGTACAGTCCCAGGTGTTGGGAACAACTGCCATGGTGGGATCCAAAGAGGAAGGGAGTGGGCTTCAGTGCTAGATTCCCGCCTAAGTTGCCCATAATTTCCACAAGTCCTACAGTGAGTTTCTCTTGTCATTAATTCTGGAGTGATGTGTCCATGCTTTTAGCTGTGAGTGCCTAAGAAATTATTGTTAATGATAAAGAGCATCTGCTATGCTATATAGATATGCTGGATGTGCAACATTTGAGTAAGCAAATTTTTGCTTTTTCATGTGATACCAATATGTGTAATTTACATGCAGCTGGCTGGGAGTTGAGGAAGACCACAGGTAGGCAATATGAACCCAAAAGTTACTTTTCTCATGTGCAGTTCACCATGTAGCAGTGCCTTTAAAATATTGGGTAGACAGAAAAACTACCACCCTGAAAGAAACAGAGGATGACAGAGAAAGATGAGTCATGCTATTGCTAGGCAATACTATTCAGTTTGTATTTCTATTTCCTCCCACTAACAAGTGCAGATTTGGTTCAAAATGCAAAAAGTGGGATTAGATGTTATAGAAGAAAAGTTATCAGAATGATATTTGCAAGTGAACAATCTTATCTTTTGAGATGGAATATTGCAGGTGCTTTCCAGCAAAAGGATAATGAGTATACACTGTTGACTCAGTTTTTAGAATATTTTGTTGTTGCTGTTGTTGTTTATGCTTCGTAAACCATTTAATTCCCTTCCACCTGCCTTTTCTAAAGACTTCATGGGTACAGTGGTGTAAAATTAGCTGCTAAATCTTTGGAAGGAAGCTCCAGGAAAGAGATGATGTGCTTTCAGCCTAGACTGTCAAAACACTTCCCCAGCAGATCAGATTTATTCTGTATTGGATATTCAAAAGGGAAATAGTAAATTATGTTGCTATGTCCCTTGGCTGAGGAACAAACCAATTTGAATTGAATACAGCATGCTGGAGCAGGGAATGCAGTGTTTCTCTGGGGTGGGCTGTGGCTGAAGTTGTTCACTTTGTCCTAGATTCTCGAGTGAGTGTCCAGAGAGACGATTTCACGTAGCTCTATAATGAATGCCATTTGGAAGAAGCTCCTTCAGGAATGCTAAAAATATCTTGCTCTATTTAGCCTTTTTTTCCCGTTCTAAGCAGGTCAGATGGCTTGACAAAGAAGAATTTTTTAAAAATAAGAAAAAAAAAATAAAAAATGGGGGTGTGTATCCTTGCATCTATAATAAGGGTATTGGAAATTACTGCCAAGAAGTAGTCCTGGACCTTTTACTGTAATGGCATCTTGAGCTCTGTATTTACAGTAGCTTTTGTCCTTTTCTCAAATAGGCATACTAAGGACAAGGTTCATCTGTCTCATGTTTTTCCATGCATTAGTAACATCATTTGCAAAGCATTTTTCTTTCATAAAAAGCAATAGTGTGTGAATATATTGAACCATTGCATTAGTATCAGGAAATAGTGAAGGTTCAAGGCACTCTCTTTCTGACCTTACCCCTCTCAACAAAAATGGTTGCTGTAACTACGTGTTCTGGTTAGATTTTGGAGATCATATGTGCAGGAAGTATTTATTCCTCCTTTGAAATAACAGATGATGTGTGAATACTGACACACAGATCACAGTGTCTTAGTTTCTGCACAACAGGTCAGACTGTAGGTGAATACTAAGTTCACTGGAAGGGACAGATACAAGTGGGGGGGTATGCTGGCATAAGGGAATGGTAGCCTGGTTTGAAGCAAAGGTAACCAAGTGGATTATTTGAAAAATTTGGAAGCCTATACATCCATCTTCTCAGAATGTGAACTGATCTCCACGCTTTAATTTTTATTTTTTTATTAAAATCTTTCTTCTTTTTTTCTGCATGTGCTTTGACTTAGAAACATGCAAACCAATTTTCTTTGATAAGAATCCTCAAGTAAATTTTTTGAGACCCAGTTTCTTGGGTTTTATGCTCTGTCTGAAAACAGATTCATAGGTTTTGAAGACAGAGAGGACTGTTGGGATCACCTAATCAGATCTCTTATGTAAGACTTCCTTGAATTATTTCTGTCTGGAACTGGAGGAAGTCTTTCAAGAACAATAAAGGTAAAAATCTTCCAGTCTTGATTTTAAGTAGAGATTTCCTTTATTAAAAATAAAAATAAGTTACTTTGATTTGTCGTGTTTCAGAGAGTTGTTCAATCCATAGCGTTTTAAGGCGGTTTGAATTTTTCATATTTTTAAATTACAGATTTGCTAGCAAATTTGATTGATGAGAAACAGGTTTAGAAGATACAGCATTTGCTATGGCTATGCAATCGTTCATCACCTGTGGGTCTTCTCTGCTCCTAGGTACTCCTAGTTAACCCAACTGAGCAAGAGACTACCGTGCCAGATTGATTCAAAAGGGAGTATTTGTTGACTGCCCAAATGTCAAGTGGACTTGCTGCTGATGGTTTCTGCCTGCATTTCCTCAAGTGGAGAGCACTAAGTTAAATCTTTTAGCCACAGTATTTTACTAAACTTGATCTTTGAAATTTCTATCCAGTGTCTAAACTTAAAATTATCCAGCCAATCCAAAGCTGAGTGGGGAGGGGTACAGGCAGGAGGGGAATACCCAGATTGGTGATGGTCATGGCTAAGCCCCATTCACTTCTGTGTCTTACTGACACCTGGTAAAACCTTGATGGCTGGAAAAGGGAAGGATTTAATAATTCTAATTACGTTTTTGAATTGATTCACCAGATTCAGATCTTTATTTCATGAGGGCTGTAAACTTTGCAGCTGACTCCTGTTCATGGAGGATATAAGCATGACTAACTTTGGGAAATTTGAAGCTGGATTATGTATATTGGGCTCTCTAATCATGTTGCCCATATCTTTCTTTGCCAATACAGCATGATTTTTCTTTCTGGGCTTTTTCATGGCAAATGGAATATTCTGTCTTCCAAATATGTTTTCAAAAGCTAAATCTGTTGTATCATTTAATTTAGTAAATCTAGCATAAATTTAGAATTCAGTACTAAATGTTCATGGAAGACATAGAATTTCACAGACATTAAGACATTTTATGGCTTTTGGATTTGCTGAGAACTATAATTTTGAGAGGCACCAAACATTAATGGGTATGGAAACTAAACTGCTGCTATGCTGGGGAAGGAGAAATTATTCCTCTAGGTCATGGGTGAAGTGATGAAACAACAAACTGAAAGGAGTTGACAGCACACTGCCCACTAGCAATTACTTTTGGACTGTGGCTATAATGATTTTCCATATGTTACTAAAAAGACTTCCCGTCTTTATTATAGACAGAACCGGCAATAATAATAAGGATTCATCCCACCACTGAAGGTAGAGTCTATTTGGGCACTTATCAACATTCATTTGAATTCCTCTGTTGGAGATTTAAACTGGCACAGACAACTATTACTGAGGGCATGAGATCTGTATTTCTCTCGTCCCAAGATGGCCAGCCGGTCTGTTGTGCTGCGTGTGTACATGCTATTTTTACAGTACTGTCTATTGTTGCCAGTGTTGATGATCCAGAACACTCCTGCCCAGTGGCAACAGGCTTTAGGAATGTAAGCTATTTCATGACTCTTTGCCTTTTCACACACAGAAATAAAAGTAATAATAACCTTGACTGGCTTGTACAAGGGACCATTAAAATAATCAGATAGAGAACATCGAACTCACATGTTGGAAGCCCAATTATGAATGGAAACTTGATTAAAAAGTAGTTGCTGTCATGTCCAAAATAGCAGAAGGCAAATTAATGTTTCTGTCACTGCTGTTTGATGTGACAGCATGTTTAAAGATCTACCATTTAATCCAGTGACAGGGTGACAACCACATTAACAAGAAACAAATACTGTCATCCTCTTTAGGCATTGACTTTAAATTCAATTGTGATTTTGCCCCATGCTTGAAAGGGAATGTGCTTACATTGACCATGAGGATGGCATTCTGGATCGGGTCCTAGGTACATGCTATATGGGTAATAAGGTATGCATAAAGATCTATTATATTCTGAAGTATATATGGCAAACTTATCTCACTTTGCAGAAATCCAGCATATGTCAACCCAAGAAAGACTTGTTTATGCTTTGTGAATTTAGGATTCCAACTTTCTTTTGAAATGGAAGTAACATATGAAACTGTTATTTTGGTTTGAGATCAGATTCATGAAAATCACAGTGACTTTGTAAAGGCTGACCTTTTTTTCAGTCTAGGATCAGCTATGCTGACTGAAGACACTAACATCCCTAATGCTTCAGCATGGCCCACTGGTTGCAACTTGCAGTGTGCACAGGTCTTCACTGGCACATAGAAAGAAACTCTGAATTTGCTTGCAGCTGTGGTCTCGTGAGTCTTAGGTCAGTAATTGCTAGCATGCAGGTGGTGATCACCACCACAAGATGCTTCCATTCTTATCTTTTCTGGCTCTTGACAAAGTTAATACCTTTGTACAGTTTAAGCAACTCTGGGTTTCTCTTTGAAATCTGTAACCTAGCTAGATCACAAGAAATTCTGTCTCAGAAGTTCAGGTTTGACTTTCAGGTTTGTATTAAAATACTGGTGTAATTTATGAACCTCTTTTTTTTTCAGCACTAACCTTAATGTTGCCTCTTCTCTGTGCTTGCACAGGCATTTGGGTTGTTTGGTTTTCTGATTCTGTTTGCCACACACAGGTGTGATGCACGCAGCATCACACATTTCTAAGCAGCGTGGAGGTGTGAATGAGCAG
Organism: Pipra filicauda; assembly: GCF_003945595.2. NCBI lineage: Eukaryota > Metazoa > Chordata > Aves > Passeriformes > Pipridae > Pipra > Pipra filicauda. The sequence goes on along the minus strand of NW_024104665.1, from coordinate 2,317,914 downwards.
CCGAGAGCAGAGATGGTTTAAGATTACTTGGGCAGTATTGTTGCTTAAAGTGTAACCACAAGCTCAAGTTCATGCTGCTTCTGGTAACAAGTCCAATTTCAGAGGCTCCAGTTTTTCCTTGGGGGGTGACTTTGGGAGGGAAGGCTGAAAAGAGCTGAAAGGTATTACATAACTTCAAATACTTTAAGACTTGAATTTGCTGGAGTTATGACTGATTTATATGACACCCTCATAATGAAGTGAGGGAAACAGAAGAAGAGATCCTTTCAGGCAGTGACAAACTAATTGGAATGAGGATGTTAGCAATGATCCTTTGTCATAAAAGTGTGCTCCTGAGCAGGGCTCAGTGGAGTTACCTCTGAAGCTTGGTTTTGTTGAAAATTTGCACAATCTGGATGATGCATTTGGGTGTAGGTAACACCCAAACTGAACCTGCTGAGGAATGTCCAAAACTTGAAGAGAAAAATGAAGAAAAATTCTGAAGAAATGGGATGTATTTCAGCAGTAGTAAATGCAGAGGAGGAGGATGTGAATAGGCAACAGTACAGACACAGGACAGAGAATAATGAAGGTAGTTTTTAATTGAAAAGAATCTAGTACTGTCATGGCTAAGCAGCTGAACAGGAATCAAGAGCGTTTTGTGACTGCAAGTAGAAAAAAGGCAAGTACTTCAGAAGGTTATAAAAAGTCATAACTTTTCAAGCTGCATAAAACGAACCTTCTGATCTCACATGACCCTCCTGGGTTTAAGCTTTTGTGACAGGTATAATCAGTTGGGTAGAAGAACTAAAATAGAGGTTTAAGGGATTGACAAAACATCTGCATGGAATATTGAAATCAGATTTTCTTAACCTACATGAAAGAGGAAATTACGGATTTGAAGTATGTATCAAGCAGCTGCAAAGAGGAAGGGATCAATCTGGTAACCATGTCCCTGGTAGCTAGGAGAGGAAGCTAAAAGGCACAAACTAGCACAAGAAAGGCTCAGGTCAGCTTTTCTACTGGTAAAGATAGACAAATGGTAAAGAACTGGTATAAATTGCCTGGAGAAGCTCTAACGGACATCAAGTAATAGAAATTCCAATGGGTTAGATAACCTTCAGGAAGGAAAGACACATGTAGAGTTCATCTTGCCTTGGGCTGGTGGAATAATCTCAATGATTTTTGAAGACTAATTGCAAGCTAATTTTTTTATTCATCTGTAACCAGTTGCCCATCCTTTTCGAGTAGTAGTGCAACACAGCCAAACTCTAGAAAAAGTACTGCTTCATGTGCATTTGGCTCCAAACATAATTTGGTACTTTTCACAGGTTACAGCTGATGCCTCCTATGTATGATGACTCACTGGCCACTCCAAGGATGTTTTCAGTTGAGAAAATCAATGGCATTACATGCAGGGAAACAGGCACACAAAGTGTTAATAGAATGCTTTCTTTCAAGGCCAAATGGATGAAAAATTAGTTCGTTACTTCTTAAAATTACTTATATATATTGTCAGTTGCCTTTAGGGGTTAACTTGAGAAAAATATCTATATCTACAACTTTGTTATTTATGTGTTGCCTCTTTATAAACCTACTACGATGTCAAACCAACTGTAATTCTGTTTAAATTTGGTGTGAAAGCAGTTTAAATAGACTGAGAATTGTCACAAATTTTTGATTTTTGACCTGGGCCAAACAAATTTAATTTGAAGTATTGTCTGACCACAATTCTTCATTTGTATGTACATTATACCTTTGCTAAGCATATATTTGCTAAGCACATATTTGCAGCAGCCATCTACAATTAGCTCTGTGTAGAGGCCTGATGATGATTTGAGTGAAAATGGGATGCAATCTGTCATGCAGTATTTATTGTTGAATCTGGAACTTTATTGATGCCAAGGCTGGTTTTCCAGGAAAATGTGGGGCATGATGGAATGGCTAGATGTGTTAAAAACCAGTGCATATGTGCTGGTTCTGTCTTGAAATGAAAAGACATAAAATATCAGACAAAAAGAACTGGAGAATGTTATATGATGCATTCAAATGGACTCCAAGTAAAACATCTGAATCTTTCACAAATCAAACCATGTCGCTTGAGCTTCTGCAATATTTCCCCATTTTCTATCTATGCAGAGCAAAGTTGCTTAGTTATAGTGCCTGCAGCAAAATTCTGTCACTTTTTTTTCTGCACAGCTTTGTATTAAGGTTAAAGGTAAATTTGCCATGAGAATGATCCCTGTGGTATTCCAACTCATGAAGGTATCAAGTGCTGGAAGTAAAATGGTTGGTAATGAAACATGGTGTTTTGTTTGTGGTGGTGTATGTGCTGTCAGAGACAGTTTTCTGGAACACAGTTGCTGCCTCATGGACTCTCCCATAATGTTTTTAGGGATACTGACTTTCTCATCTCTTGATCTCTTCTAAATATCTGCAGATTTAGAGCAAGAATGAAGGATATTTTACTCTTTTCAGATACATTATGTAGTCTCTTCCCTTTGTCTGAGGTTCTGACATTTAAGAGGAAAGGCAGAACTGTATAGACTCATTAGATAATGGTTCATAACTTAGTATATGTACCCTGACCTTGCAAACTGTATGTCACTGGATCCCCCAGCCTTGCATTAGAAACCACAGGCTTTTTCAGAATACAGATAGATTTGTGGAAATCTAATGCTCATTTTCTTGGGGCTGCCTAATAATTGGAGGGTATTTTCTAAGGTAATGCCAACGTTTAGCTAGTTTAGTGAGTCTGAATGAGCAAACGAATCCATCTTTTAGAGCTGGCAGAACAGGACTGCATACAAAATTTTTTTTGCTGATGCTGTTGAAATAGCAAAGATATGGCTGGTGCAAGAGTCTGAAAATGTTACACAAGAAAGCTGCTATCACTAGACCTCAAAAGAAAATGATAGTTACCATGCTGACTTTATGAGGCGAGTCTATTCTTGCAATGACAGCTGCAGGAAACCGTGGTGAGGCTTTCCTCATTTCTTCAGATAGTCTCTTGAACCCTGAGTTGGAGTCTGATTGCTCCTGTCTGTTGCAAGTTGGTGAAAAGAAATATTTCTAGCAGGAAACTATGGTTTAGAGTACACATTGGTGGTGTAGGAAGTGCTATACAACATGCTGTGTGCTCAATGCAGTCTGAAACCATGTGCTATCTTCTGCCTTGCTCTGAGCAAAAGCATATGGTGTGTAATACTGGTACTGGTGATGAGAAATGATACTCGCAAATAGTCATAAAGTAGCACTGCAGCTTCATCCACACCAAAGCCATTAAAGCTGATGGCTTCTTCTAGGGATAGTAATGGTCAGATGAATGTGTTAAAGGACCTGACCCGTAGCCATCGTAAGCCATTGTAAAGCTCAGAACAGAAGAGGAATCAGGCCTTGTAATAAGGCTTTTTTTTTTTCTTCAATAGGTATCATAAAATTTGCTTTTGAACACAATTTCCATGTAGAATAGTAAGAGGGTCAGCCTCAGAGGTGATAGTTTGAGGAGGATTTGAACAGTGGAGGAGCATTTGAACAGTGGAAGACAACAGTGCCTAAAGGTGCTACGGAGTGTGCTCAGGTGTACTGGAGTCCTAGCATGGCTGAGGAGTGGTGGCTCTGGGTCTCCTAAAACCAGGGGACTGAGGTTGTACCGCAGCTTCTGCATCAGGAAGGTGGCCCTATGTAGAGTTCCTGCTTGAGCTGCTTGGAAAACAGTCTGTGGCTGCTTCTATCATGATTTGCTGCAGTCTTAGCGAGCAGTCTTTTCCATTGACCTCAACCCATGGATCTCTCTGACCTTTATGTTCTTTCTCTGCTTATTGCCTTCATCATGTAAGAAATCTTATCTTCTCACACATGTGGATGAAATCTCTGTGGGTGAGACTTGGACACTCGTATTTAAATAGAGCAGTATTTTTTACAGTTTTTTAGGTACTCCTGAAATGAGTGGAAGAACTTACACTGTTGGGTCTGGGTAGTGGTTAGAAAATCTGACCTTCAAAGGTTTGGGATCCAGTATACTTTCATCTTCGGTACTAACACAGTTACCAAGAGGGCTTGAAATTCACGGGGAAGTTCCCTGTGGTTCTTATGCTATTGTCATGCTCTAATGTCAACCTTTATTGTCTTCCTCTGAATTTTGCTTACTCGATGGACTGTATGATTAGGTCTGTGTGGGCATATTATATTTCATAATGAAACACACAAACCGGGTGTTATTATTCATTAATCTAGCAATAATAAATAGAGCTGAGTAAGGTTTTTAAATGCACGGCACATGTTTTCTGCTTCAAAGATCTGTGTCATTGTGAGCCTTTGGCAGATGCACTAGAATCCACCGTAAGTGTGTGCATCCTGATGTGATATGGGGAAATAAACTAGGAACATATTTCTAAAGATACCTGTGCAGCAATAGCTGATAAGTACACTTAATATTGAACTGGAAAAGAGAAAAACAGTTTTGAGCTTGTTTAGTAGGTACTTGAGGTAAAACACTCAAAATCTAAATGGAGATCAGCAGATTTTGAGATGTACCTGACCATATTGCAAATAACTTACCCAAAATGTGGTTTTTAAAAGGTGTTACCAAGCTACAGATTAGAGTTGGTGAGTTTTGTTTCTTCTGTATCTGGCTTTTCTGGAAAAGTGAAGAATTGGACTCATATCTAAAGTCTCATTAATAAAACATGGTTATATTATTATTTTATTATTTTTGTTATTTATTTTATTTAATTTATTACAAAGAAATCATCAGGAACAACTGATAACTATTTGGAGAAAACTCAAATCCAAGTCATGGATATATTTAAGCTCCCCCTGAGGGCTCTGAATGTTCACTGGGACAAAATTGAAGTCATCTCCTTGCATACACACTACCCTTCTTTCCTTCGTCCTCATCCTACATCTCCCCTCACAATCCCAACAGCCCTTGAAAAGCAAAGAATTAGGGATATTTTCTGTGAAAATGAAACACGATCCTTCAAGACCCTGTGAGAATTCTAGTTGATCAATGTGAAGACACATGAACATTCATATGGCACCATTCCTGCTAAATTTGACACATTTGGGTAGTGCATTGATCTCCATAGGACTCTTGTGCTATATTTTTGGTCCAGTAATTACCAGTTTGTTTGAAAAGCTATTGTAATTGCTACTGGAGAATCAGAAGGGCAGAGGCAGTGTCTGAAGCTAAGAAATCTGCCAACATAAATTTTTAAAATGTCTTTCAGAATAAATGTAGAAGACTGCAGCACCTATGACCATGCAACTGCAACAGTGAGTGATTTAACTGATGCTTTTTAAGCTTTTATTAATAGCAATAGTCATGAGTGGATGTTGCTGTGGTGTGACACAGGAAACAGCCAGTACTGAAGCTATTCACGCTATCTCTGTAGCATAGGGCAGTATAGCTTCAGTGCACCAGTGTTACAACTTGCACCCTGGAATTTGGCAAGCTGGAACATTTCTGAGGCTGCGCGGTTCCGATTGTATGTTCAGAGTATGGAAAAAGATGTTTCAGTATACATAAAAATATTTCAATACAATCTATATTCTAGGCTTTTTTATCTATTAAAAGGAGAAAGCAAAAAAAAAAAAAAATTCTTCTCTTGCTGGGAATAATTATCTCCAAACTTGGAGAAGCATAAAGAAAAGTCTGAGCAAGATTTTCACTTTATTTAAACTGAAGTTACTTTTCTCTGCACTGCTGGTGGTTTATCAAAAATGACACCACTCACTGGATTCTTGTGACTGAGAATATAGTTGATAGACTTGTTGATTTGTGATTTTATATCTACAGTTATGTATGCATGTGCAAGTAAACATATAAAGACACCATTGAGACAAGTTTCATGCAGCCAGTTCTGCAAATAACCTGCACAGAGATTTAATTTCTCATTTTGCCATAGTTACCAGACTAGTCTGTCAGACTTGTCAGGTTGTTGTTTATAGATGAACATTTTGTTGTGACATCCAGATTTATAGTTCTGATCTTTTCGTTTTCAAATGTTGCCCAAAGCCAGATTAAAGACTAAGAAATTACACAGCTGTTTAAATTCAAATGTTTTGCTGGAGTGGAAAGCCAACCTTTCCTATATTTTTTTAGAAAGATAAAGGTATGTGATAATGATGGCACTCAGCCACTGTCTGTTGGAAAAGGTGTGCTATGCCATGGTGTATATTGCTAACATTACAGTATTAAAATCATTTTGGTAAGTCTCTGCCTCCTCTGTAATTACTTCTCTATGAAGGTGTCAGTTTACTGGGTTTCTATCAGCTTCTTGTGTTACTGCTGGAGGTGGTGGTGTGTGTCTCTGCTACATGGTGTGATGGCAGCTACCTCACCGTTCCAGTCAAACATGAGACTGCATTTGCTCCTGCACAATACAAAGTATAGTAATGTGGGCTTTGTGCATCTCTCTTGAATCTCAACTCTTCGGCAGAAACTGAAAACAAATTCTGCATCCGATTTCCGCTTCCCCAATACCTGTATGCTGAGAGTGTAGTGGAAAATTAAGAGCAGGAGAGTTTTTGGGATAGTGAGAGCAGAGCTAGGAATATTGGAGACCAAAAGAAAGAGAGCTCAAGGATTTATTTCCCCACTGTGCACTTGCAGAAACGCGGTTTGCTTTTTACCCATAACCTGTGCGTTATACGTATGAAAATGCTACGTGTAGTATTTGTAAATTGTGTGTGCTTAGGAAAGCGGCAAAACATTAAGGTAATAATGATGTTTCTGTAGGACAGGTTTATTTGAACCTGACATCATCAAGATGTCTACAGGACTCTGGTAATGACAGATGGCTGTATGACCCTGACTTCTGTGGACACCAAGGACTCAGCCTAGTTCTCGCACTTTCTCCTGGGAATTTTGACAGTAAGGATTACAGATGGAAAAGGTTATGAGGCTTTCTATAATACTGGCACTTGTCCTGCTATGGTGGTGTGGAGAGGACTTGCTTTGGCAAGACCTTTCTTGTACTTTTCCTTCAGTTCAGTTCTTGAATATGAGGTCACAGTCTGTCCCTCTGCATTTGACTCATGGACATGATCAGTGCAACACTGAAAACTTCTGTGTCAATAGAGTTGCCTGTGTAGTTCTTTACAAGATCAAAACTGCAAAACTTTGGTTGCCCATTTGCCAAAAGTGGATTTTTTGTTTCAAAGCAAGATAAATGAGTAGGACCACAGATGCAGACTTGAATGATGCTGGAGAAACATTTGCAACAAAATAGGTCGACAGGATCAAAACAACAAAAGGCTAAATTTAGATCTGCATTACTTTATTCAAATGGATTTTGAAACATTTACCAGCAGCTTTGAAATGTTGCCATGGAGTGTTAAAAAATAGCAAACAAGAATTTCTCACTTAAATTTCAAATAACAACAAAAAGAAACTGCTCCGCTTTTCAGCATTTATTTTTTCCCCATCCTGGCAGCAGCAAACCTACTATCTTCTTTCTCACCAACAAAGGCATTTTCCAACTTAATTAATTTTGCTTCCTGGTTGTAGTCTTCTATTTTAAGAAAACAAAGAGCTTTGAAGATAATTGTTTTATTAAATGTATGTAAAATTGTGGTAGGTCAGCTCTGTGATACACCACCCTTGACAGTCTCTCTTGACACTTCCCCCTGTGGTAAAAATAGACTTACTTGGTGTTGTAGTGAGGAATTAGTGAGGGGGTGAAGAAAAGACTTTTTAATGAGGTGAAGTCAGGAACATGCCTGCTCAACATGGCAGAAAAGATTCTTCCTTGATGCTTCTTGTTATGGTAACTGTGGTCAAGGCTGTAAGGTGGCTTAGCTATGGCAGACAGGGGACTTAAAGCCATTTCCAAAGTACCTTGAAGTCATTCCTTAAAAAAAAAGATTATGATGGATTTCGATGGGCTTTTTTCTTACCTGTTTGCTGCCAAATGAGTTATGTAGCTCTTGGCTGATGGCCTGTAGCTCTCCAAGAGACTCAGAGTGCGTAATTATGAAGCTCACATCAAGTGCATAGTTTAAGCTTGCATATTCATCTTTTTTTTTGATGTGTCATATTCCTGTTCTTCTGGAGTCTATCAACTGCAATTACAATAATGCAAAATGGTCCTCTGTGTTTTGTTTCTTATGATTATTTATGTACATAAAACATATGTGGCTCTGGTTGGCCTATGGTGTTTGTGATTTACTTATTCCCTACAAAAAAAAAAAAGGGGGGGGGGGGGAAATGGCCAGGCTCCCCCAGTAAGATGTTACTAAGGCCTCTTAAAATGTCTGGTCAGTGAATGCAATCTGAGGCCTGGAGTCTGGGTTTATTGGGTGAATCTTGAATTTCCAGGATTTGCTGATTGAACTAGTTCATTAAAATTTAGATGCGTCAGGGTTTTGGCTCCCCTTGGCCACTTTACATTTGTCTATAGCTTATATATTCTCAAGCAGTCTGTATTGTCTGTCTGCTCTTAAACTTGCCGTGAGAAACTCTAGGTGTTGTTGCCAAGTGTCCATCATCTCAAGGAAGAGTAATTTATTTTTGATTGTCTCTATAACATGTTGTGAATGTAGAAAAAGAAAATTGCACAGGGGTTTTGAGATGCTTAGAAGTTTAAGGGAACACTGCAGATTTATTGAAACATTTTAGAAATGCAGTAGCTGCAGCCGTGCTGCTTTACTTGATACCTCATTTGACAAATTCATGTGCCTTCAATTCAGGGTGTGATATAAATGGGTTTACAGTAGGTCACTTTGAGACTTTGCTTAATTTCAGAACTGGAATTTCTGTTCTTTGGGTATTAACAATGTCCTGGTCAGTTCAGGTGGTATCTGCAAGGCTCACCTAATATCCTGCACAGAATAAAAAAAAAAGGGAAGGATTAGAGCAATCCCTCATACAAGGAAAGGGAGTTATCTACTAGGTGCCAAAAGACAAGCCGCTCAAAGCGCATCTACCAGCTGTTGTTGGGGTGATACAATAGAGGAGTGAAACAGGACAGGCGGTGACCCTGGCTTGGGTTTAAAATGGAATTTAGGCATAATTTAAAGTTGTGAGGCCCAAGTGACTCCAGGGTCTGTCTGGTTTTGGAGCTGATTTATACTGAGTGCAAAGCACCTGTCCACACCATGCTAAAGAAGATGGAGAAAGTGGTGGTGGTGGGGGTAGCAAAAAGATGCTTGAGTTAAAAGAGACGGGGCTGGAAGTGGAAAATATGAAGGTGGATTAGAGTGGTCCTATAGGGGATCTCACAGGACCTCTTAAGTCGCTGAATGGATGCAGCTGTGCTGGTTCTTGGGTGTAACTCTGCAGAACTGGACTGTGTGGAGGCCCACTTTGAGCTGGTGCTACTTCAGACATTTTGAACTGCAGTGTTGCTATTGCTCTAGTTTTCCAAAATGATTCCAAATAATCATAGTCCTCTTCTTATGTGGTTTATGCCTTTGTGTTGGTTTAAATACTATCAGAAACAACAGTTCTGTATTTTAAAATCTGGGCCAAGTGATCTTTCCATTTGGGGAATTTGACCTTTTAGCATGTTTTTAACTGGGGGAACAAAATTAGTCAGAAAATTCTTCTTAGCTGTGTAATTTGCTAAATAGTTCCTGTCATTGGGATTTTCTAATACTGTTACTTTTGAATGTAATTTTGCTGGCAGAGGCTATTCTATTCCAGGAATAAATTACTCTCAAAGGACTGTTAGTGTTTCCATCATTACCTTCATACTGTGGAGATTAGAAGCTATGTTTTCACCATAAAATGGAGAATTTATTTTTGTTTTGTTTATTTTTTTTTCTCGCATAAGAATATTGATTTTGAGATAACTAGTAGATGGTAAAACCAAAGAAAATCATTCCTTTCTCTCTGCAAAAAAACCCCTTGTATTCTTCCCCTCCTCACCAGTAGCATGATGACAATTTATATATCTGACTGTAATTATGCATACTGAGATAAAAATAAGCTATGCTTCTTCAGTTACTTATCTCAATGTAAAATCCTATTTTGACATATGAAAAATATATATTTTACTGCTATTATTCCCTTCACTTAAGAGGAGCCTCTGGTTGTGCAGTGTGTGGGAGGACATTTAGTGACTATACAAGGGGACATGCTCAATACAGTAACATGCAATTTTTTGGGCAGCTATGATATCGCCAACAGTTTTGTAGGCCAGCCTGATTGCTCATTAGAGTTTCCATCATTGAACATCCCCAGCAGGCTGAATTCTACTGCAGTGATGTAAAAGCCCAAATAATTCAATAAGGCAGAAACCGAACGTGGATGCAAACTGCTTTAGAAAGTACTACATGAAAATAGGTGGCACCAGATATTGATAGTAAGATGTAAGGATATCCGAATGGGTAACTGCACGTGGAGCCTACCTGGGTGATATACTCAAAGTGTGTGCAAAGTGAGACTGATGGGACTACATTTGGCTTTGGAGTTAATGAACTGCTTGAAACAGGCATGTATGTGTGATTGGCTTTGAATGCAGAAGCAAATCTGAGTGAGAGGAAGGATGTTTGGGTGAGAAATTAGGTTCACAGTCAAGCTTTATTGCTCACGTGTAACCACTGCACCTCAATTTCCCACCAACAACATGGAACTAAGGGTGCTCCCCATCCCTAAGGTGTATGGAGAGGGCGAGAACAGCTTTTATTCTGACAGGCCTTGTTAGAGCAAGATTAAACCTTATTTTAAATTGTTATGATTATTTTACACAGCATATCATCCTCAGCCTTCACTTGTGCTCGTGCAGTCTGTGTTATTACAGTTGCCTCTGAAGTTTCATTTAAAATGTGTTCATAATTCAAAATGAAACTGTCAAATTTTTCCCCATTTCACCTAGTTTTGATGTGAAACTGCACATTTCTTTTGGCTCTTTAGATCACAAAGCTCTGCTTGAAGCTGGGCCCCAGTTGACTGAATAGTTATGCAAACATTAGAAAATTTTCCCTTGAGCTAAGTTTCATGTTTGCAATGAAATCTGAACTCAGGCAAATTTTGTGTGGTTTTCATTGCAAACATGTAGGCAATGCGTGAAAGCTGTGCATTTTCCTGTCTGCCCTCTGGAATGATCTAATTTTTCATTTTTCTCAAGTCTCCTATGTTAATGCCATAGAAAAGTTGTCAATCATTTGCAGTTTAGTATTTCCACATTAGCCATTAGGTAGAGTGCTTGCTGTAATTTTGCAAGGAATTTTTAGTAATTTGGGCAATTAGAGTTTGCCCTGATGGTTTACCTATTAAGATTTTAGCCCATGCATTAAAAAAGTTCTCCTTTCTCTTCTTGTATTTTGTTTGTTTGCAAGCATGTGTCATTTGAAACAGAAGGCCGGCAGATTAGTGTGAATGTCTAGCCCCCTTCTGCCAGATTTTATATTTGGGCTGGAGTGGTGAATGGCTGTTGTTTTTGTAGATTGGCAAGAAGTGTAATTACACAGAGTCCTTCCACCCCCTTATGGCACACTTGGAGTGTTTAGTGCCATGCTTTTCAGTCCACGGAAATCTGCCCTTAGTGCAGGAACTCTGCCAGCTCTGAGCAGTGCTAATCGAACTCCTGCCACCAGCAATAATTATCAAGAGTTATAGCTAAAATTCCCCAGTTGTAAAATGTACATAATTTGTAAGGTATAACTCTTGAAATGATTTTTGTTTTCAACTCCATTTCAGTTCACTTTTTAGCCAGTTAAGAAAAATTAATTGCTTATGCATATTAACAGCCTACAGGAAATTTTGCACCTTTCCCCCTCTTCCCTTCCTTCCTCCCCCCTCCCTTCTTAAGCACAAGAAGGAATACTTCTAAGCTAGTGCATGAGTCAGTAATCTTGATTTATTGAGCTGAGATACCTTTGCCTGTAAGTGATTAGGGACAAATCAGAAATTCTTGTTGGTGCTAGTTTGCAATCTCAGATATCACAACTTTGAACAGAAAATAGAGAAGAAAAGTTTGCAGCAGTCCTGAAGCTGCAGAAACTGTGACTGTTCTTTGCCTCTTGCTCTTCCCCTCCAAAAGGGTCTGAAGAAAGCAGTGTGTGCCCCTAGTGATTTCCAGGTGTATCTGATTTGTTAGCTTAAATTTCCAGTGGAAGTGGTGCATTTACAGCAAAACACAGGCATTTGCAATGAAATCAGTGAGGTGTAAACAGTTTTCTTTTACAGATCTTATTGTGGTGAGAGAGTAACCTTGTGCAGAAGATATGCTGGGAGGCTGGGGTTTCTTTCTGGCCCCTGTAAAAGAGTTAACTGTAATTACTGGTGAAGTACTAGTTATCTAGCAGGACAGTTAATAGTGCATTAGTCTCTGAATTATTTTTTCCTTTGCTAGCTAAGGATATGTTACAGAAACACAGGAGCTGTGATTCTCCAAATCTGGCAATCTGTGTTCTAGCATCCAAAGAGCAATGAATATCCAGCAAGAAAGTGCTTTCCAGCAAGAAAGGCTCTTTATGAGCAACTGTTCATTGCACAGTGTAGTATAGAGGGTATAAATTAGACTGACTACTGAAGGGAATCCGTTTGTGTCCTGAAACGTAGCATTTAGAGAACTTTTTTAGGTACAAAACTGTCCTATTTTTTATTTATAATGTGCATAATGTTACTAGCTTTTAAATGCATTGCAGTTCTCATTCATTCAAGCGTGTGTACAGCAACCCTCAGTGGGAATTTTGTTGGTTATCCTTATGCTCCCAGAGGCTGAAATGGGGCTGTTTGGACTGGGAGAAAAAGAAAGCTCGCAGTGCAGGTTACTTTGCAAAGACAGGGACATTATTATTGTTTTCCAATGCATAACAACCATATACCCTTGTTTTGCTAGTATTATTTTGTTGCCTCATCCCTCTTCCTCTTGTCCTTACAGCTAAATGATCTTTCATGTGAGTAGGCTTAATCCCTGAGACAAATGTCAATCTGAAGAAAGAGAAGCAGAAGGTATCACAGTGATAAAGCTACAAGTTTAAAGTTCCTTTTGAGCATGCAACAGATGCATAAAAGCACACAAATACATACATTTATATGTTTTTCAGGTTGATATGGATACATAATTTTGTAGTCTATCTTCTGCCCAGACATTTTATGCTGTACACTGGCTCATCAAACAGCAACAGCCCCCTTCCCTTCTCTCCCTGTATGTTTATGCAAGTGTTTGGGTGAGTTAAGTGGCCTACAATGTTGAGAGAAGAGGTAGAAATGAGAAAATTCTGTAAAACATTAATGGAAAAGCTTGTTTATTGGTAGTCATGGTGAAAAGCACAGCAGCCCACAGTATGATAACTAAATACATCTAGAGCATGTATGTACTTGGACTGTAGCTGTTTAATGGGAACCTGATTATGCCGTTTTATCCATCTGCCCTCCAGCTTGTCCATGCAGGCATGGGAGGAACTGTAACATGCAGCGGATGTCACTGCAAGCATATTGTCTCCTAAACTTTCCTTCAATTACATAACCTTGTTCTCTTTGAAAAGTTGCAGTTAATGACAGTTAGTTATACTGGGAAAACAGGGCTCTGGCATTTTTCAGCTTTGTTTGGTCCATTTGTTGCTCAGCTACTTTTGGAATCTTTTCGCATGCTTTGTGTTGGTTTGATTTAGTTTTTTTTAGCAGGTCTTTCCCCATTCCCTTTCTTTGGCTCAGAACTCTGAACCTTGTTCCTGCTGCCTCAGTTCCAAAACTCACACCTTCACCATTTTTATGGCAATGGAAAAATCAGAAGTGATACACAGCAAGTCTGTATGATTGTTGAGCCACCTCTGGATTGTCTGCATACTGTGGCAGTGTTCACTACTCTGCAACTGGGAAAGAAACAGTCTCTTATTGCTATCATTTGAGACATGTTTTCAGGAAGAAGAAGAGATCTAATTGCACGAGAGACAGTTCCTCCATTAGAGTACATAATGCTTTCCTGCTTTTTATTCATCCTAACTTTGCATTTTGCCGTTAGTTCTTAAAAAGGCTTGTAATTTTGAAATTTTTATGTACTCCCACAGTTAGTTGTATACACAGACTTTAGCTGAAGTTCGTGTACTTCCACTGAATGACACAAGTTGCAGGCAATTGCTGTCTACAATATTTCTCCTGTAAGTTCTTCCTCTAGCTGCTCAGATACCAGGGGAGCCTCAGTTCTGATTTTGTTAATATTTAATGGAGTTCAAAGATCTCTGGTGCAAAGATGTTTGTTTGCAGTCTACAGCTTTGTTTCCACTAGAATTACAGATGAGAGAGGTTATAACACTTGCAGGATATTTAATATTTCAGATTAATTTTATTAGCTCAACTTAATTCAGGTTCACTAGTTCACTTGCTTTCTATGGATCTCTCTTCCTGCCTTCCTACACCCCTCTGTTGATTCCTATGGTTTTTTAATTTTTTTTTGTTTTTTTTTTTTTTTTTTTTTTTTTTTTTTTTTTTTTTTTTTTTTTTTTTTTTTTTTTTTTTTTTTTTTTTTTTTGTTTTAGCTCTATACATTTTTGCTATTTCTTTGTTACTTAAATTGGAATTTTTCCTGATTTAACATAGTAAACAAACCCAAGGACAACATGGAAAACATCTGAAAAGATTAATGCCAGCTGCAATCATGTCAGCAGTGCAGTTTATATTTAGAGGGGAAGCATGCTGGAGAGGAGGTGAAGAGTTCAAATGCTGAGTGCTTGGATCTGAGTGAGGAAGGACTGACTGCTGACTGCTGCTAGGATTGAGCTGGCCTTCCCACCTCATGTACATGGTGCTGATTTCAGTCTATTATCAGGGCTTTTCCTACTGCAGCCTTAGAAAAGCTGTTTGGAAGGAGAAGGGTACACCAACACCCACCCTTTTGCTAAGAAGCTACAAGTTCAGGCAAAAGCAGCTTTCAGTGTTCTCTGTTCTTTCAAGTTATCTGGCATAAACCCAACTCTTAATTCTGTATCCTACTCAGTGGACCACAAGTCTCGATACTTACTATGAGCTTTTCTGTCTTGATAATTGGATGTCCCCTTTTAATGCTTGTTCATCACCTATCCCAAAATCCATGGCTTTATTCCTACAGTTCTCTTGTCATGGAGGGAAGTATTTATGGATCCCCATTTTACAGATGAGGCATTGACACCGACAGAGTAATCACAAAATAAAATTCGGGCAGAGC
Source organism: Pipra filicauda (assembly GCF_003945595.2). NCBI lineage: Eukaryota > Metazoa > Chordata > Aves > Passeriformes > Pipridae > Pipra > Pipra filicauda. The sequence continues at coordinate 2,302,840 of NW_024104665.1, read as the reverse complement.
AAGAATGGAGGAAGCCTTTGTTGGTAGAAACACCACTGAAATGTGACCCATTAGTAGGTTTTGAACCCGACTATCATACCAGTAGGCTTTGTTGCAATATTTCCTCTACTTCTTGCGATCATTTCAGGAGAAAAAGAAAATACAAGGGTTTTTTTAAACATTACACTATCTCTGCTTCTTGCCCAACTTGTACAGAAATTAATCTTTTTAAAGCCACAGTTAAGCACACAATCAAGCATTTATTAAAAGGTCTTATTTAATATATTTTTAAAATAAGAAATTTAATGAAATGTGTTGGTGATGGAATGTTCTTTCCTCCATACTGTCTGCACTAATTTATTGTTGAAAGCGAAGATTAGAGGTTCCAGTTAACTGAAAAATTTGAAAGAACAGTTTTATAATATTATGTTTCAGAAAGATAAGAAAATTATAGCTGCCTGTCTGTTAACACTGCAGCTAGTCTAGCATCTGGAAACTGGAAAATTACCTCAAATTATGCCATTTATTAGCTGAAGGAAGTGAAATCTTTCAAAAACTGATCTGGGAGCAGTTTAATGAAGCATTTTTTTATTATTATTTTAATTTTGCATTTGTGGAGAGTGGAATGAGCAGGTCTTATGCCTTAGTATGTGAGGAAAATAGCTGACTTAATCACATCAGTATGGTTTAATGGCAAAATATTTTATAACCACAGAAATATCCATTACCCCTTAAATAAGACTAGGAAGATTAAATCTGAGTGGTAGTATATATATCACTGTCAGCCAGAAGAAATAGTCTTTCCTAAGATTTCCTAGTGTTCCTGTTGCCTCTCTGTACTCCCCACACAGCCCAGTATGAAGGCATCCAGCAGTGAAGGGGTTAAGAAAGCACAAGGCTGAGTCTTGTAGCTGAATTTATCTTGGTAACCCAAGATCTTCACGAATGTTGAACACTGTTACTACTGCAGCTATTCTTGTATTGGCTTCCCCACCAAGTCCTGACATGCTTTCGTCCATGCATGCTTCTTGAGTTTCACTCCAGGGGGAAGTTTGGGGAGATCTGGTGACAAACAGGGCTCAATCCCTTGCATGCTTACTGAATCAAGTTGTTTATATTTTCCACACATCTTGTTTTTGTTATGCTGGAACTTTTATTTCCTTGTACTTTACTATACTCTTGTGTACTAATTAAGATTGCAAATTATTTAAGAATTTTCCTTAGAAAGCAGAAAATAAGTGTGAGTCTTGAATTGTTTTTATTTATTTTTATAATCTAGAATTTAAATAAGCAAGTAGATGAAGGAAAACTGTTCCTTGTGCTCACAAGAGTCCGATGGACTGACACATTTAGACATGCGGATATAGATGCAAGTATAGATCTCTATTTTTGGAGGATCATGATGGAAGACTAAGCTTTTTCCCTAGATTTGGCAGTTCCTGGCCTTCCTGGTTTTCTGAGGGGCGATAACTGCTTTTATGAAAGCAGCAATTTCTGATATTTATCACGTGAAAAAAATATTTACTGTGGATACTGGCTCATACCAAAACCTGAATTAGAAGATGCTATCTTCTTGGGAGAAATTTAATTTGCATTTCTGCAAACAAACCATCTCCCTAACCTGTTCATTTTCCTACTAAAATCTTGCCATACACTGAGCTAAATCCTGGATGTGGGTGTGCCTGCCACTATAGTGTTAAACTTCTGTATCTGGCTGGTCTGGCATGGGATACAGCTCTGCTTTCTCACGCTGTTAGGAGATATGTGTTTTAATATCACTGCTAGAGTGATTATTACATATGGGAGTGTTGCATCACGGTTGCATGTCCGAATGTATTGTATACAAATGCAACTCAACTAACAGCTAGAAACATGGTATTTGTGAGGTAAAATGAGGTACATTGCATATGCTCATACTCTTTCGAGTTCCTGAGGCTCAGGAAGTAGCCAAACTGGAACAATCTATACTGGAACAATAAAATGAAAGGTTGGGTTTATAGATTGATCTGATATTTATCATTTCTGGAGTTGGGATTATAACAGTGTTGTTGCTACTCTGATACCTGAAGCAGAAATATTGATAAATCATTTGAAATCTCCTCTCATAAGGGAAATTTAAGATAGACTTTATTTAGATGAATTTCCTATTATCCAGAATAAGAACATCCCGAGAATGAAAATATGCTGTATTTTACGTTAAGCCTTAGGAATTTACTAGCTTCATTCAAGTGCTTTGTTAGGGAGAACAATCCTTGAGATTGGCTGGATGGGGGAAGTAATGGCGGTAGGTATCATTGTCCTTAGTCCCTCTCCTAAAAAATGTATTTGCACAAATGTGTGTTTGTGTCTGTGGCTCATCTTGCTTTTTTGAGGAATTTTTCTTTTTATACTTTGTGTCAAACAATTGGTTGTGCAGAGTGATAATTCATCTCTGTATTATCTGCGCAAACCACTACATATGTATCTGCAGACATGGATAAATAGTTAATGTTTATTCCTAAATAAAGAAATACTACAAAAACAATCTTTTAATTTAGCTGGACAACTCTCTGAAAAAGGTGTATGTCAATATTTTCAAATTAAATTTTCATACCTAAAAAGAAGTACTGAAATTCAGAGGTAAATAATGGAAATTTTCTACCTCTAGAAAAGCAAACAATAAGCTTAGAAGTCTAACTATGGGCTTCTAGTTTTGAACATAATGGGTAGATACTTCCACATCTCCAAAACTGGTTATCTGTTCAGAAGGGAAGTTGTGAATTTGCATATGCTCTCATTCTGAGAGTTAAGGTGGGTACAAAGTTCTAAAGAGCTGTAGCATAGACTTGTTTTAAATGAGCAGAACTTTTTTTTTTTTCCTAAGCAGGAGACATTATTTTTAACCTGCTCCCTCAAAGCTGAAATGATGTTTGCTCAACTGCTGATAGGATTGTGGTGAAAGATACAAATAACATAAAAAGGAAAAGCAAGTGCCTTGATGAGCTTGATAATAAATACATCCAACAATGTTACTATTATGAGGACACTTCCTTTTTTGGGAAAAAAAAATTCTACTCAGCACAACATCAGCAAAAGTTCCTTTCCTTCCCAATTCTGTGTGAGATGAAACTTCACAGTTTACAAGGCTGTGGTCTTTACAGTAAGCTGATATAAGCAATTCTGACTACATGCCTTGCCCACAGTGTGTGGTCAAGTGCATGTTAGTAAAGATGAAAACTTAGTGGTTTGGCCCAGATTCTTTTGGCTCTATAGGCCCTCTTGTGCTGCATGTGGGAATGGAAATTGAAATTCTCTGAAATCCTACTACAGCTGAGTGCAGTTTTAGACTGCAGACAGACATCTCTACTGATCTCTCAACTTGATGTTACTTGAGATTTCTCTCTTGTCAATAATGGTGTCCTTCTCAGGGTAAAATCTGGCAGATTGATTTGAAAAAAGTCCAGCAGAGGACAGCAGGAGGAGGGGAGTGCCTAAACTCCAGTGCATTTCTCAAGAGCAATCTGGGAGAGTGCCATTGATCTCACTCTTTTGCATCTCTGTAAATTTCTGCCATCTGAGAGCTCTGCCATGGGATGTTGCTGAGACAAGAGCCTCAGCTCTGATTTAATTTCTTGCTCATCAGCAATGGGCTGCTGAGGTGCCAAGCTCATGGATGATAATATGGGTCTCAATGGTATAAATGCCAGCTGATAGTATCAACAAGAGTGAAAATTACACAAAAATCATTCCACTTGCTTTTCTCTGGGAGCAACACACCTCAGCTTTGTTCTTTTTCTTATAATTTAAAACCAAAGTGTAATAAAGGCAGGATTCCTTATTCCTTGTGACTCTCATGGTTAATGAATGGAAGTAAAAACAAAGGACCTTCAGCTTTTTGTCTTTGCTGAATCTGTTAGTTATGGAGGTTCATAAGAACTTGAGCGGCCCTGTTTGTCTAGATGGGCTTAACTTGTGCTAAACTGGGGGTCTGAGTGCAAAATTGTGATGAACTTGAGTGGAGTGACTGACAGATGTCCCCACCAAGGGACATCTCAGGGGCTGGGTAACCTCGGTGAGCAGATACGGAAGTTTTAGTGCCTCACCCCCTTTGAAACAAAAATACTATGGAGAGCACTGCTTGTGGCTTGATTTTTTCCCAGATTGCAGACACCTGATAAGTGTGGTTGTGGGTTATAAAAGTTTACTTTAAATTTGAGTCTTCCCCACTCTAGAACAGCACTTTTCTGCCTTGGTTGGAAAAGGACAGTAGCTTTCCTGTTCTGGAGACCAGCAGCAGCTTTGTCTTCATCATCATGTCTCTAAGTGCTGGAGTCAATCTAAAATTGTTAAGAAGGCTGTGAGGAACAGGAAATCAAAGGAGGGACTGAAGTGGTGAGTGGGAATGAAGTGTGAGGGAAGAAAACTCTTCTTGGAGGATGGTACACAAACTGTTAGAGTCACTATTGTGAACTTAGTGAGGACTAAGGTTTATTTATGTATAAATTACTGGGACAACTATCATTCATTTAGTACATCGAGTTTGGTTGTTTAAGTCAATTGCGGAATCCTGGCTGCTGCATGGTGTTTTCAAAGCCCTTTGCAACATGAAGGGAGAAAAATAAACTTGTGCATTAAGTAAATTTGAGAATAGATGCTATGGTGCCCGATACTCTCTCCAGACTTTGAATCTACCATGGGTGCTTTACAGTAAGTCCATGCCACCCACCCTACAAATGCCAACTCCTTTAGAAAATACATTGTATTTAAAAAAAACCCAAACCAAAAAACAGCAGCCCGCCTCCCCAGACAGATAGCTCTTTAAAATATGAAAGCTGTTTTGACAAAGTTGACTACTCTTCAGTTTTCTCAAAAGATCACTATTTAAAAAGAATGCATCTGGTTCATCTCGGCACTACAGGCATAGGTCCCACAGGGGCTGAGCCTCAGAACAGTTGGAACAGATCTTCGGGTACTGTGTATCAAAGCGGCCCTCCTGACACAAATGTAGTAGTGCCAACCTGTGCTATCCTAGGATTTGTGTAAGAGCAGATCCCTTTAATAGAAAGTCAAAATCATGTTCTAATACAGCAATTGCCTTTTGAATCTCAGCTAATTTTTGTGATTTTTTTTCTCCCTTTGTTAGTTGTTTTGACCTCTTCTGTGAACTTGGATAATGGTGCTTGGGGAGGGGAAAAAAAGACTTTGAAAAGAGGAAAGTAACCCAAACCCATCTATTTTGAAATGATATGAAACAGCTGACTTAGTATTGCCAAATTCTTGGTTTAGAGCAGATGAATAATTTGCCTGTCCCTAATTCCTTCTTTTTTATTATTTCTTTCAAAATGTTCTTTTATTATTGCAGCTTATGAGATCATGTAAATTCCTATAAACCTGTCCTTTTCTGAACTGTTATGCTGTGCTGTTCCTTCAAGGGATGCTGCTTAGACACTGAAACAGGACTTCTCTGCATACCTCTCTGCTTTTCGCCCCCAGCCTCTCAGCCAGTTCTTTTTACTCTTTTCTGATCCTTTTTTTATTGTAAAGGAGCAGAACCAGGTCCCAATTGGCCAGTTAAGACCTCTTCAGGTGTAAAGTGTTGGAGTTACTACTACCATCTCTCTCTCTCCCCAGTCAAGAAAGCAGGAGGGTATGGGCTTTTGAGTTATAGAGTTTTCTACTGGCTTTCAGCTGGTGTGCAGTTCTGAAGATGCACAAGTCCTTTCCTGGCAGGAGCTGAAACATCTGAAGAGATTTAAAATCTCTGTACCCTGCACCAATTGCAGTAAGTAACTCCTACTGAAGGCTACAAACTTCTCTGTGCAGCCAGTTGTGCTTCTCTTGATACTATTCCCAATTTCAGTCAAATGAGCTGAGTTTGCGCAGAACAACATTTAAATTACTTACATTATCTGAGCTTTTGAATGAAACAGCCTAGGGATGGCCGGTGAAGCTGATCATCCAGCAGATCTGAGGAGGCAATAACCCTTGGCAGAAGGCAGTGATGAGTAACTGGTGCTGGGTTAGAACCTGTAGCCTCCTCAGATGGCACTGCTGCAACTGGAAGAGGGTAGCTGTGGACAAGCCACGCTGTCTAGCTCCTGCTGTTGAGCTGAGGGCCTGTGTTCACTGCTAGATCCTTGCAAGGCTTGCTCCCTGGGTAAGTCTAAGAAGGGATGCTGGATAATAATGTCTCTGCTCAGCATGTTTACTAGGCTGCACAAAATGCAGCAGTCTCCCTTCAGAACAAATCATATGGCACACCCTTACTGACTGCTGGCAACACTGAAACAGTGTGTGACAACTTTTACTATACTGCTGTGGGAACTACAGATATCTTGGATTACAAATCCTCTTTCATTTTGTTCCTAGGATCTTAGCTCTTTGCATTTCTGCTTTGCTTCCCAGTGAAAAAAGAAAATAATTTTTCACCTCTCCTTCCTCCTTGTCACCCATTTTGGATGGTGCTATAAAAGCCCACTCCACCAGCCTCCATTATCCCTCAAGAGCAAAACTGCGCTTAAAGCTTCCTCGCTTCTCTGAACAGGCTTCAAATCTCTTCCTTCCATTTGTTAGCTGATAGTTAACTCTTTTTCTCAGTAGTGAGCAGTCACTTCAGCAGTATTCTCCTAGGAGCATAAGGGACTGTATCTAACTTGTCTCTAGCAGTACCAAATGAATTTACAGTTTGAGCTTTCCAAATGCTCAAATTTACAGTTTGAGCTTTTCAAATGATGTTTGAAAACATCACTTGTTTTTCTGTTTTGCAGAGGACTACTAAAACAATAAGAATAATTTGGAAGCTCTAATTTGCCATTCACTATTTGACATTTGCATTTCTGTTTCTGTTATAAACCCCGGCCAACCAGGCTTTAATCACATTCATGTTTGATTGCTACATCTCACAGATCCGGTAGCTGTAACACAGATGTTAATGGGAGATTTTCTGCAGTGAGCCTTAGCACAAGCAGAGGAAAATGTTCAGAATTTGGCCTGTTGATTCCTTTTGTTGGAACTCAGCTTCCCGAGTTTCTCTTCAAAACTTCCAGCCTCATTTTCCATTTCTTTAAATGACAAATAAATCACTAAGGTTTGCAAACATTTTGACTAAAGCTGGTTAAACTGATAGTTTTTCTGGCATGAGTTTTGTATAGACTAATCTGTTCTCACTTGCTTGATCTAGCATGGGGAGTGTTGTGCAGGTTGGGATCAGTGGATGCGTATTATATTCACCTGGCTCAGCTTCCCTGTCCTGGAATGCCTCTTCACTGCAGCCAGTCTGAACAAGATCTCAGCTCTTCTGGGGAACTAAGGTGTGAGCACAGCTTCTGCTGTGAGGTCCTCTTGACAGTAAGAGTCTTCTTCACCTGTCCCTCTGCAGTCCTTGCAGAGCTCACAGGAGTGAACAAGAGTCTTTGATCTTGTTTGTTCCTAAATCCAAAATAGCAACAAGCAAACAACATGGTTGGACTGTCAGAATTTTGGTTTCAGTCTTGTTCCTTGAAACTTCAAGTAAGAAAACCTCATTTCAAGTGAATCAAATTGTTGTTGCACCCATAGCATTGACATCTTTGAGGGCTACAAATAAAACTGGAAGAGTCTTTCCATATGCCAGAAGGAATCAAAGGATTCTTTCCAAGGTAGTTTGAAGCCTGAAATTCTCTAGATAGTGTGTGGGACACAATAGCTAGACATAGCTCCCTAACTATGGCACATTACAGGGTGTGCTTTGAAGTCGATGGTAATATTTTGAGACTCTTTCAAGCTTTCTTTGAAAATGTACCTCGTTAACTAAACATATTTTAAGTAAGTTTTACTGGTGTCACTACTGCACATAACTGTGCATGCAGGAATTGGAGCAAAAATGAGGATAATGATATCCCTTAGCTAAAATAGCAGATGCATTACGCAGAACAGCTCCAAGAAGGATAAACATGTGTCCAAGGTCATAGTTTCACCCTTGGCTGACTGAAGTCCTTAGGGAAATTTTGGTTTTGCCAGAGTGTATTTAGAGTCTCAGAGAGTTGCACATCATTTCCCAGGTGCCTCTTGTTTTCTAAAGTCCAGCTTGAGGCTCCATGTTCCAAATTGCCTCTTTCATAATCAGCTTTGGCAGACTGTGCTGCAGAAGTATTCTGTGTTCTAGTGGACCCTCCACACAGGCAAAAACCCAAGTCGCGTTCCTGAAAAGAGACCATAATTGAGAAGGGTGCTGCAGCAAGTACAGACATGCATTACGAAGTATTGACAAATTTCTACTGATTTTTGTTTAGGTGCAGAGATAAATACATCTCTGGAAGGTCAATAAAAAGAATAAATGTCACATTTTTAGAAGGGAAACAGCTGTTGCACAACTGCAGCTTGTCTTGATTATGGGTGAGAAGAATCTCACTATAGTTTCAGAAACTGCCTTGAAGCATTGCAATATATTTTTTTTCTCTCAGTTGCTTCCTATCTTTCTGAATAAGCTGCTTCCTGCTACCCCAGAATGGTCAGTGCCACCCCTTAATTTACAGTTAGGAATGCAGACACGAGGGAAGGCCAGGGGATGAAATATGGTGTCAAGTTTGTATCTGCTCACATTTCACACACCAAGGAGACAAGACCCTTTGGCCAGTTGCCATGGGGAATTTTCTTGCAGAAGTAAATAACTCAGAACAGAAAGAACTCAGATTCATACTAACCCAGCTGCAGAATGTCATTAAGTCTCAAAGGATGCTATGTGCATTGTGTGAAAGGAGTTTTGTAATCTGGCTATAACTGTAGTTGCAAAACTATGTTTGAGTTTAAACCTTTATTTTGAACTTTTAATTATGGGCTTGTTTCCTGCATGCTGATTAAAACACATATTATCTTATAAATATTTTCTATTTTTAAACCATAAACAGGTTTAGAGTAGATGTTTCAATAGTATATGAGTGGTTTATTTTGTTTTGTTTTCTTGTTTTTTCCTATGACAACCTTGCTCTAATCTCCATTTCCTCATTCACTTTTTAAGGATGCTTGAAGAGGAATTAAATCTACCAGGGCATTCAAAATATTGTGTAGATGGCTTTTTATTTTAAAGTGCCATTCATTAGCTGACTTGCTGATCCCAATAATCTTCAGAAACTTGGGGATGGGAGGGGTTGTTTTCTTTCTCTCCACCCACCACTCTTTTTTAAAAATTTTCTTAAAATATCTAAGGAGAGAAAGCTTAGCCACCTCCCTTCCACTAGTAGTTCTTTTTCAGTTCTTTTTAAGTCTGATTTACATGAGTGTGGCGTCCATGAAATTGGTCCTGGTGTACGTGGGAGGAGACTTATGCTGTAGCTTTGTAGTTCCAGAGGACAAAATAGCTTCTGTTTTGGTGGAGTTTCTTGTAGTGCTAGAACTGCAGCTCAGCTTTGGTGAAGGAATGGGAAAGATGTATGCTTTTAGCACTGATTTTTGAAATAAAACTCGTTATCTGGATGAAACAAATATCTGCTAGAAGAAGGCATTTTAAAAGTTTCCATTTATTTGGTTTCTATATCTCTGGAACAATATACAATGGCACAACTTATATCCCAGATTTTCTTTAGGTATTCTGGATGTTGTCTCTATGACAGTAGGTACCACACATTGCTTGGAGAAAGGTTGATGTCTACATAGCTGCAATCATTAAGCCGTGGGTTCATGCAGTGCTTTAGTACATTGAACAGCCCATGCAAGGTTGTTTTAATTGAGATGGTCTTTGAAACAACTGATCATTAAGATTATAGTCACTGCACAGTGCCTGGATAACAGTGAGGCAGGGAATGCTGACTAAAGTCCAGAGACCTAGGGGCCAAACACGGTTCCCACAAACCTTCCTCTTGTCTTCCAGAGTGGTAAGGGCTTGCTGTCAGTCTGCCTTAGATGTGTCATGACAGCGGAACCAAGGCTTGGCTGCATTACATGCTCTCAGTCTCATGTCGCCCGTCTATAATGACCTCTTGTTAACAAAAATTTCAACCTAAGCTTTAAACTGCTTTGTACTTTGTGGTCAGTGGGTAAAATTCAGGCCAGAGCCTGCCAGCTCCTAAGCATCTCCTGTGACGCTCACTGGGTTTGTCAAACTTCCCTGCAACCCAGGGAAAGGGAGTTTAGAAATAAAAATACCACCTGGGTGGGAGGGAAAGTACACGTGCGTGTTTGTGTCATCGCCCATTAGCTCCCTGAGCTGCAGTTTGGTGGAACGTGTACTGAGCAGGATGCCAGAAGACAGTACATCCTGCTCTGAGCTCTTTCCCCCTACTATTTTTGTGCTCTTCAGAGCTGTTATTAAGCAAGACCACAGAGTATTTTTACAGCATAAGCAGAAGAGGTCTATGCTGCATTTGAGGGCTGTGAACTGTCAATAACCCATTTCCTATATAGGGAAATGTAATGCCTTTATGTAATCTGAAGAATGTGTCCCGGGACAAAGAGGAATTTGGATGCTGTTAATATTTTGTTCAATGTTTGATCAAACAGATTAACTTGTCATTGGATGCATCTCTTCTCCTTGTTTCATTTAAAATGCTTCCTATAAAGTTATTAAAGGGTTGCACTTCTGATACTAGAAAGACTGTGTTTTACTTTGGTTTTGGTGCAGCAGGGGTTGAATGGGACATCTTATATCAGGCACAAAGCAACACAACAACAGGTTGCTCTATGTAAGCTAATAGAGCCAAGCAAATGGAAACCTTCTGACCTCGGTGTGGTGTGTTTGAGACTGTACTTGGGTCTCTGCTGTCTTGAGAGTCTCTGTGAAGTCATCTTTATTAGAGCTGACGAGCCAAAATATTTCTTCTGGATCTAGTTGCTGTTACTGTAACACTAGACAAGAATACACTTGTAAAAATGACAAATTTTTAAGAATGCCTTTGCCCAAAATTTGAATCAATGTTACATTTACATCTTGGTTTGTTTTCTATAAAACTTTATTTTTTTATGCTTAAAGTACACGACTGTATATTCTGATTTCAGCAAGATTTGCTGAACTTTAAAGTTAGCAATTTTTATCCCAAGTTATTTCCTGTGCCCAACTAAATGCTTTAACTGAATGAGAAGCTTTATTTTCATTTTTGTATTCCATTTAAGCAATATTTTGAGGTTTTGATGCCCAGCTTAGACCCTCTTGAAGACATAAGTAACTACATTTATTAGACTCAAAAAAAGGAAGCATTACATTTCAACAGGGGGATTAGGACAAGGCGGTATAGGTGGGACAGTCCAGTTTGTATAGTGAGACAGCTGAAAACAAGAGGGGTTACACAGTGTGCATGCTCAGTAGTGTGTTCCTGAGAATGGACTTGGGGACTACAGCCAGGGCTGCTCTGGAGTAGTTTTGTGCCTGCATTTCATACTGTGACGTCTCTCTATGGAAATTTCTTGGGCTGTTTAGATCTATGTGGCAGACATATTGAAAACAGACTGATGCCTCTTTTTGAGAATGTAACAGCCCAATTTATCTTTATTTATTTTTTTTTCCCAGTGGAAATCCAAGGTGGTACAAGAGTAAGTGATGGGAAAATTTGGCCCTTATTTTATTCTTCAATTTTTCCTCAGTCCCTTTTGAGTTGTACTCATATTTTGTACAGGGGATTACTGTCAATTAAAGCCCAAGGTTTTGAAGAAGAGGGGTGGAGGGAAAAAAGGAACTAAATTCTCTCGAAGTTATTTTAGTATACTTTTAAAGCATGGAGTAAGCATTAAGAAAAAGGAAGTTAATTACCTATTTCTATGAGATGAGGCAGACAGTAGATTTTGAGGAGTGGAGATGAAGTGCCCATAGCAGACAAAGTTCTCACTGAAGAGCCCTGTTTCCCCTTTCGATATTAACTTATCCCTTTCTAAGACATTTTTGTGGTGGATTTTCAGTCAGGCAGCTGATGCAGAGTTAACAAAAGAGAGTTAAAATTCCCCTCGTGTTTACGTAGGATAAAACTTTAACCTGTCAGGGCTGTGAAGCAAGCTGGATGGGAGCCCTCAGGATAGCCAGCCAGGGATGGTGGAGATGGCTACCATGCCTGCAGCACCCCTGGCCCCGCGGGGCTGGGCTGGGCTCGGGTGTTTCACTCCTGTCATTCAAAGTGAGTCAGATTGCTGCCGTGGTTATTTGGCTGATAGGCTTCAGCTGTTGGGTTGAGTATTTATACACAGATGAGTATGTGTGTGTAAGTAAGCGGAGCAAGTGAGGGAGCAACTGCAGAGTGGGTCAGCTGTCAGGCTGCAGGGTGAGACAGTGGGGCTAAGCTGAGCACCAGATAGGTCTGGGAGCACAGTGAGCAGCAAGTAGGAGTGAGTGCAGGGCAAGCAGCAGGATATCTGTTTAGCCTCCCAAGATTACACAAGTGTGTGGGGATGAAGAAGTTGTGTCCAAAACTTTCAGGTTCCTCTTTGACCCTTTCTGTAAGATGGAGCAAATCCTGCTTCTTGTCATGCCTCTGTTTTCTTCTCTAAGGGAGAAATACTCTTAGAGATGTATGAATGAAAGGCTTTATCTGTGCCCCACTCCCTCTCTGTGAAGTGGTGTGGCTGTGGGCAAGGACCTTCTTCCTCAGGAGGCAGACAGCTCTGCTCCATGTCCTCTTCACTCCTCACACAGGAGTAGGAATAGCAAACCCCAGTCTCTTCTGCTTTCCTTTCCAGGCACACCCTTGTCCTTTTCTTGCAAGAGGAGTGAGCCTCAGCCCCTTTGCAGAAACCTGCAGACTTGCCAGGCTTACCTCTTTCTACCTCCATCACCTGCCCAGTGCTGCTGCCAAAGTCCTGTCATCCTTGTAGAGAGAACGAGCTAATTTTTTTCCCTGAAACAGCAGATTTGATTTTGCCTACGCACCCATAGTAGTTGCTCTGGCTCTGCTCCTGTCCCAGGTGAGCTGCAGGATTCCTACAGGTTCCTCATGTAGTCCAGCTCCGTGGATGGGCTGGTGGAGATGGGTCAGGCTGCTTGACATTGCTAGGAAAGGTCCTGATCAGAGTGGGTAAGAAGCCTGTGCAGAAAATGCCATCTGCCAGCAGATTCTCAGTGAGGTCTCATGCTTAGAGCAGTGCAATGCAGAGTCCAGAGTGAGGGAATGGGGTTTAATGCTGACTTTTGTGCCCCGGGTTGGACTGTCTGTCCTTTGCTCCTTGCAAGTCTTCACTGCCAGTTTTGGGACATCGAAGTAGATGTTGTCAATAGAGAGGACATATCTAATACTCTCACTGCACTGTTAGAGCCACTGAGCAACAGCAGAGATTTTCTGTCAGCTGAGAAAAGTCAGTACTAATTTAGGTGGGTCTTTTACTTATGCGTTAGCATTACTCAGGAGATGTTTAGCTGAATGTCATGACACTGATATTTTTTTTTTTACCTCCACCAGGTTTTCTGTTGCACAGATGCAAAACCTTTAGTTGTCCCTTTTAAGAAATGCCACAGAGTTATTCAGAGTTGTTAGATTACTGTTGTAAATAAGGATTTTTGATGCGATGCCTGAACATGGATCTGACAACATCCAATGACTTGTGATAGGTGTTACACATAGTCCAAAGTGGCTCATTATGTTGACTGGGAAAGGAGTAGTGGTGTTATCTTGCTGTTACTGCACCCCCAGAAATTAAAGTGACTGAAAAGAGTCTGTATGGATTTTGTATAACCAGTTAATGTTTTAAACATTTCTCTGTTTGTCTGGAATATTAGCTACCAGTACTTTTGTTGTTGCTGTTGCTAAGTTACGTACAAGTGTTTCTTTATGAAGTGACACCCTTAAAAAAAGCCTCCACTGTTCTGAAATATTTTGCTGAATCTTGTTTTCTCCTTTTTAATTTTTTTTTTAATCCCACTCCCTGCACTTCCTCCCCAGGGCAAAGAGAGATTATAGAAAATTATTCTGTGACAATAGGTCTAGAAATGGCAAATGATGATAATGAAAGAACACAAATGTTTGTTTTTGATTAGGATTGCTCTGGTGGGTTATAGTTTTTGTGCACCGTCCTTTACAGAGATGCACCATTTTTCATCGTGCATGCTGGTCTCCTCAGTGCATGCTAGACCTCTGAAAACTACCACAGTTTTCACTCTGTAACAGCATGGGAGTCCTAGGTAGATCAACTTTTAGGGAATGTTTTTGTTCCTTTTGACAGTGGAGAAGTCATTGCTGTTATAAGGGCTGCCCACTGAAATATGGGGAGTGTTGGTTAGGGTGGTTAAATGATCTGACTTTTGAAAATATTTCTGAAGTTATTGAGCCAAGTTTTGTCCTGGGCTAAATCCACATAACTTCACAGTGTTAGTGCTGCAGGAGCAGAGAGCCTGAAAGCAACTGGTCCATATCAGTGGGGGTCAGCAGAACAGGGCAGAGAAGACAGAGAGCTCAAAGCATCTTTTCCTTCAGCCACCCACTCTCCCAGTGGGGCCATGGGCTTTTTCTGCCTCATCTTCCAAAGGGTCTGCTGGTAAATGGGGTAACATTATTGAGTATGTGCATGCCTGCTAAAAATATGATGAAATGCATGAGAGGTGGCCAGGTGATCTGGGCAGCATCACTGACACACTTCGGAGAATGAGCTTGCAGGGAACAAAAGCAGGGTACTGGCTCTCTTAACAAGACTGAATTTGTTTTTCTGTAGCCCTTTGAAATCTTTCTGGACAGAGGCTTTTAATTGCAATGTGCTTAGGAAGAAATTTAAAGGAACTTAAGGTTAGGCTACATTATAGGTTCAAACAGGATACGCATCAAATACCTGGAAGGAAAGTATGACTATTTTGGATTGCAGGGCAGCCCAGATTTCACAGAGAAATGCCATTTCAAAGCTCCAAGGCAGACACAACAGTTTTCCTGAAATAATACCAGCAGTAATCCCTTCAAACATCCCCAAGTGTATTGGCTCACGCATGTTTTAAAATTCTTTCTCCGTTTTGTTATAAGAAACTTGCATATTTCTCTCCCCTTCACCATATGAAAATCTTCTAAGAATTTTTTATGAGCTTTTGTAGACTTCAGAATAAGCCCTCCTTCCCCTCCCCTTCCTTACTTTCTAATCCAATTTAGTCAGATAGTTACTTCAAATCCCTTGGAGGCCTGTAGTTTGTTCATTCTCCCACAGTGCTGAGATTTCCCTCCAGCCCAGCTGGCAGGAGTTTTTAGAAATAACAATATCTCAGGGGGAAGGAGCCGAAGATTGAATGGGGTCTTTTGTCCAGGTCTCTATGAAGCCAGATTAATTATGCATTGCAGAACACAGTTTAAAGCTCTGAATTAGGTCCTCATTGCAATGAAAGGAGAGCACAGGCTTGAAAACTGAAAGAATTCCCATTTCCATCAGAGGGACAGACATATAATGACTGAAAGCAGGAAGAATTTTTGAAAATTGCAATTAAACAGTATTTTGTATTTACCACTCAGTAGCAGTTGTCTTAAGCATTTACAAAAGTGATTCTTTGACATTTTTTCACATGATCGCTCCATAGGTGGCTGGACTTTGAGGATTTTCAAGTCTTTTCTGTGTTACTAGGCTACTCTTGAAAGTACTTGTGCTTTGATGAATGAGAGAGGTTTTTTTTGGCCAGCACTTACCTGAATAGAGGTCTTTAAAACCTCAGCAGTACAATTAGCAGTTGGTCAGATGATACTGATGGTACAGGAAAAAAGCGAATGGTTTTCTCCTTTATTTCTGGGGATTTTCTAAAGCTGCCTGACCCAGTGTGATGTGCAATAACAACATTTTTCTTGGTTTCCTAATGCACTTTAATTCCAGTTTGAGGAAAGTAAAACTCTTTTGTGGATAATAAGTCCATAGTGTTATACAGATGCCAAATAAAAAGTTGTCCACAGACATTTGTATTCATAATGACACTTTCTGTCAGGGTGGGAGGTTGTGTTTTGGTAGAAGCCACAAGCGGGATAAGGATAAGGTTAGCTATGAAACCTCTTACACTAAATATCCTTAGTGCTCTCAGATACGATCAAACTCAGATGGATAGAGTGCGAGCAAAATAAACTGATTATTTTCTTTTTTATCATAATCTTGAAATCCCATGTGTGGAATAACGCACTGCAAAGTAACTATGCCATAGTGAACTCTGCAGTTCAATTAATTTTAATTAAAAATTACCAGCTGTAAATATGCAAAGAGATAACCACATGAATATTTGGAAGGAGAGCAGTGTTTTGGGGCTGAGTAAATGATTTACTGAATCACACTAGAAAATCTACAAGTAGGAACTTAGTGTGGAAATAATTTGATATAAATATTATGCAAGAGAAGCATTTTTACAGACCAAACAGATTAATGGAAATTAATAAAGTGTTTGGTCAATATCTGAGGCACAAGGTTCATCCTAGATTGTTTCCGCGTTGCTGTTCAGGAAGTGCAAAGAGTTAATTGGGAGCTATGTTGACCAAAAGCAATTGCTGCTGGCAGGGAATGGAGGAATGGGTACCTTTGGCAATAGTCTCCTATAGTTTGCCTTAAAGAGGGCACAGCATCAGAGCGAACATGGCTGTGTAGCAGTTCCCAACTAGTGTGCAGTTATGGAGAAGCTGCCGACAGCTGGCCTAGTCCAGAGTCATCCCAAGTTACTCTACCTTGTGGTGTCAGAATGGGGCTGGTTGAGAGAGAGTGAGAAGTGTGCTGTAATGTCTTTCTAAGACATATCCAAGGCTGGTTTACCTTGTACCTCTGTCTTTGCTTCTCCTTTGGATCTGCTTTACTCTTTTGCAACAGGAGTCAAAGAGCCTTGTTTTTCTTCTCTCTCTGCTTGTCCTGGAATGAACCAGATGTAGTAATTAGTACTTCCCAAGCCTTTTCCAAAACTCAAATTGAAATAAGGTTTCTCTTATTTGAAAGAAATGCAAGTGTTTCCTATCCTCCCTCTATGCCAAGGAGGGATGGAAACAGCTCCTGCTGAATTCAAGTGCTTGGTGAATAAAGGGTCCAGAGAAGTTAATGGCAAAGCTGGAAATATCCAGCTCCCCAGGTGTGCAACAGTGGTCTAACTCTTAATGTCGGCCATTTGAAACTTCTTATTGGTAGGTTTTGGACCACACACAAACTCTGTCCAGGTGGTCTCTAGAAAATATGAATGAAAGCCAGGTTTGCCTGATAACTTGCAGAATAACAGTAGGGCTCACCACAGTAGTTATAATGCTATCCACAAGAGATCTTTTCCGTGTCACTGGTCTTGCATTAAACACAAAAGTTGTTTCTAAGGTAAGAATGCACGGACAGCTAGAGCTGTCCAGAGCCTTTCCCCACAAAACATCTTCTGTTATAAAGCTGAACAGGATGAAACAAAGTGGGCTGCAAAGTGTCATCTTTGATCCACCAATAGAGGTGAAAAAGGCTTGCTAAGGAAATTTACTTCTTTTTAAGGAAACCCTTTTAATTGTCTGCAACACAGCCTCATGCCAGTCTGCTTGGGAGCTGCTGTAGTTTAGAACCTGGGAGCCTCCCTTGGAACTAGGAAGTCTCAGGGCTTCCAGGTGAAGCCCTGAAGTCTCAGGGCTTCCAGGCTTGGTGAGTCTGCAAGCTTGGGCTCAACTTCTTGGGGCCACAGGATAGGTGGAATCCCAGCTGCTGGGCTGAGAGTAAACAAAAGGATCTCACGGTCTTCCAGAAGAGTGTCTTACTTGGTGAATCTCAATTTGAAAGTCTGTACATGAGGGAAATCTTTCCATTAAAACAAAATAAAAATGAATATATTAATCCTCCTGCCTTGAACTTATAGTTCATAAAAACTAGAAAGATAATGAAGTTAATGCCAGGACTAGGAGTATAGTGTCCTTTGGATGTCCATTATCTGAACATTCTGGACAATCCTGTTAAAAAGACTTGTATATTTAATTTATTTAATTCCTTTCCTCCTCAGACTTCAGCTCTTACATTTGGAGAAGTTCTGAGTTTCTCCAGCAGAAGGTCATACATTTTTTTATGGTTCTTAAAAATATTACTTAAAAAATTATCCATGTGCTTTTGAAAATTCTGTTTATCTAGCTTGAATTTAAGTTGAAATATTTCTCTGTCATTCTTCTCATTGTCCAAACACAAGAATGCAAAGAAAAACTAGGTAGAAAAATGCCTCTAATGTCTGAAAGTGACCAATGTAAATCCTGTATACCATTAATGTTACTGTAAAGCTGAAGACAAGAATTCTGCACATTAAAATTATGTGAACTTCAAAACAGCAAACCAGCATTGCCATGATGACTGATACACAGTTATCTCTGTTAGTGAGAGATAAGAAAAGTTTGTAATCATAGTTGGTCTTTTTTCTTCTCTTTCTAAGCAGGCCTTGAAGTTACTCTCCTGAGCCCTACAGGGACAGTTTCAGGTGACCTAAAAATGCCAGTTTTGTCTAGTTTTACTGTAAAATCCAGGATCTTCAACACTTGAAAATCTGATATGTGGAAGTAGATGCTCAGCTTCAGGGTTCAGCAGTTTGATCCAAGTAACCCTTGTGTCTTAGCTGGAGTATTTGCTTTCATATCAAGAAACATGCTGCTTCCACTCAAATCTTTTGGGGTTTTTTTGAGCCGAGATATTTTTATACAGATTGCTTTTACTGGACTAGTTTAGTTTCTGAGTTCTGCATATGTGCAGTTGTAAAGAAATCAAATATTACAGCTGGAAACTGTGAGATCAGCCTTGTCACTGCCCCGGCCTCCCATCTACCGTGAAAACAAACACAGTTTTCTTCTCATGTCTGCCAGCAGGAAGGGGGTGGGGAGGCAGGCAGAGAGGCAGAGGAAAGTTTTTCTTCAAAAAGGAAGAAGGTCAACTATTTTTGGAAACTAAAACCTCTCAGCAATTAGAAAAATTCTTTTCTCTTTGCTCAGTAATTAGAGAAGTCTGCAGGCAAGCAGTAATTGCAGCAAACAGTAGAGCCTTGCAGATGGACGAGAGGTAAATGCATGTCTTTGCCTTTGCAGAAACATGTCTGCAGAAGATGAAGTGGATAGCATATTTTGCTGTGCCAACAGTTAAATTATAACACAGAGTCTATAAATCTCTGCACTGGATAAATCAGTTCATCAGGTACAGTCAGTCAGCTGATGTGCTGAAGGCAAGGACTGCGTGACTGATTTCCACCCGCTGCTTCTGACGTCTCTGTGGGACTTACTGTGTTTCTAAAGGCTGTATCCGCTGAAGACAGGGAAACAAATAGATCTTGGAGAAATTCTTACTGACTAGATGCAAAACAATGAAAAATTTTAATTCAAAACATAGAAAAATATAAATGCTAAATCTGGGAGGTTCCTTATTTGGCTGAAGAAACTACAGAATAACTGGTTAATATGGTTAACATAACTTTGTTATGGAGTCCTTGAGTCAGCCTCGCACGTTATGCCGTGAGTTCAGTGTCTCTGCACTTTTCTGGCAAGCAGACCCTCAAAGGAGTCCACACAGAAAAATACAGACATGTTCCTCGTTACTTTCTTGGATGTATTTGTGAGTGTCCTTAATTTCTTTATGTTTCACCTCATTCCAATTAATAGTTAGAAAACTAGGACAGGGTAAGGTCTGAAAGGTGTAATTTTGAAATGGCCTATTTGAGCCATCTGGTCTTATGTTCTTCTAGTTGGGTTTTCATGCTATGAAGATTCCCTTGTATTTTCTAAGACATTATTCCAAAGCCTGATACTTTTTGTTCAACAGGTTTTTTTCTTAATACATGCATAATTTTTCAATGCCTATGGTTCTAATTTGTTCCCTTCATTCTTCATTTGTTCCCCATATTCTGGTGTTTACATCGCAAATACTACTAGACTGCTCTTTACAGTCCTTTCTCTGAAAGCTCTTAAATATGTTATAAATGAGTTTATACAGAAAATTAAATAGTAATCTACTACAAAGCATTTCTCACCTCAGAAACTTCCCTAGTTTTCATCATATGGTTCTGGTAATCTGATGCTCAACTGACTGTAGTATTCCATGTAGGATCATATGGGAACTGTATAAGCTATTAAAATGTACAGTCTGCACTATCTCCAGATGTGTATGTGCATGCAACGCAAATTTGTATTGATCTTTGCAGCTGTGTTGCAAGATGTTGCTTATTGACTGTCTGCAATCCCTCATAGATGCCCTTTGTTCTTCATTTCTTGAGTTTTCAATCTCATTGTGGACATACGTGAGGATGTTTTCTTCCAGATGAATTCAACTGTTTTTGTAGTCTTCTAGTGGCCATGCCTCCTTTTTGTTCAGTTATGTCTGTGGAAAGCATAAGTTTTCACTTCTCCCACATCCTTTAGGAAGAACTATAACACAGAACCAATTCAGCTGTCTTTCTTTTTGTGCTTTCAGTGAGGGTTTAGCAAAATACCTAGTAAAGTGATTCAAACCATGCTGCTCAATGTACCTATCCACTGGTTGCCAGAACTGGGTACCTCAGTGGAGGTGCATCCTGGAAGGCACAGAGTCCACACCACCAGCATGGAATCTGTAGCCTTTGTCTTAACCGAAGAGCTTTCTTCGGTATTCATGATTTTCTCAACCAGTGGACTGTTTCATTTCTCCATCTTGAAGATAAAATAACTTTTACTCAAAATGTACTCTAATTGAGCTTTGTGCTGCCCTCTCCATTTCCCTGCAATACCTTGCCTGGTCATTGGCTTTACAGGCAGCTGTGTTTGGAGAGGAACACAGTGAGGAAGGGCCTGCAAGAATCACAAGAGAAAGATCCTTTCCTAGTGTTGGGTGTACACAGTCTTCTCAGACCATATATGCAATAGCCTTTTCTTCCCCGGATTCCCATTGTTATAACCACCATTTCTGTTTCAGACGTGGTGTTAAGCAAAAAATTTCACTACTGATGATTTTCTTATAATGTTTCCAGCCTTTTCAGACCAAGTTGAAACAATATTTACAGCATCATTGTGTCAAAAGTTATTTTTATGTTTTATTGTTTTCATTAAGTATTTTAAATACATAAGGTATTTTAAATTTTATTTAATTTTTATAAAAAAGCTTGTGTGTCTTCTGTAGCATTTTGCTGCCTAGAGTAACATGGAACGGAGGGGGCAAAAAAAGGATTTGGGAGATCTGGTGTGTCCATCATCTGAGATAGATGTTTCATTTCTGTCAGGTTTTTTTAGAACACATACCCGCATTGCAGAGAGTTAGAGTAGTTTGGATGCTATGGGGAGGGAAGAAGGAGGGAGAGATTTTGGTCAACAGTCAGATATTTGCCCCAAGTCTTTCATCTGACAGTGCCTGCGTCTTTCCTGTGCTGATCACAAGATCATTAGATTATATAGGAACACAATTAGTGAGGCTGATACTAGCCATAAAATTCTCTGTCATGTGTTGAGACTACTATGCATTTGTAAACTACATCATTAGCTTAAATTGACAGTTTATTGGGATGCATAAATATCCTGCTTTGAGCTCATTCTCTTATTTTTTTGCGGGGGGGCCTCTGTGATGGGACTGATGTTTTTGTATCTAGGAGTACTAGTGGAAAGTCTTGGAGAAGATCCAGCCAAAAGTTTAAAAATGGCTATTACTATAACCCCAAACATTTGTTATTTCATTGCTCATCCTCTCTTCTCAGATGTCTTCCTATGAATGCAGTATGACACATCAAAAAAACCCAGTGAAGCCCTCCAACAAATATTTGTTCACAGTAGGTGCATGATTCATGAGGCGTTGTTCTGCCAGCATATGGACATGGGGTTTTTTTGTCCTGTTTATTATTAACCATTTGAAATCTTATAAACTTTTATAATATTGCACTTCAGTGTCTATATTGGAGACTACAGAATTTCCTTTATTTGAGATGCTATAAACAAAGTAATTTCATGAATCACTATGCCATAGGGACTGGTGTAGTTATTGTTTTTAATAAAAGTTGCTGGCATCCTTAAGTTTTTTGCTCACTAATGGGTGGAGATTTAGTGTGGGTTTTCTCACCAAGGCCTAGGAAGGTCCATGATGTAAGTCTTAGATAGTCCAGTCCTAAGCAGATGCCAATCAGTAAAGGTGAAATGCATTTCACCTACATTTAATGGTCTAAATGTGACTTTAGATGCACATGAGCAATTTGCTCTTCTGTTTTCTTTTTTCATTAATAGAAATAGGCCTGTATCCAGAGAGTGATTCATCTGAACTACATAAACTGCCTAAAATAAGGATGAGATGATTACTCTCTGGTAGACCCTAATACTTTTCTGATGAATAGGGTGCAGGAATCCTAGATGAGGTTTAGAGGTGATACCCAACTTTTACATAGGTAAAAGCAGATGGGATGAATCTTGCCAACAAAGACAGCCATAGCATTCAAACAAATATCAACTCAACACTTCAAATACCTTCTACTACTCTGAAATGGAGTGAGAGTCAAAGAGAGTAAGAGTGAGAATTGACATGCACCACCAACATGCTTTTTAGCACATATTTCTGTGGAATGTAGAAGAAATTAATTAAAACTATGGTACTGAATGAAAAAGCAGTATTTTCTATTCAATGTAAGTATGAACACAATTTTACCTTATACCTCATTGGCTAGTTGCACAAAATTATTGTGATTGGCTTGGAATGTAAATAGGGCTGCAAACCTTGTGATAGTTCTTGTACTGCTACTTTCTGAGTGTGCAGAAGCTTCAGTTTGGAAGGCATTTTAGGAAACATCTTCTGTTTCAGAAAGCAGGACTGACACTTTACCAGGGAATGAGAGTTTGCTGTACTCTGTTCTGATGAAAATCCTTGCAGCAATCCTTAACTGATGGTGCTGAGAAACGGAGTGGAGCAAACTGGTGAAAGTAGCTATTTCTGCTACAGTGCTTTCCACAGGTCATCCAGCTTTCCGAGATCCATTGTCTATTTTGGCTGTAAGACAAATAGTCTGTGTTTTCTGAAATTGAGGTTAGACCTTATGAACATGTCGTAGTCGTGTTTTGAAGATTAGATACTGTAATAATTTATCTTTCTTCAGTAATGATTTTGAAAAGTGTCCAGGTTTCTCTGCCTCTATAACTGCTGCTGAAGTCAATGGTATCAATCAGAAAGTGGTTTATTGCAAAGGGTTCATTTCAGAACTGGTTTTTTTTTTTTCACCCTAGTTTATATGATCATAACTTACTTTCTTACTCAAGTGAACACTAAAGTTCGTTAATTTCCATTTTCCATAGCAATATTTTCAAACCACGAATGGTCTCATTCTCTTCTCACTTCAGATCAATATTGACATGACTTCTGTTTGGTAGTAGTGTCAATATCACTAGGCCCAGGTACATTATTATAAGTTTTGTTTAAATTCAGGCTAATTTCAGCTTACCATGCAAGTTTTCAATATTATCTAACATTGTGCTATAACTCTTACAGCTAATCAACAATTTGTTCAAAACGTACTCCAGAATTTGTATTTAGGACTTGAAGAATTTGAGTTTTAATTCATATGCAGTAACTCATTGTTTATGTGTTTTCTTTTGCTTTGCAAAGCCAACAAAATCTTTAGCAAATTGCTGTTTTATGTAGATTCATAGGCAATTGACCTTATTTTGCAAAGCATGTATAACATAAATGAGACATTCGAAGTTTAATATGCTGGAGGGAGAAAAGAAACCAAATTATATAACACCTTGTAGCAATAAATATTTTATTTTGGTTATGGTGTGACATTCAATGACTGTAAGCTACACAAATCAGGATTTCTATTCTTTGCTTATGCAGCTGCTCCTTTACATGTTTCATTCACAATTTTTTTTCATGACGTTGCAAGCTGACGCCATGTTTTCTGTTCATTTTTCTCAGAGCTCTAGATTGGAATGACATAGTCTACGAACCGTGCTTGAATCTGTGAGCTATGTTTGATTTCTGTAGGCATAGGTCCAACATCGGTATAACTCTGTGCTGTCTTTTTCTGAAAAAATGCAAAGCATTTTAAAAAGAGGTTGGTACCATTAGCCCTATTTATTCTAGTTATAAAAACTGAGGCAGGTCTTGTGTAGCTTTGTGGCCTACAGTCAGTTAAGCAATATAGCCTGGGTTTCACTGGGAACTCATGGAAGCAGGACTCATGAGGTTTTTGAAGTGGTTGTAGGATTTGAGGTCTGAGTCATGATGGGCAGTTCTTGCTGTGTTTTATTCAAATTTAAGGTATTTCTTATAACTAGGATCTTGAACCTGTAGCACTTGAGTTCTGCAGCTGATTCTCTCACTGACTTGGGAACATGGTCAACATTTCTGTGCTTCAGAGTAATATGAATGAATCCGTTAGCTTCACTGCAAGAATTAACTAATGTTTGGAGTTGCTAAAGTGAAAAGAATCTTATTATTTACCCATTGATGTTTAATATTAGTAACTTTAAATGCTCTTTTTATTGAAACAAAGATTAATTTTCCTCCACATATATGGCTTGAGACTTCTTAGACCACAAATTAATAGAGCAGAAGTATTTCTGATCTTTATCTAACTGAGAACTGAAGACTGAATTTTTTTTTTTAAAAGGTGCCTCATAATTTTCTGTTTCCTTCTTTCTAGGATTTATCATTTTAACCCAAGGAAACTAGAATGGACAAATAAACAAACAAAATCCCTGATATTTAAGGTAAAATAATTGAAGAAAAAATTATTCTTAAATGTAAGATAATGAAGTTATTTGAAAATTAACTGTGTCTGAAAGAACAATAAAACTTTCTATTGCTGTTTTAGAAATAACTTTTATATTTTTCAAGTTTCATCTCCTTTATTTCAACACACATGATGAAATACATTGAGATTTACATATGGATATTTCATCTGTCAATCTATCTAATTGTACTTTGAAGGTTTTTATCAGTACACTTTTCCAGTACCTTATAAATCATTACTTTAACATTAAACATATCTTGCCTAGATATCCTGACTCCAAGTATCTGTGTTGAAGTCTGCTGAAAGAAATGGGAATCCTTTGACTGACTGTCATGGATTCAACATCCCAAACACATTTTGGCTTAAATTTTGTATTTACTTGGACACAATGATATGAATCAAATTTCTCTCTTTCTTAAAGAATAAACTGTCTGTTAACTATATCAGCAACTACACTGAAAACAGAATTAAAAGAAAGCACAGTTTAATAGTGTTAATAGTATGGGCACTTTATACTAATTCTGACCCTTATTGCAATTTTACTTAACTTTTATTTTTCATATTTAGATTTAATCAAGGAATTAGATTGCTGTTATTTACATGCTGAAATATATTGACTAATATTTTCACATTTATGTACTGGTATAAAAAACCCCTGATTAATACAGATTGAAAGAGCTGTCCTGCATTATTCCTCTTTATGAACTCTAATTTAGACATCTTAAATACTTACATGCTCTTATCCACGTGTCTGGTTGATTTTAATGATATAAAGGTGGCAGAGTGACTACAAATGAAATTCCTCACTCAACAAGTCATCCAATAATTACTTCTGCAAAAAATTGCAGAATTTTCCTAAAAAGTGCCTCAAATGATTCCATCAGGGGTAAATACATTTCTGGGAGGCAGATTGCAGAAATTTAGGTCTTTATTTTAAAAATTAAGTCAGAAAAGCTATTCAGTCAATACTGCATTGTGATGAATATACTTTTGATCGTAAATGCAGTGTTTCTTTTGCACTTACCAAAGAAATGAGGTTTTCCAAATGATAAGCAAGGAAAAACAGCCTGTTTCAGAGATATGGGAGGGGCAAAACTATGTTTCCTCCTTTATTTTTATTTTCTTCTGGCAAAAGCCAGTGAAGGCATTTAGGGAAGAGATCAGTCTCCTTAAGAAATCCAGAGATCGTTGGGAGGAAGGGAGAAGAGATTGAGGGAAAGCACAAAGTGCTGCCATCGGAGAGGGCCAAGACAGCTGAATCAGGGTGATACAGACTTTTCATTATCAGAAACAATTGCTCTGTCAGGAGCAACATGGGACTTCATGCAATGTTTTTGAACTCTGATTCCTGATAGGAGTGCGTTACATAACTTTTGCTTTGTGAGTGCTGGCAACCGGCAACCTACAGAAAGACACAGCCAAAAGCACTGTGCTCAGCTGCTTGCTTTTTTTTTTTTCAAAAATCACCTATATCTGGGCCAAGCATTAAACAGACCAGCCTATCTTTACCCTTTCCCCTGCCCCCTCCATCAACAGAAGCCTGGTTTTCATCACAGATTAATAAATGAAATCTTTTATCATTTTGCTGTGCTTCCCACAGCATTTTGGTAGGAGTTAACAATGCTCCAAGTCAATATTGCCATAGTGCTTGAAATGTCTTTGCATGTTTGTTCACTTGAAAGAGTTGTGGCGGTGGGATTAGAGAAAGACTTTTAAACCGTCAGTGTGTACAGCCTCAGAAACTTCGAGATGGTTTTGCTTGCTTTGGGTTTGACAAAAATCTGTTATGGAACTGTTGCTATTGCTTTTGTCTTTCAGTTTTATAATAACAATATTTTTTTAAAAAAAGAGCCCATCTTCTGCTGTCTCCTGAAGTGATTATTTATATCATTTGCTGTTAAGGAAATATGTCTAAGTGCTGAGGAATTTTAATTAAGCAGACTCAGCTGGAACAAATAGCTGTAGGATTTCACAATACTGTTCTGAAATTATTGGCAGGCCCAGAAGCCAGGGAAATTCTTGAATTTTGGGGTTTTACCATGGCGGACATAGCCATTAAATCTTTCTTACTTGTTTTCAAATTAATGGTTTTGTAGACCATGTTATTTCACAATTGCTGTCAGTGGTTGTTCCTCTTTCTTACTTTCTCTTCCATCTGCCCTAAAAAAGATACAATTTTAGCAAAACAAGCAGAACCTCTTCCACATTTCTAAGAGAAGTGCTTATTGGACTAAACACCATTGGATTTGTTTGTGTTCAGATGAGTTATTTATGGGAAAAAATTGGGGTTTTTTTCCTTGGAGGTGGAGGCAATTCTGCCGAGCCCTTGAGGGCAACCGCACTTGTAGGCATTTACTGAATTTGTGAAAATTTAACAGTAAAGGCGTATATTAAATTCTGCTGTAATGTATCCTTTTCTGTGTAGTATGCTCATCAAAAAACAAGTTAAAACTTTTCTGTGTTGTGTAACTCTAATTCTCTGTTTATATGGTAAACACTTCTCTGTTTTGCTTTCCAAGGGCCGTCATTCCCTGCCTGCCTAATCTACTGTTGCTAACAAAAACGACAGTAACAAACCAGGGAGGAACAGCCTTCTCTGGCCCTTTGTTTTCACTCTGCTGGGTGAACACCTGTTTTTTTTTTCCCTTTGCCTTTTCTCTTTTCTCTTCAGGGAAAGGAAACCATTTGTATGTTGCGCTAAGGAAAAGTGATTGAAAAGTGGAAGCCCATACTTTTCTCTTCAGCAAGCGGAGATCTGTTTTCAGCCTGATGTTTGGTGAAAGGAAGCTTCAGAGCTGCAGGCCAGCTGCCAGGAATGTCTGATTTCCTTTCCACCCACTCCTATGATCCTCCCTTTTGGCAGTGATTACCGATGACCACAGCTGTCATGCTAGGTCATGGTAAGCTGTCAAGCAAGGTAGTACATGAGATATACAAGGCCCAGTCCTTGATCTGTGCTGAAGAACAAGATCTTAAATTGAATCTGGTATCAACCAGTGCGTGAGCATACCACAGCAAGAAGTGTCGGGCTGATGTCAGCTTGTCGTTCCGGTTTCTTGAGAAGGTGGGCAAGCAGTAGGTGCTTTTCTAAGCTTTACATAGCTCATAATATCCTGAAGCATGAGGAGGGGTTATAATTTAGTCAGAACAGCTGATTGTCAAGAATGGGCAAGTCCTTCCAGCCAGCTGAAATGAGAAATAGCACTTTGCATTGCTCTCACCCAACAAGTATGTAACGATACAGGACAACTCCATAATCAGTGATCAGAACAAGAGCATTCAGGTGGTTGTGCTGCATGCAGCACTCTATGGGTGACTGACTGTTGACATTATAGATGTGACTGAAAATCGACACAGGACTGCAGACTTCAGAAAATGATGGATACTGTTGTCAGGGACATAACTTCTAAAAATAGGACTTGCAGTCTACGTAAGGCAGTATTTTGTTAAGCTTCATATGTTCAGTGCCAAGTGCATAAGTGTCTTCTGAAGAGTTACTATTTTACTACATTTTATACTGTTATGCTGGCTTTAGAAAGCCCTTTTTGCTGTAGCATCTGTTCTGCTTCTAACAGCATATTAAATGACATGACTAAAATCCGTTAGGTGTTTGCTCTGTATGCCTTCCTCCACAGGGGGAGGCGTTTGTGATGAACTGTTTGTTTTTAAAACATATAAGAACAGGTTGCTGTTTCCCAGAGAAAAAAAGATCAACACTAGGGGGACAGAAGGTCATAAACACTGTGATTGTCCATTGTTTTTGTGGGAGTTTTTTGCCACTTTAGGCTGGCACAGCCAAGGAATTTGCCTTCAAAATAGCCTCGGGGCATGTGGATGTAGGTGATGCTGATTTCTTTTGCTTCTCATTTTAGATGACTCTTGTTCCAGTTGGGAGGTTGATCACCTTAGCAAGTTCCATCTGAACTTCATTTGGTATGATTTACTTCAGAATAGTAAACATAATTTCAGTTCTTTTGCTCTCTGTTCTCACAAAACACCTATGGCTATGTAACAAATCTTACATAAAATTAAATTTGACTTTATTAAGCTCTTACACAAGGTTGGTAGAAAGTTCCAGGAACCCTCTGGATAAGAGCCAGTTTCTTTACAGATTTCTCCTGGTCAAACAAGGCAACTAATGACTAATTTTCAAAAGGCTGGGGAATCCACAGCTACAGCTAAGAGGGGTAAAAAAATGTAATAAATAAACAAGTCCATATACAAACCCTTCCTCAGGAAACCAGCATGGGAAGCACAGACATTTAGAATGACAATCCAGTGTGTTTTGCCAAAGAGAGACTTTCCAAAACAGCTGTAGAAATGGTTACAGTTTCCTTGAACATCCATTTTAATAGCATTATAGCCTCAACCATTTATATTTTAATCTAATAGTTTTCATGCTGTTAGCCATATTTATTGCAATTGTATAAAGTTTTAAACCTATGTAAGTAACCCGTGAGAGGGAGTGACAGACTTCAACAAACACTGCTGCCCATGAACCTGGTTACCTTCCAGCCTCTGTTCATTCAGGTACAGTCGGTCTTGAGGCTGTGACAGAAGCTGTTGTTCGGTCTCCCTGTGGGATACCACATTTGCTTCATTTGTTCAGAAAGCTTTTCATAACTGTCCCATGTCTGGAGCACTCAGGTGGGAATATACTTCCTCTCTTTGAATAATGGCTGAACTCCCAGTGGAAGAGGAGGTATTTAAATAACTGTGTTGCCATGTAGAGTATCTCATGATTTCAATCCTCAGAGTCCCTGAGCTATCTGAACACATATTTATAATCAGCTTGGTGAATGCTCTCTCTGGCTATTTATCAGCTGTGACCCTGTGTTTCCATTTTACAAGTGCAACTTAAGAATATGGTATGTCCTGTCATTAGCAGATTTTTTTTTTTTGTCTCCAAGAACAAAAACTTCTCAACAAAGGACAAACCTTCTTTGTGTAATATATATACATTCTTCTCTGCTTTGCTGACTTGGACTATGGAATATAGTTGCTGAGACATGAAAGGATTTCTGTGCCTGGCCCTCACTGCCATGTTATCGAGTTTAGCTCTAAATATGGAAGGACCTGTGTCCATAGTGTTGAACTCTCCTACAGTCCAAAACCCCAAATTGACTTCTGGGAGAAGTCTCTGGCCTGTACCAATTTCTGAGCTGTGGGTAGGAATTAGACATAATCTGGCACTCTCCCAAATCCTAGCTGACCCAGACTACAACTGTGTCAGGGCTGCCCCACCACTTTGACAGGAAAGATATTTGATGTTGCTTAATCTACCAGGATATGTACAATTCTTAGCCTTAAATATACCCACCTGTACTGGATAAAGGGAGGACTCAAGCCCCTTAAGTGAGACTCAGATGCCTAAATTTCAGTTCAGATTGAGAGTTTGTGAGGCTATTTGCAGACATCATGGTTTCTGAAAGCTCAGAGACACAATTTTGTGAATAATTTTTTAAGTATCACTGCTTTTATTCAGAAGTAATACCATTTTGGCAAGACTGAGTGTCCTGGTGGTGAAAGCACCATCAGAAGTCAAAAAATGGGCTTCCCTGATTTGACATCTTCTGAAGAGTTGGGTTTAGTAGGTCTGTTTGTGGTGACATCAGTGGTTTGAGCACAAAAACAAGCAGCTGTGGCTGCTTCCATTTAGGAGTGTGGATAGTGATGGTGGTGCAATACTGAGCTATTTGTCAGAGCTTCCACACAAGCATTCAAAGCTGTATCCTTCACCTCAAATAAGAACAACCAAAGCTTACTTGGAAATGCTCTGGGGTTTTCTGCTGAGTGAGGGATATGTGGATTCAGGCCCCTAAGGGTGCTATGGGTGTAAGGTTCTGACTGCCTCTTTCCTGCAAAAGTCTTCTGCCCTCTGTGCTATAGTTTAAGGCAAATGATGATATTAACACTGGCTGCTTTGAACAAAAAAGTGAGCTTGATCTAGCCATCCTCACCCAAAGGGATGAGTGAGGCCTGTGAATACAGAAGGGGTTAATGAGTAAATCCTATGATGAGTAAATCTTATGATGAACAGTGAGTTTAAAGAAGAGCTGTGGTGTAGAGAAATGAGGAATTCCTTACAGACTTGTCAATTTAGCCTTTCCTTCGGCAGCTTGACCAACTGAAGCAGCCTCTGGTTGCTGGGAATCCCATCTCCATGCACCTATGTGCCTTGTGATCACACAGGGGTTGCAACCTGGGCTGAGACTGTGCAACCTGCTCTGGGAGCTAGGCCCCTGCACCAGAGGTGGGCATAACATCACATGAGAGACCCACTGAAGATACATGCAGCATTGACCCAGGGAACTGAAGGCAGGTGTCTGATGTCCTTGGTAATGCCTTGACCATGAGGCTGTATGCTCCAGGGTACATCATGTTACTGTAAACAAAAAGTGATGCTTTGGAGTGATGATGCTTTTGTCTGTCTCAGCTGAACTTGTGCTAGCAAACAAGGAAATTGAAAAAAGCTACAGAGGCCTTCATGTTCTCCATCTATTGACTCTGCATGAGAATTATCTACCCCTTGCAGCACAACTGCATTTTACTTGTCTTGTCAGCCAGTCTTCCCCTTATAATTGAACAATATTTGTATCTCATATTTTTTACTGAGTAACCATCAAGCTTCAAGATAGGCTTTGGACTAAGACGGCTGTGTTGGTCAAAGCTGATATACCGTTGACAGCAGTAACTCAATAGGATATCAGAGAATACTGAATATCCACTTTTTGAAGGCTGTAAATTGACTTCTGTTGGATAATCAGAAATGAGAATCAATACGTGTTTTTGAAAGTTTAGATTTACAGTTTTAAATGAAATCTTTGCTCTTCCAGAGCAATATTATTTGTGGAGGGAGTGTTAGTTAAAAATTGTGTTTAAGAACAACAGAAATTTTTGTGAAATATGGATTGACTCATAATTTTTAAGGATATGCTAAAACATTAAACGAAAAAAACCACATCTATTAAAAGTGCATAAAATTCTACTTGCTTGCTATCCAAATAGGAATTCAAATGAAGTTAAATGGATGTAAATTTCTGTTCAGACATACTTCAGATGGTTCATATCCTCTCCTACGTGGGATAGGATGTGAACCAGATTTAAGAGAAAACCGCTAAACTCTTTGTGAAGAAAAGCATTTCATTAGGGTGAAGGACTGGACTAGAAATGACTGTATTTCTCATGAAGGGATCATCAGTCATGAAGTTTTATTCTTTGAGTGCCCTCAAGAGACCAGGCAGATCTGATCTGTGAGGAGTGCTGCTGACTCAGGCTGCTGTAGGAAGGCGTTGAAGGACAACCAGGGAAATCTCTGACCTTCACTTTGCTGCTGACCGTCACTTGGGTTTTCCTGCCTGGAAGAGAGGCAATGGGTTGGGGTAGCTGGGGAGGAAACAGAGACCAGAACATTGACCTCAATCTAAACACAATACAGAAAAAGACAATAAACTCCAGGAGGAAAAACACAGGAGTGATTTACCTAGGAGGAAGTGAGAATATTAAATTCTTTCAAGTAACTTCAGGAGGTGTAATAGAGGAAATCTATTGAAAACACACAGAGAAGACATCTGTCTTTAGCCAGCAAGTCCTATGACACACAGAAGTGTTAGGTATCTACTATATAACTAATATTTTACAGCTGATTAAATCTGTGAATGCTGTGGGATTATTACAATTGTGCAGTCACATTACTTTTCTGCCTTTGGAAAAGTAGAGAGCTTATAAACAGTAATAAATTCATCCTAATTTATCTGTTCATCCGAATATCCATTCAATGTGGCAAAATTGTAAGCCCTCTTCTCTAGTGTTGACAAAGACTTTTGACGCGGATCAAAAGACCCTCTCCTCTCCCTCTCCATCCATCTTTCCCTCTCCCTCTCCTCCGTCCTTCTCCGTCTCCTCCCTTTCTCCTCTCCCTCTCCTCTCTCTTCCATATACCGAAAAATGTTGTGTTTAATGCAGAGCAGAACTGTAACTATATGAATTGTCAAAAGCATAGTAAGATTTTGGTTTTTTTGCTTTTCTGCAGGGTTTGCACGAGAGTATCACGTTGGTTTTAGATTTTGACAAGACTTCTGCTTTTGATGCTTATCCTTACCAGAGAGTGAGAAGACCTTTTTACTGTCACAGCTCTTTTCAAAAGGCATGGGAAAGCATCTGGAAAGCCAGATTTTAACAGTGGGCAAGTTATAAATAGTAACATACAGAATCACACTCCGAACGGAAATTATTTGATTTTTTTCATTACAGCATTATATTACGTTGACTCTGGTTTCCATGTACTAGAAGCATGTATCATATCCTTAGGTTCCTAGACACAGAGATCAATTAACATATCTCAAGGGTAATTTTTACAGTCTAACTGCACCTGGCTAACTGATAGCACCTACAGATATGGACAGAACAGAGCACCAGAATTTAGGTATCTTAAAGGAATTATTTCCTGTCAGATGATGAAGATGAAATAATGGAAAGTATTCTCTTTTTGTCCAGTCTGTTGGGTTTGATATTTTTATAACTCTTAACCCAGACTAAATCTTCAACCATTTTGAATGTGAAAAAGAATAGAATTTCTGTCTTTTATAAGGTACACATTCATTAAAAAGGAAACTAGGAAACCATCTTTAGAGTAATTCCTTCTATAAGAAAGAGTCAACACTCCCAACTTGTTCCCTCCACCCCCACAAGCTACAGCTTAAAAACACAATTCTATAATTAAAGTGAAAATAAATTTTACTTTGTCTTAATTGATGTCATATTGACAGGTAATTGCAATTGTTTTTGTTTGTGTACCTAGTACATTGTGCTCATGTTCAGTGCTGTAAAAGGAAAAACAGTAAAAAACTGTATTCTGCAGAGTTGAAAGTAGTTCATTTCAAGGAAAATAATGAATTTTGTCAAATTGACAGTTATGACTAAATGTGCCCAAGCACAAGACACCTTGAGTAAAGCAGTATGGTTGTAAACTACTCAATTTTCTTCCCAAAGCAATTTGAGAAAAAGTGTCTTCAGAATCTACCATGTAGCACGTGGGTAAAGGAAGAACATACCGACAACTTACTATGAATGTGTCTCATCATTCCATACTTTGGCACATCTTTTCTTTGTTCCCTGTACTAATATTGTGACTGAATATGTGGAAATATATCTTACCATATCAGTATTTACTTGGTGTTAACCGTGTTGCACAATGGCTTTATAAAATAGGGAACTGAGAAGGCTTTGAAAAGAATCATTGTTAAGTTTAATGCTCTGTTTGCAGGTCAAGAATGAAAGTAGAATTTAACATTTTGTTTATTGCTTTTGTATTGCGTATCGTTAAGGCTACTTGATGTGTTTGGCCAGCCTGGTTATCATTCCCATAATTAAAAGAGTTCCAAAGTGCAGGAATACTTCTAGGAAAACAAGAGAATTAGATCAGTAGAGAAGATTTGATTTATGAACTATTGTCCCTCTTATATTGGATGTCTTAATTTAGGAAGATCCAGATACATAGGGATTTTGTAACAAGAGCTTTAAATTCAGGTGCACTGTGGATTTAATTTCACAAAGCAGTTTGCTGCTCTTCTAATGTCTTTATAGTTGAGGTAGTCTGTTTGTAGAGTCTAGTAAGTGATTCAACTGAACTTAATGTGCGTGTCACATGTGATGGTATGACCAATTTAAAAGTCTTTGGAAAGTTCTGTATTTCTTCATTAGAGAATATAAAGTTATTTGTCACCTCTGAGTTACCTTGACTCTGAGTCTTCATTCAAATGAGCGCCAACGAGTAGCAATATTTCTGAAACTGCATGGTGACATAATAAACAGGGCTGAGAAATTTCTAACGCTGTTCGTGTTCTATTTCACAGGCCTGTGTGTTACATTTTTCTCGTGCGCTCTGGCAGCATTTGCTGTATATGGGAGTCTGCATCAGCTAATGGCAGACTTAGCTGCAGCAGTGTGGCAGACCTGTGATTATATACTGAGGCTGGAGAATCATCATGGATACAACCCTGGACCTGTACCTAATGCTAAACTGAGAATTATGGCACCTCAGTGACATGTACTTGAGCAGGAGGAGGGTGTGCTGTGAATCTTTGATAAAGTCATGCTCCAGCAGGCCATGTGCCCTACAGTAGGATCTGGGTGGATATGGGGGGAATGTTTGGTTGTGAGTTTGTCTTAAAAACCACACAAACCAATATACCAAAGGAAATTTTGTATGCAGTTGGCATCTACTTCCAGTAAGCAATGAGAAAGTAGGGGTACATGCCAAGTCTCCTGGCAATCTTTTGTGTTTGCCTTTCATGCTGTGCATGTAGAAGTGCATAACTTTAATATGTAGTTTTTATATTCTCAACCTACTCTGTATTTCAAATGATGAAAAAAGACCTGTGTTACAGGTAAATTCTGGAGAAGATAAAGCAAAGCAACCAAACACTAGAGGTAAATCAGTGTAGAGGATTTCATATTATGGGGTCAAGAAGCTAATGCAGACACATAGCTAGAGAAGTGGGATGGGTACTGTGTGCATGACCAGCACTTCCAATATGATTTTGTCCTTCTTAAAACCACTGGCACTGCTGAACAAACTATGTAGAGTAAATTTGGCTCTATTTTTGATTGTTATAACTGTTTCCTTCTGATAATCTAAAATTAAATACTCTGTGGATTCAGCAACAAAAGCTCAAATCCTAGCTGTGCATGTTAAAGAAACCTCCTTGTAAACCAAAAGTCCTACTTCCATAGAGCATCATTGGCACTTGCTGTGAGATGTTTGGTCTGCTAACAGACTGCAGCAGGACAAGGAGTACGTGGGGACTTATTGGAATACATCTAAGGAGTAATGGCTTATAAAGACTTGCAATAAATAATGAATGCTCAGGGTAATATTCTTTCTAATGAACATTTTAATGATTACCTTTCCCCAGTAGGGGACTTTCAGACTTCTTAACAGAGGCACAGAATGAACTCTTTGTGCTGCGGCTGTCTCTCTCCATCACTTTTTGTTTTCTTCTCGCCTGTCCCTTATTGCTAGCTGCCACTGATTCACTCTGCCTCCAGCTGTGAGGGTAAAGTTTACAGTGTCTTCAAAACCTGCTCTTTGTTTTCTTCAGTTAGGGTAAAGCTTGATGGGGGACAAAGCAAAGTGCCTCCCCTGCCCACTGGAATGCTCTGGGCAGCATTTCTGTGACTCAGCCCTGCTCCCTATACCAAGTATGAAGCGGAAACAGAAGAACCAAGAACTGTGTTTGCAGTAAGACACTGTCCCAGACTGTCCTGGTAACATGTTGAAGATTAGCTGGATAACTTTTTAAAATGTCATCCAAGGCAAATTTCAGACATTTTTACATGGAAGCCATGTATCCCCAGAGCATCCGCACTTTCTACATAGCTCATCTTTTTCTTTAGATTCTTTGGTAGATGTAGGCTTATTTCTTTTTTTTCCACATTTTTTCCTAAAGTTTTCATAGGCGCTCTGCATGATGAAAAATAACTTAATGTTCTGCCCTACAGATCCACCAAACTTCATAATAACAGCAAATATGAATATTAGTTCTCTATCAAAGTGCTTTGTGTTGAAATTCAGTCCTGCTGGGAGACTATGGCTAGCCACCTTTAAATGGTTAAGAACTGTATTTTTAACTGGAGTTAGAATATTTCCTAAAGGAACCAACAGTCTGGGATGGAGTCCAGATGTACATTTGAGATGGCTAAAACGGAAAGTCCTGATTTTTTATTAGGCATGCCATTCAGAGTGCAAAATGAAGTGTGAGCAAAGAAAGCATGTTGTCATGGCAACAGCAAATATAATTTAATGCAACAGGTTTTGGTTCTGACCTGAAAAAGGAACTATTTGTCCTGAAAGTCAGCTTGTAGCCCATAAAAGTTTTAGAAGACAGTAACTCATCTTCACTAAAGGCCAGCAGCTGGAGAGATGGATACCTCAGAGGTTTTTAGTGAACAAAAGAATCTAAATATTCTAATCATTGTTGTTCTGGCATAGATGTGCAAGAAGGAATTGCTTCAATAATGTGTCTACTGCTCACGTGATAACCACCTGCAGGCAACCTCCTAGGCACAGTGTCTTTCTATTATTTTTAATACAGTATATGATGTTTGTAGAATTGTAAGACATAGTGAGACTAAATACTTTGTATAAAAATACACAGTGTCAACTACCAGTATTAAAATTTTGGGTTTCGAAATTCCTGTCTCCCAAATTTATGATGAATCCACAATTATGTCCCCACTACTTGTTACAACTATTCAGTGGAAAAGACTGAGAGAAGCAGCAAGTTTGGGAAAGCAAGCTGTTTTCTAGATTAGTTTATTAAGGCTGGAAATAACGCTTAAACTGCACATCTGATGCCAGGTATTTGATTTTCAAGGATGTGCTCATTTCCCTTACAAGACTAGCTGCTCTGGATTCCTGAGAGTGCAGTGGGCTGCACAAGACACATTCAAAACGTTTGACTGTCTAATTCCATCTGCTGCCACCTCATCTGTCTCCATGGGAAGAAACAAATTTACAGGAGCAAAAAGAGGAATGATCTGCTTTCCATTGTTTTGACTCACAGGAAGAAATAAGCTACTCAAATCTTAAGGGGAACTTTGATCTTCCAGGATTCGCAGTTCACCCTCTGGACTAAAGATGCTTGAAGAAGTTTGGCTAAGGGAGAGGCATAATCTTCCAAAATGAACAAAAGATTCTAGACATGAGTCAGAGACTCAGCACGGTGAGGACTTGGGTTACCGTACTGGAAGGCAGGCAGGCAAACCATAGGCATCTGCATGCCCTTTGTGACCTGGGGATCCTTGTATTGTTTTCACTTCATTGTTTGCAGGTGTCTTCATAGAGCAGTGTGCAAAGGGATTTGTGCTTACTAACCACATATGCACTGAAGGCAATAAAATCTTCCACTGCTGCTGTGAAGTAAAGCTTCTCTAGTCTTCTGACACACCATGCCATGCTCTCACTATAGCCAGATTTGAACAGTTTAGGGAACATGGAGAAACCAGAGCATAACAGCCTCCTCGTTGCACCATGGTTTGTTGTTTCTCAAGACTTGTATGACCCTTTCACAGCATGAATCCATTCTATATTGGACAAAAACACACAAGACTTGAGTTTAGTGCATTTCTGACACTGTGACTGCTGGCTGTATTTGAATTATGCATCCTAGTTAATATAGGCCTATCCTGACCTATATTAACAGTTCCTTTGTCTATATATTTAATATTTTATTTCATTTTAAAAGAAAGATATTTATAAAGTCTAATTCCCTTTTATGTAAGTCTTCCTTTTCTACTCTTGGTGAACCTCTTGGAATTTTCTCCTATTGATGAGCGGGTATTTTTCAGGAACAAGCATTTTTGAAATTTTGCTGTTTAGTAAAGCCTACATCCTTCCCTACTGCCCACTGAAATCAATGGAAAGAGCCTCATTTCATCTCTTGGAAGGTTCTTTGTAGTTCTGGTCTGACAGGTGTGTTTTTTTCTTGTTACAAGAACTTGGAATATAGCAGGATCAGTGGTACCTATAGTGGGATAAATTTTATCAGTCACAGGCTATAAATTGCTGCCCATCTAAGATTCATCAGGTAGACAGTACCCTTGGCTTCGTCACAGTGGAATGCACCACAGGAATGCAGTGGATTAACAATGCATGATAAAAATACTAAAAAGACAGTATTCTTTCCTTCTATTTAAAGTATACCATGCAGCACTTCCTTTGGAGGAACTGAGAAGTAATTATCATCATACCACCATTTCCTCAGTGACTAGATTAACAACAGGTTATGGGGGTCCAGAGCTGGGGAGTTTAGCCTTGTTACCATTTATAGGTTCTCTCTGTGTCCTATAATATACTTTCCCATTAGCTGAAAGTGCCGTGTCAGGAAATTGCCTTAAGGATAGGTTTGATGTGGGGTGGGGGTGAGGGAAAAAAGCAGTTGCCCTGCTCCATGTAGCTGTAGACAGTTACTTAGTGAGAAGCAGGTATGTGATTTTCTTATTTGTCAAATCTTTTCCACTTATTGTTTAGTAGGATGGCATCTTCAAAGTTCACACAGACCATGGCATCTCATCCTTTTAAAGTTAGTCAGTAATAGGCTAAAAAGAATGAAGGGATGGTAATAAATGACCTGGTTACAAAATTCTAGTTTTGTTATTAGCTAAATCTTATTAGAATAGAATACCAGCTGTATTAATACTGATTAATCATAGCTACACGGAAAGATATTTGTCTCTTGTCCTCAGAACTGGTAATTGTACTGAGATTATTTTCCTTCTGTACCATCACTGCTCCTGACAGCACTACTCCTCTTGTTCTGGAATGGACCAACTGACAGTCCTGAAGGCCACGTGTAACTTGAACATTTCTTTAAGACTTCAGTAGATTTGATTTGTGGTTTGAGACATTTACTGTCTCCTGGTCCATATTTATTGAATTTTGAAATTCTTACGTGTCCAATAAGACAGTCTCGCAGGTGAATGTGTTTGGTCTCAAATGTCAGTCTCAAGTACATTTACTCTTTTTTATTTTTTCCTGTTGCTGCAAATTCATGAAGAATATGTTATATTTTTACATAAAGTATTTTTAAACCTGAATGAATGAGATTGTTGGGTGAAGGAAATCTAGCAACTGAGACTCTGGATAAATTTGCAAGTAGAGAACCCCGTAATTATCCAATTCCTTGCAGAGACAACAAAGGTAACACCGGAAGTGAAAGGCCAGCAAGAGCCTTATGTGTTATTTATGAAAGACAATATTTTTTTTATTCGCACTATTTAATATAAATCTGGAATAACTCAATTTTAAATGAGATTACTAAAGGGAAAATTTTCCCCTAAACAACTCGTGAAATTCTACTTTCCAACTGTTTTTTAAGCATCCTTTCAAAAGTGAAGATGCTCTTCCAGCAATATGTTTTGCACGAGATCATCTGTGAACATAAAACTTCAATAATGCTCTTGATCAAATACAATAGATCCTGGGAATACTGATCTACAAATGGATTTATATTCTCATGTGATTCAGTATGAACAGTTCTTTTTTACATTTTTTTCCCCTCCTATTAATGCAGACAAACTCCACACCTAGACACAGGATGACTATGGAGACCATTGCTAGGATTAGCAGGGGTTTTATTTTAATTATGTACAGAGTTGTTTATATATAATGTGCATTTGTATTTTATTTTGCATAAAGTCTAATAATAAAACATCTTTATTTCCAAGGGTGATTCTATTGGATTCTTACATTTGAATGCCTCCTGGTCTTCCACATGACTTGACATCAGATGAAAAGTAGATCATCTATTTTAGTAGTAAATCTGATCAGGGATGTTGTGCCGCTTCATTTTTAACCCAATGTTAATTTGGCAGATGTGTGTTTAGATAGTCTATATCATCTGACTAATGCAAAAAACTTATTCATCCAAAGAAACCGTGTATCTTCTGCTCCTTTTCCATCTCATTTATGCATACGTACAGATAGGGCTAACTATTCAAAAGATACTAATATGAAAATGATGTCAATTTATTTTATAATCAGAACAGAGCATGACTGAAGCAAATCAAGAATGCTTCAAGGACTGTGTGCCAGACCTCCTTGTCAAGAGCAGGTGGTTGAAGAGTCAACAATATGACATAAGTGCTTTGAGTGTGATCCGAATGAGCATAACTGATTCACGACCACATGGTATCTTTATATTTTATGGGTGCCTTTATTCCAATCAATGCTGCATTGAGACATAAATCAGCATAGGGGGATGTTTCTACTATGCTGATCAATGAGATACATCTTTTATATGAGGTGCATGGTTCTATATGTACTCAAGACCTCTTACAGATGCTGCCCCTATAATAGTGAATATTTGAAGAATGTTTTGCTGACAAAGAATTCAAAAGTCCTTTTGATTTTTGGTTAAAATTAATTGGCATGATATTGCATGCTGATACTTGATTGTCAGTTCATGCTCAATGACAAAATCACCAAAATCTCTCTGAAAATATTGTGCAATAAACTTTCTAATCATTCATAAGCGCTACAACACAGCATGGAGAGAGGGAATATCTAATAATTTGTTAAGAGCAAACTGAATTCCTCCTATGATGAGGTAACAGATCCACTGGTAGAGAGGACAGACTAAGTCTCCAGATCTTATGTTACTTACGTTTTGGGACTCTTTTGAATGGTTCCCTAATCAGAAAGCTAAGGAAATGAAGTCTTGTGAGTAGATGCAAAGCTGAATTAAAAGTGAAAATAGATAATAATGACCTAATTATATTGTTTAATTGAAATATATACTGAGAAGTTTCTACAGGGAGTTATTGTCAATTAAATATAGTTAAATATTCTCATGAATTATCTGAATGAAAGAATAATATTATATGTAGTAAATTTGCATATGACAGGAGATGGAGGTTTCTGAACATGTGGAAAGCAGAATTAGAATCCCAAATGATCTTGACAAATTGGAGAGATCATCTGAAAAAAATAGGATTAAGTTCAATAGGGAAAAATGCAAAGTGTTAGGCAGAAATAATCTGCACAGATACAAGATGGGGTAACACAATAGACAGCAGTTCTCTGGAAAAGATCTGGGAATGTGAATCAAATTAAGCATGAGTTGATGAATTATTAAAAAGCTAAGTGACCAACTAGTATGTATATGAAAACCAGAATGTAGCCTGCAGAAGTAATCTTCTAGGAATTTATACTGGTAAGGTCTCAGCTTGGAGCAGTGCAGCCAAGGAGAACTTGAAAAATTGAAGTTATTAAGCACTCAAAAAAGAAGATGGAAGGGTCAGGGCAATAATTAAGATGTAAAAGAACCATTCTGTTGTGAAAAGAGGTAATATGTCCTTTTTGTTCACGACAGACTTAAAAAGAAACAACAAACTAAATTACACCGGGGGAGAGTTAGAATAGTTGTTAGGAAAATCTTTCTAAGAGTAAACATAGGTAAGCCTGGAGAGGTGGTGAAGTCACAATCATTAAGAACATATATATGTAGCAAGTGACATGAATATTGATTCTGCCTTGAGAACAGTCTAGATGACCTTTTAAAGTCCTTTCCAGCTCTGCTTCTTATAATTTTATATAAAGATAGGAGTAGGTTTTGCAACTTTGCTTATCTCAAATAGCAGCCAGTTCCATGAGGAGATCCAATGAGTCATTGGAAAAATTCCTAGTCAAAATGAGCAATATTTCCCTGTGTACAAGAACTAGGTTTGGTGAAGTTACTGCTTAGCATTCTTGCTGTGTGAATTTTTTTGATAAACTTATATTGATTTATACCAGGAAATATTTAAAGATCACTATTATAAGTATAATGAAATTAATTGTAACTTCTGAAGTTATTTGATCTAATTAGGGAATAAGGGTGAGTATTCAGTAAAATTAATTCTTACGCAATTGCCCATGGAAAGCTTTGGGAAAAGAAAGGTGTCTGACTCATGCCACCTTTATGTATACTCCTGCTGTTTTGGACTGCAGCTCTCTCAGGAGCTCGTGGTTGAAAGAGACCCATGCAGAACACTGTGTTCTGTGCACTGCTGTGCACTGTGTCCATGGCCTGAACTTCAACATCATACCCAGCAGAATGGGAGAATGAGTTCTGTAAAGCCAGTGCACTGACTTTTTATAACCTGGACTTTGTCTTTGGTTATTCCTCCAGATCATATTTTATGCACTGCAAATGGGGTGACCAAGGAATGAATTGCATCAATTTCATTCCTGTGTCTATCTGGAGCTCTCTCTTTTGATAGGGACCTGAAGTTCTGAAGTGTTACTTGAACACTGCTCTCAGTCTGTTATTGTTTAGGCTGGTGATTAAATGCTTAGAGGGTGTAGTGGTGGAGAAATATTTCCACTATCCAAAAAATACATCAGTTTCTGAATATTTAGAGAAGCTTGTGACATTCTTCATACCTTTCTGCTCCTTGAAGTCTGTGGTAACTCTTTTGTATGCTGTTTCCTTCCAGCTTTATGTACCACATGGTACCAAATATCTGTAGCAGAGATTGGGAAACCTCTGTTTAGCAGGTCTGGTTTATGGTTATGCTATAAATAGAGGTGAAACATGTAACTCATTTCAAGAATAATTTCTTCACTGAGATCACAGGATCATTTAAAGCTGTCCAAACACTTAGGATGAGTGTCCAGATAGTCTGTTTCTTTTTTTTTCTCAGGAAATTTGGAAGTGGGACAGTTTACTCACTGTAGATGATTCATATCTTTATATCCTAGTTTGAAGTGGTTCACCACACCATGGCCACAACTTCAAAAGTGTCAGATGATCATCAGACATCACTCCTGCCTGTAAGACTGATTGATTTCCCCAGCTTTCTAGAGTTTTCGTAACTTACTAACCTCTGCCCCCAAACTCAAACAATTTAGGTTCAAGAACAAGCATTAGGAAACTGTTTATGAAATAACGAATATACTAAATTCCTGAACAGACAAATCTCTTAAAGCCAGAGCTCTGGGGACTCAAGTGCAGAGATTCTCATGGATTCTTAAAGCACTTTTCCATGTTCCTTTACAAAGGTTTTATCTTTTCCAGTTTTAAATCTTTTTGTCTAGACAGCAGTAAGTAACTGGCATACCTTTCTCTCAAGAATGGTATGGTTAAGTCTTTCAGATAAATATAGCTGGATATTTAAATGCAAAAATAAATGTCTAAAGCTCTACTTATTAGTAGCATCTGTCTCATGCTTGATGTGTACTTCTCAGAAATATTCTAATACCTACAGGGGCTATATTTAAGCAACCTTGCTTCTGCTTTGGTGATCACATGTCATGCGCTGCCTATATTGTTGATTTTGTTGCTAAGACCCGCTGTGAGTTCTAGTTTCCAGTGTTTCAGGTTACATGTTTAAACCTGGCCTTCCAACTGTTTCACGCTATCCTGTGTGTCCCCATCTACTAAAGCTGATACTCTGGAGGCCCTCTCTTTCCACACTGGTCCACATTGGCATGAAAAATTGAGTTGAAAGAGGAGTTAGGATTACAGATTTTTTTTTTTTTTTGTTTATGGTAGTTGTTGAATTTCCATTTTGGAAATGTTACTAAGAGGAAGACTTAGGAAGCACATATTGGGTGTATGTGGTCAGCAGATCGGCCTCTGTCACCCTCTCCCTTCCCAGAGCATTGCAGCCTCTAAGGAACAAAACCCAGAAAACATGATGAACCTAGCAGACAACAAAGCTGAGAAGCCAAAGAGAACTAGAGAGAAAAAATTTTACTTGAAAACACTTTCCCACAAGCCTTTGATTTGACATTTTTCACTAGAAGAGATAAGGAAAAATTTGGTCCCATGGACACTTATTTGGGGAGTTATATTTAGGCTCACCTGTGTTACTCGAAGAGAGCTCCATGTACACCTGTGAGGTTTTAAGTAAATTACAATACAAAGTGTCAGTGAACTCCAGTGGGACTTGGCCTATCCCGGTTAAATTGTGTGCATGATGACATATCAGTCAGCATGATAGGGCTTCACTTCTGCAAGTAGAAACCCATCATGCACTGTGTTGTGGAAATTATTGTTCCATGCCAAGAAGCTGTATGTTACTCTCTCTATCAGGCACAAGTCCATTCCTCTCACTCTCTAGATATTTTCTGTAAATGGCTATGGGTAGTTTGTGTTTCTTCAGTGACTCT
This sequence comes from Pipra filicauda, assembly GCF_003945595.2. Lineage (NCBI taxonomy): Eukaryota > Metazoa > Chordata > Aves > Passeriformes > Pipridae > Pipra > Pipra filicauda. Next base: position 2,258,687 of record NW_024104665.1, on the reverse strand, counting down.
AGATTTGTATAAATGTTTTAATGCATTGTAAATTTTTTGGCAACATGTTAATACTCCTTTGATTAGAACAGCCACTGTTGTTTGTTTTTATATTTAGAGCAAAGAAATGCAAACATCCTTACCATCAAGAGAGCTAAGTGGGGTAGTACTGAAGGTAGGTTGTTTTGAATCTCTGTACTGCCTGTATTCTAAGCTTAAGTTTGTATGTGCCTGTTTTGCTATCTGGTCCAGCAGAAGCTACTGTCTTTCAGAATGCAATAAAAACTATTTTCTGAAGACTTGTTTTGGGGAGATAAAGTGCAGAGGAGAAAAAAAAATTCAAACTAAACAAATTCATACACTGAGGTCGACTTTATCTTAGAAGAGTTGCTTGGATTTTCATACCCTCACAGTGGCTCATTGATCTACATGCCAAAAAGAGCTGGTTGGTTTTGATTTACAGATTCTACATTGTTTAGGAGATTATAGTCTAATTCTCCTTCTGCTGTGACTAGTCAGGGCATGAACTGCAGTCATAATGATAGGCACTCTGTTTCTGGATTTTAGCATGCCAGGCAAGGAAGTCACTTCAAAGTAAAGCTGAAACACGTGAAGAAGTTGTGGGGGAGAGAGCACTAGGAGGAGGAAATTAGTTTGACCTTGGCTTATTAAAGAGTAAGGTATGCTGATGAATTGGTGAATTTAGGCACTGCTAAAATGGATAGTACAGGATGAAAATGATAACTGCCTTTTATTAATAGAGTTGGTATAAAATAGCAAATGTAAGAAAAATGTAATTTGGACAAGGGATCCATTTTAATGGGAAAATACTTTGTTGTCAATGGTAGTTGATATTATTTGTATTGGAGTTGTGTTCAGGGTCCGCTTTGGGATGAGAGCATAGGGAGGAACCACACTGCACTTTTTGTTCTGTGTATGTCTAAAAAGATTCCCTGTCTTCACAGTTCACAGGTCCCACAGGGGTGGGATAAAGGGAGTTCCTGCTTACAGAAAGCAGTGAGGGCAGGAGCTTAATGTCAGGACTTTGAAATATCCTTGAAATTACTTGGTAAAATGTAGTTTATAGATGTGTAAAGCTCTTCTAGGCATTTTGGTATAATTTAGATTTTTCTGGGGGTTTTTTTGTGTGGTGGTTTGTTTTTTTTTTATTTCTTTCCCCTCCTTCTAAAGTCTGGTCTGAGATCTTAAAAGATGCTATAGTTTAGAGCTTTGTATTCATAATATTTGGCACTTTCTAATCTCTTATTTTAGTTCACTCTATTACAGCACAAATGAAGTACAAGAAACCCTTGACTGGGATATTTGTTTGTAATACACAACTTATTTGCTATATTTTGCCTCTTTGCAGACAAACATGATCCTCTTTCCTTTGATATTTTAAATTATTTCCTTAATTATTTCTGGGACTAGTTTCTAGGTTGTTGCTTGTTCAAGAGTAGTCTATTGTGTGGTCTAATGACAAAATTTGAGCAGATTAGGCTTGCTAGTACTTGCTTCTATCTCAAAGAGACGAGTGTCATTCTGAGGGCTGAGTTTCTGACACAATATTTACAATTATAACCTCAAAAGTTGCTTTCTGTGCATTTGCTTGAATAGTCAATTAAGATTCTTTGTCCTGGTTTCAGTCAGTAAATTTGCTCATTAGGGTGTTTTTATGTAACCACTTTTTGATTGAGACATCTGTGGAAAAGCGGCAGGGAAAGGTTAACAAGTTAAACCAAACATTAAACTTTAAAAGATTTTAATTTGTGAGACATTAAAGCTGTCCGCGGTGTAAAATAATCCATATCTTGATTCACAAGTTCATCTTCATTCTGGAAATATCTCAGTTTGAGAACTACAGAGAGATTTTAATTTAGGTGTGTGCCTCTGTCCTGTTGAATATGTGCAGCATTATTTTGCTCACCTAGAGATCTACTTGCTCTAATAGATGAAGGCCAAGTTTGTTTTATAACTTAAATATTAATATATACCAAGAAACCCATATTTCTTAGAGGAAATTTGATTTAATCTGAAAGCCCAAACACTTCTAACTGGATTTGCTTACATCCCATCTGTGTGCATGCACGTTCCTTACTCCCTGGCAGTGAAAAATGTGCAAATTCTCAGATGCTGGCATTGTAGAGCCCCTTTCTTCTTCCTCTCCTTCTCTCCTCTGCCCTTTAGTTTTGGATTCAGGGACCAGAGAGGTTCAGTTTGGGTATTGCATTACAATATTGGCACTATTTTGGAAAGGAAAACCTGAATCCTTTTTAGGTTGAAAACCTGAATCTTTTTTTTTCCTCTTGTTTAGTACAGTGAGTATCCCCACAAGTAAAAAAATATGGATGCAACTGCAGAGCCAAATTAAGTGGTATCAAAATCATGGTAGCTTTAAAATCATAGAGCTATGTGGAAGACTGTTTCATCTTTTACCTGCTGTATGTGATATAATAACATTGATATATGTTTGAACAGCCATTTGGGATTTTATATATCAGAGAGACTGTGTTTTGAAATTTAATCCTCATGAAATATTTGACATCCTGAATGGGATAATTGACACAGGGACACTAATTAAGGAGCTGTAATTCAGAAGGTTCTGATCATGTACTTTATACTGACATGTATATTGTCCCCCTGGTAACAGTGTTAATGGTGCTTAGACGTGTATCAGAGAGCATTCTCCTGGGAGCTCTGGAAATCAATCTCCTATGTAATGTCATTTTATAATGCTCTAGAAGGAGCAGATTTACACATTTTTCCATTTATTAAGCTGTTCATACATAAAATATTCTGTCTTTGAGATAGTTTGACTCAGCTGATGTTTTCATTCTTAAAAATCTGCAGTGAATAATATCTTCCCCTGAAACTGAGCTTTTTGCCTAAACTGCTTTGCAGTTCTTAATTTTCACTTGAAGTCTTGGAGAAATCTATTCTATTTAGCTGAACTGAGTCCTGTTTACCTTACGTAGGAATCATTTCATCAACGCCTGAAATGCAAAACCCTCTGTAGCAGGAACGAAAAGGCAGTCTTGTGACTGCAGCTCTGAGCTAAAGGACATGCTTTCTCCAAGTATGATTTCATTCAGATAGTGAGAGCAGAGCTGCATTAAGAAACAAAAAGGTTGGCCTTAGGCAGGCAGGTGAGCTCAGTTTTTTCTCTATTTTCCTCCTGGCTTTGTGATCATACTAGGCACATAATCAGACTGTCTGCCTGCCCCAAACAGAGCATTCCTTTATGGCATTTTAACAAATCCAAGACCTCTTGAACTCATCTTACCAGACTTTTAAAACTTTCTGCATGATCATAAGGCTTAAGTCAGGAAATACTTTTAAAGCACTCATTTGCTATATTGCCAGTGAATACAGTGAATACTTGTTAATACTGTTTAAGGTGCATTACCCTACCACTGTAGAAAGCAGAAAAGCAAAGGACATGCTAAAATCCAGTTAAAATTGCTGGAGTCTGGCAAAATGTATTTAGCAAATCTAAAACCACCTGAGAGATATTGATCTCACTCTTGAAAAATGTGTAGATGGATTTTTAACTTTTTCAAAATTAAGCATTTTTCTGGTCTCCTGGTGTGCAGCTTATACAGAAGCTGGCTCTTTCTGCAGTACAGCATGTCCTCTGATGCTCGTTTGGACATTGCTCCAGCAATGAGTCAGAGTTCCAGCTATTGTTTCAGTAACATCAGTTCCTGCCGTGCTGAGGGTTTCCCCTCTCATCTCTTTCCCAAATTATCAGCCAGACCCAACCCTTTTCTGTTCATAAAATCCAATGGGAGGCCCCAGATTGGGCTAGGGTGGCTACAATATACTATTCAGGCAATTCTAGCATTGCATCTACCCTGGAGAAGAAATGGCTATTCATTTTCATATCTGACATGGGAACCCAAATGCTTTGAGGCACCAATGAGAGAACAGTCATTACGATACAGTGCAGACGGCAGTGCTTTGTCAAAGACCACGCTTTGGGAGATGCACCTCCTGTAATCAGCATATCTTGCAGCTCTGTGTGGCTTCTCTGCAGAGTAGTCATGCTGTCATTTCAGTAGTTAGTCTGGGGAGGGAAGTGGCAGGTAGGCTTAAAAATGTTAATGATTACCAGTGCACGAAGATACTTGCACAGGGTGAGGAAGACCTTTTGCTGTTGAAAAAAGTGCAGATAGGTAGATAAGACGGTGCATCTTGAAAACAAGACACCAACCGGATTGTTCTACTGCAGCTGTAAATTCAGACTAAATGAGACTGGAAGGAACTGAGGGTATCAACCTCTTATGTCCTGTAGCAAAGGACATGGAGAATGGAAAAATGAACACGTGATGTACAGGGTAAGCCAATGTTGTAAATGTGTCTGAGCCACCACAGTCACCTAGACTGGAATCCGTTATCATTTGGTCTAAAGCCAAAGGGTTATAAAACATGCCTTTCACAAAACCGAACTGTTTATGGCAGATCTCATCTGTGCAACACACATGCCACTGTGATAGGACTTGCTACCCCAAACTTCTCAGATACACTTCATCTCATCAAGGCTAATGAGAGTAGCCATTACATGTGTTCAGAAGTGTCCTTGACTTATGGCAACACCCACATCTCAGATGGTTTCAATCTTTCCAGCATGTGGATACTTCCAGAAGATTTTTGAAGTTGGTTTTAAACTTTCCCTGCATGTTGCTTGTGGAAATACAGAAGAAATTATGTGTATGGTCTTTTCTCTTATAAAGATACTCAAATCACATCTTTTTCACATGTCCTTAACCTTGCACCTCCCAGCAGACTAAAATAAAACTCATTCAGTGCTATCCTCAGAGATGGGCTAGGAGGTGGAAAAAGAAGAGGCTTAGTCAGACTGAAAAGTTGTTTGGTATTTTACTTCATTTGTGATGCTTCAGCACGAGACATGCAGATTTCCATTTTAAGTGCCTTTGAAAACACTGTTGGTAAATTTTCACACTAATAAATATGCTTATTCTGCTTGAGGCTTAAACTTTCCATAGGCTTTTTTTTGATTTTGTGCTGCTTACAGCCCTAGGACCCTCAATATAACAGAGAACAATGCTTTATTAAAACAAGCTGCTGTATAAAACTCAGCTGGAAGCTACTTGGCCATTTCTGTTGCTGCTCTCAAGTTCCAGAGCTGCAGAGTTGGGTTAATGTAACATAACTTTCCCGAGAGCCTGTAGTAGGGCTTGATGTGTTTTCTGCTGTATAACCTCATCTTCCAAATTAACCTGAAGACAAATGGGACGTGTTTATTTGCTACTTCTTTGAGACAGTATATTTGGCTACCATAGTAGCATCTGCCTTGTATTTTGAGTAAACCTGAGTCCCTAAGGAGCTGGTTTACTAAGACCAGAGACTACGCTATCCGCAAAAAAAGTCAATGGCACACTTCAGCATGCAATTTGACAGGGAAAAAATCAGCAGAAAAAACCTTGAAAAATATTGTGGGTTATGGCATGTGTGCCTGATCTTTGGTTCATTGTCTTCCCCCTGTTCTCAAGGCACATGGCTTTCAATTATGAGTACAGAATCACAGAAAACCTGAACAACAACAGCAGCAGTGTGGAAATCAACCTATGTACCCACACTTACTGAGTGGCTCCAGAAGATGTGGAAAAGCTGACTCATAAATACTCCCTACTCCAAAAATTGGACAAACAAAACTGCTTAATATATTTAGAATCTGTCCACTGACTATTCCAGGTGCTAACAGACAGTACACTTGACTATATTTTTATCAGGAAAATGAAATATTTGATAATAAAGTTTCATGAAAACAAAGTAACACAGCGAGCCTGCAAGTAAATCGGTCTTTAAGAGAGAGGACTGACAACTGCTATTCTTCCTCTTCATTACTCCTTGAAGACAGACAGAAACAGTAGTAGATGTGCAGCTTATAGAACTGCTAGATCTGTTCTATTATTCAGGTTGTGGCACCAACAGTTCAAGTTGTTCCTGACCAGGTATGCACCTGGGGATGCCTGTGCCACATGCCTCCTGTACCCTGTGCTGTATTCTGTCAAAGAAGGGAGGACACTCTAAAAATGAGGTTGGGATTCAGTTCAGCCCCAAACACTGATGTGAAAGATATTATATTATTATATATTATTATCATTACAACTTAGGACAAGCCAAAGCCATCACAAAGATGTACAAAACTTGCAGATGAAAATATACAACTGCTGTAGGCAGTTCAGCTTGTTGTTGTGTCATTCAACATTCCAAAATAAATTTTTATATTAGAGCTAAAAATTTCAATGAGTGAGTGCCCATGGCTGGCTGTATATCTGCCGAGTGTCTTTTATGGCAGCTGCTGCAAGACCAATCAATCAGGGACTCCTCAGGAAGACCATAGCCTCCACCCACCTGCTATTTACATCCCCACCCCTTCAGCTACAGGGTTAGGCAAGGGAAGGAAATGGTCTTACACTACATATGTCTACATGACACAGTGCGGTGTGTTAGAAACAAATGAAGTGGTTTGCTGAGGATTTAAGTTAACTAAGGGCCTCTGGTTAACTCTGACCAAAGCCACAGTAGGTCTTTAGCTGCATGTTCTCCATGGGTGAAGGGAGCAGGTGACAGGACCACCTCAAAGTAGCAGTCCCAATCTAAAATTGGATTAAATAAAAAGAAATTGAGAGAAATAATTTAAAAGCAAAAACTACAGGAAAAGACTCCAGGTGACATTATGGCCATGAAAATTTTAGGACACATTTGCTCTTTTCTGTTGCATGAACATCGATCAACAAACTGCTTTCTTTAATCAGCAGTGGTGATGGTGATGAGGTGATTGTTATTATATTCTAATTGCCCTTCTTTAATGAGATAAGACCTTAAAATATTACAAGGCATGAAAGGTGTCAGTAACAGCAACATCAAGTGTGATAGAAACCAGTACCATTGAATGTTTTTTGGTAACGTGGGGAGCAGATGTAACTTTCAAATTTTTGGACATAATTTTAAACATCATATTAATAACAATTAAAAACCCCTCAAACCCATGAAAACCTCAGTGTTCAAGGAGATAAAAATACAGCTATGAGTAACATGGTTTGGTCTGGATTACAGGAGGAAGTTGAAGAACACAGCTTCAACTCCAGGGTCTAATAGGCTGTGAAAGAAGAAGTGAAAGATATATGCAAATAACACGTGACAAAGTCCTTTGAGAAAGTTGTTACTCCTTCTCTTTTCCATTTCATTTAGAATGAAAAGAGAATCAAACAACCTGTTCTGTTGTGCTCACACTTGCTAACTGTTTACACTTCCCAGTTAATTACTTTCTATAGTTTAATGGAAAGACAATCCAAAATACCTTATTTTAAAAGCTTACATTTGCTATAGCAAAGAACTCATAAAGCTCATGCTCATTTCTGTCTTTCAGTCCAAACTAGGATCTTTTGGAGATTTGAAGAAAAAAAGAGCAAACATCAAAATAGACTTTAAAATGCTGCTCATGCTGATAACAACCTCAGATAGGAAATGAAAGTTTAACAGTTCAACTAGGGAATATTTCTTCAGCTTCTAGGGCAAGATAGAGTTGCTTAGGAAGTGTGGCATTTTGCCAGAGCAGGGAGCCTCCAGGAACTGAAAGATAACAGTACTGGTGACCCTTCCGTGCCTTAGACCAGCTGTTGGAGAGAAGGCAGGGCACTGGTGTGTGCACTGCTACATGAAAAAGAAACGAGTACATGAAAATTGTTACATTAGCATTAGGCTGGGAATGTGTGTCTTTGCTGGTGGGAATGTAATGTTTCCAGGGTTGTTTTTTTTCCTGTAATGTTGTTTTATAGTCTATATCTACAGTGACACATTTTACCTCTAGAATTCTACCTATATTTGTGCATTTTCCTGCAAAATACTGTGTCGTGATCACAGAGAGTGAGTATTGCAATTGATGGGTTCTGTCCTTTAAAAGTCCCTAAGAAGTTTAAAGATGTGCTCTGGGGAGTTGTTTTTTCCCTTTCCACTGTAACTAATGCAGAACATAGACTAAGAAAGAATCACAACTGGGATTGTGTCCCCTTTTTGGGGACACTAATGCTATTCATTCAGACAGGGTAATTTCTTGTTCCTGACTGAATCTGCTCTGTAAAGAGATCTGAGCTGAGTGATAGGGACCAAGTGTGTAGGGATTTCACTGACTAATTGTTGGATACCTGCTTTCTGTACTGGCTGAGTTGAAGGAAAAGTATCAGGGCTGTCCCTGCCCATGCTAAATACCATCCACGGCCTGCATGAAGCCTGTGAAGCAATGTGTTGGCTTGCTGGGCGGCCCAGAATCATCTTAGGCTGTTTACTGCCTTCCTGAACACTGTTCAATGTCTTTATGACTCTGGATTGCTGGGCTAGCAAAAAAAAGAAAAAAATCAGATGTAACTAAGAGGAATGAGAAGTTTAAGCCATTCATATGGTCTTATTGCAGATAGGTTCACAGGGCATGTGGGGATGGGAATATTTCAGCTGGAGTAAGAAAGGAAGAGGCTTCCACGTTCAGTGGAAGGCACATGCTTGTTTAACTTGCACAGCGCTGACACACAGTGGAGGGCTCCACAGTACCCTTTTGAAAATTCATTCCAGACCCCAGCAGGGAAAGAAAATACAGATTTGAAGTACAGAGAAGGCACTCAGCAACCCTAGAAGGAGCAAGAGCTGTTGAACCAGCTACAGAGAGGGCTAACCAGAAAACACTGAATGCTGAGATCAAACAAATGAGATTGAATTGAAGAAACAGCAGGAGACAAACAAGGCCAATGTGCTGGCTTGAATTCAGTTGTCTCTTAATCCACAGTGACCTGGGTTTTGTCCTAGAATGGGAAGTTTTCCTAAAATATTATTAGCCCTGAAAGGGTATTTGATTCCATTTTCCCAATTTTTACTGAGATATGTTCATTTGTATTACTGAGGGAACTTGTTTTCAGCATACTTCTACATCCAGAAAGTTGTAACTATCCATACTGCTATATAATTATATTTTCAGCAGGAAAGGAGCAAATCCACTACAAGTAATTGTTAAACACTTCTTATCTGTATTGCCTGGATAAGAATTCCAGAGCATTGCCTCTTTTGACACTCTTCTCACCTGCTTGGGCATGATGCTGCTAGCTTAAACATATTTCCTTCTGTTTTGGAATAGGCCACGTGAGAGGATACTCCTAATGTTCTTGGCCAAATTGATAGTGCTCTGTCCTGCCCTGAGTGTCACGAGCATTTGCCGTGTTCTTCAGAGATATGTATTTGCAATTAGTCATCCATATGAGGGAACTGTTTAAGACAAGCCTTTCCCCCAAAGCAGTTAATTCTTCAAAATGAAAATAATCAGATAATGAGTTCATTTCCGATTTCACATTTAATGCCAAACATTTTTGGGTAAACAAGATATGCTGGCAGAGTTCTGCTCTCATTGTATGTTTTTTATTAACTGGGAAACAGACAGTTGATTCTTATCCTCTCTATCAGCTCATATAAATTACACATATTTTAGAATTAGAGGCTTGTGCAAACCGGCTGCCCGGTTTCAATGTAGGAGCCCATCAGCCAATCTGTGTAAACTGCACCCAGGCCTTGCTAGCAAGAAATGCAAACCTCCAAAGACCCGGGTTGGGAATCTCACGCTCCATGGAATCTTTTACCACAGTAACTCGTATTTCTGCGGCATGAAAATAAGTAAGGCAGCAGGGAGACTATCTCTGGTAACTTTACCAAATCAGAGAGGCCCAGTGTCTGAGCTGCTGTGATGTTCCTGTTGACACCCCTGTGGTAGTGTGAGGGAGCCCTGACCAGCATGAGTGCACCCACTTGGCTCCAGATGGCTCATGAGCCGATGCAATCGCCTGCTGTTCACAATGCACAGGGTAGCAGACACTGCTGGGTATTTTGGGGCTGTGTTTTAAAGAGGTTGTGGAGAGAGGTGAGAATATAGCAAAGCATGGGACCAACAAAAGTGTTACATAATGTTTTCTCTCCCTGAAACTTAGCTTTGGTCAGTGGAGTTGCTGTGGTTTTACAGACCTGCCAAAGAGAACAGAATATGGCCCTGAGCCTGGACCCCTTAATCTTTCAAAATCAATACTTCTTTCCAGGCAGGAGAAGCTGAAAAGAGAAAAATTGAAAAGATTTATTTGGTAGTGATATTTATGACGAAAACATTTTTATGTCAAAAACATTAAATGAGGATTGTTCTTAAGATGTCCCAAATTTTAGCAAGAGGTCAAAGTGTTCACAATAATTTCTAATTCTGAACATTGTAGATTAAAATTCAAATTGATGTCTAATATTTGTTGTACCGTAATATTGTACAAATACTATTCTTCCTATCTGTGAACTTCAGCATGTCATGAAAAGACCAGTCATTCATTAACAAAGCAAAACTGTCTTCCTTGCTAGTCCTTCATACTAGCTTAGCACTTAGGTTGATGATGCTAGCTCCTGTCCAAACTGAGAAGGTAAAAGCAATCTCTGCGCTAAAGAGCTCACAGCCTGAACATGCAACAAAGACTCAGGAGATGAACACAGACAAGAGGTAGGAGTACCAACATAGCAAGATTGATCAGCACAGCCTAAGCCAGTAGTAATCACACTGCAGTTAAGGTTTTAAATGGCTATTGCACAAAACGAGTATTTCAAGGTAAGATTTGAAAGAGAGTAATGAGTTTATTTTTGTAGATATTTTCCATTTTGTTTTAAAAGAAGTCAGAAGCAGTGTCAGAGAAAATGGTTTTTTTTCTGAATCCAGACTGCATTTTTAGGAAGTCATAATTGGCTCCAGAAGTCTCAGATTCAGATGCTGACAGAAAAAAAGATCAGTAGAGTTTATTGAGATGATTGTTTTTTCTGATCTACAAAATAACATCCATGACAACGGAGGGTGTATCAGAGCTATATAGGTGCAGCTGGAGAAAGATTTTGGCTTTAGTTTGCAAACTCTAGACAAGTCCCAGCTTTGACAACTTTGCTGTGTAGCTTCTGAGGACCTGTTGAACAGAAGTAACCTGAGATTTTGCCAGGGTATGGAGCAAAGGGAGTCTGGTGTTCACAAAATAAAGCCAAGGAACATTGTGATTTCTGGGAAAAACAATATTTTCAACATGGGCTCCAGACAAGAGAAGCTGGTGTATTAGTAACATGTGACTGGAGACAGTCTCAGCAGCACAGCTCTTCCTGTCAAGAGAATAAAGAAGTGTCTTGAGAGAAACACTCCTTTCCAATCCTCCCCTTAGAGGGGGAAAAGTGCAAATATTTTTCTTTCTGCTGTCATTCTGAGGATGAAGCCACCATTTGGACTTTCCTAACACAGTGTTTAGCTTTCAGATGACAGAAATACAACAGTTCACAAGTACTCAGTCTCACACATGCTAGTTAACACTTTCATGGCTGAGTTAAATGCTAGGTAAATCTAAGCTGCTTAAATAAGAATTTGGCAAATTACAACCACTACTTTGAAAAAAACACATCTCGACAGATAATATACGTATCTGTTCTATTTTCTTTTTAAGGACCTTCTCAGATTATTTGATTTTCTCTTTCAGCAAAAGCCCCATTTCGAAAGTTATTCCCTGGAGGTGAGGTTGTAGTTGCACAGCAGTAAGGAGGGTCAACTGCATTGTCCAGTGTTGAGGAAAAAATAACCTTCACAGCAATGGAAGACAAATTGCCCTGTTGTGGGTCATCTGGAGCTGTGTGCTGAAGGAAGGAGATGTTCTTGAGGAAAAAGTTGCTGGCCTACATCTACTGCAGGGGAGAAGCAGTATGGTACTGTGGGTGTGGTTTCACTAGGAAATGGGGTATGGGCTTTGCTTTTCTCTTCTCAGGAGGCTGTGGTCCCTGGCAGATTGATAGTGACAGTTGTTTGTTGCAATGTTTCAGGGTTGCTTCAGCCACTTCAAGCCCTGTACATACTGTTTGGGTTTAAAGAAGTTTGAATTTACTTAGATGTCTACCACTTTTCCCTACAAGCAATGACAGGTTCTGGGCCAGATATATCCTTAATCCAAACGTGGCTTCTGTCTCCTCCTCTGAAATTTCTAGTTCACGGCTATTTTCTCAGAAATTGTTTTGTATTCTGTTGGTCTCCAGTTACAACAACTTTAGTACTATGTGGCTTTTCAGGGAAAAAAGCCTGTGGTGAAGGAACATTCAGAAAAGCATCCAGCTTCTCTGAAGGGTCCTTTGAGGAATTCCACTGCAAGACAACCAAAATGTTATACCTGAGTAGAGTGATAATTTTCTAGTGGGTCTTAATGCTTTACCATCTGGTTTGCCAGCCTGTTTCAGCTGTGAAGGTATATTTGGCATTAGCACCCTATTTCATCAGATAGGAGGGTCACCACACGGCCTAACACCACATGGCATAACCTTTTGTTGACTTCGATGCCCCTGTCACTCTGATATATATATCTATCAATTTTGAGTAGGAATAGCCCATTTACACTAGTCCCTTGCCCTCCCTGAGGTCTGCTGCAGACTCAACTGAGAGGGCCCCTATCTCCAGGAGAAATGTCTCAGGACCAGTGCTGTGACCTCCAACTGAAATGTGTAGCACTGGTTTGCCCTTCAAGTGTGAAGCCAGTAAGGACTGCCTACCACAGTTTTTGAACATATTTCCAAGTATGGCAGGGTGCAGTGGCAGGCACATAATAGGGCTTTTGGCATGTATTATACTGTGCTCAACAACTCTACTCTCTGATCCAAACATGCCCACCAAAAATAACTTCAGTGAACAGCTTTTATTTTAATTATTCCAGTGTGGGACTCATGAGGTTTTGCCAAAAATCTGGCTTGTAAAGCTTTTTGTATCTAAGCACAGAAACCCGTAGTGTGTAGTTAATCCCCCGCTGGGATTTTCCTGATCCAGTAACAGGTCTATTCTGCAACCTCATCTTTCTTTACCTATCACTTGCTCTCTTAATGCTGTTCACTCCATCAACTCCTTGAAATCTCACCCTTTCTTAGCTTCTATGACTGTTCTTTCCCAGCTATCCCCCCTAATCTCTTTTCTCATTCAGCTCCACATTTAGTGGTTCACGGTGGGGTTTTTTGGTGGTTCTGCAGTAGTTCTGATCTCTGTGGGGATTTCAGTGAGATCAGTATGTAGACTCTTCTCTACCCCCTTTATGCTCTCTGTCCAACCTACCTCATGGCATAATAACCAAGCAACTGCACTTTTACCAATGACTTGCAAACCTGCCTTTTCCTATATGATCTGTTTACTTTCGTCACTGAGGTGTTCAGTTTTTTTCCTCACCTGTCCCCTTCTTCTTCTAGTGTCCTTCCCTTCCTCCCCATGCCGTAAATCATAAAGCAAGCAAGAAAAAGGAATGTCCCTGTGGTTTGGTGGGATGAGCTACTGGCTTCTGCAGAACACTTCCAGGCCCTGAGTGGACTGACTGTGTTAGTTTCTCTCTCTTCTCTATACTGGACTATTTATTTAACCCTTCCTTCATCAAACTCTAATTTGCTTTGGGGGAAACACATGCAATTTAGGACATTAGTATTCAAGAAAGTATTTACTGTTACTTTGTAAATAGTCCCAGATAGTGAATAATTTGTCCCTCTAAGAATATTAAATGTGAAGGAGAAAAATAAAATAGAGTTGATAGGATGTTCAGTTTAGGTTAGGTTCATACCAAAAGAAACAACATTAGAAGGAAGAGGAGGAACTTTCCAGAGCAGAATAACCTATAACATGATAGTTTCCAGCACAGGTAGGGATAATACATATCTCTTCATGCCCAGAGGGAACTGAGCCCAATTCTCCTGCAGTCTGAAGGAGTGCTCTGGTTGTGCATGATTGCGTAAAGCAAGCCTGGCCACAACAGCACTCACTTCTCTTACTGTTTTGGTGAAGGAGGTCTAAATAACAGTGGAGGAGGGTGGAGGTTCCTGCACTGAAATAGGTGACCAAATTCCAGAGAGGCTTAAACTAATTTCGTAATGGCTTAGCAGCTTCAGCTCAGTCCTCTGTTTGGGATGTCCTCTGCTTCCCAAACCTCTGGAACCCAGCATGCAAGCACACTGCTGGAAGTCAGGAGCTGGGGTTTTCAGTGCTGTGGGGCCTAAGCGTTGTTTGTGTCCAGAACAAAATATTTATCTGTATTTATGTAAATGCTTAGCTTTACAGGGTCTGTGCTTGGTTGCCTTGATAAGTGCTACTAAAAATAACGATATGGACATTACGACATTTATATGCAGCATTCACATAACATCTGTTACAATATTTATAACACTGTGCTGGAATTTATGAAACAAAACCAAGGGGAATATCTTTGCACCAGCTAAGGACAGATAAGACATATACTTTCATAAGAATCCCTTTAGATTGAAGATATTTTCAAACTACTGCTTACTAGCATGCTATTCTGTGTTTGACTAAACCTGAAATGCAGTATCTAATACTGGTATTTTCATTTTGTCTCACATTTGGATTGTACTCTGGTTCTGCTACTGTAAGTTTCTGTGCATATGCTGTGCAGAATATAAAATGGGGGGTTTTCAAAGGTCTGGAGGTCCTTCAGTGTCAAATTACTTTTGGAAATCTACTTTAGCATTTCCATAAGGCCCCCAACTATTCTTGGCAATTTACAATAGTCCTTGTCCCAAAGCATTTAAAATGCATTTCAGATGTGGTGAGAATAATAAACATAAAAACAAGGAAAAAAAAAGAATGAAATAATCCAGGATATATTTAGAGAATCAGTGATTATTCAGGTACTCATTATTTTATTTTTAAGTCTTGGATGGAAGGACACTTCAGATTTAATTATTTTTTATTGACTTTGTGACAGTGTAAGGAATGTTTCTAGAAATCAGATTTGAATTAGAGGGTTTCACATGCAATCTGACTGCTTTTGAGAGAAAGAGTTGTGAACACTAGACTTCATTATCTTGTACAAAGACTGAAAACAAAATGGTTCATTCATCTTCTTCTCGTCAGCTACTCTTTTACAAATATACTTATGCATTTGCCCATCTGTGATTAAAAATACAGATAACTGAGAAACTTTTGCTTTATGGTTAGTGTAAAGAAAACAGAATAAAAAGCTTTGCTTTATTGTAAGAGGAGGGATCCTGCAACATTTGAGCAAGTATCATCCACAAGCTGTTTTAAAATAAAACAGAAATGGAAAAAAAAAAAAAAAGAAACCTGAAATAATGAAAAGAACTTCTACTTTAAAAATTTTAAACTTTTAAAAAACAGCAACCTTGGATCATGTATATTTGGTGCCTACTCACTGGAACGACACCAAATCTCACTTGTTTTGCTTGGGCCTCACTCAAACATAACTGGCCTCAAGCTAGTAAGCAAGCCAGCAAATGTCCTGGCTTGTAAAGAAATCTGATCCAACTCTGTAAACCAAAGCCAGCCTAAGAGTGGTGGTGAAGGAAACATATGGAAAATTAATGTCAGATAATAGAGTGGTGGGACAGCCTTTAATTAAAAAAAAAGGTTGTTATTAATTTTATGCAACAATGCCAGCTAATGGTCTTTTGAGTTAAGAAAGTTACAGAATAGTCAAGCATCGCTTTTGACTTTGCCAGCACTTAAGCTCTAGAAATGGCTGCTGTGTTGCTATTGTCCCTCTGCAGCATGAAATTCCCCATTACATGTTCTTAACTGATACCTGTAGCTGCTGGTTCAGCTGCAGCAGCATTTTGGGAAGTACAGAAATTCTGGTCACAGAATCTCAGAATATGCTGACTTGGGAGGGACCCACAAGGATCATTGAGTCCCTTAGCCCTGCACAGGACTATCCCCAAGAGTCACACCATGTGCCTGAGAGTATTGTCCAAACACTCCTTGAAATCTGTCAGGTTTGGTGCTGTGATCACTTCCCTGGGGACCCTGTTCCAGCACCAAAACATCCTCTGGGTGAAGAACCTGTTTCTAATATCCAATCTAAACCTCCCCGAGACACCATTACCTCATGTCCTGTCACTAGGCACCACAGAGAAGAGATCAGTGTCTGCCCCTCCTCTTCCCCTCACGAGGAAGTTTTAGACTGCAGTGAGGTCTCCTCTCAACCTCCTCTTGTTCAGGCTGAACAGACCAAGTGACCTCAGCCGCTCCTCATACGGCTTCCCCTCAAGGCCCTTCACCATCTTCATTGCCCTCCTTTAGACACTAATAGCTGAATATCTTTCCTATATTGTAACGCCCAAACCCGCACACAATATTCAAGGTAAGGCCACACCAGTGCAGAGCAGAGTGGTACAATCACTTCCATTGACCGGCTGGCGATGCTGTGCCTGATGCCCCCCAGGACACAGTTGACCCTCCTGGCTGCTGGGGCACTGCTGACTCACATTCAACTTGCCATCGACCAGGACCCCCATGTCCCTTTCCATGGCACTGCTTTCCAGCATCTCATTCCCCAGTCCATACATCCAACCTGTTTAAATAAATGAGAGCCTCAGGAAGAGGAGTTCAATGGAATTTGCTTGGGCTCAAACTGGGTATAACACCAAAAGCCAGGCTGAGAACTACAATCCTGACCAAGCACTGGGAGGAGGAGGAGGAGGAGGTAAGGGTGGTGTGTGTGTTTTCTTTTTTCCTCTACAGGCCTCCAGGCATTTTGCAGAGATAAGCTGCTCGTGGTATGATGTCACATATGGGGAAAGAGTCCCAGGGAGCTCATAGTTCCACAGCCCCTCTCTGGCGAAGGGAGCGGAAATTAAAACAGAATGAATGAAAAAGAAAGAATAATTTTGATCAAAGTGTATGTATTTCTGGAATACATAAATCACATATTTATTTGCCTGATGGCCTGGGATGCTCATCTAAGGTAGACTTTGAAATGTGGCACTAAACAGTAGCTATTTTGTACTCTTATTCCTCCAATTTTTTTATTGAGGAACAGCTAAAATACTAATATTATTCCTGCCTGGAGCCTAAAATACCTGTCACTCCTCCCGTGTTGTTTCTGAAGAATCACCTGTTCTCAGTGGAGAAGCATCAAGCTGCCTTCATCACTGAATAGCTCAGATGTTTTCATTCCTTGTCACCATGTCCAGCTCCCTACATTTTTAACAGACTGCAGGCGTGGCCCAGATGATTTTAGGTGGTAAACTGATACCTCTTGTGCTGAATAAGGTTTCCTGTATGCTTGAGGAAAACCAGCAAGGTCTGTTAGAGGGGGAATAGCAGCAGGAGGCTCCATCTCTTTGTTGCTGAATAACATACTAGGGCTGCTGGATTATTGTCTTTGTCTCCTGGTGTGTAACCTAGGAAGAAGAGTACAGCATACACTGTTGTGGTTGTAGCCCCTCTGCAGGAGAAAAATTGTTCATATTGTTTAGTCTTGAGTTGGTCTCTAGTCCTTTTTAGAATGATCTGAAATGAGGGCTGTATGCCCTGATCCTTGCAAAGCCATTCCCTTTTCCAGTGAATATATGATAACAGTAACTCAGCATTTAGAGTATTCCCCATCCCTTGCTCACACTTGCAGTATGGAATATTGCACATCCTGTTATCAAGCAAAATGTCAACTAAAATGGAGTGGCAGCAAGAAGTGTTTCATACGTGGCTGTGATACAAGAGCAAACCCTCATCCTGCTGAAAAGTAGCTGTATTACTAAACACATTTCTGGCTGCATCCATCCTGCTGCATGAGCAAATGTTGACATTGATATGCCTCTCAGAGATCCCTTAGGGCCAAAAGTTGTGCAACTCACCTGGTCATTTGGGAGTTTAAAAAAAGAAGAACTCTTGTGCCATTCAAGAGACTTATTTTTTCTTCCTAAACCTTTTGCCTCTGGACCAACACAGTGGCTCAGGGTCTTTCCCAGAAGAGCCTTGGGAAGGCTCTGGAGAGGACCGGGCTTACTCCAGATTCCTGAAGAACAGGCACCGAATGTCCCTGATCTCAGCTTTAAGCTTCTCTCCCTGCTCAATTGAGAGGAGAAACAGATTTTCCAATAAAAGCTGTTCGGGTGACTGTCTCATCTTTATTACAGTTTAAAGAAATATACTGGGATCAGGGTGTCAACAAACTGGTGAATTCTGTAGTTTACATTAAATAGATGATCATATTATACCATCATAAGGATTCATACTAAGCATAAAAATTGATGTCTATAAAAAAAAAAAAGAAGCTGACTTGTATAGGAAAAAATGAATATGCAACGCACAAATGTATAAATACTCATTATATATACCCATACATAGTGTGGGTATATATAGTACCAGTGGGTATATTGTAGTACCAGTAGTGCAGCAGAAAGCCTTAACTATGTCTGGGTGTGTGTGTGTGTGTGTGTTTTAACAGGCAAAAATTTTTCCCTGAGAAGTAACTTTTAAGCCACTTCTCATGGCTCAAGGACTGAGAGTCAGTATCAGTGGGGAAGGAAAGAAATAAGAAATGTTTAGAAATACCAATGTTTCCAAAAGTAAATATTTCTATTTCTGGTTTGATAAAACTGTTTTAATCCTTTTGGGTTCCTGTGGAGGAGTAAAACAGCCTAAAGGTAAGTCTTATGATGTAAAAGAGTGTTTGCTGTGACCTTGGCAAACCTATGAACTGAACAAGAGAGGTGATGGCTCCAGAGTGCACAGTGCATGTCTTGCTTTTGTAATGTCTAGAAGATTCAATACATCTGAAATATAGCAAAAATTTTCCTGCAGGGCAGTGGAGATGTCCTACTGACAAAAGGGAGCTGTACTCTTTTCTCATCACCTCATAAACAGTGAGGCTCTGACTGAGGATGTTAGGTAATGATTGCCACATACAAAACTCAAAGGGGGTATTACTTTCGTTGTATAACCCTTTGAGATCTGAGGCCACATTGTTTAACTAAGCATATTGTTTTTCCCTCTTGCTTTTACTGAGCTTTGATGCTGATTTTAGAACTTGACAGCTGTGTTTAGAGTTGTCTTACATCTCTTGTACAGAGCGGGGGAAATATGAATGCTTGGGGCAGCAGGCAACATAAGCAGTGTGGAGGGAGCAGAGTCAAGATTTGCCTTGGGAAATTGTGGGACCGGTCCGCACTGATGAACTTCTAACCATCCTCCTTTTGGGAGACTTGTTAGAGACAAATGGGGTGCTGACTCGGGAAGGGGACTCATGGCCACCTAACACTGTTGTAGAAAGGTGTGAACTCCAGCTAGGCACCATGCTTCAGAAGGATTCCTATCTTCGCTTGGGATTGTGATCCAGAAGACCTTGAGAGACCCCCAGGACTGCTTGATTTTCCCTGTAGCGCTCTTATTTGTTGCAGTATTTAGGTATGAGTATTTTGTGTGGCAAAATAATTAGAGTGAAACAACATCTATTATGAACAGTCTCTGAAAACAAAAAATATGTCAGAATTTGTTACAACTGATGTAATAAATGAAGAGGAAATAAACTTTTTATCATTACTTTCAAATCCCTTGTAAAATTGTGTAAGTTTATCTGTTATAGCAGAAGGAAAGGTATAAAGAGTTCAAATTTATTCAATATCTGAACTTATAGGCCCATCTTTGAATAATTATGAATATCTGGTTCAATATCTGCAAACTGTGGTATTCTACCATCTACGCAGATACCAGAAGAGAATGTCTTGAATGGGACTGCACACAGGAAACCAGGGATTTAGGCTGAAATAGAAAAAGAGAAGGAATCAAAGGACATTCAAAACTCTAATAAAATAGAGGTCAGGCACAATCCTATTCAAGGTCTGAATAACTCCTCTCTCATCACTTCTCTAATGAAAGAAGGAGACTCAAGAATATTAATTCTTCTCAGCTTCTTTAAGACACCATGCAAACAGGTGCTCTTAATGAATTATGTGTCACAATATTGTTTGGTTTTCCTTTGGAAGAACGATACTTCCATGGTGTTTGATTAAGCTGTAGCACTCTGAGGAGAGGTCTTCTGAGTTTCAGTGAGATTGTATCTAAAGGAAGATGAAAAACCCCAAGTACCTTCAGATGTTTCTCTCTATGATGTTTACGAACATTCTCATTTCCAGGACAGAGTGAATCTTTGGAGCACAGAGCCCTTTGTAGCAACTTCTCTGTAGAAACACCACCTACTCAGACCATGAGCTTGTCTGGTCTGTAAATATACTTCCCCCACTCTGATATAGGTTGTCTTCAACTTTGTTTTCTCACCTTCTTTACAGAATTTATTTGCCTTTGGCAGCTGAGAGATGTGGCACAATGGGCAATTCTTGCTGTCC
Source organism: Pipra filicauda (assembly GCF_003945595.2). Classification (NCBI taxonomy): domain Eukaryota; kingdom Metazoa; phylum Chordata; class Aves; order Passeriformes; family Pipridae; genus Pipra; species Pipra filicauda. The sequence continues at coordinate 2,238,536 of NW_024104665.1, read as the reverse complement.
ATTGCACACATTTTGAATTAATTTTTAACTGGGTATTGGAAGCAAGGATTACTTTATGGCTATAACTGTTAAGTGTTTCACAACGGACCAGTTTAGCAGGAGTGTAAAATCAGTACACTTTTAAGCCAATATAATATTGTCCTTTGCTGGTCAGTATCATTTTTGTCCACTATAAATGAAAATTAACAGGGGACTGAGCACAGAACCTGCTTTTGTTTTCCTAGAACAAAACATACTATAGGATTCTCACTTCTGATATAAGATGCCAAACCATATCCCCATAGCTTAGCCCCCAAGTTTTGGTCATCTTAGAGAGGAAAAATCTAAATATTCTTCATTTATTTTGCATTACTTTAAAGCCAGACCCCAATTTCATTGCTTGCAGTGTTCTTCATTTCCAAACCACTGTGTCTGGTAGAGAAATGTCTGGAATGTGGATTATTGTATTTAAAAATAAAGCAAAACAATCCTTAATAACCACTCTATCATTTAGCTAAACAAAATCCCATACCCACCCCATTCTGGAAGGGGAGAGTGGTGAGGATGGGAGAAGTAGTGGGGAAAAAAAAGAATTAGAAGTAAAATTCTGTATACAGTGGTCCAAGTTAATCACTTTCAGGTTTGGAACAAAGATGAAAATATAAATTAAACAAAAGTGTATTTATCCCATAAAACACTTAAAATGCTAGTGATAGAATTCAGAGGGTGCAGTGGTTAGTTCCAAAGAAAATTGTATGAAGGGCCGGGAAGCCACTTCTGCTTGGTTAACCCTATACTAAGGATCAAAGCAGAAAGGTATCTCATTTCCATGTATAACTTTGAAGTATTTTATAAAGAAATTAAGAAAATGGGTCTTAAGTGTAGTTCTTAGGCTGCCTTGTATCAGAAGAATGAGTAAGAAACTATAATGTCTGTATGCTGGAAGTTGTACCAATACTGTGTTGTTCAGCAAACTTCTTCATCTGTCTCTTGTAATTTTTGGTTTGTGAAGACCAAGAAAGAGTTAGACAGGTTTTTTATTGCCTTGGGATAATTTTTTTTTCCTCTGCTCTCATAAACCTTCCATATGCTTCTACATCTCTGTCTCGTTTTCAATTTTAGTGAAGGTTTTTATTTGGAGTCTCATAAAATTCTAATTTATTGCAGCTTCTTTTTATAAAATAGAAAGGGGAGGAGGGGAGTATTGAGATAGCATGTGCAAGGCAGTCCCAAGGAATGCAGCTGAGAATTTAAAATGCTGGGCAGTTTATCAACCCCTGCTTCAGTTATTGGTGACTACTTTTCCTCACTCTCTAACCTATAATTTTGTGTTCTCACTGCATAGAAAAACTAAGTGACTATCTAGACTCTATCCCAGATGAAACCAGGGCAACATACTAATATACACTCTTTTTGGAGGGGTACAAAATTAAAGTGCTGAACTAAATCTCATAAATAGGCCATAGTAATGCATAATGTGTATCCTGAGATGTGGTGAGGAGAACCTGCCCTCCCCACGTGTCACATCTGGCACTGCTCGGTAATAATTTCTCATGCATTTTTGTGCATTATGGTCCTTGAGATCTACTTAAATCAGAAACAGGAATGTCAGCTTATTGAGCAGTTGCTGGTTTCACCAGCATAAAGGAGTGCATCTCTAGCACAGGGAAAGGCATAGCTTTTCCTCTTGTCGAGCAGAAGCCAGTGCAGAAAGTCATAAGATGCCTAAGATAGCAAAATCAATGTCATAAGAGGTCTGAGGAACATTCAAGAGCACAGTGAACTCTCATATCTATGTGTTTCTTGCACACATGGACTACTGCATGCAGAGAGGTGTCAAAGGACAGCTTAGCTGGATATGCCTGATGAGGAAGAGAGCACTGAGCATGCTTTAATGTACATAGACTCATGCAAACTTGTTTTGCCTTTTTACATTTGCTCTTTACTTGGATAGCACAATTGGTCTGCAAACTCATATCCCTCTATCTAAGTAATAAAGTCTCCTTTGTTACTTATGCCAACTGTCTGCATCTACAGCAGAGTGAGGGGAAATCAGGTAGGAGAGCCTCCCCTGCATATGATATGCTCCTATAGCAGTCAGTTCTCTTTGTCCTTTTGGGGACTGATTTCCATCAGTGTGCACCATTTTTTGAATGTTAATAAGAAGTACCTTCCAAGATAGCAGTTGTATATTCCTCTGAATATACAGAATTTGCTGATGACAGCTGACCCTTTCCTAGGTTAGGAGCAGAGAGTTTGCCGATGGGGGATCAGGAATACATCCAGGCTTATCTCCTCCTGCTCTGTTCAGAATTGACTTTGGGACCAAACCGAACAAAATGGAGCAAAGTGTATTTCCCACCAGCACAATTATTTTTCTTTGCCCCTCTCTGGGGTTAAGTTGACCAATCTAAATGAAAACCTCATACTTCAAATAGTGAAGAACTGTGGTGCTAATGTGTTACTGTAGTTCAGAGTTACTGTGAAATTTCAAGTAGTCCCTGGCTTCAGCAGAATGAGCACAGCCTTTTTAAAGCGAGGAACTGCATAACTTTTGCATAACGACATGATGCACTGAATATACCAGTGAAAACCACTGTCCCTAGTTAAGGGTATAGTGAACCAGTACAACCTGCATAAAAGGTGTCATCAGGCAAAACCAAGAAGCTTAAGAATTTTATGCAAATGACATGTATACTTTGCATATGTTACGTTTGATATACATGCAAACATATATGTACACACACAGGCAGGTATTTGCTGAATATATTCTTCTTTGTGAAACCCTTCCCACGCTGTACGTATTGCTGTATATGTCAAGATATGTCAGTAATACAACCCTTGCGTAGATGAAATGTTTGGAGAGAAGATCCTCCTGGAAAAAGTTCATGGGGGTGGGTCAGTCTAAGCACTGAAAGAGAAATTCAAGTCCCGTAGCACATTTGAAATCTATTCTTGCAGGGACTGTAAGGAAATATGAGAGCTGCTCTGCTGGAGAGAAACTGCTGGGCACTGGACTCTTTTTTTCTCCTCTGAATAAAACATAGAATAGGCTTTAACTGCCTTTTCTCTATGATAGCTACTTAACCCTCTTCACTAATGTTAAGGAAAAAAAAGAAAATTCCAAGAAAAATTCCTATTCAGAGTAAAAAATATAAATTAAACCGAAGTGCGCAATGCACACCCTTTTCTTTCCTTCCTGTTTTGTTTGGTGTTTTCTAGCTCTGCTTTTCGGACAGCTGAATGGGGGCTGGGAAAGTGTTTACAATATTTTCACATGATTGAGATGGCAGAGTTCTTGCACTCTGTGAAAGGCCTTCTGTTTTCAGATGGCATTGAAAGTTTACCGTCTTTCCAGACAAAAGGAAGAGAGCCCGTTGCCAGCGGATGAGTAATGGGCATGGCCTCCGCACAATACCTCCTATCCAGTCCTAAATCTACATGGTGTTCTTAGGCTTCCCGACTTCTCCAAAGCAACCTTTGTCTCTGCTCTGGGAGACCAAAACTGCTCGTTGGGCAAGTGGGGATGCAGCCAAGAGGGGAAGGCTCAGTGACAACAGTTGCTCAGTGCTCACTGCCCAGTATCTGCCTTCTTACTATGCTACTATAATAGTTGGGAACCCATCAACAATTGAGCATCTTCTATACAAATATGTTGCAGACCATCTGTATAGTTTTCAGTTCCAGAAGATTCCAGTAACTCACGAAGTTTTAATACTTTTCTGCTTCTTCTTGTTAATCTGATGGGCTGCCCTGAGATAAGTGATTAAAGCAAAAGCCTGCCATAATTACTTCGGATCTAAAACTGCACAGAAGTTGCCAATTCCTGTATTTGTTTTCTTACGAGCAGCTTGAAGCAGATATTTTCCACTGTTAAGAATTTTCAGGTTCTGTCTTTTTTTTTTTTGGTCAGAAAAATATTTTGGTGAAAATGATTGCTAACATAATTTTAGAAAATATTAGAGCAGACAATTCTGAAGTTTTTCCAGAGAATCTGTGCATTTGTTGGTGTTATAGAGACCAGTAGGTAATTTTTTTCTTGTTTCTCTTACAAAGCTTCCTAAAGATTGCCTGTTTGGAATTTATCTATATGTATATATGTGCATGTAGGCTACTCATGTATGGGGTATGTATGTGTGTGTAAGCATGTGCCTCTGTGTACCTGTCTAAAAGAACTTGTATTTCACTCCTCTATAAAGGGCTTGAAGAAGAGTTTCTAAGAATTAACTACGCATTCATTAACTGCACTTAATTTTGACTGTGAGCTCAGCTAAGAATTGTCAGTATTAAGCTCTTATTCTTTCATGCTAATTTGGTGTTGCACAGTGACTGATTTATTGTTGTGAGGAAAATAGAACCAAAGATGTAAGAGATGCAGGAATTCTTAAAGGTTGGTTGAAGCTGGTATCAGCAATTTACTGATTAACCTGTAGTAGCCTGTAATGCTGACAGTCCTGAGTACACAAGCAATGCATTAAGGTTATTAGCAAAACAATTTTCTAAATTACCTGAGTGGAGCTTTCAAGGTAACAAGTTCTATTCTTCGGACTTTTTTTTTTTTTTTTAGGAGGTAACTCTCTAAAACAGCATTAAAATAATCTGGCTTCATTTCCTCTGCTGAAAGACCAAGTCAGCTCAAACTTGGACATTTTGCTGAAAGGGAGGGAAAGAACAGGTAGTTTTTGTTTTAAGGAGCATGACCATACACATTCCGGTCTGGTGCCTTTAAAGGGGACTTCCCTGTTTTAAATGCCCTCAAGCAGAGAAATACCAACACCTCTTAATTGTTTAATATATTACAACCTAAAATATTTACAGAAGTCCTTTCCAAGTGTTTCACTGTTCCAGGTGCTTGGTCCTGCACCTCCTAAAATAATAGGCTATTTCCCCTCGGTTTAACTGTGCTTGGTGCCACAATGAGACATATGCTCTGTATCAAGGGAAGGGGAAGTGAGGGAAGTAAGAAGGATGCTTGACATTGGTACTGGTGCATGTGGCATACACAGACCTCTCTGTGTTGTGTCACACAGCTTCTAAAGAATGAGAAAATAACTTGTCTTGTACTTGGGCTGTAAGATCCTAGGAGAAAAATATCATGTTGTTAAGCGTTTGTATGTCACTCTGCACAAAGACTCCTTATTACTGTGTCCTCTGAGCAGCATCACAAAAAGCATAATAATTCTAGTAATCAGGAGTGCTGAACATACACCAGTCTATGTTGTCTTAGAGCCGTCTCAGAGCCATGCTCCAAAACGTATTTGTTGTTGCATGAAGGTGACATGAAGCCAAAGTCTGATGTCTGTCACATGTAACCATGCTTCAGATTGAGGAAAAAAAATCATTCTGAAAAAAAAAATTACACCTGATTTTGATTCAGTAAGGGCAAAATAAAATAGTTTTCTTGACCTTGCTTAATTAATTTATTTTTCAACTTGCTTAACCAAAATTAACTGAAGCTCTTCCCTGCTCGAGAAATAAATCTCTTAATACAAAGTGCTTAGGTTTTGTGAGACTCTACCCTGACATAACAAGATCTGATTTACTCTGTCAGTCTTATTATCAAGTCATACCTCTGCTAAGAGTCTCGGATGCCATGTGCTCACAAGCTGTGCAGTTCAGACATGCACATACCACGAGCACGGATAACCTGAACACACTATGACTCAGTGCATGGGCATGGAGTGAAACAGGGCAGTCAAAGGGACTTTGAAAATGTATCCTCAAAAAGCTTCTTCTCCTTCTTGAAAATTCTCCCTTCTGTGCAAATGCAAGCTAACACAAATGATTTAAAGAGCTGGGGTCTCAAACTCTACTCCTAACAGTTCCCTGTAAGGGAGCAGCAGCTGGACACTTTCCTGTAAGGAACTGGAGGCAGAGTGGCTCTGTCTGGCCCGAGGGTGGAGATAATGCGAAGTTAAACAATTCTGTGAGAGTGGAGGACTGAATCTTTCCATGGCTGCAGTTTCCATCATGCATTTCCCAGCACACTTGCCTGCCACCCCTTTGAACCCATATCTCCCATGTGACAGAGCAGTGATCTGGCTGCTGAGCCACTAGACTAATATTGTTCTTTTAATCTCACAAAAATGTGTTATAAAAGAGTTGGATTCACATGAGAAATTAAGTATAAGATCTGTCCTCATAAAGACATTATACCATGAATGCTCTCTTTCTGCTGGTTGCAAGAATAGGTGGCTCAAGGGTGAAAGGGTAGCATTTACATTTAAATACACCTATTGGAATTGCACAAACAGAAGGCTAAAACTAATGCTCTCTCTCTGAATAATTTTAGAGTTTGATGCTTTTTTTTTATACAGCAGCAGCATTTTTTTTACTATTTACATAGTCAAAAAAGGGAAACGAGATCCTTAAGATCACATAAAATAAAGCAAAGAAGGTCTTTGTGCCAGTGGAATAAATGGATAAACCTTTTCAGACTAATTATTTTACCTTTTTCATCTGTATGTGCCACTCAGGAGGTTAAATCTAGATTTGGACCAGAGCTTTCTCTGCTGTTACATTAACTGATAGTGCTGGCTGGGTGGATGCTGTTTACATTTCCCAGAGAAAGTGAAATGCATATTTTATTTTTTTTTTGTATCTGCCAAACCCAGATTTACCCCATGATAAAACAGAAAACTCCTTAACACTGGTAGAAAACAGAAACTGAAACGAGGTGGAAAGAGCACTTGGTGCCAGGGTGGCCTGGCAATCAGGGTGCAAGCTCAGTGAAACTCTTGAAATTCACCCACTTGACTCAGGTCATGGCGTATTCCCTTTCCCCTTGAACATCTTTCTCCCTTCTGTGCAGTGACAGGCTTATGGGCTGGAGTTGTAAAAAACCCTGAACTTATCTTTGCTCTTTGGGATTTCTGATTGAAGGGGGGAAAAAAAAAGGAAGTGTACTTTCCTTGATTTTTTCTTCGCATTTTTCGATGGCTCTTTTATCATGATTTTCCACTACCCACACAAGGGCCAAAACCAAACATCATGAATAAATGACTTAAAATTACAGTGTAGCTGGAAATCAGAAAACAGGAACTGCATGCTGAAGAATTTTTGCACACAATCCACAATGTGCATTAAATTGCCATATAACATACAGCTAATAACACTAGTCACTAAAAATGTTCCAGATACCTCTGAACAGTAAAGAACTTGAAATCCAGATGTGGATGTGGCTGTTTCTTAATGTGTAGTTAATAATTTTTCCTTTGAATATGTATATAAAACTGCTATGTTAATATATAACCTAGGACAGTGGGAAATCCTAAGTAATTTTTTAAAGAATTAATGAAATTATATGGAATCTCTGTGAGGTGAAATGATCATATCATCAAAATGCATGCAAAGAAAGAAAGAGTGAAGGAGTCCGTATCTCCATGTTCAGTAACCCTCTATGGGTGTTTTTTTTGGAGTATTTCTAATTGTATTTTTTTTTGGGTTTTAATAGTTTTGGCCTTTACAACACTGCATAGCTGTATAAAGCAAAACAACATGTCCCTTAGTCTTCCTAGTCTATCACTCTTAGTCCTCCTAGTATGCTTTCCTAGCTTTTATGTTCAAAGAAATGCTGAATTATCTTTCCGGTATACTTTCTTGATTTTTTTCCTAATTTTATGTCAACTCATCAGTCATCTTTTTTTCTTTTTCCAAATAAAGAAATCCTCTACCACCTAAACTCCCCACATAGAGAAGCTTTTCTGCATGCCAGCTAATCCTTGTTGCATCCTGCCTTAGCTCTCCTCCTTCTGCTATGCCTTTTTGAAAGTAAGGGGATCAAAGGTGTGCTCAATATTCACCCTGAACACATTCTGCATTGTTATCCCTTCCATTCAAAAGAACTCTTGACATCCTGTGTGCTGTCTGACTGCTAGTGAGCGTTGGGATGATGTTTTCATGGAGTTTAAGCATCCATTTTAAGGAGGAATTCTTCTCTTGACTCATGGATACAATAGGGCCACACTACCTAATGTAGCAGATTTTATGTCCTCTGCAGAGCAGTTTAGACAATGTGAATTGCACACCTGTGTTTTGAACTTATAGTGCAGTGAAGGTGTCTCAGTGCTCCAGAAGGAGAAATCCCTGCCAGCCAGCCCTAGCCAGCCAACAGTTAATATTAAGCGCCTCAGCTCATTGAAAATTTAGACAAAAATTTTCTTCTGAGGAACAAAATAACAAGTAAAGCCCGTGTTCAAAAAGTGGAGGGGATGGTAGATGTTCTGAGATTCTGGTTCCTGGCCTCAGCTTCCTGTTTTCAAAAGTAGTGTAATATAAAATATTGTTATTCCCAAGAGAAAGAACCAGAATCAATCTACTACCACTATCTGATAGTAATTTTTCTTTTTCCTGGAGAAACGTTCTGGGAACTTCCAGGTCAAAGAAGGTAGCCTGTAGTTACTTTTGTGTTCTCATATCATTAGACTGTGGTCGGAAGATGGCACAAGTTGCTGTTTGAGGTTAGAATCAGACACCTCCATTCAAATTCAGACAATTTTATTGACGATGGGCCAAGAAGTTTATGCTAAAAGTTTAGTATCATTAAGTTACATCAAGCATAGCTCAACTACAATCAAATACTAATTTCCCAGCTTGAGGGTCTTGTTTCACACTCTGAATGATTAAAATACAGCCTGATCAAACACAGGTTGTGAGACAAATGCAAGCTCTACTTAGAGGTTAACAACCTGAATTCTCTCTCATACCAGTTTTACGGTTATTTAGCTCCATTTACTTTGGTGGAATGAGTCCTGATTTACAGCATTGCTCCAGTGTGGGTTGAAAGCTATGGTATACAATAGCTGTGCTGATGCCAGGCCTCTGGGAGCAAAGCATGTTTGCATTGTGCCTGCCACAGTACTATCAGTTCTGAGGCCCTAAAAAAATCTTTATGAAATCTTGATCCATAGAGAACACATTTGCAAAAAATTATTTTGGTTTCTCATTTTTGGCATTATTTCATCATTTAATATCAGTTATGAGGTATTTTTTCCCAGTGTTTTTTCATTTACCAAGGTAATCCTTGAGTTTCAAATCAAATATATAGGTCAGAGGTTTACAGGGTCCATATTTGAGCATATTTTTGATTGGAACAGACACTATCAACCTGAAATTAAATCTCAAAAATGCTGTCAAATTTAAAAACAAAACCCCAGAAACTAAACAAATAGAATTAGTTATTTTTGGAATGACTTAGAAATTAGTTTACCTCCTATCACCTCTCCCAAACGTGATTTTAAGTTTGCACACAATAGACTACCATTTCTTCAGTTTGACGTGCACCACCATAGGAGGTGTCCTGTGCTGCTTCTTACTTCATATTGACTTCCTAGGGTAGAGTAGGCAGGAAAAAACATCTGACTGGATGCATCTGATCAAGGAATGAGGATCTGTGTTCTTAGCTTGACTCACATTGACACAAAATATTTCTACTGTGGGAAGGCTCAGCAAGCTGACCATGACGAACTTTCAGTCTGCCTCACTGCTAGGTAGATAGAACTTTGCCTGCTGCACTTCTCTTTTGAGATCTTTAACTCATGTACGCTGAGGATATGGAAAAGCATATGTAATTTTGATGTCTCTCCGGTGTACCTTTTAAATCACCAGAATTCCCTTTTCACAGTCCTTCGCAACTGGTTTGTCATGGAAAGCTGCAGAAGGATTTTCCTTGTGAGGCAGGCCTTGTCTGCTTATCCAGTGCAACGGCCATATCTTTGGAGAAGAGATCAGCTCTCTCCTCTTTCCCCATAACATAACCTGAAGTGGAGCAGAAACATCAGAAGTGCAGGGCAGCATTAAAAAGGATTTGTTTCCTGAGACATGTCATTGTTTCTCAGTTCCCCACAGCAGAAACTTTAATGACCTTTCCAGAATGAGTAAGTCAACTGAGTCCAAGATTCATGTTAATTTTGATGACTTGGTATTGAGTTATGATTATTTCTAGCAGGGACAATGTTTTGCAACATCATATTGAGGATAATAGTAAATAAAACCATATTCCCTTGTCTCCCTAAAAAACAACCCCACCATGGTTATTTACCCAATGGGTCTTGGGAGGCTTTAAGGCCGTCACAGATGTCAGGGTTAATGCAAGACAGACTTTGCTGAAAGAAGCAGGTAGCTGTAGTGCCACCTCTCTACTTCTCTTCCTTCCTGCCCTCAATCCTGACTTTAGGGAGCAGATTGAATTTTTTTCTTATGTGCCTGGCTTGCTGGGAGAGCCACATAGCTGTGGTCTGTTTGCTCAACATTAGCTGTGTTGCCCAAGTGTGAAAGCAAGCATGGAGTGTAGATTCTCTCTGACTTCTGTGGGATCTGGAGCAGATCCATGAGGAATGCTACTGTTTTCAGCACTTCCCTTGCTCTGCCTAAGACCAGGCACACTGAGATATGAATGTTGTTACAGCTGCCACATACTATATGTAAGCCACGTGTTGATGATTATTGCTTTAAACTAGAAGGTCTTTATTTAAAATGTTTTCTTCCATCTTGAACCTACCACATTTTGTGTGATACTTAAAGTAAGGGTTTCTATTTTTAATGTTATTAACAGTATACCTGGAATCTACATAATATCACAGTTTGTATTTATAAAAAAAGACTATTTATTTATTTATTGCGCAGACAGCTTTATAGGAACAAAGAACTAGCTCCTAATTAATTGAAACAAATTGACCTATTCATTTTTCAATTGTTTGTATCATTTGGTGTTGTGGTTTGTTTATTAATTCTAGGTCTGCTTCAGTCCACTCCCTCAATAATAGTGCTTTTCTTTAAAATATAATGAACTGTGTTCCATTTTGGAATGCTGTATGGTCAAATCATGTCACTCCTGTCACCCTGCTGAATGCCATGTTATGCTGCCAATGTTTGGAAGCACTGACTGCTGGCTTTGGCAAGACTGGAAAGGAAAGGAAGACCTGGACACATTGACTACATCTAAGCTATTGAATAAAGTTGGTGAGAGACTTTTCCTAGAGGCCAACTGGCATGAAAGAGCTTGACTTCATGTAGCTAAACTGTCTTGCTCTCCAAATCACAGTGGCCACATCCAAAATATCTACTGGAGATCGTGCCTGACCCAGGTTAATACCCAAGCTGTGCTTTGGCATTATCTGGAAGAGCATTAGCAGGCTTGGGCCAAAACTATATCAGGAACCAATTTAGTAGTATGGACATTTTCAGGCCCATGTCTTGCTGGTCTTGTTTAGTTTATTCCATGCCAGAGGGAAACCTCAGTAATTCTGCCAGGAGTCAACAGGAAGCTCCTATTGGTCTCAGTGACCAATATACTTCTCAGCTGAGAAGTATAATCATTAAGTTGTTCACCTCCTTCACATTTGGATTCTTTTTCTCATTCTATTTCTTTACCAAATGAGTACTGAAATGAACATTTTTTACATACAGTAATAAAATTGGGTTGTTACCTGCTCAAAACTTGTCAGTTTTGAACTACCAAGAGGTTTTTCACACAGGCTGAGCCTTTGGGAAAGCCAGCTTCAGCTCCCCTATCTAATAAAGGATCTCATAAGGCTTTGAGCAAGTAACTAAGAACTTGTGTGACTCAGCACCCGGTTTGGATAAAGGGGTAAAAAGCTGCGAGTTGTTGTGATACAAACACACCAGATGGTTAAGGTCACATAAACATGCTAAACTGAAGGGAACATAAAACTCCCTTTGATTTCAGTGGCAACTTTTTTCACATCTCCGGGAAGCGAATTTATTTTAAACCCTGCAAAAAGGACACGAGTATGATGACCCTTATATCATGCTCTGTGTTTCTAGAGATAACTCTGTTCACTGGTACTCCAATTATCCCATGTAATACTGTAATTCACAGTACTATGTTATACTTCTGCCTGCAGCAACATAGATCAGAATCGGCAAATCAGGCTATAATCTTTTTCTCTATTCTAAAGATAAATGGCAGTGAAGGCGAAGTAGATTTAAAAAGCTCATTATACAAAATTATTATATTAGGCCATGCTGTATTACTGAGATTACTTACATGTATTGAATTAAACCATGATTTTCCAATTCTGCAGCAGCAGAATTGGGACATTTTAATCATTGCATTATCAGTTTGGTAGGTAACTACTATTCTGAACTGCTGCTCAAAATGAAAAAAACCTGTGTTGTTTTATCCAGAAGGTTTCTGGTTTCTAGTGCTAACCTTTACTTTTCTTAGAGCTGATATATGATTGAATTACTGAAGCTGACAAGTACTGATCTCAACAACATTTAAGGTAATGCATATTTTGCCTCAGGTTTGCTACAAGCTGAGTGTGCTGTTAATTAATGCAGTCATTTGATGTGCAGCACCTTGCTGAACCATGAGAACTTGATTTTGTGCTTTCATCCAATGTTCCTTTTAGAGTGAAAAGACTCTTTCTTTTTTAATTGACCTATTCATGGATCAGTCTCATAAAAGAGGTTGTAGAACCCAATATGTACATAGTCATACCTGACCCAGGCTGTGAGAATCTTATTTAATGAAAATGTTATGAAGAAAAGAGTTGGGTTGTTGCTCAGAATGGTTTACTTAGAAATGGATGTTTTTTCCCTGAGCTGGGTTTTGAAAAGCAGGAAGTACGGCAAAGCAGAGGAGAAATATTAGACCAAAATTTAATTTTGCCTCGCTTTTCCTTCCTTTTCTATGTTGCCCACAGTCATGAAGCACTCTCCCATGAATGCTTGCATATGGCAGTGGCTCTACTCAAACCTACTGAGATCTTTGCATCAGTTAAGGTTTGCAAGGCCATAATGTGTTTATTTTTGCAGATTGATCTTATGAGAAGTCAAAGAGGGCTTGCATCTCGCTCCTACTGATAATGGTGGTGTTGAAAGTGCTCCATGCATTCCAGGGCTAATGCTCCTTTGGAAGTACCTGCAGATTCCTTTGGTCTTCACCCGAGAAAAGCCTGACTCCCCATTAAAAGAAGAAAACAACCAAAACCTAAGATACAAAACCTCAACACGATAGTTGTGGCCCAAATAAAACATAAACCCCCCAATTTCAGCTCAAGCACTAATTCTGGGGAGCTTTGGGATTAGAGGCTTGAAGCTTGACCCAGGGATGAGTATCTCCATGGTCGTTTTGTGGACAGAAGGATGCACGCTCTGCCCATGTGTGAGTGAGCTGCAGTGTGCAAGGACATAGCTCAGTGGCCTGAGCTGGTACTCCCTGCCTGTTGGCAGAGGGTATCACCAGAGACTCGATGCTTATTCACTAGGCACAGGCTCTGAGCTGTGCTATGCAGCCCTCACCCCAGGCTTCATCTCAGGCTCTTTTTGACCCTCTTTAGCTGTTTTAAAGATGGATCCTTTCAGCTTATATTCTCTCTCTAACAATTTGCTCGCCACCCCCCTCCCCCACCCCCACCCTCCCACCTCTATTTCCACAACTGGACTTACTTTTCCATACTTCCCATTCCACCATCTATCCACTCCATATGTTTATATTTTCCTATTGCTGAGGCACGGCGTGCTGACCTGCCTGGACAGAGCTCCTTTATCACAGAGATAAACATGATGTCCCCCTCACACAGAGTTTCTATCATGTGTGACCTTTCATCTTGAACTGCTATGACCTTTTTTTTATTAATGCTGTACTGTGCTGCTTGCAGAAGCCAGGAAAGAAAATCTTTTGTTTCTAGATAGAATACTGCTAAAGGACATGATACGGTCTTGTTTTTAATCCAGCTAATTAAAATCTGCATGTGCAGTGTAACTGAGAACGCAGCCTTCGCCCACCACTTTCCCACAGGCAGGGAATAAAGGCCTTTAGTGCAGCAGCAGCTAGCCACCCTTGGATAACAGAGAACAGAGCCCACAATTCATCCCAGCTTTCCTTATCATATCTGCGGAGGGCTTTCCCCTCCCTCCCTCCTCTTCCCTCTCCATGGAATCACTTACTGTAGCTATGTGCCTCTATACATCACTTCAGAACGTAATCAAGTTAAAAATACGTTAGCTTGCATTTATCTATGCTCCAGTGAACTCCAAATATAATTCATTTCTAGTAAAAAAGAAAAAAAAAAGATGAAAGAGGGGGGACAAAAGGGAGGGGAAAAGAGAAAGAGAAAGAAAAAAGAGAAAGGAAAAGAAAGAAAAAGTGTCTATTTCTGATCAAATATCAACCCTATTTGTTTAAAAACTGTTCTGCCAAGAACTAACTGAATATCACAGTTTAGCAGTTTACACTTTTGTGTGTTCATTATGTTGGCTTTTTTGGATTTGCTGGATGGTTGTGGTTATTACTAAGGCTGTTTTTTATGTGTGTGTGTGTGTGTGTGTGTGTGTCAGGGAGAGGGTGCCATGGAATATTTTCTTATGAAACATTTCCTTGGTTAGTTTTTCACTTGTTGGTTTTTGTTGGGTAACTGAAGTGAGGAAGGAGGAGGAGAAGGAAGGCAGCCTGGTGGGAGGGAGCAGTGAGGACAGAATGGGAAGCACTAAAATTTAGCCTCCACCTGTTTTCTCTTCCTTCAAGTCATGTTTTATATGATGATGATGAGGTCATCAGGAAGCATAAAAATGTGCCAGGAGATTCGAAACTTGGAAGGAGATTGTACAATGTGAGTAGAAAATACATTTCGGTGCATGTACAGAAGCCCTTCCCCCAGTAATGCACACAAACAGGCTTTCTGTGGGCATTCCCTGGTAACCCACACAAAGAGCTGCTCAAACAGCTGTGCCTTTGGCTAAACACCATCCAGAGGGCTACTACAGAAAATGCTGATTTTTAGGCATTAACTTCACTAACACAAATTCAGTGAAATATGCTTACAATTATTAAAGGAAGGGATTGTGAATCCTGAGTAAGTATGCAACACCTTGGGAAATTATTTCCATTATTTATCAGTAATGAATTATTCATATGTGTGCTGTACTCAGGGAATGATTAAAGAGATATGAAAAACAATGTTTTGAAATCTAATAAGGCTTATTAGGTAACATCAGTCTAACTAAAGCACCTAACATCACAATTTTTAAATATCTAAATATTTTTGAAACAGACAACAGAAAGAATAAAAAACATCAGCAGTACTATGCTGCCAATATATTAAAATATGCTATGTTGATCAAACACAATAGGGCTTCTCATCACAATTTGGTTATCTTATCTTGAACTCTATAAGCGCAAATAAAAATCTGTACACTTTTCTGCTTTTACTGCCTATGGAAGGATAGTATTGAATAAGAAATAGCTATTATTATATTTACATGATTTCAATGTATTATATTTACATAAGACATCATGGAATTACACCAAGCATAGGTTTTTATGTGCTCTGGAATTAGTGTGTTATCAGTAGAACAGTGATAGCCAGGAAGACATTTATCTGTATTTTACCAACTTAAGATTTTCTTTTTTTCATATTTTGAGGAATATATTCAATAATTGCTCTTCAATAGTGACACCTATTTTGACACAGTAAAAAGGTTGTTAGTGTCAAGTCACATATTTTTTATAAAATAAGTGTTTGCATATTGCATAAGCAACACAAGATTTATGAAGCTTCATGTATTCCTTTTAAGTGGGCTAATCCTAATAAACATGGCATTTTTTTATTGTTACTTAGCAGTCTTCCTTAAGCATTAAAATTAATTTGGGTTTTGGGGCACAGCTACAATTTTTATGGGCAGATCCAATGTTAAATAATGTCTTGTAATTCCAAGTAACTAATACCATAAATTAAGATGGTGATTATTGTTTTTGTCACTAATAACTGTTGTTGCAGAGCACTTAAGGGAGAAGGTGCATAACAAGAGCTGAAAATCACACATGGCAAGCAGCATGGCATAAATTGCCTCTCAAAGTTACTGAAGAAAGTTGAACATCAGGATATGCTAAAGGTCAACCTTAATAATGGGGCATGTCTTAGATCCCCACAGTCAGTATTTAATATACTGAAAATCAGAATGCCTTTACTAAGTCCCTAAATCACTTCATACACTCAAAACTGCATCCAAAAAGTTTAGCTTATCACGGGACCCAGAAGGATTTAGGAGGTGGTTGCCGATACACTTGATGAAAAGGGGATCAAAATGGCATTCTGTATTCTCTCATGCGGGACCATTCAGACATTCAGGTTCATCTGTGTCATCAGCAACTGTTTACAGGGATTCCTCTCCGGTGATACCATGGAAAATAAGACCGTGACAAAAGGGCATACCTGAAATTTTGTATCAGTTTTCAAAGTTTTCAGAGTTTCATGGTTTATACCTCTACTTTTTAAGCCACTCTAAATCTTGTGCACAGTAGATATATCTGATCTTCCATAATTAAGAGAATACTCTACATTAAGTGAAAGTTCAGAAAACTAAAGAGGTTGACAATGTCATAGATGGCAGTTCTTTAAAATCTTCAGCTATGGCTGCAGAAAGACACCTTTAAAATGACTGTTCTTCTTTCCTATAGTAACCTCATATCAAAGCAACTACTTAAATCAGTGTCAAAAGAAATGAAAAGAAAAATTGTGATTAAATTTCTTTTGACACTACAAATTCCTCTCACAATCCAATTGTCAGATTTCACTGCATCCCTTCCAAACAAAAGCTAGCTAGCCCAATTGTGCAAGAAAGTTTTATAAGGGTCGGTTAATCACGCCCTTTCTACAAATGATAAAGACCATGGCAGTAATGCCTCATCCAAACTCATGATTCAGGGGGACAGTAGGAGGCAGCTGCTGAATTGCAAACAGATTATGACTCACCCTCTCTCTGACTCTTAAGTAAAAAACCCAAACCAAAACAATAATATGATTAAAAATTACTTTCCCTACCCTCAGAGTTGAGGAAGAGAGTGGCAGCCCATCTGTTCTTGCAAAATAACAAGGTGAGTTTATTACTGGTGGTGAAAGGAGTAGTGTAGCCACATAGCTCTGGAAATAGAAGAGTAATGCTGACCAAATAATCATGCCAAAGTCAGGTTTTACCTACTGAGAATAATTCTATGTAAATAAAAAATGACTTGGGAGCTTGGGATTTGGTCGACTATTAGCATAGTAGTCACAACAATAATCCTAATAAGTAGTTATTAGTCATAGGAACAGAGTGACAGCTCTTGTTAGTTATAGATATAGATATAATTATAGATAACTAATTTTTTATAATTAGTTATATTATTAGTTATAATTTATAATCAGCAATGGGAAGCCTGTGGTAGCGGCAGGAACCAAAGGCTGGTTCTCCTTCAGGTACCTGGCAAAAGAAGTGCGGTGACTTTTGCCAGGTACCTCCCCTCAGCAGAAATGGAACAGGGGTAACTACTTAGTCATGGCATTGTAAAGACTTCTTTCGATTCATTTGTTCCTCATCTGTTGGTAAGGTCTCAATTTTTTCCTGGAACATGATGGAGCAAGGTGAACTTCCATTCAGGGTTTAGCATAAAATTAAAAATGAGTCCCTGCAAGCACTTCTCCATCTTTGGTAAGAAGCCTGGATCCCTTTAAAGGAAAATGAACTGTAATCTGTTTTTACAAATTCAAGCCTCATGCTGTTCCCACTCATGTTGGTTGGATCAGTGTGCCCATCTTCTCCAACATCAGATTTTCAGCTTTCCCTGCAAAAAATAAAGTCCTGAACTGTATCTTCTACCCAACATCAGGAAGATAGTTTTGGACAAGTAGAGTATCCAAAGTGCAGTTTTCTGAAATTGTGCCCACAAGCAACTAGCCAGAGTTTAGCTCTCTCAATTTGTTCACTGCAAATGAGGATGACAGTGTTATGACATTTAACATCAATACAGTAATCCAAAGAAAAGCAAAATAACATGTTTCGCGCATTTTCTGGTACCAAGGGATTACTATTTACTGCTGCTATTATTTAGAAATACCTACATACATATATGTAGCCTTTCTAATTTTCTCAAATTGGAACAGGATTATATCTGAGCAAGCTAGATAAATGTTTACTAATGTGACTAAAATAATTCACGATTCATCTCACTTTTACCTTTTTGTATACTGAGATTTTGAATAATTTCTCTCAGACAGACAAATGCTATGCATACACATGTTCCAACACTTCTACCTTGCTCCCTATCACCATAGAATGATTGTGAAAATCTTTCCATTTGCATGAGGTCAGGTAGGACATTGGTAGCAGCAGACCTGTTACTGCCACTGCCATACTTTTTGGGTTCCAAACAGCCAAAATGTGGTAAATGCATCCCTGACAGCAAAAAATGGAACACCTCTGAAAGTTTCAGTTCCAAGTTTAGCCAGCATCAGATCTGGCATAATTTGTTTTTCAGAGGTGAACGTGTGAGTTCTTAGAAGGAAATACACTTGAACACATGTAGTTGAAGTTTACCTCTGACGACATCTTTGGGAAACACACTGGGACAACTCACAGGGACAAGGCATGCATAAAACCTACAAGCTCTTTACCAGTTGGAAAAGTCGTTCTGTGACAACTAAGAGATGAAATGAAACAAAAAAGACTGAGTTCAACACACATGCAGTTTCTGAATGAAGGCAATAAAAAGGTCAGGAGAGCAATCTGAGTGATCAGCAATGTGGTGAGGCGCACACCGATAGTCCATTTCAGGTGTGCTTTCGTTCAGCTTCTTGTTTTGAGAAAACATCCTTTCAAGCTTATTTTTTGCATCTGCAAGCTAGTTACCTGGATTAGCCTGACACTTAACTTGTGCGCTGTCACTTTGCTCTCTTTCCTGCTAGGGCTGTCTTTGTCGATGCCTGGTCTTGGTGCTTGGAGCTCGAGCTCAGAGTGCTGCATTTTTTGCTTATACATGACAACATTCATGTTCCTATTTCCTTGCCTTTGCTTCTAGAAGTCTATTAACAAACATTAATTTTTTTTTATTGTCTGCCATTTTTTTCTTCTGTAAAATGATAGCTGTCATGTCTTGAAGCTCAGTAACTGTCCTTTATATAAACCTGCAAATTTTGATCAAAATTCTTTGATCTCTGTTTAATTTCTTTCTCTGAATTGCTTTCTTTTAATTTCTAGTTATGGTATTTTCCTCATCTTTCGTCTCAAATGCTTTTCTTCAGATAGGATTTTGTTTTCTACTTTCTAACTCTGTCCTCTCTCATATTTCAAAGTGCTTGAAACTTTCTGATCCCTTATAAAAGTCCTTGCTTTAGACATGCTTTTAAAGAGACTCAGCTGCTCGCACCATGCTTTTTCTGAATTTGTTTATTTTGCAGATTACTGTTCTGGTGAATTAAATTTTTGACTCTTCCATTTGCATCTGGTAACCTAAAAGTTAGGTGGTCTTCATGTCACTTGTGAGGTTAGGATTTCATTTCTTTCTTTGTCTATGAACAGCCAAGATCATAACGAGTTTCTCCAGTGAAGATCAAATGTTGCTATTGGAGCTAAACAAGGTTCTGGAGGGACCATTTTCTTAAGAGTAGTGAATTTAGGAGGCAAATGTAAACTTTCTTAGTGTGATGAAACATAATGTACTCCTGTGAAGGATGTTTTAAAAAAGTGAGAAGTGTTTATTAATCATGCTTTGAACTTACTATATGAGTTGACTTTTCATGTCTGACTTTGACTTAATTAGCTGTCAAATACTATTAATGAAAATACTGTTTTAATTTTTTTTCAGAAATTATTTGTAAGCTGCCTTGAAGAAGAGCCCAGCATAAATTTAAGCAGATGTAAAACTCCTCCTTCTAAGTGTTTACTCCTGGAATGAATCCTGCTGAAGTCCCTGGGAGTAAGGGTAAAAAGCAGCTGGGCCATGATCTTGGAGAGTTGCTACTCTCATTCTTACTAGAGCTTTGTCTTGCTTGGTATCCTGCTTCGTTTCTGTCAGGTTCATTATGGAAACAAATTATCCTTTGTCAGTGTCTTCTTGGTAGATTTAAATAAGTCTTAGCAGATTAGTGAGACACAGGTTTTCTCTACAGAAATTCTGCCAATGTGACTCTGTGGCATACTGAACATCCAGCCATTTTATTATTTCACTTTTAATGACCATTTCAAAGTAATACCCTGAAAAACTAGTAGAGACTCTTCTAAATAAAGGTACAGCACTCGGTACCTCTAGTCTTCTGAAACACACAGTTGTTTACACACAATCTGAATTTTAGTTTCTTCACAACTTGCATGTCTTGTGGATCTGGCAATTTTTAAAAAATTTCATATATTGGCAAGTCAAAATCTTGCACAGCTGCTCCTCCTTATTACCCCCCACCCAAAAATAACCTCCCAACAAAGTCCCCCAAAAAAGCCAAACCCAAAAAACAAGAAGGTTTGAGATAAGTAATCCCCTGATGTTGTGAGAAAACTGACACAGGAAAATAATTCAACTCTCCAATTAAAAGCCTCAGCTTTTCTAATTGCTTTCTTTTAGGCACTTCTGATCTAATGCCACCACTGACTGTTGTATGAGTCTTTTACTTCTGATGGACTTATTTTTTTTTTTCCCACTAGCTCTCAGCTTGTGATAAACACTCCAATTCTTGCCCTAGCTTCCTGTTCCTGATATGCAAAACACATGTCAGAACAACTGGCCTAACTAGAGAGAGAAACTATGAAATGTAAGACAGGAGAAGTACAAACACCAACTCAGTATAAGCTTTAGGATGTTAAAATTGACATTTTGGAGATTTTGGAGATTCTAGTGATTCAGTTGTGTAAACGAATCTGAGAATTTTTTTTTCATTGCTAATATAAATTTCTTTGGCTTGTAAAAATTCAACGAACACATGGCTGTTTCTCATTAGTGGTGGCTGTCACTAAAATGAATATGTTGCTGAGTGTTCAGTTTCTGGGAAACGTGGTTGAAACACGAGCAGCTCTCTCGATGCAGAGCTCAGAGTCAGATGTTTTCAGAGGGGATGTTCCCCATTAAGTAATGACAGAAAACCATACGGAACGCATTACAAATCGAAATACTGATTGATGAAGTGCCTGTGGTCAGCTTTCTACAGAAATGAGAATTTTGAACGTATTATCACGTCAGCATGGAATTGATCTCACGTGCAATCACATTTTGTTTTCATTTCTTTTTTGCTTTACAGTCTCACACGTGCTGTTCCAGATCATGTTTATAGCGAGCAGAACCTCAGACTGAAGGAAATAAAGCGTCAGTTTTGAGCTCTGATGTTTCATTGATTTAGCCCCATTCATAGAGCCAAATAAGTCTGAGTTTGTTCACACAGCTGGTGAGCTATAAACTCTTTCTCCTGTAGTAAACTTCTTCCCTCCTTCCCAAGAGCTGGGAGAGGGGACTCGGAGTTTGCTGGAGCATGCAGGCAGTGGGGAGGGAGAAGTGGGGTCACCTGGTCAGGCAGAGTGGGTCCTGTGCATGTTTGCATTTAGCAGACTAAAAGCTCCTTTTTGTCTTTCCTGAAGTAGATGTTTTCCTTTTCCCACTTAACTCATTTGCAGGGGTTCAGTGAGGAAAATCAACTGGTTCGTGTTGACTTTAGGGCAAGATTGCTTGGTTGTTTGTATTCAAGATACTTCTTACTCTAGTTGCAAGTTCAGGTTTGTCTCAAATACAGTGACCTCTTCTGTTTTACACAGAAAGCAAACAGGGCTGATCATATGAAATGTGTATAGCTATTCACTGTGTACACAGATTGCAAATGAAAGTATGTGTGAGCCACAGCATATTTAAAGAAAAAATATATAGTTAAATAGTAAATTTAGAAACTTAGGTGAAAGAATCTAGTTCTTTTTTTGCCAAACAGTTCTTAAATGGTTCTTTAGTAAAAGCCTGAGCTGGAATAGACTTAGACACATATTTAGCACAGTGTTATGAACACTCGAGTATTTCTGTTTTTGAGATCCCAAGATGAGATTATTAGAGTGGTAAGGCACATCAGGTGTGAGAGCCAAGTCTTGCTTATGCCTTTGCTAATGGAAACTCAGTCAAGTGAATGAAGTTGCTTGGTTTACATTTGCACAGCTGAGGCCACAGGTTGCTCCAGGACTCAAAAATGTGAACATAAGGAGAAAATAACAATCAAATGTCTGCTATGCCTAGAAATGTGAACAGTGGACTGGGTCTAAGAGTTAAAAAGAAGGAGAGAGAAATATCAGGTATTCATGTAAAGCACAAGGATAAACTTTAGGGTCTATTTTTTTCATAATCATTGATTTCACAGAATCAGACCTGATTATTCAGAATTGTTGAGAATGCACAATCTTTAGGTAAATTCTCTGAAAACAAAATCTTTGAGGTTTTGAGCAAAGAATTTTAACTCTCCTAGCCTTCTTAAATACATGTGAGTGCTTTTTTTATTTTTCTAAGAATTAGAAATCTCTTTCAGAGATCTGATTTCTTCCCTTCAGACTTCTGCAGATGTTCTTGAAAATGCAGAACAAATGTACCTTGCTGATAAACAATTAGTTACTTTTCACTTTGTGTTTATTCTTGACAGAAATCTGTATTGGTATGTAAGCAAAGAGTAAGGTTTAAGTGCTTCATTAATACAAAGGATAAATAAATGTAGAATAAAATGAAGAAAAATTTACAAGGAGCTGTTCAGGAATATCAGATTTTAAGTTATCTATAGCCTTCATAATTATTTTGATGTTCCTGTGTTATTAAAAATGTAATGCAAACATCATAGTGATAGTAATGATGAGTTATTAACTGATATTCTACTACCTTTCAGATATTTAAGTTGTGAAACACTGGAAGTCTTTTTTATAGTGATGTTTAGTCATTGGTAATAGATACAGACTCTTAATGGGTCTGAAAAACTTTGTGGCAGGAGGAAGGTTGAGAGAGCTGCAACTATCATTCAGATCACCTTCCTCATGAACAATTTTTTTACTGTACAAGAAGAACTTGCAGTCTTCATGGCTCTTCATATCAGCACTGTGAGCTCTGCTCTCATAACTGTTGCAATTGCACTTTTAGTATTGTCCAGGAATTTCAAGTTTGGGCTTAGACTGGGCACAGATCAGGAAAAACTCACTGAGCTGTTATCTGGCATGAGCTTCAGATCTCATGAATCCTGCTAGTCTTGAAGGATGAAATATTCCAAAGTCCTCACTGAGACTGTTCCCCCAGCCTAAGATGAGCAAAATTCATTGGATAGGAGAGCATCTCTGGTGAGGAAAGGGAAATATTGGTGGCATTTCCTCAAATCTTGTGTCTATTTCAAGAACTGTCAGTGTGGGACATCCCATAGTGCACCGTTTGGTCTGGGATAGATGATTGAGGCTTTGGTGTCAGAAAGACTAATTAGTACTGTACTGGATGCACGCTTGCACATTTCTGACAGTGCAGTCAGTAGATAGATTTTGTGACTTCTAGGCTTGCTCTGCTATGACAGGAAGCAAGGGTGTGATTCCTTGCTCCTAAAGCTGCTCCAAGCAAGGGCTGAGCAGGCTTGTCCTGCAAACCCCTGGCTATGCATTTGAGCTGCTCTCCTGAGCTGGAACTAGGACTGATGTGTATGTGTGGTAAACAAACAGAGCTGCAGAGCGAGGTCGGTCAAATGGATTATCTCCAGGCATGGGCTGCCTTTTTTCTTTCAAGCACTAGGCACTCTAAAACTGATAGACTACATCAATGAACTTGAGATTTTCCCATGGATCAGATTAAATTGGGACATTCCTCTTTCTCCCTCCACTGAAAAGTTTCTAAGTTTCTATTGGGATCTAAATCAGGAAATTAAGAATATAGATATTATTGAATTTATCTTCTCCAGGACTCTGTTTGTTCTTGTATACATGAAGATAACAGCATATTTTGTCTTAGATAAAAATGTTGAGACAGCATTACGTGAATTGCCATAGCTGTTGTTACCATTTTCCTCAAATATGTTTTGTTGAGAGTGAAGATCTGTCAGTATAATCAGCACTAATAGAGATTTCTATTTTCTTTCATTATTGTATCTTCCGAAAGGCTTTGTTCGATTTCATTCCTTTGAGGAAGATTGCTTTATTTTTTAACTTGCCAATTCTTATACATTTCATCAGCCTTAAAAAAATATTTTCAAAATGCTGAAGTAACTGAAGACTTTCTCTCTTTCTCAGATGTGATCTAATGTGGGTCTGGAAATGTTATTACCTGCTATTATATACTAGTGAAACTGGTGTGCTACGGACATCCAAGACTTCTGAAACTCTAGGTCTCTTTAGAAGACCTGGCACTAGTACAACCATTTAGGTTGTACTAGTATGTGTTTTTATTGAAAAACATCCCAGTACAACCTCATCTATAGATATAAAGGCATCTTATGTTGTTTCTTCCCTGTCCTGATATTTCCTTTCTAGATTGAAATAGGTGATACTGCTAAGAGTAACAGTATAACTGCACCAATATTAGATGTTGTATTAACTACATCTGACATCTTGTTGAAAGTTGCGACAGAGACTGCTAAGTGCTAGTCTGTTCCGAAACCAAGATTTAAGGTCTAATTCCACAAAACTTCTTTGCTTTCTTTTTAGATTGAGGCCTTTTGTCTGTTTGGCTCTCTTGGAAGATTTTTTTATGGTTAGATTTATGCTGCCAAATCAGATTGGGATTCAGACTTCGGGTAGGACTTTGGGTGTTATTATTTCTGTCTCATAATAATGATAAGACAAGGGTTAGGAACAGTGTGAATGAAGAGTAAGGCTTGAAGCTTTTGGAGCAGAACTAGCTCTCACTAGAAATGAGTACATGCTAATGTTGCATTTCTTTTATGGGGCTAATTTTGAGCTTCCCCAGAATTTTTGAGGCAGTCATCTGAGATCTAAACAGCAAGGCTGCCTAAAAAGTAAACACAGGATTTTAGATGTGGTGAGCAGATCAGATTGGATATGAGTTCCAAGAATGTACAAAATTAAATCTGCTTTATTTAGCAGCAGAGCACTTACTGCACAGTGGTAGCACCACACGTGACTCATCTCCAATGTCGCAACACTGCTAACCAGAGAGATTGGACACAGAGATGACTGTTCTTGGCCTTGCTGGGAATACCAGTAAGAAGTCTGCCAGTCATGTTGTTTCTCATCTCATGTGCTAGTCATATACAGAAAAAAAATATTTTTCCCTACTAAGTCACACCAGGTAGCACTTAAGCAAGAATTACAGCCACTGGATTTCCATAGGCTACTTCAGGACTCCTCCCATTAGAATACAACTGCTAGGTGATCACATCTGGTCATCAGAGAGCAACTTGGGGCCTACTGATTCAACAGAAAAACTGGTTAGGACCTGAGCTTCCTAGTCAGTATCATGTATTGATCTGCAATTTCAGTTCTTTAAACTACTGATTATGTAACACTAATCGTTACTATTTTCCAGAGTGACATGAGTTTGCCACCACCTTTTGCTTTTCTGGAATGATGTGAGACACAACCTTCACCCCCCAAAAAATCCCCAGACCTTTTCTTTTTCTGCCCATCTCACCTGTATGGTGCAAAACCACCTTTGCTAGAAGGGACATCGGTTATTGCAAAGCCAATATGCATTGTAGAGTTTTGCTTCTTTTTATGCCTCTAATTTATTTTTAATTGTCTGATTACTGAAAAGATTAAATACAAAAGGAGGACATAAAACAAAGGTAGTACATCTTTCTTTTTCTCAGGGCCACTCAGCTCACAAGACATCTGAAACAAGAGGGCCCTTCTATGTCCCAAAGCAAGAGCATGTTTTTCTGTTCATGCTCTCACATTCTCTCTTGCTCTCACTTGCTTTAAAGCATACATCTGACACAAATTAATCTGCAGGGTTTTTAGTCATTTCCCATCCGCTCCTGGGGCAAATTAGACTTGCTGATGTTGTTTTGGCCTAACCCTGAAGCAGCATGAAAGGAATGGCCCAGAGGGAGAGCGAGCATGTTCTCCTTGGCTCTTCTTCCATGTACTCTCTGGCCTGTTCAACAAAAAACCGAGTTCAATTGGCCTGAAAGGCACTGGGAGATTGAAAAACCCTCTGTAGTACCTTAAAGAACCAAAATTACTTAATTAATGTGGAGACCATTATGTGCGGTTACCATATGAATGAGTAAGTGGACTGCCTGAGTTACAGAGCAGGAAAGAGGAAAGGATATCTGAGGTCAGACTTGTCAGGGTAAAGGAATCCTAAACAATGAGGGCATTGGTTTAAGATTTGAGGAAGAATTTGAAAAAGAGCCCTGAGAGTGAAATTAAATGAAGCATGGGAGAGTATTAGTGGAGATTAGCAGTGCTGTGAAGGAACCCAGAGTAGACTGCCAATCGCCCCTAAGCACAGGCAGCTTTAACTGAGCTGCTGCAGACAGGAATCAGGCAGTACACTGCTGGAGTCTGACTGAAAAGTATTTTCTTGAGCAACCATAAAGAGTTTCTCTTCCACACCCCCTTTCTTTCACTGACTTCTGAAAATGAACATGCCCCCCTCTTAGCTGCATGTGGAATTTTTTGGTGTTTTTTTTTTTTTTTTTTTTTTTTTTTACCAGACAGACTTATGACAGAAGTAGGCAAATCAGAGTAAAGATTTGAAAAGCACTCGGATACTCTCAGTGTAAATATGAGATTCACTTAGAAGCACGGTGTTGTTGTCATGAGCATGCTGCTTCAGGAGAGGACAAAACCTAGTGAAACTAATGAAATCAATGGCTGTGCTTATAGTTGAAGTCTGGGAAGGAACTGATGGGATGTATTTGCCTGCATATAGAAAGAAAGAGATGGATACTGGTTTAGTGAAAACTAGATTATTTTTTCAACACATGAGTGCTTAGTGATCTAAATTTTTCAGAGCTCTTTGAGGCCATTTCAAGACTTTTCTCCCTGGAGTTTATCTTACTAGCTATAGTTTCTAGAAACCAGTATCTGTAATAGAACAAGTATCCATAGGATAAGAATCAGCTGAACATAATATTTTGTCAGGTGTTGACTGCAGTATTTATTTTATTGGCTTTGGTTTCATTTTCTGTCTTTTTGAAACAATATTCATTTACACGTTCTGGAATAAAAATCCTGACGGCTGGATATGAGTTCCTAGCACTTTTCCGACCAGCTATAAACAGAATTGTTGCTAAAAGCAAAGAGAAAGTGAATCATCTCTCTGAAAAGACCTCTGTGTTAAGTTTTCCAGAAGACAATGGACTAGATCTTGGGTAACATTTGCAAAACTGTCCACAGAATCCCAATGTGACACCTGTCAGAGCCTGTAGGAAGTCAGGGATCATATTTAGACTACAGTCAGATATAACTTATGCTCTGAATTGACTGTATGCCTTGGTAGGACCTAACAACCTTGACGAATAGTAATTCAGTGCTTTGGTGTTAAATGCTGCTGTACTGTGATAACCAATAGCTGGAAGAAGCTATTTATTGTGGGGTGGTGAGACACTGGAAAGGTTGCCCAGAGAAGCTGTAGATGCCCCACCCCTGGAAATTTTTAAGGTCAGACTGGATGGGGTTTTGAGAAACCTGGTCTAGTAGAAGGTGTCCCTGCCCATGTCTGGGGGGTTGGAACTAAGTACTCTTTAAGGTCCCTTCCAAACCAAACCGTTCTGCAGCTCTGTGATTGTATGGACTAATATCCGCCTTTGGAAAGCTGCATTGTATATCTTTCTCTACATCTTTAGCCATGAATACTCTAGATAGTCTGGTATTTTACAATTGAAAACTCAGTCAGTGGGGCAGAGCCTTCCAAAGCAGGTCCTGCATCCTCTTGGGGCATCAAGGGAACTTGTGTGACTGAACTGCCTCTGTGTAATAGACCAAAATGCTTATGTTGCCTTGTGAAGAGGCATTTTTAAAACATTACTGGTTTATATGCCTAAAACACTTAAGTGCTTCTGGGAAAGGGGGTGGACCCTGACTGTTAACAATCCTAATAGTTTTCCAGTGACACTGAAACTGTAGTCTGGCTGGTGTTCTAAAATGGAGTGAATTAGTGGAATCCTCACAAATGTTGCTTCACTGCATAAACAGCTTTTCAGAAGCAGATTGGATGACATTTTCCAATGTTCCCCTTTACAGCAATTGTTTCATTTCTCTGCGAAAGAAAAATTTAAGTAATTGGAATTTTCCCTCAGGATAGGAAAAAGTCACCCCCTTTCCAACCCTTTCTTTATTTTCCCATCTATTAATTTAATTGAAACCAAAATTGTTTGAAATATTAAATACCATTGGAGGTCTCCCATAACTAAGGCTGTAGCTGTGAGGGAAATGCTTTTCTAACCTGCACAACTTTTGTATTTTCCTAAACATGCCTATTCTGCTCTGAGACAAAATCAAGTCCCTTTAAAGCCAGGAGTACTTGTGCTTGTGTTGATGTACAGATGTTAACATTATGAGACTAGTATGTAACGCCCCAGAAGTTTCAACTTGAAAATACCTCATTTTTTATTGACCAAAGAAAAGGTGGCTAAAAAAAAAATGAGTTGTTCCACAATTTCATTCTCTATCCAGAGCTTGAACAAGCCTGCTAGCAGGGCACTGCCCTTCAGCTGTGTGTTCTGCAGGTTAACACAAAGGCCGTAAGAAGTTTGAAGTTGGTAGGAATCAACACAGATAATGGCCCCACATGTACATAGCCAGGCTGCCTTCAAAACAGACCTTGCCAACCTGGCTGAGTGAGGATTGAATTCCCTCTGGAGAGCAATGTTGCTTTAGGAGACATGTGACTCACTAGTCACCTGCTCTGTAGCTGTCATGCAGGACTTCACTGGTAGTTTTTCAAGCTAGGCCTGACTAATATTTTCCACCTGCTCTAATGGAGTGTGTATGAGTTGCTTAAGCTGTACATTGCAGAGGAGATGCGTTCAGGCAGTTGGCCGTAGGTGCAGCTGGGATGCAGAACTACCTGTGTTGCCACAGGTGAGGCCAGTCCCTAATAGCAAGGGAATTTGGACACAGCAGCAGAACCAAACCAACCTGACCAAACATGTTGTGTGTTTATGCATTATTGGTGGGGGTTTTTTTGGTTGTTGGTTTTTTTTCATGAAAAAGAAAATCACACCATATAAATGAGAAACAAATATGAAGTTAAGGTGGTTTTGCTTAACTCTAGAGCTAAAAAAGTTGACAGAAATTGCTCACCGTCTAAACAGACCGCATTACTTCTGCTAACAATAACATGTGATGCTCCTGTTAATTCTGACTTGACCATGGAGTTACTCAATATATTATGCTGCCTTATAGTGGCGATTGCCCATCATATGGCCTAAATAGAGTTAACAGCTGAGTGTGACTGTTAACGTAATGTGTAATGGCCACATTTTTTTGAGTATTAATCTAATCAGCACTGCAGGACATGTTTAGCTAAGAATACTTCTTCTGTGAAATACGTTGCAGGCAATATATTCCTGATCCATAAACTAGCCCTGTTTCTCCCCTCCCATCTGAATAACAGCAACTTTTTATTGAAAGATTTTTGTGTAACTTCAAGCAGACTTTAACCCTGACACTGCTTCATAATGAAATATAATTGAAGAAATGTGATTTCACTGTAAGAGGTTTTTCTCTGTCCTTTCCAGTTCATAGCAGTTAGAAATCCTTTGCCTTAGAGCTCACATAGGAGAAAAACCTGTATTACTTAAACTTCTAAGCTTTTTTCATGTGTGAACTGTAAATATATTAACTTTCAATGATTCACAAATTAAGCTACTAAAAATAAAGGCAGAGAGGCTGGTAACTTTGTACAAAAGGTTTTTTAATTATCAAAAAACCCATGAAAACAGCCAAAATCAAGAAAAAATGAGTGATACATGAGATCAAAAACTACATAGTTCTTTTAAAGGATTCTGAATAACTAATCCATCATTAAGATTCCGTTTAATGGCCAGTGCTCCTTCTAATTGGTTAAACTACTTAAGAAAGTATTTCAGTGCAATCATTAGCATAGAAAGCCTGATTGTTTATGCCTTTTGATCACTGATGCTATCAGGGAAGAAGTTGGATTTTAATATTCTTGAGAAGGATGTGTAGAGTTCTGAGTGCCATCCGTGCTTCTTGCTTGTAATATTATATGTCTAAAATCCTTCAGTTGCATATAGATATCATCTTATTTCCTCTCATTAAATGTTTTCATAATAATACCCTTTTTGTACTATTTATTATACACTATCCAGTGAGCTTCTTGGGAATCAAGTAACTTAGAAGGAAGAGGTAGAGAACACATTCTTTTTGTAGATTGTGTGGACTATATGGGTTGTATCTTGGAGATAAATACTAGCTTTGGGATTTTTAATGGTGTATCTGACTTCTTATGATTCAGTGTGAGTTGTAGAGGCTAAATCATCTACCATCTGGATTTCATCTGTTTATATTTGACCTAGGTGAACAAGATCTACCAGAGTAGGGTTAAAAGTATTTACGCAAAGAATTGTATGCACTAGTTTTGGATTAGCACGTTTATTGGCATGTTCTTTTGCTCTGAATATTGAGAAGGAATCCTTTCAGGTGAAGCTTTCCTACTGCTTCCAGTCTTGAGACACTGTTGCCTTACTGGGTTTTAGTTTTGGTAAAAATCAAATCAGCCCAGAGGTACGATTCATGCCATGAAGAATGTCAAATTATAATTTGGTTGGTCTGAGGACATACTGAAAGTACTCAAAAGAGTCCATGGCATTTGTCATGGCCTAAATTAATTCTTAGCATCAGCAGATACTCTAATATTGTTTGGTCCTTAGTGACACCTGGTAGTAGAATTCAAAGGATTATCATCTTTAGCTTTAGAAACTATAATTGTACTGTATGTAGTTGTATGTTTTCTGGACTTAAACCAGCAAGAAATTCATACTAAAAAAATCCATTATGTGTGCACATATGAAGCTGAAATTTTGATCTAGAGAACCTGTACTGGTTGTATTATCCTGCTGCTGCCTTGGACAGTAGCCAACAGTAAAGCTGATTTTAAAAAGTCTGTCAAAGCTAGTGTCAAAACATTCTTTGTTAGGCAGGTAGATAGGGGCATTTTATGTTAATCTGCTTCAGACTGAGGCTAGAAAGCCGTTTTTAAAACCACACTTGTTTCTGAATTCAAAACTGTGCTTCATGAATCATAAGCCCACATTGCACTCATAGGTAGACTCCATTATTTTGAGTTGTCTTTCAAAATGGTGATGGGAGCACACCCACAGAAGTTGAGCTGATTGAATAATGACACAGTGTAGAATTATCTGACACATTTTCCTTAGGTTCAGGATGTTTTCAAGAAAATTTATTTAGAAGGGGCAATATTTTACACTGATGAGCAACTTCCAAGTTCTGGAAATATTAGCTATGCTGTCTAGCTGCTCTCTGCCTACATGTGCTCATATGCTGCTCCGGCATGCAGGCTGGAGGATGCAAGTGAAACTTTTGGTTCTGAAAAGCCTCATCTGCCACTCTCCCCCAAGTCCTGCTTTCTGCTGATATGTTTGCCAGTAAAACCCAACCCTGTAAACATTTGCAGACACCAGTCATAAAAGTAGGCCAGGCACAGCAACAGTTAAAGATTAATAAAAAAATATTAAGAGTGACAGAAAGTAGGTGGGTTGTGTTCCCCTCAGCTCTCCCTGTCAGCTATCCTCTTAGGAGCATTTTGCTGGGAAGGAAAATAGTCATTGTGGCTGCTGTTACAGGTTGCTAAATGTTTGATTTAGGCAAAGCTTGCAGATTGGATTTTTTATTTCTGCTTACACAGACTTTATAGTATTTTCCGGAAAATCCTTTTCAAAAAGTCTTTGGATCATTGTAACTTAGTTACATCAACAAGTTCAGGCACAGTCATTCATTTCCAGTCATGGCCATTGCAATTTAGACTGCAAAGGAAAAGAAACCTGAGGAGGGCGGCTGTTTCAAAATGAAAGGCGTGATGGCTGCCCACTCAGCTATTTAGTCAGAGGTCTTGTTTAACACTGTCCTGAGTTACAGGAATTCTCTATTTAGCAGCCTGTTGTGCCATGTACCCCCCCGACATGTATGCAGAAAACCTCTGTCAGCAATCATGGGGAAAAGAGACAGTTTCATGAGGTGAGTGGGAGGTTATCCCTAATTACAAGTGTGTTATACCAGCATTTTATTTCAAACCCTTCTGCTCACATGCATGATTCTTTCAATATGCTGCATACCTGACTTGTGAAATTCTGTGGCAATTGAAAGGAAATATCTAGGAAATGCCTAACTTGGGGAAGTGGATATGGCAAAAATTCATATAAGGTTACATGTTGGTCAGAACAAAAGATAGTGCATAACTTGCTGACTGGTCGGGCTCCCGATTCTGCAATGTACAGAAAAGTAGATACACACGTTGCACACTTATCAGAGAGGAATTAAAGCTGAGTATCTAAAGCATTTAGCAATTCTCTCTGGAGTCAGATGCATTGGCTATCATCAGTATAGGAATTAATAGGTTTTTTTAATACAGATGAGAAAAAGCTAGAAATCTCTGCCACACATTGAAAACACATTTGTGGGTCTGAAAGGTTTCTTTTGACTATGCCACTTGGCCTAGAAAGTTTCTCTCTACTGTACAAACTCTGCCTCAGAATTGTCATGGGTTATCATTTATTTTCAAATTCTCCTTTCAGAGTAGAGTATATGTCTCAGTGTGTTTCAGCACTGGAAAGCCACAGTTTTGAGTGGGATACATAATTAAGAGTAATAGAACTAAGTCTCAAGAGTTTTCTGTGCAAGGGAACCCAAATAGTGTCTTTAGTTCATTCTTAATCCCTGTGCTTATATTAAGGGCTGCTATTAACTTAGTTCCAGACTGAACATGGTTATCTTACTCTCAGCAATAAAGTTCAAACAGTAACAGCTCTCTGTTACTTTACTGGATAACGTCATATATAAATTTCCTGTTTATCATTCCTCTGAAAGCTCTAAGAGGAAGAAGTGAAACAGAGTTCTTCTGAGTACATGGTCGAAAGCATCACAGCTTCAAAAGATCAAAATGGCTTGCCTTTTTTGTAGCATGACCTTAAAGAGTGTATACCTGTCCAGTTTGCTTCTAAAAAAGCTGGCTAGACTGCAGATGTGTTACTTGTAAGAAACATTAACATTCTGAAAACACAGAGAGTGTCCTTCCTATAGGCAGCATATAAATTTGAAAGATTTCTTTGTTTAATTAAAGGAAATTATTTACCTAAATTGTAACTTCTCTGGCAGATAGAGCTGCAGGTATCACACAAGATTTTCTGCCTAATGGCTGTTTACAGTAAATGTTGAACTATATTGTGTTCTTATTTCGGTGTAGGAGATTTCTAATTTTAAGAAACTATTAAGCAATGATTATATTCTGCATTGTTATATTTATTTCCACTTTAAAACATTGACTTAATCTAATTTTCATAGTCTTATAGGAATTTTCATGGTCATTTACATTGCTTTATATTCTGTAACTAGTAACAGGCACTGGTCTTCCTCTCCCTTTTGTGCTCTGAGCACCTGATATGTGACGCTTTTTTAGTTGGCTTGGTTTTGTGGTATCCTAAAAAAATATTTCCGAAACCTTTTCTATCACTAGATTTAACACCATCAGTGTAGCATCTGACACTGTCCTGCCTAGCAAGGATCACTTTTGAGGCTTAGAACACCTGGTTATCTCGCTGTCACAGCTTACTGGGCCATTTCTGTAACATTGGTCTTAGAAACTAGTCCATAATCATCAGCTTCTTTTCAGACAGTTTTGAGTGTTCCCAGTGATGAGCTGGCACAACCAATCACACTGTGTGATAGAAAGTCAGTCCAGAAGGTGTATTTGACAAGCTGCTATTATAAAAAATTCTCCTTTCCCCCTGTCTAACTGCCTGGTCACATCTGTTTGGCTTCATCCCTGTAATCTGATGAAACTGATAGAGGAAATGTTTGCTATGAATAATTCAAACTCCTCTGAATTCCCCAGCTCTTTACTTTCCCTCCAGATTTCCATGTGATCTGAAGAAATAGGTTTACCCCACGGTACTCTTTAGCAATCCAGATGCACCAACCTTGAGCTGAAAAGGTTATGTTTTAGTAGGAATGTAACTGTTGAAAGTACACAAGTAGTCTTTTCAATGACCATCCTTATTTCCTTCAGGATGAAGACCCTAAACTTGGGCTTATATTTAGAGTTACGTAGAAGGCTTAAAATTAACATGAAAAATTGTGTCTGGTTAATATGGCAGTTTGTAGAGAGTCTGTATCAGGACCCTGAGATTAGCTCAATTGGTTAGAGCACGATGCTAATAAGACTGAGATTGTGGGTTTGATCCCTTATGGGCCATTCTCTTAACAGTTGGACTCTATGATCCTTGTGGGTCCCTTCCAACTCTGAATGGTCTGTGATTCTGCCATCTATTCAAAAAAGTCACAGCTGAAATTGTTATCGCGTGCATGGCTCTTCTGCTACAGCTTTTCCACGTCTCTGAATGTAATAAGAATAGGTTGATAGTTGCATTTCATTTTGCATTGCATTTTCATATCCCAAAATCTGCCATTATCTGCTTCCCCTAAAAGGCAGAAGAATCCCCTGTCTCCTTTTTGGTCTGTTTACATACTTTTGGACATGCTTTATCACCAAAAACTCTTTCCTGTTTACAGATTCAAGGTATACAATGCAATGCAAAAATTGCTACCCACAGAATAAATTCAGGCATGAATGTTTTATAAGTAACTCCAAGACTTCCAAATTACATATTGTACTAATTAGGTATAAAGAGTCAAATTACATGGCCAGAATCGCCTGTTGCTGCTTGTGCAATTTGCAAAGCACAGAACCTCCTTTATCTATACCACGATTCTACGTCTATCAGCCTGCTGATGTTTGATGATTCAGAAGCAACTTTTCCTAATGTCAATACAGGTCATTGAAGTATCCTTGGAGATTTAAGTTGTGGCTTTTTTATATCCTGACTCAGCTAGGTTTCTGATTCTAGGTTCAGACTCACGACCTTGCTTTGTTTTCCTGTTTAAACCACAGAAGATGTGAAATACTGTTGTGAAGTATACGCGGGAGAAGCATGTTTTCCATATAATTTTATTGCAATCAGTGAGATTGTCTTGGTGCTAAGGCATTTCATTAGAAGTTGGATAGTTTCTGTTACAGAAGTAATAGAGTGATATGAGTGGAACAAAGATGAAAGTGTTTTCAACAGTATATCTTGACGAAGCTGAAAAAATAATTTACACAACATTTCAGGTGATAGTTGTCCCTTTTATTTTCTAACTAGCATTTAGCCAGGTTACTGTCTGGAATCTGAGTATCACACTTAAAGTGAGACAGCAAACAACTGTGGGAATGTCCAGGTTGAAGTACAAAAGCAAAACTACGCCTTTGTGCGTATATCCTTGATCATACCAATACTGAATATAAATATCTTGATAATATCTGAAACCAACTTACCTTTCCAAAATTAACCCCAAAGTTGGAAACATTGCAAAGGGGTGAATTTCAGAAAGTTCTTGCCCATAGCTTGTAAACTTTGAGCATTTCATTTATTCTGTGCCTCATGGGGATATAATGCTTATCAGTATGGAGTACAGAGGGGAGATTTAAAGCAAGGATAATTGCAGGGAGCAACATGTATTTTATTCAAAAGATCAGTGGCCCTTTTGGAAGGCACTAAGCAGCACGGAAAGGAGTAATAATTTGGAGGTTCACACTTAAAGGAGGAAGGAGATACCTTGTATTAGTCCAGCTTTGCGTTCAAATTAATCTCCCTAAGCAATGATATGCGTGTATGTAATGTGGTGTGATTCTTGGGGCTGTTCTGCGCAGAGCTGAGATCTGGACTTCAATGATACTTGTGGGTCTCTTCCAATTCAGGATATTCTATGATTCTATGAACATTTCTGTGAGTACGGACTCACTATATAGCCTATCTAGCATGCTGAGCGTTCTGTTTTCTGGCAACTAGTTATTAGAGACTCCTTTAGAAATGAAGAATCTGGGCTCTCAACCTTATGTCCACACAGGAGAAGACAGGATTACCTACATTAAGTTTGAATAAATAGCAAGTAAGTGTGTTAGACTAGGGGCAATCAATGATCCAACTCCTCTACTAAGAAAAGCCAGCATCATTGTGATAGCGTTAGAACATCCTTCTGTGATTGAAAACACTTGTAAGGCAGTGCCAGCATGTTGCTGTTTACATCCAAACAATAATCAAGGTCTCACACAGTGATGATTTGTTGTCAACTATTTTTCCCATACTAAACAAGTCTGACACTAGCAGCCCACAAGCTAATTAACTCAAGTATCTGGCATGGGAATCTACATTATAGCTATCAGCAGAATATCCACAGAACTGAAACAACCAGACAAATCAACTGATGCTCTGGAGAGATGAAGAGTGTCTCCTTGAGGTCGAAAAGAAGAAAGATGAATGTTGTTAAACAGGATTTCCACTCCCCCCACCATAAATTTATTTCTTAGGGTTCTTTTCTAAACAAAACATTGAAAGAAAACACTGAGTTGAATACTTTAGGCTGAATATTGGTCACTTGTACTTTTATTTCCTTATTACTTTTTATCTCCCTTTTCAACCTTTCTGCTTTACTTTTAACCTGTTCTTAACACACAGAAGTGGGTTCTGGCATCAGTTTGCTTTTAATATCTGCCCAGGTTCCTTGATGAGACAAGACTAGGAGATGCCTTGCTGTTCAACAATTTTGTTCCTGCCTTTGGGATACTGTTGGCATCACATACTCTTGGGGCAATCAGAATAAAGAGCGAAAGTTCCAGGAATTCAACACTGTTGATAAGGTGTTGCAGTAGGCTGGAAGAGTTGAGCTGTTCAAGACAAAAGGTAACAAGAACAAATTGAATGAACAGGACATTAATATTTTGATACCTTGTCAAATGCTCATATTTCAGGGTTTTTTTTCTATATGTCTTATGGAATTAAAAGAACACTCATCTAGTTTGCTATCACTCCCATTGTATTCAAGCAGAGCTATGGATTCTCAGTCCCTTTAAGAGTGGGGTCTGAGTTGTCTTCTAAGCAGGAAAAAATGCCGAATTAATATCCTCTCACCACTGTAACACTGAAAGTGAACTTCCTTATTTT
The DNA here is from genome assembly GCF_003945595.2 of Pipra filicauda. Taxonomy (NCBI): domain Eukaryota; kingdom Metazoa; phylum Chordata; class Aves; order Passeriformes; family Pipridae; genus Pipra; species Pipra filicauda. Next base: position 2,201,658 of record NW_024104665.1, on the reverse strand, counting down.
AATTAAAAGAAAAAAAAAAGAGTGATGATCCTGTCCTCATGAGCAAGGAATAGATATGTATATAATAGATATGTATATACTTTCTATACAGAAAGTCTAGTTTAGTAGCTAAAGACAGGTCTCAGGATAACTAATAGAGACATAGATTTTTTTTAATTGAAGAAAATTAGATCCCTTTTGAGCAGACCGACAAGAGCTGTAGGGTCCATATTGTCTAAGGAATTTAAGCATTCGGCTCACAGGGTCATATTTACACGCTAAAGTACTAGTGAGAACTATTTGGTAGAAAGTCACCTTTCTCAGTAAGAGACTGTTGAGAATCATGGGTCAATCAGAAAATATGCAGAAGAGAGGGCTGCTTCTGAAAACTTGCCTCTTTGCTGAGTATGTCTCTTCAAAGTCATGTGTTTCCCTCCAATGCTGCGGTGCAGTGATCTGTTTCCATCTACTTTTGTATAGCAGATATGGGCACAGATTGAGAGTTATAAAAGATATTTCTTACCTTCAAAACCAGAGGAGTCAGAGGTGACTCATTATGTTAAAACTGAATTTATTGTGTAGAAGAGGAATACAAGATTCATTAACTCCCAAGGTAATATAAGCAGAGAGATCAAGGACTTCTCAGATCTGTAAGGAGCATGCGTACTCCCTTGAAGAAGAGGAAGCCTGAATAGCTGTGCTTAAATCAATAACGAGCATATCTCCAATTATAATATGATTGGATAGATTAGAGAATTGTGATTTGGGGCCTAGACCATTCATCAGTTATTAAGGAGTGAGTCTACACTGTCATTTGAAAGGACTATTACGTCAAACATCATGTCAACTTGCTGTCAGTTGGTCTAACTCCAGTAACAATAATGGAACTGCAGCAACATTGAGCTCAATTTCTGAACATATTGTGCTGAAAGAAGTGCCACGGTGAGCCAGAAGGGCTCCTTTGCCAACACTTGAGCTCTGAAACTTCTGTGAGTTGTCTGGTATTGGAAGCCCACAGAAATCTAGTTCTGAACTGCACGTTTTGGGCCTGATCCATTATGGTCAGTCCAGTTAAACTTCCAGGTAAGCTGAACGTAAGTGATTATGTGAAGTTGCACCTTTTGCAAGCAGACTTGAAGCTGGATTTACCCATTTAGCCTCTCCAGATTTGAAATTATCCCAGCTTCGTGGCCAATTTCAAACAATGACTAAATAAAGAAGGGGAAAAAAAACCCCAAACCCAAAACAAACCACCATAAACTTGAACTCTGGTTGTCTTGCCGCTGTTTAATTTGGGGTTGACATGAAAATTTAGTTGGACGTGTGGCAGCGTTAAATTACATTTATTAAGAAATAACTTTCGCAGCACTGCATACACTTTCTTTTGCTCATTTTTGCACTGAGCGGTAAGATTTCACTGCAGTATTCCTTTCTATGTTGCTGCTGTGTGATATGAGTGTTAATCATTAAATTAATTTCTGCTTATGCTGGGCATTCCACAATTTTTTTTTGTTTGTTTGTTTTTATTTCCCAAACTTTGCTCTCATCCTGCCTTGGGTCATTTACTATCATTCAGTTAATCCACTCTAGCAGAGTGGCAAATGAGATTGATGCTGCTGCCGATTCCCATCAGTTTTTAATTTCATAATTGCACGAGAGAACATTGTGAAAATGAAGTTCATCCTTGTAACGTAGTATGTATGTTAGCTATATGGAAAATGATCACGAGTAAGTCTATATCAGGTATAGGGCATTAAATTAAACTAATTTGCTTTAATCCTTTACATGGAGGCTGTCGGTTGTGTGCGTCAAATCCGAAATTATCATGTTCAGCAAAGCCAGGCACACTGTTATGTTTTATAAATACTTTTTGTTACAGAATAGCTTCTGAAAATAACAAGAAAAAGAAATGTTGCATGCAACAGTGATTTTAGAAGGTTCCATTCTTCCCATTTGTCCTTGCTTGCTCTCTCGTTTGTACATCTCGTAGCCTACACATTTAAAAGTTCCTAGATAGATTCCGTAAGTCCATGTATAAGAGAGAAAAAGGCCTCTCCTGTGGGTGCAAGTTTCCTAAAACTCAGAGGCACAAACTCCTCTGAGATACTAAGCAGTTTCAGACTAGCCACATTTAGTAACTCTTTAGGTTAAGTCTATTGAAGCCTCCAAAGAGATGTCTTTAGGAATTGCACATCCCGATTGCAGTGTGGACATAATGTGAGTCAGTCGTGAGGCATCCTGTGTGTATTGTGAAACTGCACAAAGGGTCAGATCAGTGTGCACATCAGGGTATAAGTGCAATCATGCCTTAATGCACATCTGTGCCTAGGGATGTATTGGAAGTGTCTTCAATAAGAAGACCTCATCAATATTTTTGCAGCTTATGTTAAGTTCTGTAAGAGGCCGCTGAACGATTTAATAAAATTTTTTTAAGATGACACAACCATTCTGCAAACCAAGTGCCACATACTTAAATAGTTTAAGACTAAGGAAGGCAAGATGAGGACATGTTAGCAAAGAAGGTCTCCTTTTGTTTTGATTTAAAGTTGACTCCTGTCACAAAATGTATTCTAGTACTTTGCAGAAAGCATACTTTTTTCAGATTCTACTCAGTTTCCAGGAGAAGATATGCTAAGATATCTAACTTCCTCCAGAGAGAGACTAATGAAATTGGTTAGAGCAAGGATGAAGCAACATAGCTCTCCTCTGAACCTAGGATTGTCATTGTGTTTCTTGTGTCATTGAACACACATGACTATTGTATTATGGTAATTCCCAGAGTTAAGAGACCAGGATCCAACATGTGTCAACATCTTTCATATCTCTACATTCAGGTTTCTGCAAATGTGGGACTCCAGACAGATGAGCTGAATCAATTAGTTCTTTCATGAAAAAAACAATGCAAATGCTAATTTAAGAGTTCCCATACAAGTCCAGTTACAGCACATGGACATATAGAAATGCCCCATCTTGATAATGTGACCCTGTGTAATGCTTATAAATGTTTTAATTGTTGCTCAAAAGGAGAACATGTAGTTCTCCATGTTATCTGCTCCTTGGGGAAAATGATGGTGCTGAGCAGAAGTACTGTTGGTATGGCCCAAAGAGTGAGATGTGTTGCAGTCTCAGCACCAGTTTTGCATACAGGGAAGTCAGTGGGAGTGCAAGTTATTTAAATATAAGAAAAATCTAATTGCTGGCAATCATGTGATTACTTACAATTACTTAATATAGCTCTGAAATTAAAAACAGTAAAATTTAATTATTAAAATTTAAAAATACGTCACCTTAAGACACAGATCTATAACCCTGACACAAGGATGTACTTTTGGCAAAGTTATACTGTAAACATAAAGTAAATGGAAGGCCACTGCATTAATGAGCTATCAGTCTTGGGTTTATGACAAGATGCAATTAGAGAAGGAAACAAACAAATGGGAAGGAGATGTAACAGAGAAGGATGTGGGAAGAATAGTGCAAGCACGCTTTTTCATAGGCATGCTATGTGCATAATATCACAGCAAGCAAGGGGACTCTCAGAGTCTCCTGCTTCATGTTGTGGGTTATTTAGGTACAACTCTCACAGACTTCTGAAAGAGTTTTGTCTTAAACAGAGCCACGGAGGGGAAATTGGGCTCGTCACAAAATGATGGTCAGATATGTACTAATGAATTGATGTGCTTCCCACTATGCTGGTTTACTTTTTCAAAAAAAAGAAAAAAAAAAGAAAGCTTGAGAGAAACAAAAGCACAACTTTTTATAATTATAGATCTTTTTGAGTTAGCCTGAGTCCTCCCCTTTCCTTCCTTTACCTTCCGCTTCTCCTCTCAAAATAATAACACATTTTACCAATAATTTTGAGGAAGTCTCAGTGGGCCAGATGGAATTCAAAGAGAGACATCTAACAGAACTTCATTTCACTCTTTTTTCCCCCTGGATTTTTTTTCCCCATCCCCTGATTTCCTACTTGTAATTTCTTTCTTTGGCTTATTGCACGACATGGAGGTGGTGATGCAAAAATAGAACTTAATGGTACTACCACTGTTTGTTTCTATTAACATTTACATGTGAAATGAAGGCATTTTGGAAGAGAACCAGACTGGCCAGTAAAACCTTTCACCCTCATAAACTGTACATTTGGTTTGACTTTGGCTTAGATCCCAGAACTTGTCACAAGCTTTATTATAAAGCTGTAGTTCAGCTTGAGTTTTGTTAGCTTTATTGCAACAGCACCTCTCCTCAAAAAAAAAAAAAAAAAAAAAAAGGAAAGAAAAAGCAAGCAGGCAAGGAAGAAAAGCTTTTGTTCATGCTGAATGCTTTTCAAATTCTGGAGAAAATATACTAGAAAATGCAATTAGCCAGATAACTGGTCAGCATCAATCATCAGGAAATAAATGAAGTTTATCTAAAATTTATAAAAATTATACATCACCTCCTTAAAATAGTCCAAGAGTGACTAATCACATAAACAATAAGGCAGTCACCAACACTCAAGCATGTTACAACTTCTGAGAAAGCACAGGCCTAGAAATGCCAAAGAAGAGTCTACAGATTGTCTGGAAATGATATAGACATCTGGAGAGGAGATGCATGCTACACTTCAAGAGCAGATTTTTTTATGTATAAACTTTCCCAAAGGGGTAATTTAGCTCTGCCTCAGTTCACCCAGGGAATATATAAGGGAAGAAAAAAAAAGAAGAGAAGAAAAAAGGAATGTGTTGCACAATGCACAATTAAAAAACTATTGGTCTCATCCTGCTGTCATGCATCTGTGTCTCCCATGTACTGAATTCCCTTGGTTCAGGACACATGAGAGCAGTATAGAATTACTGGTAATGGGATTTAAGGAGACTGCTTTATACCATAACCATTAACGAATTTTTTAAACCTATTATGCAAATCGAGTGGTTATAGAGAGCATATGTAGATCTGCTCTGAAAGATCAATTAGCACCTGGTTGGAATTTGAAACATGGTCTTGTAGCTGAAGGTCTAATTTGAGATGTGGAAGATCAAAGTTTGACTGTTGCTCCTATCAGTCAATTCCCATGTGATCCTTGAGTAAGTGGCTCACACTACCTGTGTTTCAATTCCCTGTTGAAGAAATGGTGACCAGAAAATTTTATTTAAGTCTTGTTTAGACTAGTCTAAAAAATTTAGATTGGTCTTCTAGTGCAAAAATTTTTAATATTTTAAACTTCTTCAGTCAGGAATTTTTAATTAGTTCCTAGGACTTAATTTGATTGGAATTTATAGAAACTAGGTTTTTAAAGTGTTTGATTTCACAAAAATGCAAACAGGCGTAAAATATTTTTTTTTCATAACACTTTGGTGTTATTACAACCCTCTGCTTTTCAATGGAGCACCACAATGGTGATTCCTGTTTTCCATTGGAAAATACAAATTCACACAATTTTGAAGTTCCTTGAGAGCCTTTTGAACTGAATCTTGTGTCTTCTTCAGTAGTTGCTATCCAGGGCTCTCTGGAACCAGGGTATCCAGGGAGCAGGACTACTAGAAAGTCTCTCTTCTTATGCAAAATGTTTAGGGTTTGATGTGAGCAGTATTTTTAGTGGGGGAAAGGCATATGTTTTCTTACTACTGCTCTTGAAAAGAAAGCAGTTTGTCTCAGCATCAGTTAAATCTTATTCCCATGTTAAGATCATGGTTGGTAATGGCTGTGGGCTGCCTCGGTAATGTTTGAATCCTCCCTGTGGACCTGTGCTGAAAACTTCACCTTGTTAGGAGCAAGTATGGGCCTGGTAGAACCTTTGTCATTTAATGATGAGTAAATCACTCTCAGAAGTTGTCTTCCACTGCTTCCTGGAGAACCATGTTGTCTGGTGGTGCTTTGCTATGGGTCATCTAATGGAAAGTTAGTTCCTCCCCTTTAGTAGTGTATCAGTGGTGTCCATCAGCAATCCATTGAATTGAGAATTTGTGTGGCAGAGGAAGGTTGTGTGCAAATGATCATTAGCTTTAGTCAAGTAGGAGAATCAGTTATGTATGAAGTGCAATGTAATACATTGCTACCGAATTTAAGTTCACAAGGAACGTATGTAACTCTCAAGAAGTCTTTAGTAAACAGTGATTTGCAAATTTTAATCTGATAATCAGGAATTTTCAAAGTATGTTTGAAAGTTTGCTTGCATTACAAGAAAGGAATGTAAAAGTAAAATTATGAAGGACTTGCATCTGTCAATAAGAGGACATCAAAATACATGAGGAAGCCGAGAGCCCACTGCTGTATGGCATAGCACGTATTCTGTGAAGTGTTGAGGATGAGTTTGTTTTAACAGTCAATGGGAGTCAGAGCCTCAGTACCTCTAAAAATCTGTCTCCTGTGCTGTATATTCTTATGGCTTTCTTTGAGGGGGAGAAAGGTTTGAAGGTCACAGAATCAGGCCATTTGTGTAAACTAACCAGATGATTAATTACTTTTTTAAGGATTTTGTTTCTCTGAAAATTTTACCCCAGAAAAGCATGAGGATACAAAAAGTCTGCCGTTGAAAGAAAACTATATTAAGATTGTGGAAATATTGCACATCAACCATTCTGTGTGAAGTGGCTTTTCATTGTTTAGCATAAGGAAAAGGAAGACTAGCAAGTTAGGCAACACAGCTGGGTTTGTGCTGTGTAATTTGTTTTATAACAAACCTTGAAATATTGCACCCAAGCTGAGAGAATATCTATTGGAAAGACTCAGACTGAAAAGAAATCAGTTAGCACTATTAACATTCAAACTAGATTAACTGTCATTTTAGCTTAAAAAAAACTCCTGCTCTGTTCTTTCATGTTCCCCCTTTCAAAAAATTTGGAACCCATCACTGGAAATATCACCTCAAAAATCTTTTTCTGCTTTCTGTTATTTAAACTGGAGATGTATGTATTCATTTGAACAAAAGAAGAATGAATTTTTTTTTTCTTAAATCAGAAGCAGATCCAGATGAGGATTTCAAAATTATGAGAACACTTTTTTTATTTAGATTTCTGTGCATTTTAGTGGTATGTTCTAGGAAAAATGCTGATTATTATCAAATGTTGAAGACTAAGTTGCAAAGCCCATACAAACCTCTGGGAAAAACTGCAAACAATTTTGATGTACTTTGAATCAGACCCTTTCTGGAACAATCTCTGGACATAATATATGGGATGGACTGAAAAATATCTCATTATGTTGCTCCAACTGACAGGTTTCAGCAGTGTCACACAATCTGTTTCCTTCTTTGCACTTTGTTTGGCCCAGTTTTGGCCTGGGCTGCCCAGCTTCTCCCAGTTAATGACCAAACATTGTCTGAGTGACTATTGCAGATCTCAGACTCTTCCACAGATGTGGCAGCTGGATTTAAGTACAAAGAAGTAGGCTGGTTCCGTGAGTCCAGATCATGAGATTGTCATTCATCCTCAGAGCTGGAGAATGGTTCAGGACATTAACAGGCCAAAGCTTTAGCAGAAGGGATGCCTCTGTCAACCCTTATCCAAAAATCACTTTTTTTGATGAAGTCTCTGTTTTCAGCAGGGTTTACTCTAGAGTGCTACTTTTGTAGTTTATCGTTTTCCCATTCAGTTTCCCCTAACCTTGTTCAGCATGAGTTGATCACAGCAGCAAATGGGTATGGAGAGAGCTAAGCAATACTGCAACTGAGAGAATTATATAGAGTTAATGCTGTGTCCTGCAGGTCCTCTTTGGTGTGTCTAAAATCCCATACATCAATATGTTTCCAGGACCTGGCCACACTGATCCCGGATGAGGAAACACAAAGGGCTGGTGCCATACTGGGCGTTTGCTTTTTCAGATCTTGGTTGACCTTGGTTGAACACCATCCTGGCTGGGACAGGGGATAAGCAGCAGTGCCATGTCCTCCAGTCTGAGCCACTCCACACCTCCCTTAGAAGAAAGAAATCCTCAAGTACTTTCCTTCTGGACTGCTTTCTGGTGGTTTTGTCATACCCTTCCTCAGCACCAGGAACTGGTTGAGTCCAGTACTTCTAAAAACCCCACTCTTCAGGAATGCCACTGAATGGGCCTTTTACTAGGTAAAGTTTGACCTAAGGCATTTGATGCTCTGAAAGAAATCCCTTTTGCAAAGAGTGGCATTACATTAGAAGGACAATTTTGTTTTCTCACTCAAGAGAGATTAGAATTGATGTCTCTGCAATTTTTCTACCCATTGTAGCTTTACTATAACACAATCCCTCTGATGCTTTTGGTGCTGATAAATAAATGTATTTATATGTTGTGCTCTTACATTCTTGTTACTAACTGAGGAAACAGAACAATAATGTACTCTTGTTGATACAAGCACTGCCTTGGGAATTGACTAATTAACATAAAGCTCAGCCCTGCAGGGACATTTCCAGGTTCATTTTTTGCTGCCTCAGCAAACTACAGGGTTTGAGCTGTTAACTACTTTCAGATGCTCTTTGTCTTTCAAGAAAGAAATAAAGAACATCCACATTGCTTTAGGCAGGTTAATCATTCTAAAGAACACTTACCTTTTTACCATATGCTTCATGGCAGATTAAAATCCTGAAGGAGCTAAGGATTATATACCACGTATAGTCCTTTGGCAGAAAACCATGTATTCTGAACTAAAAGTGAATGGCTGAATGTGACATTTATATTCATTGTTTTTCCAGACCTGCATACTGAAAATGTTTGATTTTACTCAACATAATACCAAAGCAGAGATTTTGTAGGTGCTTCAGTTTCTCAGGGTTTCTTAAGTTTGTGACAGGCAGTTTACAGTGGCTACCGAGAAAATTGAAGAGACATGTATAACCACTTCTGTAAAACTGGAAGGAAATCTGGCCTAACTTCTCAAAGAGATGTGCCTAAAATTTTGAGAAACCCATACTACTACTTATCTTTTATGTGTGATCATATTTGTTTACATGAAGTATGTACTTTTGATTCACATTCTTTTCTTTGGACCACAAAACAAAAGCTTCCTGTATACAGGAAAAATATGGGCAAAAAAGTCAAATTAAATGAAATTTGAATTTCACTGGTAAAGAAAACCTCATAGTTTTTGGTCATTTTCTGTAGATTGCTAAATTTGCACTCCTTGTTGTACTGTTTTTTTTTATTAATTATTATTATTAACAGATGCCTGCTTATTGCTATTATTTATGAATGAACACAATCCCATTCTGAAGCTCATAGAAATCATCTCTAGAAAGTAACAGTAGGAGAATTTTCTGTCAGGGGGCTGAAAACTGTTTGATAGGTCCTCAAATGCTGCAGCTAAAAGGACTCAGAAGTTACATGTGAACGAGCTTTCAGATACTTTCAAAGTGTTTTGAAAAAAATAAGTGTATGTGCAAAGTGCACATTGGAGAAAGCTGACACCAGAGTACATGCAGATGCATGCAATATCCAGAGTTCTGCTTTGTACACACATTTGCTTGTTGGTGCATGAATACACTTACTTTGTGAGTGTACTTCAGGCATGTCTATCAGAAAACCAGGTGTGTATATTACTATATATGCCTATCGGCACAAGTTATTAAGGTTACTCAAACCCATCTGATTCTGGTGTATAGGTTTCACAAACTACCTGTTTGGAATAAGATTTTACATGATGTATGTCTTCCAGCTCTTTTTTTTGACACAAATTTCAAACATTATAGTACCATGTTTGCTAAAAATAGGAAGACAAAACCCTATTAAAACACATACACTTTCACTCCTAATCAGTTAGCTTTGGAAGGTTTTGTTTGGGTCACTGTGGTTTTTAAGTTTCAAAATGGCAAAGTGGATTGAAGGGAACTTTGAACTGACCTAGGAGAATTTACTGAAATCAGGAAGGTGGGGGAAAGTGAAATTTTATATGGAGCCAGCAGGTAGCTGGGGCTATCTCGCAAGGTGACGTTTAAGAAAAGAAGCGAGACCTACTATGAGAGATGAGAGACCACAAGATGAGGAGTCAGAGGCAGGGAAAAGGAAAGATCGCTACAGCTGTATTTTGAAGAGGATGAGGCAGCAAGTGTCAGTCTTGGGGTGATCAGAAAAAAAGCCATTGTGCCCCTCTAGCACTTGGGACTGCTCCAAGTGTCTGTGAAAGTCACTGAGGATATTTATTTCCCCTAATCCCCATCCATACAAGCACTGGCAATTTACTAGCACCACCATCTACTATGACAACTGTCATGCTGGTCAAAGAGATCCATGCGATGGATTTCAGTGTTTTCAGCACTGCTGATTCTGGGAGCCAGCAAATGCAAAGGTGCCAAAAATGTGCTGATCAAATTTTAGCATTTTTTATTCACGTACAGTTAGATACTGACCTCATGATCAGTATAATAACTTTAGATTAGTTTAGTCTGTCTTTACCAACCTGAAAAGCTTAAGGAAAGCTAGGCATAGGCAACTAGGTTTTATTTAACTTTTCCCCGGAGATTCTCCCCTACATGCAGCAACAGTGGCTGTCTGTCATACAACTACAGTATGCTAAAATGGAGGGAACGGTGCATTTTGCCTTTATTGTCGGGAAGTGTCAAAAGTATTAATAGCATAAATTTTGCTAGCTAGCTAAAATTCTCACACTGCAATCTTGTGCATCAGCATTTTTTTTTACCACAGATGGTTATTTATGTAACATGGTTAGAAAGTGTGGCTGTGTTCCACAGCAACAGGAAAATGGGATACATCTGCACTGTGTGGGGAAAAACACAAATGAACTAGAAGCTATGCAAACATTTAAATTACTGGGAAACAGGGCTGCGATAAGCCCTGGACTGCATGAGCAGGAAGAGAGTGTCAGCCTCACCCATGCCCTGAAAAAATGGTCACATTTGTGGACTACTCTATTGTATTGAGTGGAAGTTTGTTTATGTGGGACCTTCCTTCCTTCAGGACTTCCTCTGAGAGGAAATGTCGTCACTATTCAGTAGGGGTCAATTGTTATGCATTCAAAACTCAAACATAAAATAGTATCACTGAATGCAACAAAGTGGAAAGAAATAAATAAGATTTCTCCATTTACATATTTAGAAACATTTACAACACTTATTCTTGCTTGCCTATACTTTCAGAGAGCTGAGAAAAATCATACAAGTTGAGTAGCTAGGATAATATTGTTTTACTGGTATCCCAAACACACTACTATGTATTTGATGAATCTCACTTTTTTCAGCTCTGCTACCTTTCTGTGGCTGATGGTGGAATATGTTTTAAATGGAAGAAGGCTAAAAAGACTGCAACTTTAAAACCAGGGTAATGCCCTTATGGAAATACTGAGCCAAGTCTGTTCTGTGTTTAGGACCAAACTGCACTGAATCTGATGAGCCCTTTTCTGAGGACGTATTTGCAGCTAAGGTATCCCTTGAGTTTTAATTTTTTTTAATTGTGATAAAACAGGAATATTTTTGAGATAAAAGAGTTAATAGTGGTGTTGCTTTTGCTTTGCCATTGTCATTGTGTTGTCAGTCAAACAAAATAACTCTGAAAGACACTTGTGTATGGGGAATATTCTGAGCTCTTGGAGTAACAGAATGACAGAATGGCTGAGATTGGAAGAGCCCTCTGCAGATCACCTCATCCAACCTGGGTCAGGCAAGCTCAGGTACAGCAGCTTGTCCAAGACATTGTCCACTTGGGTTTTGTCTCCAAATGGTGGAGAATCCACAACCTCTCTAAGCAACCTGCTCCACTCTTTATCACCTTCACGGTAAAAAAAAAAAGTTTTGCACTTATGTTTAAATGGAATTTCCTGTATTTCAGTTTATGCTTTTTAATTGTCCATGGAGTTCTGTTAAGCTCATGATAACTCTGCTGTTTTGACACCAGCCATACTGGAAAAGTGCTGAGCACCAACCAGACAAAGGCACATTGACAAGAGTGGTCTGTTTCCCACTCACAAGACGTTGTTATTAAACTTTTCCTTCTGAGGTGAGTAGACTTTCTCTCTAGATATGCATTGGCTCACAGTCTTATAACCATTTTGCATTAGGTTATGGGATACCTGAAAACAATGGAACATTGGGAACTGACCGGGATCCAGAGCAGTTTGCAGGTCATATATTTTTCCAGAAAGACACCACCACCATGACCAATTTTGAAGTCTCTTGGCAGCCTGTCTCTTGAGGTGTCATTGTCTACGAAATCTTCTTCCCTGTTGCATGGTCTAGACTAAAAGTAAGTTGCTAATACTCTTTAGACAAGTTTTCCTGAAGGTTCAGTAAAACAATCAGAGTGTCAAGAAAATGTTATTTACTCTTTCCTCCAGAAAACTTGAGAATTCTCCTCCAAGGGCACATCACAACATTACAAACTGGTGTCAACCTGATTAAAGCTCTGTTAGACAAAGCACCACAATCTATGAGCAGATTTTTTCCCAGCTAGAGACCTGATTCAACATGTTTAAGCCAATTCCTCCCTCCTTCCTGCTTTCCTCTGCCTCTTCCTCTCCCTACCCAACACACACACGGGGGGGGGAGGGGGGGGGGGGGAATGCCCTGGTTTGCAGTAAAAGAATAAGCGGAGAGTCTTTTCTTTCGCACACTTCCATGTAACCTTTCTGCCCAGCCGTGCCGCCCTGCTCCGGCCGTCCCAGGCCACCAGCCTCTGCATCCCATCTGAAAGAATGTCGCCTGTGAGGCAGAAATTCCCACCATGGGAATCGCGCCTCTGTGTCGTACAACAAAGGCCACCGCATTGTGTCCCTGTTAAGCGGGTGTTAAAATGCGCATATGTTGCCAGGGCTATTGCATGCGAGGGTCCATTTAGGAAGCGGAGGTTTTTCCCGACTGCTGGCTGCTCTGAATCCCCCATATTAGCACATTAGTGCACATGCGGCGGCTTTACCAGATTAGCTACAGTTGTCACAGATTAGCTCACCCTGTGAAGGAGCCGCAAAGGTACCTTTGACCATTCATTCAAAAGAGCCAGAAAAGTTTTTTCTTGTCTTCAGCCATCAGAGTGCAAAGCAAATTGAAGTGAAAGTCTCTCTCTTTCTCTCTCTCTCTCCCCCTCCTTTCTTGTAATAGGATAACTAAAAGATAGGTACTATGGTAGACTACACAAAGAGACATTAATGGATATCTAATATTCATCTAGAAAATATTTATTTAACCCCTTAAAAACATTGATGGGTTTTCTTTCTTCACCAACGTCAATAGTCCTTTGAGAAATGACCTTTCTGAAGCTCAGAAATGTTTTGCTTCTCTCTCTCCCCCTCCTCCTCTGGATTTATTACAGTTAATTTGCGGCGTGGTTCAGTGATCACTATTCTGCAGATTGGGGTTGGGGGAGAGGAAAAGACTTGCTACGGGTTCGTTACATTATTTATTTAACCTGTCTTGCTCCTTAAAAGGTTGTGATAGCTGGTAAAATAAACAGTGACTCGAAATACCTTTTGTATGACTTGCAGTCTACATAGGCATTAGGAGTGAGCCTAGAGAAGACATAACACCATGGAATGTAGTGACAGCAGAGATTTCAACAGTCATCTCTGAATGGACTTGGTGTTAAAGGAGGCCTAGAAAGTTATAAAAACATCTAGCTAAAAGTGCTGGTTAGTATTCACACCTTTGGCACAAAAAAAATGTGGAAGGAAACTGTGGTGAGGAAGGAATGCAGCAATTCCTCACACCTTGGTGCTTTCTAGGGGAAGTGTTCCACATCCTTACTGCCAGGTGTAGCATTACCATGCTCAGCTGGAGCTTGTCCACCACTGCAGATTAGCTGTGCTGTCTGCATGTGGGAGACAGAGGGGACAAAGCCAATGCAAAAGCCCTTTTCCAGGAATGACGTTGCCATTGTCATTCCTATGGGCTGTGAGAGTAGACTTCAATTGCCCGCCACTCAAGGGTCTAGTACAGAATATTTTATCTAGGAAACAAAGAAGAAATCAAAAAATGAACTATGACTTTTTTTTCTGATTACAGGTAGCCATACTGCTTTATCATTAGTCAAACTTGAACTGCTTTGTTCTAGTTCTTCTCCAGATAGTGGAGCACGTCTTAGCTATATTGTTTACTAGTCTGTTTCTCCACGCAATCTTAAACCTGGCTTGTTCCATGTGCTCTGTTTATAAACAGTAGAAAGTACAATAAATCATTTGTAAGGGCATGTTACTAGAGGCTGGAGTTTCAGCGCTTCTCAGCAAACAGCCTGATTGTGTGTTCTGAAGTGCATGTTACCATACTCTTCTGAGATCACAGCTTTAGGCTCAGAGCCCATCTTTTTGGTCCTGGGATCATTTCTGACAGCTAAATTCTGGTTGTGACTCACTTTGTACATTTCTACTACAGAAATTTTTCATTTTATTATTTTCAAATCACAGTGCAACACCAGTAAGAAAGGGCTATGAATGATGTGGCAAAACTATCCCTTGGAGTCCTGTGTCAAGAAAACTTAAGGCACTGATGATGTGTCCCAGTTCTGAGTTATAGACAACTCCATTTTATGATCTAGATAGTGAGGCAACAGCAGTAACAGCAAAGTAAAGGTATGTGGGAGAAAACAAGCAGTTGCACCCTGCTTTTGCTTGTGCATCTTATTAGTTGTTGAAAATAGTCTCAATGCTAAAAATTTACGAGAAGAATTCATTGTGACATGTTTCTCCTTTTGTCAGATAGGATGATAAAACCTTACATTATTAACTTCCTGAGTTGTTTTCTGCTAAAAAAGCATCAGTACTTTTATTTTTATATTTCCACATGCACCTAGTTCCGAGTGGTAATTTTAAAATTCTATTTTGTTACATATAAATATATATGGTATTAACTGATTTCTTCCAGTTTTTAATTTCTGTTTTGAAAGGGTGTGATGTGAAAAGGAACAGTGAAAGTAGAATTCTAGCTCTAAGATCAATTATTTCCCTATCAATCTAGAAATTATTTCTGTGATTCTGTGAAAAAGAGTTTTTCAGTCTTCCACTGACACCTTTCAAATGCACCTACTGTGAGTCTAACTAGTTCATGCACTGACTTCAGTCATTAATCTGAATTTAGCAAAGCCATTTTGTTCATGATCCTTCTGGTTTTATTCCAGAGCAAGAAAATAACAGAAGAGCTAAAGGCCTAAATTCACAGTAATTAGACTCTTTCTTCCTCAAATAAGCATATAGATAGGAGTCTGGGTCAGAATGTGTATCTTCTGTTTTCATTAGTTATTGTTACTATGCTCTCCCAATTGTCAACTGTTTTGGCAGCGTCAGTAAAGGATCCCTGTTTGAGAGACCCTGTTGAACGTGAAAGTGCTGATTTTCACACAGTCCTCTTAACTGAGTGTTGTTTGCAATAATGAATTTTGGTGCTGAGGATGTAAATTTGAGTATTTTCCAGAACCTTTATTCAAATCAAAACAGTAATTTTCCATGACCCCAACCAAAATTTAACCTCAGACTATTAAATGTTTGATTTTGAATCTAAATGATAAAACAGTCTGTCTTGGTTGCCTTCAGCAAAAGAGATGAGGATAAAAACCTGTGGCATTTTATGCTTCGATTTATGTAACTGGGTCCCCGGCAGCTAACCCAGCATCTCATTTCTCTTATAAAGTTATGTCTTTCTCCTCTCCCACAATCCCAGGCAGTGTGGCAGCCTGATCTGTGAGCTACCAATGCAACCATGACATAGAGTATGTGGGGTCAGGAAACAGTAGGGAGGCAATGCCACTGGGGATGGAGATGGAGAGCCATTGCCGGCTGTCATCCATGTGTGGAGAAAGACGAAAGCTTGGACAGCATGCTCCCCAGCAGGGGCTGAGGATCACTGCCTTTCCCTCCTCCCCACCCCCAACCCTGTCACCTATTTGCTTGCTTTTGTCACCTCAAGTGGTCTGGCTCATGGGTTGAGAAGCAACTTGACATGGCACATGTCTTTGAGTCTTCTTCAGTTCCTTGATGAAGCTCATAGAAGAAACGTCTTGGCTTTGGCCATTTTATGACTTAGTCAAAAGCAACACAAAATTTTATTTGAACTATCCATGAACTTTTTAAAACTAATTTCTATCAAAATATCAACAACATGTTACTGAATTTTTTGAGGCGCCCCTTACTTGTTTCAACAAGCACCTCCTTACTTTAACACACTAGATTAAAATCTGCCTTCATCAAATGTGAATAGTAAATCAATTATTTTAAATACAGGAGAGCTGCTTTGCTTACAAGTCTTTCCCATGCTGATGAACTCCTGCAAGCTCCATGCCTGCTGACGTGGTCTGGGAGCCTTGTTCTAGTTGATAATGTTGCTCATTGTGAGAATACCGACTACGCAAATCCCGATGCTTGGTGTGCAGATTTGCATTCCAATGCTCAGAGCGCTCTGTAAGGGTGCACAGGGCTGGTATGCTGGCTCTTGAAGCACAATGGGAATTATGGATATGTGTCTCTGGGCCAACAATTATTTCCATGTGCTTGCTAAATGAGTGCAGTGAGGGAAGACTTTCCTCTTGTTTAGTCTCTGTTGCTGTCTTTGGTGTTGTATTGCATTTTAATATAAACCTCCCCCCCCAGCTACCTCAACCCAGCCCTGTTAGATATTTGCCTGGCTTTCATTAAAACACTAGGGCATGAATAGCTGTAAGTTCAGGGCTGGAGGGCATCTTTGCTGAAGCTGGAATCTTTCATAAATAACTTACTGCACTTTTGGAAGTGTTAAAAGTAACTAAGCACCCAATGAATGAGTACCTAAACAATAGAGTTAGTCAAACTACTCCCACCATTCTTTTTCACTAGTAGAGGTAAATAAATAGTAAATGTTTTTCCAACACTATATATTGTTGGCAGGTCAGACTTCCTATCACATGTGGGTAGGTTCACAGGGCTAAAGAATATCATACTAGTATATATTGCCCTGTCTAGCTATCAAAAGCAAAGGTCTGGTAGGCAGAGTTAGGCTTTTCCTCCAGAATAGACTGGGCTACAAAATGAAAAGTATCAGAGCAACAGCTATCTTAGTCACATAATGCATTGCTATATAGTCTGGATTTCTTGTTTTCATTTCACTTTCCTTTGTTTTAGAGACAAAAAGGGAAGCCCTTGGGGGAAAAGGCTTCCAAGTTTATTGCTTGACCAAAGCTGACTGACTCCAACATCAGCAGCCTTTATTAACTGGAGCTTTAACATTTCTTTCTCTGAATATAACATTGTCACTGGCACCTCTGTTCAGCCTCAGAACCAGTACCAAAGAGTCCCCAGTGCAGGGCAGCAATCTTTCTCACACTGCCTTTCCAGCTGTTGAAGAGTCATCTGACATGGACTGCCCCTAGGGTTAATAGATAAATCACTCTGTACAGTTCATAAACCTCTTACACTGCCCAATTAGATATCACTCTGAGCTGTGTGGCTCCTATTTTAGGAAGTGGTTTGACATCACCAAACTGTTCTTCACATGGAAGCAACAAGCATTTGCCAGTGCCAGCTCTACTATAGTTTAAAATCTGTGGACTGTATCAGGGACTGGTGGAGCTACCTTATGGATGGGAATGGGGGTAAGTCGGACTCGTGCAGTGGCAGTTCCTCTGTAAAGTGGCAAGTGTTCCTGCTTACCCCACTCCTGCTACACTGGGCTGTACTGGCTGATGGCTGAGCCAGCTGTAACAGCCACCTCATTTCAGTGCATTGTTCTTATGGAAAAGAAACAGTGATTCCTGATCAGGCATATTAATATGTGAAGCAAGAAAAAAACGTAGTGAAGAAAATACTCCCTGCACATACAGAGCAACTTAAAAATTATTGCTGCGAAGGACACTTTCAGTTTAATAATACTGGCCCCAAATTAGATTGTATTGCTCTTGCTAAAAGGGCCATTTCTGTTTCCTCAGTCCTTTGATGAAAGATTGCATAAAAGAAGAATGAAATGAGGAATACACTAGAAATTTTATCCAAGGTGCCTTAATACTGAATATTGACGATGGACGGTTAAATATTTTTAAGTCTTCATAGCATTGTGCAGTTCTGCAGAGTGTGAAACACTGTTTCTTTCTTTTACTTTTTATACTGAGCTATAAGAACGCCGTCTGGGTTCCTGAGGCACCAAGTGAAATATTTTGCCTATAAGGTCACTTTTGTTATCACATATGGTGTTGCAAGGAAATTTCCAACTTAGTTTCAAAATAGCTTTGGCAGGACATGCAATTCAAGCCAAGGAAGCCTCCTCCTCCTTTTCCCAGCTTCTGTCAACACCCAATCAAGCGTCAGCGACCTAAACCCAGCTCATATATAGTTGGCTAACTCATTTTTTTATTTCTCCAGGGACAAAAGCAGACTTCATCACTAAGATAATGGCCCTCCCTTCCTACAGTGACTGAGGTCTAGAAACCCTCTTCTTAGGTGCATCGTTTAATCTAGACTGTTACTTTCTGTACTGGGGTTAGGCATGTAGCACATATTTCAGTTAAAACAAACACTGCTCCCAACATTTCTGGCTTGTTCTTTTAACACAGTTTCTTGAACAGGATTTCACTTGCCAGCTAGAAAGGTTGGAGAAAAGATAAATCTTTATTTGGATAAGCTGCACTGTGTTAGATATTTATAGTGGATCTCACCTTTTGAAATAACCAGTCTTTCTCAAACTGTATCTAATGTGTTTTGCTATAAATTTGTCCTTATAGCCTTTTTGTGTTTCTGTGTCAAAAATAGAAACAATATATATTGTATTCTCTGACCTATTTTTTGCCTTTGAAGAATCTCTATAGAATGAAGGATCATTAATATTCAGGAACAGGTATAATCAGGACAGTACTCAATTGCCCCTATGAATCTGGTCACTGATCAGCTGCAAATAAGTCTTCATGCAAGATGAGGCTCGTATTCCCCACTCACCAGCCAGCTGAATTTGGATATGAGTATGGGAGCCAAGAGTGCTGAAGTTTCCATGCATCTGGTCAGGCCCAAACAGCTTTCTTTGGCTTTTCAAAGAGTTTTTGAAGATCTATCTTTTCTCCTCCCTACACTTCAGTCATGCTGCTGTTTAAGGTGTTTTTACCTGGAGAGATAGCTGTTCATCGATATTTAGGTTTTCTCGTCTCTTATACCAACTTATTAATGTTACTCTGATCCCTTCAACAATGCAGCAGTTTCATCAGATATATGAGATTCAAACTATTCATAGTGTCTACTTTTCATTCACAACTGCCTCATCAGTCAACTAGAGGGTCATAGAGACAAAGCCTAGTTCTCAGAGAAAGTGAGTATCAAAATGATCAAGAGGTGCCCTGAATTTTTTATTTTGACATTTTACTGATATTACAGGATAAAGAATAACACATTCTATTAAAAAAACCCTCCATATAAAAACTGAAGTTCAGAAACCAAACATTGAAAAAAACTGAGCTCTAACTGAGTGCAACAGTAAGGTTTGGAAAGAGAAAGGATAGAGAGTGTTGAGGAAGATAATAGATAGTGGCAGAGCTAATTTATAAAAAGTCTTTTTAAAAAGGAAAAAAAAACAACAAAAAAATCAGGAAAAAAAAAAAGAAAAGGATTGTAGTGGAGAGGGTTGCTATAGTGAGAGTAATCTTACGACCTAATGTGTGAGTGCTTTCAAAAGACTGGATGTTCCAGTTCAGTGAAGCAAGATGGCCCCCTGCAGTATTGTTAGCCCCCTCACAAAGAAATTTTGCTTCTAATCTAGGAACATCACTGTACAAAACACTATCAGAACTGCTGTGGTTTGCTATTAGTTTCACTCAAAACTTGAGGTAAACTTTCTTTACTTTAAAACATTAGTCAAAAATGGAAGTCCTCAGATTCCAACTTTGCTTCCATTTCTTCTGTATGCCTCCTGTGCGGTTCTGGTGTGACACTGAAAAAAAATTTATGTTTTGAGAAATACCTCTGAACCCCCAGAAAACAAAAAATACTCTCTCAAATTCATGTGGTAAAGTTTGTGATAAGGTAATAGTAAAGACTGAAAAGAAAGTCTTGCTGGATTTGTGAAGTCAGGTGAGAAGTAAAACTTCCTCATGAATGAGAAGGTAAACACCAGAAAAATACATTGTGCTTTACATGCATTCTGAACAGGAATATTGATGTATATTTTGTGCATGAAAAACGTTTTATTTCTCCCATCCTACTACATATCTCTGACAGTAGTGAGAATGAGGCAGCATACTTTTTTGAAAATAAGTTTTTATAATATTTTGACATATTGGCAACATTTGGGGCTCAGGTTTTCAGATTATTTTCACTGACACAACAAAACACTATAAATTATGTGTTTTGTGACAGCACAACAATTCCATGCTATAGCACTTGTACATATTCTGGAGGTGTATTTGTATTAATCAATATACTTCTATAACCTGTGCCTGATATATATTTCCTGCACATACACAGCAAAATGCAGAATTAAGTTTATGTAGCAGTTATGCAGGGATATGGAGTTAGCTTCCCTCTGAAGTACATGAGGCTTCTTTGACTGCCATCTGCAATTTAAAACATCCATCCAGGTCACATATTGCAGAAGCTAGGAAAGGGAGAGGGGAACCAGACAAAAAGAGACTCAAATATTTTCTTAGCAATTAAATGCAACAGTTCATAAGGTTCATGAAGTCAAATAAATTCCTTTCCTAGTCCTGTTTTCTCTCCCCCCTCCCCTGCTTTGTATACCTCCATGATTTCTATCCCAATTATTTGCAAGGCAGCAACACTATGCCCAGTGCTCGACAGAGAATGTGTGTGCCAGAAGTAAAATCATTAGAAAAGAAGGCTGTCTCATAATAATTCCAATTCATGCTTTAGCTGGTTCCCATCATAGTTCCAACCTAACTCAGAAAATCAAAAATGGACTTGAGAAGTCTGAATAACTGTAAAATTTAACAAAAATTAATTTCTTTTCTACCTCTCAATACTGAACTTAACACATCACTCACAGAAACCCACCCAAACTCTAAAAAATCAGTGTTGTGAGGTCTGTGTGGCCTTCTACAGAGTGCTTTGGTGTGGGAGCTTGGATTGTTTTTGACCCTGTGACACTGAATGTCCAAGAGTTTCCATGCAAGGACAATGGTGCTGTTAGTGCCCATTACTAAAAGCCTTCTTGTTTCTTTCAACTGCTCACAGGCCTCCTAAACAATGAAAGAAATCCATACATCATTAATAAGGAGATTTAATTTAAATTCTGCTCTAAGAGAATTCTCAGATATTCCTCTCATTTTATTTTTTTTTTTAGTGAAAATTGCTGGAGCATGATGTAAGATGGAACCTTGATGTAAAGAAGTGTTGGGCCTTATTTAGAAATGCCTGGAAACTAGTGGGAATTGTAATCATAGAGCAAATTGGAAAGCAGTACTGACACACCAGTGAGCAGCTCCCATGGAATGAAAGCTTGCTGACCATGGGGATATGTCAGCTAGTTAAAAAAGTCTTCCCATATAATGATCTCTTTTGACCTGAGGCATTTTATTACCTTTACATTTCTAATGATGGTAACTTTATTTTTATTGTGACTACATGTATTCAGAATTTCTAACAGCCATTTGTCACTCACAATGGGCTAATTTTCATTAGAAAAGGGAATTAATAAGTTCCAACAGAAAGCTGATGTGAAAGAAAATGGAACAGGATAGCCCACATTCACTTTTATAGTGAAAGGTCATTTAATATACACATCAATAATTTTGCTTTTGTTTGTGAACACTCAACACAGTTAAAAATCCGCCAGTACAAAAGAATCAGGATTATTTTTCACATGAAAATAATGTGAGTTAACTTTGCCTCAGCTCTATCTCTAGTGTCACTGGAACCTATTACATGAAGAATGAATTCTGATAGGGATTTCAGTACGTTTTATTCTGCTATCACTTTGAATTTGAAACCATTTTTCATTTTGGTATTTTTAGGAATGAAAATAAGAAGAGAAGATTTCACAGAAACTTCTAAGTTGGACTATATTGCTTGAAAGATGGTTTTATATTGCTACTCTGGCAGAGTAAGGTCAGAAACAACTAATGACGCCTTCAGCGTATATATGCATATAACATCTTTAAATGTTTAAAACAGATTCTAGCGTATATGTAATCCAGAATGAGCCAGTATCCTAATGATTAGGTGGAGAACAGCAGTTGTATTATGCTCATTCTTCACAGGTTTCAGTAAATATGGTCAGTGTCTCTTTGGTGTGTTTTGGTTAGGTAGCTGATTATCATCTATCTATCTATCTATCTATCTATCTATCTATCTATCTATCTATATCTATCTATCTATATCTATCTATCTAATCTATCTATCATCTATCTATCTATCCACCTATGTATCTATCTATGCACGCACGCACACACACACGCACCCACACAAGTATATATATATTTACAGGGAGAGAAAACTAGGAGGATAAATTCTTCTGCTTATGCCAGTAAATCTAACTGAATGTCTTTGAATTAGCTATTCTGCAGTTAGAGTACTTCAGAGCAGAGTTTGTATTTTAGCAGATAGAAATTTTGTTATATAAACTGGATTCTCACTCTAAATGTTATCCTTGTATAGCTCTGCAAATCTCTTTTTAAGTCATGTGAATCAAACTAACTCATAAAAAGGTTATAGGTATAAATATATATATATATACAGTCATAAATAAATAAATATATAGATGAAGAAAGGAAGAAAAAATTTTAAATATATTACAGATAGCTCTCCAAGTCTGCTCTCTATGTGTATTATGGCTTCCAAAGAAGGTAGCTGCAAAAAATTTGAGAGACTTCTCTAACACACATTTAATGACTCTTTTACCCCAGGCCCCCTGATCTCTGTAAAGTTGAACGGGGTCTTATCAAAGATGTCGTATTCAGTTTAAAGATTCTTACATTCTTTTGCAGCTGGTCCTAACATGACACAACCTCAGGTGTCTGAGGAAACTTTTCTGTTTTGAGGGGATTCTGGAAGCTGTCTCTATATCAAGTTTTCAAACTGTACTTAGCAAGTACCTGATTGCTTTACAGAGCAGAGAAATGTGATTTCTTTCCCATAAATGCTTAGGCAGCAACACCAAACATCAGTTTAAAACACGAAATTAAAGATCATTTTTTGGGGTTAATTTGTTTTGGAAGTTTAGGATAGGAAAAGGTATATATGCTTCTGAGGATGAAATAGTTCTTTGGAGTTTGGGTACGTTGACGTTAACATTTCAATGTGGGTCAGTACTGTGGTTTTAAAGGGAATCTCTTGCTGCTACCATGCTTTGGTTCACATCAGAGACATCACAAGTTTGATTCTTTTAAGATGTCATTAAGCTAGAAGATGAAAATATAATACAATCCAAACCACCAATTGACAAATCAATTCACACTGGAATATTCCTTTGAATGTGTAAATAAGTTCATGTTGAGCATGTACAAGTCCTTTATATGTTTGTTTTTACAAATATTTAAGCAACTGCGCCTCATTAGCTAGAACAGTACCAGAGCCTCCATCACAAACCAACTTGAATGGATATGCATGAAATCAGCATTAGTTTTGCATTTAGAGTAATTATTCTGCACACATCTTTAACCAGAAAATGGACAGCAAAGAAACCACTCATTTCCTTGAGCTCAAGTAAGAAAGGTATTTCAGGCCTGATTTTCTGCTGCTTTGCATCTTCTATGTTTCTGCAAAATGAGTGTGAAACATTATTCATTCTGGTTTGAAAACATTTCACAACAACGAATAATGCTGTTTCAGTAAGTAGTTATGTTATTCATCTGCCTGTATCTAATTCTTGCTTATGCTTAGAATGTAAACTTTTGAGAACAGGGACATACCATATAGGTACCATGCCATGCAGAGTAGGATCTTGTTCAAAGTTGGGTACTCCTATGCACTGTCGCAATATTACAGTGTAGTTTTGTAATGTTCAAGATGTGGGAGATTCAGCCATCTTACATTTAAAATCTTGTAAATTATAGAGGATGTGTGTAATCAAACTGCATGTTCATATAGAAGCCAAGAGAGTACTGGCTTTTATGCAAAGGTTTTAGTTCCATGAGCAGAAAGAAAGGCAAAATTTACTGAATAAGACAGGAGTTGGGAATTATTACCTATGCTCTAGTAAATACATATAAGGCGGCATTATGATCATGTCATACCATGACCAAAAATGGAGATTCTAGTATGGGAAACATTATTTTCTGCTCTGTCCCTTCCTCCTCTCCTTCTCCACCCCCACTCTTTTGTTCTTTGCCATTCAGTGTTTTGGTTCAAGTTAATTAAAGATTCCTGTTGCAGCCTCCTGGAGTGAAATTCTGGCAGTATGCCCAGTACCGCCATAGTCATATGTAAGCAGCCCCTCCACTGAGCTCCATAATGTCTCTAAGAAACTATACAAAGAGGAAGAAAGAAACTGAATCCAGATGGAATGGGAAATCAGATATTTCTTCCATTTGTGTTGAAATCTGTGAAGACTGCCCCATAGGTTGAAAGAGAAGACAATTCACATACTCTGCAGTCTCAGGGAAAAGCATGTTTTCTCCCCCACCCCTCCACCCTTCATTGAAGAGGAATCTGTGAGAAAGCTTACAGTGAGACTGCAAACTCAGTAATGCAAAACATGTTTTCCCAACTCTGCTTTACTCTGCTAGCTATAGAAAGGTATAGGATAGACCTGTCAGGGGAACACAAAAAACAAAGCAAAAGAATCAAAAGAGAGACTCAGGCAGACAAAGACCCTTCCTAATGAGAGGGTTACGAGAGAATTTGATATCCAAACCAACATTTTGACACACAATTCATAGTGAAAAGAGGACTTAAGGAATTTTAAATGCCCAACAGCGGAATAAATATGTCTAACACACTAAGCAATAACCACATCCCGATCTGCTTGCTGTTAAAAGGCACATTAAAAAGATTGCAAAAATGTATAGTTCCTAGTCATTTCTTGGATTTCACATGCATAACTAAAGTCAGAAATATCCCTGGAGAAGTGCAGATGTGGCGCATTTTGTGTTTGTGAGTCTTTGTCCACTTCAGTGCTTGGTTCTTAAAACATAGCACTACACTTGATTGGTAGTTACTGAATTACTGGATTGACAGTATCATTAGAAATCAAAACTGTGTATATTTGCAAGTATATTTTATACATAAATTACAGGTTGCTTTATGGCAGATTCTATGCTCACCAGGGATATGGAATTTGGTGGGGGGAAGGAATAAATCATGGAACTATCTGCAGTATTGCTTAGTTTCTCTATGCATTTTATTTTACTATCAACAACACTATTTTGTTGCTCTTCTATGGTCTGTCTGGCTTTTCAGGGTTCTGAATGATTGGAGGTGGGAGGTGTTACAGGAAGATTAAACTTTGGCAAAGGCGATTATGAGAAAGGAGTCTTAACACTTGATGTCTATGTCAAAGGACTGATTTTTAATTTTAAAATATCAGGGCAGAGAGATCTCCTGGCAGAGGGAACAACCTGTTGTAACACAAGAGGTGCCCATTTGAGATGCAGACTTTGGGCAGAGGTTATGATTCAAGGTAACAGGGGTTTAGCTGACAGTTTAGAGCAATACTTCAGGTGAAATGAACCTGATAATTGCAGTGCAGATTTCCCCAAATAGCAGGTTGACTGAAATAGCTCTAGTTCCCTGTGACTAATTGGATGTTTTGTTACCACTTTTTTTCCCTAAGCAACAAAAATGGTCCAAAAGGCTGTCCAGGTGAAAGGGGTAATAGATGTATGCTGTTATGTGTGTTTCTTGTCCTTTCAAACCTTTGAAGCCAGCCTGAGGTCAAATTACTCAAGCAGAAACAGCTCTGTTGACAAACATGTGGTCTTCAAAAAACAATCCCAGTATGAGAGAAGCTGCTAATTTAAAATAACAGAGGAGAAGGGCCAGGTTGGGGGGGGGGGAAGTAAAAAAAAAAAGAGAGGGAAAACCAGCATCAGTCTAGATGAAATCCAACCCAACTGCCACCTTCCCTGCTAGCCTCCCTTTGTGAGCCTGCCTTCCCCACCGCGTGAATCAGCTATGGTTGGGGTTAAATGGGTAGCTTTTGTCTCCTCACAATGGCCGAGAGTGACAGGTTTTGCTAAATGATTTACTGGTGGAGATGATTTGAAGGACAGAGCCAGGCAGCCTTGGGAACACACGCACAAGAAAAGGACAGTAGCGAATCAGCCTCTCCTCCCCCTCTCACTTTCACGGTTTTGACTGAAAGATCACAGAGTGAGACTCTGACAGACACAGGGACCATTGAGAAGCTATTTTTATTACTTATCTTGCTTTGCTGAGAACAGACCTGAGGTTAATTAACCTTTACTTTTCTACTTTTTTTTTTTTTTTTTAACGTTGTTGTTTTTCTTATTGGGGATGCGAGCCTGTAAGTTGGCAGGGTCACATACCTTGGGCAAAGGGAAAGTCTCTGTGTGAGACTTCAGCTCAAGAAAGCTCAACAAACCCATCCCTAGCCAAAACAAAGCTTTCCACACAGCAAGGCAATGCAGCCGGGCCGCGGTGAAGGCAGCTGCTCAGAGCAGAGCTGTCCCAGCTGTTGTCAATTGGAATGTGCTAGAAACAGTGCTCCCTCCACCCCGTTAAGCTGCCCCAGCAGTGATGGTACCCAGTGCTAATATGGACCCCAGATTGTTTCCTGAACAGTTTGATCTGGCTGTGTGGGCAGGAATGAACTTTGTTGGGATGTGGGACATACTGGAGCAGTGGTGTGCTGCATTTTCCCATCTCCTCAAGTGCAGGCCAGGCACGCAGGGACATGATGGCAAGCTGGCTGTGGGCCCTCAGTACCAGCTCAGAGGAAGGCAGTGCTCTAAGCCTTTTCTCTGCCTGAGATGTGGGGAGCAGGGTGGTTCAGGAAACCAGCTGTCAGAGACACTAACACAGCTGAGGCAGGGAATGGGCATGACAGAGGGTGGCAGGGAAGCATCCATTGCCCATCGTGCTCAACACTACCTTTCTGGGGTGCCTGCCAGGTCCTGTGTGCAGCTGACTGGCCCAGCAATCCCAAACACCGCCACCCTTCTCCATGAACCCATGACTGCTGGCTCGGCAGAACTTGCCATTTAAGGCAGTGGGCATAACAGGACCCAGCTTGTAAAGGGGAGCAGGAGATGGCAGCCCTCTGGCCGCACAGTAAATGTGTTGTGATGCTTCCTTCACCAGTTGCCCCTCCAAATGCTTGAGAGGACAAGTGAAAACTTTTCTTATTAAGAAAAGGAACTTTTCAGAGAGTTACTGTGAATTAGTCTGAAAGAAACCCAGAAGGTAGTCCACAGATGTGAAGGTTGGATTTATGGATAAATCAGAACTCATAAGAGCCATATTACCCAAAAGAGGTAATGCTGTCTTTCTGTTCCATATTTCATTTGGTCTATGATTTATGAGCTATTCCTCAAGCACAGTGGGATAATACATCCTGTCACAGGTTATAACCTGTAATTGTCATGTCATTATTTGGTTCTGAGAAAGAGATAGAAACAGCAAAAATTCTACAAGCACTACTGCAAAAAAAAAAAGTAATTTTTATAGTGCCTAACACATAATGACATCCCAAACCCTGTGAATCACATCCTGAGAATGTGCATTGAAGCTTTATTATAATATATTCAACTAACTAAAAAAAAAAAACAACCACACACAAAAAAGCCACTCAGCAAATATCTCAGACATCTTTACTAGTTAGGGAAGAAGTTGGAACAGTAAAACCCACTCTGCGCAATAACACATAGCTTTTTGCTGATTAGCTTCAAATTGTATTCTCATTTTTATGATCATTTTAATGAAATCTTGTAGGTATTCAAAAGAAACAATATGAACATGTGCATGTGATGGCAAAGCAGCATTTCATATCAGCGAGTTTGAAAGACATGGCTCAACTTAATGGAAAAATGAAAGGATCTATAAAATGGCAGCTTTAGAGAACATAAGTGTTTTCTGTTGTACAGTAGAGCTGCAGTACTCTGGAGTTGCAGTATGCTGTCACATGATATATTTCTAATGGCCTCTTTAATGCTCAGTTGTGAATAAACACTTCTGTCTTAAAATACAAAGAGCAAAACAGAGTAAATCTAAAAATATGAGAAGGAACCATGGTATTTCTTAATTCTGTGAAAGAGAGCAGTGTTTGCAAAAGATAAAGCAACTCTAAAAAAAGCTTACCCGACAGGCTTTCAAATATGGATTTGCCACTGCAGGGATTATGGAAGGTGAAAATAGAAGAAAAAAACTTTTCCTGGTGGGCATGAGAAGTGTTGGGATTACTTCCTTCTTGAAATCCCAGAAGAGTAAGTGTACTTTAGTACATGCTGAGTAGTACAAGGAATGGGTTTAATAAGTCTTATTCTTGCCTGGCTCTGTATTAACAAACAGCTCTTGCAATTATAATTTACATCTGCTTCTGTCAAGGCTGACTTTCTGATTCTTCTCCAAGCACTTCTCTCTCCACTTCTGCCTCCACATCTTAAGTCCTAGTAATGCTGCAATAAACATCATCATCTCCAGAACTGTGTATGCATATTAAGCCTTGTTTTAAAAAATGCCTCCCATAAGTGGTGAAGTCGATAGATTGCTTCAAAAAATAATGGAAAACATATATCATGCAGGATGAAAGATTTGATTTGAGACTCAAGAGTGACCCTTCCAAATGCAGGACTGCACAATAAAAGTTATATTTAGTCAAATTTACAAGCGTCATTTACATTTGGTTCTCATCCATCTAGTTTGCATGAAATTAGTGTAAAATTCCTAGTTTTTAAGCCTTTACTATGGATGATATGTCCTGTCCCTTATTTTTCTGCAATTTCTGTGATTTTTCTTCTTAACTTCACTTTTCTTTGTTTCCTACCTAATTGTGTCTTCTTCTCTTTCATCTGCCTTTTTTTGTGACTCCTTTATGTGTTTCCTTTTCTCATAATCCTCCCAAACCACTGCAGCTGTAATAGTGTTCAGAAGCCTTAGGGTCCAAGAAGTTGGCTTTGAAGGTAAAGAGAGAAAAACTATATAAGGGTGGGAAATGAACCCTTATATGACGCAGGGTCTCCATTTGATTCCTTATTATGCTATGCCAGTAGCATCACAGTTTTGCTGCCTCTCTTCTGTTTGTCTGTGTCTGACGAATGCCATGGCTGACCCAAGCTGAGTGACCAGATATCATCTGCTGGCAAAAAAAGAGCAGGGAATGGGGCATTGTTGAGTCACCCAAAGGGGCTGCAAAATGGAGTCCCCCCCAGACAGGGTGGCAGAGGACAGTATGGGCTGCATGGGCTCTGTACTGCAGCTTCCCCCAAACAGCTTTCCCCAAACAGAGTACCCTCCAGCCAATTGGCACCCTCCAGTGGCATTGGGTGGCCTCTGATGCTGACATGGCACATGTGGGTTGGTCTGTTCATTTCAACAGGGCACAAACATGGAGCACTGCTTGGAGCCAGCACTCAGTTCTTGGGGAACATCAGCTACTTAGTTTCTTCCCATGCTCGACAATTATTTCCTTCTAACAGATCTTTCAAAAGCCTTTCTTTACATTACAATTCGTTCATTGCTTTATAAGAGGTTACGTCACATCACAAGACCAAAACGCACAGTGCAGCTTAGTGTAACTTGCCCCTGATCTGGCATTTCTTTGTGATGTGTCATGTCAGAAATGTAAAGAAAACAACATTGTCCTTTTCTTATTAGTTTGGGCAGCAGTGGTCACTACAGTTTGCCTTTACCTTCTGCCTGGAAGATGTATGTATTACTGAAAGTAGGAGGAATCATGTTTATGAAGTTTCACATACTTTTTGGAGAGCTGCATGTGGTTTTGATAGAAATGGGCTCTAAGTTAGCGCTACTGGGGTGGTTGCAGAGAAGCTGGCAAGCAAAATCAGCATTTACAATTCCTGTGACTTGAGAGCAAAAAGTGACAAGGGATAATATCGTAATGTACTGTTTTGTCATTTCTGTAGATTTTCTTTTTTGACCTACTGAATTTCAACAGCTTTTAAATACGCATTTTCCAAAAAGGATTTGTCTGGATCCCTTTCCCCACCCACGACGTGGGGGAGCCCAGTTCTAGTTCCTTCTCCATCTGAAGAACCATTCCGACGTCTTGAGGGACGGGGAAAGGGGGCTCCAGCGACAGGGTTTTTCAGGCCCCGAGCCTGGAGGGGAGAGGTGCCCTCCCCTCCCCCCAGCACCCACGTGGCTCCATGGCAGGCACAGAGACAGCACACCGGGCGTGGAGAGGAGGCAAGAGAGAGTTTATTGTTGGGAAGGGGTTTATAAGGCTTTTAGGAGGGTCAAAGGGGAACCAATCACAAGTTCAGGGTCACACAAAAGAAACCATCAGGTAAAGGGTCAACAGCCAATAGGAAGGGGTTAACAAAGGACCAATGGGACACCTCAGGACACCTTTCCCAGGACATTCCTGCATAGGAGATAACAGTTGCTGTGGGGGGTGTTGGGAAGAAGAAACACGTGTTTGCAAAGGGACCACAAAGAGCCATTTTAAGACATGTTTAAACAAGTTTCTCATCAGATATAGTGCTACAGATTTGAGACATCTAGAAAAGGATGAAATTACCATTAAAAATCAGAAAAGTAAGAAATTCTAGAGTGTCCTAGACCCAAAACAAAGTTCCTCCTTGTACTGACCCTAAGCAAGAGCTAGCAAATGGGACCTGTTACAGCCTAGACCCAGACCTGATCACATTAAAAGGAGTCATGTCTGTATTAGTTTTTTCATGTGTACACAGGAAATTATAATCCTGACTCCCTTTGCACAGTGTGTTGACCTGTTATTGCTTACTGTGAAGAGTCTGCCTTTTATGTCCTCAGAGCTATGACCTATTTGCATCAAAATATCACACTCTCAAGAGCTTTGTTGCTCCCCTTGCAAGGATGAAGTGCTTTTTGTTTTTAAAAGAAGATTTATCACTTTAACACCTTGGTGGTGATGATGAGCATGAAGCCCTGATTTAAAAGGCTTATGTGATAGAAGGAATTGAGGATGGTTTGCAGATAAAGGATTCTAGGGAGGGGCCTCAAGTGCTCAATTTCCAATCTTTCTACTAACCTGTTGAATGACCTTGAACAAGTCCACATTGCTGCAGCTCAATTTTCCCTTTGATTTGTTTATTTGTTTAACTTGCAATATACTGAAAGCCTTTCTACACACCCTATGATATGAGTCCTGATCTCACTTTGGTTGTTAGATGCTGGTACCTTAAGAACAGTTTTCAGATGATGATCAACCCTCTCCCCGGTCCCTCCATCTTGGCAGATCACAGTGGCTTACTACAGAATGTGACCATTATTCTTGAAATATTCTAGCAGCACATCAGTCATGCTGTGTTTTGGTTGACAGAAAAGCCTGAGGTCAGTCATATCCATCATAGAACTATGATGCAGCTGTATATACATTTTACAGCTTGAAGTCATAGGTAGTTGGATCAATACTACTAAGGCACTGCTAAGACAGTGGCAGAAAAAAGTGGTTGGCACAGGGGAAAACAAGAATTTCTGTGTAGGAGCATCCAGGGAAAATACCCAAGCACATATGTAATATAACTGTACTGTGTGGATCTTTAGAGGTCAGGAAAATTGAAATGGGAGGAGTTAGGGGAAACAAACATGTAGTCCATTAAAACAATAGTTTGAATGTTGTACAAAAGCAGAAATTGTTCTGAGTATCCATGCTTTCTCTGCAAGGACAAAATATTCCCATATTGTAGGCCCAATGTGTAGGGTTAGCAGTTCTTGAGCTATCAGACTCCATACTTTTGCAGAAGAGATTATGCTCTGTATCATAGTCTTGTCTTTTTGTCTATATTTTCTAAGTAAGTTCAGGTGAATCAGAGTATCTGAGTGACATCCCAGCTTACAATGATATTATTAATTGAAATGTCTTGCTTTCACTGATCCATAGAAAGCTTTCTGTCTTTGTAGTAAAAAAGGTGAGACCTTTGTGAGTGTGACATATTGCAAAAAATATTTGAATGAATAGGGCTGTTGTAATTTTGAATCTAACATCTAACTAACACTAGGTCCTTTATCTGGGGAATTCTTTGCCAGAAAAGGAAAAAAAACCCAAACAAAACCCACCACACAGCCCCCCCCAAAATCCTTTATATAATGATAGCAAATATAAAAAATTCAAAAAGCACCTGCAGGATTGCTTGTGAGACCTGAGTATATAAAAAGAGATACTTTTAAAGTATTTCAAGTTTATTTCATTAATTTAAGAATCTTTTCCTCAAAATTTTGATTAAATTAATGTCACAAAATGTAAGAGCCATCTCAAATACTTGAAACATTTTCCTATGTTGGAATGGTTACTTGGGTCTGGCTTTCGACCTTGGAGAAAACAGGCACCTTGAGTCTAGATTTATTTAATTGGATGTTCACTGGATTTATGAGAGATCTACTTTTATATGCAATTTGTGGTATCCTAGAATTGTTATTTTTACCCATTCACTGTAAAGGCAGAATATGTTGTTAATCTAGATGTAGACAGCAACATTGCAGATAGCTGCATACAGGAGCTTCAGAAAATGAATGCCCAAGAGATGTGTGCAATGTTAAATGAAGGTTTCGTTCAAAAGCCTGTTAGTCTCTAGTCATTCTCTATTATCTCTGAAAATGTTTATCCTTAAGTCTGTCAAAGTAGAACTGTAGATTTGTTAGTGTTATTTTCTACCTGATTTCTGACTGTGAGTCTTTGTGTATCTTATGCATGGAGATAGGAGCCCTATTCCTGTTTAGCTTCCTTGTGAGTGTGTGTGTATGCGCATGTATATGCGTATACACGTGTACAGAGGCAGTACTGCCCCCAAACCTCCTCAAGATTGTGGTCAGAATTGATTTCTTATGCTCCATGGATGGGACAGCAACAAGGGCTAGAGGTCAGGCCAGAACAGGAGGGGATCTGGTGACAAGTACAAGGGGAAAGGGGTCCCCTTTCTTTTCTCAGGTGTAAGTAAAGGTGCAGCCTTATGGCCTCAGTGGCAGCAACGGCCCTTTGACCACTCTTAGTGGGACTGGAGGCAGCTTGCTGACTGTGTGTCCATACAGATATTTTCAGTCCTAACATACTGGCCTCTCTGTTATGCTTGGAATAAGTAAGAATATTATACCTTTTTTTTTTTTTTTGATATTGAATGATTTTGACATTCATTTTTTTTCTGTATCAGAAGATTTAATATTAAAAATCAGGCTGTCTACTGAGATGTCTGTGATAATGACCATAAACTGTCTAAATTCTACCAAGGAGATCTGCACCCTTAGAGACTCCTAAGTTGCCATTTTTTACTGTAGAATTCCCAGGATCTCCCAGACTGCCTGCAGTGGAATCTACTGAAAAGTAGCAACCATTTACATTGTTCTGTCTTTCAGTTTTCAAGCGGTAATGAAATCCTTTCTGTACGACTGTGCTATATTTATGATTCATTTTAGTCAGATTACCAGAGGCAATTTTTTAAAAACTGCACTGTCAACTGTAAAAATCCATCTCAAGTTACATCAAGGATATCAACAGCACATAAATGTGCACCTTTCAGTTAACATCATTAGAGCCAATATGTAAACAAACAATAAGTTACATGATTCTTAGTGGGCAGTAGGTTCTTCACAAATATTAAACAGTGCTTTTATAGGAAACCTGCCCTCCAGTTAGAAGTAAAATGCTTTTTCCTATATTTTTAAGATGTTAAAAAATAAAGACGACAAGAGAAAACTGGCTGAAGAACTCCAGGCTGTACCCTCCTCTGCACAGCTTGAACTCTCCCTGTATTTATCTGAAGCAGATGTTCCAGGCAGGATGCACGTTGCAGCCAGAGGTGAGGACGGAGGTGTACAGGACTTGAATACATTTCAGTACAGCTCCCACATCCTGTTTACACATAGCTGCTGGCCTGAGAACAACACAGGGAATAAAAAAAGGAAGGTGGAGTGGGGTGTGATAGGAAGGAACGGTTGATGGGAGTCGTGATACTAACACCACTGCTGGGCATGCATATTGAGAGTGCTGTAGATTTGTGGTTCTATTTGCATCTGTCTCTGCCAGCAACATTTTTTCCACTACTTTGGCAGGCATCAATAGCTGTCTTCTGTCATAGGGGAGAGAAAAGGAAGAGAGGGAGCAATTAGTCTGGAAAAAAAAAAAAGGACAGTTCACCTGCAGAGAAACTATACTTTCTCTCCTATTCAGCAATGCTGCACAGACTCTTGAAAAAACACAGCTGGAATTCACTGAACCAACTTTTCTGTTCATTAAAATCTTGAACTGATTTTTAGCAGCAGAAAGGCACTTACTGAATCACTGGTGAGCAATGAAAAATATTAAGAATGCTAAGCCCCGTTTAAGCAGTCATTCTGCTGGAGGATGGATTTTTCAGATTGGATCCTTACTGGCAATTTGATTTCTACACACACAGAGCAGTGAAGGGCCCACTTTTCTGTGCACTGGACATATGTATTCATTTTATGTCTCCCTTTCAACTCGTTAAACCTATTCTGCATCATCCGCACATATTCCTGTCTAATGCTAAGGAGATGAGAAAAAGGTGTACATTTTTTTTTTTTTTTTTTTTAAATTTTATTTAAACAAGATCACTAAGGGACCAGCTTTTCATAGTCAGTCAAAGATTCATAAAGCTACTAATGGCAAAATTCCCAGGAAGCAAAAATGGAAGAAGTTGTTTTTCAAGGTTGTTTTTCACAAAGTTCACAACACTGGTTTGGAACATTATGTATCTGTTAGGTGTCCCTGTAACATTATATCCTGCAGAGACTGGCTACTGGCTTTACATCTACATGGTCATGTGCACATAAAATATGGGGTAGTTTGAAGGACATGTGCTTTCCAGTGCTTAAATGGTATGAATTTATCCACATCACAGATCAGCCAACGTCTCATCAGCCAATATAAAACAAAATATAAAGAAAGGCAATATTAAAGAAGCCCAAAATTTATAAAAAATGAAAATATATATTATTACCTGTTATTATAATCTATTTATTTTATCTTCTACTCATTAGAATGTTTAATACTAAAATTGCAGCATAAAAGTTTCTGTTCTCTCAGCCCAGACCATATTAACTTTAGCACTCTGCTCTTTTTCTTTTTTTCGGAAAAAAAGGAGCCATCTTAGTACTCAAGACTCCTTTTTTTTATGCATCATGTTCCAGCAGGAGACAGAAACTTCTCAAGTATGTGCTCAGATAAGCTAATTTCCCCGGATGCCTTGCTTTTCTTTACCCTATTATATTTGGATTATTTTGTTATCCAAGCAAATACAATGCTATTAGGTTTTGATTTTCTTATTTTAAATCATCTAAAAGACCAGAAATTTGGGATCAAATTGGAAGATAGAAAGAAAATTTAAATTCTGCTTTGTTCTCAAGCCTTTTCTCTAAGCTCCAATCTATTTAGCACTTGAAACTCAATCTTCAGATAAGGAACAGTAGTCAGTCTCTTCATTGCTTCCCTTTTGTTTTTGTATAAGACAGCCTATCAAGTTCTTTTTCCATGAAATGGCTATATAGAAAAAGGCAAATCAAGATCTTACTGTGTTATTACTAGTAATCCCAGCTCACATTTACATAGCTTTGTAATTGCAATGTTTGTTAAAAGCTTTTCAAGCTGCATCTGGAAAAGGTACTACATCCGTGCTAAAAAGCATCCATCTTAGGGTCAGGCAGAGGCTGCCTGAAAAGTGTTTAATTTTGTGTTGCAAAAAGGGTTAGAACAGGGAGAAGCATTGTAATTGGAAATACAGACACTATTTGAAGAAGAAGTCTATTTTATCTTTTTTTAATATTTTCTATTTACCTATCTTTTATTGTATTTCACTGGAGAATCTGCTCTTTTGCACCAGTTTTGTGGTGGTGTCTCCTACGTTCTGGCATAAAATTTAGTGTTAAAGTAAATAAAAATTAAAAAGTCATCAAAGAAAAATGTTACTGGAGTCACCAGCAACATACCGTTTTCTGACTTAAGCCTTTGGCCTTCAGAGTGTATGCTTTGCGGCTTTGTGGATTACTATTGCCATTTTGAAATATTCTTGGGACAGTCCCTACAACAAAGACCTTGTGATGACAGCATAATATCAAAGATGTGTAGCAAATGGAGAATGACAATCATATTAATAGTATAATGCTAACAGCCCTTTCTAGTAGAAAAGACTCCAGGAAATAAAAAAGTACTAGGGGAACAGCACAAGTGTCAGCTCAATGTAGTAACTCAGATGTGAGTTTTAAATCAGACTCCACTTCTATTTATCTTTTACTGGGATTTCCAAACAGGATAGAGGTTGTTTAAGATAATATAGTTAAAGATATGAAAGATAGCATACTACTAGTAACAAAAGAAACTCATCTGGGCAGCATTAATGTTGGATACGGACATTTTCTATTTGTTTCCAGCAACTGAATACCTAAAGCAATCCTCCTTATCTGGAATAAAATAATGAATCATAGCAAGATCAGAATATAATGTGTGGTCTGCAATCAAGAAATTTCTATATAATTTGCTTATGATAAATGAAAAGATATTGATGGCAAGATACCTATACTTCTTTGCTGTTTCCCACTTCTACATTGCATGTCCAGAGGTCCTGGTTTACAAAGTAAAAGTGGAAAGAATTTCAGAATTGGCTTCCAACAATTGCTGTTACCATTTTTATCCTTATCTATTTATACTTTAATCATGTACAATGGTCAGGAGTGGTACCTGACTGTGCTGACAGTTTTATGATATATGAGATGACGTACTTTTTGTTCCAAGAACCCTGTTGACCCGTGGTGGGAACAGGCACTGAAAAGTTTCAATAATCACCTTATCTTTTTAGTTTTGTGAAAGATTTTTGATTCTAAATAAACTCCTTTGTGCTTTGCATGATAGGAAAGAATCTTAATATTCATATATACCTGAGGATATATTTTTCCTTTTTGTCTTATTTATCTTGCTTTGAGCTGTGTCTAAACAGTTTCCTGTCCTTAGTTTTATATGCAAACTATACCTGATCTGCTACCAATTCTCTGTTGTCTCAAATTTTCTTATGTCTTTAATAACAATAAATGTAACCAGCTGCAGTATTTTGTTGTCATCTTTCTCGTTTCAATATACTATTTTTTAAAAAACTATATAAAACCTCTTTCAGTCCCTTTTTTTGATCATGGTAATTTTTTCTTTGTCACTGAAGAATGCTCTGGGACTTCATGTTTGAAGTCTTTCATTTCCCATACAAAATAAAAAATGTGAAAGGGATGAGAGAATGTTATACTGCTAGCTCATGAAAAGGGAGGATGAAATCTTGAATGAGTCAAATTGAGCAGAAGACAATTTTGTCTGCAGGGTCGGACAGGGCTGTGCTTACGTTTAGCAGACAGTCTGTGTTCTCAAGGACAAAAGATGCCTCTGAATGTCTCTGACAACCTGAACTATCTGAATCACCTGGATCAGTAGACTAGCTTAAGCAAAGGCTATATTATGTGAAATAGATTACATTTACGTTTAAGATGTACAATAAATACTTCAGACTCCAGAATTTTGCAAAGCCAAAACCAATCGATCAACAGTTAGAAAAAATAATTGTATTTTTACCAAACTGAAGTGTATCCATGAATTTTTAACTGATAAATAATAGCTAATATTAATTCTGATGCATCAATATAAACTTGTTCAGAGTGAGGTTCCTGTGTAGCTGATAACACCACTGAGGTGAACCATTACCATTTCAGTAATCCAAATGCCCATAAAGGCAATCAAAAATCAGAGGCAACTGAAAGCTCTGGGTGCCCCGACATAACAAGGACTTGGACTCGAGTCCAGAAGAGGGCCAGGAAGATGACCAGAGGTCTGGAGCACCTCTCCTTGAGACAGGCTGA
Source organism: Pipra filicauda (assembly GCF_003945595.2). NCBI lineage: Eukaryota > Metazoa > Chordata > Aves > Passeriformes > Pipridae > Pipra > Pipra filicauda. Next base: position 2,163,938 of record NW_024104665.1, on the reverse strand, counting down.
GAGAGTTGGGGTTGTTCAGCCTAGAGAAGAGAAGGCTCCCGTGAGACCTTATAGCACTTTCCAGTACCAAAGGGGACCTAATCCATAAAGGCAGAGGGACATCTAGTGATAGGACAAGACATAATGGCTTTAAACTGAAAGAGAGTAGATTAAAACTAGGAAGAAATTCTTTACTGTGAGGGTGGTGAGGCACTGGAATAGGTTGCCCAGAGAAGCTGTGGATGCCCCACCTCTGGAAGTGTTCAAGGCCTGGTTGGATGAGGTCCTGTGCAACCTGATCTGTTGGAAGGTATCCCTGCCCATGGCTGGGGGGTTGGAATGAGGCGATCTGTAAGGTTTCTTCCAACCCAAACCATTCTACGATTCTATGATTCAATGACCCCATGCCATTGGCACCCATTTCATGGGTAGGCTGAGAAATTCTTTTGCTTTTTCTGCAGTTGCTGAGATAATGAGACCTCCACTTTGGTGGAGGTTTAGTTACAAATTATGTAGAAAACTTTAAAAGCATTTGGCATTCATACCAGTCTGTGATAATACTGAATACCATTCATTTTTTTCAGTAATGCTTAATGTTCAGTTTACAGTCATTATTCTGGAATGGGAATAACTCAGAAATACAATTATGAATCTGCTGTGTCTGATGACAGTTTTAATTCCATTAATAGTGAACTTGGCAACTGTGAGAATCTCTTATTCTTACTACACTTTTTCTGCAGTCATATCTATAGACAGTGCACTTGACTCAATTTAAGTTATGAGCAATGCATTATTCATATTGCTCACACCTTCTGCTTGGGAACTTTACTTGTAGACTTAATTTCATGGTTACTGACTTCATAGTGAAAACAGTAAGGACAGATGAAAAAAAGATAGAAGGCTTTCAGTTTGTTTGGCCTTAAAGAGCATTGAAAAATATAAAACAAGGAAAATTAGCAAACCCAGTACTGCAAATAGAAGATTACAAAATATACCGCTACCTGCATAGTTTTCATGTTTGATTTTCTTGTGATTTTATTGCATAAAAGACAGGTTATACTCTCAAACTAAAAAGAGAGTTAATTTTATTAATTTTAGTGAATGTTTAGTATTTGCACTTCATAAAACCAGAAGGAGAGTATGACCTCAAAAGGTCACCTATTAGTACTCCATTTTCTGCCATTTAATCCCAAGCGTCTGTCCCACGTGCAGAATATCTAACTTTTGTTAATGACACTTTAGATCTAAGTGCTAGGAGCTGTCTTCTCTTCTTGCCTGATAAACACAGCCTTTGATATATTTTAGGTAATACTGTTAATAGAGCAAGCTACACTCACTATGCTAAGTCTTGCACACAAACCTACCATTAGCCAATTGAAACAAACTACAGGTGCCCAAGAAAGAAGTAAATGCATAAATTTTAAATGCACAATTAAATATAAAGCTGAGGATATAGATTAACCAGGTACTCTTATGGCACGGTAACAACATTTTAGAGATCTATTTTAGTCGATTCTTTTTAGAAAGCTGTAATAATTACAATGCATCAGCACATTTTTAACAACACTGGTCTTAGTAATATTTTAAAACACAGAAAAATTTTCATAGCTAATGGCATTGGATTTTTTTAGCTACTGAATTAAGAAAGAAAAAACTGTCAATGGCCTTTGTAGAGTTTGCCTGGTAGGAAGGAGGAAAATAACAAGAAAACACCTGCAGTGGAAAACCGAATTATCATTAAGAGGTCTGCTTTATATTTGTGATTTCTCTCTGTCACATAAACCAAACTCTCTAACAAGGGAATTTATTTGGGGAGTGTAGAGACTAGGATTACTCAAAAACTGTCTGCGAATTGAGGAGTCATATATGAAGGTATCAGCCTCCTCTTGTGTGTTTTGCACATTTCACAGTATCTGCAAATTCAGAGGGTACTCAGCTGTGCTAGCCTTTGACATACAGCTGAATTTGTCTTCAGAAGGTGTTAGTTCACCATTTTAAACTCTAACATCCATATCTATTTACCTGTATCTGTATCTAATCTATCTTTTTTAGCTTTCTTTATCCACCTCACTCAGTTTTACAGATAATATGACTCATTAGGGTGATATCAGGGTGATGTGTAAAAGACAGACCTTAGGAGTGATGAAAGAGGGCAAAAGAAGGCCCACCTCCAGGGTGTGTATGCAAATAGCCTCAGCCAGAGAAAAAGGCAGGAGGAATTAGAGCTCTTCTTGTGGTCATCAAATTGCATCATCACTGAGATTATTGTGGTGGGACAGCTCACATAGCTGAAAGATTGTTATGGATGGACACACAATATTCAGAACAAAGAGACAGAGAAGACAAAGAGTATGTTCTCCTTCAAATGAAGTAGAAATACGGATGTATGGAGCTCCTCTATGAGATGGCTGACAATCTGGTTGAGAGCTTATGGGTCAGGGTCAAAGTAGAGGCCAGCAGAGGTAACGCTGTAGTGGAATTGTGTTACAGACTGTCTCCTTAGGATGAGGAAGTAGGTGAAGCCTTGTTTAAACAACTCAGGAAGTCTCTATATCACAGACCCTGTTCTTTTGGGGCCCTTTGCTTTCTCTGATATCTGCTGGAAGGGCAACAAGGAAGGAGGTGATCAGGTGTAGGTACTATACCAAACAGGGATGACACATTGCTGTATCTGCTATTCACTAACAAGACAGGACTAGTTGGTATGTAATAATCAGTGATAACCTTGGTTATAGAGACCATGAAATAGGAGTTCAAGATACTGAGGAAGGAGAGTAGCAGATTACAAGCCTTCAGGAGAGCAGATTTAAGCTTATTGTGGAAACTGATATATGGGAAACCATGTGAGGGAGCTCCAAAGGAACTCAGAAAAGTTTGCAGATCCTTAATGACAGTATCATCCAAGTACAGGAATGGTCCATCCCAATACACAGAAAGACAAGGAAATGTATCAGGAGACCATCTTGTCCAAGCAGAAAACTCATGAAGGAGACGCAGTGCAAAAAGGAGCCAAAGTTCCAGCTCAAATGGAAATAAGAATAGCCTTTACCACTACATTCATAAAAAAAAAGCTGAACAAGGAAAATGTTGATGAGTGGATTACTAGGTGGGTAAGAAAAAGGGTTAATTAATCAGACTTTGAAGGAAGTGGACCAACCCTGCCTCTAAGCTGATGATCAGTACATCAGGGGTCTGCCCTGGACCTGACATGTTTAGCATCTTTAACAAGGACTTGCCAAAGGTGATGGAGTGAATGCTCACCGAGTTTGCAAATAGCACCAAACTGAGCAGACCAGTCAATGAAACCTAGGGCAGAGCTGCCATCCAGAAAGACCTAGACAAGTGGAAGAATGGGCTGACAGGAACCTTCTGAAACTCAGCAAGGACAAATGCCAAGTCTTGCACCTGGAAACAAATGACCTTCCGCAGCAGTACAGTACAGATGACTCGCTGAGGAGCATCTCTGCAGGAGAGGACTCAGGGATCTTGGTGGACATGACCTAGTAGTGTGCTCTGGCAGGAAAGGAGATGAATAATGTTCTGGGCTGTCTCACCAGGAACACAGATCAAGGGAAGTGAAAGAAGTCCTTTTCTTGGCATTCTAGGGCCACATCTAAATACTGAGTGCAGTTTTGGGCCCTCCAGTATGGAAAAATACCATCTCGATCCTTGAAGATTTTGAATGCCCATCTGAATAAACCCCTAAATAACCTGAACTGACCTCAAATCTGAGCCTGCTTTGAGTAGAAGGTTGAAATAGAACCCTCCTGAAGTCCCTTCCAGATTAATTATCCTCTAGTTTTACGATTAGGAGGGACAGAAAGACAAGACTTGGAAAGAGAAAGGAGAAGGTTCAGATCAGAAGAAATGTGCCCTCATTTCATGATTCTGCCTCCTAATCTCTGCACTCTAAAAGAAAAAGTGCAGAAGGGATTTCCCCAGCTAGGTAAGCACACAAGACAAGCTTGCAAAACAGCTGCCAACCTGAAACATCTCAGTACTGGCAAGATCCCAGGAGAACAGGGAAGTTCAACCACAACTCCCATACAACCAGAAGGGAAAGGCATAGAAACCAGCTACAACTTTCCACCCAAGGAAAGTGTGAACAGTCATTAGGAAAGTATTTCTTCCTCAGACATTTGCATATTAGCACCTTGACACTAAATCTGTCTTTTGTATAAAGAAAATCTGAAAGATTCTAAAATGCAATTTATTTTGACATACTGTTTTATTTTGATTTTATGGCTATCCCTGGGACTATATTGTCTAACAGTTTTCCCTTACTTTGTATCTCTCTCAGTTTTGCAGCATAACTAACACGAAACCAGAGGCATCTGGCATAGTTCTATCAAATATAGCCTGTTGATGAGGTGGGAAAAAGACATGCAGCATGCTACTATATCTCAGACTTTCAGGACACAGAGTTTCAGGTTTATTTAGCCCTTGAAAGTAAACAGTGAGAGGAATGAGTAACTTTTACAGAGGTAAATTTTCCCAAATATTAGCAGCTCTGCTATTACCTCAGCCATATATCAGAGGACATACTACATCCTTGTTTAAAAATATATTTTCTACAGCCTAAGTTCAAGGGCATAAAATAGAATAGAAAAACAGTAGCAGACGGTAATGCTTGGCCAGTCATGCGATGTTATGAACAATATAGTTGCTTGTAAGTCAGCTGGGTATTTACAGCAATTTCCCTGGTGAGAAGGGCTATTGATAAATGCTACTAATAAAACCTTATTATAACAGTAATAATATCTTTCATTTTTAATAGTGCCTTTGATCCTAAAGAAGCAGCAAGTTTATTGCATGTTTTCCAATTAAAAAGGGCATTCATGTTTTATGGCCTTCATCCTATTCATCCTGCTTACTGGCTGTTTAAGGAGGAGGAATGAACCCGTAGCTCTGGAAAACCTAAAACTACTTTCCATTTCTACATTCTCTCTTTATTGCAGTGTCTCTGCAGGCTCTCCATGCAGAATCCTATAAGCTGACTCTGTTTATCTCCAGTCATTGATATGACACAGTATTATGTCTCCTAATATTTACATTATATTAGATCCTTTTAAATTTAGATCTCCAGACATGTAATCACATTCCATTGTGCTAGGTACTGTATAGAGATTTTTCAGAAAAGGCAGTCCACAGTCCATAGTCTAAACCAAACAGGGAACTGGAAAACTTAGACATTTGATCCAGTGAGGGCTTCAAACATGGGAATAGACTGTAAACAACTTACCAAATTGTTTTGGGAAGACAGGAGGAACAATTTCTGAGCTCAGTTCTGCTTTCACACAGAATTAATTTGGAAAAGTTCAATTCTGTACTTGGATCATGAAGCAAAAGAAAGTAAAGCATTGGGCTAGACTCCTCAAGTGTCAGGATCATCTGAAGTTTATAAATGTTTAGCTTTAGTGTAGATTATTCTAGATTATAGCAATCAATTTAATAAAATAACTTTTGTAATCCAAAGATTTTCGCTCTGAGTTGAATTTTCTCTCTAGATAACAATTTCTTGTCAGGCTGAAGCCCATCTAAAACTATGATATCTTTGTGGTATTTTTACCTTTTTTAAATTGTTCAGTAAGATTTTTGACAAGGATGAAGAAGGACTTACATGGCCTTCTCCAGACCATGTTGCGTGGCAAGCTTTATTGCAACCCTCTCATAGAGGAGGGGCTCCCTGTGGAAATGTCTCAGCTTCCCCTTCTGCAGTAGCAGAAAGATGTGGTAGGTCTCAGAGGGAGTGAAACAGTGACACCCCTTTAGACTTCACTACACAGCTTGTCTAAAAGTGATAGTGCTTGTGTCTAGGGTTTGGTTTCTTGGTTTCAGCATCATGAAAGATTCAAAGTATGGCATACATCTCTTTGCAAGGAGACTATTACAAAAGTGCATTAAAATGGTATAACTGTGCAGTGGTGATTCTGCCAAGCAAGTAACCACTTGAAATCAGGAGAGGGTTCTCAAAGAAGACTGATTTTTCATACGTGATGTGTATTTAGAAACAAAAGACCCGATTTTCTTGATTAGGCATTTTGGGACCCTTGAAGGAGTAGGGGTTTCTTGCCATTGGATGTATGTGACCGTAGAATTAAACTGCTGAGTTGTCTCACTTGCTGTGGTCCCTGTAGATTTTTTAGATCAGCCAGAAATTGATAGGACAGATGCCACCCCAACAAGACTCGCTTCTCTAAACCACTGCTGCAGAAGGGCATCGTGCTGAAGCAGTTACTATGTTCATGTAATTTTCCACGCAAAGAAAAGTCCCAAAAATTTTCTCTTGAAATCAGCCTTATGAACCTCACAGCCTGAAAAAAGACAGAAGATTTATACTATAGGGTGGAATCAGTTCCCTATGTAGATTAAATGTCCAGCAGTTTGGGATGTTTACCCAGGTCTTGTCCACAGTATAATCAGCTTCCTCTTAGAAATCATTTAGACAAACTTGGACTTCCTGCAGCATTCTGGTGCCGGACTGGAAGAGGAATATGACAATGGAAGAGATTTAAACTAAAATGAATGGATGTTTAATCAATTTCAAATTTTAATGAGTTTCTGAAACTGGATTTCAACATATTAACTCAAAACTCTTCCCAGTGGTTCATGTAAAAATGATACACCTCTCAGCTGAGCTTAGGGGAAAAAAGGTTTATATTTGCCAGTTTTTTTCTGTTATCTTGGCCTTTCAAGTTCCAAGTTATATCTTCTCATCTCTTCTCATATCTTTATGAGAAATATGTGTGTGTCTATATGTGTGTATTGACACTGTAGTGGACTTTCTTTTAATACTTGCTCCATCCAAATGAAAACAATCTTAAGTCTTAACGATTTTTTCAATTCTTCAAAAGTGGAGGGATTTATAAATCCACAGTTGGAACAAAATGAATTGTAAACCTTAAAAGAGAGATTATGTTTCCAAAACATGAGGACAAGTATGACCTTCATATAAAACTGTGTTTTAACCTATGGGTAAATGTAGTAGATGGGGGATTATTTATGTTTAGGTATGCAAATAAATAGTAAGTCTTTGGACACCCTTCTTATATTTCCAGTAGAGCCTGCCAGCAGTCTTTTATTTCTGTTATGGTTTCAGGATGATAAGACCACAGGAACATAGCTAAATTAGATGTTGGAAATACAAAAGTGTCTGTGGCACTTCTTACCTTCACATCTAAGGCTCCTGATTCAGTTGAACATGTGCTTTCCTTAAATATAATTATAATACCATGACACTCTGGTATGCTCCTCCCAGATTAAATCATTGCTCTGTGTAAGGGTTCTTGGTATTTTTTCTATGTGATCATGAGACAACTTTAATCCCGTACTGATGATGAAAATAGATTGGGAATAATTCTAGGGAAATTTGCTGCATTTGTACAAATACTTTACTTTGTTTTATTTGGCTGTAGAAGGAGTAAAACTGTGTTGGTCATGGAGTGACATACTTGGTAGATTTTGTAGAGGTAAAATATTTTTTAAATAATTGAAGGTGAGCTGTAAAGAAAATAAATCATCGGAAAGTCATGTTCTTTTAACATTTTACGTATCCAAATCCCTTCTCTTTCTGAAATATTGTTCCATTACTTCCAAAATGTTGGAACAATAACAACAAAAAGTCCCAGGTCATTACGTCCTCTGAAATGACCATAACCAATCATAGGTCATTATTATTTTAGTATCTTTAAAATTCTTTTATACATGGATTAAATAAACATAGTCTGTTATATATATTATCTTTGTGCTTAACCTGGAAGCTCCAAAAGAGCTGCTCTTTTGGCAGGAGCTTCAACCCTGTACTATATCCCGCATAGTACTCTATCATAGTCCAAATTTAGGCACAGTGCCATAAAGATTCTACCTTTATCTTCTGTGAAGCTAGATGTGATAACATACAAGAACTCAGATGTTTTGGTATCCATCCTTTCACAAAATACTCCACTGATTCATCCAGCAATTCAGAGTTTTGTGCTTTCTTCAAGCGAGGAATGCTTTAACCCATATCTTTCACGTTAGCGAAGTGCTCAGGCCATGAGGTATTCTGATTAACTTGTCCTTCACCCTTTCTCTTGAAGCGCATCCAAAATGCTAACATCATGGGCCAGGAGGAGTACAGCCAAGAAGAAACCTGACTCTAGCTTCAGGTTCAGACATTTGGTTAGAAAGGGGGAAAAAAAAGGGATTCCAGACACTCCTCCCTAATATGTACGCATATTATATAACTGTTAAAGAATCTTGTGAGCAAAGAGACGTAATATCTATTATTATTAAGCACCATCCTGAGAAGATGTTTAAATGTGTATTGTCTTCTTCTGCTTGTCGTAGCCCTGAGAAATAAAGATTCAATGAATCTTCATCTGTCCTTTCTCAAGTCTATGGGTAAAACCATTGCAGCATCATTGCTTTCCTCTTTTTCTTTTAATTAGCACTTAATTCCTGTTAAGGGCTTTTAAACATGTTTCCATGTGCTTCATTACCAAGCAGATCATCACCTTGTAGCTATTGCATATTTGTAAGGCAGTTCTCTCAGACTTTTTATTAAGAAAATGTAAGAGCATTCCTGTTTTATTCTGCCAACACCAAATATGATGCAACACCAGAGGTTAAAATGAGAGGCAGAAGAAACAATTGTGTAAGAATTTTATAGTTCTCTGAGTGCTCACAGGTATTCACTCGGATACAAGTGCTACATACTGTTAAAACAATTAATTAAATATAATCTTTACCCTGAAAGAAAGATATCCTAAATAAACAAGAAAGATTAAAAATCAGTTATGAAATCGAGGTACAGAAGAGGAAGATGACCTGCTTCAGATCAAAAAATGAACAAGCAACAGAAACAGAGTCAGCAAGATACTCACCTCTGGCACCCAACTCAGTGCCCAGCATGACATGCATATCATATTTCCTCACCTGGATATGCTTTCATATTTGAGATACATAAATTCCTGAAACTTAGGCTTAGACAAAGTCTACTCTTTCATGCAATTAGGCAAGCTTTTAATATTGTGCCTGGAGAACAGTGCTTCATAGTGCTCCTGGTCCCATTGACATTACTTTTCCAACAAAAACCCCACAAGCATTATTTAACCTAAAAAGAAGTCTGAGATTTAAAACATAAAAAATAATGAAAATTTCTGTCCATGGGAGAATTCTGAGTGGCTGATGGTAAGCAAAATAACTGGTGTTTTCAATTTCTAAAAAGGTCTGTAGAATGGACTTCCAGGCTATATACATATATTTAGAATATAGACTACATACATACATACATACAGATGTGTGTATATATTATAGGGATATGTATATATACACTGACAAATTCTGTTCTCCATAACTGAACAATATTCCCACTGAATAGCATAAAATTTGGCTGTACTTGAGAATACCATTCTGTATGGAAGAAGTTAAATCCTGTCTGAAGTGCAGAATATCTTGGACGCCCTTCAGCTTTTCTGTAAAAGAACCTAATAATTCAAGGTTCAGAAAATAGAAACAAAGAAGAGGAAGCTCACCAAACATGGTTTTGCTTGAGAAACACTGAGAAAATTCTCCCTAATGTGTTACTAACATTGAAAGATGATGGAAATTACTGACCTTTCAGAAGTCAGGATTAGAGTTAGACTGTACTGTATATGATATGATCTCTTAGTGGGACATCTTTTTAAGGGTCAGCTGCTCAAAGAAAAGGTTAATGTTTACTGTCATGTACAAAAGAGGCCTGGAAAACTTCAGCCTACTGGAATTCTTTGTCAGTTGAAAGTTTAATTAGATTAATTTGGCTTAATTATGTATAGTACTTAATAACAGTTAAGCAGAGGCTAACTAATATACTTTAAATATTATACTTTTGAAATTACTCTCAGCCTAAAGCAGTCTATGCCACAGGTACGCCTGAGTATGCTCAGTTTCCATAGAATATATTAATGTTATGCCAAAACAGTTTTGTCTAGCATGTGAAATATGACATGTCAACAGTTTATTTCAGTTTTTGAATCGACGTGAATAGTTGTAGTGGTTGTTACCTCACAGCTTGTTTGACAGACTCTGATTCAGAACAATCATGGATGAAATTTTAAGCATTTTTGTCACCTGTGTAGTAAAAGCAGGGAACGACATATTCCTGAAAACTTGAAAACTACAACCTTCCTACTGACACATGATTTGAAACTGAATTCTGGAATGATAAAAGATTTTCTGTACTAGTTTCAAACTGTGGTGAGAAGTAAGATCAGACATAAAGAAAGATTCAAATGCATTTAAAGCATATAATTGCTTTTTCTAAGCTGTTCATTACAGCTGTGGGAAAATGCAGAAAATGCAGTTCTTCTCAATTCAACAGTACATGTATAAGCTCTTTCTAGATGATCGCTCCTTTATAGATGCACAATTTTGAAGTGACCAAATGCAAACAAATGTCTTGCAACCTTTTGACATGCTCTGTGTTTTGCTCCACACCTTTGACTGGTGTCAGCTTTCTCTCTAGCCCACTGGGCTTAAGTAGAACTCACTGGAAAAACTACTGTGTTTTGCCAACAGATAGTTTAGGACTAGAGAGGGTAATCTTCACTAACCACTTGTGAATAAATTAACCAGCTGCTGTGTTCAGCATCAAACTAGAGATCATAACATAAAATAGAATATTATATTCCTGTCAGAAACTTCCTCACTTTTCATCTTCCCTTTTCCCATGGATCTTAAACTATGCCTTATTTGTAGAAACCTGACATTAACAACTTTAAATCTACATAGGCAACTATTCACAAAAGGTCTGCTATATCCAGGGGAACTGATAATGCTTTCTGTCAAGCATTTCCAAGGATTTTGGCACAAGTGGAAGCTAATGAGCGAGACGGGGCTCTAACTTGTACTTCTCAGATGTACTTCAGTGAGTTAGGGGACACTGTAGGACAAAACATGACTTTTCAGTTACCACACAGTCGAGGGATTTTTGTTCTATCCAAGCAGACTGGCAAAAAACTGTGTCTTCAATTATTTTTATTTCTATAGTACATTCAATTGACTAAATTATATATTTTGTGTTATGTATGCATAGAGTGAGAGAGCATTTTCCATTTTCCTTTATTTCCATTTAATTTTAAATTAAAATTTACTTGTTTTCTGGAAACATGCCTGATAATATAAGTAAAATGCAGCAGAATAGAGTGCAAGAAGTGAAAGTATCAAGTTCTCATGATTAGATGAAACTTCTTGTTCCCCTATTTTCAAGATCTTGTTTGGTGTATTCATTTCTGTTCCTTGAAAAATTTCCTTACAACATGACCATGAAGCTGATCAATGTACTCAGGTCATAGGAAATAGCAGAGAGAAAAAGATTGAATGTGATTTCCTGACTAAAAGAGGTATTTCTCTACCACCCCTCCCCAGATATCTTGCCTTCAGCCCATCCTAATTCAATTAGGAATAGTATTAGGAATGTCTCGAGTTACTCCAGTTGGTGCAGTAAAAGGGGAGAAGGATGATAAAAAAGTACATTCCCCTGACCTATGTGGGACTTATCCAAAATAACTTAATTATATGCTATAAAAATAACTGTTACCTATACTACTATGTAGTGGTGATAGCTATGTGGGAATATATGCCATCATTTATAGAGCACCTTTGACCTATTCACCTGAGCCCAGATAACTAATCCATCTGGCCTGGGACAATTTCTAACACTCCCAATCTGTCAACAGTCCCAAACAGCTGCCATTTCCAAAATAAAACCAGCCTTTCAGACTTCTTTCCCTCAAGATTCTTCTCTTTGCTCCTCCTCTCATAAATTTCACTGATATGATGAGGCATCAGTAACTGGTCCTTGAAAAGGTGACTGAAGAAGTTGCAGATCTAGTAGCTGATAAACCATCTTAACCTGAGATGATAAGAGATTATTCACACTCATGATCTGGGACTTGTGATTCTAAAAAAATATAGGATCATTTTTGTCTGAAAATGTAGAGTGAAACATTATACTAAAAAGTGCAAAAAGGTTATGTAAAATCTACTTTTGACCTCTTTTACTGGAGATTTTTGGTTTTATGGGTATGAAAATTCCATGGGATAACATTGCATTCAGTGAAAATAAAATTAAATTTATATGCGAGGAGAAGTGATGACAGAGGACTATTTGAGTGAGGAAGGGAGAAACACTCTATTGGTCCCATTTGCTCCAAATTTCCACCTGCAAGATTTCCATAATTTTTAATACAGCGAGGAGTCTTTAGGAGTCACCTGTTGGTAAACAAAGATCATCCTTAGATATGGTGTAAAAGGAGGTTGTTTGAACGTGGACTTCCTTCACAGAACAGAGGTTTTATATGTACTAAAGGTTACTTCTGTCTGGTTGTAGCACATCTGCCAGCACATCTGCCCTGAAGTGGGAGAGAGCTCTTGCAGCTTTTGAGATGGTATAATTAGCTGTAGTACAGCTCCCTCATGTCACTGCCAAACTGCTTCTCCATGTGGAACTAGCCAGTTAAAATACTTCTATATCATGGTTCCCTGTACAGCTCAGATGTGCAACAGGATGTCTAGAACAATGGTGGACATCTTATATTTTATATCTGCTTATAACATCCAGTTACAGAGGATAAATGTATGGGTATCGAATAGAGGAGTTTAAACTCCTGTAGAGACTCAATAGCAAAAAAATTTAGATTTTTTTCACTAAGCAGATTTTCTGGCATTTTTCAACTTGAGATAAACTTGTAATCCAGTTGCAGAGAGACAAAGTAGCACTACCAAGGAAAGTGATATAAAATCTATTTTTAAAAGAATCTCTTGATGTTAAATTTGATATTGTGTGAGCTACAGGACAAACAGGCAAATTCCTTCAGCCTAAAGTATCCCAGGGCTTCAAAAATATGGAAGCTAATATTGTTATTAACGTGATGAAATCAGTAGGAGTTATTCTTTCATGTGCAGTGATGGTTGTTCAAAATCTGAAAGGAGCTATATATCCAACAGTGTTCAGTGAAATATCCCAATATGTGATTGATTTTTGAGAATTTAACAGCACCAAAAATACTCCTGATAATTTATTCTACTTTTAATTACAGAGCTGAGACTATCGGCGGTCCTAAGGAACTGACCACTGGAATTTCTATTGTGTCATAATCCTACATTGCCCCCAAAAGAGAAATGGTGTAAAATGAGTAAACAGTAAGGTACGGCAATGGTAGCCCAAATGGTCTGCAAGAAGGATTAGGGTCAAAATGGAAATGGCTTTACCTTGGAAGCTTCATAGGTGACAAGAATAAAGAACTGAAAAAACCAGTAATCTGACAGAATTTTTACACCCCTCTAAAAATATAAGCATAGTCACTGTGGATTCATGATGAAAACTTCATAATACCACAAAACCAAAAAACGCCTACCTGGCCACCTGTTTTAACCTCAGGATAGAACTGATGTATGATTGATAGACACTAACTATGGAAATATTTCACAAGGGGCAGAAAAGTAAGGTTTTCCATGGGGGTTATTGTTTTCCCAAACTATCTTGGCTCTGTAAATAGCTCCAGTTTAAGTAAATGCAGAGGATACTCTGCAGCTATTTATCCCTGGGCTGTAACCTGTGGAAGCTGCTGACTGGGCTGACAGTGCTCCCACATATGTCACTCTGGAAAAAAAAGACCCAAGGTACACAGTACATCTAATACACAGTCCTCACAGGAGAAAAGGCTTCCAAGGGGAAAGAGGGCCCATTAAGTTACCCGCTCACACCTCGGCTTCTGGAGTTGAGGTTGTACCTTGGAACACAGTTTGGACAAAGACAATTTGGGTTTTGGTACTGCTGCACTATGGGCAGGTTAAGAGGATGCCAGCACCTCAGAAGTGAGTAAACCCACATCTGCAGTCAGCCAGAGCATTATCTGGAAGATTTTTGACATGGGGCACTTTTTACTCTAGGCATGGATGGGATTATGAAGAGGACATGCTAATGTTTGCTAACCACAACAGAGCTGTCCTGTTTGACACCACACAAAGCGATGATACTGTAAAAATTCTTTGGGGTCTTTATGGAAAATAGATCCTTGTTTTAATTCTGTTCTTCGAATAGGTACTGCTTCATACTTTTTTTTTTTTTTTTAATACCTTCAGGGGACATCCACTCACAATCCTATGCAGTTTATAAACCAGAGTTTATTTTCTGTTAGCATAGCAATACCTCAAGGCCGTGTGAGAACTCAAGCAGTAGTGGTGCAAACAGAAAACCTATTTAGAATTTATCATGGCTCACATTGTCAGGTCTTTTTTTCCTAACATTAGATCTACCGAAACATTTGTAAGTCTGCCCTGCTAAATAAAAGTGCCTGGCTTTTAGAAGAGAATGAAAGCAGCTCTTGTAGATTCTGTGTTTACAACATGTCATATGGTACAGCTTGGTCAAGATATTTTTGAAGTTAAATAGTGTTTAGAGAAGTTCCAAAACAAAAATCAATCCAAGAAAAAAATTCCAAATAGAAGATTTCTGGTTTGTAAAATGTTGAAATGTTGTCAGCCCTGCTTCCTTTTGAGTAAGGCCAATCTATAAAAAATGGCTTTGTCTCTGTAGCTCTAGCAAAGGGGATTGATTTAATTTTCTTTCTCAGATGAAATAATTGCATTTGTGCAGACATGAAGGTATGGTGTTACCTTATTTCAAGAACAATCAGTCCAATTTGGGAAGGTTAAATGTTTGTGCTGCAACTTGTGGGTACAGAAGGTCCCTCATCCCAATCCTTTTAACCATGGAGGAAAATCCCTGAGCACTGGATTACATACTGAAATACTTCTAGTTCCAAAAAGGCTACTTGAACATGTAACTGCAACCTTGTTCCAGGTGTGCCACATGTCAGTACAGGCTTTAGAAAGCCAAATATCTTCAAAGAGAGTATTTTGATCTTTCTGCTCCTCAACTACAACACTAAGCTAAACTAAAAGAAAACATCCTAGTTTAGCATGTTTTAGTAATCTGTTTGGGAATGTAATGTTTCCTTAAAGCAGGTATGTAGCTTTCTGTCCTTCTCTCATAATTTCATTCCCTTTTTGTTAACCTAAATGTTATATCACTTAGTTTTTTAACCTACAAATACCCAAATGGGCTTCTGATTAACCTCTGTGTAATTGTAGAACACACTTGTGTCCAAATTCCCCAGTCAGACCACAACTCACATGGATTTCTGTGTCTCTCTTCTAGTGGGGAACTTGGGAGTTTCCATTTGTCTGAGGAAGGGTTATTTGTCATGCATATGACTCTGGTCCTACTTCACCTGAGTCTCATGACAGTGTTTGTAGGATGTAATGATCAAGATCTCAATTTTCCTTAAAATGGCAAAGGAAATTTCTAGCTTCTGTGATTGCACAAAATTTTTTAAAATGTAGAATGCTCCTCTAGACTACAGAATTCAGAAGTTAAATAAAATACTTTCCTGCTCTTTATGTTTCAGGTTCTTACCTTTTTTCAGCAGTTTCTTTCTTTGGTATTGGTTTTTGTTTGGTTTTTTTGTTTGTTTTCATTTTTCTGTATGGGAATTAACTCATGCTTTTACTAATCTATTTTTTATTCTTTGAGGCTGATATTAAGCTTCTGCTAGCCTTCTGACTATAACAGTTATGCTGATTTAATTAAAACTGAATTGGCAACTACTGTCCTAACAACAACAGCTATCAACTCCTTCCCAAAAGCAGGTTAAGAGGAGTGTGCCATGATCAATCTGAACCAAAGACAGATCCAAAGGAACTCTTTCCTTGTAGTGCTTGCAGCAGTCCTAAAAAAAGGCTGGGATAAGACCCCAAGAGGAGACACAGCCTGACTGGCAGTCTGGGTAGTATTCAGCGGATCGGAAGAATTTACAGTGCATGTGTCACACCAACTATTTGCCTCTCAGTATTCCCAGAGGGGTGCAGAAGTCTTTCCTTTTTCCCCTTATAAACAGCACTGCAGCCTGAAGGTAAGGGTTCAATGCTGGACAACCAAGACATTTCTTGTTTAATTGTTTGTTCCTTGCTTGTATAATTTTAGATATGAGTAATTGTTTTTTCCCCCTCTTTTATTTTTTTCTTATTTTGCATCAGTGGAATGAAAATATCAGAAGTATGGGAATACTGGAGCAAGTGGAAAGAGTGAAAACAACTGTTTTCCTGGAATATAGTGTTATAATGTGGGGGTCAGAAACAGATGAAGCTAAACAATGACAGAAGAGAGGGCCTCTAAACATACATTTTTCTTGTTCCATTTTGAGCCATAAAATATTCGAAGTTACTAGTTTTATGGTAAAAATTATTTTTCCACCCTCTGAACAGCTAGATTAAGATTTAAGCTACTGTTGAATGATTGCTTTCTTTTTAGTTTTTTTTTTTTAATTTTAATGATGTCAGTAGATGCAGTGCCGGTTTAAGTATGGCTCGTACTGCTCAAGAAAAATTGCAACAAGCTTTGTGTTTTGTACACCAAAGAAACTGCTGCTTGTAGTTATCAGGAGTGACATGAAGATCTGAGAAAGGAACTTGCTGATCTGTATTTAACCATACTATTTTGAAAAACATTGTTCAAGAAAGAGGCATTTACTCAGTTTACTAAGAACAGGAAATTCTACAATTAAAAACTCTTCAAATAAAAAAAGTCATCCTTGGAGAAACCACTGGGAGCTGTTCATTTGAGTTCACCCAAGAAAAAATACTTCACAGTTATTTACAACCCAGATACTTGAATTTCAAGTTTGAAATATTTCTTTGGAAAAAGTTTTTTTTTTCTTCTCTCTTTTTTATTTTTTTTTTTTAAACAAGGTTCCATTTTTAAATGACAGTTTTGTTTACTGAAGAAAATAAGACCTTACAAATATCACAAAGATGTTAGATTTTTTTAGTCGAGGAAAAAGTTCTGAATGTGTCTGAAATGCAGATCCCATAGTTTAGTCATGTCTAAAGTGGTAGCCTTAAGAATCACTTCTGATTAATTGCAAGGACTAAGGAAATTAGTAGGCCTTCTCAGATGTTTCAAATTAAATATATGATCAAATGTTCTACTGGGTCTGACAGGTTATACTATTCAGTAGATCCAGAAACGCATTTTTAGCTTTTTTTTTTTTTTTTTTTTTCCTGAAAATAGATGGAGAACATAGTAAACTGAAGCATTTCAGAAGTCCATTTATGTTTTATCATATTTTAATGCAAAAAAATGCAAATATTGACCAGATAAAAACTTTTGTTCTTTTACTCTTTTTTTCTTTTCTTTTTTTTTTTTTTTTCTGGGGGAAAGGGGAGAGGATGGAATAAACAGTTTTTCATTTAAAAATCTTTATTTGTAATTCTGACATATAAAAAAACAGTACTTGAAGATTTAGTACTTTGGACCACAGGAACTTTTTGTCTAACTTTGTCAGACATGAAATGAAATTTTCCAGACTATTTGGTTCCTACAATTGTTTAGGCAACCCAAAATGGCTTTTCTGCTTCAATTTTACAGAGCAGTCAGGAAGTTTGTTGTTCTCCTTTGTCCAACATTCCTCTCTATCTGGAAAGTTTGCTTTTCAATATTAGGAACTTGATTTTATTTAAGTGTTAATAATTTAACCTTCTTGGATCTTTTTCAGGTAGTTCAGACTCTGAGAAAGACAAGTTTTTCACTATTACAATAAAAATACAGTTGACTCACCTTCTCCAACTTCAGTGTCTGTCATTGAAATAAACATTACACAGAAACATTACATTTTATGTATTCTACTTATCTACAAATTCGATGAAAGAGGTAACAGGTGCTGCTCTGAACTGCAGAGTAATAACCAAATTCAACATGAGCAACTCTTTTCCCTCAAAAAATGAGCCCATAAGCAACAATAAAAAATTCACATTATACTTTCTACGGATAATGTTTTTTCCTTGCAAGCTGTTTGTGCCTGGCAAGATGCCCCAGTCACCAGCCCATGAAATTCACAGACACTCAGTTGTGCTGCCACAGAGTAACTGTTTTATTTTGGCTGAGAAGAGCAAGTTTCCAGCTGGTCAACAGACTGTAGCCTTTTACATACACCGGAAGATGCCACATAACAATGTTAAAAAAAAAAAAAAAAAAGCTACTGAAACTTTGTCTTGGTACCCACAGCTCTCAGAAGCTTCTTTTGTTGGCTATAGTACTCTATAGAAAGAAACAAGAATACATGAGGTAACTCCCCTGATATTTTTGAAATCTGAATAAGAAATTACCAAGGGTGAAAATGGTTCATGCAAAAATACTAATCTCTGTACTGTCACAGCAGCATCTTTGCTGATCATCCTGTGTGTAACAACAAAGGCACAACCAGACCACCTAAACTGATACCCAGTGATCTTTACCTTCCACATTATATAAATCAGCCACTCTAGAAATCCCTTTCTATGCATCTTTTCAACTTCTGCATTAGATGCAGGTTTTTATTTTAGACTGGGCTTGGCGCAATATGCCTAAGCCCACAGTACTGCTTTATCTCTTTTCAGTCTCCTAGGTCCTTTCCATCTTTTCAAGGCGCTTTCTTTGTGCCCAGTTACTTTGTATAAGTTACTAATCTTATATTCTTTACATTTACAAAGAAGCCAATTCTCAGTTCCTTTTCTCTTTTCATAAACCTGGAGCTGCTGCTTCTTACCAGTCTCAGGAGAGTGTCCTGATCCCAGAAATTCCTTTTTCTTTAAAACCAGAAGGGTACTGATTCTCAGAGAACTTCCCTTTCCTCTCTGCACAGGGTGGTGAGACTGGGGCATGGCTCTCTACTGGACTAAGGGGAACTCACTGTGTA
Organism: Pipra filicauda; assembly: GCF_003945595.2. Taxonomy (NCBI): domain Eukaryota; kingdom Metazoa; phylum Chordata; class Aves; order Passeriformes; family Pipridae; genus Pipra; species Pipra filicauda. The sequence continues at coordinate 2,145,201 of NW_024104665.1, read as the reverse complement.
CTTCTCCTTCTAGCCTTCTCCTCTCCTGGTGCATTGGGTGCTTGCTCTACTGCCAGAGGACAGCTGGTAGAAGTTTAAGCAATGGTTAGCAATGGAGACACAATTATTGTGATGTTAGAGGCTATACGGAGATTACAATTAAGGCCCATTGTTTTCATTATACTTCTTCAGTGCCCAGTTAAAAAAAACAAACCTGTATCCTACTGCCACTCAGATTCCATTATTTTCACTCATTCTCATTTTTCTGAGAATTTTTCCTTGGCCTCTTCTTCAAAATACACTTTTTGTGACACTCCCATAAAACCACAAAAGGTTGTGAAGGGCCAGAAAGAAGGAACCTGCCCCTGCCCTGCCATTAGGCCCTGACGAAAGCCAGAAACTGGAGAGAGAAATCAGAGGAATGAACAGACTAATTTTCAACTCCAAGCCCTCAGTTCAAATACGATTTATTAATTGTATGAGTGGGTTTTTTCATCTCTAGCCTATGCAATCTCAATCAATAGCAAGATCTTTGGTGCAGGGACCTCATTTACGGATGTGATTTGAAAATCAATGATTCTGTAAAACCACTGGTCAGCTGAACCTGTGATTTTTATGGTAGCCTGAATATATATCTTCTGGAAATCAGACTTCTGTAAGAATTCATATTTTTTAGTCTGTCTGTCACTTGGGCAAGGTCCTGGACAAGTTATGGATTGTCTTTCAGGAGAATTTTTAAAACGCAGTTAAGGCAAAAACTAACTAGGAATGTCCTGGATATAAACAATTCCATTAGTGATTTCCACAGCAAGGCTTCTGAGTTTTTCTGTAAGAGGTTTGCAAGAACTCCCTCACAAATCTCATCCTTAATTTCATGATTTTCCTTTAAATTTTGTAGAATGTCTCCAAAACATGAGAATTTTGTAAATAACAAGTCAAAAACTAGATAACATAATTACAGGAGGCTAAAAGAAATTCTGGAAATTACGACCCCATCATGAATCTGATGTTAATCATGCACAATAACAAATGAAGTTCTGAGAAGCAAACAAAGTGATGGCTGAGAGAGAGTGTCTAACAACAGACACAAACAAGAGTGGTTTAAGAACAGTAACAACCAACCAAAAAAAACCAACCTCCCCCAAAAAAAGGAAGCAGAGCTGAAACAATCTCTATTCAAAATTCTATTCCACAACAAGTCTCAGTGGAGCCTTTGAGACTTTGGTCCCCATATTTCAGTCAGCTATGTGTTTCATGAAAAATTTAGATCTGAAGATTCATGGAGTTCTTGAGTATTCTTAGCACGCTGGCATTTGTTCTCGCTTTCGTGCTTTTGCCCAGCACCTCAGCAGTTAGATCATTCCTTTGGGACTTGAAAAACCTGGGGTTTTTTTTTCCTCCCTTTTTCCAACAGAATTCTTGCTTAGAAATCTCTCTCCAAAAATTTCTGGAGAGTGCCTTGGGGAAATCTAGGATCAGAGGAGCCTCTGTGAAAACTGTTCTATTTTGAATGAAATAATTAAATACTTGCTAAGCTCTTGGCCTTGAGGATAGGGAACTTGCCTGGAAGGGTAGAGATGAATATTTCAGACTGCTCTGATTAATTGTTCACTATTTTATGTTAAACAAAGCAGGGAAAGAATCTCTAGCATTCTTCTTCCAAGTAAGCCTTACTTTAAAGTCCTATTCACACATTTCACTGCTTGTTTTTCTCGTGTGCCACCCCAGCTTAGGTGAGGGGTATGAATGCAATACAACTCTAGGGAAACCTGGAATTTTGTGCACAGCGTTTCCTGTTGCCTGGCTTTGGTGCCTTTTTAGGCACTATGTCAGACTATGCAAAACCTATTCTTATGTGCCCAACTCTCTCCACACAGCCTTGGAACCTAACTGGGGTCTGGTGAATTGAGGTATGTATAAGTTCCTTCTGTGGACTTCACCTCTAATTATTTTCTTATTCCTTATCAAATTCCTATTCAACTAAAAATAAATCCTTCTGCTAGTTGTAGCAGTATACGGAAAGTGTTTTGGTATAGCAATATACAGCTATGGATTGGAATCTGTGAGATACCTTCTACAGGATCCTTAGTTGTGTATAATTCTTTCCCCTGCTAATGTATGACAGTCACACTGCTGGAGGTGATTCAGGATGTAGAAAATGCATTTATATTATTTTCTGGGGTTTCCTCATTGCTGAAATAGCCCCCACTCTATCATATTCTGCAAAAATTTTTCCAGAGGTGAAGAATTTGGAGGGACTTTTTTTAGTAAAACTACAATTGAGTTTTAATTCTCCTTTTTTCTCTCCCAAAGACAGGGAACCAATTTTACCCTCAATGGGTGCACAGTAAAAAGCCACTGAAGATTGTTTTCATCCTTTTTTTTTTTGAATCCCCAAAGGTCTGTAAGATATTAGATTCATCTTTTTTATTTTTTAAAAAAAATATATGTATTAGATTTTATTGCAGTGGCTGGCACTGCTAATATTAATATTTGTTTTAGATGCAGATGTCATGATATGAAAAATCATTCAGTGCTACATATTTTAAGTATCCAAAAGATACATTGGCTGCAAGAAATCATATCAACCCTCTTCCTTTAACAGTTGTTATGGACAAGGCAAAAGGACCATAGATGTTTGCAAAATAATAAAGTCGTACTCATCTGACTCTGAAATGTCTCTGTGGAGCTATTTTAAACTTACTGGAAAAAAAGAGAATATGAGTATGAATTAACACTTTGCTTCATTTAGCATCTCATGGGAATCTGATATCTAAGGAACATTAGTTATCTAGGCTGAAAATAACAATTTAATCTGTTTCGTTCAGTACTATCTAGTTTACATTTCTGCTTCCAAGTTATAATATTGCATTTAATTACAATACAATAAGAAACTACCTGTCATACCATATATTTAACTGTCTTTCCCAGATGCTGGTTTTCCTTGCAGCTGTGTAAAGCCAAACAGTTTAAGCAATTTGACTTTTGTCCTTAGATATCTGGGAAGTTTCTGCTTACCAAGAGTTTCAGTTCCCCCTCAGAAAAGGGTGTTAAATTTCTTGGGTGAAAACAGCAATAATTATATCATCATTGTGGTTCCCATGGGGGATACATCGAGGATACCTCAAAGCTGAAAAATAAAGAACTTTGACTGAAGATGAAAGTGATGACTCGCAACAGATTCCATCCTGTTGTCTGTTTTACCCTGCTTACAAAATATTTTTCAAAATTTCCTAAGAAAGTAGACTAAATAATGTTCTAGCGGTGTTCATACTGTTAAAAACCAATGAGCCCAATTACTTCCCAATTTGGGAACAGAAAAACAAATAAAATTCCAAAGCAGCAGTTCTAAGGACTCTAATATTCAAGCCCTCCTTTTACTTCTTTCTTGTATCTCCAGTGATTCTTCCAGTCCCTTCCAGTTCTTCTGTCTGGCACTGGTTAACCTGTGTTTTGCAGGACTGTAGTCTGAGACCTGTACATTGCTGGCATGTAAAGGCTGATTTCCAGAGAAAAGTCTGATCTTCATTTCACCTAGGAAAGAACGCAATAACAGCTAGAATTTTAAAAACTCATCTGGTTCATTAATAATGTTGTGACTCTGCTGTGAGCTGCTAATTATATGGGAGAGTCACAACAAAGAAGAAATAGATGGTAGATGAGGTGGACAGGTGCAAGGCCCAGAAGAGGGTTACTCTGTGTGTAGTTATTATCAAGCTAAAGCCAACTATGCATTAACATATGTTCAGTTGAATTAAAAAAAATATCTTTTCTGAATGAGAAAAGTTACTATAGACACAAAACAAGAAAAACAAAGTCCCTTATTAGGTTAAAATATCTGCAAATTTCTAACTGCTGCAGGAGAAATGGCACGTCAGGTTTGGAAGTGCATTTTGAATGCATTGAACTAAGCAGTCCCATAACAAAGCATTGTCAAAAAAAAAAAAGCTGAACCATGTGACAGGAATATTTAGCCACATCACTTTTTTTTTCATATCATGTGTAAGTGAACACTGAATCTTGGCACAAACCCAGCCAACTGAGGGCAAAGGGTTTCATAGCACTGTTCTAACCACCAATCTTTCTTTTTGCTTTTTTTTTTGTAAGATCAGGACATTTCTGTCTGCAAGCTGACCCATTCTTTAAGCGTATATACATGCCACTAGAGGATGTAAGAGTCAGAGACGCAGGGAGACTGTCCAGATATCCCTCTTCGACAGCGAAGAGACAACTTCAAAAGGCTGAAATACTACGGGGATTTGAAACAGTGTGTGCAAAGAGCCTCTATTTCTTCAGCTTGTTAGAGTGGTTTGTTTCTATAACTTCATATGCATTAAAAATAAGTGCATAGCAAATAATATTTTAAACTAAGTTTCTATTATACTGTTGGCATCATCTCCAAAACAGTCGTATGTCTTAATGACATTCCATTTATTTAACTGCTTTTCTCATTAAAAACACTGCCCTGGTGGTACTGATTGCTCAATGTTTGACTCTAGATTATACAGATCTGCCTGTTGTGAAGAGACAAAAACCCAGGGCAGATCAGCAACAGAGAAGGGAATTTCCCTGTTAAGAGTTTAACGGGTTGAGGAACAACATGCATTGCCTGATGCACTTATTATGCAGGAAATTGCTCATCACTGTTAGTAAATCTTACTGAAAATACTAAAATAATCCAAGAAACTATGTCTTTCAACAGTGGGTCCAGTGCTATTAAAATGGCCATGCATGATTCTGCACAGAGGGCTTTTTAAAATTAAATTAAACACAAAAAACAACTAAGTATTTTTCATTTCATTTTGTTTGATTTATCTGGAAAGTAGATTTTACCAGTGTCCTGAATGGGTTTGTTACAACACAGTACAGATCTATGCACTTTGAGATCCAAAGTTCTCAGTTTTTCTCTCTTCATAAAGCTGGCACGAATGAGGCTTTGTGCTCTGAGGCCAGGCCCTTGAGCTAAGAAAGAGTGGAAAAAAATATTATAGGGATTTCTTATATTTCCAGTATAAGAAAGTCATTTGTGCTTAAGGTCTCCCCTGGCTAAAAGGGTTTTACCCTTGCAACAAAGGTTTTGGGAACCAACAAAAAATATCCCGAATTATAAAAAGTCCCTCAAGGGACTCTTCTCCACTTGTGCCAAAGGACGGTGAGAATGGGAGGGCCCTGTGGTGCTCAGGAGCTCTCTGAAAGCTTGCAGTGATAGCACGATGAAGAGCTCCAATCTGCACTGGTCTCTGAAGGAGGGCCCTTAGGAGTGACTTAAGAGCACAATTTAAGAGCACCAGCCATAATAGCCCAAGGATGGTTGCTGCCAGGAGGAAAGACCCCTCTAGGACATGCACGCAAGGTTTTACTTGTGCAAGGTCCTACGTACTCTTAATTTCCAATCAGTACATGGTGGCCCTGAGACTCAGTGGGAGAAGTGGTGCTGTCAGGCCCCCAGAACACTCCGGGCATGTCAAAATGGCACCCTCACTCTCTCAGTCTCTGCTGCATTTTGTAGGATGTGCATCCCAAGGATGGTAATGTATGCTCAGCAGAGCATTTCTATCCACAGAGTACACACTGTGTGTCCTGGTTTCTATCCACAGAGTACACACTGTGTGTCACTGTGCTTCAGGAGGCTCTGCTGTGTTGCACAAGACTAGCTGTTAGTTGATACAAAGTCGTGACTTCATGTACTCCCTGTGAAATCAATTGATGCTGATACAAGGAAATTCAAGGAGTTGATCAAGAAATGGAGATTTCAGGTTATTGCCTAATTTTCTGACTTTGTTTTGTTGATGGACCACTCCATGTGCAAAGATCAGAGTTAAAATATGGTTCAACAGGTTGCCATTTGGTCTCAGTGACCTGCAGACCAGGAAGACATGAATAACGCACTGAGATTGGAGTGGTGTAATAATACAAACATTTCAGTGATGTACCAGGTGTTGCCTGAAGGCACCAGCTTTCAAACGAGACCTTCAGCTCTTTATCTGAGTCTAGCATTTTGTAGATAAATGATCACACTGCACTTTTGAAAAGAGCATGGGGACAACCCCAGGTTTCTAACTAACATTCACTTTCTTAACACATCATATAACATACAGGACTGTTACTGACTGAAGCTTGGCTGTTAATGTTTGCCTACATAGTCACTGTACTTACCAGCACCTCATTCATCTGGAAGCAGTCTCTAGGATTTTGAGAGAGATGTTGAATAAAACTAAATTACATTTTTCCATTTTGTCTCACATGTAAATCTCTATAAACATAAACTAATCCCATGTGTGCAGTCTGAGCACAAGCTTTGCTTCTGAGTAGTTTTAAATGAGAGTTTTTCACATTCTTACTTAGAAGCAGTATCATTTCTGCCTTCAGTGCTAATAACATACTGGAAGCTTTGCAAAAAAACAGAGCACAGTATTAGAATAAGCAACTCAAGTCACAGGTGCAGTTTTCTTGCAGCACTTTCCTGAATGCATGTCTCTGTGTGTAAAGCAAAGGCCATGTTAGCAGCAGAGCTTCCCATGCCAGCATTTTCACCTCTGCTTGTTATCATCGGACCAAGAAGGTACTTCTGTAAGCAGCAGTTAACTAGCAGTGGTTTAATTTCTCTGGGGCCCCTATTCTGTTCTCTGCAGAATGCAATCTCACATTAGGGCTTAATTTTTTAAGAGTTTGGAGAAGTAAAAGACCTTGGCAGCAAGATAAGTATGAGCTAAGGGAACTAGGGATCCCAGTCCAAGTCATTTTCCTCTGCTGATTATGAATTTGTTAAAAACCAGATTTAGTTTCTATGTATTATGTGCATTAGCTTTATAATATCTGTCAGTCTGTGAATGCAAAGTAAATGAAGAGGTTCATGTGCTGAGTTTACAATTTGCTGGGGAAATAAATATACATTATTAAGGCCAAGAAATGCATGTGCAAAACTGCAGTAATGTACAGAAAGGTGTTTTGTACAGAGATGGTGTTTTGAGAAAAAAGATATGTTTTCCATTTACCTAACCATATATCACAGGGATAATTTCATTTTGGTATGCTGTCTTCCCTGACCTGACCTTTCATTCTCCTGAACAAAATGTAAATCACATGTATAATGTGACATTAACTGCAAATCTAACTTGTGCAAGATGTTGTGTAAAGACTGAATTTAACATTTTTTTTAATGTTGCATATGTTTTTGTATAATAGAAACACCCCCCCCCACCAAAAAAAACCCAAAAATTAAACAAAACCTACCCCTAACTAGTGAAGATAAACATTCAGTATTCATATAGAACACCTGACTACCTCAGTTTTCAATGTGAAAATATATTGGTATCACTGCTCACTTATTATTTGTTTAAAAAAATTGCAAGCTGTAAAGCTGGGCAGAAAATAATGCCAAAAGTCCCTACAGTCTGTCTCAGATTATTTTAGGACTTGCATGAAATTTTGGAATCTAAAAAAATATAAATAAGAACCCAAACTTGTATTCCTGGTAAAGAGGATATATGTGTATGTTATAAAATAATTATAAAAAAGTAATAAATTATTGGATATAATGTCTTATTCCAGTGTTCAAATAGGTAGAAAACCTGAGAAACTGCTTACAAATGTTGCAAACTTTTCAGCATGATGACTTGCTATGTGAGAAATGTTCAAAGTAACAAAATTCTTTAAGAGATCAGAAAAGAACAAAGGGATTCTGTAGAAACAATGGACCAAATATATCTCAAGGATAACCCCACTGAGATCAGTGGAATTGCACTAGGGATATGCTTGGCCCAGTGACTCCAGAAATGATGTTAATGAGAAACCTTAACACTACTGCTAGAGAAATCTCTATTTAAACCATGCTGTGGTAGTTCATGTGAAAAAGTAAATGGGACCTTCACACGAACTGCACAGCATGTGAGTGTGAATCAACAGGCTATAATAAATTGGTTTGGTTTCCTTCTCTCAGACTTAAGCAAACGTATTATATTGTAGCATTTGAGATGTTGTAGTGAAGGTTATGCCATTATTCCATTATGTTCCAAAAAGCCTGACTGATTTCAAAAAGGGCTTGATGTAAAAAAATATATCATAGTTCTTATAAAAAGGAGAAACTGTAGATCAGATTTAATGAGTGATAAATCCCTGTTAAAAATCCCCTGTTTGTCTAAAACTAGATCTGGTTGATGTCAGTAAACTCTGGATGATGAAATGGTTTGTAATACAAAGGTCTCATTTTTTTCAAAGGGAAGTAAACCTGAATGGGTTTCTCACAAAATTTTACTTTCTTATAAAAAGAAGCAATGATTTAAAAAGTGCGGAGGAATGCAGTATCTGATGTCCTATGACAGGATGTATCCTGGAAATACTTAAAACCTCAAAACTTGACCTAACAGAGAAAGGAGTGACCCTTTCAACTTAAACTGCTGATCATAAAAAAAGTAAGAGAGGATCAAGATTATTTTTAATTCAGGGTAAAGTACTCACAAATAACAGATAGTGAAGATGCCTGGATTTCTCTGGCCTGCCTCAGACTGAATACAGCTCGTACATAAAGCTGTTCACCAGCAGATTTGAAGCCACTCTAGATTTGCTGTTCCTAGGAAAAAGTGGGAAAACTGAAATACAGCAAGATAAGGTGGGCAGCATCCCTGAGGTGGGGACTTGTACTGGAGTCAGGATCTCACAACACCCACTGATGTGAGTGGCAAAATCCAGCAACAATATTCCCACACCAGATCACCTATATAAAATATGACTGATCCTTCAAGCTGAGGATGTTGGCTTCAGTCTTCATCAAAGAGCAATATTTTGTTTCCTAATCTAGTGTCTGTTTTCAGTGTAGTGCTCAAACCTTGCAAAAAAAAAAAAAATAAACAAACCCAAACAACCCAAAAGACCTCCAACAGTCTGCGGGCACGTGAAAGAGATTATAAATGTGGTGGCTGTGTCTTGGACTGAACTCTCTGCACCAGGTTTGGTGACTGTAGATGTCACTTCCAACCCTCTAGCCCTACAAACTGTGATTTCATTCCAGAGGTCATTGGAAAAGAAATGCAGCATTTCTCAGATTTTATCTAGCACATGCAAAATGATCATGTCCTGACATTTCAGCTGTTGAAAAGAGCCAGTATTTACTACTTCACATGAAAAAAAGCAGAAGGCTAAAATGCGTAACAAAGTAAAGGCATGATTTGAGACAGATGAACTCATTTAGATAAAATAAGACTCAACCTTCATCTGAACTTCAAATTGAAACTGAGTTAAAGCTGTCATTGAAGAAAGACTAAAAGTTAGTCAATTTATTTTTCTTCCAGTTCTCCTTTTTACTGCTATTGATGTGCTGGCTGAGATTTAGGGGAGAGCAGTCCCTGCTGCTGGTACAGCTTTCTGAGCGATATTGAGCCAGGCACCCAGCCTCTCATGCCTCACTTTCCAGTCACAGCCTGGCATTCCTGTTTCCTCTCATTGCTGTGTGATGTATGTACTTTAAACACAGACTTTAGAACAAAAACTACTTTTTATTATGTGATTACACGGTGCCTGAGGTCCCTCCTTCAGACATTGTGTCCAATGTGTTTGCAGTACACATGATGATGTTGATGAAAATATTTTTATCTGTGTGTCCCCCAATGTCACCTACATGAATAAATATTTTTCATAGAGGTATATTCCTCATGTTTTATCTGTTTGGTTTAGCATTCTGACTATAATTCATGTGAATTTAAAAAGTATTAGGAAAAGAAAAAGAAAGGTTGCACGTAGTTTTGCCTGCATTATATAAGCCCCGTGGTATTACCATGCCTTCATTCAAAATTTAGAAACAACCAAAGGCACTGACTACATTTTAATCCATACTTTATAGTAAACAATTATCATTCTGTTATGTGTCATTGACCTCTGTATTGTTGTAATAATGCTCTGGATTTTTGCCTGAAGCCTTCGGGTTAGAAATGTCCCACACAATATAATGGAAAATATTTTTATAGAAGAAAATGTTATACAATCCAGCATGGTCACACTCATAATTTATTCTAGGATTATTCAGAAATATTAATTTCTCCATCTGGACCTCATAAATACCTCAAAAACCCCAGTTGAGCATAAAAATAACATGTTTGATGGAAACTGTCTTTTGGGTCCTTTAACTGCTGTTTCCAAGTTGGCCATTTTCATCCTGTTTTGAGTTGCCAGGTATGGCACAGAAAGGAGTCAGCAAAACGCTTTCATTATTCCTAGAAGTCATCATTTGTGAAACTGTCTTTAACCAAAACCAATAATCCTTACCATAGCTCAGGAAATGTGAGGTCTTGAAGACTCATCAACAGACTTCTTCAAAGGAAAAAACTACTAGTTCAAGCTTTTCAGTCTTTCTGTTGGGGCTTATGAGATCTCTTCATCTTTCCTTTCCACTGCCAGTGACCCATTTTGTCACCAAGGCACTTAGGGAAAACCTTGCACTTATTCATTCTCTTCATATATCATTCAATGGATACTAATCTGGACAACAGACTTAAGCAATGGCATAATAACATCATGAAGGATTCTAATTACCATAGAGGCATAGAATTATAAAGGCTGGAAAAGCCTCTAATATTATCGAGTCCAACCTTGCATGACTAGGTTCACTGCTAAACTATGTCCCTAAGCACCACACCTACATATTTTTGAACACTTTCAGGGGCAGCGATCCCACCACTTCCCTGGCAGCATGTTCCAATGTTTGACCACCCTTTCAGTGAAGAAATTTTTCCTAATCTAAATCTCCCAGATTCATTTTTAGATTTTTTATTGTTAAAAAAATTTATTCATATTACAGGAATAGAGTAAATCCCAGTAAACACATAATCACTAACTTTTCTAAGGCTTCTCAGAGTAGAAAGAAGTAAAAAACAAGGTGAGCAAACTACCTAGCATTCTTAAGGGATGTTATAATATTAAAATTGTGTCTGTTGAACCCCACTTCTATTTCCTCTTCCTGACCGAAAAAATATGCAAATATGGAGGCAAAATCAATCCAGGTTCAGATACTGAGGGTAGGTTTTAGAAGAGATGAAGTGATATTTTGAACCCCCTATTAGGATCTTTAGGAGTAAAACAAAATATGTGAGAAAAGAAGTCTGAAAATCAGCCTGAATATCACTATAAAAAAGTGCTTGTGGCATTGTTGAAGTTAGACAGATCAGGCACAGAAGATCCATTCTACTTAGAAATTTGAATGAGCAAAAAGATGGTCTAATAGCACTCATTACATACTCGCATGATATAAATATACCAGTCAGTTGTACTTTCCAGAGTCCTACTAAAACAAAACAAAACAAAACAAAACAAAACAAAACAAAACAAAACAAAACAAAAAAATCCACAAGAAATAGCAATACAGGCCAACTGGAACAAGTGGTTAAATAACTAATGTTAAAGAGAAAAACAAGAAGAAATTTTGAAAGAAAAAAGCCCCTGGTATCTGGTTTGAAGATCTTCCATAATTAACATGTGCAATGTGACACAGTGTTGCCTCTGCTTGCCTGTGAAGTATTTATAGATTTTGATAGGGGTTTTTTTTGCAGCTGTGCTGAACAATTTTTGAATGTTACCACAATCCAAATACGAGTAACTACTACAATAACAAAACATGGTGAATCATTCTGTAATTATCTTCCAGCCTTCTAATAGTAGCTGTGTTAATCATATAAATGGTTTGCTGTACTTCCACCTGTTATACAGCAGTATTTAAAGTGTTCCCATCACTCCAGTAAGGTACACTGCTGAGTTTATGTCATGTCAGTCACTATATGTTTAAATACTAATTTGAAAACCTACTAAAATTTACTGTAAAGTGAGTAGGTCAGTCACAATCATTCATGGAATTGCAGGAAATATGTTAAAGCAATAGAACATAGTTTTGCTCTAACATTTAGAAAGAGATGCACATAAATCACTGTGTCATGGCATCTAAAATATCACAAAACTGTCTCAGCTGTAACAGCAGGCTGCAAGGCAATATTTACTGCTAATTATTGTTTTTATGGGTGTTCAACTTTGGTATTTCTATTTCCTTAGAACCACTCTCCCAAATGACTTAAATTACAAATTTTTTATATAATAAAAATATTATTAGGATGTCAGCTCTCATTGTTGGTCAGTTCTTCAGTTTATAGATAGTTATGGGCAAATTAGTCCTCACCTATTACAAGTGTTTTCCCTATTCAGTTGAAAAAGTACATTGAAATAGATTCAATTGGTACTGTAGTGACATTAGGGAGAATATTTTCATTTCAGTTTCTGCTACAATCTATGCTACAGTTTTTATTTGTTTTCATTTGTCAGTGTGATGTTGTTCTGAAGCTTCATTCACAAAAGAAACGGGTTTTAATCTGGAGAGACCCAGCAGACCACTAAATAACCTGTAATATCACAGAGCAGCATCCTCAAAAGGAAAAAATTGAGTTGACAAAGGAGGAAAAAAAGTAGAAACCCCAAAACAGAACAGAATGCAAATTGATCTATTCTGTCAACACTGCAAAGAAAGTGAATAAGGAAGAAATCTGAAAAAATGTTTCCTCACTTATCACAAAATGGTTGACCTTGGACAGCACCTCTGCAGATTGTCCAGTACAACCTCTGCTAAAAGAAGAGTCCATGAAAGCAGGTTGCTCAAGATCTTGTCCAGTTGTCGAATATCTCCAGGGATAGGGACTCCACAATCTCACCAGGCAACTTTATCCAGTGTTGGATCACCCTAGTAGTAAAAATATTATGTTCTTAAATATTCTTAATGGAATCTCCTGTCTTTCAGGAGATTTGTGCCCATTGCCTCTTTTCCTTTCATCGGATAGCACTGAGAAGAGCTTGAATCTCTTGAGTCTTCTTTACACCCTCCCTTTGAGTATTTGTACAAGTTGATGAGATTCCCACCATGAACCTTCTCTTCTCCAGACTCAGCAGTCCCACCTCAGCCTCTCCTTGCATGTCAGATGCATCAGTCCTTTAATCATCTTTGTCTCTCTTTACTGGACTATCTATGAAGATTTCTTACGCAAATACACATTGTTTATGCATGTTACCTATATTTACAAATATATTGCATACACTTAAAAAAGAAAAAACCACACACCTCCTTTAGGGGGAATGCTCTAGGGAATGCTAGAATTAGATATGCCTGCACAACATTAATTCAGTCCGTGTGGTGTACCTAGTATGATTTTTAACCTATTTTCGGAGTGAGGGGCAGGATCTGTTATCCATTCAGTCTACATATTTGTTTCCTCTCCATTTTTCAGTCTGTGGCTTGAGGCCTTTTCTTAACATTTATAACCAAAACCCGATCTGAAAAAAGTTTTTTTCCCCACAGACTTTTCAGTGTAACTTTTCACTAGTGTAAGTTGCTGTGCCACGAATGTTCACAGCACCCCTGTGAGGCAAGGTAGCATCTCTACTCCCGTTTCCCAGACAGCCTCTGGCCTGACTTTTAAAGAACTTTGCATTATTTGCACTTTAAATGTCCCCACTGACTTTGGTTGCAGATGCCAGTGCTCAGCACATTTGAAAATCCAGGCTTCTGGGGTTGCAGACTGGCTTGTCCAACACAATTAGCTTAATCATAAAGCAGAATGTTTTTATCTAGTCAGATAACAGTTTGGAACAAGGGAAAATCCTATTCAGTGGAATCTTTATGGTTGCAGCTCCCCTGGATAACTGTCCTTTCCACACTCCTTCACTTCTTAACCACTGTATGAGATATACAGCATGTGGTAATGAAATATGAAATGCGTGCATTTTACTGAGCAAATCTCTCACTTGAAATGTGAGGTCTTTGGTTTGAAAATAAACACGATTCAAGGCCCAGCTGTGGAAGTGTGTGTGCTGCTCCGACAGCCAGGTCCCACTCTTCTTGTTCAGTCAGTTCTTTTGCACAGCATTAGCCTGATCTTATGCTTTCCCCGTGACAAGCTTCCAGAGGTAAGTGTGAAAAGGCAGATCACTTTCCACTACCCACAGGAAACGAAACAACCCTTCTGTTGTCAGTTGAATGACACATGAGCTGTATCCCCTGCAGAAGCCAAAGCTAGTACAGACTTGTTCTTATTAAATAAAGCTAAATATTGGAAGTGCATTTAAACGACAATGTAGGAGCTCCATAGGCTCCATCTGAACTCCTAGAGTCAAGTTTAAGATATTCAGACTTAAGACTGAGTTGCTGGTTGATGTCACTCTAGGTTTTATCTCTAGTTCATAAAAAGGGTGTGAGTGTGTATGTATGTGGGTGTGTGAGGCTAGCATAAACTACACTTACTTATTCCTATTCTTGAGGCATGTCAGGGGTTTAATGGCCTAACATCACACCTCTAGAGAGTTGTTTGCATTAAGGCAACCTGAACCCAGCTGCTTGCTATTGAGAGTCTCTATTCCAACGTACTGCCTCTGCTATGCCAGCAAACTACAGATGTCTGGCCACATTTAGTTGTAGCCTATTTGTCCAGCCCCACCTCCTGAAAAATCTCAGAGAGCAGAAATCCGCTTCACGAGGCTCAGGAAATGTTGTTTGAGAGGCTGTTTCTTTCCTCACTGTCACAGCTGAAACCCAGACCAAAGTAATGCTTCCAACAAACCTTTCCGGAGATGGGACAAGAGGAAAGTGGTTTTCATATTGCTTCATGGATGGTTTGCCTCAGACAGCACTTCTGGCTTTCCAGGCACCTGGCAAAAGCCATCTCCGTACTCATCTACACACTCCCTGTTGCTGCTTCACTCACGTTATTGCCAGGGATGACATATTAATAGGTTGCCCTTCTGTGTATGTTTAATTTCTGAGGCTGATGACCTGAACATGATATGAGCACTGACAGGCATTATAGTTGTATAAACTTGGGGAGGTGGGGAGTAGTAAATAATCATAACAAAGTCAATTGTCGAATAATAGGATTTTCCTTTTAGTGTAATAATAATGTCATTAATTATTAAAGAATAAAAAATACCAATGAATCATCAAGACTAAAAGTAAATGAGCCTGGAGACTGTGATTCCTTCTTAAATATGAGTGCCCTCTGCAGTCTAGTTCTTGGGGAGAGATGCTGTGCCAGCTCACACAATGCTGCGCCAGAGGAAATCAGGAATAAATTGGTCAAATCCAGTGTAGAAAGTTGGGATGTGAAACCATAATGAACACCTGAAACATATTCACAGTATTAATACACCATTCCCAAGACAAAGTGCTAACCCCTTTTGTCTTTTGGACAAGCTGAAACACCTGTGCACACTTTAGTGGTGGGTTTTCAAA
The DNA here is from genome assembly GCF_003945595.2 of Pipra filicauda. NCBI lineage: Eukaryota > Metazoa > Chordata > Aves > Passeriformes > Pipridae > Pipra > Pipra filicauda. The sequence continues at coordinate 2,129,975 of NW_024104665.1, read as the reverse complement.
CATGATGTTGCAGTTAAGAAGTAAAGACTTTTATCATTGCTGCTTAGACTTGGAGCAGTTTACTCTGTGTTTTAAAGCTTAGAAGAAACTGTAAAGTGATCTTCAGGAATGTTCTTCAAAGGGGACATTGTCTATGTCCTTTCATGATTTTAAGCTCTAAAGCTGGTCACATGCTGCCATAATATTTTAATGTCATTCCTAGCTGGCAGGTAGCAACTTGCTTTTCATCAGTGCCTTATGTAAGTAACCCAAGCGTTAAGATGTGACCTCATTTCTAAACACAGAGGTTTCTCCATCAACTGCAAACTTTACAGGAGCATCATTTCTGCTTTTACAATGCTTCACAAAAATTACTATTTTTAATTTAAAAAAAAGGTGTGAAAAAGAATATTTAATTTGAGAGGGAAAAACCCCTAAACCCCTAAAAGTTTATACTGCCTCCAATTACTTTTCATGCTTGACTATGTGTCAGGGAATACTTCATTATACCAGGTCACCAACTTTGACATCTCTAACCTCACAATAATGGTCCTTTTTGTAATGTATCAAAATTGAAAATCAGTTTAGTTTATGTTCTCACTAGGTTCATGGCTCTGGTGCCTAATATATTGCTGACTTGTAGGTCAGCATTACTCCCTAGTGAGGAATATTAAATAGTCACAGCATATATTAGAAGAGGTGAAAAGGTCCAGCTCAAGTCTGCTGTATAGTTCACATTCGTTAGTGCTTTAAAAACTCAATAAGTTGCATAATGTTTCCACTTATCCATGAAATTGTGGTATGATTCATATCACAGGCATCTTTAAATGATTTGTAGTCCACTATTTAAGTATGTATTCCACATAAATAAATACTTCCCGGGTTTGTATACATGACTTGTGCTAGTCAGCTTCATAAAAGAGGCACAATAGTGCCTGACCTTTGTTACTGTGGCAAGAAGTTCATACATCTAACGGAAAACCCCCAAATGGCCAACAGGAATGGTGTAATACAAAGCACCTCTGTTTGGAAAAGACATTATTGGAGCTTATCAAAGTGTGAATGCTGCTTCCCTCCATCGAAAACTTCTGTTCTTTCCACTCCCAGTACTCTCTATGTCTTCTGAAAATTTCATGGACTATGTTGTGAAAATTAACATTAGCATGTGGGATACAGTGACTGCTGCTAGCTGGGTTGCTCCTTGATGCTGCTAGTTCCTGAGGTCTATTTGCGAAACAAATTGGACTAGAGCTGGGGGACTTGCTTTTCTAGTGAACATACCTGCCTTCACTGACAATTCTGGCTTTGGGGTTTTCTTTTAATGGAGTAGTGTTGGAAAAGAGAGCATATTCACTGTTGTCTGAAAGCCAAAGGATAATTAGCCGTTCAGAAAAAAACTCATGTTTTCTCTCCCACCATTATACATCCCCGATGCCTGGTAATTTTTTTGTAAGAAAATTTAAGATGCTAAGTTGACAAGAACAAAAGAAAAGCTTGAGCTGACCCAAGAATAGATGAGCTCAAGTAACAGTCTTTTAAAACAAATACTCTGGCCTGAAGCTTTAGACTGTTCCTAAGGAGTCCTTTGTGAATGATTTATTCTTCAAGTCACATTTTTGTGAGTGCTAAAAGAAGTTGCACTAAATTACTGTCAGTCAGAGAATTCAGTAGCTATCATGTTCTCCTCTCAAGACTTTAACTGACTTTCTAAGGCAAAGTGTGTCCTTAACACTCCTTGTTGCATGTTTGTGGAATCAAAGCCACTGCTGGCAAACCTTTTGTGTATCTACCCTGCAATTATAAAATAGAAAATATGGCATGAGGCACACTGAAGCATGAACATGGTATCTTTTATAAAGACCTACAAGATCCAGGATTGTCCAGAATCAGGTTCCTGCAAAACAAGATTCATATTCTCTGTTTCGGTGTATGTGGATTTGTGGTGCATGCCATGAGGGTCTGTGAAGTCTCCATGTAGACCAAGTGACAGAGCACCACTGCTGGAATGGTATCTGTGGCACAAGCCACACACTCCACATTACACAGTTCTGTGCAGAAGCCAATGATGATCCTCTGAGAGTTGTCTATAGGCAGACCAAGAGCTGGAGAAGGGGATGAAAGAAAGAACCATGGCTTCACCTCCAAAACCATCCCTCCAACACAAAATCCTTGTGGTTTTCTCACTCAGAATGCATGATAGCGTAGTTTCATCATGTTTTTAGTATCAATACACTTTAAGATTAACGTGATATTTTTAATCCCTAGTATGGATGTGATTAGTTCTTTTAAAGTCATTGGAACTCGTGGCATAAGTGAAAACACTATCAGATCACAACCTTTTATTAGCACTATGTTGTTATAAGCTTGGTAAAGGAATTACTGAGTGAAATGATACAAGCTGATTTATATGAGTCAGATGAGACAGTGATCAAAACAGACTGTTAGCCAGTGTCTACGAATCTATACGAGTCTCAACTAAAAAGGAGAATAAGATATTTTTTAGTTCTAATTTCTCTTATATATTTTGAAAAGAAAAATACTTACGCTTAAAGAAAAGGTACTTTCTGCAGAAAAAACTCACAACAAACAAACCCTTTGCATACTGTGTGTTTTTCTCTTTGAACAATTAAGTTTCTTCTTTGTTATCCCTTAGCTCTTTGTCCCTTGTTTTCACAAGGTGGAAAATAAAGCAACAGACAACCCACATGCATCACTATTTTGTTTTATTATAATGGTGGGGGAAATTTTCAGCTTCTCTTGAAATATTGAAGTATTTGTTGGAGTTTATTTAAACAGAAACCAATGTTCTTTCACTGAAACAGCCTAATTTGTCTTATGGGTATTTATATTGATATGAACGGCATTATTTTCTTGAATTTTGATTCCAGGATAAATATACTGTTTCTTTTTACTGTCTACTTCTTCCCCCCCCTATTTATTCTTAAAATCCATTCTCCGTTTCCTCTGTTTTCATGCAAAATCACCGAAAGGACATACAAGCCATTAACATGCACGTTTGTCTCAACTGAGCAAAACAGTATGTCTACTTGTATGTAGACAGATTTTTCAGCTCAAATGTCTCAACTAAATCTCCTCTGTGACATTTTGTAGGCAAATCCTGAAGTCCTGGAGCATGTTCTTCATGCAGTAGACTGCACAATGACCTTGTTCACCACAGCTGGGCCCAACCGCACTTCTGTCATGATCCAATTGCCTCACAACTTCTGGGCTGATGTCAAACAGCTCTAGACTTACCTCTTTCATGGTAAAGTACATTAACTCTCCCCATGGAAAAAATTGCCACTTGGTCCAAGTATCCTGACTTCCCTACACATCTGTCAGAATAATTTCCTCAAAAACTTATTTTCTTGGTCAGCAGGGTGAGGACATGGTCCTTTTTCTTTCCTTCTTTGTCTCCAAAAACTTACATATAATACATGTGAACAGTCAGAGACAAGACAGAACAATGGAATCTACATGGGCACAGCAGTTGTCTGTAAATGACAGTTTTGCTGGTTCAGAATATATGACATGGCAGGCAGAAATGTTCAGATAAAATTATAAACAAACAATGAAAATCATTATTGCAATTTGAGAACCAGCTAGAGAGTACTTGGACATAAATCACTTTGAGCAGAAACACAAAAGAAATATTTCTGAAATGTTGGCTGGCAGCCATCTTAAAAAAGGTAATTTTTAATTTTTTTTAGGTGGACCATATGGAAAGGCACGACATTTCTGGCTTACATCTTTTTTTTTTTCCCTGAAGATCACAATATTTTCAGTCAACGCTGTGGTTTTTCTGCACATAAGAATGTACATTTATGAGAAAAATAACAGCTCAAATCCTCATTACTCTTCATAATTTCACAATTATAGCTGCTGTACGTGACCTTCCCAGCCACAACACTACACTAATCTGCCAGTGCAGGAGTCCCCCACTCTGACAGAGCCTGCTGTGTTTTGGGGAGGACATAGGCTTGACAAGGGACAGAACCAATGCGCAGAGGCCTTGGGCTTTGGGGACTGTGAAAAGGAGAGTTAAATGAAAGGCTACCTATTGAAGTGGAGGCCAAAACTTCTGTCTGGCTTTAGTTTTGGGACCTGCCTGTACTGCACTGTGTGCACCATGGCACTTGCGTGGCTGCATTCAGGAGATTTGGTCTGCTGTGATGATTGCAGAAGTACTATCATTCAACAAAATGCTTTATGAAGATCACAGTTGTGTTTTCTTCTGTCAGCCTCTGGTGCAACACGGGGTTTTGTAAAGGAGAAGCCCGAGCCTTTCGCTGTGGTGGTCACTCAGGGTCACCCCCAGCTCCAGGAAAAGAGAAGGACAAGCAGGGGCTGGGGGGGAAGGAGAAAAGGACGGCATCTGGGTCACTCATGGCATGGGGGCCTTGGACCTAAACTGTCTACATTATAGAGGAATTAGAAATGTTGTTCAGTAGCTGCAAGGATACTTTTCAGTGATTGGCACTCTTTTCTCTACTCTCCACAACTTCAAAGGCATTCAGGGCAAAGCTACTCCCTCTCAGCCATCCACCCTTCTCCTGGTTTTAGTGTGCAGGCAGGGACCCCCACAAGGGCTATCCCCACCAAGGCAGAGAGGCAGAGATCTTGGAGAAGAAGTTGTGACCCAGTGCCCTTTGTCATGCAGGATGGCGAAGTTTCCTCTAACTTTCAGCTGTGCCCAATATGCACGGCCCTGCTCTGTCACTAGTTTGCAGAAGGTGGGATTTTTGCCTTCATGTGTTCCTGTAATACACTCAGTACCCTGAAGCAGAATGACTCAAAGCCCCAGAAAGGGCAGCCTTCATGCGTTTGTTAAAATTAATGCTAAACTACAAAAAAAGTCCCCTTTCTAAGGATGTGGGTATTCTTGACATTTCTTTAAAGCAAACTGCAATGCATGCCAAACAATGTTCAGAGGCCTGCTGAGGCTTCAGTAACTTAATTATGCTTTATTCTCTTTCTAACCCACCCACATACATGTTTTACCAATTTAAACTTTTTATAGATCCTCCTAAAGTATTTTCTGCTGTGCTTTGCTCTTAGCATCATATTTGTTGTTCTTGCTTCAGTCCTTGCTCAAGTACTTGGTGCCTTCCTATGTCTATGCAACGTTGTGCAAGGCGGTTTCTGTACCTTAGTGTGAAGCAGAGCTAAAAGAAATAAGAAAGGAGAAATAAAATGACTTTACCCTGTGCCACACCTCTGTCTGGCTCTTCTGTATAAAACACACAACACTGATTGAGGAGCTTTAGTCCTTGCATGTAAATAAATTAATGGAAGTAAACATAAAAGATGCTAATGGAATCATACTTGAATGAAAACTGAAGTGCTTATAACTTAAGGAACTTGTTACAAAGCAAAACCAATGCAAATTGTACAATTATGTGCAGGCATACACTCCTGCAAGTGTAAAGAGTGGATCTTGCTTACAGATTAAGGCCCTATTCTCTTTGTTGGACAGTGATTAATTACATATATCAATATAATTAAATACTATATAAGCATATTTTAAATGAAGCATTGAAAAAGTCAAACCAACTTACCTTTCAAATCAGGAAAAATTAGAACCATTTTGAACCCTATTATTTTCAGCTGTGAGACAACAGCCGATTCCAATGGGCTCTGTATCACTGAAAGCCTGTGCACTGTTTTGCAGACAAAGTTCAGATCCATGCTAAGATAATACATCCATTCATCTTGGAGAGCTTCTTCTCCAGCTAAAATTCTCTTTTGTATTTGAGTAGTATAACAAATCCCTCATCAACTCAAAAGCACACTCCCTAGAAAAGCACTGAATTTCAGGACTAACAGCGAAACTTTGAGACTTAAAGTGATGGACTTAGTTGATAATTGCCACCACCTCCCGTAAGATCCTTGTGCCTGCGTTGAGCTGATTATAAAATAAAAGGAACGTGTTTCCTCGAAAAATGGAAAAGCTCTTTTAAAGAAAGATGCTATTCAGATCTAAAATACAACAATTCAATTCTATTTTCAAATAAAAATCATAAACTAATCAGATTTACATAAGAAAGAGCAACATACAAAATGCATGAAGTTTTTATTAAGGAAAATTATTTCTGGCAGTTGCACCATTTGAGATAAGGGGTGAAGGAGACATGAGCAAATATCTTGGCATCATTTGGTGTGAGCTTGGAGCTCTGCCTAGCAACATTTCTAAAATGAATCAAAGCTCATCTGGCACCCTGCTTAATCTTTAGCTAATGCATACATTGGGGCTCAGACTTCCTCTTTGTGTTATGATGTTACCACCACACTAATGACTGTTTCACTTCAGTGTGGCATATAAAATGAGGAATATTTGGGAAGTTATACCCATGGGCAGAATAATGAACATATCTTCACTAAAGTCATAGTGAGATGCCTATTTATGTTGGTCCTAATTGTGCAATAAAAGATCAGAGTCTGTAAACAGCTTGGACACAATAAATAAAGCACACTCCATGTTCTCTCCTCCTGCAAGCTTAAACAGCACCATACAAACTCATTTTCATTACAGTTTACTGTATGCTGAGTTGAAGAAAATGACAGTAGATTCTGTTGGAAGTAAGTAATGAATGGAAGATATGAATGTTCATTTCCAGTTATGTGTGTGGTTATGGATTTCTGAAGTCCACCCAGGACCATAATTTGATGCAAGGAAATCCAGTCCCAGAATCAGCTGTATGATACAGGATGGAATAATTTTTTCATACAGAGGGAAGATTGTTTTAGAAATTACATTAGTTTTTTCTCTACAAAACTGGAAAGACTTGCTTCAGGCAACTGAAGGAAGAAGCAATTGCCCTTTTTATTCTTTTTTTTTCCCTGAGGGGATATAAGGCAATGAGTCAACTTTGATTATCCTCTCAGTCCCACCGTCAGAGAAGCTGCCAAGTATATATTGGGTTCCCAAGGGCAAAAGGCCTTCAAGCAGATATTTGTGATACTTATCCCTGTGGCTAGTGCTGAAAATTAAAGACATATGATGTTCAAACCCAAAACAACAAGCATAGCTTTCCAAAGACAACCAGCTGCTTCACTGGAAAGTGCCAGAGCAAACAATTAGGAATTCAGCAAGGATATTCACACGGCCTGCTTTCCCCTTGGACAGTATGGAATTCTCTACCCTGAGGGGAGACAACTTTGATATTTCAGAAAAACTATAAGAGTGATTATTCATCAATGGCTTTGTTCTGCTGGGGAGATAAGGGTAAGTATCTGTTTTGAAAGAAAAAATATCTGAAGCTTCCTCAGTCAGCAAGACAGCTCATGAATTACATTCTAACTGAGAAAATATCATTAAAGGCAAGTTGTGCAGGAGGTTAACTATGACTATCAAAACTGAGAAGACTTAATATGATATGCTTTTTTCAAATGGTTTTATACACGAAAGTGAGATTGATGGATAAAAATTAAGTTGCCACATTCAGCCTCTTTCTGCTAAGCTTCACATAGGTCCAGATACTACTTTGGTGGTGTGGTCTAAAATGCATAAACAACTCCATGCCTGTACTCAGATTAAAAGAGAGGTAGACTGTGCAGTCAGCTGTGTTCAGGAGAATCACTCCTGAGGTAAGACAGAATTGAACCTGTTATATCCAGTAATCCACCTCCTATGCAAACTTGTGAAAGAACTCCAAAATTGACGTTACTAAACTTCCCAATGGCATAGTATTTCTGTATACCATCTTTTCATCTTCCAATGCACTTGTAGTACTCTGTGCTTCTTCCAGTGAATATCACTTCTCATACTTTATCTTAGTAGCTGATGGTTATTGACTAAAGCCTACAAAATGTAAATAACCCTGGAGTTCAACAAATGCACAGTTCTTCACATATGTCAATACCTTGGTTGAAATTGTAGAAAATGTTACAGAAGCAAGAACAAAACTAGTTGTTGGGCACAGCTATAAAGCCACGTAAAAAGTGCTGCCAGAGAAACACCATTCAGGTTGAAAAAGATGAAGATTTTTAACATGTAGTAAATAAAAAGGCTAACAACAAGGCTAACAATTGTGTACCAGCTGCATAATCAGATGCTCAAATTCATATCAAGTTCTTCACCTATGGGTGGCAAAGCATCAGGAGATGAACTTTGTCTAAACATCATCTAACTCTTGACCTAGACGGTGACCAAATCTTGTGAGAGCATGACTTTCTACACAATTTCTAAACTTCCTGGTTTTATCTGTGTTGAACACTCTCAGTAAAATAATCCTTTCTGCAGAGTTGTTAAATGCTCCTTGCTATTTCACCAAGTGCTATCTTATCACTCAAGAAATTAAACTGAGTATTCCACAGTCAGTTTCAGAAATCTGTCTAGTTCTCGGAAATGAAAATTCTGTCTTGAATCTTACCAGAATTTTATCACTGGGACCTAAATGCAAATAAGAACCAAGATATTTGCATTGCTTCAAAAGAGATAAAATATTACTCAAATAAGCTAATGGAGGGAAAGAGAGAAAAAATACAAAGGACGGGGCATGGGGAGGAAAGCAAAATTATTGTATCTGTATCCATCTATTACTAGTCATTAATTTCATATATACAGTTAGATGAATAAAGATGAAAAGAAGGCAAGGAGAAAAAATATTAGTGCTCAAGATAAGAAAAGACGTCACTGAGGAGCTGTTTTGCACAGCTTTTCCCAGACCATTTTAAGTACTCTCACATGAACTGCCCACAAATGAAACTGAAAACTTAACTCTTGTTCAGTGCATATTTGAACCAGGCTTTTTCTGAGGCAGTTCTCATTTCTGATCAGAATCTTTCTTTTTCTTTCTTTTTTCCCTTCTGCTAATGACATTTTGAACACTGCTGAATAGTTCTATGGAAAATACCGGTATTAAATTACTAGTGGGGAGGGGAATGAACAGTATAGCTACAGCATGAACTACGTAGATGCTTGAAAACCAAAAAACTCTTCATAGAGGTTAGCAACAAGATATTATTTCTTAAGTTGATATCTTCTTCAAGATACTATTTCTAAGATGCATTTTCTAAAATAGAATTTTTTTGACAATTTTTGAAACTCAGCATAATACAAAACAGGCTATCTTTTCTTTACTAGAGTAGTACCTTCTAAGAAAGGGTGGAAAAATATGTAGCATTTTGTAAGGGATCTTTCCTGACTGGTGCAGATAGAGCTATAAGTAAGTGCTGAATTTGTGAGCAGGCAGAAAATTACGGTTTCCAGCAACGCTTTCAGAAGCATTAAATTCACTCTAAGAAAACTTCTGAAACTTGGACTTCTCCTGTCAATGTATGATACACGTGTCAAAAACATAAAACCAAAGAACCCAATCAAAAGCACAAAACCAACAATAGAAAGCCATTCAGTTGGAGGAAGACTGTAACTAGGATCTGTTTCTAGATAATGAAAACCAGCTTTGCACTCTTTCTCTGCATGCTGAAGCGTGCATTTTGGTTGCCTCTCTCTGAATACACGGCATTCTGGAAATATGGCAAGAAGCCAATAAGATAAAACACACTGTGAGATCATATTTTGTAAATCAGAACTTTCCCAAAGAGTACCAATAATACAGAAGATCTAGAAATTAGTAAAAAATATCAGTAGTTTCCATCCTTAAAAGTTTATTTTATCTTTAAGCTTTTTATTGTTATCTAATGTTATATGAAATTCATAAAAGTTATGAGTGCAACAGTTAAAAACCAGCACTGAAGAACTGGACTAGATAATTAACCTGTTTAGGGACCTAGATGACTAATGCATTAGCTCCAAATGCAAATGTAAAGGAATAGAATTCTGCTGGTGTTTATACAACTATAAATCTGGAACAACCCTTCTGAGGCCCCTGGAAATTCTGAGATGTTATAGGAATATAGCAGAGCTCAAAATCTGTCCAAAAACACTGTAATGCTATAATTCCTTCCTAAACTACATGAGAATATATGTATTTACAGGCACAGGAATGGCAAGATTACAGACAGAAATTCATAAAAAGAAGAAATTCCTTAAGAGAAAGAGGAAACACAGATATTCAAACTGGAATTCTTTGGAGTTATAAATAATAACAAGTAACCAATTTTCGATTTTTTTTCAAACTACAGTTTACAAGCAGGTTGTTCTCCTAAATTAACTCTGGATGCAGTACCGACAGACACAGGCTGTAAACAATGAAACCTAATTAAATTAGTTTGAAAGATGCCTAGTGAAATACCTATGATTAAATTATTTATCTTTAGATTGGGGCAGCAAATTTCCCTGGGTTGTAAAAGTACCTACATTATAACATGGATCAAACAATTTGCCATGTAAAATGAGAAACAGGTCAGCACAAAACTGACAGAATTAACTTGTGGTATACACTTTTCCATCATACTAAATGCTGCTTCTGTGCACTGAACCTTCAGTAATCTCAATTCTTTTTCCTGTAAGTACTACATCTCTAGTTAAATCAATTTGTCCTTTCAGAGTTACTGTGCTTTAATTTGCCCTGTGATTTACACTTCCTCTGCAAGCTACAGTTTAACAGATTTTATGAAGATGCAACTAGGTTAGAAGAAAAATATTGTCGTGGGTTTGTAGTGGAGGTCTTGAGCCATAGAGCTTTAATCCCATTTGCTACATACATTAAACTTCACAGTTTCTGTACCACTTCAGAGCATTGCTATGACATTTTAAATAAATGTTCCTTTATGGCAAATACTTAGTCAAGCTAGTGATTTTTCAGTTTTTATTTAATCACTATCACTGTCACTGCAGAGCCTGAAATACATGATAAGTAACAAGTAAAAATAATGATAACAGTGCCTATCAACAAAGTGCTGAACCCAGTCCTTTTGCTCATGTGCAAACAGCCTGTGGAGCGAAGCAAAAAAAAATTACTGCATGCCCTGCTCCTGGCAGTGTTCAAGGCCAGGTTGGATGGGGCTTTGAGTAACCTGGTCTAGTGGAAGGTGTCCCTTCCCAAGGCAGGGGGGGTTGGAACTAGATGATCTTTAAAGTCCCTTTCAACCCAAACCATTCTGTGATTCGATGATTCTATGAAAGATATCTTTATCTTGATATGCACTATCTCTACAAGTCTGCACTGAATTACCTGTTGCTTTCATGGCTTGACAACCATTTGGTATGATTACTTACACAAGCTCCTGCTGATTCTTAGGCTTGCCGACAGGATCCCCTCTTCTGGATGCAAGAGACCGTCCTGTTTAACACATCTTTACACCAGTCTTTGCCAGTGTACAAGCACTAAGTGTGCTTAATTCTACATGTGCTAGCACCCAACCCGGGGACCCAGACATACCAGGGTAACATTCATTCACCTGCACGGATCCTAACTTGGCATATGGAAAGGGCTGTATGTATAACAAGGACTGCAATTTAGATTTCACTGTATCTTTCACTATTAGTCAGACACCTCTTTCTCTCCCTATTTGTATGAGCTGTACACAGCAAACTTGTTTTCTTCAAAGAAAAATCAAGGAACTTACTTCCCTGTTCCTGCAGCAAATTGCCCAGCTAGTCTTGAGCCTCCTCTGCATTTTTGCCTTTGGTGTTTTAGTTTGATCCTTATTGCAGTCTAAACATTCCCTGAAGATGGAAAACTTTACCTTGAAACTGGCAGACCTGTTGTCATTACTCCCCTGATTGTGCAGAAAAAAATACTCTGGGCTTTGCACAAAACTCAGTTGCTCTTTCAAATGGATGTCCTCACTTTTCGGGGTCATTTGCTTTAACTGTATGAAGGAGTAGTCAGGGCGCTAATGAAAGAGATGGAAGAAAGCGGTATGAAATTAATTGAGGCCTAAAGTATAAAGAAAAAAAATACATTAGAGATGATTTTCTGGATATGGCTTCTGTTCTGTCCTTCTTCAGCCAGGATTCATTCTCCGGACAGCAGCCCAGCAGCCATTGATCCAGATTATCTGCTCCAATGATGGTCCCCCAGATGCGGTGCCCAGTGTTCCCAGGTCAGCTTGCAGAAGATGGTTAAACTCTGTGAGAATCTGAGCATTTTTTGCTATGATCCAAGGATCCTCACAGACTGGGTAGTGCCAGAGTCTCCTCTCCTGCAACAGCAATGGGTTCTGAAGTTGCTCAGAGCAGGAAAGGATCAAAAGTATTCATCTAAGCTACCTCAGGAAGAAGGTGACTAGACTGAGAAAATACCAGTCCCTCTTGAATTTTTAGAACAGATTGGATGTATTAGAATATTTGTAGGACATGGGACATTTTTACAGACAACGTATACTGAAAGTGCTCTCTTTTGCTGAAGCTTAAAGAACATGAGGGTAGGGACTTAAAAACACAACACTGAAATGTCAAAGCAAGTAGATGAAACCCTAAAATTAGAAAGAAAAGAACAAGCAGTATGAGTTTCTTTGAATCTGGTCAAAGTTGTAGGATGCTTAATTGTTATCTCAATGGAATCAGATATTGCTTGCATAACAATACACAAAAATCATATTATACATGCACACAATCTGTTTCACCAACTAGTACTTTGCAATATTACAAATCATCATTTCCCCTCCAAGACCTTTCCTAAACAGTGAGTAATCTAAAAGAGGACCATAAGGAATTTTACACTAGATGAGGAAATAAAGAGGATTCATGCAAATGTCCATTCCCATGTTAAAAGGAAGGGTGCAGCAGATGATACAGTTCATTCAAGCTGAAACTCTCCTTTAGTACTGTGACCTTTCTTGAAGAATTCAATTATTTTTTTTACAGAAATAAATCCAACTTAAAGTGTCATCAGATATCCAGAAGCAGAGCAAACAAAACTCTGGCTTGAAAAGGTCAGAAGTGAAAATCTGTCAATCAGTGTTATTATCTAACAAAGTTAGAGCTGCTCCCCCATTCTTTTCTCTCTAATAAACTACTGGAAGACCAGATTAAAGAGCTATGATGAAGGCAGTTGGAAAAGTCTCTTACAAACAACAGCAAAACCCAAACTTTAATGTAATCCTGTGGACAACGGCTCCCTCTGTGCAAAGACACTCCCTGTCACAGGACAGGAACAGTGTGCCACAGTGAAAGGTGCCAGCAGTGGGAGGAAACACATAAAACAAATTAGCCCTCTCCCCTTTCCACCAGTAAATCCATCTGGTAACAGCTGTTACCTATCCAGTTCATACAATCTCTTCTCCAAAATCTTTGATGTCCAGAAGACTGGAAAATCTAATCGTTTCTTGGGAATGAGGATAACAAAAATATTGAAAAAGTAATAAAAACACAAGCAATTCTCTTATTGCAATACTTGCTGAGAAAGAAAGTTCTTCAGATCTGGTTAGTTAGTAAACTCTTTTATAAACCAGTTATGAATAGAGGAAATTTGCTATTCATGGCTATGGAAATCAAATTTAAAAAAGGACATGCTTCATTCAGCAATTTTGAGAACAATGATATATTTTCATTTGCTTTGCTAAGGAAAACTACAAAATTAGGGCATTGAGGCTTCCTCTGGAAGCCATTAGTTTACAGCCAGGGCAGAGCTTAGCTCATTAGCCCAAGGACTTGATTACCCATTACATCAACCCTAATGGAATCGTGCTTGTGCAATGAAGATGGTAATGAACAAAATAAGCAAGTTGTGATATCTCTAGTTCTACTGTATGACCAAACTGGCCAGATGCATGATAGGCTGAGAGGTCTGTGGTAAGGCACCAAGTGTGGAGTAGCCTGACTGCTACTTGCCATGCCAGGGCTTGCGAGATGGAGAGGTGTCATCCCTAGAGAGGCATACCAAGCACAACCCTATGCTAGGAATGACATAACTGCTCTCTTTGATGCTGATGAAAGCACTTGAGATGTGTTACCCATGACATATGCCCCACAGTAGTTAAATGAGGAATGAGAGTCCTCTTCTGTCCCTTTTGCCCCAGACAAAAAATTGCAGCATTATGCAAACATGCCCACTTGGGGCACATCAGCAGGTTGCGGTGCATTGCTGCTGCTCCCACTGGGTCTATTGTGCTGCCCAGCGCTGGGCTCAGGCAGGGCTTGGCCAGTAGCACAGGAAACAAACAGCAGCTCCTTTTGGAAAACAGGGAGGGGGCCAGTCTCCAGGCACCTGTTGAAATAAGATTATAAGATTTAGGTTCAGAATGCCAATATACTCTTCCTGCACGGATCCTGCAGGCACAGCTGCGGTACCTAACAGAGATTGCAAAACTTGCACAGAGTTTTGCACTGGCTACTGTGAAATCAGAATAGCACTCATACCAAAGCAGATGTGCAAGGTGAGAGAATATGAATTTTAAATATGAATTTTTAAAGCTCTCCCTGTGGTACAATCCCATTAACCTACAGCTCCTGTATAACAAATCTCCCACCAGGCACCTTGGCTACACATCAGATAATACCCTCAGAGACATTTTTTTTTTTCTATTTGGAGATTATTTATTACAAACTCTCATCAGCTTATTTTTGTTTTAAATAACTACAAAATGTCTCTGTTTTTGAGGAGGAGAAAGGTAGAAGGGGGTGGGGGGAAGGCCAGTGTATTTTAAATTTTAGGGGAAAGAGCCCCTTCAAAGTGTAAAATCTTTCAAAGACAGACTTACATGATTTGTGAAACTTGTGTGTGATTGCTCTGTATAACTTGTACCACACTCTGCCTCCTTCACCCTCTGACACATAGCAAGAAAACTGGATTCAAAATGAGATTGCACCATGGTGAATTCATTCCTTGAATTGCATCGTAACTTTCAGCAATACACAGCGTGGGAACACGTCGATTAGCTCTCGCTTTGAAGAAATTGGATTTGCAAAGGTCAGCAGTGGCTCGGCCCATTTCTCAGCAGATCTTTGGCTTGCTTTTCATCCCGGGACGTGCAGGGAGGAGGTCAGAGAGGAATGACAAAAAGAGCGAGCTTTTTAAATAAGGTCCAAAGAATCTGACTGTGCTCGCAGAAGTGTGGAGGTTTCTTTTGCTCAGAGCTAATAAAAAGGTAGATTTTAAACCAAACTTATGAAAATAACTTTCTGGGTTTACTTAACATATTAAACAATTAATTGTTTTGGTATAAACTAAGAAATGCTTTCCAGTGTAACTTTTGGTCTGGCAAGAGTTGCCTGAAGCTAATCCACAGAAAAGCCTGCTTGCCCTCCTCCATCCCTCCCTCTTTTTGTGCAAAAGGATGCAGCCAGCCTGGAAAAGACGTAGAAAGAGGCAAAGCTCAGCCCTCAGTGGAAGTGTGAAACCCAGGGAGTTTGTGCTCTGTATTTCTCCTTTGAAACATGTTTCCCAGTTGTTTAGCTTGCTCCTGTGCCAGTGTACTGAGACAGAGGTAGCTTCATTACCCTTTTGAGCTGGAAAATTCACAAAATATTTTGGCCACTCTCCTCACCTTATTAACATAAACTGGAGTTTCCTCTTGCTGTTGGCAGGGCAGGGTGCTGGGAGCGTGTGATCAAGGCATTTCAGCAGCTGTTGCCGAATTTCACCTTGGGCTGGTGGTGAAGGATTCCTCCTGGATTCTGAACAGGGGTTTGCTGTGGCCACTTACACAGGAAAGCCACAAAAGAGGGAAGGAGGTGGGGAGAAAAAGAAATGAGAGCCGAATAGAAAGGAATCCAAAAATACCAGCAAGCCTGAGTTCCTTCACCTGCAAATATTGAACTTTTCTTGCAGAAATACACTACACAGAGAGAAACATGTCTCCTAGAAAACTGGGAATAATGGACTTGTTTGCTTCGTTAGTGTATTTTTTTGGCAGGTCCCTTTTGGAAGCCTCACTTTCTACAGCTTTAAAGCTTTGTGAATGCCAGCAGCGTGGGGAAAGAGTAAGGAGAATAGCTCCAGCTGGTGTCACAGGTCTCCTCAAGCTGTAAAAATTTGCTTTACCCTAGCTCTTCCAACAAGAAACATTGCAGCATTCTGGCATAAAATATGATTTAGAAAGTATCCAAAGGCCAAATCTCAATGGACTGTATGTTCCTGTTAAGTAGCCAGTACTAATCCAGGTGAATTTTCCTTGTCATTAACTGAGCAAAAGCCGGCCTTTACCCTTACTAATTTATTCGACTGAGAAAATTCCTTTCATAGTCTGTCCCAGGAACTCCCAAGAGGCTGCTGCAGAAGGTGCCAGCAGGGATACTGAAAATCTTGGGAACCTGCTGGAGGGGGGGCATTTACAGCATGTGCAAAAGAGATGTAGGACAGAGTATTTAGGCAGATGAAGATGAAAGAGAGTGCTTATTGTCAAAATGACAGATGAGTGATGTTTCTGTGACCTAACAGGAAGTAACTGGGAAGTAAATGCTGGGTTTGGGCTTTTAATGGAGCTTGTTCACCTGCTGCTTCATAACTGCATCAAACTTCCACCAACATCTGATTATCACCATTACAGAATGAATCTATGGATGTCATGTAACAGCTCTGCCAAGGAGATTTGTGCCAGCTCCCCTCACAAGTGTTATGTTACCACAGACCCAGGCATATTCTAGAATTTCTTATTACCTCATGTACCAGCAAGTCTTCAGCTGTGCCTTCACTTCCCAGTTACAGAGATGGAAGCAAGTAGGGGATCTGAGTAAGCTGGGGATCTGATCCCCAGCTAAGAGGATCTCTCTTCAGAAACAGCCCTTTGTGCTAAATATGAGATCCCATCTAGAGGTTTCATTACAGCATTCTTGCTAGCAATATAATTTTTAATTTGACAGATTTCTGTAAAATTTGACCTGCAGAAAATTTGACCTGCAGAAAATTCGTGGCGTATATCTCATCTGCAATTTTGTATCTGTGTATGTGCAAGTGAACATACACCTTAACATGGAGAACTTTGGCATTAGGGCATATATCTGGATTACCTGTGCACAGCTGTCATGGTCAGCCATCAAAACCCAGATCTAGCTTCTTGTTTCTATTTAGCATCCTCTTGTCTGTCTGTTTTCATTTTAACACTCTTTTATGTGTGATGTTTTTATCAACACTTACGTCAGCTTCCTTCAGTGGAGAAAGGCATCCTTATCGCACCTTTCACATATGAATAAACTTCATAACTGAAAACACAAAGTGCTGGTTTTAGCTTTCTTTTTTCCATAAACAAACCAAAGAAAGTCAAAAGGTTAAACAACTACAGTTGAGGGTACCTTGCTGAGCTTCAATAAAAAAAGTAGAAGATTGGTCTGAACATGTATTTTTTTATTAAAAAAGAATGAACATAAATTACAGTTGCTGACCATGTAGTCATTCTTTTTATGAGGTGTTTCCCTATACCCATATATGATTTCCACTTATAAATTCCCTGTTGGACTGAAAACTCTCATGAAACTGATGCTTTTCTTAATAAATTGTCCACAGAATCAGTATTTCATCTCGGATGTAAAAAGTTTATTAGGGAAAAAAAGCATCCCTGTGTCCTGCTAGAAAGCAATGCCAGACACCATCCAAGCTAAAAAAAAATAGATCTGCCTGCAGATTGTGTAGCATTCCCCCCCATCTTTCTACTTAATTATTTTTCATAATTTAATAAAATCCAGTATAATATAGCATACTATAATGGTGCCTGCAGTAACAACCACTTAATCCAGAGCAGAAAAAACCAATTCATTGAGGATTTCCGCATGTTAAATTTTGTTTCCTTTAAAATTTCCTTGAAGAAGGGATAGGCTCCTAGATCTGAAAAAGTCTGTCTCTGGGAACAGAAACCCTGAAAGTTTTCTGCCGTGAAAGAGGCTGTTTGAAGGAATACCCTCAAACCATGCAATGTGGAAGCTTTGGAACTGCTCCATGTCTGCTTACTGAGGTCTTCTCACCAGGGAAAATCACTGCAACCAGAATCAGATGTTCCATATGAGGTGCTCAGTTGTAAATCTGAGAAAGCACTAAAAATATGAAATTGTAAAAAAATTCCCCGGAGCACACATGAAAATCCACATTCATCATTACCATTGTTAGTCCATGTAGAGAAGAGGTAATGCTAAACTAAACCGGATGGTCAAGTATTAAGGGTCATCTGCTGCTGCTCTTACTATGGAAGCACAGCTGTCTCCTGAAGAAACCAGTGAGTTCAGCAACGACCGGGTGAAGAATGTGCTCCTAAGAGATTTTCCCTTCTGGAGAAAAACGCTTGGTTTGACAAACTCCTGGATGTGTGTCAGAATGTGACGGAAGGGGGACATTTTTAGCAACACTTTGCTGAACTAGTGTGGCACAGTCTGGTCCCCAAAAGCACAGTTGCTTTCATTCCCATAATTTACTTTCATCTGTCTTTTTCAAAACCTTCCCTAATTAAGCTTAATTGCCGTGCAATCACACATTAGTGCAACATTCTGTCCACTTATGGACCACCCATAAAATCCTTCATAGCATTAATCCTGGAGAGTGGTAGACTGCTTGTTTTGTTTTGTTTTCTAATGTGCATAAGTGCCTATAATGCACAGTGATGGCTTTCTGGAACTGATACTTGACTCTGGTTATCATGAAAAGATTCCTAGTTTATATCAGAAAATTAGAGAGGTCAGAAGAGTGTTTGGGTTTTGGAAAAACAAGCATTTATGATGATTTGGAATCTAAGAACATTGGTGCAGTACTCAGACATGGGGATTCTCAGCTTTTAGTTAAATTTAACTCCTTAGGACAGTTATGGGTCAGATCATAACAATTTGGATACCCTTAGCCTTTGTGAGTTAGCTAGGTTCTCTGCATCACTTAAGTCTCAGTGATATAATCCCAATAAGCAGTGTTCCGACAACCTAATGAAACCCACACAAACTATCCTTAAAGTTGGACAAAGGTCTGTAGGATACCTCTAAATAGTCTGGAGGAGCTGATGCATAACAGGGTATTTAGAAATAGTAAAACGAAATAATAACAAGAATTGCAGGGAAGCCAACTGAAATATTCTTGTAAGCAGCAGATTATTCTTCTCTAAAACTACAGTTTATCTGACTGAAACAGCTCCCATACCTTTGAAGTAAAGAAGACCCTTGAATTTCTAGGATCCTGAAGCAAAAGCAGCAACTACCAGGTATCTCAGAAGAAAGCTGCTCCCAATATGCTTCCAGACAGAAATGCTCAGTCAAGCTGGGTGGGTTGAAGATTCACACGACTAGAGGGACAACAAGCAAAAAAGACAAGTAGAAAGTAGTGTTAGATAATAAAATCAAAACTTTTGTAGAAACAGACAATATCATAACTTATAGCACAGAGATATAACATGAGGGAATTTCAGCCTCACTCACTTTGGTGAGAGTCAGAGATCACACAATATGACTAAAAACTTCATTTAATATTTGCATTGACTACTCTTTTCTATGGTTTCTAGGTGCTGTGGGACAATGCCAATATTTTTGCCACTGCTAGAAATACTTTTCTTGGTCCAGAAATGACAAAGAGAAAGGGAAGAACAAAATTTAGGTCCAGGTAAATATTTCCAAATTACTGGTAAGTGATTAAGTTACATGTAGTCTTTTCCAAAGCTTTCAAGCTTTGTAGGATGTATATATTGGAAAGGGAAAAATTAAAGGAGAAATACCAAGAACTCTCTAACCAGCAAGGACTTGTTGCACATGTAACTTATTAGCTAAATTTGTCCACACTACACAGTACTAGAACATTCTTTGAAAAAAGTAGGGCTCTTACATTATGTGTGTGATACAGAAGTAAAATAGAGAACAGGAGATACATACACTATTGCCTATGAGTCCAGAGGCAAGTTTGGATGACTATTTACCATTTCAAGGTCAGGGAAAATCGTTCTTTTCAGTCACACCTTTGTGAATTTCAGAACTGAGCAAAAAAAAACCCCAAAACCACCCACTCTACTTATAGTTTACTCGATTTCAATAGAAATGCAAATATTTTTTTTTGTTTAATAAAAGCTAGAAAATTTCAAATGACACATTTTTTTTTCAACATTTCTTTCTTAAAAGCCATATACAAACCCCCTCATTGTTATCTATGTTGATACTATCTTTGTCCCTTATTTACCATCCAGCCCTAACATTCTTTCTGGGTGGGAACTGCTCAAGGCAAACACTCATGAACAAACTGAAGTGACAAGCAAACAAGCAAAACAGAGTAAAGAAACAGAAGAGTGTGTACTTGCTCTGACAACTATGCTGCAGGGTATTGAGGGTATCATAGCTGCATTGAGTTAGTCCTACAATTTTAATTGGTCATTATAGAAAAAATATGACATATTATCAAAGAGAACTCCCCAGCTCAGAAACGCTGAAGTAAATTGACGTGTTGCAATCCTACTACCACCAGCATCGTTCCAAAGGAGAAACTGGTGTTCTTTTGTTTTGTCAAGTAGGAGTCTTTCCTTCGGTTTTAAATTCTCTCTCAAATGTTAACATGTCTAGATGGCATAAATGTAGCAATCCTGGAGACTACCATGTGAGGGGGGCAGGCTTGTTTGTTATGGGGCTTCTGTACTGCAGATCTTCAATAGCTGGAGTGCAGCTTAACCCAAAGTGTATAGGCAGCAGGGTTAGGATATGTATGTTGTTGAGTATGACAATCTGGAAAGTCTTTCTGGATATTTACTCAGAGAAAGCATGGTGCCACCTCTGTGATCGTTTCTATGCATCTTTTTACTTGCTTTTAAAAATAAGCAAAATATCCAATTTCTAAAAATACTGACTGCTCAAAAGTACATAGTTCCTTGGGGAAATGAGGTTACAACATAATTGTGTCATACAAATGTTTGCCTATCATCTGTTTGCTCTTTCCCCCCAGTTTTAACTCCATTTTACAGAAGGGCAGAGGCCTCTATGAATGTCAAGTTCTTAAAAGTCTCATGGAAAATGGGGACAGCCGATGGCTGCACACACAGCCGTGCTACCCTGGCCATGTGCACAGTCCTCCCTGCCAGGCACTGAAGGCATGAAGGACAGGGAGGGCTGACGGTGGAGGAGAGTTGGAAAGCAGACAGTGAGGCAGAAGAGACACAAATCCATAGGAAATGAGTCCTCTGCAGTTTGGCTGCCTGTGGGTCAGCTTGTTAACTGATTTATACAGTATTTTCCCCCTCAGTCTTGAGTTCTACTGAAAATAATTTTTTTTGCCAGCGATGCTTTCCAGGAACAGACTGAAGTGTTCGATTCAAAACTCCTGACAGTATCATTTATATGCTAAATAAGGGGGCCCAGCAAACAAGCTTTAACTTATGTTTTGCTTTAACCTTGCTGATGCCTTTTCAGTGAACTATGAGCCAGATTCCTCATTTCACTGCTTTAACAAGTGTGTAGATACTGACATCTCCAATCCCACTTTTCCAGGTCAAGATCATGTTTCATTAGAGACCAACTGAGCCTGCAGAACTCGGAGTCTATTTTCTCATAAATGCTGGTTTCACAGATCTTAGTGGGAGAGCACCTGTGCGTTGGGGCCTTGGTACCTACCTGTGTATGTACATACTTATATTTAATTCAGAGATGCAGCTACCCTGATGATTATAATTCTCTCCTGTAGAAAGCAATATTAAGTACAGAGCATGTTCCTATAGGCTCAGTTTGAATGTGGTTAATCAAATGAATTCATATTCAGTACTCCTCAGTGTAACAGAAATCCAGTGACACCAACATATGATTAAAAGTGTAGGAAGCCTCATCAGGGAATCTCTGCAGCTTTTCTACTTTGTTTTGCTAAATATTTAATTCTGGTACAGGCAGAAACAAGAATAAGTTGAGGCTTAAAAAAAAGTATTAATTCTAATGAAAGTGTTTTGCTTACTAACAGTATTACCACCCAGTGAATAACAAAAGAACTGTGAATTCCATTGATTTAAAGAAACCTCACAACTATTTAGGAAACCAAATATATATTTAGGGTTCTAGGCAACAAACATCAGTTACCTGATGCACCCTAGGACAGAAACATACATTCTTGATTATATACAGTAATAGCATTTCATAGTTTGTCTGGATGAAATATCTTAATTAAGTTTGTATTGTCAACATCCAGTCCCTCTGATCTCAATACATACAAACCTGGGAAATCTAGTCCAGACAAAAGAAGTACCTTTCCACCTGGGAGGAAATAACAAATTCTATCATCACTCACACAGTGAGTGCATGGGGAGATTGAAACAGTTGGCAGGAGTAAGGCTTCTGTGGGACTCACTGCCCACCCTTGCACCCTGTATAACAGCAGTAACTTGTTGGGAGCCCTCAACCCACCTCTGTGCTCCACTTATGGCATCTAAGAAAGGGAAAAATTACTTACCTGAATTGATTAACTATTAATGCTTCTCAAGACATCCTTAAATTTATGCTTTGCTTGTGTTGCGAATCACTCAAGTTCAGTAACTGACATCCTGCCTCATCTTTCCAAAACTTTAGTTGGAAAGATGATCTCAAAACTAAAGTTTGAGTTATCTGCAAAAGACGAGAGAATTTCTGCCATTGCTTGCACTCGAGCAGCCAGACAGAGTTACACTTACTGAGGGTAAACTCTAGCTGCTGCAGTTTCTGACAGAAATGGAAGTTTATTTGCTTTCTCTGTGTTTCATAAAAAACTGAGATCAATGAATAATTTCTATCTTCTAGTAAGAAAAAAACCTTGATGTGCTGCTCTAGCTTGGGAAAATATAAAATTTGAGGACCTACTTCTGATGCTGTTTCAAAATTGCTGTAATGGTTTGCCTGCTGTCTTCATTGTAATGGTTTGTACCACTGGTCAGGAAAGATATACTGCAGCAGTGTACTTATTCATGATGAAAATTCCACATGAATAACATTCAGGAATATTAAAACCAGTCTGTATGTATATGCACTTATAGTTAGAATTACAAATTTTAAAAACAAAACTAATAAAAAACCCACCCCACTAATACTGTCTTAAGCCTAATAAGCGCAGAAATGCCACCAGTCTAGAAGTGTATAACTTTGCATATTTCAATGTATCTGTATAAATATTCTTCTGAATAATTTTATCTGCCTCAAGAATGTAAAAAAAAAAAAAAAAAAATTCAAATAGAAGTTCTTTGGCCTTTAGGTAGACTTTAACAGTTAAAAATAGCCCAGAATCCAAAGAACATCACAACACCAACAAAACCAAGAATATTTATTCTTTTTGCTGAAGCCATTACCCAACTTCCCAGCACTAATCCTGAACTCTGCTTCTTGCTGTGCTGTAAGTACGACAAAGGGCAGACAGGAGCACTGGACAATATAAACTGTAACGCTGGCTTGAGTGTAAGTGGAGAACTGAGCTCTGCAGACTCTGGCAAGCCTGAACTTGTGCAGCTTTTACCAGCAGGTCATCAGAGAGAGCTCAGCTGTGGTTGCTGCTCCAGTGGGCAGAGCCCAGGGCAGCGCTGGATGGGCGCCCAGCACCCTGCACCCTGTCAGTCTAGGAGGGGGAAACAACGTGCAGTAACTGTGCTGCATGATTTCACTTAGGGGAAGTTCTGACTTACAGAAACAGCAGGCTCTGTTTTGGGAAAGGACAGACCCTCTGGACCTACAGAGCACTGTGGGAACAGTTCTGTCGCTTTTATTCCCACTAAGCAGCCCTATTCCTCCAAGCAGACCCAAACACTGACATGAACTACGTATAAATAAGGTTATAAAGCTACTAATGTCCTTTAACCATAAAGAGATAATACCAACCATGAAACCTGAGGGGTCTTTTCTTGTCTCCCGCACATATGAAAGATCACGTTAAAAGAGATTAGTTTAAACCACTTGCAATTTCCTTTATGCAATAAAAGATTTTCTTTGCCTGGAATTTTCCTATTTATGGTGTGTATTTGGACTCAGTATAGCATAATACTTCCCTCAGTATCCCTGCTTTTAATGATGCTCACAGCATTTGAGCCATTCATCAAACGTGACAACTGAAACAGCTAGGAGTTAATGGGAGCATGAGCAGTTTGACAAACACAGTCTATTTGACAAGGCTGAGGTCAGGACTGAAAGAACTGCTCTTGGTTAAATAAACAGAAAAGCAACAAAGTAAAAGCAAAATCTCTTCAGCCATTTATCAACTTTAAAAGCCTTTTTGTTATAAGAAACATAAAGTGAAGCTGCACACAGAGATGGGAATTAAATGGAGTTGGAAGAATTCAGCTGGCTTCTTTTTTAGGTGAAATTAGAAAGCTCAGTTAAAACTGGGGGATTACGTCCATAAAACTGACATGCAGCTACATAATACCTAAACCTACACTTTAGAGCTGTCTGCTTCTGAATTGACTTACTATTTTTTAAAAAAACAGGCTTTTTCTAGATAGCAGATTGATACAGGTGGCACTGAAAAGAGAACAGTATCACAAGAGATGACTTTCCTGACATCTGCAAAGCAGGAGAGCACTGTATGGGCATGTTCAGGACCACAGCTGAGACTCCATCCATCCATTGCTGCTTCAATAACCAATTTACCTAATAGCTCCTTGTACCAGGGGCCTACCAGAGACTCTTTGCAAAATATCAGTTTTGCATTTAGACACAATATTGCCTGTAGGATATTCCGTGCCAAATGACTCTTGGAACCTAATACTTAGTGCAGCCACTAACTTCCTTCCTTTACTTGCTCCATGGACCATTTTTTTTTTTTTTTAATTAAGTGCACATTGGCAAGCAAAATCAAATCCTTACTGTTCTGGGTTTGGTCTTGCATTCTATTTACCAAAGACAGTCTCCAGACATTACAGTGTTGACTTCAATGAAAACAAGACTGACTTTCCTGTGATTCAACATTCCTGATGTTTAAATCTGGGAGTGATAATATTCTCATGACTAGATAAGACAGTACAAATTTAAGCATTGAGAAATTCTTGGGTATTATAGCTGTGCACAGTATTTGCTAATCATTTGCCTACCATCACTTTATGTAATCCTTTCTATCACTGTCCAGAAACCACCAGTACCATTAGGGAATTTCCATCAGAATCAAGCAATCTCGCAAAATTCAGTAAGCTTTTACTATCAAAAAGTTTCAAGAAAGGCCTTTATGGTTTGGGGATGGACATGTTGCCAGATGAAAAAATCCCTTCTCTTTTGAGACTTCTCCATCTTTTCTATTGCTTTCATGCTTTTATGACTGGTGGCAGTTTAGAGATAATAAAGAAAAAAGGCATGTATTGAGACACAAAGACAGCAGAATGACTAAGAATAGTTATATAATTTACAGATTAATTTTGTACATCTTGTTTCTCTAATAACTTTTCATTTTGTCTTTCATGAAGCAATTGTACATCTAACTAATATACTTAACAACTCCTATTGCTGCTGGAAAATAATGACAGACTTTTTTTCCTGGAAGTGATTGATTATAGTCTGGATAAATGAAATAATTTTCCCTCTTCTCTTCTCATTATGCTTTGAGCAAAACACCCATTACAGGAGTACTGTGCTGCCATTTGGAGATAGGAAATGTATTCCATTCAGCCTGTCAAACACAGTTTAATTCCTGTTTTAACTCTGCGTCTCTTCAAAACCTCCTTTTCAAGACTACACTAATATAACCTAATTTTGACAGAGTGTTCTGGACTCTGGGCAGGTCTGAATCTTGATCTCTTTTCCATCTGGAATGGGTTTTTCATCTGCTTAATACCAAAGCTTTCTGGTTTGTTTGGTTTAGTTGTTTTGTAATATACAACCTACAGTCATCTTATAAAATAATTTATAGCACTACTTGGCCTCCTTTTTGGAACTTTCTATTTGGGAAAAAAATTAAAAATAATCAACCAAAGCAAGCTCAGTCCTAGTTTTCCTCTTCAATAAAAATGTTTTACCCAAAATACTGGCATGAATGTCTGAAGATTGCGCTCTCCTTTCCAATGTCAACAACACAAATGTCTTTTACAATGGTCATGTTACTTTGTGTCATAGCTACATTGTGTTGAGTGTTTGTTTTTTCTTTTCCGTGTCCAAAAACAGAGAAATATGGTAAAAATATTCAGTGTGACAAAAATTTAGTGGTATGACTGTATCTAACCTTCCGTAAAGTGGGATACTGGAAACAGAGTACAAGAAGACTAATGCTAATTTTAAGATGAAACTTCGTGGGTCCATGCAGAATATATAGAAATTGCATTACTAACATATTTTTTGCTCATGAAGACACATAATAGCGAGGTTTGGATTCAAATATTCAGGACACCTTTTACCATTTTATATCTCTTGCAAACGTTTTATGGATGGAATTATTTCTCAGTGCTATAAAAAGAAATTCCCATTTCACAAAGTTGGATTTGTTATCTACTTGAATGTGGGTTAGCTGGTTTTCTTAAACCTCTGTGATCAGCACTGTGCTAAACTGTTTAAAGAAATCAACCCTATTCATGCTTTCACCCTCTTTTCTTAACCAAATTGAGTTGGTGCTGAGAGATTTCACTGCAACAATAAAAGTCTTCTCTTTAGTCTAGTCCTGGGGAAGTGGAGGTTAGAATCAAGAATCTACTTTCATTTAACAATATTATTGCAAAAAAATAATAATAGCAAAGCCACTATTTTTGTTGGTGGTGCTGGTGGTCCCCATAGCTGGTCTACAAGAAAGTCCCCTGAAGCATACATGAGACACAAGGAGTAAGAGAGACAGGAGGACAGAACAGTTTAGGAGAGTCTTGCTTTGACTAACCCCAAGGTAAGACCGCCAGACCCTTAATCAGTTCCCAAATCAAGAACCAAGAAAATATATGAGCTACAAAATATGAATTGCATCTTTCTGGTTCTCAGGAAGTACTACTTCAATTTTTGTTGTATTTTGCTTTAAGAATAGTAATTCAGTACACACCAAACACATTGCTTGTCATCTTAATTTAGTGCATTAGTAGAAAATACTACTTTTTTGCCACATGAGGTTATGCTGACTAATAAATCTTCTTTTTAAGCTATATGTCTATATGTGTCATTTTTCACTGAGAGAAACAGTAAAGTAAATTTACTGGACTGTTACTGATCTCCTAACAACTACACAAACAGCTACATTAGAAACTTTTATTGTCCATGCTGCACAGGGCACAGAGCTGTGTTCAAGTCAATCATCTCTCTTGTCAATATTGCTATTATTTATTATTATTTACATACCAGCAATGTGCTAGTTCTTGTCACACTGCTAACAGTGGCAGTCCTGTTCCACATTTATGAAGCCATCTGTGTTTCAATTTTACTAAAATTCCTAAGTCACACAGAGCAGGTAATGACAGACACATCACTAGCTAAATATTTTTAAACTTGGGGTGTGGAAGCCAAGTGAGGATATGAAAAGACACAATTTAATGGAGAAAAAGAGAAGGATACCTTTTCCTTCTGTCTGTATTTTTTTTTGCCTTTTGTTTTTTTTGTGTATTATTTCCTGCAGGACAGGCCACAGAGTTGGATTTTTCACAATAGGGACAGAATAATATCCATTGCTTGTTATTGTCCCTCACTGTCTCTAGGTAGCATGGATAAACTGAGTTTTTAACATGGGATGTGAAAAGATAGAACAGTATGCCACAATGCCACATTGGACCTCATGCACGTGGCTTCTCTGAAATTGTTACTGAAATGAAATTCTTCTGGGTAGGTAAGGAGATATGGTTACAGATACATTGAAGGCTGTAAGAAAATGAATGGAAGAGTTTCCTGATTAAACTGTCTTTCAGCCCAGTTTATCTGATTTCTATGGCAAGTTGTACTACGATCTCTCCTTTTTTGTCAAAACATGGTTGAGTATGGTATCATTATTTGACTCATCAAGTTATAGACACTTTTTCAGTATTGTTTGCAGAAAAAGAAATTATTAGTAGAGATTTAAATGATGGGATGAAATTCAAAGTGCAGGGACTTTGATTTTTATGACAGAAGGCAGAGAAATCTTTTTATCAGGATTGCTACACAGTCACAAGAAATTATTTGCCTTAACCTCAAAATATTTTGTAGCTAGAAATTTTCAGCCAGACCTCTGTAATTCTATAACTTAATTATGGTTGCCTTCGTAGAATAAGAAACATTTATTAAATAAGCTAGACATTGACCTAGATTCATTTAATGTAAAAATTTACATAGAAATTAGTGATTTGAGATGGTAATCACTTCTCCCTCCTTAATTATTCTGTTGGGTCAATTAATGTGGTCATCAGAGACTACTTGCCCTTTAAGCCAACTCTGAGAAAGACCAGAGCAAAACCAGGCTGCAGTAAAAGACATGCTGCAAGGATGCTGGCACTTGGGTTGTATGTTAGAGCTCCAAAACCTTTCTTAATGTACTGCAGATGTTACTAAGCTTTGAGTCTTTTTAGCTATGTTTTCATTTACTATTTAGGTGGTCACTGTGTTACAGTCTTGCCAAGAGAGCTTTTGGATCAACTTAATATAAGAATTAATTATATTAATTCACAATAAAGTAATTGAAGAGACTAAAAGGGTCAAAATATCAATTGCAGGCATTCTGTCCTGAAATCAGTAGCTAAACCAACAGGCAGTACACAGTTCATCCACCTTAGCAAACATTTTTTATTTGTGTGCTGAAATTGTCACTGCTGGTTAACCTACTGAGGTTTTCGGCTGGAAGAAAAGAACTGTTACAACTGGATTCTCTAGAGTCAGTCACAAAACAGGTGTTCCAGAGAGACCGAAAAATATTAGCTTCAAGTAGAGGCTTACAAAAGTTTCATTTTCCTTGTCCCCAAGCCTTGCCAGTCAGAGAAGCCTGTGTGCTTACTATGACATCTCTACTTATATTCATATTTTTTTAATTCAGCTCTCAGCCCTTGTAGCTGTTGCCTTTAGGAGGAGTAAGGAGCTGAATCCTTGTGTGCAGGAAAGGCAAAAAACACTGGGACACTATGGCCTAAATCAGGCTTGTTTGAGAGGAACTAATTCAAACACCGATAACCTGAACAAACACTGAAGGGAGCATTAGAAAACATCCAGGGAAAAAAAAAGCTGCTGAAAGTTTATTGCCCCTAATCCTGTTAATAAAATAGGCTACTGGGCTCATTCTTCTGATTATTTTTCTTACAAGGGAGAGGAGTGGATGGAAGGAGAAAGTGACTCTCTGATCCAGAGGAATGTCTTAGTGAACACCTCCAAATCATTTGACTATTAGTATCAATGGGGATATCTTTCAGAGAATGACACAAATGTAAGACTTGGGGCCTGCTGCACCACAAGCTCTGCCTTCAACATTATCAAATTAAAATAGTAACTTTTACCTACAACCCAGCTCTGGTTTTGTGTAAAGGGCTATACAAGCTGCAAAGGAAGGAAGAAATCAAGTCCTGGTATTGTAAATAGAAGCACAGTATCATTAAGCAAAAAACAAATGAAGACTTAATCTCATATATTGTTTGCCTGTTCAATAAGAAATTCAAAATTAAATCTGTATTAATAAAGAAATTAGCTACAATCCAAATCTGTGTACGTTATTCATATAAGAGACTGTATATATCATGCATATAGGCTATAAATATATTCTGCAAACTATCCAGCCCTAAATATTCTGTCATATATGAAAGTTAGATCAGTGTTAACTCAATGGTTAAAACTGTGTTAGAAAAGCAAATATCAGTTTTTCTACCAACATTTTTATGCCTTGGGCATGTAAGTTCACCCCAGTAATAGAGTTGAAAGAAATAATAGTACAAGAATGTTTTATGTCAAATCTCAAACCAATAATACAAAAGAGTGTAATTTATCAGATCCAAAGGAAAACACTAAACAGTGCTAAAAGTACTACTATTCATTACATATCTAAAGGCTACTGATCAATAGAGAGCACTATGCTCTTTCATTCAATAGATTCAAGCTTAACTGATTTTCATGGCTTCTTGAATGCTTTTATGACTAACAAGGCATGATCCACATAGTGCTTTGTAACTGATTTGCAAATAATCTAATAAACTGACAGTAATAAATCACGAGTATCATTAATAAACCACCATCAAACAAAGCAGCACACTGGAAACAATGTGGAAAATGCACAGATATTCTTCCAACTACTTTGGGGAGTAAACAGGCTAAACACACAGTATAACTTAAGAGCTGAGAGTTCAGTTCATAGTAAACATATACATCTGAGCTGTTAGAGATTTTCTATTGCAGTTGGCAAACACTGCCTCTATGTTTCTTCAGGGCAGGTTCACAGAGGAAAAAAGAAGAGAAAAGGAAAAAAAGAGAAGAGCTGAGAGAAAACAAACCTCAAATTGAGTAAACAAATCCTTGGAACGCAAGAATATAATCCAGTTTGGTGATGCTTGCATGCTGTTAAAATAACATTTTATGCCTGTTTACTTTATAATTTTGTACCTCATAAATACCTACAGTAGCTAAAACTGTCAGTGGTGCCACTTCAAAGGGCAGTGCCCCTAGGAACAAGATCTTTGAGGTTTAGTCTAGCCACAGTGTGGTTAAGGTTATGACAATGTTTCTTTAAATGTAAAATCTAGTTGGCATAAATCCATGAAAAGCATACATACCTACAAATGTGAAATTCAGGATTCATTTACTTACCCTTCAGGTGTGGATTTAATGAAAGCTGGGCATTTAACATGGTAACAAGCTTCCACAGACTTCATAGAAAAATCCAGCTCCAAGATACATACAGCAGAAGCAAAGCAGTCATTTTGACTCCATCATCTCTACAAAAAAATCATACAATTAACAAGTATTTACTTGAGTTGGAATCCTAGAAACACAGATTTTTAGCATCACCCAAGTTATTGTTGGGGTGAATACTAGACCTACGTAGCACTTTCCTCTATAGCGAAAAGAAAGTCAAATTACTTAGCTTTGGACCATTTTGAATTAAAACCCAAAAGATTTGTTCCTTTTGCTTTTAGTTCCCAAATTTAGTATAGAAGTGGTAAAATCACAAGGGGAAGTCATCTTCCCAGGAGTTTTTGCCCTGTCCAAATTTTTTGTAAATACCACAAGAAAGCTTTTGCCTACATTATTTTCAATTCAGTATTTTAAGGCTTCACTTCTTCAGATAAAAGGATCATTTGAATTCTTGAACACGAATGTGAATCAAATTCCAGTTAAAATCTTTAGGTGCTTTTCAACCACTTCTCTGGTGATCCTTGAGCAAATAAATGTTTGTGTTAGTGGCTTGAGGCAAAATACATGATTAGAGCCAATACTAAAGCCATCTTTCCTCTCAGCCTCAGCAACAAACTTTGGTTTAATACTAGTAGCCATGGAAAAGTAATAAATAAGGTGGTGGCTAATAGCAGAGTGAATAAGGGTTTTCTCTCTGAAGATCAGAGGAGGACTAGGCTTTGGTTTGCTACAGCAAAGGGGACAGGTATTACAGATGGTTATTTACAAGCAAAACTCCCAGACTCCAAGGTAAACCATTCCCTTTTCATCTATTCCAGAGAAATACAAGTCCTAAATAAACACTTATAATTTTTCTTTTAAGGTACTGAGGAAAGCTGGTGAGGAAGGACTAAGGAGAAGCTGAGGGTGGTAACTGCTGGCACATCGGAAAGCGCTGCTTCTCTCTGCAGCAGCCTGAAACAGCAACTGATGTCCCCAGCAGCTACCACATCCAATTGTCAACATCTGGGAGTTTTAAATGGGTGTTTGTGGAGTTCTCTTTAGAATACCAAGACACTGAGACAGCAGTGGGAGAGGGCATTACCCCTCCCAGGAAAATGCTGTGGATTAAACATGGTGTCTGGGGCCACGGCAGCAGGTCCCACAGCCATGAACTGGACCTCAGCAGCTCTGCATGCATTTAAGGAAAGCAAAACACTTTTGTCAAATTTATTGCTTCTACATACTATGAATTTTATCAAAAGAAATTATTTGTCAAAAATTAACAATAATTTCTTGTTCTTGAGAAAAAATTAATTAGAAATCTCATTTATTAAAAAAAAAATGCCTTAAGAAAATTAGTATTAACAAAACAAACCTGAAGCTTAAAGTCATAAAGTGTGACCATCACACCTCTTCTTCAGAATGTGACTTTGTTATTTTTGATCCAGAGGTCACTGCTTACTTTAAATGTGACTTCACTTTTTGGGCGGAGATGGCTTTGGGGCCAGATACTCAGCTGAACCTCAGATATGGAAGTGGATATTTATAAAAATGCTAATATGTCTAAAAGCTTTTGACTATAGAGTTAGGTTGCCTGCTGACATTTGCCTTGCATGTACATCTTATGCAATTGTTTGTTTTAAAATGGTGTTCTTCATTAGTTTAGTTATTCGCTTAAGCCACAGAATTACTGGTTTTTTTAATGCTTATTCTTCTATGTGCAAAAGAGTAAAGAGCCCCCAAAAGCTTAGTCTTTGCCTTCTCAGGACAAACACTTTCACAAATGCAATTATGTTTGCTAATATTCATCTCTCTTTTTTTCTGCCCTCTTACACTAGTCCCTTTGGCTCTAACAAAAGCTTAAAACAAATGAGGCCTTTGCCTTTACCACTCCAAGACAGCCCTTTCCAGCATCTTCCAAGCAGGCCCAAAATATAAAAAGAAACTAACTTTTTCCTCCTGTGCAAAAGAGAGTATAAGAGGGCGATCTACTTTAAGTAATACTATCTCCTTTCCTTGCCTCAGCTTCAACCTCGTGCTTTGATTTTTCCTCCCGGGATGCTTACTCTCAACATCTCCCCCCCGCCCCCCCCGATGCCCCACCACTGAGCAGCGAGTGTCAGCATTGCAGCTGCAGAGGGAAAAGGCTCAGACCCAGGAGATGCGGTGCAGCAGCACAGCGTTGCCCCCTTTGATGTCCTTCTCGCGCCCCACTGTCCAGCGTGACGCCAGGTTTGCTCCAGGGGTGACGCTCGCCCCACGCGGAGGGGCCCGCACAAGGTTCGCTATGCCATTTAACCCCATGGATGTGCCGGGGAGGGAGGGAACGGCGGGGGTCCTCGGAGGACCAGCGACGCAGCCGAGCCCCTGACCCTCCCGCCCCGTGACACTGCAGCGCTCGGTGGCGGCCGCTCTGGCTCCAATTAAGGCAGCGTGGAGGGGGATCTGAGAGGAGGTTAGGGGAGGGTGTGCCGGACCCACACTCCTGTGGCTATGTTGGAAATTAATTCCCACATATGTGGCGCAGATGGGCCACAGCCCCTTTTCCAGGCTGCAGCCTGCAAATAAACTTAGTAGCAGCTGGGGAGGGGAACTAACAGAGCCTCATGTGCTTTAATGGTTTCTGTGTTTCTGCATATGGGAGTATTCCCTCCCCTCTCTAACCCATGCAAATACTTCTGTAAAGTCCCATAAACAAAGCTGTGGATGTAATTTTGAATGAGAAACTTGCCACCAGGGAAAACAGTGGTCAGGAAAAATACAACATACCTTTTTCTCCAAGAAGGGTGTTTTGGTGTGTTTTCATAGATTAAAACCAGATTTGGCTGGTTTGAGCAAGCAGGCAAACTTCTGACCTTTTTTTCACATAATAAACCACCTCCCCCCTCACCCAGCCTCGGTACCTAACCTGTCCTAAAATAGCCAAGTGGAACTTGGAGCCTGTAAGTGAAGCTGGCTTCATTGCCAGGTGTGGGTGTTTGTCAGCATAGCACGGACATGTCCATCTCTAAGACCTTGTGCCCTGGTCTCAATCCAATAAAGTAGTCAAATGTGTGACTAGCTTTATGTTTTCAGGAAATGGCCCTCAACAAGACCTGAAATCAAACTTTTACAGGAATGCCTTTCTGGATCAGCCCCATAGTGCTCAGTACTTGCTGGTTTGAGATGCCAGTATGCACCAAAAAAAAAAAAGTTTGTGGTTGAAAGAGCAAGGATCATTTAAAGCAAAGCATGGTTTTTACAGCTCCATGCAGAGTTCAAAGTTAGGGGAATCTGCATGATTCCATTTAGTTTAGTCAAGCAAAATCAAGTTGAAGAAAACTTCCTAGTTCCAAACCTGCACACATATGCAATCTGGCTGCCATATTTGTTAGTGAGATAAATGCAAAGAGGTAAATATGATGACTTCTTTTCAGAGGCTTCTGTGCTCAATAACCTCTGAACCTGGGATTAAGTACATAACACAAAAAATGAGATACCTAGTATCCAAATTATATTTGAGAAATCATTTTTAAACAAATTGGCTGCACTGCAGCCAGGGGCTCTATTAAAACATGTGAGCAGCAAGATATGTCCATTCACATGTCTGCAGGTATGAACAGGTAGTGAGAAAAGACAGAGGTTTGATATTGCACTGTCAGCCTTTCTGTGAGAGACTAATTTTTTCTTCGAAATTCATTGAATTCTCGGCAACAAACAGAACATTGGGTAGATTTTATGTGGTTTGTACATGGTTGCCAAGTAAGTCGATCACACTTCAGTTTCTTATTTAAGTGGGTAGACAGATCCACAAGCATCATCTTTCTGCTGTTCTAGATTAATGTAACAAACTTAACTTCAACTTCTTCTTTTTCAAATGTAAATGTAGCAAAGAGGTTACTGATAGAAATGTTGAGAGAGTAGTAAAGACAGAATCATTTGTTGTCTAGATTTTCTCAGAAAATAATAAATCACAGTAAATCTGAGCTATTTAATCAAGCAGCAGTAATACTCTTCCTGATGATTATGACACTGCTGGAAAAATCACATCATTGCCCACATTAATTCTGGTTATTTTCTCTTTTAGCATTAAAATAAGAAGCCAAAAAATAATTTAATTTTTATAGCTTCTCTCAGTGGTCTATAAAATAAGAGTAGAAGAAAACTGATGATCTGACTTTCTGTTTGGCACATTGAAAAACTTAAGACAAAAGAACAGGAAAGGACGAGACAAAAAAACAACTCTCCCTCTAAAATCAAACAAAGAGAGAGAAAAGTAACAAGAAAAAACCCAACATGTTAAGGTAGTACAGCATCTAGGGTCAGGCAGACTCCTCTGACCCACAGAACTTTTGTTTTTCTTTACTAGGTTAGTTTTAAAACCCATTTGGGGTTTGCTATGTACATGATGAACAAGCAATTTTGAAGCCATAAATTCTGAGCTCTTTTGTGTTTGCTTTGGCTATTGGAGCTGTGGTAGATGTGTCCCATTTTTCATCTTCACACCTTTATTATGTTCGAGTTGCATGTCAGAAATATTCCAGATGCTGTTGATGAAAACTTCCTCTTGGCCCAAGGAAGAAAAGGTTTCAGTGTCCCATGGATTTCCCCTCTGCTGATCAGGGGACTTTACCTACCATTACAAGGGCTTAGCTTTGTGATGCTGGTGTTGATTCTTCCACTGGCTGTTGTAGCCTGGGAGCAGGGACCTGTGAGCCCAAGTCTTCTGAGCCTTCTTGAGCAAAATTTAAAAAATAAAAGAAGATATTAAAGTTTTCAAACCTGATGGAATATAAAAACTGATCTTTTATTTTAAACCTATAAAAACGAACCTTCTCCTAGCCACTGCCGTTTGGAAGTCAAAGGTAACTAATGCTCAGTAAAATGTGTCCATGATTTGGCCCTCCCTTAGGCTGCAGGTGTGATCCCTGTGGTTTTGTGAAGGACTCTGATCCACCTACAGAGGAAAACCTGCCACTGGTAGCCCCACTATCTGTCCTCAGCACTTCAGGGCAAGAGTGTCAGTGTACCGCCTTTCAGCACGAAATTTGCTCACCAGCTCGTGTTCACTGAAGAGCTTGCAATTTGCTTTTTAAATTATTACTCATTAAAACTGCCTACAGAGAACACTTTGAAGCAGTGACCACACCAATGCCGGACTTCTAATGTGAAAATATGAGCTCAAAAATGGAGGGTAAAGAGTCCATTTTACAGTAGCTTCCTGTATCTAATAGCTTGCTGTCTGGTTCAGGCTGACATACCTTGTCACTACAGAAATGGGTGTCCCCAGCAAAGGCTGAGTATTGAGTACTCAGGTTGTTTATAACTCTGCAGCCATACAAAGCATATTTTTTCTGTAAAATATAACAAAATAAGCATAAACACTGCAAGTGCTGGAAGCAGAGGTTAGAATTGCAGAATGATTTAGGGATGTCAGTGCCCACACTGTGCCTGCTGTGCTTGATGGGGACCTCCTCAGTAGGGACTGCTGCTAGCACCTGCATTTCACTTTCAAACACATATTATGTGTTTTAAACATGTTCTTTTGGCCCTCATTATGCTCATCCTTGGCTGACAAAGCTTGAACAATGTTTTAAAAATGAGAGAAAAAAGGCATTAGCCCCCTATATTTCCATCCTGCAGCCCTAACTGGCCAGACTGCCCTGCATCTACTTCCCTTGGATGAATGGTAGCAACGTGTTAACTAAATACAACTCTCTTGTTTCTTTCCCACATTTTCCTATTTCCTGCCTAGATCTCCTTCCATCTCCTGTTTTTATTTTCTTTTTCACTTCTACCTATGATTATTTTTCCACCTCTTTCTCTTTGTTGCTACCTTTTTATCCCTTCTTTGTAATCTTCTTTATTACTACTTCATTTTACCTGCCCATCAGCTCTTTCGCCACACTCTGTCCTTTCATTTTCCCTTCCTATCACTCCTTTTTTTTTCTCTCTGACTTTTTAAATGGCCCTATCTCTTTCCCGCTTTCTTATTTTCCCTTTCTGTTTTCACTAATGGGTTTTAGAAAATAGTATTTCACTCTCAGCTTCTTCCCTTTTTTTTTTTTTTTTTCTGTAGCAAACTATTTTAAATTCCTGCTGTTTTTCTGGGAAAAAAAAAAAAACAACAAAGATGAAGATTATGGAGATGACACATCAATGAAAAATACTAGGTTAACTCACTACTCAGATATTGTCTAACACAGGTTTTTTACAAAAGCTATCTGTTATCATAAAAACAATTCTTGTGTTGAGCCAGTCAGCTGTTCTTTCTTAAAGAATCCCCAAAACACCTTATAATTTATACAGATATAACAATAGTGTTTTTTTCTGGGGTGCTTCCTGCCTATTCAGTTAAAATTTAAGAATGAATTTGGAAGTGCCATTTGTGGTATACAGTTATCTAGAGTGGAAGGTTTTTTTTAGGACAGTGATAACTCTTAAGTACACTTTATAGGAATTATGAACTAACTTAGCTATGATTTATAGCTATTTCCTTCCTAAACAGAACTATAAATTGTTTTTGTGACTGCTACAAACTCCAGAACACAAGAGGAGGCAGAGAATCACTACTGCCTCTCTGATATGCTCTCTTTCTTCATCTTTTGCAATGCCAAGCTGTTTTGGCTCTGTGCCATTCTCTTCAATAACATTTAACAGATACTTGCATTTTGAGCAGGGATGAGTAATCATGCAGTTCTTTAACTCAGGGTAGCATCAGCACTGCAAAAGCAACAAGCCATTTCCCTGCAATCTGCTTTCTTGAAAGATGTCTAGTTCACCTCAGGCATCAGAGAAGATAATGTAAGAAGCAATAGTTCATATAGGATCTTGCCCCTCCGGGGCACTTCTAAGCCTGTCTCCTTATGTTACGTGTCCTTTCTTTCCCAGGTGATATCTCCTGGTAGCAGCATTTCATCTGGGTTTCACTGGGAGAGTATGCTAAATGTAACTGTGGAAATCCAATAACTTTAAAACACTCCTCAAAACAGAGACCACCAAGGGCAGTTTTGTCTGGTTTAGTGGAGCTGGCTTGTAAAATCACAGCCATTTCCCAAACCAACTGTTAAACCCACAGACAGCAAATTCTGATCTGCACTACACACTGCCTTCCTTAGCAGGGGCTGTGCTTGCCATGAAAAATACCACTGCTGCCTTCTCCACTTGTTTAAAGACTGTAAGAATCAAATTCCATGTGAACATGCACTGAGGGGGAAAAAGAGGAACTGAGTTGCTGGCCCCTGTTCCCAATCTGCATCCACATCTTCTGGGCCCCCATCTGAAAACAGTTGATAGTTCTTGGGCAGCAGTGCTCCCAGCAGAAGCAGTTCAAAGCTAGAGAGAGACTGGAGACAAGGAATTTTTGAACTTGCCTGTTTGCTCGTTGGTCACAAGTGATAACAGCAGATCTTTAGGGTTTTTTCAGCTCCCACTGAACTACCAACTTTGATATTAACTTGACCGAGGTCAGAATTTAACATCACTTTATAAACAAGTAATAATTCAATTTCCTCCTCTTTCACCTCTTCACCACAACATGCATGTAATCACAGTACTCATAGAATGCAATTAAAAATGCAGTCTACAAATTGGTAGGCACTTGACTTTAGGAAATAGAAGTTTTTCACTGAAATAATTTCAGAAGTGTAAAACAGAGTAAAATGACTCAGTTCTTCCATATGTGCTCGTTTAAGCAGGTTAGGAATGTCATATCATTGTGAAGTTTTCCACAGGAACTCAGAGCACTAGATTTGAGAGCAGACTTGCTCTTCTAACTTGATAGACATTTGTCTTTTAATTTTTACCCTCTGATGTGTGTTACCAATGAATAAGTGAAATAGGAATATTTTCAATTAATTTTCTTTTAATGTACTTATCTCCAAGAAGTAAGTTCAGATCAAATATGGTATAGAGGCACAGCAACATAACAAAGCATTGCCAAGCATAACAAGCTGTCCTTCAAGGTATTTTTCTTTAGTGATTTTTCTGCATCCAAGAACAAAATTAAAAGAATGGGAGAAAGACAGAGAGAGGGAATTAGTACATTTGACTCAAATATAAGTAACCCACAAAATATGTTACTAATCAGGGAGATTCTCATCATCCTACTTATCATCTTGGGCCAGATTGCATGTGGTTTCTCCCCAGATGCACAGGATATAGAAGAAGCCGTTGTAGGACTATACAAAACAGTCAGTCTTTGAGGACATGCAAATGGGAGGTAAGAACCATACCAGCAAAGGCTGTAACTCTCAGCATGCTGCATTTCACACAGTACACAATTAAATTGTGGTACTCACTGACACTGGATGCTATAGAGGCCAAACTGAATTCAGAGAAAGATTAGACAATTTGGAGGCGATAGATCTATTACTGGTTATTACCTACAATAGCCAAGATAAATCTATTTCAAAACTCCCTCAAATGCTGACACAATCTGGAAAGACACTCCAGGGAGGTAACATGGGTTATATGATTTGGCCTTAAATTTTTCCCAAAGTACCATGCAACATCAGTGAGAGGACACAGGGCCAGATGGGCTGTTGGTCAGCTCTGTGTCTAAGTAGAAGACACTAATTAGTCTTTTGTTTGTTTATTGTGTCCCTTTACTCACTGCCATTTCAGATTGCACTCTCTTCTTGCTCTGGTGTGGAAAAGATTTTGCTATCAGTAAGAGGTTATCAGTTCTCTATCAGTTAGCTATCAAAGGTTATCATACATGTGCCAGAACCTTTGATGGAGGCAAGAGATCTTAACCAGCAGAGCATCTGAGATAATAGTGATATATGTAGGCTGGACTCAATTTTTTAATTTTTTTTTATATTTAGATGCAGATGTCAGTGACTTTCTTTTAAAAATTCCAACATATTTTTCCTACCAAATTTAAAGAAATAAATTCCCAACATAGAAAGGACTGAAAGCTTTTGCAGAAGCTCTTAAAAGTTTATGTTGTTCCCCATTATAACTGCTAATACTACATGATTGGCTTGTTAATATAGCTAACTCACCAGCAGCATTCACATTAATTTTCACCTTTTACTATGTAATGGTAGTGTTATTTATTAGCCAGACAGACCATTTTTAGTAATGTTATAGGAACAGAGTGTGCATTACACAACAGAACTAGGTTACACCTGCAGCTGACCATTTCTATATTTATGGCTGTCTGACATCTATAATGAATGGCAAATGGAAAATACTTGTTTTTTTTCTTTGGCTTAGTAATTATTTTTT
Organism: Pipra filicauda; assembly: GCF_003945595.2. Taxonomy (NCBI): domain Eukaryota; kingdom Metazoa; phylum Chordata; class Aves; order Passeriformes; family Pipridae; genus Pipra; species Pipra filicauda. Next base: position 2,090,377 of record NW_024104665.1, on the reverse strand, counting down.
TCATGATTTAAAAATAAAAGTGAAGTGAAATACCTGGCATTAATTATGGCTTTTAAATATCTACAAGTCTCTTGCCAAGGTGCCCTGGAGAAACAGAACGGATTCTTAGGGCAGTGCACAGGAAAGAAATCATTAGCCAACCTCAACCATCACTGGAAAACTTGACTGGATAAGCATAGACTGCATTACAGTTCAATTTGTAATCACATCCAGCCCCTTTCACTTCAAGTCTCAAGTCCTTCATTGCGTGGGTACAACTTTAAGATGGGGAATTTACCATGTATTCCTAACAGAATATCACATGTTTTGCAAACTTTATGACAAACTGGTGGACTTCAAAGTCAAATGAAGTTAGGTAATTCATGCTATGATGTTTCATCTCACAGTTGTCATCTAGTTATTAACATGCAGAACCTATTTTTTTCCTCTCTCCCTAAATCATGCAACAGTTTCTGTCACCATGAAAAGAAATAATTCCAGAAACAAATAAAGTTCAGGCTGAAACTTGATCATAGTACAAAATTCTTATGATTTAGAGATTTGAAAATTTCTGTTTAACTGTAGCAGTATTTCTGCAGCTAGTCATTGAAAGTCCTGACTGAACAGATACAATGATAAAGAATAGGATTTAAAAAAAATCATATCCAGTTGCCCACAGCATATTCAAACATAAAGGAAATACATATGGAGATATACTTTTTGGTGGATGCAATGGTCAGAGCCAAAATAGCCATTAGAAACAAAGCTGGAAACATGGACAGTAAGTAGTCTGAGAATTACAAACCTATTACACAGACCATGGTCTACTTCTGACTTGGAATCAGCTATTTTGTTTTATCTTAAGGAATTCTTGATCCTTAATGCTCAGATTTTAAGGAAAAATCATATTGACTCAATTAGCATGACATTATTTTGTTATATTTAGACGAGGACTTATTGACTCAATTAGCATGACATTATTTTCTTATATTTAGACAAGGGCTTTCTACCAAAACTTGGCCTGTAGGCTCTCCTCTGGTCCTTGGAAGGGTAAAATCTCACTATGAAAAAAGACATAGTGAACACGGCTTTCATGAGGAGAAGTACAAAGTCTTTCTTACAAAGAACTCTGTTCTTTCTGTGGCACTACCTTTGGTGAACTGTAGGTAAAAGCATTTCAGGGAGGCCAGAAGGAAATTTCTCCGCTGTGCTCAAGAGAACCCAAACCCAAAGAGAATGAAATGGAATTTCACAGCAGCTCTCCAGTATCAGCTTTTAAAATAAATGACAGAATCACTGAATCACAGAATATGCTGAGTTGGAAGGGACCCACAAGGATTCCGAGTCCAACTCCTAGCCCTGCACAGGATCATTCCCAGGAGTAAACACGTCTATGTTCAGTTTCACTATTTGAAATTGCCAAGATTTATTCTTCCTAGAGGCCAAACTAGGGGAATTTACCATTCCCACATTCTTCTGCTATCGAGTAAAGAGCTTTGTAACCTACTGACAGGGCGTATATCACTCTCTGCTGATACTACAGAGATGGTAGATGAGCGCGACCATCAGAATCTTTCAATCACACAGTGATTTGGAAGTATGTGAAATGGAAAAGAGCAGAATGAAATCTACCAACAAATCCAGATTAATTGCTCCTCTAAGTTAGAAAATATTGATCTTTGAATTAAGGAAAGACTGACAGTGTCTTGTCTGGATTTTAATTTCAGCTGCTCATAATCTGCATTTTTAATTACTGTTTTAGTATGCACCTTCATCTGAAGGATTTTATTGTCATTTTAATTCATGGGAAAAACATTACTTTCCATCAGTTTCCTTTTCAAAACATCACATATATGTTTCCTTTTTGTATGTCTGCAGCCCGGTTGGGGATTTGATAGACAAGGTATTAGCAAGGCTAATCATAATTTAATGAATGGAAACTCTGCCTTCAGTTCCTTCTGACGGGGTTGGTAGCAGGGGTGGTTCTTTTGTTACCTCTTTTTGTTGTTGTTGTTGAGGATATTCTTGTGGGTGCAATTAAATTGGTGCCAAATTACCTGAAATAATTTGTGGTTATTAAATAAACCAGTCTCTGATGTGGAAAGTGCATTGTTCCCTGGCATTCCAGAAGCATTCCAGAAGCTTGCATTTCTTTTTTTTTCTTTTCCCACCAGAGATTGTAGCAACTGATCTCTGACAATAACGCTTTGTGTATGTTGCCTCTTGGGTGGTGGAAGAAAAGACTAAGCCATGTCACAAAACTTCACATACAATCTACAGCTGGCATGTCACATTATAACCAAACAAACACAATCTTATAACTTACAAAAGCTCTTTAAGGTGATATCACTTGCAAGGTTAACTATAGTGGTGACAAAAGAGAGAAGGTACAAACTATCACCCTATTCCCCTGACAATGAATAATGTAAAAGTACCGTGTTGGCTCAGCCTTATTTTCCACTAGGTATATATTTATATTCAGTTTATTTCTAGGACTAGACTTCAAAATTTTCTAATAATTGCTATTTCCTATTTTTCTGTAACATGAACCCTTTGCAACTTCACTATCTTTGCATACAGGTGTTTGACCAACTGTTTTTTTTCTAACGTAGGAAGAGCTCATTTATCCGAAAACACATGTTTTTATAAATGCAGAGCCCAATAGAAAAACTGTACTACCCTCTTCTCACAAAACCTGCCTTTCTTGGTTTTTCAGTGTGTAAGGATTCTGTAACAGTGCTCTTAAGTATTCTTCATCAGTTATGTGTGACAGTTGCTTATGGTTCCTACTGCTTGGTCTTTTGAGGTTATTTAGCTATCAGATTTCTTATTCCCGTGTGTTTTACCCCTTCCAATGTATTCAACTGCAGGAATTCTATACTCTCCAATTTACATTAGTCAGGGCAAACTGAGGCATGTCTACATTGGCCAGTCATCCTATATATCAGAGATCACATCTTCTCTCATTTGTATTGGTCTGAGCTACAAGTAACTCAACCAGTATCAAATGGCGTAAAGTCAACACAAAACTGACATAAATGACAGAAGACCCAAAAGCCTGTATTATCCTGTGGTGTTTCTGGGGCAACTCTATTAGCATCAACTATTTGAATAGGGTTTACACAAGTGCAAAAGAGAATTTAAAAAAAATGCCCCACTCTGATTCATTTGACTGCTTGGCAAAATGAACTGGAAAATCCCAAGTAGTCTGTCAGGGATTTTTTACATTTCCCATAGGAAGTATCCATTTTAGCACAATCAATGCTTTTCCTAGACACTTGTCAATCTGTTTGACCAAACAGCATGTACACAGTCAGCAAATTAAGACATAGAAGAAGCTAATCAGGACCTCTCTAGGTACTTTTTTTTCCACAAACAATGTACAATGCTTAATTTCCTAAGAGGAAATTATGGCGTCTATTGAGATTTCAAGACCTGATTAGTTTCAGAGGCTCAAGTTTTTTAAAAACCTGTATTTCAAAGTAAAGGTATAAACATTACAGCCACCCTATGCCTGAAATCTGGAGAAACCTGGTTACAGCAACCGCTTTGGGGAAGAATGGGACCCTTTAGATTTTTGCAGATAAGGTATGAATAACATTCTCATAAAGCTCAAAGATTGCCCAGATATATACATTTAAAATAATTATGGTAATTAAATAGAGTTGCAAGCAGCTATAGCTCCAGGCAACACCAGTTAAATGTAAAGAGAAAACATCTTCTGCATATGTTTGTGATTTATGTAATTACATGCTTCTACAAGCTACACACCATTCACTGGCAAACAGCCATATCTTCTTTCACTACAATTTAGCCACAGTAAGTAACATACTTCATCTGTTTGAAAAGCTCCACTTAATAATGCCACCGAGGACGTATATAACAACACTGGGGAGTGAATGTGAAAAAATTAAATGTCATTTGGCTCTCTGTGTGTGTGTGTTAAAAATAGCTTTTCTGGGCCTGTTTCTGATGTACATCATGAATGACTCCATTTTAGACAACTAAATTACACCTTATGTCAGTGAGAAATGAGTAAAACCCAAGGTGTGTTTCATGTATGAGATTATGTATTTGCTCTTGAGAATGACTGTTTTTCTCAGTGTAGCAATTTTTGAAAATTAATCTATATTGGGCCATTCTGAGGCAAGTCCTAACCAAATCCAGAGAGATGAGAGCAAATTAAAATGTTACCTTAACAAAAATGGATTCAAAACTCAAGAAGCTTCCCTATTGCACAAGCTACACTCTGCCAATGAAAGCACATATGAAGGATTTTCCTCACATTTTAGAGATTCAGCCTGTGGACTACCCTCACACACTCACTAGAAACTTTTGGTCAAGCTGCAATTAACATTTTCAAGGCACTAAAAAGGAAAATTAAAAGGAAAATGTATATTTTTTTCACATTTCTTCAGACTTTCACATTTTTTACCACTGACTAGCAGACTAGAGTCTATGGAGTTACTCATCAAGTGCATATTTATCCAGGATAAAAGGCATAAGACTCTTGTTCTTTTATGTATGTTATTTCTTCCATTAAACTAGCTTCACAAGACACAAGTGACTTTGCAATTCTCTATAAAGCCTAATTTATTTGTTCACATGAAAGGGATATGCTAATTCCAAGACACTGTCCTACTAAAACAGTAGGCATGAAAATGGGAAGAAATATGCCTGATTACTAGAAAGGAAATGTTGTGCTTGAAAAATTGAGTAAAATTTATTATAAATATGAGATTCTGCTTCTGCAATTGGTTTTTCAATTTAGGTGCGCAATTGTTTCCTGAACTATTTCACATTTTAAGTCACATATAATTAAAGCTGCCCTTACAGAAAATATTTTTAAGTATAAGCATGCTCTGTTGTCAGTGAAATAGTGCCTAAGTGCATAGTTGAGGGAGACTCTATACATCATATTTGTTGTATACATACTCTAGACTACAGTATATCTGAGACCAAGGTGAAAATAAATGCTGAGCTAGAAAATATATGTCATAGATATTTGTCCTTTCCACAAATTTCCAATGCCAATCCACTATTATACCTAACATACTTTCTGGCTCTTCACTGCATCTGTAAAGGTTTCTAGATTAAGATTTTTTGATTTTTTTTATTTCATTTTCTGCCCTCACCTAACTGCTGGAAGTGAGGAAGCTTAATGCTTGGGGCATTAAAAGGCAAGAGTCCCTGCCCCTCTCGAAAGACAACTCTCTGAAAATTTTGTTCTGTTCTCACTGCTAAGCTGCAAAATGTCTCTGTTAAGAGTCAATCTGCCCCTTCTGCTCATGCAGTAAATAATTGTTCTTTGAGTTCTTAAAATCTTAGTATATTTTAGTTAGAAATCTGACACACATTTATTTAGTTATTTTAACTCTCTTCAACATGAAAACTTCCCTACAGTAGTCTCCAGATTAAGATAGTTGCTTATGATGGGAAGAACCAAACCTCAGTCCTTGCTCCAAATCACTCTGACTTGAGACCTGCATCCAAATGTGACATATACTGAGATCAGGCTCTTCTGATTATTCATTAACAAACAAACAAACAAGCAAAAATTCCCAACACGCCCAAGGCAAAACCACCTCACCTTTAGTGAATGTAATTTTTTTATAGATATTCCTATTCCTGTGACTCCTAGATACTTTCCCAAATCTGGACTGAGTTGGAGGAAAATGATCCAATCCAAAGGCAATGGATTTTTCCATTATTTCAGTCACCAGTTGAATGCACAGCAGCCCAGAAGGCTAACCGAGCCTCAGAGAGGACTCGCTTTAGGAAGATGCGGAAAGCCATGTGAAGGCAGCAGTGGAGGGCTGTGCTGTGGTTCATGGGCCACAGCCCATCTGTCAAGGCCAAAACTGGCCGTACAACTGTTTGAAGTGCTCAGGATCAGCTGTAGGTGTAGGAGCCACTGTTATAGTCATGTCCTTGTCCTACGCTGGGCGTTTTTATGTTTCTAAACTAGAAACAAATTAGACCACACCATTCTGCACATTTTTGATCAAAATAATAAACTAGAAGCAAGATGACCCAAGGCTATAAACCATTTGGTAGCAAGACATACTTTTTCCTCTGTGTGTTTGTGCAGTACAATGCAGCTGCAGTCTGTGACTGAACTCTTCAGGCACTGTTACAATGAAAGAGTAATTGAGGTCACAATAAATTAATTGTAGTCAAGTCTGTTGCATGTATACTTACAGTGTTTGTACTCTTTACCTGCTAGTCCACAGAACATGACCTACTACTTAAAATTTCTGGCACTGTGTAAGGACTCCAGCTCTTCCCTGTGGCACTACAAGACACCACTCATGTTGGATGGACAGAAGGTATGTGGCAACACTATGCAGCACAGTCATGTTATGTCTGCTAATTACCATCTTAAAACCTGTGGAGAAAGAATTGAGGATGTGATTCCCAAAAATAGTATGAGAATTAGGAATTTAATAAGATTTAGGCATTTAACACTCTTAGCTAAGAATAAGAATAAAACTTTGAGCCACCTTTCTCCAGATTTGTCAGAGAAAAGAAAGTGGGGCAGAGGTGTGAAATCACGACAGGCCAAAGCCTCCATGAATATCCCGGCGCTTCCTAAATGGCATAGCCATCTCCATGTTCAACCTGAGGGGAAATGTCTGGATGAGGAGACTGGAGCCTGTGTGGTAAAGTAACATTCGGTATGTCTCAAATGGCTTCCATCTTGCAGGTGTTGGCCAACAAAGCCTCCCAAGTGACCTATTGTTTTCTTAGTGGAGACCACTCGCTTCTGGATTTTGACTCCATGAGAGAATAAAGGACTGGTAACCTTGAGGGCACATTGCCATGGTTTTGTCCCTGTTGCAGCAAGAGTAATGCAGTTCTTTATTTTTCCTTTTCTCTTTGACTTTGGTCTGCTATACTTTTTTAGTAAACCTCTGGGGATCTGAGTAATAAGGGACTTTTTGTAAATTAAGAAAGTAGATAAATAGAGGCTTTTAAAAAGGCATTTCCCCATCATTCTTTCTAAAGGAAAGCAGGTGTTTGGCTCAAAGGGACTTGTTCTCTTGATAGCGCAGTAGGAGAGTAAAACTGCATTGTCCCCTAAAGCAAAAATAAATAACTTCAGAAAACATGAGAACTGAGCCCTTGGTGAGGAGGTGAAATGGGTGTCCACCCCGTTGAACTAATTTATAACACCAAAGATGTCAAGTGACATGCTGAATGAAGAAATGATTTGTGGCTGAGAAAAGCTTTGCAGAGATCCCAGAGGATTGGCCAAAGGCAACTGCATCTTGATAGAAGTGATCGACTGCCAAACTAAAGAGTTCTGTTAAGACTCTCAGCTGAGAAAAGGAGGAGAGTTGTATTTTCCAACTGTGGACTCAGTTATCCATAGCCTTTGCCAGATTGTGCAGCCAGGATGAAAGCATGCCAAGCATTTAGCCTATTCACTGGGTGCCCTTTGGAAGGACGCGTAAATCTTAAGGAAAGGTTTCAGTACTTTAAATACATTAGAAACAAAATAGTATCAGCAGCCCAACTTTAGAAAGCATGCAACAAATGGCTGTCGAGCTCTTCAGGCACTTGGCACAAAGTGAAATTCTACAGAGGTTGTTTAAAACTTGTACCCAAATGCTTACTTATTTTCAAAGCTTCCTTCTTCTAAAACCCTGGTTTGCATGATCAGAGCTTGTAATTTGCATGGCAATGTCAAGGCCGTAACCAGTTTATAGAATTTAAATCAAGCATGCCAGCTTACACATTCCAGTTTAGACCAGTGGTTACCACTTGCAGCGAGATTGCTACATTTCGGGCCAGATCCACAGAGCACACAATTCGATTAGGCAGCTACAGTGCTTTATGTCAGCAGTGGATCAGCCTGTTGGGTCAAGGCTGTGTGATGCTTTGTGTCATCCACATACCTTCCTGCAACTAGAAAAGCAAAGAGGTATTGAAACACAGAATGGAAAAAGGTCCTGCAATTCAGTTGTGGGCAAAAGATGTCAGTAGGGATACAAAATTGACAATTGTGTGATGATGAATAGATTCCTTATCTATTGCAAATAAATAAATAAATAAATAAATAAAAAAATAAATGAACAAGTTAATACTGTGAAGTTAAGGATCTAACCGTTCCAGTTTACAGGGCTATAATTCAGCCTATGGTAACATATTGCACACCAGAGGAATTTAGCCTTTGACCTGATTAGATGCCAGAATCATCCAGTTCCATTCTACGTGTGAAACTTCACACAGCTCTAATTACTGAAGCCCTGAAGAAAAAGGCCAGAGGTGCTACAGAGCTGGCAGGTATTAAAAAAAGTCAGAGGTATCTGCTCCTTATGTTACTCTCCACCTCCTGAGAAACAATAGTTCAGAAATCATATACACTTTCATGGGAAGACTTTCTAAAGGTGAAAGGGTGAGTTTTGATGTCTAAATCCTATCTGTGACTATGAAAATCCCCCCTTTGTCAAGAGTTAACAAAACACTTGAGAACCTAATGAAACATGGATTTTAATTATGATATTTGGGAAATTACTCACAAAGATCTTGTTATTGCTGTTGAGAGCAGCTCATTTTCCAATGATGTTGAACACTTGCACACAAAAAAGGTAGTTAATATGAATGCTAGTACAGAAATGAAAGAAAAGCTCAGAGTTAAATGTACTCAAGTCAAGAAACACCAAGAAATCTCCCTACAAAAATGCTGAACTCATACCATTATGTTGGTACTACAGAACTAGAGAATTGTATTTTAGAGTGTGAAATGAGTGATCTGAGTAATCTCAGGTTCCATCCTGGGCTCAACAACATACTAGAAGCTAGGAATAAGTAGTAAGGTTTAAGTAAAGACCACTCTAGATAAAAGGAAAACAGAATAAAATACATCTGAGGTGTGTCAAAGGTATGCAAAAGGTATGCTACACACTACTATATGAAAAAGGAAATTATCTGGCTTTCAGAAAATTACTGAATATGTTTCCAATGCAAAAAAATAATACTGAATATTAGTAGCAGCATTTAATACTTTTGTTAATGATTTTGGAAGCAATCAGTAGAAATGCTCAATTCAAAGTTAGTAATTATATGAAGCTGGGGAGCTCTACCCATGCTAAGGAAGGCAGGTATCTTTCACAGGAATGATCTTAACATAATTCAGCTGCATGGATAGCAATATATCAGCAAGAGAAAAACAGAATTTCCCTTACAAACTCAGAGACTGTGATTTATGCAACAAAGGAGGAACATGAGCATGGTGCTTTATTTGATCAGTCAGCACTTAAAAAAGGCAAATGCAACCTCACAAAGCTTCAGGCAAAGTAGAAAAGGGAATTACTGAAACTGTTGTGCCATGTCCTAGTACTAATGCACCTTAGGCTTTGCATATAAATTCTCATCACTGACATTCAAGAAAGGTAAAGGACTGGCAAACATACAAAGAAGGTCTGTTCAGATGATAAGAGGAATGGGTAGCCTCTCTTATGAGAGAAAATTAAGACAACTTGGCTTATTAACTTTATAAAACGTAGGCCAAGAGTGCATATGTTGAGTTACTTTATCTGTGCTAGGTAGCATAGGCAGCAAAGAGTTCAGCACAGCCACCAGTGCGATTGAAAACTAGGAGAACTTTTGCAACTGTCACAGCAGCATGATACTGGCACAGCTTTCTAGTAGGGACATTAGATTTATAAACACAATTACAGTGATGTGGTTGTCTACCACAGCAAGGGAGTTGAGTCAGTGAGCTCAAACTCTCACTTTTGTTAGTTTTCTGATAATCAGATTCTCAAACCACACACAGTGCTGTGGTCTGCAATTGGTAGCTCTGGCACTGAGCATCACTGCAGCTACCCCACATGCCAGGACAGATGCTGCAGAAGTCGAGGAATGGAGCAGATCTCTGCTGTAACTCAATACACATCGGCCCACAGTATCTGATGCCAGGCCACCAGCTGTATTTGTTAATATAAATTGAATACATATAGTTGTCATGGTCTTAGGATGCAGTGAAGACTTATGTAAAACTGTTTCCTTCAATGATTTTGATATATTTTTCTTCCTTGCTTTCCTTCTGTATCATTTTAGCCAGATCTTTTAATTCCACCTCTTAATCACAGTATCAGTAGCACCAGTTTTTCTTTCTTTCGATTTCATGATGGCAGTTATAATTTTCTTCTGACATAAGAGATTAAGAATAACAAAGGAATACTAGGAATTACTCTACATATTGATATGTAAAAAATGTTGAAATTATATTATTTTAAAAGTATTCACCTTACTAAACTGTTGTTTCATGGCCTACAGGGAGTAAACCTATAAATTCTAGCTCTATTTTTCCCAGTCTACACTAACAAGGATACAAAGTTATTGAGGAAAATAAGAGATACAGTGCAGTGCCATGACCTTTATTACAAACAGAGCAGCCTGAATATTTTTCTTCTCTTCACTTTTTCCAGAACCCAAAAACCCTGATGAAAGGACCTGATGCATTGTGCTGCCTGTGCTTTTTACAGAACTTCCTAGCAGGGATCAGTGGGGGAAAAAATTTTCAGGGTTGGCTTGATTCAAAGTATGAACCAGAGGTCCTGCCAAACTAGAGGCACAAATCTTGATTCAGTTATCCTCTTTAGCCATTGATTACATATGAACCCACAGAATTAGCATGATGCAAAGCTAAAGGGGTTTAGCTTAGTTATGTTTTCAAAACTGTCTCAGCCTTTGAAATGACACTGTTTTATTCAAAGAGAGGATTAAGAAAAAGTTACTATTCTTTATACTATTTCAAATACACTGGAAAGCTGCTTCAAAGCATCAAAATTCTGCCTCAAGCCCCCTGGTTCCGTTTTATATCCCACAGAATTGTCCTAATGTCCTTTGTGAATACTTAGATTTTCTATGATAATGAATGAACAATGAAATAAGACACTTGTTCCCTATGATATTGCTTGCCATTTATAAGTGTGGCATTATTACTTTCACAGGTTACATAGCCTTTGTGGAGAAGTTTAATTTAATTTCCTAAGAATGAGAAGTAAAGATAAAAAGCAATCAACAGAGATGGGAGATTATTTGGAAGATATTTTAAAATTAGCTTTCTGATAATAATCAGGTTAAATATAGGTTTCCCAAAGACATCTGGGTCATTTAATTCACTAGTTAATATAAAAATCATAAACACTGCACCTGCCTTATGATGATCTAGTAACTTGCTGCCTACATCTCCAGAATGAAATAAAACAGCATACAGGATAAAACAAAACCAAGCTGAGTTAAAAGCAGTGAACAAGTCAAGGTAAAGCTTCTAGTAAATGTGTAGAATTTTCTACCCTTTATCCAATTAAGAAAATTTTACATTTTTTCCATGAACTTCAAGAAAGAGGCCAGGTGGCAAAAGTACTATATACACACAATTACCAATCCAAAAACTCAGTCATGACTGACTGTTCTGAAAAATCCCTCTTTTATTTTCCGCAAGTTGGACCGCATATTTTTCCGCAAGTTGGACCAATTGCAGTCACTAAAGCTGAGAAGAGTAGATTAAAAACTGTGACATGGTGCTTACACTAACTTTAGTGTATCTTTTCTTAAATTTTCTCTACTGATAATGTGTTCTAGAAACAGAAATATAAGTTGTCAAATTATGACAAAAGTCAAACAAACAGTTTGCAGTGTTGTTTGTAAAATTCATTGGATTTTTTCAGTTTTTCAGTTTGCAGTAGTTCTTTAAGAGACTTTATCAATGGGCATAGGAAAGGCTTTATTTTTGTCTTTAAGTCCTTTTTAGTTTTAAGATGGATAAAAAAGGGATTATCACCTCAATCTATTCAGATAAGGTGTACTTTTTTTTTCTCCCAGATCACTGGATTTATTTCTGCCTCTGACTTAAATATGGAATTTTAATGGGAAGATCTTAAGACCTGTCAGGGCAACTAGGTAAGTAGCACATTGTTCAGCATCTTCACATCCTACAGGCTTAAACAGAATTATAAATCTGGGATTTGATTATCCTTCTTTTTTTGGATGCCAAAACTGCCATGAGTAATTGGTTAAAAAAAAAAAATAATTGAGAGCTATACAATTTTTTTTCTGGCAGAACCATAAAGAAAGAATAATTTCCAGTTCAATATTGGAACACCCATGTATAATGATTTTTTAAAAGGTGGGAGATGCATTTCACCACAAAAATTATTTCTTCTACAAATGATAACACTTGTTACTTATTTCTACTTCAATGGAACTTCTTATGAAAAGTGACCAGACATAGACTTTTATGTATAAACAGTGTGTTGTCTTCTGAATTTAAGGGAAAATACCCCCTTAAGAAAAACACATTGATTTTTGTGGGTCTTATAATTTTCCTTAGGTGTCCCATCCAAAAAACCCATTGTAATGTAATAACTCGCCAAAGTTTTCATAAGCTTCCACTATATGATAAAAAAATTGCAATTCAAGCAAGCATAGCGTTAGAACTAACATCTTTATTTATAAAATGGTAAAAGGAGATGAGAATCTCCATGCATCCTGGTAATGTGTCACATGGGCCAAATGATCTTGCTTCCATCAAATGGCCTACTCCATCCTTGTCTATGACTTGGTTATCAGTATTTAGGAAATGGAGGATATTTTTACTGGATTCTTTTGTTGGAAAAAGTTAAACAGCTGGCAGCCTTTAAAGTTTTAATTTTGATTTAATGCTGTCTTGTGTCTGACTTATGACAGAATGCCAAAGAAATGTGCTTGAGAAACCCACTCTGACAATATCAAGACATTGCATCTAACTTTACAATACACTAATGGCTTGCAGACAACTTCTCCTTCTTTGTTTATTATGCAAGGAAGTGGCTGTCTTCTCATGGGACACTAGCCCATCTGTTAGACAGCCAGCAAGATCAGCAACAGAGCTGTTTTGTTAGATTAAAAATGGCAAGACCTTATTTTCCAGTATTGTTTCCTATATCTTATAACGATGATTGACAACACTTCACCAAATTGGGTCAAAATTATGCCACCAAGTTAAAAATATACAGTGCATAACTACCAAATTTAAAAACACAAGACAACCAGTTTGGAAAACTAACAAGCCTACTGCAAAGCTGTGCATTTGCAAACTCTGCACAGCAATATAGAGAGCTAAGCTGAAGGAAATAATTCATTTATCAGTTAAGAGATATTTATAAAGCACAGCTGGACAAGACTTTAAACAGAGGCTCACCCATAGCTAAAAGTCTTGAAAGAGAAGTCTTTCGCCAGCAAGTGGGATTTCAAAAGCTTAGATTTCTTAACATGAGAGCAGAGCTGCTCTCTGTGAAACATCACTGTCTCAAAAGAAATTATCTCCTCTGTTTTCAAGAGGAGCCTGTGATGAGGAAAGCAGGGATGACTGGACTACATAGGCCTGATTTTTCTTTTGTGAGATTGGAAAAGCTATTCTCTGTAACTCACCACTTATAAAACGGGAGCACTGGTACCATTTTTAATAGAGAAATTTGGGGAACTCTATTAAAAATCTAGAGGTGTCAAGATTTCAGAAGGAATCATACAAATATTTGAAAAGTATCTATCACAAATGTCCTCAAGATTAGAGCAGAATAAGAAAGGAAATGATGATGTGAGATCAACTGTGTACAGATCTACACTGAAAAGCATCTGAATATATGTTTGTTGATTCCTATCCAGAATCATGTTTTATCTTGTGCTCAAATGCTTTTCTTAATAGTTATGCTTTTCCGAATAAGCCCACATGTACCAAAGGAGTCCTGAAAGTTTTATCAAGAACAATTTGATATATATTTAACATAACATAACCCTCCATTTAACCTTTTTAGAGGAGCATGGATGTGGGCAAGGGTACTGCTGCTGAAAAATTTCATAAAACTCTTCCAGGTTTCAATAATGTGAACACTTAAAAGCTTGTGGGAAAGCAAGGTAAGATGAATACCTTCTCCTACACAACAAAATCCATCCAGGAAAGATCCAGATCTGAAATTTGATCTGATCCCCTACAACATTAAGTCTGAATGATGGTAGTTGCTCAAGAAGAAGTTAGCACTTACTCGAAGAAGCCAAATCTAATATGCGTTAGCCAAGCTGGAGGCAATATCTTATGGCATTCACATACAGAATATGGGAATTTCAGAGAGTGAAGCTTAAGGAACCATTTTATGAAGAAAGAACAAAGATAAAAATATGTTCTGCAGGGCTTTGAAAGCAAAACTTGAGAAAATGGCAAGAATATAAATCTAGGACCAGCAAGGAGGTGGGCTGGGTGGAGTCATTGGTTGTGGGGGCATAATCATATATAAGCTGTGATGTGATGGTCTACAAACTGTGGAATTCCATCTGAAAAACTAAAATCAAAACCACATGCAGTCAGCACCTGATAGGAACTGAAGAAGGATGAAAAGAATAAGAACTTTCCCAATTCCTACTCTTTCACTACAGACCCTGCATTCCTCCTTTCCTATTTCCAGCTACAGTGCAAATCCCTGACTCTTTCACTTGAGGAAGTTCCCAAAACACAGACCACAACATCCCTTGAGTGCAATGAAGAGAAAGACAAACAAACAGAAAGCATGTGATGAAGGTACAGCTCCATGAGAAATTCAGATGAGCCAAAGCTTAAGTGGGAAAGATCATGGTGCTTCACTAGACAAGGTCACCGAGTTGGTGCTTTCCATAAACATGCGCCAAAGTTTGGTTCAAATCATTATGCAGGAATATTTGACAATGCAGAGATGTTCTACAGTCACTGCAACAAGCAGTAGGGGACATTAGAAACCTGGAACTGTAGCAACAGACGTGGAAGACAGAGAGTGAAAAATGGGAACTGAAAGCACCCAGCTTGGTAATAGATACTCACTTGGATCATGAACATTTCCCCAGAATAAACAGCAAGGCTATCCAAGTGCTCTAATAAATCCAGGGCCTTAGCCAGAGCCTTCAAGCCCTGGAAGGTCTCTGCTCAAAGGTTATCTTGGTGATACCAAGGGGCTTTCATGGACACATGATAAATTTGTATTCAGTCCCATTTACCGTTTCCTTTTTCAATGCCACATTCTGGTTTTGCATGATAGAGTAACAGTGCATTTCTGCAAATCCCTTCCTGGTGGAGCAAGAGTACATAAACATCTCCCTTAGTGCACAGGTTTCAGGCCATGCAGAGCAGCCATCGCCCTTTAGCTGCCCTGAGAAATTCTGAGGGCACCGCTGCTGGAGTCACAGACTGCTCATGACACAAAGACAGTAGAGAAAAGAAATCCATTTCATAACTGCCACAGAGACTGCCTATCAGCTGTCCGCATTTGCATCTCCTGCCATTTTAGAGATTCCTGAAAATCAGACTGATACTTCATTCTTTTTTTTTTTTTTTACCATGCAAAAGGTAAGCTGATTTGAGCAGTCCCAAAGCGTCTTGTTAACCAACTCCGTATATTTCGTGTTACCGAGGGTTTGACATTGTTCCTGAAAGCATGTACCAGAACAGACAGTAGTTGTTTTAGCATATTAGTACTTTTGGAATCAAGGCTTTGGCATCTCTTTCATCAGAAAACCTATTCTAAGGAATGCTGCTCTTATCTAGCAGATGTTTTGCTAAAGAATTTGCTTTTTCCTTTGCAAAATATGGCTCAGAGCCCACATACACTCCACAGAAGAGATAAGAGTGTTGTTTTTAAAGCAATGAGTGGAAGTCTCTTTCCCCTTAGAAAGCTCTTTAGGAATCTTTGACTGTGAAGAAATAAGCATTTATCGACAGGGATCTGGAATGTTATTTGTAAACAGTTCACATTTGTATGAAATTTTTACTACACTAATTACTTCTCCCTTAACTGAAAAAGCAAAATTGAACATATAAAACTATTATTAAAAAATTAACTGGGTAAAAAGTTTGCAAGAAATAGCTTTTTTTAACAGATTTAATCCCTTTCTCTGCTCAGAAATTATCTGCAGTCTTTTGTTATTAATTCCTTCAGTGCTCCTCTTTGTTAGTCAAAAGTTTTGTGCAAACAAATTTCTCCCTACTCATTGCACACCAAATGCTGACTGTAAGTGTTCTCTTTAGCATTTTAATATGTTCACCACTTGATATGTTCAAGCTGTGCAATTGGGTATCTAAGTCACATGGCATTGTTTATGTTCTCAGAATCCTTCTGCCCCTAATGATTTTCATATGGTTGAGACACAAATTTTGTCTTATGACTAAATGAAACTTGGCTCAGAGGAGCTAAAATTAATTTTTCAGGAGCATTTTGTGCAAACAAAACTTCACTGACATAAACACATTAAAAAGGGGTTGTGAGCACAGCCAGAGCAAAAAAAAAAAAAATGTATTTAGAAGATGCCAGAGTGCTAGAATATTTTTTGTCCTAACAGGCCCAATAGCCGCTTTTGTCTTCATCAGTCCCTAAATGCCACAGGTAGAAAACTTCCTTGATTCAGTATAAGCTCATACGTAATACGTGTTTTTTACATAATGTAAGCCTTCACACAGAGCAATTTTACTAAAAACATGAGGAAGAATATACAGTTTCACACCACTGTTAGTACCTAAATATTTCCAGGGCCAGCTGTCCGTCTGCCAACTCTACACAATAAATAATTTTTTATTTCCACTCTCCTAGGAAAGCAGCTTTCTTTAAAACAAACCTTCACAATACATGTTGTTTGCTACCATTTCAAGGCCTGCTACACTAATGGAAAAGAATGTGCTAAATGTAGCATTATCATGCAGGTCAGGCAGGGCAGCCTGGTACACATTTTCCCACAATCTCTGCTCATTAACATCTAGTTCCCCCATTGTGCAGATTTTTGGCTCTCTTCCATCAGAGCAGAGAAGAAAAATGTTTACAATATGCAAACTTGGAGGGACACACAGAAAAAGGGGGGCTTTGAAATGTCACTCGGTGTGGATGAAAAGTTTCAAAGGGGAAGGTAAGTCAAAGGTTACTAATGGGATGTCTGCAACACCTGCTTTCAGTGGAAGTTTCATAAACAAGCTTTACTTCTCAACAACAGCTTGGCCTAGACAAAAATACCAGCTAAAATATCTGTGGCTAGCTTGAGCAGCCTGGTACCTATGAACAGAAAGGTCAGGTTTGTTATGTCCTAACATGGCCTCTCACCCTGGTTTTATTGATAAAATGAGATTGCCTTGGTGGCCGACATTGCTTTTCACATCTTAAAGCGGAAGGCACTAGCAACGTGCCATGCTCAGCCTCTGCAGGCGAGCAGGAGTAGGAGGGTGATGCTCAGCATCACTACTGTACAAAGCCCTGCTGTCTGAAGAAGTGCCGAACTGCTGCACATGGGAGTGAATTTTGCAAACTTCAGAAGTTTCCCAGCTCAGCTAAATGTTTCTCATAAGGCACTTTCGGTAACCGCGAGCAAGTTTCATAACTGTCATAACAACTCAGAGACCTCCAGTACTAATTTTCCCCTGAAAAAACTAAAGCATATTTCCAAGATTTTAACAGTGAGAAACAGGCAAGAGAAGTGAAATCCTACTAAATATTCATCAGATCACTACAGAACCCTAACATTTAGCCTTTACAAACATCTTTTACTGAAAGAACATTCCTTAAACTGAAAAGCAATATCTAACTCACACAGGCAGTGACCCAGGAACAGGCTTGTGTAAAATGCTTGTCGTACAGCAGAGAGATCCTGCAGCAAATTGGCATCCATGTCCCCAGAGACAACTTCAGGGTTCTCCCTGATACATCATCCTTGTTGTCCAGAAAAGAAGTGTGTCAGCTTCTACAAAAGCTAAAAAAAATTCCATTTTAATACAGAAGGAAGGAGAAAGCAGCATGATAGGTAGGGCCACAAACTGGCACTTGGGTCTGATTATACACAAAAACTGTATCCCTAAAACTTTCTGATTTTTTTTTTGTAACAGAGCTAATTACGATTACATGAAGTTGGTATTGAAACAGCAAAAAGGATGACATTTCCCCTACAGTAAAATATTATCAAATGTTATCTTCTCTCCCGTTATTACCATATATAAAAACTGATACATAGCAACCAACACAACTACTTCAGCAGGAACTGTGTTATTAACCATTACCAAATCAAGTTCATTTTAACATTTTGTATTTATCACCAATGTTGAAAAGTAAAAGCCCTGAGATGATGAATAAGTTGGTGGGCATTACAATGGATATAGGCATAGACAGAATACCAGGAAGTTTTAGAGAAAATGGTTTCTACGCTTTACTGTACTTTACACTTTATAGAACATGTGTTTGCTATAGGTGATAGAAAATGAAATCTGTTGGGATCTGATTCCTTCAGTTGAATTTCATTTTTTTAAACTGATAATCCCCATTTCTGTTTCTCCAGAGAATTGTTAGCACCATTATTTGCTTCACATACCATGGCTGGGCAGCAGGGCCATACCCACTTGTAGAGAACACAGATGCAGCATGAAGTTTTTAAGAGAAATACCTAATGTATTTCTACACATGCGTTTATTCAGATAGACAATTTTCTCCTCAGTAACTTTTTGTAAGCTATAACTGTCCTAAAAAAGAGATCAAGAACACTAATATGGATAAATCTTTGTGGCTATGATGATTCAGTGCATTATTTCTCCTCTGGTTGTATCTGGCCAGCTCAGAGTATAGGCAGAATACAGAATACTTCAGACAAACAGTCATAAAGAATTTAATATCTTTAAAATGTCAGACAACGGGTGCTTTTAATGCAGTTTAGAATGGCAGAAACCATTTGTTTCACATGAAAACATAGAGCTGGACAGCAAAGTAGAGTGCATTTGGCATGTCTTACAAATATAATCTAAGTTTATTTAGAAATACTCAAGAAGCTGAGAAATGTCTTCAATAAACTATTTTCATTTTTCTTTTTTGCAGATATGCAACTCTAGAACTTCATCTGGAGAGCTATAAGAAGGTTTAGATACATTTATACGTATGACCCTGCTTCTTATTTCACAGAAGTTTTCCCTCACATAAATTCAATGAGCTTTCAATGTGTTCAGTGGAGCTGTTCCTTTTTACACTGGACTGAGATCAGAATAGGGCCTTTTGTAAATGGTATGTCAAGAAACATGTTTAAGTCAAATGTAAGCCTTTAAAATAAAGGTTCTGCTTTTGGTTTACATAATGATATACTATAGAGGATATCTTTCCTATTTTATATTCTTTCCTTTCTTCTCATACCACCCATGACTCTTCTCTTTATGTACTACTTTAGATCTTTTCTTCTTGCTGTTCCTAGTAGAAACCACATTTCACTTGTGCCCTTGAAATAGCATATCAATATGTTCAAACTTCCCGCTTTTGTCTGGAAAAGCATTCAGAATTTCTGGTGGGACTTTTCAGTTGGCCAAATGGCTGAACAGCTCACATTAATTTCTGTAGAGTGATAAGTGGAAGAACCAGCACTTGATCCATCTGTGTCTGCTCAGCAGGGATCTCAGCATAAGAAATCACTATTTTTTACCCTAAGTTGTTCCAGGGAATTCAGGTACCTATGTATGGGTGTTAAATCAGATGACCACATGCCAACCAATACCATTCCTTTCACTGAGTAATAAACAGATCAGTTAAAAAAAAAAAAAAGATGTTTGGTCGCCAGTTTAACTTCACCGAAATGGAAGCACAAACAATTAGAGTCTCAGTGTGATGCTGGATATCTATCATTTGGGCCTTCTTCAAACCTTCAGGTTTTAATCTACCGTGCATAATAGAAATGCTGACATATCACTAGTTTTGTGTACAACTGCTCAGAACTAAAAACTACTGCTTGATCAGTCAAGAGCATTCAGCATCTGAGCAATATTCATCTATATCAGTTCTTTCAGTAACCTGCTCCTTCAGGACTGGATTTTTGTATCAGGTCACTCTGTAAGGTAGGGCTCTGGAAAGGGGCTTAGCAGAGAAACACAAATATGTGGTAGTGGAAGCCCACCTCCCGTAGGGCAGAAATCTCAGCTAAAGCACCTTGGCAGCATATTAGTAGCTATAAAAGACTCTTTCTTTGCTGACCACAAATATGCTGTGGTCAACAAGAGGTCTACTCACTGTTTTGTTAAAAACAGTGATGATTTATTTTGCTTCAGCCATGTGTGAAACTAGTCACCACATCGTGAATAATAATATCCCCTTAGTCTCAATGGAGCTCTTTTTATCCAGAAAGATCCACAAAGCATTTAACTAAATACTTGATATAGCAATCTACTGGCTGATCATTAAAATATAGATGTATCTCAAATGGAACAGTACAGCTATATAACAATGCATGGCAGAAGGAGAATAGAAAAAATCCATTAGAAAACAAAGCAAGGGATGGACTAAAATATAACTACCTCAATTAGGCATGAGTGTTGAGCAGAGCTAAAACTGTAATTTTGAAGAGTGTCCTGGAATCTCTATGCCTAGAAAAAAACAGGAGTTTACACAGTTTCTTGAGAGGATGAACTCCAACTGCACAGTGCCCTCTACTGTGAAATGAAATCTGTAGAAGCTCAGAGGGGAGAAAATTGTGTATTAAGTCACTTGGCCTGCTTGGTTTCTGCAGCACTGTCCTGAGGTTGTAAAATCTGAGGGGAACAAAATGCAGGTGGTAAAGGCTCAGCCTGGGCATGCAGGATCAAGTTGGAGTAGTCAGCCATGTGCAGAACACTTTGGTATCTGCTAAGCCTGCTCCCCATAACTCTTTCCAAAACGGCAAACGAGCTGAGTAAAAGAAAATTTAGTGATTAAATACCTTTTAAACATCTGCTGTTCTAGTGGTTTTGATATTGAGTTATTGTTATCCATCTCAATATTTAGATGTTTTGATTCATCTCAACAACACAGGTCAAATTACAGATATGTATTTTTTGTTACACCTTTGAGTTGCAAACAATACCCACTTGGATAGATCTTCCTATGTTAAAAAAAAAAAAAGCATCACTTTAGGGAAAAAAAAATAAAAAACCAACCACCCAACACATTTTGTCCCTGATGCTGCAATATATTCACGCTAAAATTATAGAAGTCCAGTTATATTTCTGATATTTAAAATAGCTCATATTGCACTAGGGCATGTTATTTTGCTCTTCAAAAGCATCCTAATACATTCTACAGAGTAAACTATATAGCAACTTAGAACTCATAGGGTTTCCAGCAGAGCACATGAGGAGACCCAGGAAGGAAACATCTCAGATGACCAAAAGAAAGAAAAGTTAGTTCAGCAGAAAAGGACAGATCCTGTGACAAATTACACCTCTATTCAGGAGGCTCATTTGAGCCCTACATTGGTTTCTTTCCTCTCACTTCTGTGGTAAACCCTGCCAGTAGGTTTTATTTCCCCTACCCCCAAAACACACACACACACACACACACACACACACACTCCACCTCAAGAGTTGGGAGATCTCAAGAGGACTGCAGCCAGTGCAATGTTTTTCCCTACCGCCTTCTAGCAACCTGCAGGAAACAAACTCTTTAGGGAGTTTGCTTCATAAAAAAACTGCCTTTAGCTCCGTCATAAGGAACATTTATTTAACCCTTTTATTCTCCAAAGTAAATATAAAACAAGTATGTGAACAACCATTCATTTCAGAACATGCTCCACATAAGCACAGACAGGACAAAGCTGTGGTGGACAGCATCAGTGCTTATTGTCCTTCAGAAAATACTCAGATTGGACAGTGGAGAGTGTGGAATAAAAACCTGTAAAGAGCAAAAATAATTTTCTGAAGAAATCTCATGGAACAGACCCAGAGTTCAAAAAACAGAGACCCTCTGTTCAAAAAACCTTTCCTGACCAGATGGGGGGACAAATTGCTTGCACATATCTTTGTGGGGTCCTTTGGTGGTTTTAAATAATGCCAAGCTGAGCAAGCCACTTGTTGGCCATCGGTTGCCAGGAGACTCTTGAGCCACACTTTATACGCTGCTATCTAAAGGAGATGCCTAAGTTCCAGTTCAGTCCTAAAATATAGCTTTGTACATATCCTTGAGTGCGTATCATGGGTTTCCAAGCAAATATCATCACTTTAAAATTGTATATCAAGCAGAACTCAAGCTAAAAAAGTAAAATGAATCAAAGCAAGTTAAAAAAATAAATCTGGAAAGCTGTAAGGAATAATATGGAAACACCACTTTTTTCTGAGTTGTGAAGTTTTCCTATGAGAGTCTGAAGAGGATTACAAGATTTATATACCCTGTAAATTCAAGGAGTGGTCTTAGTGATGTAATCATATCTGGTGGCAGCGATTTTTCTGGAGATGGTATATACATCAATGGAGTTGGTAAACAGTTTCAGTCCTGAAAGTCACCTGTGGCGCTCCTTCTCTAATGGACATGCACACATTTCTGCTGTTGTCTGTATGAAAAATGTTTAAAATCACTCTTCTCTACCCCCTCCACCTCCCACCCCTTTTTTTAACATATCTTTGGAAAGTCTTTGTGGTCTGGCAGGGAAATACAGAGCTGGGGTACTGCAGAGAGAGAGAGGGAAATTTGTATATGCTCTGTATATAAATAATCCAAAAAGGTCAGATTTCAACTTGCTTTACCTTGAAAGGAACAATATTTTGTACTTCCTGCTTTTTGAGAAATCAGACCTCCTTTAACATGCTCAACCAACATCACTTTTGAAATTCTAGATTGTACTTGAGTTTTACATGTAAAATCACTGTCAGAACTATAAAATCACTTCTTAACTGTATTTGAAAAAAATCACAGACAACCTCTTATGTTACTATTTCCTTTAATTTTCTACTAGCAAGGAAAAAGAGAAGGCTGAAAAGAAACATAGATGATTTATACTTTAGAAAGTCTTTGAAATAAAATGAACATTTGTTGCCTTCAATATTTTTTTTTTTCACTGCTGCTAGTATAGCACAATAAACACAATAGCAGTGAAGTTTTTGGATAAGTAAAGAGCCTTTTTTAACACAGAAGAGAAAAACAACTTGTTTACACTTTAGCAGCTGCTTAAAGATAACAAATGAAGCTTAAAAAGGCACATACTAACATCAACACAAGATGTTCCACAGGCTTGAAAATAAAAAATCAGAGCTCTGTTAGCTTAGACACTGATATTAGATTAAAAAGAAAAACAGTGTTTTCCTCTTGCATTTCTGGACACAGACATTGTTTGCTGAAGAATGTAAAACTCAATCCCCCAGGGAATGCCAGAGGCTTTTTGGCAGGCTCTCTGAAACTCAAGTTGACTCTTTTCTATAATAACTAACATCAGAAAGAAAAGGGGACGAAAAAGGAAGAAAAGGAGGAGAAAGAGACATAATTACTTTCAGTGTTTACATGGCTCTGGCTTCTTGAATCTGAAAAAGTATCAGACTGCAAAGACTGGACTTAATCTCACTTTAGGCAATTGACAAGTGGACTTCAACTACTTCTAATTATTCTGAGTTGGTAGTTAGTTAACTCTTTCTAGAACAGCAATGGGAAAGAATACTCAAGTTTATAAGAAAAGAAGAAACTATGCTCTCTCATATTTGTACTTGTCCAAGCTCTGCACCATTTAACAATATCAGTTTTGTGCTTAAAAAGACTAGTTAACCTGCCTAACACCAGGGTGGACATGCATTTTACTGTGAATATTCCACCAAATCCATTTTAGCAAATGTTCTCCATTCAAGATGAACAGATGGAAGAAAAATTACTCTAGGCATAAATTTCATGAATACTTAGCAATAAGAGTGCTCAGGTTCAAGAGGATAGAGGTTGCTATAAAACTCACTTGCTTGGGCATGCAAAACAAGGCTCTCTTCACCCTAGAGGAACTAGAGAATAGCAATGCTACTACCACATTTTTGGGGCATACATAGCCTTGTAGGTAATTTTTTAAATATCTTCTACCAAAGGAAATTCCATATCAGTGTCAAAGAAGATTAACAAGGCTCTGATTGCTCTACCCTTCCCATAGTTCTATTTCATGTTTAAAACTTTCAAAGTGTAATTGGCTTTCTCTAACTCAGACCTGATTCAGTGAATGGGAATTGATCTAAACTGACCTGCTATAATGGCATCAGTGAAAGGTTTTGTTCACTTGAGATAACTTCCTGGTAAATAGATGGATTTACCATGTAATATTAACAATTGATAACATGCATCAAATACAAAGGCCTTAGAAACAGGTATGCAAGCACATTAGTTCACTTAATTTTGTATATATGCTGTATAACACTAATATCTGGCTTTAATTGATTTCTTCAGGCTGTGGTCAAGTGGTTCTTTTGATTTGCTATTGTGAACTAAAGCAGAGTTTTTGGGATTATATGTGGGAAGTTTCAAGCAACCCCAGCAAGGATGCTGTTCAGCAATATTGTCCAACTAGCTAGCCAATCACTAGCCAACTAGCTAGCTAGATTATGCAGTAAGAATACCCACAGGACAAAATTAAAGCAAAAAATACAACAGCTCTCCATGCGCAAAATGAGTATCTGAAGTGCTTCTTGAGGAATTTAAAAATTTTTAAAAATCGGAGCCATTTTTGAACAAAGGAGGTGGTACACTGGTAAATAACCTGCAACAGATAGTTTGCTGAAGGGCAGCTTAGAGAAACATTAAACCCACCTGCAACAGAAGCTTTTTTTTTTTAAGACTGTGATTAGCCTTCCAGAATGACCAGTTCTTGAGACATTTTGCTAAAGAAAGATAAAAATGAAAAAAAAAAAATCCCCAAAACATCAGAAAAACAGTTGTTTGATTTGCATATCTTAGACTACTCTGAAGTATATAATTATATATCGCCCAGAATATATAATGATATTATCTTTCATGAAAATATATAAAAAAAAAGAAACAAATATATTTTCTGAAAAGCCATGCCAATCTTCCTTTTGAACTGTTGTAGAGGTCCTACTTGATGGTTTAGCAGCATCTATTAGTAAAGACAATACAGCAACATGGACAGGAAACTCAGAGAGCAAGAGAACATTAGTAATGTATAGGAAGAAAGAAAAAAGTTTCTCACAGATTCTGAGATTACATGCCTATCAGTAAAGGTTACTGCACTACGGATTCATATATTTATCAGTTAATCTGTCCCAAAGCCATGGAAGGTAATTAATGAAAAAGATAGCCAGGCATGGCTTCAGGCAGTAATTCTATATTACTCTAAATCTCTGCATGAGCAAACCTGTGAACCAAAGAGGAAATGCATACTGTACAAGGACACTTGTGTTCTGAAATGTGATCCCCCGTGGAGTTTTCAGATGAAGCACTTTTCCAGTGATTAACTCAGTACATTTGAATTTCATTAGTTAATATTTTAGGTGACTGGTTATTTGTAGTACACTGAGAGGAAAACAAGTTTTCCATGAATAAATCAAAGGCAGATAACAACTAAGCCATCTCAGGTCACTCAAATCCCCATTATTCCTTGCTGAGCTAGTAGGATATTCAGTGTGTGCTCTTGTGGTTTTTTTTTTTTTTTTTTTTTTTTTGTTATAATTGTGCCATATTTTTCTTACATTCTGGTGGCAAAAGATCCATGTTAAGATACAAAGAATTTATTTTCCATACTGGTACATCCTGTCCTATAGGGTTCATTAAGAATCAGCAGAGAGAGGCATTTGAGCTTATCAGAATTTTTCAACATGCTCTGAAAATGCCCTGGTTACACCAGCTTTTACAGCAGTACCACAATCTTCTCCTCCAGAGCCCTGCATGCCGAGCGCAGCCAGGCAATTGAGCTCTCATCAATTTTATAAAAGATATGAACCCTCAAAACTGCCTCACAGGTGAGGCAAGGAATATGGTTGGCACACACTTCTCCAGGACTCAGGGAGAGGCAGAATTCTATTTATCTCTCTGCCAATCAATTACTAAGCAAGAGTCAACTAAGATAATCTGAGGTGTTCATCAAATTAAAAGATCTCTGCAGAGAAATCCACTGGAAGTGTACATTTCTTTGCCAACAAACAATTCTTCCCCCAATACTTCTGGGGCAACAAAATGCCAATGACTGAATAACGAGACTGGAAATCCAGCAAAGAAATTCAGGTAGAGGGTTAGATTAAAAGAGCAAATTTCAGAGCTTTGAAAATGTCCATTTACTGCACTAGAAGTCTCCCAGCTAAATTTACCAGGCCCTAGATCTGGTGGGATACACTCCATCAGAATGTCATTTTACCCTCTATCAGAATGTGGTACTTTAAGCCTGTTTATGTTCTTTTAGTTCAACAGTATTTTCATGGGCTGTCTTTCTCTTTTAGAGATCAAAGACAGAATTCAAACCACATTGACAAACTCAATTCTGGATTACATATGGATATGAAATGGTGTTTCTGTACCATGAAACTTTTTCAACTTTCAAGCAAAAACTTTTCCTGTTCCCTGTCGGGATAAAAACAGGGTCTTTAAAAGTTTTATGCAAAAAAGAAAAACTCAGGGGAGACCTATGCAGTCCAAGTTAAAAGCCTGATGGTCAGTGCTCTCATCTGTCTGATTTGGGCTAAAGGCTTGACTAAGTTTCCCTCAGTCAAGGGAACACTGGTGAATGAAGGACTACTGAAATCTCTGTCAGCAGAAATTGTGTCCAGGAGCAGAAAAGTTCTGGTGGAAGTAATGAAAATCAGCAAATTTGTATAAAAATTGTAATGAAGG
Organism: Pipra filicauda; assembly: GCF_003945595.2. NCBI lineage: Eukaryota > Metazoa > Chordata > Aves > Passeriformes > Pipridae > Pipra > Pipra filicauda. The sequence goes on along the minus strand of NW_024104665.1, from coordinate 2,063,828 downwards.
AAAAATTCAATCAGACGAGTCCAGTTTTCATTCCCTTCACCAGAAGCAAAAAAAACCATTGACCACAGATGATGAGACATTTAAAACAAAGTAAAACCAAGGTAACCCCACTCAAACCCAGAAAGGCATCAGCTACGTGCATTTATGCCACTAGTTCTGACATTCTGATATGCAATAGCCTTGGTTTCCTAGATTAATAGGTTAACAGGTAGCAATGGTTATATTTTCAAATGTTACATATAAAGATTTTCCAATTTTGGGGGTGAATTTTTCAAAGCATTATCAACATAACTAAGGGTTTCCAAAGTTCAGCACTTAATATACTTCATGAACAAACAAAAATAATCTGGCTTTCTAACCTTAACTCCCCAGGAGATCAGAACTGGAGGAACACCTCTGCCCTATAGAAAACCCCTACCTAAGTTCTGCCACCACTACATTAAGGCAGTACGACAGAGATGCCTTTGTAGGATACTGGTACCCAAGCAAATGAAGGTGAGGCACCTCTAGATAACAAGGTCCTCAGAAGAGCCACATCTGTGTTTAATAAGGTGGTACACAGTGATGTGTTTATATTCTACACTGCCAATATTATTTCAGGTGACTTGGAAAATAGCCCTATACAAGGGTGCATGCAAGCGATCCTGGTACCCGTGTGAAGCCAAGAGGAAGCATATGCGGAGCAGTGTGTGGCAGAGCTGTGCCAAAGCCAGGAGTGCAGGAGGCCTTCTGAATGGATGTTGCTCATTGTGTTAACAGCGAATTGGGAAAGCTTGTTCCATTTACGTTATGCTGAGAATTGACATCAGCCACAGGGACTATGTGGTGAGTTTTGATTGGCAAAAGATATATTTAGGGCATTGAAACTTTTGAGGTGCCCTGACAGTTACATTTAGTTCATTTTTTCAAGCCTAATTTAGACACCATAAATGCAACAAGATTTCTATTTTTTCTTTAATTAAAGTTATCATATGACACCAGGAATCTAAGCCCTCCATGACTTATTCGAGACTTGGAATCATTGAGCAGAACCTTTTTTAATGTGCAAGTGATGACCAATATCAGTCTGTATCAGTCAAACCCTAAACAAGACTCATAATAATTTAAATAGAAAGTTCATTAAAAGTACTGCTATGATTTTAATAAAGGTATTGTTTTTTAATAAAAAAAGTTAAATGTCAGAGTGTAACTATTGTGATGACTGTATAGTTTCCACATTATAAATGAAATACATGTGTTTTAGAACAAAAACTAGAACATGCTCCACATACTTCTTCAGTTGTTGCTTAACATATCTGGAGTATATTAAAAAGTCACATTCAGTTATAACTCAAACAATGCACACATGTCATGAAGTACACATTCTCTGTACAGAGGACTAATGTGTATTCAGTATCACTTTTTCAAAGGGACACAATCGCAGTGTGAGTGACACAGAACCCAGCACAGACACACCAAATTGCATGTTTAACTCCTACATTAGGTGAGAATTCCTCTCCTAAATTCAGTTTTCTTGGCTGAGTTCTCATTCCAAGCATTGTCCTTAAGGAGTAAGGGTTGCTACCAGCACAGTTCGCTTCTCCTATTCTGTTATGGCAGCTTTACTCAACCTGAGGTTAATGATGTAAAGCTGGAATGACAAAATTTCTGTAAAATAATGACAGTAGCAGTTTCCCTTGTTCACAGGCAGTTCATTCATACCCTTCCAAGTCAATGAAAAGGATTCCATTGATTTTAGCAGTGGCAAATTCCTACCCATATAGACCACAGATTTTGACTCTATCTTTAGAACACATATATATTCTTGTAGTTAAATATTTCTCCATAAAAATTTGGAAAACAGGCTGTATCAAACCACAGAAAAATATCTGTATTTATCCCTCTGGGGAAATTTCTTCACTTAGAGGCACAGAGAAACACAAAGACTGTAGGAATTTGCTTATTTGCATGTGGAGATGTTTGTCCTCAAATTCAAATAACAAATAGCATCTAAAAGGCAGTGAGATACCAATGTGATCAATCATACCTTGTTTATCTTTAGTGCATCCTGGGAACAGGGATCAGCAACATGTTCCCCTTTGGGCTTTATTCAGCTTCCTCTGAAAAACAATGAAAGATGCTCAGTGGTGAGCCTAGATGTAGCCTAGAAGTCAGTGCTTCATATAGGGTTTTTTTCCTAAATAATTATTTGTATTGAAATAAAATCTCACTCTCACTCTATATACATTCAAGCTAAGAACACCTTCAGTGTTGAGTCCTAGAAGACTATTTACACTTGATCAGAATATCCCACCTACTCACAAACTAGATGCAGTAAAGAATAATTCTCTTCATCTTTATCAAGAAGAAAGACTAAAATTGCTACAGATTTTAGAAGTCTGGCATAAACATTTATTCATTCCTTTCAAAAGTTTTATTACTTCCTTGGTATTTAATAGCAAGATTCTTTAACAAAGAGAGCAAATATTAAAGTGCTTTTGTAATAACTGAAAACTTTAGCATTAAGTTGGCAGAAACAATCCATTTTTAATAAGTCTGTCTTGGTAACCTTGTATTTTGACCCAAGGTGAAAGGTGAAGATTAAATCTCTTCCACCTTTCTGAATGCAGCTGCTGTGCACACAGACTTTAATTGATGTGAGACTTAGCTTTGTAACCCAAGACCATCTCCCGCCTGCAGCGCTGAAAACGTGTGATTCAAGGCTCAGTTACTGCTGATAGTAGGTCCCTCTCAGCTGATGGTGTGGACAGGAGAATAAAGTCTTTGTCACTATCTATTCTCCATCGGGGTGACTTTTTTCTTCTTCATAACTCCAGTATTTAGGTCAGGCCTATAATGGTGGCCTCTCAGCAAGAAATTATATAAAGTAAAGCAAACTGAAAAATGAGACAAACAACCCGTGGATGAACAAAGTTGTGATGTTGGAGCAGAGATGCATCTGACATGCACTAGGCAACATGTCTGTGAATTTTTGCAGGGAGAGGGATTTGAGGAGACATAATTCTTTTTTCTTTCAATTCTCTTTTGCACCTGAGTACAAAGATATTCCAGATCTGAAACAATTTCATCTTTTTCTCCCCAGGTACAAATACCTGTGCATTAGGAATGAAGTTGTTTGCCTTGGAATCATAGTAGCTTTAGTTAAGTCATTCTTTAGGCTATTTAACCATTGCCTCAACTGCTTCAACAATTAATACTCTGACTACTGGCCTAGAAATGTCTCTCTGAAATGAGGAACCAAATCAAGACACAATAACAGGAACTGACAAAATAGGTAAGACTGCTTGCACCTTTTCTAAACTTAAACTGCATCTACTGATATGAAACAGTATCTAAAAGCATTGGGAGTTAACTAAAACCATTTTAAAAGCCTAACTTAAATTTGAATAAACAAGTAAAGACTTGCTGAACTGTGCTTTGCAGTCTTCTTAGAGAATTAAGATATTGCCCTACATAAGGGTCTAGTCACAAAGCAGCATCTCTAACACATGGCAACCAAACACCCATGTTGAGTTTAGATGGAGGACCAATATGTCATATACACATTGGACTTACTACTTGAAAATGAAAAGAAATCGATTTTTCGATATATACTGGCAATGATGAAAACTGTACAAAAATACTCCCACAATAACACACTAACCTTTTATATATTGGACTATAAACTTTATATGTATTATATATGCATGATATAAACAATCTGCATTGTTTGCACTTGAAAAAGAAAGAAGTTAAAAAAACCAAAACCAAACAACCCAGAGCAGAACCTAAGAACAGCATGTCCTTCCAGTCTATTTTTCCAAGTCATATCTTTCTGGCAGGTCTATTTAGTCTAGAGAAACTTGGCTTCTACCACTTTGAGATTTTAATTCCACCATTTGGCAAAATTTAGTTTTTTAATAGCTGGCTGAGTTCAGAGGTCCAAATCACAAAAGTGAAGACTTTTCCCCACCACCTGCTAGGGCCAGATGATGGTAGTGGGTCTGCTCTGGGCTTTCCAGAACACCCAACTGTATGTGTAATCAGATAGCCTCCTGTTTAAAGGCCAGCGCAATATAAACTATGCTTGGGCTAGGGGGACATTTCTAATGAGTCCCAAACTACTCCAGTAATCCTCTGAGACTCCAGATACTTTCACAGGAGGATCCCCAAGTGCTATGAGGCTTAGTGTGAGAGAGAGTGAATGGCATCTTTTTTCTCTCCACTCTGAACAGAACATTTTATTGTGAAAATTATAGGTATTTTAAAATAAATCACTCTCAGATTATGCCTTATTATTCACTAGCATCTCTAAAGAGTAAAAATTAAAACTTAAATTCACACTTCTGAGAGTTAAACTCATGAGACAAGAAAATGAAGATGCCTAAGGATGCTGAGCTTTTACTAAACATTGCTGGATTCAGTAACATTTTTAAGGGTTCTAGGAAATTAATTTGGTCGTTCACTTTGCTAACACTTGCATCTTTTTTGAACAGCGGCAGGAGCCGTCTCACTTGGGAACCTGAAGGACCTTGTAGAAAGTTCTGTGCAACAGTGATGGAAAGTGTTTGTAAAGCTTCATTCCTGTGCAGCTGGCAGGTATGTAACAGCACCAGTTTGCAGACACAGCTGGAATCTGGCTTGTCCCTGCTGTCCGCTGCTAGTTAGATGATCATAATTATGACATCAAAGTTATCACTTCATGAGAAAATACAATTTGGATTTTCACAGCCTGTGGCACTTTGTGCACTACAATTGTCTCCACAGACTCCTCAGAGCTAACTGCCAATCAATACATGATTTAAAGATGCCGTAGACTTACTTTTTTTTTTTTTAAGGAAGAAAATTATCCTTCTAAGCAGCTCTCAGAAGAGTTATCTAATATGAAACGTAACTTGTCTGAGTTGATTCCAAATGACTTGCTAATTAAGCACCAAGTCATCTGTTAATAGAAGTAATTACAAAGAGTTCAAGAGACCTTGAATCATATTATTGTTCACAACCCAAAATCTGCTATCCTGCTACGTTGTGCAATGGATGATGTACTGTAACCTGGTCTACAGAGGCCAGAGATGGGTGAAGTGGGAAACTTAGCACCACTAACCTAGTCTTAAATTATCTCCTGAGTCACTATTGCATCAGCTAGTATCTGAATAAAAGAAAGAGGAGAAAAAGATAAAAATACAGTAACTAGATATAGCTCCTATTTTAATACAAAATCTAATTCAGAAAATAGGCTGAGTATGCAGGGGCATTAATACATTCATTGTACTGAACTCAGGGTCAAAAGGCAGCCACTTATAGAGAAAAATTATGTACCTATAGGGAGTAGTATAGTCCATCTGTCAGAGCAGTTTAGCATTTGAAGCCACAGTCCACTATGGTGCTATGGCTCAAAGTAGCTTTATTTGGATCAAAACCTCCTTTTCCTTTTTATTTTCCTAGAGATGTAATATGCTACAGGACAGGATTTAGCTCACAAAAGTCCTGTGTAATTGTGGCAAGTAAAATCAGGAAGAATCAACTCACTCCTTTCTCTCCCATTTCTTACACTAAAAGGTTCTGCCACTTGTTTACTTCACAGGGTATAATTTTTAGAGAGGAAAAAGTTTTTGAGAAAAAAAAATTACCCATCATCTTTTTACAGCAAAAATATTGAATTAATGGGGAGGTAGGAGTATTTTTACAATTCTAATTGTGCTAACTGCAGTAAACTGAGCCTTGCTTCAGTTTCTGTGGACTTACTTGACTCCATTTCTCATGACAAGAGGATCCAGCAAGGTCCAACACCAGTCTGTATATACACACTATATGTTACTGAAGAGAAAAATCCAATATGACTTCCATATAACTTTCTTATTAATCTACCCCCGTATCTGTTCATTTGCTAAGAACTTGTGAATCGTTCTTGTATTGCAGATGATTTTGAGCAGTCCATATCACCTCTGAACACCAAAGGCTAGGGCTATACCAAAACACTGGTATAACAAGACAGTGGTTTTGAAAACGCTAGCCTTGTGCTCTCCAGACTTCTGAGCCCCCTCTCTGATGCGAGTTTGCTTAATTGCCTATACACCAGAAGGAAAAGCACCACTGGCCAGTGTACTCTGTAACAGCTTATGACCCTTGAATTTCTCAGAACAGCAGACCATACCACCTCCTAGTCAGTTAGGTTGTACACAGCTTACAGACAGGCATGTTTGGACTTTGCTGTTCATACATGCTGCCTTGGCAACAGCAAGAACACATTGAGAAAACAGGTAGAGTGCCATCTACTCAGTTACTTCACTACACTGGCTGGTACAGTCAGGCTTACAGGCCTCATAGAAGAAGATACTTCTCCCTTTGGGCTTGAGCAATAAACAGGGTGATAAAGACATCTTGGACAGAGAATTCAACCAAGGTGACATGAAGGCAAGAAGGACATGTGGAAGAAAATGCCAAGGGGAAGGTTAATTATGCATCTTAGGGAACTGTTATTGGGTTTGATAGGCTAGAAGTAGAATTTGAGGTCCTTCCAACTCATTAAACAATGTCTTCCAAGGAGGCCTAATTGAATAAGATTTGCAATTAGTGTTGAAGTATCTTCTACTGGACCTTACTGCCTCACAGATCCTACAAGGGGTCAAAAGGACTCAAAGGAAGACAGCTGCAATCAAGAGCACTTACTAATGATCGGAATAGCACAAGTAGATCATGAGGCTTTCATGGGATTCACAGGTACTTAAGAAATAAAAATGTGAATCTTTTTTTTTTTTTTGCAGATTCAAAGTTACTTTTGAGGCAGATAGAAACAATCACATATCCTCTTTTCCCAGGAACAAACAATTATTAGTGAATAAAAAAGAGAGTAAATGTAAAGACCAGATGTTGTTTATAAATGTGGCTCTGTATGATTTAAAATCTCTCAGTTTAACTTAATAAAAAGCAGTTCTCAAAATTTCTTAACCCTGAGATAAAACATGTGTGATACAGAATGTGGGCACTTCCCACCAATAAAGCATTAGTAAATTTCTGGTATATCAAATTCATTTAGCTACATAATTATTTGCCATGCAATACAGTGTGAACTAAACTCTCTTTATTCGTCTCATAGACCCAGTACCCAGATTAATTTAAATGCTTGTCTCTCAGTGGGAGTTGTCTGTTTAAAGCAGTTTTGAGGGTCTGGGCTACGGCTCTCAGCTCTTCATTGACTTAAAAAATGTGGTGTGGCTGCTCTATGCAGAAAGGGACTTTGACCCAAAACAGCATCTTTGTAAGAGGATTAGAAAAATTCCATTCTTTTAATGACTGGTTAGATGTTTGCTCTCCTTTACTTAATACTCTTTGTCTGTTATTCTTAATTATCAGCATAAATGCTTTAAACCAATGTTGTAAGTAATCTGTTATTTTATCCAAGTTTTTGTTGCATAGTTCTTTTGAAATGATCTGATTATTGATTTCTTTAGGAGACTATTCAGTTAAATTCCCATGCCTGCCCATATAATGCTTTTGGGGTTCCGCTAAGAGTCATGGTGGTGAGTTTCCCTTAGCAATAGCCCAGGTAAATCAGGAACTTCATTGTATGGAAAAGATGTGCTTAGGACTGCCAGAAAATACTGGCACAAAACCTATTTTTAATAACATTAATGTTACCTAGCAATTTGTGCCACTTCTTTTTTGTTGTTGTTGTTCCAAACTAATATTTTTTTAATGCCCCAATAAATTTTTCCCCCAAAATCTTATATACCAGTCAACTCCCTTGTATCCTAAGTAATTTAAAACTGGTATTGGACATTAGCATTTAATATAGCTCCTTAAAAAATCCTGGCTGAGGACTAAATTTCACCCCTCTAATATCGTCCTATGTTACAGGATAGTGTGTGATAACGGGCCTTTTAAAACAGCCAAGATATATTTTGTAATTTAGAAAATTACTCTGAGGAACCATTTGTCAGTTTAATGAAAATCTGAAACTACAGGTTTGCATAATAGAATTAATTGTAATGGCTCTACTGGAATGATTTCTTTCAGACGGGTTATTTGAAGGATTGAAAGAAAGATTTCACAGCTGAAAGAAAGAAAGGATTTATTCTAAGACCCATGTAAGCAAAACACGTTTAAATTTCATAATACAGTGCTTTTGACTCTGTGGGACTATTGTTTTCACATGTCTTGATATACAGGAGATATTCCTATTCACAAGTCTATTCAAGAATAATTTGAAAGAATTCAGTACCCTCCTAATGCAGGTGTTCATCACCCTCAGATGGCAAAGGAGTCAGTGCATTTACTCATTAAATTGTGACCTTACAGAGTTACAAAGAATTACATGGCGTTGTGCAACATCTCTACCAAGATAAAGTTATAGAATAAAGAGAAAACCTATTTCTAAGATGGAAGAAATATTCAGGCCTTAAAAAGGTGAGATGGATGCAAAAAATTATAAAAAAGCGTATAGCTCAGATTGACAACAAGGTCGCAGAGGAAGTTGCAGGGAATCATCAGCCTCTCAATTTAAAACATCATTTCACAACAAGGGTGGTGACCTCATGGGAGAAAATAAGTCTTGATAATCCCATGTGCAAGTTTGCTGCTGAGGTCCTCAAACAGCATCCTTATAGCAGAATCTTACACCCTTCTTCGCTCAATATTAGCTTCAGAGCACGCTGTATGTGTGTATGATGGAGGGGGATGTACAATACTTTGGGTTGGGGCTCCCCCTACCCATATGATCATTTCCCTTCAGTACTTCAAATAGAAGGTCTTTTCCATCCCTCATTTAATTTCTTTCTCTGCAATTGGAATGATTTTGTCAGCCATTCAGTGGAGAACAAAAACATTTTCTATTCTGACAATTCCACCCTAGCAGCCATCCCAGCACATCCCAGCATAAGGGCCATGTCAACATCAGGCTGCAGAAAGTGTTATGAAGTAAATGTTATTATGAAGTAGGAAAACAAATGAGTTCAATTCCATATGGCTTCTGCTCTCACCAGCAACTTCTTGGCTGGTAAGCTGTGCCTATGACTGGAGAGCAGCACTTAACAGACAGGAACAAATTACAAGGACACAGATGCAACAGCACATCAGATGCACTAAGAAAAGGAGCAGGTGGGATGAAGGTCCCAAAGCTCTGACCAAAATTGCAACAAATAAACAGCAACAGTAGGTAGAGTGAGTGACATGTGTAAAGGGCGAGAGACAGCGCAGTTTGACATCTTTGCCATAAGGGCTAGCTGGGCCAAGTGACAGCTCATATCCTGGCCTCTCACAGCTGCAGTTACCATATTGTACCCATTCTTCCCCTAAAATACTGCTGAGTATTCAATATGCAAACACTGCCATTTGAATTCGTGGCAAGAAGTACTTTTTAGTGCATGGTCAACCAAAGGATATTTAAACACAAATTCTGTTATTGTTATGGGACTAATTCCCTACCCCTTAGTTTGAAACCTTTTCCATGCTACATAGACTTTGATTCTATTATACAAATATATTTTTCAGGATGTGCAATGTTGGCTCTCTGTCCTGTTGTAATGAAAGTGCCAATGTGCAAAGTAAGGTGTTTACTTGCCTCCTGCTACTTAGGCTATAATTTTCTCTAGGAAAATAAAAAAAGAAAAAAAAATTTAAACCACATTTCTGAACACGAAGTCTAAAGTGTTATTATGGTTATAGCCATAGCAACACTAGAACTATAAGAAGTGTAGCCACCTCCACTGTATGATTTCAAATAAAAACATAATTATCGTTTTCTTCTGGTAGCTAGCTAGAAAATTATGCATTGCATTTGTGCCACTTGTAATTCTACACAATTTGTTCCAAATCTGTTATTTGACAAGTGGAGGAAAGCACAACCAGTGGCTGGTATGCAAGGGAGTGTCTTGGGAACTGCCATAAGGTAAATAGATGTTTGTGAATCCTTAACCCCAAAGGCCAAACTACAGAAGCTGAGCAGTGTTAAATGCAGAGTACTTGCCAACCTGTGAGCCACCTGCAACTTCATCTCTCTGAAGCAAACCTCAGCTGCATATAAAGTATATTTATGCCCGACCTGTTTTCCCAGAAGAGTACAAAATACTGATTTGAAGCAGCGTAACAATGAAGCGATGATAATAATAGGACATTATCCTCCGTAGCACAGCTCTGCAGCTAGGGATTGCATTTGTGGTTCAGCTGCCTCCTATAGGAAAAAAAAGGTTGCCTCTTAGATTACAATTTACCCTGTATTACTTTGTTTATAACATTTCTCCACCCTCCATGCCACCCAGAGTGAAAGAGAGTTCATGACACTTTTGATGTGTATTTTACAAAGAGTGCATTTTAAATAAGCCAGGGAGGTTAACTCAAGATCCTTTAATCCCAGCATATATCTTTGTTAAGGAAACATAGACCAAACCACTGAAAACCCCAGCCAGAAAGCAGGTTCGAGTAAACCCCTCACCCTGGGAGAAAAAAAAAAAAAGCCCTCTCAGACCAAATTCAGTGATGTGCATTCAGATTCCTTCTGCAAAGAAAAACTGGGTGCTGGTCAAGGGGAGAGTGCTCCTGCCAACAGGGGCTGTGGCTCTTCTCTCCTGGCAATAGCCAGGTGTAGCACAAAAGGATGCCATGCCCTCACAGGTTCGTGGAGCTTTATAGGTGCCTTGGATGACCACTTGCCTTCCTTCTGCCCCCAACATGCTCCCAGCATGCTACCTTGTAGAGAAGACACAAGGTCTGATGGTAGAGCATCCCCTGCCCATCAGGCAGGTGTTTGACAGGAAAACTTGAAAAGATACACAGGTATCTTTGATCAGGACTGACTGAAATTAATTAGCCCTATCCCTCTTCCCTGTTTCTTTGTAATATAATGATTTTTTCACATAGTTAAAGGGCACCAACATTTATGCATGCAAGTAGGTGCTGCCCTAGGTTGATGTCAACCCTAAGCCTTGAAAAAACAACCCATTTTGATTACAAATGACCTCCCTTACCGTCACTGACAGCTAAATGTATGTCTTCTATTCGTTAAGTAAAAATGACTGGGCTAATGGGCTGTCCTACCTGGCACTGTCGTGTCTCTGCCTGAAGAAGAATTTTTAAAGCCACAACAGTCTGGTCCAGTCAAGTTGCTCCCTCAGACCTTTTGAAATATCAGTATTTCTTCCTTCTGTATTTGCCTCTGTTTTGGAACCATCAGTCTCAGGGAAGAGCAGGGCATAACTGCACAGCAAGCTGGAATACTTTGAGTCTCTAATTTAGTTATTCTGCAACATTTCTTTTTTAATAAAGTACCATGAAGACTGAAATTGGTAGTGGGCAATAAATGGGAATAAACACCTGTTCATACAAAGGACCATGTAAAATTATGTTTAGCTTTGAAAAAAAAAAGGAGTTTTTCTCTGTTTGACAAAAATGAAAACAAGTTGCCTTGGGGGGAAGGGAGGAGAGTTTTTTGTTATTTGTAACCAAATCCTAAAACATTTCAACAAAAATATCACCTTGCTCATAGAGATGTTGTTTTCCATAAAACAATCCAAAACCAGCTTTCTATCATTTATTTTTAAATTTTTTGCCCTAACATGTGCTTGCTCATTTTTCTCTGAACTATACGGAAAATACACCTTGGTTAAAGTAAATATAAGTCACAACCCAGAACTGGATCAAGTGATCCAGCACAACCAAACTTACATTTCATAGAAAGGTTTCTCAGTCATTATTAGAAAGGCCTTTTTTAAGCAATAACATTTATTTTGTGTTCTTTCATGTCAAACTAAAAAAAACCCAGCATTGGAGAAAGCAGTAAATACCTTCAGCAGTATATAAAATATGATAAAATCACTGGTAGGGGAATTTATCAACCTTTCTAATGTTTTTGGAAAATCAGTTAAGCTAAAGTAAACTGCAGTCTCTACAGGATAAAAAACTTGAATTCCTAGAAACATTTGCCTATAGGTAAGCCCTTATCCTCTGCTCTAAGTTTGGTAATTTTCCCCACCACAAATGATATGATGGCAAGATAAGGTAATAAATTTTCAATATAGCTTTTGTAAATCACTGATTCAATCTTTGATTAATTAAAATGTTTTAGTAATCCAATTTATATTTCACTGGATATACAGCTTGCTCTTTTTACATTTTTTTTCTCCTATGAAGTGTCACTGTTCTGCTCTTATGTTAGGATTCAATTTCTAATGAATTTTTATTTCCATTAACTTTGCATTATCATTATTTTGTGGTTTTCCAGAACTGATGGAAAGTGTTTACAGTAAAGAAATACTACCCTCTTAAAGTAGTTTCTTCTGTCTGGAAGTTGTGCGCTTCATCACGTTACACACAATCCCTAAGGTTAGCAAGGGCCAGACTCCTTGCAAGAGCCAGGAAACCCAGGAACAGCTCAGGGTGATGATTCCTGGCATGTTGTCCTCCTGCCAGGTGTGCAGCAGGGAAAAAGGCCATAATAACTTTCTCAGGGTTGCAGATTACTTGCTGCCATTTGCCAGAAGCATTTACTAATGGCATCACAGTTTCTCCCATAAACTGAATTAACCTGCCCGCAATGTAGCTTACAGGAAGGGCTCAGAAATACCAAACACCAGAAATATACAGTGAGGTAGAGGTCTTCAGTTTCAAAGGGCAGAAATTACAACAAATACGGACCCCAAAAATCTCAGCTAGAATAAGAGTTTTTATCCCCCTCCCCTCTCAATCTCTGCTCAACTGGTGGCAGAACACATACTTAGGGAAAAGCAGATAAAACCAAAAGAACAGGCAGGCTTATTTTGAGAGCTGTTCTTCCCTGCTGCCAAAAGAACCATTTTTAGGAATGAAGAACAGTGGTGAAACTAAGTTGAGGATTTTTGGACCCACATATAAAGCAGTTGAAGGAGCCACATAGGACAGGATAGCTCCAGAGAGGAGAAGCAGCAGAGTCAGGGAATGGACTACGTAATTTTTATATTATTGTGATTTTTGACAGCCACTTCTACAAAACTGGAATGAATTTCCTCTGATATAGGACCACTGGAATGATGGCTCTCTGATATGTTGGGATGGCTTAAAAAGACTGATGACAAAAATGAAATTATCTGCATTTTTTTTGCCATAGCACCTGAATCTTTTCTGCATCTGCAGTCATGCCAGCGTCTAGGCTCCAGATGCCCCTGGTCTGTTGACTTGTTCTAGGTCACACAGGTCCTTATGTGCACTGGACACTGCTGCGCATACATCACACAGAGCTGAGCAAATCCTACCAGAAATGGGCCTTCACAATATCTGACTAGTGCCATTCAACACCTGAAACATTGGATCAAATGTACATCCTATATCCAGAGATGAAGAAACACACCCTTGATTTCAGATAGTAGTTGTGGTTCAATAAGCCTCCTTTTGTAGGAAAAAAAAGCTTCCCAAAAGTCCAACACCCAAGATTAAACCCAAAGATTTCAAAATAGCACTCACCAGGACCATTTGCTTTTCTTCATTACTAATATGCCTGCACTTTCAACTGGAGGTCTGTGTGTGGCCTTCATGTAAGCTCTGCTTTAAGGATGCAAATAGAATTTTAAATATTTGTTAGTCAAGGGTCCCCACTGTCTTTTAAAAATATAAATACACATATCCTCTGCAGAAAAATGACAAATTCATGTTTGCACTGATGATTTTTTTTCTTGCTGCACCCCTTCCCGCACCAATCCTTCAAGGAATATTGTCTAAATACTATCCAAGGATTTTCCCTGCTCCTGGCATGCATATGAATCTCCTGTTAGTGTCAGTGAGAGTTATGTTTGCATATTGCAAGAAGAATAGATATCTAAATAATTCATTAGACCCTACATGTAAGTATGTTTTCCTCGATGAATCATTGCTATCAACATTTGTGAAAATGTCCATTTCTAAATATTTTTAGAAACTAAGCAACTGTTTCTGTTATTAAGACTGCTTACAGTGCAAGTGATTTAAACCAGAGAAGTGTGGGCAGCACAGATTCCCAAAGATTTTCTACAGCAGCATCAGTTGCCGACGCTGACACAGGAAAAATATGGGGAAAAGGCAATCAATGGGGCTCCATTTTTGACTTGACTTAATTCATTAATATTTGAAAACAAGTAAGACTGGTTTGCCCCAGGGATTGGTAATAGGATATAAGCCTTTCACCTCTGGGTCAGCAGTTCAAAGACAACTTTGGGCAGTACTGACTGAAAGTCATTACTATCTATCCGAACACTTTTCAAGAGTATATGTAAAATAAGTTGGTGGTCTCTGTTTATTTCCTAATGGCTAAGGCCCTGATTCAGCAAAGCTCTTAAGCATGCACTTAATGAGAAGCAGATGTTCAAATCCTTTTGAATTTGAACATCTGATTACAGTTAAGCACGTTCTGAACAGCCTCACCAGCATGGGCAGGCTGGAGCATACACAGAGGAAGGTTTGCTAAATGAGAGCCTCAGTGTGCTGGCTTGTCAACCACTGGCTTGTTTGTGCACACACAGACAGAGGGAACAAGCAAGCAAGCCCATTTCCCCTTCCCCCAAATAATATTACCCAAATGCCGGCACTGTGTGCTAATGGTGGCACAGGCATAAGAATGAGACTATCAGCTGTAGAAAAGTTCCCCTTTCATTCACCCATAATAATGAGACCAGGTGGGGGAAAAATGTTTGCGCTGCTATTATAAAGCAGAATATAAGGCTACAGAACTGTATCGCCTTTCTTGCTCACCAGCTCTTCAGCTTTCACAAGCGTGGAATGTGCTTTAAAGAGGAGCAGAATAGAAATGTGGTATTTGCATAGCCTTCCTGGTGCTTATTCATGCATATGCTGTGCTGAAAAATGTGTGCATATATGAATCCAGTCTGGAAGAATGCAAGCCTCATAGCCCAAAAATATTTAGTATTTATCTATAGGTAAAGGCCACTTAAAAGTTAAGGCTTTTCAAGGGTAGTGGGGAGTTATTTGGGAATTTAATGATTTGAGTGCTTATTTGTACTTGAAAATTATTAGGACTGGCATATGAGTAGAAGTTTTTAAACACTCCTGTTGAAGCCGTCATCTCTCCTGCTAGATTAAATACCTTCTAAGATTACCAGTGGATCAGATTTGTTTTGCTTCTTTTAAAGCGAA
Organism: Pipra filicauda; assembly: GCF_003945595.2. Taxonomy (NCBI): domain Eukaryota; kingdom Metazoa; phylum Chordata; class Aves; order Passeriformes; family Pipridae; genus Pipra; species Pipra filicauda. The sequence goes on along the minus strand of NW_024104665.1, from coordinate 2,048,759 downwards.
TTGTGTTCTGGGACTTTTCCACGGTGTTGCTGCTTATTGTCTTGCAAGATCAAGGTCAACTGCTGTGAAATTAAAGCTAGTGTTTCAAACCACAGCAGGCTGAGAAAACCTCCATTTTAATACCATGACTGTGATGTTAGTAAGGCAAGTAGAATTTCATCCGTTACAAGTGCTACTCCCAGTCCCTAAAGATCTCTGCAATGGTGTTAGCTGGACAGCCCAGTAAAAGTCCTCTCACAAAGAAGTGATAGTCCCACTACTGCTGTACTTCAACTGAAATCAGTGGAGTGAATTATATCACAGAACTGAGATCAACATCTAGAGTGGCATTTGGTAAATTTTCTGGCAGGTTTTTGCTTGAATTACAAAGAGATAGCCAGAGATCAAATTGGTTCATTATGAGATGATCACACCCAATTTCCTGCAGCTTAAGCAACAGTTTTCCAAGTATCTAATCTCGGAAGATTTCTATCTCATAGAATTTTGGGTAAGGCTTTAATAAACATCCTTTACTAAAATGCATGAAACCGCTGACCTCTATTAAATTTACCCTTTGCTAGTGGAAAATCAACGTAAAAAGTCATAATAATGAAATGTTCGGCATGACTAAGAATTCCTCAGACTGCAGAAATTCTCAGAAAATACTTCCTAGAGCATAAATACTCACTCTTCTTCTGGAACAATCTGAAAAAGACTATTCCATAAACTCCCTCTTCACTCAGTAACAGAATGCTCCATGCTGATTCTAGTTTTGGGACTCTTTGGTGCTTTGTTAAGGCTCTCCAAATCAAGCTCTGAACTTTCATGTTTCAAATGAATGCACTGAATAAATCCACTTCTTTCTTTAATCATAAGGTACCTACAGTTTTGATTATGATAACTATATAATTGTACAAACATGGTAATTTCAAACTCTGAATAATTTCAAAACTATTTACATTGGCTGGTTTTTGATGGTCTCAGATTCATAAGTTTGTGGGTTTTCCAGCCTGTGAGGAAACACTGACCTTCATAAAAGATTAACACAGCTTTTGAGTAAAGTGCAAAATAGGTGCCTGTCACCCTGGCTGAACTTGGAAACAAATCACTATTCAGTCAAGTGATGGTATGGTTTTCCTTAAATTTTACACGGTTCTGTGCTGGGAGAGCTCCATAACTTTGTGAAAGGAATTTATGTTTATCTGGGATGCTATTGCTGTGCTCTCAGGCCAGAGCTCTGCTTCTGCTCCTTTATTCCAGAAACTTTTTTTAATTAGTCATAGTAGTCATATGAAATTACAAGTACCACCAGGACACACTGATGATAAATAAAGGTTTGAAGCTGCCTTTCCTTTCCCCTTCCTATTTATGGGAGAGCTTTATCTACTATGACACTAACTGCTAGGAGAATCAGCTTTATTCCAGTCCTCTAGTCCTTTATTTCACGTTCGAATTTGCTGAAAACAAAGAGGAGGTCCTGGTTCATTATTTAAAAATGCTGTGACTATAACTCAAAATAGAAAAAAACCCATAACAATAGGTGCTTGATGAAGGAAACACCTGCTTTTCATTTTCCTCTGGTGTTTAAATGAAGCAAATTAGATAACTTAATTGAGGACAAAACTTTAAATCCTGGTTAGAAATCAGAGACATGTTACACTGCTTCAGACTGACAAGCAGAGGGAATGCATGTTTGATTCAATTTAATTTTTGGTGGTTCTTAATCAAGTTTAAGAACTTGAATAGAAAGCATGCTATTACCTGTTACGGTCCCACGATAGAATTTCTAGTGTCTCACTGCAAGTGTGTTGTACCAAAATGTTTTGTATTACTTGTATAACAGAACCACCCCTTAAACTAGATGAGAGACTTACTGAATAAGGTATTCTGCTGGAAGGTCTGTGTAGCACAGTGTAGTCCTGCAAAAGACACTCAAACAGACTGGGAGAGGTGTAGGCACAGTTTTGGCCCACAGTTTGACCTAACCAGCCATGATGAGAAATAGCGTGCACTGGCTTGATTAACCAACAAGCAGGCTCCCCAGGCACAAGCTTAGGTTATCTACACAGCTCTACTCTGTGCCATGTAGGCAGCCTTCAGTGAGATCCTTGCCTCAGGGAACTCAGGCATCCTTAAACACTTAAAATTGTCTAACTGCCAAAATACCTCTAAGATCTCAGCTTTTAAAACGTGAGCAAATAAGACAGATAAAGCCCAAGATGAATATACATTCAAGCACACACACAGGAGCCGAGGCCGAAGAACAAAGGAGCCATGACTCCTTTGTTTCCATGACTTCCAAGCCAGCACATGGACCACTGGAGCAATTGAGGTCTGCTGGTATTTCCTCTGAATTCCATCCAATCCCTGTCCAAAAGCTGGTCAGTAGGCTGGAAGAAGGGAGAAATTTTATGCAGGAACCTCCTCAGCTTGAAGAGCAACACTGGGGGCCCTCTGCAGCTGGCCACAGCACTTCTGGAACCACAGCAGTGCCGTCACAGCCACTGATGAATTAACATGGCAGTTACACCACTTGTTTCCCCAGCAGTTTGCCCCCACAAGCCATGAGGGTTCTTGCAGTGCCCGTTTCTCTGGTCTTTGTACTGTGGGAAGGGCAGGCAAGGAGGTGGCTCAAGCCCCGCAGAGCCAGACACTGACACCACTTCCTCAGCAAGGGGGTAGAAAGGGGCAGACTGAAGCACCAGCACCATGGATTTGTGCAAACCTCACAGAAACCTCTTGCAGAGTACAGCTTGCTATACAATTCTCAGGGGTTGAATACTGCACAGTGATAAAGTTACATATTTATGGGCTAATCCTTTACTGTTCAGTGATGTGGTTTCATGATCGCCATGTTTTCCTTTCTACTAAGCGGGGATGGGGGGACAAAAGCTGCTTTTACTTCAGAGATGTGCATTTTTCATGTTTTTGAGGGGACACTCCAAACTGGCAAATTTCCAACTAAAAAAATTTATGTACATTAGTAGTTCTCCTCCCCCTTTCTCATAAAACTTGGACCACTTTCAAATTTATAATGAAATATGGAAAAGATTTAAATGTGAACAGTTTTGACTTTCATTAGGAATATCTTGAATGACATTAGCTGGGAATAACATGTCTGTGTGTTTTTCTTGGAAAGCCGAAGTTCATTTACAACAGACCTTTGAAGACAACACCTGTGCACTCTCCCATCCCACTCCTCTTCTTTCCTGTCCTCCTAAAGTCTCCAGACCCGAAATTCTTATGTTGAATGTTTTTGGCAGAGTTTCTGTGACCTGCTTAGAGAGAGACTCCCCTTTTGAGGAATCTTTTCAGGATCTATGGAGGGTTGGCTGGCATGCAAGAACTCCAGCCAAGGTGTTAAAAAAATATCAAGCAAATCTTGCAAGGACAGAATTGTTCTCTGATAAGAACCCATTAAGTAGATGGGCACTTATGAAAAAGATACTGTCTGTGCAAGGTTTCTATTTGAACACCTAAGCACTTTAACCAACAATGTTTTATAAACAGGCACTTGTAACTTAAGCTGACTGCCAGGGCTTGGAAAGAAATTTTTCTTTCATTTGTTTCTGCCAGTCTTCCAAGTCATATCTGCAAACAGAGCACGGAGAAACCATATTTATAAAGGTTTTATTTCAAAGGTCTGGCCTTCCTCCTGATGGTTGGATCACCTTTACTAATAAACCAGACTAGATGCACAGTGACTATTGGTATTGTGAGTCAGAGTTACCATACGTGCCCATAAACTCCATTTTTTTTTTTGTCATTTGAATATAACAGCAAAGAATGGTAAATTTATTATATAAAAGAAATGAAACTCTAAAAAATCACCCTATGAAAACACAGCATTAAATTTCATTCTCTAGAAATCAACAACAACTTGGATGCGTTAACAAATTCAAAGAATCTCACCAGGTTCACTTTGTGTTCTACACTATCAGAAATCTCTACATAGACCAGTCCTAGGGCTGGAACCAGCTCAAGGGATACAAGAAGGTATGATTACACAGGATTTCTAATTCAACTTTGAAGATTCAATAGGGATCTGATCCAAAGCTTATTGAAGTAAATGGGAAAAAATGGTCTTATATCTTAGTTTAGACTTATTCGATCTGGATACAGTTCAGAGAAGTACTCATACTTGGCAGCTGATATAAACTAAACACATTAACCTATCATTAGAAGGAAGAGGTGCCAGAATAGATCTATATAAGGACAAACCTGTGAAGTGTTGTTTTATAGTCTGTCTAGCCATTCCAGGACTCCAACACCTTAACAGAGAGGTAAAAAGCTTTTATAGAGGCAATTAAAATCTGAAAAAAGATCTGATCCTACCCTTTTGTCAACTATTGCCACAGATAAATACAAGTCTGCAAATAAGTAATGACTTTTTGTGAAATTAGTGCTGCTCCCAGCACTACTTTCCTTTAAATGCTATTCTGTGACTTTTCTTCTGTTTGTAAATGAACAAAGAATTTATTGCATTAAAGAGATAAAACTCCATGAAATCACTCATAGCATACTTGAATATTTGTATTTTAGTGGCAAAGTATAACAGAAAAATGACTCTTAAACCATAGCACAGTATTAATTGCTAATTAGTTTACCATTATGACTGGAATGCCTTCTAGCATTTTAAGTCAGTTTTAATCCATATAAACAGCTAAGGAATGTTCTATCTCTCAAAACATGCAATTATGGGGGATTATATTACACTTCCAGCATTTTGGCAAAAGCTTGCAGTGGCAAAAGGTATAAAGCAATACCAGTCTTCTTGTGATTTCATACAAACAGGAAAAAAAAAAGGCTCATTATCACTACAACACATTTTCTGTTTAGTGGACCCATTTTATTTTTAGATTTTGAGATACAGGCTTTATACACAAATTTTTTCATCCACATTGTCTTTTGCTCATATCACTCCAGAAACAGAGACTCTAGCAGAGCTGGAATTTATTCTCAGATTTCTAAGACAATTCCTGTACATCACTGCCATACATCCTACTCTTCTTTTAAATAAGGTTACAGTTAAAAAGAAAACCCAAACCAACCAACAGTACAGACCCCTGTTTTTGATGAGAATTAATCTGCTGTTATGTGCATTGTTTGCTGGCTAAGGGACAGCACATTTAAGTAGCAATCACGCTTACAAATGCCATGGTTCTTTTAAACCCAGCTCAATTTAAATCAAAATAGCTAAGTCGTGGGCATTCACCTTCTTGAAGAGACACGAGTGTCTGCAGCATTTATCAAAAGGGGTCTCAGTCACAGAGATAAAGAGCAAGAGACTAACTTCATTTTCTTTTCTCAGGAGAATGTACTGGCTTGAGACGAGAGAGATCTGCTCGAATATCTGAAATTTTAAGGCCCTGGGCAACTCTGCCTTCCTCAAGAGTGGAACACTCACAAGTGGGCACTCCACAAGAGCGAGATGGGCAGGGAGAGCAGCTACTGGGGAACAGCAGAAAGGAGAACTCCCTGTCCTTTCTGTCCTACAGCCATTTAACCCACTCCTTTAAGATTTGTAACGATGCAATTTCCCTTCAATTCAAGCCCTGGATTTGCCTAAGCAGGAGGTGAATCCAGAAGTTAAGGACCCTTCTGATAGCCCATCCCTGTCTTTGGCTGATAGCCATCTCTGCCATACCAGTTGTATTCCACAGCACTCAGTGTTTTGCCCATATATATCTCTTCCCTGCAAACCTGGAGCTAGGCAGCATTTCACCGTCTCCCAGTCTGCCCAGGGCTCAGATTACTTCTTTACTCTGTTCCTTGTCTGCAGCAAACACCTGAGTTGTTCTTGCTTTACCCCGAAAAGCAACAACTCCATTTTCAAAGAGACGTAGGCTTAGCCCATATTGGTCCCACCAGGCTCTGCTGTCCTTTGATGGTTGCCAGCTGCTCCTGCAGGCCCACAGAAGGATCCCCTCACATCCTGGCTGCCTTTGGACCTTCTTGGAATCAAGTGATAAACTGGATTGCCCTTCTCCCCAGACAACCCTCAGGATTGTTCATTGTTCATTGACTCCACCAATGAAAGCCTCAATTTTCAGCATCCACAGTTAGATCATGGCTTTTCAAGAGGCCCTTCTTTCTTTTCAAGCCCTTTAGAAGAGGTGCATTTGACAAGATTTGTCAATATTTTGCAATAAATGGATACAGACAGCTTTCCCTATAATTTAAGCAGTGAATGAGAGAGCTTTTCTGAATTTTAGGCCCTGTTCTCTCCTTTTCACTTTAACCAAAGCCATGGAAAAACTTCCAGACTGATGACTTGAAATGGATTTCTAGTGGACATGTTTTAAATCCAAGCCTTTTGCACTTTGGCAACGCACTGTCATTTTCACTTAATTTTCCTGACAACCTGCCAATAAAGCCAAAAGTCTGTTTAGCAGAAATGAATTAAAGTGTACCTTTCTCATATGAAGAAATAACATCTGCTGTTCTAAAGATAACTTGTTATTTCTCATGGAAACAAGATATTAAATATCTGAATCTTGTTTGTTGTCATCAAAACCTGGAAAAATAACAAACCAGCTTATTTGGAAAAAAGTTTGTATTTGAAGCATATGCTTAAAGAAAATTAAGATCCTGTCCTCCCTGCTCTGCTCGTCACAGAAGTTTTGATTTTGAATCTTTAAGTAATTCCAGTATTAAACATGATGAATTTGGTTACAAGTGCAAGAAAGTTCCTTTTTCCTGTGAGTAATTCAGCTTCTCTCTGGAAGAGAGCGTTGCTGATTTCAAAGTTTTCTGTTTCATAAACAGGCTCATCATTCTTCTGTGGAAAATCATCACCTTACAAACAGATCTTGCAAGGATTACCTGCCAGCTGACTCATATCCCAAAATAAAAATTACAACGGTTTAGGGGATACGTTTTTTTAAATCCCTTAAGTTAAACTAGAAGAAAATCCTTACAATCTAAACCAGTGGAGATTTAGTGCAAGTCTGTGAATTCAGTTGGAAAGTATTTTTTTAGGCATTTGGCAGATTAAATTTCTCAATATCAACAAACCTCTAATGTCACTTAAAGCCTGGAAATACGGTTTATTTTTCTTATAGAGGAATAAAGCTTTCTCCCAAGCACTGGATTTCATTCTTTGTCAAACCAGTGTCTTATGCAGTACTGAGTGGATAACAAGGCATCCATTTAATACATAAAAATCAGAGTCATGAGACACTGAAAGTTAATTATTATGTAGCAGAGTTTAAGGGTCAGGATTAGCAGGCTAAGATTACTTGTCAGTAGAAGTAAAAAGACCAGGGAAGAAGAGGTCCTTCTCAGTAAGGTAATAAAAGAGGGCATTAAAAAGACATTTGTGGAGACTATGCTTCCACTACTTTTTGTTTGGTTTCAGGTTTGTTTTGTTGCTGTTTGGTTTTTTTTTGGGGGGGGGGGGGGGGGGGAGGGTATTTGTTTGTTTGCTGTTCTGTTGGGTTTTTTTTTTAAGGAAAAATATGTATTTGAAAATTTGGCCCAGATATCTAAATATCAGAGGAAGTTATCTGATTTTTGAACTTTAAACTTTATGCTCTTTAACTTGAAAGCTTTAACTTTGCATACTTTTCTTTTTCAGGCATTGGTGAAGCACACTTTCCCTCTCATATTTCCATTCCAGCCTTGTGCTGTGAAAGGAAAAAATTTATGGAAAGAATATAGTGCCTCAATTGTCCCTATATAATACAAATAAAAATAAAAAGATCTGGAACAAGCTGAGCAGCACTTGGGACTAGATATGTATTAAATACATGTTACAATGAGAAACAGACTATACCAACTACAGTCTGAAGTGATGTATCATTTTCAGATATATTCCATTTCCATGTTGCTTTAGCAGCATTTATCATATGAATTGCTAAAAATTAGATTTGGCTGGCAAAGAAAAAACTACAGAAGAAAAGTATTTGTCTTGGCTTATCCAGAAACCTTCAGCTGTTTATATTCAGCGAGTAGAACTATTCAATGTGGGCCTGGTCCTCAGGACTGTCCTCAATTTTATATTCCCTCCCTACTCTGGAAAACTTTCCAGTTGACTTTTGCTGAATTTTAAATTTAACAGAGAGCCAGTACAAAAAACTCTTCTGCACATGATTACTGCTAGAAATCAACCTCCTTAAAGTCAAAGTGAATATTTATTTGAATTGTCTTAACTGTTCTTTGTAAACTGGAACAAAATCATTAACCATGAGGTCAAGAACCTTTTATAATTTATCAAAGAGGAAAAATGTATCTTTTAGAAACCTTCACAAAAAACCTAAAAAAAAATTAGTCTTTTCTCCTTCACCCCCAAAACAAATAAAATGTAACTAGCTATGTACTGGATACTTAAAATACTTAAAATGACTCTCATGGTATGTTTGAGATGCACAGGACCAGTAACAGCCTTAAAAAATAAGCTTGCCTTGCATATCTGAGATATGCAGAATTTCTGTGATTTGTTGCAATTTTTCAAACTGTTCTCTAAAGTGCACATCTGCTGCTACTCCTATTCCTAGCCTTTGTGGTTAGATTGCCACTAGCCAAGTTTCCAAAATAAAATATGAAGTTCCTACAACAGACAAAAGTGTCTGGTAATACAGTCCAGTATAGAGAGATTAGACTAGTCAGTAAATAAAATAATACATTACTTATTAGTTACAGGATGGGTGAAGCCAAGCCCAGGAGGTGGGTAGGATCAGCACACTGCTGCCAGACACTGTTAAGCCAGCACAGAGTGCTAAGTAGGGCAACAGCAGCTGAAATCAAAGGTTCACAAATTGGCAGGACACATTCTTTTGTTGCACAGTCACTGGTTTTTGAAGAGTGAAATCCAAGCTGTGTTGAAGTCACCAGGAAAAGTCTCCCTGAGCCAGGACTTCACCTTAATAGAAAGTAATTAACCTCACTGTTCCTGCCAAGAGTTTGGATCTGTGAGCACCAACCCATTAAGCCCTGAAACTCGCCTGTACTACAAAAGCAGTCATTGCAAAAATGTGTGGGGCACGGCAGGAAGAAAGGTTGCCCTGGAGATGTTTGGACACTGTGGTGGTTGCATGATTATGTAGGAGACCGTCTCCTTTTCCAAGCCAATATCGGTAATAATCAGCAGTGATGTGAAAAGAGATGATAAAAAATTACAGGATGGCATTTCAAATATAGTTTCGGATGTAGGTAAAACTTGCAGCTTCCAACAGCTCTGTCTACAGTATGGAAAGCAGTCCAAATCAGTGCCCTGGGATCTAAGAATGGGCTTGTGCTCATATTTTAGGCACCCAGTTTCTCCCCTGCCCCTTACATCTATGTCCACTCCTCCTGTCCTCTCTGACAGCTATGGCAGTGGTGGCTGAAGTGTGAGAAAGAAGCAATGACAAATTGCACCTCTCCCTTAGCTGGTGGAAAAAAAATAGTAAAAGCTAACTTATCATATTAAACGTTGTGTTTATTTCAAGATCATGTTTCTCTTTGCCAGGACAGAAGACCTTTCAACCTTCATATGCGTAAACCAGAGGTCCACTGGAACTTCTCCCACAGTATCCACTGACAAAGATATCATTGAGCATTCCTATACACTGTTCCTCACTGCAAAGACTTCTTTATACTGAGCCAGGATAGAATAATTAAAATGGGTAAGGAAATTAATTTGGGAAGGACTCTTGACTCGCATCACCATGGGAAAGACCAAAATCAAGCTGTTTGAAAACGGTAAGTGTTCTAAAGCATGAAAGAAGATTCCTCTTCTGTCACTGAACAACATCTTCCAACGGAGTGGTCTGAAGTCTTTGGATGAAGAGGTAGCAGTGGCATTTTACAAATATGGTGGTTTTTTACTCCTAACTTTATGGAAAACGTTGCCGCCTACTGTCAGATGAGCATCTGGCCAAAGAAGTGTTGATTACCATAACTGACTGTCTCTGGAGCTGAACGTGAACATCACACACTTCCAGCTTCCAGAAAATGTCCTTCCTCCTTCTCTCCCAGCAGAGACTACCACTTCTCCACCAGGCCCATGTGACACTGGAATTCATCCAACTTCCTCATGTCAGTGCAACTATGTAGTGTTGCATTTCAGTGCAACCATCAGGCTGCTGTTTGTCTTAGAAACACACTCTGCTCAAGGGCACTATGAAATCTGAACTCCTGTGATACATATTGGATCACAAAACCCAGGAGAAAGTACATAGAAACACTAGAGAAAGAATGTGTGATTCACTGAAGTCACTTTTCAAAGGAGTTCACAGGCAGGCTCTGGCCACTCAGACGAGACAACAAAGCTTTTTCCCCTTCCCCCTCCTTTACCACCAGAAAAGTAAACAGCAACCAACCAAAGTAAACCTTAAAAAAATTAAAATAATTACCAACTTTAAAAGACAATCACTACTGTAATACTAAAAATCCACCCCAAAAACCAACAAATCTCTGCTGAACAGAATTTTAACCCTGAGGACACCAATGCATGAAAAGTTCAAAGGGCTGCAGCAGGAGTTTTGTCAGTAAGGCAAACAGGATGTAAGGATATATAAGCATAGAGAGCAGACACCTGTTACAGTGGGGACTTCGGTGTGGTTCTGGTTTTGCAATCATAGTTACTGTTGTGAAAGCACAGACTTCTTTGAGCCCTGTATTAGGAGGACAAGTAACGTTCTTCAAAGTCAATAATGTCTGAGACCATACTGAAAGACCTGAAGTTGTCATCAGATTTGTGTTATAAGCATTATCATGAATGTGTTTAACTCCTAAAGTTTCCTTAGTTCAGAAAAACACCCTAGAAATTGTTTTTCCTCAAGAGGATTTGTGAAAGTGTTTTTATTCTTGTTCAAAAAGTATTTTATGTTCGGATTCAGTGATTAGAAGTGATAAACTTTCATAAAAGACTTTTTCTGGTACAATAACTACAGATTATACAGTACATAGTCAAATGAACATTACTGAAATTGGCCTGATACTAGATACCCAGAGTGTATGTTTGCAGACTTGTTGGCTCTGATTGTAAATGAGCTTGTCTTCCATTTGAACTACAGTTCATTTCCAGGGAGCAATTTCTGCTGTTTTAAAACCAGTCTGTACATGTTGTTCCTAAAAGTAAATGAAGAACATTTATAGAAGGGAAGTAGCATGTGTGTATTTCCAGAGAAAACAGCCATTTCAGCAGAAAACTGTGCCTGACAGTAAATACTTGACCGTAAGCATCCTGGCAGCAGAGATGTTGCATGGCATGGTGATGTATCTCAGAAAAATGTACCTGATTGGTAAAAACTAAACTAAGAATCTTATTTGTTTTTGTGATTACAGGTAGTGTCAGAGACTGCAAAACTTTCTTGGATTAAAAAAATATTTTAAAAAAATTTAAGCAAGCAGAGCTTTAAAAAAGCAAGCAAAGTGTAGACCATGTATTTTCACTCGTCTTCGAGATAACATAAAAAAAAAAATCTTCTGAAACACCTTTTATATGATTTTGCATAAACATGTAGTACTGTCCTACTATTTGTTGGGTCACTCATATCAGGCTTGCAATATCCCAATTCCACCTGTTTTATAACTTACTGTCACTTCTTTTATCCATAACAAGGGTGCAACGCCTACCTGAGACTTGATCTGCCCCCTTCTCTCTTTGATGTTTCTCACTCTGAGCCAGGGGTCAGTGCTGGCAGACATACCATGGGGTATGAATGATTTAAAGCAACAGGTGAAAGTCTTTAAATGAGTGTATTTACTACCACCTTTCAAGGACACTGTATCAGCTATGCTTGATCGTATTCCATGTGTTCTCAGATGCACTTTCCATTGTGTTGCTCTTTAGTGGCACGGTCACATTTCGTGTAAGTTTGCTATTCTGTGAATTTCACATGTTCATCTTGTAAAACTGGACCAGTGTAGATGGTTAATCTCCTGGGCTTTCATCACTCAATAAGGGACAGATGCACCCCAGTGTTAAGCAAACTAATATTTCCTACATTTCCCATGAAAAAGCTTCTGCCTGCATCTCATTTACTTACACTTTCTGCCTTTAACATTCACCTTTGCTGCCTCCTCTCACTGCAAGAGTCTGAAAAGGCTCCTATGCCCTAAACAACTTGCCGTTTTTAAATCTTACTTCCTTTACATATTTTTCTTCAAAAACACTTCTTCTATAGCTATTTTATTCCACAAAACTTTGAAGGCTCATTACCCCCTGAGGCATGACATGACCTTCAGGTAGAATTCCAGCATCAAGCTCTGATCAGACACTCCTCTTCTGCACAACTGCAAATTAGAAGAATCCCCACTCTTACTTTCAACTGCTTCCCAAGATGTTATATTTGCATGACAGCTGTAATGGTTGCATACCTAATTGTGAAAAAAAATGAAATCAAACAAATCAAATGCAAAAACTGCGAAGTCTCCTAAGGCAAGGAAAAAGATACTGAGGAGTATAAAGTGGAAAGAGGTCATCTATAAATATTTTTCTGTTCATTCAAATTACACGCACAAAAGCAACTGTGAAAACATGCACCTCTGATCTCAGGGTTTCAGTACTGAAAGTTTGTGAGTTCAGCAAGGAAAGCAAACTTTTCCCCCTTTCTTCTTGTTTTGCTTTCATTTATCTCATAGCAATATTAGTGTACTTATCGTGCAAAGTAAAGACTAAACAAAAATTATTCCCAGATTAGAGACAGTCAGTCAGGATTTCCTTGCTAGACAACATGATATTTACTGCATACAGTACAGCAAGATTGGCTCCTAATGGTGATAATAGAAGGCATTGCCGATAATAGAAGGCAGTGCTGATAAAAGGGTAGAGAACAGATCAGGAACTAGGAGCAGTCAGTTCTAATCCAGGCTACGCCACTGTTTAGTCATGATGCTGACCAGAATATTACAGAACTCAATACCTACAACGTGCTTCTACTATGTAGCTGTAAGCTGTAAATATTTCTTTAGTAATTGCAATAGCCTCAAAAAAAGTTGAGTGGATCACTCAAATGTACCCTTGAATTCCTGGCAGCACCTTATAGCACATCAAGAATGTAACATTTTCAGAGGTTTAAATATACCTGAATTACATTTAAAATAAAGATTTTTAATAAAAAAATAAATAATTAAAAGCTATAGAAATTAAACACATACTCTTGGCTTCAGACTCCATTTGCAGATTGATAATGATCAGCACCTATAAATCCTCATGGGCAGTGAAATGTTGGAAGGGAGAGAGAATGTTTCCAACAATAGCTGATGTCTGCATCAGCAACAAAAACAGTCTCTGAGCACTGGCATCAAGGAGCATTTGATGTGAACAAAGTGACATCTTGTTTCATCAAAGGTTAATGAGTACAGCAGCTCTGTCAGCAATACATTAAGACAGCAGTGTCACTGTTCGTCATACTTGGTGAGTTCAAGGCAGACTGCAAGCATCGCCATTTGTGGATTTGTTGGGGTTTCTTTTCTCTCCCGGTTCAGTAAGTTTAATGTGACAAGTTAGTATTTCTCCATAAGCAACCCTTTATGCTGTTTTTCCTGCAGACTGAAAGTGTTTTTGTAAGCCTGGTACTTGTGCTGACTGGAAAACTAGAGTCGTTTCTCAGTAAACTTAGTTAAACTAGAAAGTATTATAGAAGGTGTAATAAAACATTATAACATCATTAACATTTTCTTTTGTTTTACAGCTTTCTGATAAAAACCTTTCGATAGATTTTTTTTTTTTTTTTTAGAAAATGAAATATTGTTGAGGTAAAGACTTTCTTTTCAAGCATTTCTATGCAAAACTTACAGTTTAGACATTTATCCATAACTGTCCATTAAAATATGTGGAAAAGTATAAAACAGCATGAATGGGAAGAAAAAAAAGCAACAACCCAGTGGCAGTGAATTTCTGTATAGTCAAAATTCAGCACTATGCACAAATTCTGCTGCTAGATCCAGAGCCACTGGATCTCACTACAGTGCCGGTAGTGTTTTCTGTGAGTATCTCAGGAAATTATTATGTGGCTGAACAAGCCCCTGACTCCAGGGCAGATTAAATAAGGACTGCATGGATGAGTAAGGGTTTGGGATCTGGACCTTAGATGCAACAGCACTTGTCAAATTCTGTCATCCAAGCTTGTAACAAACAGCGACTCATTTCCCTGCTGGACAATACCTTCTCTTTCTCTAACTGTGGACATGACATGGATGATACTTCTTCACTACACATGGCATCAGCTTCCAGTCTCCATGACTGAAGCCAAGGATGAGAAGCTTCTTTCTGCCTGGGAGCTGCCCGGATGAGGTAAAAGTATTTGTAGCCTTTAGCAAGACAGTAGTGTTATGTGGTGTTTACTATGCTACCATTCTATGAGTTGTGCTCATACTGTTGCTGAAAGTGCTTCTGAGTCCTGATGCTATTGGCAAGTTGTGACTATTTTCAAAAGCTTTGGTTATCCCTCCTCTGAAGGCTGAATTACTCATTTGGGACAGTATTTCTATTAGCATGTTTGTTTTACGCAAGCCAAACTTTCAGCTCTGTCAGTCTCCAGCTAGACAAAACTTAGCAGCTTAGTGCACAAAGGGCTTATTTACATCATTGCATATCTGTGTTTCACAAGGCAACTTGTACTTTACAGAACAATCATAGAAAAAGTGGTTCAAATGGAGCTCAGGAGGCCTTGTAGTCACCAGGTATTCTTACACAATTCCTAACAGGTACTTGCATAAGCTTCTTGTAAAACCATTAAATGACAGAGGTCCTGCCTAATCCATTCAAGATTTGCATTAGAAAGGTTCCCTCTCCTCCATAAAATATCTATCTTCTCTCTTTCTTGATGTTAAGGCTTGACTTTGTCACCATGAACAAGAAAAGCAGATTATTCCTCTCCTTTCTGTAACTCCTTTCAAGGCTAATTTTTGTCTTCTCTGGATAGCTCAATGCCGCATGGAACCACAAGTCCTGTATATAACTTCCATCCATTTCCTCTGTAGCAAGCAGTTTTACTGAATCAGACTATGCAGTGATGAAGATTGTAATTTGTTTCTCACCTGTTATATTCATGCACAAAGCAGTCCCATATGTGTAAATCTTATTCTTTCACTTTTTGGCTAGCATTCCATCCCATTTGCTAAGGATAAAGGTAGCTTTGAGTTTGGAGATACTATTTTGGCAAGTTCTATGGTTTTCAAAGCAAAAGGAATGAAGGCAGGCATGACTTTTGCCATGGTTTCCCAAAGATATGAGACTTACACAATCATGCTACACAAGACTTTCTGTCCACCCATCCCACCCCCATAACAACTTCTGATCCTATAGGTCAATGTCAGCCTGATTTGACAGGAATGAAGAGTTCAAAGACTGAGTTTCTGCAAGATTTGTGGGGAAGGGGAGAAAACAAAATGAGGCAACCAACCAAGAACAAGAGAGTATGAATCAGAATAAGGACATAACACATCAGACATTCAGAATCCTTTTTTGAGAGAGGCTTACAAGCATCTGATTTTCAGGACAAGTTTCACTTGAAGAGCTGGAGTAGCCTAGAGCACATATTGGTCTTCCTGGTTCCAGAACTCCTGAATCCATTTGCACTAACATGGAAAATAAGTTTGAAAATAATATATTAAATTCTCGGTGAATAAGGTTATTATTTCTGTGAAGCTCCTTTCATCAGCAGGTCTGAAAGCATGAGACAAAAGAAGGCCTTGAGTGTTATCTGTGGTTTATGAATTGAAGAACTGAGGGGCGATGCAACTTGCCTGAAGTCAGTAGATCAGTGGAGAACCCAGGTGTCCCTCAGGCAGTTGTTCATACTGCTTCAGGCACAACTCAAATAGAATCAGGTAACTTTGATTTTGTTATCCTATTTTTTCATCTTATAGACTTGACACTCAGATGGGAGAATGGTCTACTTTTATTTTTACCTGACAGACAAAAAATCAAGAGAAAATAGCAAACCTCAGATTTTTAAAACTGTGTTCAAGTTAGTATCCAACTGCTGAGGCATTCCAAGAGAGAAGATAACTTAATTTTCAAAAGTAACTATCTGTGTCTGAGTTAACTGAGGGAGTTGCAGTCTCATCTCCAGCCCCAGACGATTAAGAGCAGAAACTCTTGCTGAATTCTGGGTTGGGTATACTGCAGTTGTCAGAGAAGTAGTATTTGCTTTCACATAAAAATCATGTAACCCCTGTGCATTCATAATCTCAGCATATGATTTGCTTACCTTTAAATATATTCCAGGCAATTATGTATCCTTAACTGTTGTGTTTAGCTATCCTAAATAATCCTGTTTATAATCAATACCCATCCACAAGATTCTCCCATTGAAAATGAAGTTTTATGGAGGATCCATGCCCATTTTATCAGAACCTCTTTCATCATTCTGGACACATCCATTCAATGTCAATGACTGAGGATAAAACCACAAAGCAGTATTCCCCCTGCTAAATATTACCAACAAAGAATGATTCATATGAAATAAGACTTCCAACTGCAATTCCATCCCAATAACTAAATAAATGAGTTGCTAAAAGCACTGAATCGCATGATGTCTCTCAGATGTCAGAAAGGGAAAAAAGCTAGCCCTTACCACAAAACTGCATTTAAAATTAAATTATCCAACAGCCTCCCTCACCATCACAAGTGGTCCTTCTCATGTCTTCACTTCAAAGTGCAGATTCGAAGAACCTTAGAATTGTAGGAGATGGCCATTGAAGAGAGTTGAGAACAGTAAGTGGTACTTGAGTTTTAAATCTAGTTTCAGATACTTCATTCTGGCCATACCAAAATCGTGATGTGCCTCTGTCTTCAGCAACCCAGCTAAAACAATGCAAACTCAGAGGGTCACTCCTCTGGCCCAGTGAAGCAGGCAACCCTTCTCTCCTAGACAGGTATTCATCCCTGTGACTGGCAGGCCTAGCTGTCCATGCAGCATCATGACTATAAGTGAGCTGCTGCTATCACAGCTATTCCAGATGTATTTTAGGCTTATACACTTATCTACTTCTGCTTGGATATTTTTGTTTGACTTTTTTGTTCCATTGTAGTTCTGAGCATTGCACCAGTAAGACAATTCAGCAAATGTATAATGTTCATCATGTAAGTAACTGAGCCATCTTGTACAAAGCAGGGCTTCTACAACGTAGTCTTTTTCCACCTTAAATGAGAAAAGGATTTAAACATGTGCTTGTGTCTTCTGTTGACCTGAAAATCTTGTGCTAGTGATAGAAGCAGAGCTATTGGCAGCAGCCACCTTCCCAATAATACTATGTCACTGGGACTCACACCTGATCTTGTAAAGTCTTTTAATTCCACTCCTGTACCCTTTAGTAAGGGCATCACTAGTAGTTTTGAGGACATATCTCTTTTTGAATACTGTGCTCCTGTTTCCTACCCCACACAGTTTTTAAACCAGTACACATACAAAGTTTTAAAACTAGGACAAATATAGTAGAAAGAAAAAAAGGGGAGAAAAATATGGTTTGTTTTCTGTCAGAGGAGTCTCTAGTGTAATGTGACGCCTCCTAAAATTAAAGACATAGACACAGACATGGACAAGAATAATATTCTGAAAATGACAGCACACAACAAGTATCTGCATTAATATGTAGTATAAAGAAATACTCTGATTTCAATAAAGAACATACACTATTAATTAGTTCTAGGTTGAAAATAATATTGAACATTCTGTGGGAATTAGAGCAAAGTCTGTGAGCATGCACTTACACTGAGGGTGATTTTAGTGAATTTTTTTGTGGGTTAAAATTAATGAAAGGAGAGAATGAGACAAAGGAACATGAATAGAAACCAAATTATTTAATTAACCCAAATGATTTTGAGATGTATAATCAGTTTCAGAGCCTAACACTTACTGCTTTAAATGGCTAATTAAAACACTACTTGGGATGCTAAGGATTATGTGTGTGCCTGAACAAAAGTAAGAATTGGGGATTTGGATTACTTCTTTGATCATTTAGGTTATGGCACTGCAGCTTCACATGTGCATATCTAAATGGGATGGCTCACATGAGTAAGGTTAGTCATGTGCATGTGTGCTGGCCACAGCTTTCACAAACACAGTAGGGAACCTCAGGGCTGAAGGCTTGTCTGCACTTTTTGGTTTAAGAGAGGGACTTCCAGGTTGGGAATTGTTACAAATCAAATAATCTGTTCATTGAGTTCAAAGACGGTGTTGCCAAACACTGGGTTATACAAGTTTCCAAATCTGGGCTACTAATGTACATGATAGATATTCTATTCATTTCATTTGCAGGCTTGGGTACCACTCTGGAAACATCTGATGCCAGCAAATCAGTATAGTTGCTACCTAAAAGGAGATGCACAAGCTACAGAAGCCCTTATGTGAAACCTTCTGCCTACTTTCGCAATGTGAAAGTGTCATGATCAGTTTGAAATTCAACTGATCCACAGATAATATAGAAGTTCCACAAAAGTATAACATAAAAGTATACTGCATAAACCATGCATGTAGCACCCACGGCAACAAATCATCCACTAATATAAATGCACAGCTTTTCTACTTGTCTAATAACTGTCCATTTTGCACATATTTGTGTAATGGAGATTTTCTTTAAAATATGAACACTGCTTTGAATCATATAATCTGAGATTTTACTTTGGAAACCAATCAGCATGTAACCAGTTATATCATTAATTTATCTGTGAGCTCCCTTCCATATTCATATTCAGATGTCAGAAAGATCATAGCACAATGCAATGCTCTATGTACATACATGCTGGCTAGACATCACTAGGCTGTATACACACCCCCCTAAAATAACGAGTAACTGTGTATTAAGATATCTTAATATGTGTTCCTAGCAATTAGAGTCTTTTCATTAGCAGTCTTCATCTTCTTACCTCTTTCTCCTTAATTCAAACAGATACTGCTATATCCCATGTCCTCATAAACACTACAAAATTACAAAGGGTAGGATGGCTCCTTAAGTCCACCTCACACTTTCCTAGATTTACTTCTGTATACCGCAAATGGACAAAAAAACAACAAACCACCATACAAACAAAACCAAACAAAAAAAGTGCCACAACTCGGTAAAGATTTTAACTGCCAGTTTGAAGGAAAACAAATTTTTTCTTTACCCCATCAAGAAAACAATAAAGTATTTGGGTTCTCATTTCCCCTGGATTCATCTGTGTTGCACACTCCCAAAACAGGACAGAATGATTTAAACACACATGACACAAAATAGAGGCTGAAGAGTAAGATTTGGATGTATCCACTGTGCATGTACAAGCTCAATATATTCCTTTTAGATGGATGAATCCTGAACGAGAATAAAAATACGCATGATGAAAATACAAGAATGTACAAAGCTAACACAATAGCCTGCAGAAATGCAGAGCGGGTGTTAGCCATCTGAGCTTGCTTTTAAGTCTGCTTGTGATTCTGAATGCTGAATTATTATACAGACACTTGAGATGTCCTACTAATATTACATTTCCGTCCGAGTCCTTTCACAATATCCAAGAATAAATACTATATTTCTAGTTCTTTTTGAATGTTGACGGGATTCCATACTTGTAAATTGTGTACAATGAGGCCAAGGACAGTCTAAGATGGTCATTTTGTTTGTAGGGGTGCTTAAAGGAAAATTTCAATTGGTAAAACTCAGTAACTGCAGTTTCCACAGCATGAATTTGCTCTTTCTCATCTTAAAAAGAGTCAGAATCACCAAAGAAGCGTTGATCTTGCACACTCACAGAATGTTCTTTTAGGAACTGTTGAGAGAATTTAGGGCCAAATTCTTTTTTGCCGCTTATCTTACTACTGTTGTTCTCTGGGTTTTCCTGTAGTGTTTTCTGTCTGTCCGTATTACCTGCCTCTTGTCATATGTTTTCACCATGACTTACTATGGGACGGGATCATCCTGCTTGCATGGAGCTTGGCACAACTGAGTCTTGACCCATGATGAAGTATCTGAGTGCTGAATATCATAAGAAAGAGTCAGTAATTTCTGGGTGCTATTCCTTTACCATGGACTGGCTTTGAAGTGTCAGGGAAGTCATTTCAGCAGTTATTCTAAAAATAGGATAAATACCACCATTTTTAGAGTAATAACAATTACTTGTTTGATAGTCTGCATTTTAGACCTACAAAATAGCTGGAGAAATCAATTCTTATTAAAAGAATACTTTCCTTTCTCTGTAGATGCCAAAGAAAATAAATGCTGAATGGAGGACAGAAGACAGACAGATTATTTAGACAAGACAGATATCTCCAAATATCTCCAAATAAGCAAGACTTCATGAAATCTGGTCTCAGCTAACTCAGGAACTAATCAAAGTGGTCTTTAAACCATAGGAAATAACCTTTGAAAGTATACAGAGGACAGTGATAAAAAGAAAAGAGGAGGAACGATTCATAGAATGATTGATGAAATCACAAAACACTCAAGTCCTGGAAAGGTTCTAGGAGCAAATGCTAAAGCAAGCAATTTTCAACCTCTGGAATATAAGAGTGATAAAAAGAGCTGGAAAGAAACACAAGTCAGTCCAATTTCCTTCTTTGATGGGTTAGTATGTTTAGTAGACAACAGGAGAGCAGTAGATATCTTTCAACTTAAATAAGACTTTTGACATGTAGTGCACAACTTTATCAAAATTAATGAAAGAAATGGCTTAAATGTAAACATCAGAGGGTATGTTCATAACTGACTGAAAAACATCTATTGGTGCTTCGTTGCAGAAATAGTTCCCACAGAGAAACAGGTATCTGAAGTATCCTTGAAGTATTCTTGCTGTAAATAATTCTCGTTTAATGAATGATTTGAAAAATGGAAAAGGAAAGGTAAAATGTGTGCAGATAGCAATCAAGTAAGGAGACACAACTAGCAGATTCATGACCTGACCCTGACCTCTAGGACTCTTGACTAGTATGGAAACAGAGGGATATAATAAAGTGATAAAGCACTCCAGAACAAGCATTATGTCCAAAACTAGAAGATGAACTTTGGTGAAAATGACGTTGAAGTATTATGCTTGGGAGAAAACAAATCACAAGTGCCAAGATAACAAGCAAGAGAAACACATTATTGTCCTTTTCCCTAATGGCAATTTCAAGCAAGTGTGTTAATGGTGATTGCAAATAGGGCACAAGTGAGTTTGGAGATGCTCTATATACATAGTAATGACAGTCTGTTGGCCACTCATAGCTTCAGAGATATATGCACAGAATACAAAATACCTTCAGCCATTCACATCTAAGTCGGCCTAATGTCAGCAAATTGCTTGAGAAAGCGCTTCCCCACACTTGCCTGACACAAAAGCACAAACTAGAGAAAGATAACCAAGATACCCAGCAGGGTATATAGAAAAAAACTTTTTACAACAATTAAATTCATTCAAGCAAAGGTCCATTTGACACTGTGAGGGAAAAAAAAAATCCACCTAAAAAAACCCCAAAGCAAACTTCCTACACAATTAGGTTTTGTTTTCTCTGTTTGGACATTCAATCTGTCATCACAACATCTTTGAAACCTTGTTTACAATGAAGACAGGTTACAATGGAGCAAAGGAGATAAAAGTTAGTGACAGACAAGGTCCAGAATGGATTTTTATAAGCTGAAATCAATTTTATCTAGGAAATCAGTGAAGAATCACTCTGAAAACTAATTCAAACCCTACACTTTCTTTTCCCAAACACTTCTGAATATTTTGGAATAAAGGGAATATGTAATTGGTCATTTATAGAACTAAATT
Organism: Pipra filicauda; assembly: GCF_003945595.2. Lineage (NCBI taxonomy): Eukaryota > Metazoa > Chordata > Aves > Passeriformes > Pipridae > Pipra > Pipra filicauda. The sequence continues at coordinate 2,027,119 of NW_024104665.1, read as the reverse complement.
GAAATTACATTCAGAAGTTACTAGAGTACTCAAAAATTATTTCTTTTGCTGTTTTCCAAAAGGTTTGCTGAATTTTATTTTCAGATATGCATTGCCATGTGGCAGGAGAAAAGCTAAGGTAACATAGGCTGACTGGAAATTTGAACACAGGGCTGCTTGTGAGGCCACATGTGAGAAATGTAAGTTACACTATGCTTTGGTTTTGGCACCTAACAAACTTCTAGTGAAGATACCTGCCAAAAATTACATTAGTGACAAGGTATCTTGTGTTTGTGCCAACACATTTCCCTTCAAACATGGAAATAGCTTACCCCACATGTCTGACCTTCACTGATATCTCGAAAGCCAAGACATATCCAGGGTAAATTAATTTGAGGTTTTGCTTTGTATAAAGTGACCAGTTGGCTGACTTGGTGGCATTTGGACCATACAACATAGGTGAGAGACTGAGAGAACTGGGTTTGTCAAGTCTCAAGAAGAAAAGGTGAAGTGAGATATTATGACTTTCTTCATCTATGTAACAGGTGCTTTTAAAGAAGACAGTGGTAAACTTTTGGACCTGCACAGTGAAAGAGGCAATAGACACAGGCTGCAGCCAAGGAAATTCCAATTAGATATTAGGAATTTTTTTTCCCCATGAGAGTGGTCACAGGTGCCCAGGGACAAATACTCTCCATTCTTGGAGATGTTTTAAAACCCAACTGGACACAGCCCTGAGCAGCCCAAGTTATCTTTGTAGCTGGATCTAGTTTCAAATTTGGACCTGCTCTAAACACGGTTGTTGGACCAGGCAGCCTCCAGAGACCCCTTCCAGGCTGAGTTATTCCCCGACAGAGAGCTACTGCGAGGCTGCTCTCTTCGAAAAGTGTTTCACAAGAAACATGGTGTGATCTTAACAGCATGAACAACGAACAAAGTATCGCCTTTAAGATGCTTCTTTCTGGGTCCTATATGCCAATGGGTTATTAAGAAGCATTACTGGGTTGAAGAATTGCTTCAGAATGTGTTGTGCATTCTGGCAATGCACAAAAACATTTTATAGTTTTATTGTCTCAAATGGGAACTGTTCCTTCATGGATGTTTCTTCAGAGGAAACATTTTACATGAAAAGGAACATGCAGGCCTTGGTTTTTTCGCTTGTATTGGTAGAACAGAGACCACTGTCTTGATGCTTGCAGTAGAATATAACAACTCTGAGTTTTATATTTGTGTGTGTGTGTGCTTTTGTTTTTAACATCCCTAAAAGCTTCCTAGGGCAAGAATTAAAAACAAGCAAACAAACGAAAACCCAAACAGGATCTGCACTTCATGTTATGTTTGCATCCAGCATTTGCAATCTGATCTTGACAAAACAAGGGTTTTGTTTAGAATTAGTTTGGATTCTAAACAAACAAGTGAAGAGTTAGAAGATACTCTTAAAGCACATACAAACAACACATTAAATAGGCACTTCACTGGACTTGGAGATTTTGCTCTGGTTCCCAGTTCTTCATGAATGCCCTAGAGGACCTTGGCCAAGATATTTTGTTTTCCTCTGTCTCATTTCTCCCCCATAAAAAGGAAAATAACATCACCTTTTTGCCCCTCTTTGCCTTTCTAAATACATAGGACTGAGAATCCCACAGGAAAGTAGCTCTGTCCTATTACAGTATGAACTCATCAGCAGTAAAGTTATCAAATAACCTGAAAATATGGCTAACATATGATGAACAGAAACAGAAATAAAAAGAGCAAGTACTTCCTTGCAAATATACTGTTGATTTTGCTTAGTTGAACAGCTGGTGACTTGGAGGGCCAAGGCTTTTCCCACATCCTTATGCAGCACTCTCCGCCTGTTGTGCTGTTCAGATTGTGTCCATAAGCACACAATAAAAGTCTCCCTCCAGGGTAGCTTCTTTTACAAGAAACATAATTTCCCATCTCTCACTGAGATTCAGTTTAGAAACATAGTCCCATAGCATCTGTGTACGGAACCTGAAGGAATCTAAGCTGGTGGCACTGAAAGCAGACACCTGACGAGAACAGGGCATGGTCTCATGTGGAGCTGCACAGTTAGTTTATCTCATCAGTTTGCATAGATCTGCAGAAGTGGCTTTGGATTGTATAACAAAATATCACACACAGATAACACTGCAGAGTGTAAATGTAAGCATTTATATAAATGTCAAAGGCAGAGCAGCCCTCAATGCTGTTTTGGTTTCCAGTGTTGTTGAGAACATTCATGCTTAGGCCTTATAGTGAAGACATTCTCCAATCTCCCCTCAAAGCAAGCCTTCTCTTTGCCCATGTCTGTACATTCCTAGACACACGCTATCTGGAAGCAATGGCCACTGAAAGGGCCCTCCTGCCAGTGTGTCCTGACTAACATAAGAGAACAAATCCTTCATTGTTGCTCAAGTGTCCTATGTCAATACAATAAAATTCCTGTCTTCTGTTCTCAAGGTTACATTTGTTTATGATTACAATGTTTATTTCTTGCTTTGAGACTATAACTCTCCATGCTTTCTTCAGTTAAAATACATTTTACCTCCCCCACCCATTTAATCCTTTTCCCACCCCCACCCACTTCTCAGCATGTTGCCAGAGAAGGAAAATTCTCTTGCACATACGCAAAATAATATCATGTTTCTTTTTCAGAAGTATTAATAACTGGGTTCTAATGGCATGCCTGTGGTGACAACATCTAAACAAAAAGAAATGTATTTATGTACTTGCTTTACATAACTTTAAGCAACCTAAGCAAAGCCACTGGGAATGGCTGTATCATTTTTATTGGGCTGAGATACTACTGAAAGCACCACAAAGCTCAGGAGACAGAGAGCTCATCCCAGCTCTCCCACTTGTCCTATAATTCTGCAGCAAGTCTGTTTTCCTGCTTGTGCCTTCCAACCCAAGGCAGAAAATATCATGTGATATTTTTTTCCAAAGTGCTCTGAAACACAAGGATTGATCAATTCAAATATGTTATTGGTGTAAATTAAGATATCTATGGTGCTCCAAAGTTTGCGTCTTTCCACTTAAAGGACAAGGTGTCTGTGTGGGAGAACAATATTGCTTTTAAGTCTTCTCACAATTTGGTGTACTCCCCAGAGCCCTGCAAAGAGGTAAACCAGAGGAAGCTGCAGAAACCTTCCTCATGGGCTGGTCTGCCTAGCCTGCAGACCTGTTCCTGTACTTGGGCTCATGCTCCACTGGGAGAGAGGATGTGGCTGCAAACTCACTGCTTATTAAGCATTGTTTTCCTTTAAGTAACACAATGCTGTAATACAAAAGTGAGACAAATCAGTCACCCCAGGGCTCATAACAGAGTTAATCCAGTAAGAAGTGTTCTGTTGTGCAATCAGCTGCTCCAGAAAGGATGCAGGATGCAGTGCTGTCAACACCTGTACCAGTAAAAATCTACCCTCCATTAGACTCCTGCCAGAGCAATAACAAAAAAATTTTCTGTCATTTCCCATGGGAGTGATAAGTCTCGCCTCCATGGAGTGGTTTTTGATAAAAGTCTGACTGGGGCTGGGATAAAAGCAGCCGCCAGGTTCCAGCCACTCTCACAATATATACTTTGTCTAATGTGCCATAGAGCAATAGAACCTACAACATATCTAAAATAAATATTTGGCTAGTTAAGTAACTATGCTGAAAGCCTCCCTATCTTTATTATACCAGAAAGAAATGCATAAATCACCTGATGTTATATCTCTGAAGAAATTTCCTCTAACTGGGGTACCAGGAAGTCATTCACAGTTGTGAGATGGAGTAAAGGGGAGAAAGGAAAGGTAGTACAGTCTTTTTTTAATAAACAAAAAAAACAAAACCAAATACCAAACCAAATACCAAAACCCAAACCAAAACAAGCAACAAAATTAATTGTTTGGTGATGCTACAAAGCTCTGTAACCGGTCAAATGCAGCTGCATATGAAAGGACACCACAGGTACATACAAAAGTGCACCACAGCTCTGATGAATCTTCTAATAAAGATAACATCTTTACTAGAAAGGAACAAAGTTCATCTTTTCCTGTTAAAGATGCCCATACAATACCAGTGCAACTTAAATAATTGTAGCTAAACATTGACTATTTGTGGAACAGCTTTCATTCCTGAACTCTACACATTATGTACTTATGTAACACAAGACTGCGCCACACCAGCTGTCAGACACGACTCTTTATACAGAAACAGGATAAAATTGTGAATCCTTTTCTGCCATGGCTCTTTCTGACTCCATTTTCAAGAAAAAGTTGAATCATAATTTAAAAGAAAAACTAAATTCTCTGGAGAATTTGCTTAGATACGGGTAAGAAAATATTCAGCAGCTACATTTCTATTTTTCCTGCCTAGCTCTTGATGTAAAACCTATTAATGAGGACAGGTAGAAAAAAAAAAAGGATGACACATAGCCACAAAAGACTGACATAAACAACTTGAAGGCTCTGTGAGTAATAAAACATCCAACGTTTGCATTTAGAAATGTTAAACTCCTGAGTGGCTTGGGAATCATGACTTATGCAGACATTGTTATTACTTTGCAACCACCTTGTCTGGTGATTTTGTACCGATCATGCAGTTAAATTCACATCTAGAAAGACATAAACCTAGAGAGATATGAAGAGATATGGATCCAGACTAATAATAGGTTGGAATACTAACCTTACTGCACTAGGAAACAAAACAAGTGGCACAACACACTAACCACGGCTTTTACTTCCTAGTTACAAACAACAAGATCTACACTTAGTGTATTTCTGTGTCTTATTTCTTCAGCCTGGCTTTCTTATTTTCAGATGTCATCACATTTCGTGTTGTCCATTGTTCTGATTTTCAAAACTATCTTTGAAACTAATTTCTAATATTGGTTTTCATTACTCATTTATTATTTAAATACAGGCTAGTCCTGTCGATATTTTGTCTTCTACACTGTCATTTATTTATCACCTCATGAGCAGTCTTGAGCCATCTTATCCTTCACAAGTTCTTGCTTTATCTTGTGCAAGATTGCAGTTTGTGTATTGGATTGTTCTGCCTAGTGCTTTTATCTGTTTCTCAATGAGGCTAGATAACAGTTAAAAATTTAGATAGTTTTGAGTTAGTCAAATTTCATCTTCTATTTCCATTTCTAAGGGTTTGTTTTTGCATTTTTGGGGGGCTGTTTTTTTTTTCATCCAGTATGCTCTTGGACTCCAGTGTCATACAAATATTTTCAATAACTATACAATACACATCTGTTAATGTAACAACTGAAGAATCCCTCCCCTAGACAAAAATGTGTCAGAGCTGCATACAGGATTACTATCAGGATTTTTTCTGTTGCAGAGATCTGGAGATTACATATCTTAGTTGAAGAACATGAATGCTGGTCTCCCTAATTTTCCAGGTCAATGTTGGGCAAAGTTAACTATACAAAAGTAATATTCTAACACATTGCTTTGAACTATTTGGCCAACAGTTCCTTTTGTTAGCATTGTGGCTGGTCAGAAGTGTTAAAATAATGTGATTTTGTAGCTATAGGTGAAAGGCAGTGAAAAAAGCAAACTATGCAATCTTGCTTATACATTATTTTAGAGACCTTCCATGGAATTACCCAGTGCAACAGACAGGTAAACAAAGTCACCAAATACACATAAATTAAGACTAAATATATACAGGTAAAAGGCAATATCAATTCAAGCATCAAGTCATAGTACATAAGCAGAGAAATGGGTCAGAGATATTTGTGGTCCATTTATTCAATAACTGCACTGTCCTTAAATGATGGAAACATGGGTAAAAGACAGATACAAATAACTGGAGATGAAAAATACATCTTTTTCTTTTGAACAGAACAGAAGTTCTCTTCCTCTGTTGAATTTCAGTTCATTCACACTACCGTACTTGAATTCACCGTTAAACAACTAGAACCATGATGGGATCTATTGACCGCTGTTCGCCAAACACAGCCTTTTTGTAAGGACGTGCAGTACATCAAAGCTGTGGACAGGAAAACAGTACCATTGAAGGAAAAGGATTTCAACGTATATATAATGTTTGTTCTCATATAAAATCAGAGAACAACTAGTTTTAAAAGCTAGAGGAAAAGAAGTATCTTTAATTTTCCAACATTGTCTAAGAGGCACCCTCCAACCCTCATTAGACCACAATCAGGGTCATGTAACTGCAGGCCATTTACAAAATCACTGAGTCAGGAGTTCTGTTAGAAAAGAAACAATGCTGGAATGGAAAATAATTAGTTTATGGACTTAATTCAAAAATTTCCACTCTTTTTTTACTGTGGAAAAAAAACTTGTATGGAAATGTATTAACCATGAATAAAATGCATTAACCATGAACACCAGATGCCACTTTCCTGTGCAGAACATATACAACTTTTGGTTTAAAATTTGGGAAAACTTGTAGATCATTTACGCATAGCAAGCATACTGTCAGGAGGAACTGAGGATCCTCTTAATAAGATGGAAATTTCTTGGCACTTACTAAGAGTGCTTGTCTTAGTTTATCCCACTGTAGCCAAAAACTGGAGACATTTGAAGCTTCATATTAAAATATCTCACATAGCACAGTAGTCACTTGCTCTGCTTATCTTCGTGTTGTAATTAATAAAGGTAGAACTGTTGAGGTTTCAGAACATTCAACAATTTTCATTATTAACACAGCAAATAGTTAGGAAACAATTACAAAGACAAACAACAGCATAAAAAAGCTCAAATGTAACTATTCCTAACAGTTGAAGAGACACAATTTTAACATTTGCACTCAGTCTGTTCCCTAAACATGTATTTGACACATCTTTTGGGAATTTATTGAGTTGATGGATTATGACTTTCTGATGTTGAAACAACTGATTATTTTCTACACTTTGATGTACTGTTGGTATACAGTTTTTGCCAAAGCATAGTGCATACATCTTACAAGGCATAGTACATACTAAAACAAATTAGCATTTACAATGTTTTCAGTTTCATAAGAATGACATTCTTAAGTTTAGAAAGCTGAAAAAAGGTTGATCTATGGTAATCATTTCCATAAAGTTTTTCTGCACATAACAGAAAGGAGACATCAGCGGAGACTAAATGGAAGAAGGGCCAAGTTGTACTACCATTGAACTCACTGTCCTCTGATTCAAGGTCAATTATATCAGGTCTGTACTCCACACAGCTGAGTACCTGGAAATGATAAATTAGAAAAACTAGCAAATCTTGCCTAAAGAGTTTTCTCTTCATTTGAAAACACATGGAGTTTAGGACATACAGGTATGACTAGTTTAGATTACTTCCTCTCATAAAATAAAACACACCCTTCATTAATGTACCCATCATAGCTTTTCAAGTACCAAAATGAGAAAAATTGAGCTGTTATGAATAATTATAGAACAGTTCACTCCTGAAGTTCAAAAGCCTTGGATTAAATTTCAAAGGTAGTCATTGAAACTGTTCTCAGTATATATTCATAACTCGGACAGAGAAATGAAGGCTTTCCTTTCACTTGTTAACATCTCTGTGCTTAACTTATGCAGCGTGCAACATCAGTCTACACATTCGAGACAATGATGGAGCTCCTACATGGGTACTAAATAGAGGAAAAAAATAATTGCTTACTTAATTTCACTGATATTATCAGCAAATTGCAAAGGATAAACGGAGCCTCCATTTCAACTATCTTCCATCCAACTGGAAAGTAAAGCAAACTCTTGTTATTGTTTAAATGGCTTTTTATACAAAATATGTTACATGCAATTCCTGAGGCCACATAAGCCAAAACAGCTGTTTCTGGTAGAACACAGGAGAGCTCCTACCACTGGCAATTCAAATGCAGATGTAAACTATCAAATAAAAATTTGATCAATCTATTCTCGAGGTGTTAATACTTTTCTCAAATAGGACTTTGTTTCTTATGTATTTGAACAGCATGCTTCAGCATAAGCAGGCCCAATATCAGCTTTCCCATTTTAGTAGAAATTCTAACTAAGCTTATGTATTTTAGGAGGCTGGACAAAGCAATCAAGCATGTTGGGTCTGTTTCAGTTGAATACTCGCCTGGCAATTTTATTTCCCCATATTGCAAAAACAGGTTTGCTTTGCAAAAATTTAATCGCAGCAGAGTTACCCACAAAAGTACACCCACCATGCTCTACTCTATATTCCCATGCTTTTTAATATTTGTCATATTTCATCTTTTAATGCAGTCTTAATGAGAGCATATTGGAACACCACAGAACCAGGCTCATAAGAATGTGGTCTTGAAATAAAATGTGGAACAGAAGGAGCATTGTATTACAGCCTCTGTTAATGTTTTAATGCTTGAGAGATTTCCAACATGCTGGCAGTGTCAGGACAAACCAATTTAATAAATTATTAACACTAATCAAACATTTTTATGATGGCAGTCAAAACTTCCTCGGCAGTTAAGGTTAATTCTGTTGAAGTTTGACAAAGATGTTACTGTTTGATGGAAACCATGTTTAAAACTACAGCCTTCCTCAAATCAAAACCTTGCACTGCCCTGAGCAGAAATGGTTAAGCAACAAGTCCTGAAGTACATAAAGAAACGGTGAAGGCAGAGCTACAGTCTCCTTCAGCAACATGAGAGATGATGAATGGTAGTTAAATGTAAATTGATTACAGCGCATATAATTTGCCTGCCACTGCTTAGAATAGGATAGAGAAAGACTGTTATCAGGAAGAGATAAAGGTTGGGCTGTTGAGGGGAGAGCGCTAAATCAATATACAAAGGAAATCTAGGAATTCCAGGCACTTGACAAGAGGGGTAGAGAGGAAAATAAAGAATCCTGCCAGTTTTCATGCATTAAACTTTGGAGAAAAGGTATTTTAAAACATCCTTTCATTCAAAAGGCAACTAACAATAATAACACCAGGCAACACCACATTCTCCCTCCAACTTCTCTAGCCTTGCCAGCTAGTTGAAATCCAGCACAACAGAAGCTAATGAGGGGTATGGATTAACAATACAATGTTTCTCAGACCTTTCTTGGGTCTCCCCTGGGGCACCCACAGTCTATACATCATCAATCTACTGCAAATTGATGTAGTCAGCCTGTGACAAGGGTCAGGTTTCCAGGACCAGCTACCAGGCATGATCTAGTCATTTTGAGTTATCAAGACAAAGCTCTGTTCTGCCGAGCTCTGGCCATATAAAATCCACCGCTCTGCAGGCTTTCAGTGAGATGAAATCAAACCATACAGCCCTCTCTGCTCTCCTCTGTGCCTGCTGAGAAGTCAGTTCACCTTTCTGAAGTGACACTGTTGTTATTATTTTGTACTCTCTTACAGATGGTGCTCATAAACAAGAAAAACATGTGCTAACCCATCAGTTTCTTAATATTAATAATTTTCTTATTTATTGGATGCTAAGTATAAAAATAATAACAATAAAATACATACATATGTATTTTCGATATATGACAGGAATGAAGAAAAATGTGCTTTCTGATGCAGGTTTCTAAGTAAGAAATTAGTTTATTGGAGTATCAAAACTTTTCGTTCACCCACAATATTTTTTCCTGAATAATCACATCTGGGATCTTGCTTTTATCCGACAACTCACGTGCCACAGATTTTCCAGATACTGGAATTACAATGGATTAGTTTTACACATGCAAATTTGTGCTGGTATTCCCTTAGCTTAGTTAAAGTCAGTGGATTTCCGTGCAAGCCTGGCAGCAACTGTGCCTTGTCTCACAGCACTGCAGACTTGCAGTGCACACAAATGCACCTGTTCAGAGGTGAGGAGACACAAGAAACTGAGTATATAATACACTGAAATAAGCAATGTTCTGTCAATAATATATGCGCAGTCCAATAAATTACTAGAAAGGCCCCTATTAACTTCAATAGTTTTGCTGGCATCCACATTTCTACAGAAACTGCAGCAGGTAAGCTTAACACAATACCTATAAGTTTAGCACCACCTAAGCTTAGAATTAACTGTTCTTCCTGAAGAAAACTTTCATGACTGTTCATGGAATCATAAACTATCCTGAGTTGGAAGGCACCCGCAAGAATCATTGAGTTCAACTCTTGGCCCTGCACAGGATAGTCTCCAAGAATCACATCACACGCCTGAGAGCATTATCCAAACCCTTCTTGAATTCTGAAGTGTTGATCTTCCTCAGAATAATTTAAAAAGCAAAACAAAAACAACAATCCCCCCCCAAGGTTACATATAGAAAAAGAAAATTGGATTCTTGGCTCCCAGCTACCTAAAATATGGCAGGTTTCTGAGGCATCCAATATACTCAAGTTAGCTTTAAATATTCAGAGCTACTTCTGGTCGAACATAGGTATGAACTACCAGTAGAAAACAGACTTTTTTATTCATGGAGGTACTTAAATGAAATTCAGTACATTTGCTACTTATATTTCTATGAACATATCCCATTCATGTATCTTAGAAGGTGCATGTTCAAAAAAAGAATCCTTGCAAACATTACCTAGAGGTTTATTATAAAAACCAAATCCTCAAACTAATTCTGTGTTTTGTCTGCTCCAAATGAACAACAAGCTTTGAAAATCATACAAGAGAACTGAGCAAACCACTTGCGGTATGAACATCTGATGAACATTTGCTCATATTTATTCATGCAAGCATTCTGGAATTTCTCTGTCGTGGATGGTCTTCCAAACACAACGTCATGCATATGAATGTGCATGAAAAGCAAACAGAAAGATGCACCGATATCTTTGAAGTAACTATGGCTTTTATCTGATAGGTGCTTGCAAATACTTTGTTTCATTATTCACTCCAGTTTTTCACGCTGCCAGTAAACCTCTACAAGGAAAAAAACCCCACCAAAATAAAATCTCTAAATTGCCAGGCAACCTTAGTTCTCATCTTCCACTAGCCCCTTTGGGCAGTGATGTGTCTTGAGTAAGTTTCTAAAACATAATTATGTGTATGCGTTCAAAAATTAGGCTTGTACTCAAGTAGTTTCCATGATCTCTCACAAAGAGTTTCTGCCACTGGACTAGCCAGTGATGACAAGTCCTTCTTTCTGTTACACTAGTCAACCTTTACATCAATTGGGATGTAACCAAGACTGTGACATTCTTGCAAAAGTTGCAAGGGACTCTAAGGGAGACCTTTGGGGAACTGTATTCAACCCGTGGTGTGTAGCAGGTAGACATTAAATCCACTTTCTTGAAGAACCAACACTTAAGCCTTTCAAAGTTCCCTAAAAGGAAAGCTCTTTAACCTTCATTTACTTACCTTTTTTTTCTTAACACATTTATCTGTGTGGGTGCACACACATTCACCTGTATAATACTGAAATTCCAGTGCCTGTACAGCACTTAGACACATTTCCCATCAGTTAAAAGTCCCAATTTAAGATGATATGAATGGAAGCTTAGACAGAGCATGATTGCAGCTCTTTCAGTATACTACCACTCATAAGTGATTTTACCTAATAATTTTGCAGGTCTTTTGATTTATTCTATGCTAAAGGCAAAAGCTGCATTCATATTGAGGGAGGTGATTGTCCCACTCTGCTCTGCACTGGTGCAGCCTCACCTTGAATATTGTGTGCAGTTTTGGTCACTGCAATATAAGACACTAAGCTATTAGAGAGTGTCCAAAGGAAGGCAATGAAGAGGGGATGCCATACGAGGAGCAGTTGAGGTTTCTTGGTCTGTTCAGCCTGGAGAGGAACTTCCTTTTGAAGAGAAAAGGAGGGGCAGGCACTGATCTCTTCTCTGTAGTGACCAGTGACGGGACCCAAGGAAATGGCCTGAAGTTGTGCCAGGAGAGGTTTAGGTTGGATATTAGAAAAGGTTCTTCACCCAGAGGGTGGTTGGCCACTGGAACAGGGACACCAGGGAAGTGGTCACAGCACCAAGTTTGCCAGAATTCAAGGAGTGTTTGGGTGATACTCTCAGGAACATGGTGTGACTCTTGGGGATGATCCTGTGCAGGGCTGAGGGTTGGACTCGATGGCCCTTATGGGTCTCCTCCAACTCAGCATATTCTGTGATTCTGTGACTACTGTAGCTCATTACTCTTGGTAATATTATTTGAAGCAGACACCTTTAGTACAGCTGATAATATACGAACAGCTGATAATATAAAATGAATATACATTTTGGAAGTAAGCATCAGCACCTTACAGAAATACAGTTTCACCTGAAGTGATCTGTAAGTTTAAATTACCTTTTATTTTTTTTTTTTTCTGTTGTTAAAAACTACAAGGAGGAACATAACTTCAGTGGAAGTATATGTAGAAAAGGCTTACAGAAATCACTAGTTATCCATTTAAGTACTGGACTATGTATCATTAAGATATGCCAGAGAAAAGAACTTTGCAGGTGTCTCAGTTTGAGGAGGCAACTGGTAGTCTGTTCAAATTCTGTTTGTATATGGAAGCCCATGGAATATATGTCCCCTGAATGAGCTCTGCACTGCTGACCTCCATCTAAAATCTCTACTGCAGCTTAACCACTGCTGAGAGTGCTTGCCAGCTTTGATCAGTAGTGAAGGATCAAGGCTAAAATCCTGATTCACAGCTGGAGGAAATTTAAGTCATCATCCGGACGTGAAATTTTACCTATCATATCTGGTAACAGAGCACATCAACACCAATCATTTCCCCCATCTAGAACACTTGCCTTCACTCCTCCTCCCAACTGCAGCAGCACCTCCTACACAACTAATCCCTACAGAAGTGGAAAATCTTGCAGCAGATATTCCCTTGGAGGAAAACTATTAAAAATCTAGCCTCCAACCTCAAACCAGGACGCTCCAATACAGGCTAAAGGCTGGCTCTGCTCTGACTGCTCTCTTCACCTACAGAATTGTTACTGCTTTCTTCTACCTATGCTAAACCCAAATGCTGTTCAGTGTAAGTCAGCTTTTTGAGCACTAGTAAACCAGAGTGACTTGTCTGTGCAGCACATTGCAGAGAAGTTTCTAATGCTATTTACAGGCAAGGTCACTATTCCCCTCTCAAACCAATGCTGCTGCTCTTCCCACTTTAAAGGGTCCCACCTTTCTTTGCTCCTCTTCTCACCTATCATTATTTGTCTGCTTATCCAAGGGCAGATGAGCTACATACAATTTTCTGAGTCTCTTATTTTTGGAGAAGAAAATACCTTCCCCCATCTAAGAGAATTGATGTACTCTGCTGGCTTCAAATTTGTAAAATATCTCTCTGTTGAAGCAGCTGCTGAATAATTTATATTTCTTAGAACCAAGCTGAGAATATGTACATTTTTCTTTGATACATGTGGTGTAGTTGCTTTTCCTTCCTTTCCATTGCCATCTTGTTTTCCACTTAAAATTTCAGTGTAGGAAATTCTGAAGACTTCAGAGCCTGGGGAAAGTATTTGAATTTGGGGAGTGAGAGAGAAGGGGCGTGCAATTTATTTATGAGTTGGTTTTTTTTTAATGAAAGGAAAAAATCCTGAACAGCTTGCAATTAGCAGCTCTGAAAAGTTACAGTTTCTTCAATGGCACACAGCACGCCAAGTAAACCTACAAGAGATTCCTTAGCTTAACATGCCTGGAGCAGGATACAGTTCCTCTAAATCAAAGCACAGCTCACACTAACAGTTGCAGTATGTTAGTGACTGGATGGCTGCTTTATGAAGAATTATAAAGTGACACAGCAGTCTGGTTGAAAAAAGCACACACCACGCTTTGATGTTTTTAACCACTAACTTCAAGAGGACCAACAGAGACCTTCCTGTTTTTATTGCAGCCTCTCTATCATCCCTCCCCCTGCTCCCTCCCTACTCTCCCACTGCTAGATGGGGGACTGTTATCTTTCAGTCACTTTGTAAGCTTGACTTGTTTACAGACTGAATGTCTCTGTTTATAGGCCTATATCAGAGAACAAACAGGGCAAGTGTGACTTCCTAGGGCCTGAAATGCGATGCTTTTTCCTCTTGGGCAAAAGCAGGAGTGGCAAGGGAGGGGAAAATAAAAGGAGAAAAGAGAAATCCTGTAATTGTCCTTCTTGTCCATCTTCCCTCCAGGATAAACGTACACACCTGTATGGTACAAAGGAATTTTAAGAGCCAGCTTCTTAAAAGTTAGCTTATCAAAACTCCATGAAAATCCACAGCAACTGTCTTGTAAAAACTAGGTCCACTTCAGAACCTTGTCCTCCGGTGGTAAAATCAATGCTAAATAACATTTTCTCTTAAACTCCCTGTTTTTAAAGTTCTTTATTATAGATCCATTTAGATGCTTATTTAGGGAACCTTAAAAGTTTAAATCACATTTTACTGGGGACATTTAAAGGGTGTCAGTTGGGTAACTTTAAGCATACGCCCTGTAATGATGAAATTTTAGAAACCATTAATGACATGACTTTGTATATTCCTTCTTATCTGGAATAATATTTTACCTCAGGCATAACCCTAGTCCAGTCAATAAGAATAGTCCTTAATAAGGTACTGAAATGAAAGTCAGTCTGCTTATATCGCTAATGGAAGATTTCAGTTCTCCACAATGCTCAGATTATAAACTCCCCAGAGGAGGGATGGCTTTGGCCTTACTAAGGGTAAGAGTGACTTGTCTGTGCACTTGTCTGTACTTTTACACTGTCAATTTTTATTTTATTTGTAAGTTTCATTTTTATAGGTTTCTGGGTTCAAAAGGCTTGTTTTTGCACAAACTCACAGTTGCGAACATGAGGGGTTTTTAAAGAGAGTACAAAGAGGCATCTCACATTTGCTCTTACAGTACTTTATGGTGAGACACTGAGCCAGCCAGTTTTGAAGCTAGCTCTATCTGTACTTTCTCTTGGAGACTGTTTACTGAAAAAGACTGAAAACTGAACTAAAAAATAAAATAAAATAATGAAATCTAGGATGTTAACTATTTAAGCATAACCCCTTCCAAATAAATAGATCAGACAGGACAGAAGAGGGAAGATTTTACATATAGCTCTTCCTTCAACAGCTGTGTCCATGCAGATGGGATATTAGGGCAGTGGCACTTGGTTAGGCATAGTCCAGTTACACTGTGAGTGGCAGCAGTGCAGAGTATCCTCTGGGTCCTCCCATCTGCTCCAAGACCTGTCTGCTCCTTGTTCCTCTCAGCTGCCTCCAAGCCAGAGCTAGCTCTCCAGTCCCTATGATCCCCTTCAATGCGCTCAGCAGCATCCCATCAGAAGAGAAAATGCCTCTCCCTCTAAAGATACCACTGTACCTCACTGTTTTTACTGATGGATCACATACCTTGGCAGACACAGACAGGAGCAAAAGGTGCTGCGCACACCTCTGCTGTGCAATGGAACAGACAGCCCAGCACAAGCTGGGTCTGTTCAAGTGGCTGAACTTTTGAAATGAAAGGGAGAAATTGGTCTCCATTAGGGTTCAGGTACACTTTAATCAGTTTTAAAACAGCACTCAAGTAGACATTACTTAAATGTGTCCTGGTGCCACTCTGCCTGCTGGCAAGATCAGAGTTGTTTCTCTTTATCTGGCCTAGTCTGAAGACATCCAAGGGCTGTCTGGCCTTTCAGTTTTCTCCCACAACAGCAGGTTTGTCCAGGAGATACCCTGTGTCCTCCTGTTCATAGCCAGCCCCACCGATTCACCATGTCATCCTTCTACTTGCAGGTCCTACCTCAGAGGAAGAGCAGGCTTGTACCTTTGACATTTAACACATAGGGGGCTTCTGAAGCACAGGCTGTGGAGAACTTTACGCAAGATGTGGGCTTCTCCCTCTGCAGTCTCCTTCCTCTGGAAGCTGTGGAGACCTGCAAGCTCAGGACACACCAATCCTGTCAAAACATAAGCAACGAGCAAGGAGACTAACCCTGCACAGAGTACCAAAGCCTTCCAGTGCAGCTCAGTACAAGGGAAAGGCAGAGATTTGTGGCCATTCTGTTTTATTTTAAATTAAATTGTTTGAGCCATTCATATTCTTTCAGTTTTTGGTCTCATCTGAGGAAGACAGAGCAAATTAAACTATGAGAAGGGGATTTTTTAATCATGAACACTTTTCCCCTAGAGACCAAAAGCATATGTTTGAATCAATGGACTCTAATCATAATTAGGATAGATGCAAGAGAAGTTAAGTTTTCCTCATCATCATGCATAAACTTCCTCCAGCTCTCTTCAGCAGTTTCACATAGGGATGATGAAGCCATTTAACCTAACAAAAGACTTGGCTTGAATCCTGGACCAGAATTCACATACACATTAACTTCTGGTTTTGGCATTCAGATATGATTAACTCTTATTCTGTCCATTTTCACATGCTCCTTCTTGAAGATGGCTGAAAAAACACTCCAGTGTTCATTTATAAGTACAGAAGTGGGGCTAAATTTGAAACACATGCCTTCCTTTATCATGGCCTGCCAGGACCCAGAGACGACTCTCTCCCCCCTGTTCCTCAGTATTGTCATTCTCATTCTGATACATACAATTCTGACTATGCCAAAAGCACTGAACTTTATATTATGGATTCTACTATGTAGGAAACACCGAGACATAATGTGACAGGATGCTTAGCCCTTTATGCAGCTCTGGTCTTTACCATAGAAGTCTGGCAAATTAGACACTTCAATTTTTTTTTCTACCATGTCTGAAAATAAAGCCTTCACAGCCCTGCATAGCTGAAGAAGAGGTGATCACATGCTAATCCTTGTAATTCTAAGGACAATCAAGACTGAACTCGAAGATATGAAACTATACAAAATTTATAGAGGTTCACAAAGGGCATGAATACACTTACCTAATTTTCAGAAAAAAAGTGAATGAATATTTTAAGCCCCCAGTCTCAAATTCAATCATTATTATTTCTGTAGCTGATAAAAGCTCAAGACCTTTCGCAGATAGACAAGAAAATTCACATCTAAGCCTTCATCTTTCCCACTCCTTCTGACACATTCTAGCTGGATTGCCTTTCTAGATGAACACTCTACTTCCCTGTGCCAATTACTCCCTCTCTGAAAGTACTCAGATACAGGTATAAGCATCAGCATTGACTGAAGAACCAGAGAGAAATACAGAAATACCAGGGCTGATACACCTCTCACAGTGTAAAGGTATGTGACTAAGGGTTGTTTGTGCTTGAGGTGAGCGGGGCGCCTGACTGAACTCGGGTCTTGTCAACTCTGCCCCGTCAATAGATACTGTAAAACAACAGGTTTTCCCCCCTTCAAAGTCACTTCTGTGTGCTTCTGTACTGTGCAGGACAAAGTAGGGCTTGTGGGCAATTATGGTTCTAGAGCATATAATCCTGTCGCAAAAAGTATAATTCTCTTAATTTTATGATTTCCTGAGCTGCTTTGCCCTCCCTGTGACATCCAGCACAGAGAGAACCTAGCATTCAAGAGTTTTTCCTAAAAACTCAAGTGCCAGCTGTTGTTTATGTTTCTGTGTGTATATCTACAGTAAAATTCAAGATCATGAGGAAGATCAAAGTTTTAACTCCACCATTGGGAAAGACCTGACAGTACTCTGGGCATCAGGGCTGCAGGTTCCTTTCCAAAGAATGCCACCTACCTGTCCTGAGACTCTATGGATGTACTGTGCCCTGCAGGACTGACATCTTGTGAGCTGAAGCTATGCAAGCTCTAGGGCAGGAACACCCCCAGCACCCCCACCCCTTGCCTACAGCTCTGTTCAGTGCCTGGGACTACAGAGCTCTATCACAATGCAAGCACTAATTAACAGCCCAAGCAGGCTTTGTGCAACGGTTGCCAAGCCAAGCTCTTTGCCTTGAACTGAATCGCTCGCCCTGTTTAGCTTTTTAAGTCTTTAAGTTCATCGTTTACTGTAACGTACTAAGATATATCATAGAAATTTTGAGAGACATGACTCCACTCCACTAGTTACTTTTGAACAATAACAAGTCATCATACGCTTGTCCCTGAGCTCTGATGAGCTTTGAACTTTAATAAATGATTAATCCTATTTAGAAGTAACTTAGCACTGCCTTAACTGCATCTTTCCATGAAGTGTCACTTTGACATCCTCTGTTGTGTGCATTCATCACAACTTTCACACGCTATAAATTAAGAACATTTACACATGCAATTAGTGTTAAATAAATGCCTGAAGAACTCCTTGGGGATTAAGCAATTAGATGGCATCATGAAGTGCCCTTTGTACTCCAAGCTTATGAAGAAAATCATCTACCCGTTCTGTACAAATTGCATACTGGGGTTTACGTTGTGCTGGCAGGAAGTGCTCAGATGAATTGCCAAATGCAGCCTTGAGTTCATACACACTGCCTTCTCCCTACTCTCCTGTCCCTCCCTCTTCTTGTAGAAAGGAAATTAATATAGACAAATTTGTGACCAGGATAATACTTTATTATTAAATTACTCCCTCCATTAAAAAACCCACCGGAGTTAAGAACTTGAATTTTTAATGTCATAGTTAAGTTAATAATAGAAAAACTCTATCTAGAAAAAAACCCAAAAACATTATGTACACACAGGCCATTTGCACAGCCAGTGATAATATAGAGACTTAATCTTTTTGTATTCTAACCTTTATTTTATGATACGTGAAAACTGTAGTCAGCCAATGTGGCAAAGTATGCAAACACTCTTAGATGGAGAAATATTGGCACACTAGAAGACCTTGTAAACTGGAGCATGTATTTTATATATACATGATGTCCACAAACCTAAAGTTTGCTGAAAATAACAGCAATCACTTGCCCCACTATGTGCTCAACAAAATTATTAGTTAAACACCAAAGGTGTTGTGAGAAAAAAGCACAATGAATTTTTATGTCTTGAAGTTTAAGGTTAAAGTGAATCCAGCTCTCAGTAACACTCATCATTCTAGGCAGCCTGGAGAAGAGGGGACACCTCACCTTGATAAAGTTGTACCTAACTCATGGAATTAGACAGAAACGAGAAAGAGGTGGGCACAAATCCCCAAATCAAACCAACAACAAAAAACTCAGTTACACCCTGAGCATTTAAGGCAGCAAAACTACAGCCCCCCCCACCCCCCCCTGCTGACAGCAGGACGTCCCCTGCAACGGCACCGTGTCCTCCATCCCAACAAGAGGGTGAAGGACACAAAAGCTGCTCGCAGAGGTCATCCCCACAACCAGGCACCCTCCTTACAAAGAAGACCTTTGTAAGCAAAGAGCTTCCCGAAGCTTGGTAACGCTGGCATACAAAGAAGGTGGTGTACGAGGTGGACTAGTTGAGGCTGAATTTCACAGGAGAAGAGAGGACCCTGTTTGCAGGAGAGTGGGATTTCTAAGTGCCAAGCATTAATAAAAAAAAAAAAATCGGAACACGAAAAAACTAAAAACACAGCAAACCACGAAACCCCAAACAACATAAAACAGCTGCAGGGAAGTTGTTTTTCCACTTGATGCAGCCCGCAGAAGTTGTTTAAAGGTAACTCTGTGGATGCGGAGTCACTCGCCGCGATCGGCGAAATCCCAATCCCGGGCTGCCAGCGCCACCTTCTTGCCAAGGCGTCCAGCGGCAGGCTCGGGAGCGGTCAGGGCCGCCCGGGCTCTCGGTGGGTACGGCAGGAGAGGCTCCATTTGCACCGCCAGGACCCACCGACCCCGGCCCCGGCGGGGGGGAACGGACCACCCCCGCCCCGGCTCCCTCGGGGGCAGGCAAAGCACATAACCAATGGGAAGCCATTTAAAATTAGATTTAAACCACCCTCAACACCCCCTACCCCTTCTACAAAAAAAAAAAAAAAAAAAAAAAAAAAAAAAAAAAAAAAAAAAAAAAAAAAAAGAAAAAGTGTTTACTTCTCTTATTTTCTTTAATGTAAAAAACCAACCAACCAACCAACCAAAAAACAAAACTGAAAAAAAAAAAAAAAGAAAATTTTCCCAGTAACTGTTCAATCAGAAGCAAAACGTTTCTCTAATACAAGTAATTTTTCTGTAGGTAAACATTCCTACAGCAGCACTTAAAAAACCCAAGGTATTAGTGGGTGTTAAAAATACTATAATAGAATTTATGTCTGGTAGAATGTCATATTTGGGGGATATAGTGTTTTATAATCTTCCCTCCTCAGAATTAGCAATTCAATGCACTGATAAATCAGTGAAGGGAAGACCAAAACAGCCATCAGCTCCCTGGAAGAGAGGCTAAGCTCCTTGCTCATGAATCCTTCAGCCCACCAAAAAAGTACCACTGATGAGAGCCTGTGGGGAAACCCACCTCCTCTGCCTGTGTCCAAAGGCTCATGGCTGAGGTTGGTGATTGTCTGTGTGAAATGAACTGGTGACATTAAAAAAGAAAAAAAAAACCTTCTCTTGAAGAAATTTGGAGTGATGAAGCATGACAAATGGAGTGCTCTGGTGAGTTACAGCTAGAGCACTGAGTCGGCATTAGCACAGGGAAGAGTATTTTGTTGTCTTGAATATGATGTGAAAAGACAGTCCTCAGCATGTGAAAACAACTCCTGAGCCTCTCCAGTTTTCTTCTCTGAAGTAACCATCACCAAGAGGTTCTTCTGATGCCACTTACAATTAAAAAAAAAAAAAATCTAATGCCTTGAATAATTTTGGATTCTCTGGTCATTTAGTCCATATACCGTCAATGTCATTTCACTCAGTCACCAGATTGCACAAGTAATAACAGCCAACACATTTTTATAAATCTCATTTTCCAATTTCTGCCTGTGATGGATGTGGAAACAACAAGGTCCCGATGCAAAACATTAAGTAACTGTTTCAAATGTAACTAATGAGGAAACACACTGCAAAGAGATTGTCTTTTACAATACACTTTTGCATTGGCTGATTCAGATAAATATTGCTGGATAATCATTCAAAAAATAAAGCCCTGAACATTTCACAACTTGCTGTTCCACTTCTAACCTCAGGATTGCAGGGGAGAGCAACAACTGCTAAAGGATGTGACCTTTTAATTGCATACAGGAATCTGGTGCTTGCATGTCCTGACTGCATGGCCTGCTGACATCTGACGAATGAGAAAGAAAAGAAGCAGAATTAAAAGGAAGCACATGTTAATCCATGTGCATACAGGGAAAAATATATATTTTCCAGGGTAGATGATGTTTGAGTTGAACTTCATGGCAGAGTTGGTGCTAAAATCTGTCTCTCACCTATCTACCAAACTCATACTGTCTTCCTATGAATTGAAGCAACTTCAGCAAAACTGTTAGAGTGAGCTGTTCTAACTTCTGTTCTTAAAACTTGCCTAGACTGCAGACAGATTGTTAGTGTTAGATTTTTATATATATAAAACTTGCATAAGCATTCACACACCCCTGCAACTAGTTGTTAACTACAGAGGGAGAAAAACGCAAATGGGAAAATACAGAGGCAAAGCTGGAGGACACTTGAAGATACACAAAAACAACAGCTGAGAATTTGTCACATACAAAAAAAAAGAGTATTTTCAACTTTTGAAAACTCTTGAAAATGTTGATTATTGTGAAATATGACTGTATTTCACATCCCCCGCCTTGATCTCAGGAACATTCAGTCCTAATAGATTTAACTGCTTAAAAAGGAGTATCAGTTAAGCTCTCCAGCAAGTGTGGATGCACGCCTTGCCTGGGATTCCTCAGCAACTGGCTGTGATACGTGTTTCCCTTGCGTAACATGGACTAGGAACAGTCACAATATGATGGCCAAGGTAAATTCACGCAGTACAACCTGGAACAGCACAGCTAGATCCAGTGTTGCTTCAAAAGCAGAGCAGCACTGATGCTACTGATGAGCAGCGGGGCTGCAGGAAGGCACTGACCTTCCTTTCTGCCCGTCCTGCTGTCACTCCCTGCTACTGCAAATCACCCTTGCCATCTGTGGGGGAGGCATCCCTGGAGGGAATTACACTCTTGAGGAGATTTTTCTCCCTACTCAGAGGGCTGCTCCCATGGCTAAAGGTGAAGTCTACCTCAACTCTGCTGATTTCCTGTTAAAAGCCTCTATACGTACATATATCTGTATAATATGTATATGTATTTGATATCAATCACAGGCAAGACAGGGCAGTCTTTCAAACTTCCAATATGTCAACATACTGCACAAACAGGAAGCAGCACTGCAGCTACAGGTCATTAAAAAGACTGCATACTAACCAAGAACCAGGAGAGTCATCTAAAAAATAAAGATAAAAAAAAATCAGGCCTTTTCTACCCTAAATCTTATGTATTTCATACCCTCAGAGAAGAGAGATGCATGTTCCAGGAACTACCCAAGCAAGCAGTGTTATAAACAATCACATATTTTGTAGCTGCCTTTTTCCATAACACCCTCCTTATCACTTAATTGCCTCTGCTCTTTTGCTCTCTCCTCAATAGACACAACACTCCTACAGAGGGTGAGAAGAAATGCTCAGAAAGTGGATTTCTCTTCTTTGATAGGAGCCTTTCCTTGACAGAGGCAACATGAAAGCAGTAGTCTGCCTTTCCCTTCTTGCAAGCTTTAACCCCTTCCCTCTCCTTGCCTTCTACCTTGAAATGACATTATAAGGAAAGTCATGACAGATTAGTTTCTTGAGAAGCTGACATGGGATAGTCAAGATTGGCTGCCAGCCAGAGGGAATCCAATGGGGGTAAAAAAAAGCAACCCCAAACCAACCAACCAACCAACCGAAACCCAAACAAAAAAGCTCTGACCCACCCAAGTTTTTGTTCGTGGCAACAAGTACCAGTTTATAAGACAGAAAAAGCCCAGCAGTTGTAGTATTGCTGTGAGCACTCTCTTCTAGAGGGGATCCTTATTAGAATTTCCTATCTAAGCAACCAGCTGAAGCTGCTACACCCTAGTAACATCTGAATGGCAGCTCTATTTATTTTTCATTTTTTTTTTAAAGTGAAATTAAACCCACCCTACTTCCCCCAAGTATTCACTGTTTTATAATCCAAGCTGTCCCAGAACAGCAGTATCCACACAACCAGCTATGTTTTTTAACATCTGCTTTTCATTTACTTAACAGGAAACCAACACAATTTCCATGACAAAGGAGGATTCTAGTGTTATACTCTCATTTATCTGTCACGTGTGCACTTGGCAGCATTTGATCTTTTTTTCTCTAGACACTTAAGAAATAATCTAGGAATCACTGTTTCTTGACAATACAAACAAATAAGGCTATCTATAAATAAACCGCAGCGAGGACAGGGGGGAGGATTGCTTTGCACCTACAAGGGGACTGCCTCGGGGCTACTTCTCATTTATTTTTTGTCCATCACTGGGGATCAGGAGGTCACCCTCCTTTCTGAGCTCTTTTGTGTAAGCCTGTGCGTGGGGACTAGGGGCCCTTACACAAAGCACCTCTGAAGAAACTGGTTGACTTTTCTTCCCCCCTTCTCACCAGTCTCCCTGACAGGGAGCTGGGTTTTGATGGGACCAGGGAAGGTGATATTCCAGCGGGCAGCACGGTCCCTGCAGCCCCCTCCCTATACCTGTGGCACTGACAGGCAGGATTCACTTACCAAGCCCTGCTCCGAGAAGGGAGAAAAAGGGTTTGCTGGAGCCATTTAGCTTTAACTCCACCCTACCAATTTTAGTTTGAAACCCCAGGAATTTTGATATCCTTTAAATAAATTGCAGGCACAAAAACATTGTTTAGTTTATGCTATACTCATGTAGGGCATTTTTTCTAGTACCTACCATATGCTGCCTTTTTTATTTCTTTCTATTTTTTTTTTTCCTCTCTTTTAAATTTCACCATTTGTAGCATCTCCCCCTGACTGTTCTTGTTTGCCTTGGCCCTGATCCAAACAGTCATGAGAGGAAACAGCCAGGACACCTATTGACTTATATAAAAGTTGAATCAGGGCCATGGGCAGTAATGGATGTAATCTACTGAGCCTTTTTTTGAAGACTTTGAAATTAATATCAGTTCCTTGATGTACATGTTTCTAATATGACAGGTATATTTTAAATAGGACAACATTTATTTTTTCCTCTCTCTTCCTTTCTATGTGAAAATGTTGCTCATTATATAAATATACATTTGTAAAGACAGATGTATATTCAGATTCCATAAAAGAGAAGTTTTATAAGGAAATAATTTTGAGATTGAAAATTAAGGACAGTAGTTAAAATTGTTCCAGTTTAATATCTTCACTGCTAAACTGTGAGATTGACCCTTCAAATGATTCATCAGAGGTGTGATTTTCTTGAAGGCCAAGAGCACAAATCAGATGAATGCATGTTCCAAAGTCATTTGTAGACAGATGCAATTAAATTAAAATGGCATATTGCCTACCTCCCCGTAGCATCCAGAGACTGGAGGTGTCTCAGTTTTCTATACAGTTAATAAGAGTTAGGAGCCTCAGTACAGAAGCTAAAGCAGCCTTTGCATAAGGAGACACAACTGACATAAGCGTGTTCAGCATTCAGCTACTCGAAATTGCCCAAGAGAAAATACTGAATGCAAGGCATTGCCCCAGTTATTTACCCCTCACGTGGTTTCTGCCCATCAGTCTTGGCTACAAGCAAGGTTATCTTTCCCAATTTGAGATCAGCCTGGTATGTCACTTCACTGAAGACTTTGCCTTGTTTTTCAAAGTGACATTTGGAACCACAAGCCTTATTTAACGTAATAACTTGGTGGTTGAAGCATTACCCTGGAAAGTGGGAACCTGGAATCTATCTCCCTTTCAGCCTGGGGTTGTCCAAATGTATGAGCCATTAAAAACTGGCCAGAGAGATTATATGCCCAAAAGAGTACTATCCAGACATAGACCAACAATAGCTCTATTTTTGTATACAAACTTATTTATATTCGTCTTACTTCAGCTTATTTCCTTATTAAAAAAAAAAAGCTATTTTTTCCAAACAGACCTGTTTGAAGTTTGCCAAACTGTAACAATTGAACTTTTTTAAAGCAGAGATTTGATGCCAGAGGTGGTCTTTAAAAAAATAAATATTAAAACTACAAGAAGCTACACGTTTTGTAAGCTCCCTAAAAATAGAGAAACAAAAGGCTTAATTAAATTGGGCCATTTTAAAAAAAAACTTGCATTGGCTCAAGGAATTAACCTCACCCTTCAAGGATGAAAACAAGCAAAACCATTCAAGATTTGCACTAATATTTCAGTTGATAGAAGGAGAAAAAAAATGAATAGCTAAAAGTGTTATTTTTACCTCTTTTTGTGGCTGTTAATCACATGAGCAACCTCACTTCATTTTCTGAGTATTTCTATTTATAAGTGCTCAATATTGTAAATAAATGATACATAGCTTGGCCTACAGGCAACATAGCAAAGACATCTGGAAAAAAAGCAATTCTTATAAGCATACATATTAGTTTTTGTGCCTTTATTCTCATGTCTATCATGGTAAAAATGCACCCAAGCAAACAGTTAGTACTTTTTGGGGAGAACAGCAGCAAAGACCTAGAAAAGGTTAGAACAGTATGGTCAACTAAAAGAAGAAAAAAATCTCTTTAACCTCTTTTGGTAGATTCTTTGCATTTTTATATATCCTTTTAATTAGCTACAGTAATATTCAGCATTTTAAATATGCCATGTAGAAAGAATTAGAATAGGTGGAAGGTAACAGTACCCAAGAGGCAGTTTTTCATTTAAAGGCTCTATTATTTACAGGAAATATTATATTTTTTACTGTCCACATAGAAAATTTTAACAACTTTTGCAGTTTTAGGTGAATCCGAGTCAAGATATTTCTTCTGTAGAGAAGCAACAATTTATTCAGGGTCAGTTCAAAAGTAATTTGCCCATGATTGAGATGCTATAATGATTCATAGAAATCTATGGATTGAATGTCTTTCTTTTGTCCTCCATGGGCTGGCTCCATATTAGATTTCACCTCCAGTGACCTCTAGAGTTTTCTCTTTAGCTGAATCATAAGTAGCTGACGATGGAAATCTTATGGGCATGTTATGGAAAATGCAGTCCAGCTGTGAAGAGTGAGCCACAGAAAGGGACTTCCAGTTCACACTCTTCAGTCTTCAAGCTTGTTTTCCCTTCTCTCAAGCCTCACACATCTCAACCATTTTTCACCTAAGTGAAATGAGTTTTCACCTGTGAGTACAATGATTAAATAACCTCACTGGTTTAAAAATAAGTCTATGCATATTGATTACTCTTCTAACCCAAGCTATATCTTCTTCCTGTGGCCACTTTTAGTAGTCTGTGCAGAGTATAGCTGCAGATCTTAGTCTGGGAAACAACTTTGCATCATTATTTCTGACTTATGCCAGCCTTATAACCTTTATGTTCATTGGTTGCATATAAGTGCTGCCATTAGCAGCAATCCTGCAGTACACTTGTCCCTTAGGACCTTGTGGAGGGATCCCTGTTAGGGTTACTAATTGAAGGTGAAGCAGAAGGAATTTATTCAGTTCCTCCAGATCCCAATACTTTTATATATATATCTATAGTGCTTTTATAGAGTAGTTAAGTTCTACTAGATCTATGCTAATAACTAGAAACTTAGAATAAAAGCAAACTTGGAATATCATTCCATTATCCTGTCTCTGTCCACTGCCAAAGCAAGCATTACATCAGTTGCTATAGGTGCATATGTGTGCATGCACTCTCCACGTGCATTTACAAACGTGCCTTTATACAGGGAATATACGAACATATGTATGTGTGTATGGAAAACAAACTCAACATGTGGTGCTCAGACAGCCTTTCCTGCCATCTAACTATGGTAATGAATGAATCATAACTCCATCAGAAATTTCTGCTTTCAGGCTCATGGGAAATGTTCTGTTATTTTTGGCTTATGTCAAAGAAAAGCAGCATGATAAAAGAGTAGGTACAGTAAGGTCTGAGTTCATCTGCACACATCTTTTGAGATCTCTCTAGGCTCTGTTTGCTTTCACAGACTCAAGAAGCGTACTTCACATTTGCATTTATTGTGTTTTATCATACTGCAGATGTAAAGAACCCATTTAGGAGTGTGAAGTTCATGTATTTTATACATATATAGCAAGTATAACAATCTACACTTTGATTCTATGGTCTGTATAAATATTCAACAGTCAGAATACAAAAGCAGAAACTTCAAGCAAGTTATATAGAAAACTTAATATTTTACTTTATTTTTGTACCATTCTTCATCCATACTCAAAGGAGGGAACTTAATCCTAAAATTAAAATTGCCCAGAGCTTTCTAATCTGTCCTGTCACCCCTACAGAGATACCTCAATAGTGCTACCATCCAAAGAAGAAAACACACATAAAGGGCAGACAGCCTTAAGAAAATGGGAAATCTCACTTGCAAGATCTTTGTCCATGATGATGCTTCCTCCAAAACAAACTCACAAGAAATGCTAGTACAATGTTTTTGTTACTGAATTATATGCCACTCCTTCACCCAGCAGTTTAACCAGATTCTATCTGCCATCCTTTCACAAATCCAGAATACTAAAGACAAAAGCTTAGCAAGACAGATAATTTTGATCCAAATACTCCAGAATCTGGGGAAATAAAACTACAAGAAGTTTAGTTCATGAGATTGGCTAGAACACTCTCCTTGCTTGTCTCAGAATACCTTGCTTTTATAAATATGCCTCCTCCTATCCCTGCCCAAAAGTCCCAAGACAAGACAAGCACTTGCAGCTTGTTTTTTTTTTTTTTAAATTACTAAATGCTAGCAGTGAAAAAACTGGATTAAGTATCAGCTGGTGTCCCTTCCTGTCTCAGTCCTGGACATCGAAATTAAATATACTCCATCCTACCCCATGTCATATTACTTCCCCCACTCACTTCCTTCCAAGAAAAGGGTGTTCATGTTTACAATTGATTCAGCCCTCCTGTGAGCACTTGGGAGGGGTGTCGATTCAGATTCAGATGAGGTGGATCCCTTCCTGAAGTCCCTCATGAGGTTCCTGAACCTCCTTAGACCCAGCCTCAGGCAGGAAGACAGGGTGTGCAAATTTGAGGAGGGGCACCCATGAGGAAAGAAAAGTCTGATACCCTTGTTGTAATCTATACTGTCTTGTATTTTCAACAGACCATGCTCTAGATGCTTTATGGTGTCTAAAAACTCTCCAGAGGGGCAGCAGAATATTTTTCTAATATATGAAAACCTTCCAGTTGTGAAGAGCTACTCTAGTTTCACCTCACTGGGTCTCTTTCTATAGGGGTTAGGGAACAGAGGGCATTACTCAAGGGTAGAATAGGATGAGAGCTAAGAAATACTTTCTTTCACTACAAGGTTGCTGTTTGAAGCAGGGCATGAACTAACTTACAGGGAAGCGTTTCTAGTCCTGCTGTCAGCTGAAGTCACTGATAGAAGTTTCTCTACTCTGAGACCCAGCTTCTTCCCTGTCAAATGCCGGTGAACTACAAATGCAATGCTCTTACTGTGAGGTATGATGCAGTTAAGCAGTTCATGTGAGGATGCAAAACAGAGTTTCAGACACCTGTCTGGTCTATGAAGGTTGTTTCAGGGGGGAAAAAAAGAGTCTTTTGTCAGACTATAATAATAATTAGCAATTAGTGATTGCTAATTGAGACTTCAGGAGCAGAGAAGGATAAATAACATGAATCACAGCTAGCACCTTCTTCCATATCCACAGACCTATACAAACAGTACATCCTTGGCATATTTTATCATCAAATCACATACACAATTTCCAAGTTTTCTACCCCCTGGGCATGACTACAGCAGGGTCACTAATTATTCAGCTTTAAATCCCAGTCTGAGCACCTACTTTTATGAGTAAAAATCCACAGGCTAGTGTCTGGCACAATGGAGTAGGTGCACACAGTGAGATGGTGCAATAACCCAATCAGCACTAAGTCCTGCTAAGTCCTTTATTTCATAGGCAACGAGGAAGATTTTTTTATGACCTCTGGTAAAGAAGAGTGCTTAGATGAATCAACTTCAACAAAGGAGACACTGACTTTCAGTCCGAAGTAAGTCATCCCTGTATTCATGCTAAGGTTTGGGCATTTCTTCTGTGGCTAGGATAAAAATGCTTCTACACAAGGGCTCCATTCCTATAATTGTCAGTGGAATTTCAGTCTCCTTAATCCAGAATTGACTTTGGTCCGCAAAGTGCAAAAATAAATTTGCTCTTCCAGTTTTCAGCAGCATACCAGCCACCAAAAAAACCCGGTTCCTATTAATGATTAAAGGGGAAACTTTACAGTTCCTCTCCTGCACAGGTCTTTACAGATCTTTTTGGCATGACATTGAAAAAATAAAATAAAAAAAATTAATTACTTAACTGCAGCTGCTTTTCCTTTTGACTGAGAGCTATATTTTCAGTTAGTAAAGTTTACACATTTGAATTGGAAAAAAGTTGAAACGGGGTTTCGCTCCAGCAATAGAGTCAATATACAACATGCTCCTGCTTGCATGGAAGAAATAAGCGTGCAAAACCTACACAGAGAGCTTACACGGGTGATGAATGCTTGCTTTTAGAATCTGCCAGGGGGTGGATAGTGGTCAACAGAACTCACATGCAAACTGCTTTGTACGCCAGTTGTATCACTTTAGCCTTTAGATCACACTCTGTCTGAGGCTGCAGCCTGAGCTGCAGCGTTCTGTCAGTACAGGAACGTGGCATTCTCAAATACATTATTGGCACAGCTTTGAAGGCCTTCAAGGCTTTGATAAAACTAAACCAGCTATAGCATTAAAGAATAATTTGACAGAGCAACCATGTCTCCATTGGACAGTTCAGCTGGGACTGTTGTGGTAGTCAGGAATAATGCCTATTTTTATGCAGACTGACAGAGCTGTGCTGGCAGATGTCTCTGGTGCAGAGCTGGCCTCAAAGAAGATAAGGACAACTGAGAGGGAAGTTTATACTTGAAAACTATCCAGCTTTAATTACAGTGATTTTACAGTGCAAAATCTGAAGTGTTTTGTCTATTCTACTAAAGGAGCCTCAAGACCACCAAAGGCACTGGGAGCAAGCGGCAGGACACAGTTGGCCTTCCATATAGCTAAACCTTCTCCCTAAATGTGTGCCATGTCTTACTCTCTGGTGGGTGTTGCCCAACCTATGCTGTTCCTTGGAGATTGCCCAAGGACTTCCTAGGAGACTGTCAGTTGGCACAGATCAAAATCACACCAGGAAACGTGCTAACAATTAAAACAGTATTGGGCATCTGCAAGAGAATGCTCAAGGCTATGAGCAGGACCTGTTGAGTTTCCTAGTTCAGATTTAGCCTTTCTATGCACCACTGTAATAAGTGCACAAACTATACAGCACACAGTTTATCTTGGATATCTATAGGAAGTGTAGCTCACACTTGGTTCTTAGACACCTCTGTACATCAAGTAGCTCAAAGGCCAGTGAGCACTGCACTGGAATTCTAATTTCACATGATGAGCGAACTATTTTAAGTTCTTTTCCTGTTGCTGCACAGATACAGATAAAATACATGAAAGCAGTAGTGAAATATATGTCGTTTGAGATATCTTTATAATAATTAATTTACTTTACAAATAATGTTTCACGCACCCCATTAATTCAGATGCTGCAAGAAATCTAACATTATCAGCTGCACTTTCTCCACAAGAAGTATTTTTCAAACATACCTGGTAAAAGTGATTTTTTTCCTCTTTCATGGAGTTAATGAAATATTATATAATCATATACTTTTCACAAAACAAAATGCTCTGGGATAAAGATTTTTCAGAGCTAGAAGAGCCCACCTGCAGATGAAAACAGTGCTAGCGAGCAGTGAGAGCAACAGGTGGTCAGTTGTTGGGGAAGTGGTCCGTTGAAATGACTCTTTGCATGAAAAAGAGTCTAACTTCAGAATTACATACAGGTCTCCATGTTCATTGCATTTAGTTCTTGGCTTCCCAGATATACCAGCCACATACTGTAGTACAGAAATCTTGGTATGCTGTCACCTGCTGAGGTCATTTAAGATGCCATTGGAAAATCATCACTGCCTTGGTATCAAAGCTTGTAAACTGTGCTCCTCTGAGCCAAAAAGATTAGCCTGTGACTCAAAAGCACAGGCTGCAGATGTAGAGCACTTCTCAGAAAACAGAGAAATACAAAAACAACTAAGACTGGGGCAGATTTCTGTTCAACTGCTTCAAGACCTCAGTCAAAGCAGAGCCAGCTAAAGAGTTAAATCAGACTGGTAAGTACCAGTAAAGTTCTAATAAACCAGCCTCCAAGGACAGGGATTTCACTGAATGACCCAATTACCTAAGATGCTTGTTCTTTACTAAATTTCATAACTTCTGATTAACTAACAACTTTCAGAGATGATCCTTAAACACAAGATTTTTCTACCTAACTTCTGTAGACAATTTTTTACTGTGACAGAGTATAAAATTACTTTCTCCTTGTATTTCCACAAATAACATTTGAATTCTATTAGAATACTTTGATCCTATTGAATCGAAAGCATAAGATGATTAGTACCCAGGAAGCAGTTTTAATTAGTAGTATGGGTCTGTGAACATGATATACACGAAACGTAGAACTCAGGTAATATGATAAGATAGGAGAAGCAGAAAATTAAGTCAGGACATTATATTGTCCGAAGAGCTGAAACAACCATAGCAGTATACTATTATGAAGTATGAACCATCAGAGAAATAATGATTTAAAAGTATATTAAGACATTAAAATTTGTACTTGTGTTAGCACACTATTTAGGAGCCCTAATGACTGTATATTCATCCAGTCCTTCTGAGAAAGAATTCAGGAGATTAAATTAGCTGAAGACCAACCCAGAGGCAAAGAAAAAAAGAAAAAGAAGAAAAAAACCAACCAAACAAAAAACCCCCACAAAACCCCAAACAAACAAAAAAACACCCAACAAAAAAGCCCAAGCAAACAAACAAAAAGCCACAACCCCCCACACTAAATACCTTTCTTCTGTGTTAGCAAACTGAATCAGTTCATCAAGGGATTAGCAAAAAAAAATAGATGAAACTAATGACACCAAAAGCCTGACTATCAGGTCGAAGAGTGGTCAAAAGGGAAAACAACAGCAGTGAGTCACTGGATCTGCTCTCTCATCAGAGCACCCCAAAGTACAACGGAAGTTTGAGAGCACTGAGGTGATGAAGCCAGCACAACAGGCTTGATGTATGACAGGTATTATCCCAATTTTCAGCCTGATGCTTGCTTATTTATTCATAACCCAAGTGCAGAGGTGCAGGTCTTCTAGCACTAGAGTGCATTGCCAGGTCTGTGCATTTGAATGTCTCAGGTGACACACAGAAAAACAACATACTGAGGGGTCTGAAGGTCTTAAGTGGGCATGAACAGATCTATATGTACATTTTTGCTGTCAGACACGTGGGGATTTGTTGTTTCACCTATAGTTAGTTCACACCATCTCTTCAGCTGCATGGTGGCTTTGTTCTGTCCCTGTCTCCATCTCCTTAGCCCTGCCACTGTGTCCTTTGTGAAAGTGTGGCTGTTTGGGTGGCTTTGCAATAAACTTTGTGGCAGAAGACAGGGTGCCACTTTTGAAAGCCATGCTGTCTCATGACCATTTAAGTAAGTGTATTTGAAACTGTACCTTAAAACTCATGGAGCAATAATTCTCCAAATATATTCCTTGAGTACCCTAGCAGCCTGGTTATCCACTGCTTCTCAACTTGGGGACTCTTGAATAAAATAAAAAATTAAACAAGTATATGAACATCATCACTTTATACACAGGTAGCAAAGGTGCAAATGAGAGCACCAGGAACAAGATAATGGTTAAGCTCTTTCATTGAATTTCATGATTTTTTCTTTTAACTTTTACATGCTATGGACTTCAAACATTCTCTAAGCAGTGTCTCTGTTTTCCTATGAAGACAGTAGGATCAGCCCCTGCTGTTGACTAGGATCATTACAGAGGACATAGGAAGGGGTGGAGGAAGTTTTCTCCAGGGCAGTGCAAAAATTATCCATGGCACTGTACCAAATAGAAAGCCCATGGAGCTTCTCTGGACCAACAGCTACACAGCTGAAGCTCTTTCTGGCTGATCTAGAGATATTTACTTTGAACTACCAATTATATTTTTTTTGTTACTTGTCCACAAAAATTCACTTAGACTGAAACCTGGCACTCTAAGATATGAAATAGGAGTGTGAAGAGTTTCATCAAAATCTGTTAAAATGAAAAAGAAAGGAAAAAAAAAGATAAATATATTGCATTTAATTTTAACTTAAACATGCACAAACGAAAACAAACAGGCTTCCCAGTTTGAACTGTTTTCCCTCCCTCATGCTTGTCTAACTTAAACATGCTTTTATTTAAAACATATTTTCCAGACCCTTAAGACCTTTGCTTGAATTATGCATTTCTGGAATTTCTGATTTAAAATTGCGATGGCTGAGTAGCAAATACAGCAGAATAAGAACACAAGTCCTGTGCTTTTTATTTGTAGCATGTCTTATTACATATATCAATATTAAAATCTCTCTATAAAGTTTACCTAAGGATTGAAATAATACTACAGGTAAGATTTCCTCCCCACTGAAGCGTCCTGTCGGTTTTAGGTTGTGGCAGGCTATGGCACATCACAAGAGCAATGCCCCATTTTGTCATTAAACAGTCAGAGTGTTTCTTTAGGCCACAAGTCACTGTGTGGCTGACTTCAGTTATACAACTAATTAAATTGGTTTCACAAGCCTTATGCTAGATAAGTCCTCAAATATCTTTCTGGACTTGAACTGAGCTCAGCTTTATGCAGAGCTCCATCTTTAATTGACTGCCAGATCCACCATAATGGGAGAGTACTAGGCATACTGGGGAATTCCTAAGGCATGAACAGATCTTACAAAATATGTTAGAGAACAGATAAATAGTAAGAGGATGCCTCTTCAGGTAAGAAACATTGTATCTAAACATGACCACATTCATTAAAATATCTTGGATTAATGTAAATTTGTGTTTCACGGTTTTGGTGGGAGCATGACACAAACCCAGTTTTACTTAAACACAGAGTTGATTTTTTTTTCTCCCCTTTAATTCATTTAACATGTACTCAGTTTCATTATGGAGCAAATTTTGAATGAGTATAGATCCTGGGAGTTTTACCACCTAATTAAAAACATGTTCCTGTTCCACATATTGATGGGAAACTCATGTCTCAAAGGGTTAATTAACAGTCTTAACACATTCTGTATTTACCTCAAGGTACAAAGCCAAAAACATAAATAACGTCTTAGACGGAAACAGGAGGTGCAGATGGTTTTTGAATTTGGTCCTTAGTGCATTTGACACCAGCCAGAAATATATACTGTATAAAACCAAAACAATGACTCAGTAACCATACTTAATGTACAGTTATATTTAAAATGTTTTTCCCCTTTTGCAATTTCATATCTTATAGGCTTCTAAAACAATAATTGTAAGCTTGCTGCAGTCAGAGGTCTATAGAAGAAGCCTAGAGACAGGAGTGCAACAAGGATCTTGTAACTGAGAGAGTCAAATGACAAGTATGAAACTACACTGTTGTGTACATAACAGATAATCATCTGACAAAACCAAAATTAACACCGGGGTGACAACAGAAATTAGCACACTGATTTACCAGCTCTCCAGCTACAAAGCAAACACCCTATAAAATAGCACTAATTTGGCATTAACTTAAAATGAAGCAGAATTATTAACTCACACTACCAAAAAGTAGTGAAAAGTAAGAGATGACCTTTCTGAGAAGCAAATGCTTAAAAAAAGGCACATGAACCCTGCTAAGCCCACATAAGTCATGTTAGTCCCCCGTCATCAGCTCTCACTTACATAAATATTCTATTGAATCCAAATGGGGAAAGGACCTGGTAAAAGCCAACATTAATGGAGAGAGATGAATGAGACGATTGACTGAGGGGCTGCTAATTAGGTAAAAGTGTTTGCAGGTTTGAACTCACATACAATTGATATAGGACAGTGGCAGAGAAGGAAGCATGAAAAGAATAGAGAAGACAACCAGACCATCTCATTCCCTGTTGTTACCAGCTGTTCTGTTCCAACAACTAAGTGGCCTTGGACATGTCATGACATTTCTTTCTTCCTTTAGTGTCTCTTAATGGGATTTTAATTAGCCTCTAAAGGTGCCATGAAAGTGAGTTAATTTTTAACAGAAGTTTTGTAAGAGACCCATTTAGTGTAAGTTTACAGATTTGTGGAATGTCAGTTACACATGCTCTTCAAGTTAAAGTTGCAATTTAGGATCGCAATGGTCTTGGACATAAAACACAAGTATTCCTACAAACCACTCACAGCTAAACTAATACTCCACGTCAGAACTGCAGCTCCAGCTACATTGCCTGTCTTCCCACGTCAGACCATCTGCCTTAAAAGGGTGCTCCAGTCTGTGGTTTCAGAGCAGAACATAAACAATTCTCTATACCCTTGACTTAAAATTGAACAACTGGTTGTTTTTTATGAGCTGACTATTAGGCGCTGTGGTCCTATTAAGGATTCCTTGCTCATTAAGCTAACAGTTATGGAAGCACATATCTAACCTATCTTTAGCCTTTAACTCCTTCAGTAAAGAAGCAGTCTTGATCCTCAGTGTCCAGAATCTGAAAACTAGGTTCTGTAGTTTGCCAGCTCCTCTCAGAAGTATGTTTTTTTATTTAGAAGCAATCTGCTTCTAAATCACTAAGACATCATCAAATGTTTTGTGTAGGTAATGGCCAATCATCTGTAATCTGACACTTAAGAGGAGGAGATTATATGGATGATACCTCCAATAAAAATGCGGAATGCAATATTCACATTTTCATGCTTTTCCAATTTTGTGCCAAGTACTTTGTGTTCCAGCATTAAAGACATATCTGTCAATGAGAGGCTTGCTTCTTCCTCTATACAGTAGTTGCTTCTTTTTGCTTTATCCAGAAAATGATAAAAGCATGGCAGCATGCCCTAGCTGGAGTCAGTAGTATTCATTGAGAAAGCATTTTTCTACTTCTTCCAAGAGTCGGAAAGCACTCTGGGAGCGTGGTTTGGGTAACATTAGTCCTGGATGTCATGGCTAAGGTTCAGGCCTCAGTTTCCCTGTAAAAGGTGAAGCTGAATCCAACAAATATTATTTTCAGCTGCCATGCCTTCGATGTGGAGGCTCACATTGTCTCTGCCCTGTGCCTGTTCCAGGGAACTACCTGCTATTATCCTCCTTTTTCCTTCTCTCACTTCCAGCTGAGATTCAGAGCTGTCCCAGGGGAAGCTCAACTCCTTGCCATCCCTAAGATGGCAAAGTTGCCCCACTTGCAGGAAGTAATGCTGCAGTGCTGTAGAAACAATACAGCAAATTATGAAAGAATTTGTAGGAGAAAAGAGATTTTATTTTAAAACAAAACTGATTTCAGACATACACTCATGCTCCCACCCACACTAATGAATGCTAAGGCTTGTTGTACATGAGTGGTCTGCCCAGCACACATGCATCCAGGTGCTCATGTCCTGGTGTCCTGTCCAGGCTTCTCTGCAGTGACACAGAGGACCTGTCAACTGTCAACTGCTCATCATGTCTCCTCCCACAGTTGGCAACCTGGTGCTGGTTTTAGATGTGCCTTTTTACGGGCTTCAGGGGACAACATCAATTAATTTCTCCATCCTGTTCCCTATTCCACCTCTGTGAGTCATCAGGATTTGCTCACTCTACTTTGTCTTGCAGTCTGGGTGTCTTGAAAAGCTACACAAGTGTGATAGGATCCTGATGACCTGCTAATCCAGCTGCCATTCTTGTAACCCTTCTCCAGCTGTCTACTCATGTTGGTATTTCTGCAACCAGACTTACCCATTTACTCTCCTGAGATGCTCATTTTAACATTTCTAGTACGATTCTCCACGTTCTCCACCAGCTTTGGTGGGTCATTTCTAACCAGTATATGGAACTTTTTCTGTTGCAACCTCTGAGTAACCAAATTGCTTTGGTTAGCAGTATTCAACCTTTTTGGTTATGTAGAAGGGAAGACGATAGAGCCCCGCCTGATATTCTGGAAATACCCACAAAGGATACAGCCCCAGTAAATTATGTCAGCTGGTGACGCTGAATATATGGGAAATGATGAGTAAATTTGATGCACCAGATAGAACAACACTCCATAGCCAGAACAAGGGAATACAATGAGATTAGAGGTAATGAGTATGGGAAGGAAAACAGCAAGCCTAGTACAGAGCAAGAGTTCTTTCTATTCCAGGTTAGTCCCTGAAAAAGATGAAAGAAAGAAGTGATACCAGGTGAAGAACGAAGTGTGGGTGAAGGAAAATTCCTTTCAACCGGAAATATCTGTGAGCACTCTGGAGGGAAAATGAATTTCTCACTAAGGGGATTGCAACTTTAAAATAGAAAAAGATTAGGAAACAACATTTGTGGCAAACAGAAATACAAACTATTGAATATTTCACATATGACATTATCTCATACAACTGTTCTTCATCAGAATATCACAATAATAGAGCCAGAACCACCAGCTCAATGGGGTTTTCAGGATGAGGACTGCTGGAGGCATTTATATAGGAAGCCATTCACTATTCCACCCATAGTAACAAATATTCATATTCTTGTCTGCCAGTAAATACCTTAGGGGCTCCATGTGGGACCTAAGTGCACACCTGAAATTTAAAAAAAGTGCTTTTCTGAACAGTTGTGTCCTTCAGCACAAGTCAAAGTCCTCTACTGTAATGTATAGTGCAATATCTAGGTTTTATCTGGGTCCTAGTGCTGCTGTAAGATGTATAGAAATAGAATGCTTACAGTGGGTCAAGTGTTACAATTAGTGAGGACAGGAGAAAAAAGGGAAAAAGGGAGGAAAAAAGGAAAAAGGGAAAAAAGGAAAAGTGAAGTAAAGAAAATATGAAAGCAAGATAATGCAGCAGAAAGGTAAGGAGCAGAGAACACAAAGAGGGAGAGAATAAGCAATTCTGTCTCTTAACCCTCTGAAATTAACCCTGTATCCCACATCTATTACAGCATCTCTCAAGTGTCTTGCTCTCCCCACTCCCCAGCCACCACTTAAGGCAAATAATTGCTTCCCGTTCCCCTCACCTAGTTAGTTTTAGTTGAATTCAGGTTTTCCCAGCCTGTTTAGCTCACTTGAACCTATCCAACAAAAATACAGGCATATTTATTCAGGATAATATAGACATTTCAGTACTAACTGCTTAATTTCAGGGTTCATTGTTGCTACCCACCAAACCTTATGCATTTCATACTCTAATAACTGAACCATGAAAATTACAGCTAATTTTGAAACACTGCTGAGGATGGATGGGAGAGAGGAGGAAAAGAACCCTGGAATTACAAAATTACTAGCATAGTCTGGTTAGAAAAGTGATGATTTTCCACATCTTGCTTTGTAGAAAGAATACATATGAATGCAGTGACTTTAGGTGTGGACACTTCTTTAGGTGTCCACTCAGGGTTGCTGATCTTGTTCAGCTTGCTGCTTCTTTACTTTTAATACCCTTCTTTACCAGTTTGCTTAACTGCTATATCTAGGAACATTTGACAGCCTGAGCAACACAGACAGAAATCTGTTGTGTCGAAAGAGTAAACCCAATCTGTTTTCTGCAATTGATTAACCATTTTTTTCCAGTCTAGGGTATGAATCCAAAAGATAGCATTCTGAGCCTAGTCTGACTTCATCCCCATGTGTACCAAAGACACTTCATGCCTGATGGGAAGGAAGACAGTTACACAAATTGAATTTAAAAAAAAATAAATATCTAGATGAAAGGAAAAAGAAGATGTCCATTTTGTTATATATAGAAGTGAGGATAAAAAGTGAAGAAAATATATGGTGTTAAATATGCAAATTGCTCATTACTTACATTCTTTAAATAATCCCTCTTTTTTAAAAAAGAAAATTATTATTCACCTCTTCCAAGAAGTGACTTTTTTGTACCTAGAAATCACAGACCATATCCTTCTTGTATCCATTTCACAGTGTTTCCATTTCAAGGCAGAATAATAAGAGAATATATTCCTAGAATGATGGGAAATGATCTCATAGTACGAGACTCTGTGCCACAACTTCTCTTTAGCTCCAGAATTTTTAACAAGCCCTGCAAATTAGGTTTTGTTGTACCAGGAATGTTTTAATTTTGTATTTTACTTGCTGTGAATGAAACTAGTGTCACTCCCTGAAAGTTCAAATAATCTGACTTCCTGAAGAAAAATAATCTGGGAGTAAGTTATAGCACTTCTGAATCAGCAGTTACAGTTCTCATATTGGAACAGCATCCACAGTCTCTGCCCCTATTGAGCAAATGTATTACGGCCAGACAATCTTAGGCTGGTCCAAAGACCAATGAAATAAAAGGAAAACCTCCTTTCTATTTCTATTAGCCTTGGATTCAGCCCTCAGGCATTGAGTCCAACCCTAGTCCAACCCCAGCTTATGCTCTCTGCTCTGTCTAACCACACACCATTCCAGCTCCAGGTACTGCAAACCTGAGGCGTTGAAGGAGGTACTGAGCTATTTCCCCATTTAAACATTGCAAAACATAGTGTTTGTGCATGGCTTTCTGCCAGCCTCTGTCCCCTAGGGAATTTCACCTCTATATTTATATCAGGATCAAAACTTCAACTCAATAGTGTTGTAAGGAAATACTTTCTTGTTTTCTCAAGTATCTGAATCTCTTAAGATTTTTGAACTGTGTCGAAAAGGGAAAAATAACTTCTGTGAAATAATGGAAATATCACTTAAGTAAGTGTTCGGTCCAGAATCTTGGAATTGGGTCCAAAGGAAAATAAGATTTTGTATCTTAATATTAGAAAAAAAAAAAAAGATTGTGCTTTATTTCTTGGTTTGCCAATGGAAAAACAAACAAAAAAGCCCCAGCCAGTCCATTCAAATGTACATTATGTACTCATTCTGAGTAGTGTGTGCATGCCAAGAACATTTTCTACTATACAATTCTCTTACTATGTATAACTGTATGTTTCATTTTGCCTAGAAATAACCTCACAGCATCACACAGTAGAAAAACAATGGCAAGAAAATTAACTACCCACAAATCAACATTTCTTGGGAAATCCAAGTCTATTTTTAATGTCATATTTGTCCCCCAACCATTGCTTCATCAGCACAATAAACATTATAATTTGTGGCTCCCAAAAAAACCTAAAAAAAACGCTACCTGGGCAAAACCTTATTTATGCAACTCTATAAGCACCCAGAGCAGAACATGTGTATCAATAAATATAAGTAAAACAGTAATAAACAAACCAATAGGTTGCCTTCACTGTTTTTACTTATGCTATACTGTGATATTATCTTTTGGTATATAGTGCAACTAGAGGACACAGGAATCAAAGTTCTTTAGTTAGTTTGCAAACTCCCACTCATTGCTGCAAGCAATTTTCTTGTCTGCCTGATGTATTTATTTTTTCTATAACAAAATACACTGTGTGAGTTGTCGAGGAGGCAATCTGCACTGCATTTCACTACTAGTATGTGTAGTGTTTATCCCAGTCTTTCCTAGCCAAGATAAACAGGCCATATTGAGTGACAAACCTGAAGCACTGTGTTGATTTAGGATTATATGCTTCATCAGCTTAAACAGCCACCAGAAATAAACCTGATGCCCAGAGCAGCCAGGGAGAGGAAGCAGAGCTGATGAACGGATGGAGTACGTAATAGAAATGGCTACACAGAAAGATGGTCTAAGTTTTATCAGGGTGATGAAATCACAGTAAATAAGTAAAAAGACTCAAACACTTATGTGCCTGTTGTCACCACGATCAGCCTGTTGTCAACTATAATCAGGTTTTATGTGATATTTTGACTTTTCACATAGACATTAGCATCCACTGTCTATGAGATTTAGTTTCTTACTGGATCAAGCTTATGCTGACCATGAGCAGGTTTTATTTATTTTCCTAATTTAGCTTTCTAGAGAATTTGGTAAGAGTAAGCTTTGACATTTTCTTACTTTGAACAGTCAAATAGAGATGGTCAAACAACCCTTATGGAAGCCCTTCAACCAGAGAGTTCAACAAGGCCATCAATACTAAAACTCTGCTCCTCCATTTCTTCTATTTAGAGAACATAGAGTGAAAAAAAATGAATATTTCTCCTCCCAAAAGAACTGTATTATCCTAAAACCACAACAGAGGAGAATTTCTTCAAAGTCTGAAGGGGTATTTTTTAAGGTAAAAAAAGTTTATGAACCAATGCAGAGCAGTTTCCTGCAGTTACTCCTAAACACGACACTTTAATATGTATGTGTTGCTTGCATAAAAGTATATAGTCAGAGATAAAACCTCTGGATAGAGAAACACTTTTCTCCACCTTTTGAATACTCTGGTTAATATCTCCCTCCAAGCAGTGAAAAACACCCTAGATTCCTTGTTCCTAACCTAGGGTGCTAGAAATATGGAGAAGAAAAGGAACAGAGAAAGTCACAGAAAATCAATAAAGTTCATCAAATGTCCATTGTAAAGAAACAGACTTTCTAGTCTCTCTCACCCTCTTGTTTTCCCAGATTCTGGTATCTCTAGTTCTTTGGTCTGAAGTACATGTGGCTGACTGCTTTTGAATTTCCTTTGGGAAAGCTGAGAAGCCCCCTGCTCACCTAAGTGTGCAGCATATCTTAAACAGTACTACACCTCACCTTGGTTAGGTAAAGTCATGCCAAGGTAAATGAGTATCTGTGCATTAGGCTGTAAAGCTGCCTGATCCCACCTTTCTTTTTAGGGTGGAAACAACTCCTAAGGAGAAAAAAATTGCAAAGTGGTAACAAAAATGCAGACCTTCAGCATTTTGAGTAGAGCCTAAATACTTCCGTAAGAATATTCCCTTTATTTAACTTCAGCAGACACCCCCTTACTTGGCAACTCAGTGTAAGATCCTGTAGAAGAGAACAATGTTGTTGGTTTACGAGGAAGAGTAGGTTATTTGGATAACAGAGTTGCAACTTGAAGACCTTTCTGAGGGGACCCCAGCTCTGGCTAGAGGCCCAGCAGGATATTGTGGCTGTGCCTGGTTGTTTAAGGGCAATCAGTGCACGTGTGGATTTCTGATGTGAGATCTGTTAAAGTTGTTATCCCCTTCCCATGAACAGCTCTCTCTTTTTATTCCTTTGCCTTATTTCCTCTTTCTAGCTGCATATGACAATGGTCAAGAATCAAGAAAGAAACCTTATCTTTTAATGCAGAGCAAGAAACACTACTGGTATGAGGAAAACAGCACTTCCCATAGAGGTGGTCTATTTCTCACCCTCCTTCTCACTGAGGAGAGTTTTCCCTTGTTCTCTTCCTGTTCCCACTCACGGCTGGCTGACTGGCCAAGCCTGTTTTAAAGGTTAAAGTGCCGGTATCTTCACATAAGGTCAGTGGTATTTACAAATGTAGCTCATTTTGACTCAGTTTCCGATGAGAAAACATGGTTATTTCTGAAAGCTGCTAAACCAAGCTTTCCCTGAAAAGAACAAATGTTCTTCTATGTCAAATTTACATTCTTCACTAAGTACAAAACCACATCTAAAATACTGTATTTCTTTTAAAGGGAAGGTGAAACTGGGCTGCACTAAGTTATTTCATGACATCGAGAAGTAAGAATAATATAGAAAAAAGACCTGACCACGAATTTATAGTACTTTTCTCCCAGTACATGTGTGACTCGTAAAGAGTTGAAGTTGCCAAGTCAAACACTCAGAAAGTCAGAAATGACAATATACCTGACCTTACTTTGGTCTCCCTGTGAATATATATTATGATGATTACACAGTCAGGTTTGGTGTTGTTTTTTTTTTTATTATTTGGTTGGTTGGTTTGGTTTGTTTTTTGGTTTTCTGTTGTATTTTTTTTTCTGTTTTGGTTTGGATTTTTTGTTGTTTTTTTTTCTGGTTGTTGCTGTTGTTGTTTTTTCCGAATGGGTCTTTGCCTCATTTTGTGAATTGAAATGAAAACGGCTCATAGAAATACAATGCTCAATTAGCTGTTTTGACTTATTTTTCAGCGTGTGATTACGGCCTTTACATTCTTTGGTTTATTCAAAACCTATTCTCAGGATAGCTTTAATAATTTCCTCAAGATTTTTTGTATCATATTCAATACAGTAGTAACTGAGTGTTTCATACGTATTAATTATCTTCACAATATAGTCTCCATTTTGCAGCTAATATGATGGTAGAAATTTTATTTTTTTAATTGTGACACCTGGAAATTAAGTTTTCACAAAACTTGCATGCCCACAGTACAGGCCCTATTGCCTTCTGCTTCACCCCTAAACAGTGGAAATAAGAAAAAAAATTCTCAGTCATGTTTGATAATGTCTGGTTTTAGTGACTGTCATCTCACAGGAATTCTGGAGAGATGGACAGAGACTACCTTTTATCTTTCAGTAGTCCTCATTTAGTGCAGATGATGATATAAATGTTGAATCCACATCCAAAGGCACATCCTGCTTGACTTCACAGCTCTGGTGCATCTGAACAACAGCCATATCTTGTGTGCTGAAAAATGCAAGGGACTTGTGACTTAAAAACAAACTACGTGCTTAAAATACAAGTGTGTGACCTGAACTGAAATTGTACATGCACTCTCAAACTTCACTTTCATAATACTTGCCTCAAAAATCTTAACGATGTTCTTTTAACATGGACTTGCACATGTAGTGCACATGTATAATACTTTTAGTGGGAAATCTTGCTGAATCTTGCAGCCTCACTATTGCACAAACTTTTTTAACCAAGCAAGAGAAACGTGAAACTGGAGTAAAATCTGGTATGGAATAAAAGCAAGAGAGGCAAAATTATATTCACCAAGGATTAAGTTAATCTCTGTAAAATGCCATTATAAATCCAAACACTATATTAATGCCAATGTTTCCTACTTTCAGAGTCTAAATAACATTTAATCGATAAAAATATCTTGTGATGAGGATGTAGAATTGTACACTACTTTTATTAACTAGCTACTATTTTTAAACCTTCTCTATTAATACAAAATAAAGCTTAAAATATCATATTTTTTTAACACAATGTGAAATCCAGTGTTACTCCACAAAATGTATCTCAGCTAAGCCAAATGCTGGGTTTTTGACATGAGTAAGAAGCAATTGCCATTCGTGGTTCATTGCCTAAACTGAGTTTGTGTCTATCCCAAGGAAATGCACCCAATTAAATTAACAGTGCATTCATACACTCCTTTCAGCTTAAAGAAGTCTAAGTAACACATAAATATGAATTCC
Organism: Pipra filicauda; assembly: GCF_003945595.2. Classification (NCBI taxonomy): domain Eukaryota; kingdom Metazoa; phylum Chordata; class Aves; order Passeriformes; family Pipridae; genus Pipra; species Pipra filicauda. The sequence continues at coordinate 1,983,123 of NW_024104665.1, read as the reverse complement.
CTTGGATTTCTTGTGAGGTACCATGGCACTTATTTAAAAAAGTGTAAAGAAAAATTCTGGTAGACTCTATAGAGGCACCATTACAGAGGTATAAACTTGACTATCTTGGACTCCAAATGCAATTAAGAAAACTCCTAAGAAAATTCTTCCTATGATGAAAAGAAAGGTGCCAAGTGGTTCAAAGTTTCGAAGAGATTTTTCCAACATCTGTAATATTTAGGCAGCACTCAATCCCTTGGGAAAGTATAGGAAGATTTCTATCGTTGTGAGAATAAATATCTTTCAGAGCTTCATAGGGAAAATACAGCGTGGTGTCCCTGGAGGAGTCAGAGGCTGCATGCTGTTGTAGCCTGTTCCAGCAGAAGGATCCAGGGAGACCTGTGTAGCGCCTTTTTCCCCAGTGAAGGCATAAGCATAGTTGTATGAAGTTTTTTACCATACACAGTAAAAGGCGTGAACTCCTACCAGAGTCTCAGATCTAAAATCTTCTGAACCCAGACGCAAACTGAATGTTAAAATTGCTCCTCCCTTTGTAACTGGTTTAACAGTTCTTTCCCCATCTCACTGCAAATATCTCTGCAATTCAATTGGTTTTAAGTTTAAAGGGCAGAATTTGAGTCTGTGTCTTTGGGGGTCTCTGAAAAAGTCTGTCTACCTCTGCATACCTGGAATTTCTTACGAAGATATGTTAGCTAGTTCTCTGTTACTGACAGTAGAAACTAATAGTATATGAATACTAATCATCACAAGAAAAGTCTGATTTTCACAATGAAATAATAAAAAAAAGCCCATAGTTTTTGGTAAGAATTGCTTAGTATGTATTTATTTAGCCTGACCAAATGGAAATGATATTTTCAAACCTGATAAATTCTTTTCCAGCTGCAGCGATAGGCTGCTGCCCCTACGGTGGTCATTGCTGGCACACACGAAGCATGCTAGTGACTGACCCACTTGTTGCAGTGGTCCAGCACTGTGGTAACTAAACTCTGGGATAAAAACTCAGGCATTTTCCAAGCAGGAGGAAAAAGGATGGATATCCAGTCCTTACAGCATAATTCCAAAGTAGTGTTGTGAAAGACTTAACAGCAGGAGCTGCAATTCGTTTTCTTCCCATGACTAGACTAGCCCATGCCTTGGCCATGTGATATTATAAACAGCATTTTTTTATCTGAAACACCAAAGCATTAGGAACATGTTTTCTGCTATTCTGAAATGTAAGACTCCCCACTGACATTACAATATTGCAGCTGTCAAATCACTGGGTTCTTTCTTCACCAGAGTACAGTGCTAATAATCAAAGATTAAACAGACTATGCTTTAATATCCATAAGAATGTGGAAGCAGCTAGGAAAAGATGACAAACTATTTTGTTAGTGTACATGCTGAATGTCACACCAGACTCCAGCTACGGAAATACTGCTCAATTGGAAGGGAACTGCAGACACAACTGCACCAACTAGGTAGGTTAGATATGACCCCATCAGACAGCTTCCCAGATCTTTACTCATTTTTAGAACCCAACTGGGACCAAATGTTCTTAAGCTCTTGGAATTTCTGAAGAAGTGTTTTTTTGATTCCACTGTTCAGCTAGGATGGGAAACAGAAGTGCTGAAAGCTACAGGAAAAACGCTGCTCCAGCCCAGTTTTACAGTCTCAGAAAATCTGGACAGCTTTTATAAACTTTGAATCAGTGACTGCAGCTCTCTCTGAACCAAACCTCTGAACTTGGAAGTCTGGCCAGGGTTCAGATAATTTGTTGACTTTTTCTGTGAGACAGTTAAAACAATGAACATACATGTCTGCCCAGTTACTATCTGACACAACATAAACACACAGAGACCACTCCCTCCTCACCTGGAGAAGGCAATGATACTGTCATTGGGGTCATTTTCCTACTCCTCAGGGAACAGCCAACACCACATTCCATTTGAGCTCAGCAGTTCTGGCTACATGTATCCATCTCTCCTGCCATTCTCTGCCAAAAGAGAGTGAGTGCAATCCACCGTACAGGGCCTTTGAGTCACAGCCCTGCAATATCTACTGAAATAGAAAAGGTTGGTAAAGACTTTCCTGCCAGTCTGCTTGCATCAACAGGTCCTCCAAGCCTGGAACAGTTTGTCCTGGACATCCTTTGTCCTGTCCCTCTCAACACAGGGACATGAACACTTGAGAGGCCAGGTTCAGAGAGCTGTCCTCTCAGTGAGGCATGACCAGCATCGAATCACCACTGCATCATCTCTCACTTCAGGCTTGAGAAACACAAGGGGACTTTGAAAGCTGAAACAAACAAGCAGCCTAAAACTTTGGTCCAAATTTGTACCAAATATTTGCACACTGATGTTTATAAAATGTTCTACCAAGAGCTTGCCTTTTTATTTACACATGCACAGATTGATGAAACAAAAACAGATAAATAGTTCTCTGCCAAAGCGACCAAAGTGGGTAAAAGTCAGTGCTTATCTTTTTTTTCTTCTATTAAATCATGAAGAAATAACTTGAATAACACTCAACAGTTGTACACATACAATTTCTACAATATTCCATTATTTTAATAAAGAGGTCATTGTGCATTGAGTGTAATTACTAGCTCAGGACAAAATTAGCTATGCTGACTTAATTGATGCTATTTACTTCTGCAGCTCATTGGCAGCCAGCCATTTTTTATGAATACCAGTTCTCCAATTAATCATGATTTTCCCTCAGCTTGCCAGAGTTTTCTGCACTGGCAGCTGCTATCTGGTAACAACTATCATACATATCAGTAAAGAGCAATCTTCAAATTTAAGGAAGTTTTATCACTCAAAGCAATATCCTAAGGCATCATCTGAAGCCTCTTTTACTGTCATTGACTTGATCAGATATTAGTGACAGTCAGTCCTCTTGTTCTCTCTAGTGATGCAGTACATCACACAATAGCTACTAAATAACCCACCTCAGCTCTTGATAATCACTCAGGTACTACCTATTAAAAAAATGGCATGTATTTCTGATTAATCCCTTTTCCAGCTGTTCAGCAGTGTCCCAGGGAAAGATTGGAAGACCGAGGTGTAGAAGGTCACTGGGAAGAAGTGTAAGAAAAGTGTTGCTTTTCTAAATCCAAAAATTTCTGAGGCCCATGCTTGTTCCTCTCAGACACTGCTGCAGGAATGAATGGTGCTATAGTTTTCTACAGGAAATCCTCAAACCCTCTCATTCTAACGGCATGTTATGATGATCCAAGAAGGCGGTATTTGCAGAACTGAAAACCAAGAAAGAGTACATAGTATTTTGCCTTTGAAGAAATCAGCTGGATGTGGGCCCTCTTTTGACTCACCTTCAGCTTCCTATGTCTGATTTCTGTTCTTGTGGGCCTGGCTAAAATAATATTTTATTATTGTTGTTGTTATTATTTCACTGTTTAATGACTAACAGATGTGAACTGCTTCATCCCACTTCCTGTCACTGCATATAAGAAAGCAAACATCTCTCTTTAGCTCACATACACAGAGCTGGAAGCACCACCTTCTAGAGGTCTGGCAAAGGAGAGAAAATGTGTTTACTTATACATATACACACATATACATGCATATACATGCAAACATATACATAATTATTTATTCATGAAAAAATGTAAGCTGAGCAATGCATTGATCTCACAAAGAAATTAAAGAGTAAAATTATATTTTGCAAATGCATGTACTGAATCAGAAACATTACTTAAGTGACCATATGCGTCCAGATCCTATTGGGACTTATCCAACTCAGTTTGGGCCTGGTGGAATGAGGGTGGAAAAAAGCTGAAGCCAAGACATTCCCTTTCCATTAGCTGGAAAAACTGACTAAGAGGAAAGAAAACAAGACGATGCAAACTGCATATCCTCTGTTAAATTTGCTGCATAGAAACATGTTGTGTGTCAGGCCACAGGAAAATTGCTTGCTATAACACAGTTAGATCTGGACTCTCTCTGCAAAAGACCCAGGCTAGCTCCCTGGATTTTGCTAACCCTTGGTGCTTTAGACACACTCTATTCAATTACTACTGGAAAAGAACATGAAACTGGTGCTAAATCTAAAAAGCAATAATGAATGAACACATCTGTGGCCCTTTGCTAACTTTTATATTCTTCTCAAATTTTTTTGTTAGATTACAAACACACACATTTCTGTGTTGGCTGTATGTTGGCATATACATATATTCCAGTACATATATATGTATTCTTAAATCTATTATTATAGATTATTATAGATCTATTATATACGTATTCTTAAATCTATCATAATACATTATTATTATTATAAAAGTTCATGGTCTGTTTAAAGTTACACACAACATGTTTAATGTTGTCTCTATTCTAATACACTGATCAAACCAAACTAATATGAGAGAAAAACTATTAAAAATCTGTTTTTTGAATATAACCAAACCGCTCCTTAGAGTGCTTACATCACCTCTCTGCTGGAAAGTCAGCTGAGCTGGAAAGTATGATAAAATCTGTGCTGTACACACTTTTCCCCTGTGTAGTCTGAACTCTGAATTAGGCCTTACAATGAAAATAGAGAAATACTGAGTTACAGTTTATAAGGCATAGAGTGAAGGTGCAAAAAAGAGGCACCTCTCTTTGCACCTCTCTGTGTTATTAAACACCATTAGCCTTTGGGAGGAGATTTGCAAAGTCACTGTACTGTTCCAGCTTACCTGCAAGTGGTCACATTAATCACAGATCTTATTCCCATGTTTGCTAAATTGTAATTTTTATTGGTTTTCCCCAGGTAATTCAGAGTTGCTGAACATCTTTGGCACTGTTGGTGTGTCCCAAGAGAACTGCTATGGGTTATCCTGTTTCCCACTCATTAGGACCAGGGATGACTCCAGAGACAGCCAGTGACTTTCTGATGAAATGAGAAATGATCACTTGTGGAACGTACCATATTTCACTTAAAGCTGATGAAGTGTTTGCTAAGTCCAGTATATGGTCCTGGAGTCTGAAAGAGAAGAAATCATGTGGGAAATAAGGAGAAAGTGATTATGGATAGAAAAGGAAAAACCAGAAAGACACCTCTTATCTCCTATGGAATCTCATGGCATCTGACCCAGGACATACTCCACCTGACTGCTGTTTTGACAGAAAGGCTGTTATTCCTCCTGCGAGTCCTGAGCACCCAGGTCAGCATTTGGGATCCCTGGCTCTCAAGGCAGAGTTTCCTAAGCTTCTGCAAGTGATCTTGAAGCCCTAGAGCCTGAGCTTTAACAAAAGCTCATCTCTACTTATCACTGTGTGCCTGGAAAGCTAACTGGAGGAGAATCAAGCCTTCAGGCAGTCAAATGAAATGATGAACATGGCATAAAAATATGGATGAACTGGAATAAAGCAGGACTCACCTGGTACTCTGAGAAGCAGTACAATACATTTTACATCTGTCTTAAACGTCTTAAAATCCATTCTTGTAGAAGTTTGTTCATCATTTGAACCTACTTATAAGAGATCTAAGAAAATCACAGATCTCGCTCTGCTTTATGTTCCATACAATAGATTCTGCAGTTATATATCCTGTTATGAAGTCAGTGTAAAATACATTTATGGATGTGGTGAACTTTTTCTAGTGATGCCAAAACATTAACTGAGACAAAGTAAAACATTTCACCTTATAGAAAATAGATGTGTTAAATAAGGTCATAAAAGGAGGTAGAAAGCAAAGGACATTTAATTTTATTTTCTTATTGCTAAGCCATTTTCACATTAAGGCAGCTGGTCTGCCTGGCACTTTCACTACCAAATTCCATTCAAAAGATTCTCATGATCAAGATTTGTCAGTTTATAATTTAGTTATGGATTGATTTGGATGTGATCCTTTCCTCAAAACCTAAGCATCACTTTTATACATTCCTTGTGACACTATCCAGATAGGCTCCCATCAGCCTACGAGCCACATTTGTTTCTATAATAATGCATGTTTCAATAGAAACTGTTAAATACATATATATATATATATATATATGTTTGTTTGTTTGTTTTTTTTGCGTGACCAATACTAAACATTTGCAACTAGATACATCCATTACATTGCAGAAGCCTAGTTCAGCATTATTATCAATGTCTTTTTCTATGACCTTGAGTCAGATGGGAATTTAGAGATATGCCAGATGTTTGGAATCTCAGCTGGAGATGCAGGGAGTTCTCCTCTCTGCTAAGGAGTGAAATAAGGAAGGGTGGAATTTCAAGCATTTGGCAGTGTGTTTTGTTCTGTATGACACAATACTAATTGAGATAAACAGATGCACTCCAATAACATGTCTTGCCAGGTCAACTTTCAAAGACTAGTGTGAGAGAATATTCCAGTCAGCAAAACTTTTCAATGTTTACCTCTGATTATATGTTTCATTTGAACTCATTTTAATGGAACTTAAAAAAGGCTTTTCTAGGTGAGGTTGACACAAAAAAAGTGGTTAAGTACCTTTCTGAGACAGGGCCAAAACTGAAATAAGCAACTAACAATTAAAAAAAATCCCATGTAATGTATAACACATTCCCATTCCACTCATGACTTGTTTAGACATACAAAAATATTGTCCAAATACTCTGGCTGCCTACACTAACACAAGGTTCAAAATATCCTGTTAAAAAAATAATAATAATTTTTGGATACCCTGCAAGTTTCCAAGCCATATTTTACTGTGGAGGAGGTACAACGCATGGGAATTTTTTGTTATATTTTCTTTTAATGAGTCCTGTAAGCAATTGTTTCACAATACAGTCTGAAAAGCTAGAACAATTAAATGACTACAGATGTGTCAAATGATGCAGGAAAACCATGAGACACTTCCAAATGAGTAGGCGGAGGGTGTGAGGAGACCATATCCTGTAATATATGAATCTCAGATTCTTTGGCATGCAGCTTATTTTTATGGAAATGTCCCAGTAAGCCTGGAACAATCTAATGGTTTTCAAAATATTTAAAATCACCAGCATAAAAGTGCTGTTGAGAACAATCTTTTTATGCTGCGGTGATTTTGAATTGGCCCAGGAACAGCATATTAAAGAATATGCAAGAGCTAAAAGGACCAAATTATAATTGCATTTGCAAGTTGTAGGTGAGAAACAATTTCATAAAGATAACTGAGTTCATTAGTGCAAGGGGCATAGAGGAAACAGTGCTGGTTGCTTTCATCTGCTTTTGCTGATTCTCAGCTTGGATCTCAGCCATGGACACAGTTTGCAGCAATAAAAGGGTTGCTCTAAGTTATGCCATCTTCAAATGGGCCTCTGTGGAGGCTTGCCCTGTAACTCACTACACAGGAGCCAAATTTGTCTCTTTGTCTTCTTTCTCTTCTTAGTCTCCCAGTGAGTGATTATGTGAAGACCACTTCCAGCCCTTTTCTCTCACACTTATACCTGAACAAAAGCAGGTCTTGTAGCTGTGATTGTGTGGCCCAATCAAGGTCCTAACTTGGACTAAGCCAGTCTTGATATCACTAGTGGGAGGAGAAAAAGAAGGGCTCTCTTAGCAGCGAAAATCATACTGTAGGTTCCTTTACACAATGAGGTCCTACATAAAACTGTGTGCCAACACCATCTGACTGCTAAGCCAAACATTGTTGGATGTGGTAATGACTCCATGTATGAGCAGTAGAGGTAGGCAGGCAGGGAGATGACAAAGCTCTTTATAGGAAGCATCAGACTTCAAATCATGGAGCTTCTCCAGGGACACGTCTCTCTGTCAGATGCCATTCTTTTGCCTTGTGCATAATAAAGGTTACAAGGCTACAAGGCTACAAATCAAGGCTACAAAAATCCCAAACATGGATCTTCTCTACAGCTGCATGGATTTTTCACAAAGGAAATTACTTAGTAGTCTTTTTTAAAAAAACAAACAAACAAACAAATAAACAACAAACACAAAAAACTCACCCCGAAAAACCTCAAACTCCAATCACTGCAAACAAAGGTTAGTTTGAAATTAACTCTCAGGTACTATTGAAAATAGTCAGGGAAAATCAAATGTGAAAAGTTGATCTTAGGTGAGTGTGTTTGCCAGCAGCCTGTATTCAGAGGGTGCCTGAATTAATAAGGCTGCAAGTTGTTACAATATACCACTGTTAAGCTTCTGACCTTTTGAGCTTTTCTGCCTTAGCACTAGTCCTTAATAGAGAATTAACATCTTGCCAAAGACACTTGGAGACCACCAGTGCCTGAAGAATAAATCTCCACTACTTCAAATATTTTTTTTCAACACATCCCCTTCCTCACATTTTTCAAAAAAGTAATTAGATATTCTAAATAGCTATATAGTCAAGTCTGTGTCATTCTATTTTACATTTGGTATTAAACTCTCTAACAAAGAAGACATATACGTATATATATTTATACACACACACATATATATACGCATACATATAAACAAAAGTAAAAAAAGAGTGTTTATAAAAGTGTTCTATAAAATTATTTTGTACACAATTGCCAGTAGATACTAATTACTGTAGTATCTTTTGATTATATAATGAGAAAAAGCCTTCAGGTCATAGAGGAACACCAATTTCTTATGCTATCCAGCTGAATACAAAGGAAGGGATCTCTTCCCTCCCTATTCCAGCAATAATGCCCTATTGGAAAAACTGAACCTGAGAAGGAAGTCACAGCAAATTCTGTGATAATGTCACTAAAAGAGTTATTCTCATCAACAAGTAAAGTGAAAGATCCAATACAAAATGCAGGACAAAGTATAGCACTGTAACAGTTAGAAGAATTACATAGCCCATATCAAGAACAGCCCAGTTACTGCACCATCACTTTATAAATATTCCAAACACCTCTAGTAGATATCAAATTGTTCAAGTCTTACACCATCATTTCCATGACACAGATAACAGCTACTGAAGACTTAAGTTCTCAGTAGAATGACCCACTGCACAGTCCATTTTCTGACTTAGTGACAAACTTGTAATGTAAATGACACATAAATTCTGACTTCAGTTTTTCTCCATCTTTTGAGAACTGGGTTTTATCTGGAGTTATTTTCCAGTTCAGAGAAACTAATGCAGCACACAGTCCTCCAAAAGAAACTAGGTTTTGAGCGTTTTATAATGCAAATGATAATATGGCACTTGTTTTCATCATATAATTTTTAATATTAAAAAATATAAAGCTAATATAAATGTTTTTCTTATCAACCTGTTTTTGACAGAGCATGGTGAATTAGTTTACAACATTTTTCTTTAAAGCATTAGCAGATAATTCCTTTCTGATTTGCTTAACCATAAATGTAACTGAGAACATTATAATATAACAGATGTGCTTACCATACATAAACACTAGCAGAGTCAACTTTGGACTTTTGATATTTTAAATGGAAATTCTTTTTCATTTTTGAATACTTCATAATTTATATATTTGTTACACAGCCATACACATTCTATTTTGCCTCACCCAAGTCAATGGAGATGTTTTCCTCAACTGTGAAGAACTGGGAAAAGCTAGAGATGGGTAAAATCTGTAGGAGAAAGGTTTCCAGGTACAACCCTCTGCTACTGGCTGCTTTCAGATGACATCTCCTTGGCTTGCCACTGTACACAACAACCTGCATATCACTGTGCTGCATTTACAAGTTATAATGCTTTTCATTCAAAAGAACCCAAAAGCACTTCACTGATTTAGAGCTAGTCTTGAAATAACTTCATATATATGATCATCCCATGGACTACTCCTGTCCTTATAGACCTGAAATGAAAAATATGTCAGCTCTGTACATGTTACTGACTCACAGCAGAAGCCTTGTCTTCTCTGAGCAACACTGGGGGATGCAGAAACCCTGTAAAGCTGCTTAGAGCAGCACCAAACCTAATTTATATGTAGTATATTTTCAACAGAGTATCTCTAATTTTTTACATATTCCTAATGGAAAATAGACTCATAGAAGGCAAAAAAAGCTTTGCAAGATCACCAAGTAGAGCAGTAACTTGCTCAACTTCACGGGGAAAAAAAGATGAGCTCAAAAACCAGGATCTCACTTTTGGCTGAGCCTTCAGGCCAGACAGAGCTTGGTCCAGCTTGTGTTGAGAGGATGCCCTTGGGTCTGCCCATAGTGAGGATGCTCTCCCTACCGGGGAGGGCTCTGTGCTGCATAGAGTGGCATAAGTTGCTTGCCACTCTGTATGTGAATTCAACTCAAATATTTTGTGTGGGTTCATTCCCCTTGTGTTAAAGCAAAGAGCCTCTAACACTTCAGTTTATCTTACCCATGGCTGCTACACTGTCAGTCCAGTGGGTGACAAGATGGACCAACTCTCAGTGTCTATTCCCGTCTGTCCATTCCCTATGGTGCTGTTGCCTTCTGTGCTATTGACAGCAGCTCCTGTTTCAGCTAATTCCTGCTGCTCACCTGAGCTCTCAGATGAAAAGACACTTTGACAGCTTTGCTCTTTAGTATACCCCTTAAACCACTATTGGATGGGTGTCATATGGCTGAAAGAAAAATTACAAAATTTAACATTGGATAAATAATATTTCTATCTAGAAATGGGACACTAAACATTTCAACCCTAAGAAAACAAATTTTCAAAGCTCTTTCCTACACAGAGTCATCAAAACTTATAATCAAAAACTGGAAGGAAAATAGGGAGTAAACCATAAGCAAAAATAAAGTGCTTTCTCAGAATTTTCAGCCATGAGAAGCAAACCCTACAATCTCATGAATGAAAGTGATGTTTCTTTTGTCCAGTGATACATGGAGTTTCTCTATTGGTTCAAAAAGTAACTGGCTCCAAGCTAAATTAAACAGAAATTACCACATTGAAGCAGGTCATAAAACAGTGGGCATTTTAATTAGAGACTTGGAAAGAAAGGTCAAACATATTTTAAAAAAATTTATCATAAAAGTTCCATAGTTTTTGAATTTGTCATAAAAGTTCTCTTTTGTAGAGAAAAACAGAGACTCTTTCTGGAGACAAGAGCCATTATCTGTTCAAGTAATTAATTAAGAAAAATAAACTTTCTATTAAAAATGTAACATTTTACCAGAACAAAAAAATGACATAGGACAGTCCTTTTTAGCTGAAAATGTCTTGAAGAATTGCAATCTGCTTCCTGTGAAGAGTATAACACACTTGGATTAAGGCCATATAGCAGATGTAGGATAGAAAATGTTTTTGAAAGCATAGCGCAGACCTCATAAGATAGATATTTTGGGTTGTAGAAAGAATGCCTAGACTTTACATTGGAAAACAAAACTCAGCATATGTCCATGTCATTGCCAGATTTGCTCAGTCTTGCAAGTCGGGGGTAACAGTCTTATAAAACTGATCTCAGTTTTGTATAGTATATTAAAAAATACAAATACACAACATAATATGTATGTTTGTTAATTTCCTCTCTGACTTCATCAGTCAACCAGCCTGACTTCATCACAAATTTGTGATTCTTTTTCCTTCTTAACCACATGGGCTTCATGGATCTGTAATTAAAAATGTATTTTCCTGGCAATGTTATGCAAATATTGTAAGTATTTGACCAGATGTTGAAGACTGGCCATTTTGACAAAAGAGATGGAGAAATTTTAGTAACAAAATATGGCAGTATTGGAATCTTTTGGAAGACACAGTATCTGTGTTAAAATTCTTACAGGATAAAGGGTGTATGTCTAGATCCTTAATTAACAAATTAGCAGATGTTTGAAAAGAAAAGAACTCACTGCTTTTTTTGGGGGGGGTTGTTCTACTCAATATTTTATAGAGAGTTATTCTGCATCACTACTAAAGAACCACTGATTTATTGCATTCAGTCTGATCAAGTTCTATGTTTCAGGAAAAGGTTGTTCACCTACATTTTAAAATTTTGTACCCGAACATATAACCCTTATGCCAGTAAAGGAAGATCCCATTGTAAAATTTTACCCCCCAAAGCAGGAATCAGTAGTCAATGGAAGTGAAAAACTCTCAAGAATACCTATCAACTGAGATTCATAGAATCTAATTATTCATATTTTACTAATATTAATTTAAACTCTGCACCTAAGTCATATCCATATTCCCTCTTTTCCAGAAGAAGTTTTACAAAGTCCAAGGTTTTTTAAGGTATGTGGTTAAATATTCTACCATGAAAAGAGGGGCAAATAAGTCTAAAAACTCATGTCTTGATCAATAGTGTCAGTTTAAGAACATTTATGAATACTGAACACGGTAATAATTTAGTTTTCACCTTCATTTTTTACTTTGGTGGTGAAATTAGAAAATTTCATGCAAAGAGTTGATGATTGCAATCAGTACATAAATACTATTTGAAAAAAATACTAAAGACAACACCATCTTTTAAAATATGCTTCCAAACAACTGGACCATTGTGTGCTTTAAATCCATGTATCTGATACACCTTTGGGCTCAATTAGGGCTACACAAACTAATCTTACAGAACCGCTATTTTTTAAAAAATGCTACATAAACAAATTCCAGCTAAATTTTCTGAAATTTGGAGTAATTTTTGTTTCTTTATCCTTTGCATATACTTCTGTAACCAGAAAAACAAAATATTTGGCTAGTACTGTGGTAGATCCTCAGGCACAAGTCTTGTTGACTTTGGATTTTGCTGGAGAAAGGAACTCAGGGATGTTCCCATGCTATAGTGCATGGTGTTTTCTCAAGGGTACTGAATATAGTTGTTAAAATTCTTTCTTGTTCTTTCCACAAACATGAAAATGTTTCCCATAGCTGAAAAATAAAGTTTTCTAATATGCTGTTAGTTAAATATCTATTAAGATTATTTCTGAATGAAGACCAACTTAGCACTGTAGAAGACACAAAGCAGTTCAAGGTGATAAGGAAAAGATTATTGTCACAACACTGCCTGAGGGAGAAGTCTGAGGTTGAACAGAATTTATTTTAGAACAAAATCAAGAAATTAAATACTCTAGACATCAGAAGTGGCATTCAAAGTCTTCCACATTAAGGTCACCAGTTCAAACCCAGTGTAGGTCACTTACCAAGTGGTCGTTACCAACTCATGGTTGGTCAATGAGCTGGTGATCTCATGGACAGGAATCCACACCACTAAAACCTCTGCCACAATTGGCACCTTGACTGGATATTTCACTAAAGAAACCAAGGACTGGGCTGAGTGCAGAGACAGAACAACATTTTCACCATAAGAGGTGACGCCTCAAAAGTTAGTAGGATTTATGGTAAGCTTGTCTTAGTTGAAAGTTATTGTTCACGTTCGTAACCAATAATCAAGACAGAAAATATCTGTGTCAGATTCCTTCTGACCTGTGTTAGTGTTGTGATACCCAAATAATGCCCAAATAAATCCTAGATAAACAAGTTATTTCTGTCTCTTTCACCAGGGTAGTCATTTCTGTATTATTTCAAGAGAAGACCACGTAATTATCCCCATATGGAATCCATTTCTTCCTCTCTCCAGATGATAATTTTAGATGTTGATTTCATTGCCAGGAAGAATATTCAGTTTGCAACCAGATGAAAAAAAGGTTTTCTAATAATACTTGACTTTTCATATTTTCTTACACAAAAGGATGCTTCAAACATTCATAGAACCTTTCAGAATGTGTGCAAAGCAAGTGAAACAAAAATATCAGGACTTCCCATTGTTATGATTCTGAGGCTACAAAATGCACTTTCCTCCCCACAGCTCTGTATTTTAGAGCACCATCTCAGTTTTGGTATTTTACCATACATTTGCAAAGATACAGATATAAAAATTTACATTCCCAACTGATTTCTAAGACTCTGGAAAGCTTACAATGACTGGGATGTATAGCTCTGATAATCTCACACACACCGCAGATGCCTGTATTGTTTAGATCAAGAAATAAAGCATTTTCCCCAGATTTTACGGAAAAAAAAATCTTACAGAAGTTAGACGTCCAGTATTTGTTTCTGGGTCACACCAATAGTTACAGAATAACAGAATATGCTCAGTTGGAAAGGACCTACAGAGATCATCAAGTCCAACCCTTAGCCCTGCACAGGTCCATCCCCAAGAGTCACACCATATGCCTGAGAGTATAGTCCAAACACTTCTTGAACTCTGTCAGGCTTGGTGCTGTGACCACTTCCCTGGGGAGCCTGTTCTAGTGCCCAACCACCCTCTGGGTGAAGAATAATTTTCTAACACCTAACCTAAAACTCCCTTGACACAACTTCAGGCCATTCCATCAGGTCCTGTCGCTGGTCACCACAAAGAGATCAGTGTCTGCACCTCCTCTTCCCCACACAGGGAAGTTGTAACTGCAATGAGGTCTCCCCTCAGTCTCCTCCAGGCTGAACAGATCAAGTGACCTCAGCCACTCCCCATACGGTTTCCCCTCAAGGCCCTTCACCATCTTCGTTGCCCTCCTTTGGACACTCTCTAAGAGCTTAACGTCACTCTTACATTGTGGTGCCCAACACTGCACACAATATTCAAGGTGAGGCTGCCCCAGTGCAGAGCAGAGCGGGACAATCCCCTCCCTTGACTGGCTGCTGATGCTTTGCCTGATGCCCCCCAGGACACGGTTGTCTCTCCTGGTTGCCAGGGCACTGCTGACTCAGATTCAACTTGCCATTGACCAGGACTCCCGGGTCCCTTTCCATGGCACTGCTTTCCAGCATCTCATTTCCCAGTCTGTACATACATCCAGGGTTGTCCCATTCCAGCTGCAGAATCCAGCATTTCCCCTTGTTGAACTTCATATGGTTGACGATTACTCAGTCCTCTAATTGGTCTTGTTAGAACAAAAAAGTATCTAATTAAATATTCTGTGGTCATAATAAAGCACAGTACACTATGTATAAAGGCCATTTCCTCTCCTCTTTCTCTTCCACACAGCAGTTGCTTTCAGTTGGCAGATTTTCTGAGCTTGATAGGATTTAATCTATTCAGGAACTCTGTGAACCCTCTGTTTCAAATACTTGCCCAGTCTTCCCTTGAACTTGCATGCATTTCTTATATCTGCAGAGTCCTATGGTGTTCCATAGGACAACCACTCATTTATGAGTATCTCTCTCCTTCAGGTGAATTACCTACTTTTTATTTGAAATAGACTTCTACCAGCTTAATTTTTTGGCTCTCAGTTTTCATACTGAAGAAAATAGTGATCAGTTTTGATCACTATCAAATCTCACACTGTTCATGGTTTTGTAGACCGTTTTGGTATCTCTCCTGAGGCTGGAGGAGCCCTAGCCTCCTCAATCACTCTTCTTATGGAAGTTGCTCCTTACCTCTGGTCATCCCTGCTTCTCTGCTCTGTGCCTTCTCGAGTTTTAACATAATCTTCTTCAGATAGGGAGACTAGAACTGCACACATCATTTAGGTTGTGAATGAACTGTGCACAGTGCTCTTTTCATTTCTTTTTTTTTTTTCATCTTTAAAGAAGCCTAGGATTTTGTTTGCTCATTAAACTGCTCCTCATCTTTGAGCTGATGTCTATCACAGCATCAAGATCTTGCTCCTGAGCAGTTACATTCAGTTCAGAATCCACTATTTTATCTGTTAAGAGAAGAATTTTACTGTAGACCATGTTCCTTCACTGGAGCCAGCCAGGCAAGAAGTTACAGCTTTAGTCCAGTTTGAACACATGAAGAAATGAAAGATAAAACTGCAATTTAGAACTGGATTGCTAACAAAATAAAACCAGCAGCAAGAAAGCTGGAAAGACATGTTTTTGAGGCTGACTGCGATCATTTATTTGCCTGTCAGCAATGATTCTGGAGCACTGATGACTCTGAGCTTGGCCATACACGAGACACCATAAGTGCTGCACTGGGATTTTAATGTATGTGGAAAAAAAATAATACCAGAGCTGTACATCCAAGAACATTTTCAGTTATGTATTACAGTCGTGTTTGTCCATTTGCATGACAGAAAATAGGAAATAAGAAATTCTCATTATCTTGACAATGATGAAGATATTACCGTGCTTCACTGTGCAGTACAAACTAACAGTGACTGTTACTGGCATTGGTAATGAGAAGAAGTATCAGGGTTGAAAGAAGAAGCACTTGTCTAAAGTTCCCAAGAAATTCAGTCTGAGTCTGGGACTTAGGAAAGTCATACTGACATTTCAGTGAAGAAAAATTTTGCATCAGCTGGGGATTTTTGGCACAGGAGGTGCAAATCTTAAAGACCAATGGAGATTTATTGAAGCTCAAAATAGTATATATGTAAGTCTTTTAAGAGTTGGCAATGTTGGCTATTAGGAGATTTCTATTAAATTCTATTTGAGTGGAAAGACAGTCTTCTCGTTTCTAAGGCCCTTGGTTGGCTTTTGGAAAAAAATAAGTTAACACTCCAATCTGTTTGGTGTGATCTGGGGCCAGTAATTCAAATTCATTATTCCTCAGCTTTATGTGTGATTTAGGAACAATAAAAAGAGACTTCTTGTTTATATGTGGGTTTTTCTCACAATATTTGACTGATTGCATTATAGTTATTCTAGCAAAAATGTTTTCATAGACCTTCACTTTCATAATTATGTTCTTAGTTGTCATCTTTTCAGCTCAATTTCTCTTTATACTAATTTCTAGACTCCCAAGTACACAGAGCCTCAATTTCTGTGCACAAGTACCACATGTGGCTAGTTTTAAGTGTTTTCTTCCTGTAATGTTGAAATGACTACAAAAACTGCCTTTTCATTTCTTCTCTGTGCCTTCAGTAGATTGCCATGGATGCGTCCTCAAAGCCCAAATGGATGCCAGATTGAGACTGAGGTTTAATCCACAAAATCAACATAATAAATCTGCTTATAGACATTTACATGAAGTGAACCATTCATAGAATGATAAGAATCTCTTTCAGTGCTTCAGACGTCTGTTATATTTCACATGTATTTGAACCAGAAGTAATAGGTCATGTCCAAGAGTGGGTCTAAGCCACATGGCAGATCATAAGGGCAGTTTCACAACAGGGAATTCAAATGTTATCTCCTGTTTATGCTGGCAGTGACTACTATAGCAAAGGTCTCCCTTGAGTCTATCCTGATACATAGCAGCTATTTTAATATTATAAATATAAACAACATTGTTAGAAACTATAAAATCAAGTAAGAAATTTGAAAGCCCCTTTTAGAAGACACCCAGTAAAATAGGAAACTTCATCAACAGGTCTTACAAAGTGTCATGAACTTAACTTCCCTTTCCAGGAGAAGGAAAAGCTGCCCTTTCCCAGCTATACTACATGTTCATATCATGAGAAGTACCATAGTTCATGACTCGTCCTAAAATATTTCATGTTAGAATCTGGCTACAGATTAATTCTCTGCTTACACACAGGTCTCACTACTTGTCCTCCCTCCTTTCCCTGTCATCTGCCAGGCATTCAGCAGAGGATGCATTTATACCTTTTCTAACTGAGCTCTCTGAGACTGAAGGATGGTACAAGCTGCAAACCTGACACACTGCCCATCCTACACACTCTTCTGTAGAGCCATGTAAAAGATCCAAAAAAGGAAAAACCAAAATAAACCAACAAAACAAAATATTTTCTTTCTCATGTCTCATTGAAACAATGGGCTTAACAAAACTTCAGGTGGCACCTCAGAATTGTGACTTCCTTTTCGTGTTGGCTCACTGGTTTGTTTACTCAACATTGTCATGTATCAGTTACTCAAAGAAATTAAACCTGTGCTCTAGTGTTCTTTTCTAGGAAAGCATTCTGAAACCGGGACACATTCCTACATGCCTCCAAGTCTGGGTATCAAATGCTAGTAAAGGTATGCAAAACTGACATTGAATGAAGACATTACAGATGATAATGATCCTAACCAAATGCAGTTTACCAGGCAGGCAGGACCTAAGTGCCCCCAGTATAAAGCAAATGGCAAAGTATTATTCCTGTAATACAAAGTATGGCATGAAATACAGTCAGCTCACATGACTGTTGCTATTTATGAATAAAATCCAGATGGGTTCCTCTGGATCCAAGTTTTGCACAAAACCAGATTGTGTTGGAAATAGGTCATCTCCATCAGATCTTCCACAGTGCAACGAATTCTTGTTATTTGGGATACATGTATTCTGAGCCTTCAAAAATATTGCTCACTGGGAAAAAAAAAAACAGTGTGCTAAAAAGTCACATTTATTCAGTGGCTATTTGTATCATCATCAGTCTTTAGCTCACACAAACCAACCACCCTGTATGATTTGGAGACTTTTTGGAAGTTTCTTACTTTATTCAGACTGTTATCATGACAGAATCTTGATCTGAGATATTTTGAGTCTCCAAGGGTCTGTTAGGTAAGACTCAGTTGGGTGTCAGCAATGTTATCTATCTCCCATCATTGTTTTTGGCAGGGCCATCTAATCATAGGACTGAGCTTTCCTGTTGTGAGCACTTTGTCTGTAAGATATCCCTCAGATGTTTTCACAGCTCCCATGTTAGCCATAAACACTGGATGAATACTTTGACACAGTCAGGAAGATACTCAAGAGTTGTGACACATTAATGCTCTAGTGTTGGTTTTGTTCAGACATATGCTGAATGTATGGCCCATCACGTTCAGGAATGGATAAGAAACTTTTAACTAGCTTGTCATGACCATCAATATTTGCAAAACACATCCATGCAGTTCCATAGAGTATCATTTGCAAATTATTCCCCAGAATACCACAGACCATCCAGCCCATCCAGCTTCACCTCTGAAATGCGTATTTCCCAGCTGGTTTTCATAGTGACTCACTCAAAAGTGGTTAGTATTACAGCTCATCACGGATAAAGTGAGGCTTGGGCAAATCCCAATGGCTGGTTCTTTCTCTCACAGAATAATTAGGACACAGGCCAGTCCATCCCATGCACACCAGCTGTGCACTCCTCAGCCATTGCTAAGCAGACAGATGCATAATCTGGAACTGCTAGTTGCTGTCAGTCAGCTGGCTGTTATTCCATCAGGCACAAGATAATATCCAGGACATTTTACAAGGCAAGGGGCTCTCAAAAGAACTTCTTGACTGTGCCACATGTGAAGAAGTCAAGAAGAGAGAAGCCAAAATAAAATAAACATAAAAAACAAGTTCAGTTTTCCTCTAAATAGCAAGCCACCGAAGCATGCATAACAAAGGCTTGTAAAACCCTTACATATGACTCTTATACAGAGTTCCTGAGCAGAGAGCAATGTCCCTGAGCCTACTCAAGGGGTTCCTCGTCCTGTAGCCTGAAAGACTGCAAGTCACCCCCTGTGGAAACCAACGTCACAGCAGTGACCATACTTCTTTTGCTGAGCTTCTTCCTCTTTGATTAGTCCATATCTGGAGCTCTCCAGGGTTATGCCAGGCAATTTGTGATGTTGTACCTGCAAAGACCAGACTCTCACATAAGACACCTTTGAAAGACTCCACACAATTACAAGGACTCTCAGGATGAACAGATGGGGAGTAGTTGAAGCCACAGGTGTTAACACAGGTCCTGCTCTCTGTGTAGAAAGACACAATGCACATAGACTGTCCCTTCCATGGGGATCCTTCATCTGGCCAGAGCTATAATGCAAGAGCCAAGAAAGTAAATACATAAAGAAATAGATCTGTTCCTGCCTAGGAAATACAGTCAAGTTAATTGAGATGACAATTCTGTTTTGAATCTTGTCATACTCTTAGTGTTACAGAGAACAAACTCTTCAAAAACCTTCACTTACAACTATGTGTCTAATGATAATGATTTGCAAACTGTCTAGCACCCATCAGTCTTTTGACACGGACAAGCAGATTTTCTAAAGAACTCAGTGTGCACTTTTAAAAATCTATCTCTGTATTTTGGGACTTTCCTTTGATATCCCAGTCCAAAGGAAGTGGCTTGTGTGGAGCTCGAAGTACTGTGGGTTCTATAGTATCTTTTATATTCCCCAGATGAAGATCTCTATATTTCAGAAATGACATGACATATTAAATACCAGCAAAATGAATTACTCATTTCAATTTACTTTGAGAGTTAACAGGCATACTTTCCAATTCAGTGCATACACATAACCCCTCATAGCTAAAATAATCTGTCAAAATGTAATTTATAAGGCAGGTAATCTTCCAGGGAATATTAAGTTAAAGGCATATTTAATAGCAATTTTTTTAAACAGACTGAACAGTATAGTTTGCATGACTTTTAAAAACTCTCCATCAGGACACAATACCTCTTAGAAAAAAAGCTGCATAGAGAGAAATATTTCTTTTACTATAAAAAACCCCTCCTCAGTAAAAAATCATGAGGTGATAGAACTATAAAGAGTCTGGTCATAGACATTGGCTTTTTTTTTTTTTTCCCAGCTGGAAAGAGTGACTTCCTGGATTCAGGAATATGTTGTGGGTCTACATACATATCCACATATCATTTCAGCTTGGAACACCGGAGACAACTACAGTTGGGAACTGGAACAAGCACAGCAGTGGCTGTGGTGGTTTATTTTCCTTTTAATTAGAGCAGGTTGGAAAAATTCTTACCAAATAGTGTTTCACTGGAATTCAGTGATTTGGCCAATTTAGAACTTTTCACAGACATGGTTTAATTTCAAAGACAGTATGAGAGAGCCTTGGCAGGCTCCAGTATGAGCTTCACTGCCATGCAGGTTTTAAAACTTGTGTTCTTGATAGCTACCTTGTCCAGCTTGTTGGCAGCCCATTTAGAAAGCTGATGGGAATCTAGATTTGCAGGGTCTGGTGTTCACCAACTGTCCTTCCCCAAACCACTTCATGAGCTCTGTGCCCATTAATAGAATATTCCAAGTGTTTTCCTTCTATTTCTTCAAATGCAACAAGCACCAGTGTAAAATCAAGAAAGTATTCTGAAACAAAGAATTACTATTTTTATCTCTGACTGATTCCAATACTAAGAAACATAATTAAAATATTAAAATTCCACTTGGTAGGAACTACATATGGAGACTACTGTCATTAATAAATACAAACCAGATAACATGTAAAAAAATGTATATCTTCAGCAGAGGTTACTTTTTGTTGATGTAATTTTACATCATTTGTTTGTAAAGTATCACAATAGGATTCTGATTCCTTGGTCAAAATACAAAATGAGATCAGTAATACTATATCACAGAGGAAAGGGAAGTCCACCACACTATCCTTCATGGTGTTTGGACATTAAAGGCAAAACCAAAGTCCTGTTAATTTTCATTAATATTTATGTAGTACCCACAGGTCCAAACTGACATAATAGCTTCATTCTATTATGCCTCATAATTTTCTGTTCCAGAGAGTACTAAGTTGGATTAATTGAAAACAAAGAGTGGAAAAAGAAACAGAAGTACAGTCTGAGATCATAGAAATTCCAAAGTGAATTGTTGCCCAGGTTTCAATTTGATTTTATGCATATGAAAAAAATAAATCGGTGACTGTAGAAGGTCTTCTTTTCCTTGTAACTCCTTTGGAACACTCCAGACACAGAATTTTTTCCTGTACTTTTATTTGCAGTGAGCTCTTGCATTTTTGAAATTTTGAAAATTTAAGGGCTAGCAGAGAATTTGCACCTGAGCAAACAACCTGAGTCAGTTCTTTTAAACCCTGTTTGTCACTGATGAAAAGTTACAGACAAAGCAGAATAAGAAAAAAACAGCAGCAAATCATAAGCTTTTTGATATTTGCCTTTGAGGAAAGATAAATATTTTTTTCAGATAGATTTAGCATTTTATGCTCTCTGCCTATCTTCCCTGCCTGTAAAATTGCGTGTTACCAAGTTGTTAGTATGGTTCTTATTACAAGAATTAAAGATGTAAAGAAAATTGAGCTACTGCCATCGCCATTAAAGTGTTGCACATCAAGAACATCCAGTGGAACAGGGCCCTAGATATGCCTTATGCTTTGCCTATTTAGCTTTTTCGTCTTTTTTTTCTCCCAGCGAAACTGTTCCCAGTGAGAATATAAACGGTTCTCAGCCAGAAAACAGAGTTGATATTGAAAGTTCACCCTCACTTTCAGTTCCAGCCACCGTTTTTTTTAAACAAGCAGAACAATTCCAATGCTTACAAGATGGCAAGAGTAGCAGTGTTGGAAGTTGTTCAGATACTGGAGCCATTGGGAAAGCTTTGTAAATATCAAGAATCCTTCTCAATACACAGGTGCCACCTCATCAATGTCAGTCCCAGTCCATTGAAGCACAATGTCTGGGCTTTGCCCTCACCTCTTTGACCCCATGCAGCCTTCTCTAGTGCTTGCAATAGGAATGGTGCAGTGGATGTTGCCCGGTTTCATTTCATATAAGACCTCTAACAATGCTTCAGTCATGATCCTGGAATGGCATTTAGCTGTAGTGGCCTTGGATTCAGTTTAGATCCTAAATAAGCATTATAGGCCTCTCCAAGTAATGTTGCTTAAAATGGTTTATACAGAAGAGTTCATAGAAATTGCATGAGTTAATCCATCAGGTCTCTGTATGCCTCCCCAGTAGAGTCCTTCTGGAAGTATCTCAATGGAAATGATGTACATTTCATCCTGCTTATGTCCTATCATGTCTCTCAAATTCTATGTGACTTCTCTTGTACTTGAGTGAGAAAACTTGATTTCTAAATTTAAAGCAACATTTCAGGAATTACCAAATGTTCATACTGTTATAGCTAAGCTTTTATCCCCAGAATTTCTTGTCTGTGAAACATGTCAGAAGCTTTTATTTATAACTCATAACTAATAATAATGGTGGTGGATTCAGGAGCTCCAGCTTTAGTCACATACCTGCCTCAGATATCCTGACATAAAGTTTCATTATTCTTGTATGCTACAGAATAAATTCTAAGTAATATTTCTTCCTTTGTGACAGAATCTGATGAGAAAAGTGAAAATACTATAATTTAAATTTTTAACAGAAAGAAATTAATTAATCAAGATAGCCTTGTGAGGCAAAGAAGATTTTTTTTTTCTTGAATGCTCCTGTGGTTTTCAATGTGAAATTTCTCTCCTTTCTTGTACGTTGGAATGAATAATTACAAAACTACTGTTCCCCAGAAGGAATAACATTCAGTTAACTCTCTTCTAATTCTAGTATTATTAATTTCTACATGAGCGGGAGGAAGAACTTTGCTAAAAGTGCTGGTTTTGCTCATCTGAATCATCATTCACACATAGAGTCTATATTCTTCCCTCTGTCTCAAATGGATGTAGAACTTACTGGTGAGTCACAAAAAAGAAAGGGAATTACGTAAAATGTATTCCTCCTTGAACATGTCAGGTTGAATTCGGAATAATAATAAGAAACGTTTTTTTTTTTTTTGACAACATGGAGTTGTGCTTTGGGGCGAGGAAGGGAAATCTGGGTATTTAAAACCAATACACTTATACCACAGGGCAACTACATCATGTATTTCCTTTCCCCTTATTTCAGTATCATATGTCAAAATAAATCAGATTTTGTGGCAGATATGCTGAATTGGGAGTAGTCTTAGTGTTCTGAGGATATCTAGAGGCCTTCCGTGAAATGATCCACTGTAATATATGCTGAGTGACATATCAAGCCTGGCAGATTTTCCTTTATGGAGGAAAAGCAGTACAGTATGCGAAACAGAAACATGATTTGTAGATGTGGAATTTTAAATAGTTGAATTGACAGCTCTTGGTGATAAAATTCACTTACATTTAATGCATCTGGTTTTGCCGCCATTATTTCCATGTGTCATAATAACGCACATAAAGGGCCAAAGTAGGTCCATTGCAATTACTCAGGTGTGTATGGTTGAACAAACTGGACTCTGTACACGTAATAATGGTAATTTATAGTTTTAATTTCAGTTTTATGTAGTGGCCAAGATACAATATTTCAGTATGATGGGATTGTGCTTTGTCACTCTGGTTCTTTCACATTTCTAAACTTCCCCAAGTTTGGTGCAGTTGGTTCTACCCTGAGCTTTGCCTTTTTCCTGAAGAAAAGCGATCATGTAATTATGCTGCATAGTAGGGTTTTGTTTGGGTGGGTTTTTTTGGTTGGTTGGTGGTTTTTGTAGGGGAGGAATGCATATGCAAACAAAAGTGATGCATGTATTGTAACAATCTATTTAAGAATTAGAGTCATGCTGACATTATTCATGTAGTCATCAGAACTGGGAGGGACAATGATGAAATTATCATTAGGTCGTCAGATCCCAGCCTCCTTTTTCCGTCCCTTCACCTCTTAGAAGAGACTCTTACCAGGGACCAGATAACTATTTACATTTTTTCTCTCTCTAGTCATGTGAAAGGAGGATTATATCTGTAGTAAAAGAGCCATAAGCTTTATATGTATTTCTTTCTGTACCTGCCTGTACCTGATTTTTAATCTGATCAGTTGCATTTTAACTTGTATTTCTGTATTCTCCATTTAAGTTTTCAACTTCTTTTCCCCTATTCAATGTTTAATTAGGAAACAATCCCACAGCAAAAGGACTTTATCAAGATTCAGAGCTGATTAACATACTTTTTTTTAGTTTTGACTAAAATAATTCAAGTATCTAGGGTTGGCCCTTCCTTTTTTATTGAAGAAAATTACACAAGAGAATGGTGCCCTTTCTCCTTGATGTCCTTTCCCGGAAAAGAAAATGTACTTGAAGTTATTATTGTTGCCTGATATAATTTTCAAGTGTGTAGTTATGTTCTTCTCTGAAATAATATTTGAAGTTTTCCCTGTGTTTTTAGATTGCAATAGGTATTGAAAAACCAGAGACACTGAAATAAGCAGTAGGAAGGCATATTTACACATATGCCATGCTCTTTTTAATGCCTAGACTACCTGGTATATGTTCTTGTCAAGAATGATTATTTTGGGGAAACTAGGGTTAAAATGATATTTTACTCATTTTAAAACAATATGGAAGGAATATGAAAGAAGATTCAAATGCAGTTACTGAAAAATCACACCTAAAGAAGTGGCCAGTCAGAATTTCATTTGGACATCAATCAGGGAAGGCAACAGAGAACTTTTAGGTGGGACTTACCCTGATAACTTTGAATTCCATACAGTGTCTCTATATGTGGGGTGCATTGGGGTTAACACATCTTAAACCATCCTTTGCGCTTTCCTTTGTTTCTTTTTTGTTTATTATAACTACTTTAAAACTCTTTCATTTTTGGAGAAAGCACACTGGGTTATTGTTGTCCTCCCTTGTCTCTGTGTCTACAACATCCATTCAGGAACAGTGGAGAAGGAGTTAAGCATAAAGTTGTGGTTTGGCATTCTGTAAATACAAATGCAGTGATTTTATTCAGATTTTAGCAAATAACTAGTCAGCGAAACTCATCGCTTCACAGATTATAACATCCTGAGTGATTAGACTACATAAGATCATTAATTCTCTTAATGAACTATGGTTCTTTCTGGATGGTTTTCTTCTTTTAAGGAAGAAGCAACTCAGGGTGCTATATGTAACAATTCAGAGAAAAAACTCAAAGGTTTGAGTATGACAGAACCAGAAAGAAACTAAATGATGAGAGAGAAGCTGGAAAAAATAACTATATTTCTCAATGTCTTTCTCCTGATTTTTTTTTTTTAATCAGAATTGTTTCCCTAACCTCTGACATTGTGGTTACTTCTGTGGGCTATTACATCAGAAATCAGTTGAAATAAAAGATGAATCCCTTTCCTGACAAATTTCAAAGCATGTGTCTCTCAGATATTATTCAGACTAGTGGCAACAAAAAATGTAAACTATAAAATATTTCTGATGTTTCCCTTTTACAGAAAGCTCTGGGAACCAAAACAGCTGGTGAGACCTAGGCTGACTACAAATAACACTGATGTGTATTCTTAAGAATATGCAGAATTAAGATGAAGCAACAAAGAAAATGGAGGCCTCGAGTTGAACAAATGAAACCAATTACCTATCTATAGGTAAACTTCCAAAAAACACAAAAGTTATGGAGGAGCTGACTTTCCATTTTCAAATGTGGAGGTGTTCAAAGCTCTTTTTATGCTTCAGTTTATGCTGCAAATGTTACTCATAAGTGTAGAAAAACCTTCAGAAGAGTTGCTTCAGGAAGGAAAAGTTAGTGTTCACTCCAGGAAACTTTGCTCCCTGGGAACAAAGATTTCTCCCCATGGATAGCTTTATGTGTGTTTCTCTCCCTTCCTGACAGGGAGATTGACTCCCTGCTACAAGAAAAGGTAAAGTTCTCACAGAGGTGCCTGGAAGCCCCCGCGGCGGGGCCAGGCAGGCCATAAAAGGCACTGAGAGAACAGGTGTTTCTGTGTTTCTCCTGCCCAGTGTTTCTAACACTGTACTTGTTAGTGTTTTCAACTTTTGGAAAGAAACTTTTCCCTAGTGCCTTAGCTGCAGCTTGATATCTGGGATACCTGCGTACATTTTTCCTCACAGTGCCTACGTCACCTCAAAACTTTTGGAAACTCTGTAGTTAGGCACTTTTGACTGAAAGAGCATTACACAAGAAACACGATTAAGGCTTTTTTGTTCACCTTGAAAGCCAAACAGAACGAAGCATGCAAATTTGTATGGGAAAAGCTGCTGATGGGTAAAGGACTAAGTCTTCTGACCAGCTTTCTGTTCCTCTGTCTTTGTAATGGACAAGTTATTTTACACATGAATGTAAAAACCCAACTTTGTTTACCCTGATTTAGCACTTTCTCTGCCAGAATTTCTTAATTTAGTAATGACCACTTTTTCTACTTTTGAAACTAATGTTTCATATCTATATAGATTAATGTTACCCTCAATGATTGCAACATTTTTTTGGTCAGTAGAAGAAACAAAATTTGAATTGTAGGTGGTACTGAACTTCCAAGGACCCACACAAGAACCACCGGTCTGCATGAAACTGTGCTAGCAACTGTGTGAATTCTAGCCATGCATGTGGATATCTGATGGCAACAGCTCAGTTCAAACTTGTCCATTAAGTTCCTATAATTTGAAATATTTGAGGCCAATAAAAAGGAATCAGAGGAACATACTCTGAGATCTGGTGCCCTAGTTCTTCTGCCCTGGGCAGAAAAAACAGTAATCAATGTTACTGACTTCAGGACCTGGGGTGCTATTTCTCATACACCAGAGATGCAGTATTCTCATCTTATTATGCAAGCTTTTGTGCTTTCTTATGACTTACCTGGTTCCTGTATGTTTCACATATTTTATTAACTACATAACACTTTATATCTTTTTCATATATGTTTTTCCCAACATTGGCCAGCTCTCTTAGCCTAATTCACAGTAAAGCCATTATAATCTTTTTCTTTTTCATAAAAAGGATCACATGGAATATAGATCAAAATATGGAATGTAGATCAAAATATGATTATACTCTAAAACACATTGAAAAGGGAAAAGTAGAGACAATTTTGTTGCATTAGCAATTTTTCTACTGTTAGTCTTAATTTGAAGTTCACTTACAAATGAACTCAATTTTAGTCCAAGTTCGGTTTTAAAATGAAACTACTGGATTTAGTACCACAAGAAGAAAGGAAGTGGCTTTAAAATCTTGCAAAGGAATTAATACTATTCATATTTCATTGCATAAGAGTATATGGTTTATCTCTTCTATGTAATTATTAGGGCTAGACTTGGCATAAAATCCATTCCCTGCACGAGTTCAAAACAGGCCTGGTTAACTGCTGGGGTTTTTTTTCAGCCAAGAGCAGAAGCCTAATTACAGACACACCACACTATAAGAAGTTGTTCTCATGCTATCTCTTTGCAGGCAAAAGGAAATGAGCACTGGAAAACTCATAAGAAAGTCTGATCATATAACATTTCCAGCCTGACTTCCAGACCAAAGAGGTTTGGACAAGTTTTGGTTAAGTAGATTTTTGGATGCTTATCTGAACTGAACGGTCTGAATTTTTGGAGGTTCAGTGTTGGTTGCTCTCCATTTGAAGAGCTATTGGCACTTGTATACATATAATCAACAAAAGTCTTTCATCCAAAACGCTTCCAGCTGGTTCTGTTGTGTTTCTTCTAGTGTATGTTCATAAAACTGGAGTATGGAAACAAGCTGTATTCTGGTGTAAAAAAACAAAAACAAAGGTGGCAATAGATTCTTTAGACAAAAATAGGTGCAATAATTCCAGCATACCTTCACTTAGTAATAAAGGGCAGATTTCCATCTCAAATGCTACAAAATCTACTGCACAGAACCTGTGGAGTTTTGATTTTATAAGCCATTACCTTTTAAAGTGAATTTAAGTAATTCACCTAGTCTTTGTTGCCATTTCAGTGGAAACAAGTATCTTTAGAGCTGCAAAAGGTTGCTCGAGATTATATGGTTTCTTCTCTCAGTGGAAGTTGTCATTATGGGTACTACTAGGATGAAGGTGGAGGGACACAAATGACTTGTATAGCTGTTTCTGCCCTAGGCTCTTCTATCAATTGCTTCAATTTATACAGAAAGAAATTAGCTTTTGGGTTTGTGAGGTTGTGGGGTTTTTTCAAATGGGATCCCACGGTATATCTAACTAAAGCATTAAACGCATTAACATGACACGCTGTTTTCCTACAGCAGATATAAATATAATACATGGCTGGGCTTCACGAACGAAGATTTGGGAAGGCTCTATCCACATTTGTTACAGGCACACTGGTGGCTTATGAGGCCAATACGAGACAGACATATCCGATTGCAAAAGGCACAGCAGAAAGACTCCTTAGATGGTGTATTCTGCAAGACACGGTTCTTTCTGCGTTGCCTTTTCTCCTCGAGAGTGATTCTGCGTGTGTTCTCAAAGGAGACAGCTGCGTTATAGATGGTGTGTCTCCAGGCCTCCCGATTTGAGGCCAGAGTAGACCAGTTATGGTGATCAATATGGCCAAGGTTGAGATGTTGTTTCAGGGAGTCCTTGTATCTTTTCTTCTGGGCTCCTCTCATGCGGCAGCCAGTGGCAAGTTCACCATAGAGCAAGATCTTAGGGAGGCGGTGGTCCTTCATCCTTGAGACGTGCCCTGCCCATCGCAGCTGTGTTCTCATCAACATGGCCTCTATACTTGTGACTGCTGCTTGTTCTAGAACAGATGTATTGGTCACAAAATCTGACCAGTGGATGTTTAGGATTGTACAGAGGCAGCGTTGATGGAAGTGTTCTAGGAAACGCAGGTGGTGGCGGTAGATGACCCATGATTCGGAACCATACAGGAGGGTAGACAGCACTATGGCTCTGTAAACACTGATCTTGGTACTTTTCTTCAAGTGTTTATTACACCATACTCTTTTGTGGAGTTTTCCAAAAGCACTATATGCCTTTACTAACCTGTTGTCTATCTCTCCATCAATCTTACCATCCGAGGAGATGAGGTTACCTAGGTAATTAAACTGCTCGACTGATTTGAGCTCTGATTGGCCAATGGTGATGTGGGGATGATGGAGGACTTCCTGAGGTGCAGGTTGATGGAGGACCTCTGTCTTCTTTAGGCTGACTTCCAGCCCAAAGAGCTCAGCAGCATCTGCAAAGCAGGATGTTAAACGCTGCAGAGCTGCTTCTGTGTGCGCAACAAGGGGCGGTGTCATCATAATAAAGTAGCTCCAGGACATGATGGTTTAAGGTCTTGATGTGGGCCTTCAGTCGCCTTAGATTGAATAGACTTCCATCAGTATGATATCGAATGTAGATACCGTCCTGATCATCGAGGTCTGCCATGGCCCTTTAGAGCATCATGCTGAAAAAGACTGTGAATAGGGTAGGACCAAGAACGCAGCCTTGTTTCACACCATTCTTAATTAAAAAGGGTTCAGAAAGTATGTTGCCATATCTGACTTGGCCGTGCTGATCCTCATGGAGTGAGATGATCATTTTAAGGAATAAATATAATACCATCACTAGAATACACAGTCTGAGAAGGAAGGCCTAAGAAAGCAATGATTGCACTAAATTGTTGTTTTGTTACTTGATGTCTAAATTTTTGATCACATGAGAGCCTCATGAAGCATTTTAGATCAGTTTCAAATGTGAAACTTCTAAGCCTTATCATCTCATCTCATCTCATCTCATCATCTCATCTCATCTCATCTCATCTCATCTCATCTCAAACATGTTAAAAATCAGCTATGATTTTACTGTTCACTATTTCAAAATATTCTCCATAAGCTCTCTCATTATTGTTTTCATTAATTCCCCTTCCAAAATTCCTCCTTTTAGGTCTTCTCAGTCCAAAGATTTATATTACATTCTATCGCACTAGTTCTCCCAAGTAGTTTGGTAAGACCATCACCAAATCCAACCAAACTAACCTAAGTAAAGGATCACCATAACCCACAGAACACAGCCAGGGCAGTTTGAAGACAGAGTCTGATGTTTGATCCATAGTACACTGAACAAATATTCATTAATGAGGTGTTCATGATAAAGAATATTTTGGGTGTTGGGGTTTTTTAGTTTGGTTGGTTGGTTGGTTTTTTAATTTTTTTTTCCCTTTCTGAATATCTAATTTGATTTAAAAATACACAAGTCCATGGAACACTAACAGTTCCTTGTAGTTTAACTGGCTGAACCTCCCACTAGACTGTAACTACCTGGTTAGTTTGTTTCTTTTTTCTTTCCATCCAGATTGTATAATAATAAATCTTTCCCATTTTATTTTCTTCCCTGACTTTTTCTCTGTCCTAGTTCCTCCTCTTCTTAGTTGCAACTTCACACTGTGGAAACTTGCAGTACTATGACTAACTGCGGAGAGAACGAGTCATAAATTAGTCACAAGCAAGACAAGCATCTTAGCAGGCCCACAATGACTTAAAACACTAGACTGGTTTCTGGCCCAAGGTCAAGCTCCTAGAGGTCCTTGGGTACATAGATCTAAAAAGGAACTAATTAAAATTATTTGCTCTTAACTATCCACCTGTATGGAGTCTGGTTACACAGCATTCTAATGAGCCACCAGCAAAGGGAGCCAAGCATCTGCTCATGAACATGTTGTCTTTTCTACTTTTTGCTGTGCCAGGAGGTAAACACAGTATTTGGAATTTTCTTTTTTAATCTTTGTGACCCAAGACATAAATTGCAGTGCATTACTTCTGCTTTTACTTAGAACAAACCAGATTTTGTTACTAAAAAAAGTTCAAAACTCTTCAACCAAAAACACCTCATTGTATATCACTCCAGACAAGCATGAAAACAAGGCTAATAAAGCAAAAACTAGTTCCTTGCTCAATGAATTGTTCACAAACAGGCTCACATGTCTCCGACTAGCTCATGGCACTAGGCACATTGACAGACACCACATGCTAGAGCTATCAGCTAAAATCCATGTGGGGCAGAAAGTTTAGGGTTGTTGATTCTTCACCGTCCTTCCAGTTAAAATACAGCTTTCAGTAGCTGTTACTGGACAATTCTCTGCAAGTTCCAAGGAAGGCTATTTGCAGGCAGGCCCTGCTCAGTGAAGTACGCAGCTCAATGTTGAAGTACATAGCAAAGGTAGCAGAACTAAATTTCCACCACTTCCAACCCCAGCTCAACCCAAGTCTTGAAATTATGTTATTTGGCGATGCATGTGCAGGCAAATGGGACGTAAAGATGGGAAGGAATCCACAGCCTGGGTGATCAGATTCCCTTCTTCTCCTTGACCAGGGCACACATGCCTCACTCACACTTGTAGCTGGTTCTCAGTTGAAGAGAAAATACGAGTTGTGTCAACTAACTTAATTTCAGTGGCAGCAGCAAGCACAAGGGGTCATTTAAAACTGAGAGTGAACATTTTGGTAGGTTATTATTAGTGGCTGCAAGATGGAAATGTGATTCTCTCTCAAACAGCAATTTTCTGACTTGGACTCTCTTTGAGAAAGCTATTCCTGAGCACTGCCATCATGCCACTCTTCAAGACTGCACAGATGAAAGAGAGAAGGAGATTTCTCAGGGAACGTTAGTATAAAGAAAAAAGACAGAAAAAAATAAAAGACACGAGTTCCTGAAGTATTTTGTCTCAAACGCAAAGGCACAGGCTGCCCAGCCCCACCTCCCTAGCAGGAAACAGACTCTCTTTTTCAGCTTAAGTACTCCCACTCCTTCTGTTCACTGATTGATTTTGTTTTGCTTGACTTGACAAGACCAGGTTGGACAAATCTGAATTATCTGTATGTTGCTGACTGGATCAGCTGCAGATCCTTTAGTATGCTTGTCATTTAGTCTTATAAATTACATTAATGAGGGCTGTAAATCTTAGCTCTCTGAGGACATAGCTGTGCAATAAAAAATGATTCAAATCTTTAAAAAGGAAAGATGCCCCTAGAATGCAGGTTGTTCTTTAAATGCAGTGCATCCCCTCTTGGAATTTGCACTGAATTTCTGCTGCTGAGTTTTTTAAACATAAGTTACCTTCCTTAAAGAAAAAAACTAGCTTACCCAAGAGGCAAATTTGTCTAAACTCTTTCAGAAGAATGGAAGGAAAATTAATTTCACTTGAATCTATGAAGTTTTGCATGGGTAGAAATACGTGACAAAATGTTTTGCATACATGTTTTAATAGTGGATCCAAAATTTTGTGCTGGTATATTTAAACATAGATTTAATCAATTAAAATAATGCTATTTAGTGAGTAATAAAATAATATAGATATTCTGTTTATTCCCTGTTTATCCCTAAATAAAAACAATAAAATGAAAGAAAAAGAGTATGTCAATAAATCAGTGAATAGAACCACTAAATTATTAGCAGAAGGAACTATGTTTAAAATTCAAGTCCTCTGACTTTCAGTACTGCAAGAAGCACAAGATGTATTCAAGTAGATTCCAAAAATTGGCTTCCTTTGATGTCAGTCTTTTCAGAGGCGTAGAAGGGTGGTTAACAAGTGATATAATGCTCCTACCTTTTTACAAGTTCTCCTTACAAAGCATTTAGCATTCAATTAAATGTAGGTTAAAAAAGGGTACAACCCAGTTTATACGGAGGAGCCCAGCATACAAAAAGTTAACAATATGATCTCAGATGGCAGAAATTTTGAAGACATCTGTCAATTGACTTAGTTTAGATAAGACAGAGTGTGCTATTTATATAGATCACTCCCACAAAATAATATGCATATTTTTTATTATAACAGATTTATCAGCAAAAAAAAACATTTTAAAAAAGATAAACAACTAAAATAAATTTCTTACTTGTCTGAAGTAATCATAAAGAAGTATAAGTAACGTACTATTTTCTTTGGAAAATCATACTAAAAGATGCGTTATAAGGCAAAGTAATTTCTAACAATATCAGAATTCTCTCTCTCTTCCTCATATTTTTTATTTGCCTTGATATAAACACATCAAATTACCCTTTTCATTAGCTTGCTTTTTAATACAGCTTTTTAGCTTGCTCTCAAGGACTAGAGTCTATGACTAATGCACATGCATTTGCTGGTTTGATGGGGCCACAAGCATTTCACAAAGCCCAAGCTCCTTTTGAGTGCGCATGATTTATTCACACACTGAATGACACTCAGTTGTTTATTGCCCAAGTGTAACTTGTTAGACTCAAACATAGTTTTTCTTCCTTTCTTTGCTATTTTGCATCTGATCTGCAGGTTTACTCTTTAATTGAATATATCAGACATCCTCTTCCACCTCCAGCATTTTTTTATGAACAACTCCCAAGAAATGTCAACAGCTATAAGAATTCTTCAGCTTTCTGCACCTCTGTGTAATACTAATAACCAGACACTTTCCATAAGCTCTGCAAAGGTCTTATTAACACTCTCCATTGTCTGGACCAGGCTCATTTCATTAATCACATGGACATTACCAAGTAGTGCCGATGCCCAGGGAATAATGGACATGCCAGAACTTCTTTAGAGTTCAGCAATTAGTAAGTTCCTAAGTAAATTCCTGCCCATTCGGCTCATTTCCTAAGAACCTGCCAACTCCCTCAGAAAAAAAAAGTCCAAAACTGGTTTTTGGATGTCTGATCACAATATTTCCTTGCAGAAGAGTTATTCTCAAAATGCTTCTACTTGAAACTGCGGTACAGTTTTTACTTACCTTGTTGGTTTTCAGAAAGTCCTTGATGAAAATGAGCAGGAGGAGGACAACTGACCAGTTACTAGACTGACAAGTTCACTACAGATTAGAATATCTCTTTCTCCAAAGAATATTACATATTACACCAAAGATACAGACTCTGATATTCCAGTATCCTGGGCATTTTCAGTTCAGATAATTTCCTTGGAGCAATTAAGTTTTAACTTGTCCCTCAATTATCTCATACAGATGCTTCAGTGTTCGGCATTTTGATGACGCCAGCTAGTTTTCTAGTGGTGTCTCCTGCAATTTCAGAACATGCCCTTTTCCATGGTTTACATGTAAAGACATTATTTGCATATCACAAGCTAGTTAGTGATTGTGTACAGCTCGGATAAATGGATCATAAATCCGAGGCACAATGTCACAGAAGGAATTAAGACACAGATCCAATACTTTATCAGCCCACACTGACCTTAACATTGCATCTTGCTGTCAGTGTGAGAGACCCAAAATATTTCAACTACCACAATCTCTTAGGATCCATAAAATGCAATTAGTGACTCTAATAATACATTTTTTGCTGTAAGAGGTTCCACTCAATCTCTATCCTATATGTTTTGCTACAAGGTCTATACGGACAAATATCTACAGCTGGTTGAATGCTTTCTTCAATCAATCCAGCTTCTTAACCCTGCTGAAAACTACACAGTAAAGACCAGGGAAGGTTGGAAAGAGTGACAGAGTGAGAAAGAGTGACGAGAGAGAGAACAAGTCCGTGTCATTTCAGTGTCAAGAAATTGTCAGATTTCTCAGTTGCTCACAGCACTGTAGTCTCATATATGTTTCTGAAATGGCCATGCCTTATAAAAACTAGTAGCTATAAAGGATGGCATCAAAATGTGCTCGGTAGATGTTGCCACAAGTCTTGTTGACACATTTAAGTGCTTCTTCCAAATGGGATACACTGGCTGTGCAATTACTTTTCACAAGTCCTTTGTCTTTTTAAGTATTAGTCTTCCATCTCATTTGTAGCCTGATTTAGTGACTTCTTTGAAAGTTCTTTTTCCAAAGCCATAACACTTTGGTTTCCCCCGATAACACACAACAGGTGTGTTCACCATGAACATTTTGTGGCCTCTTTGATGACACTGAAGCTCGGTTATTTGGACTTCACGCAAAATTTTGACAACATCCAGAAATGAAAAATCAGTGGGAATTTAGTCACCTTCCAGAAGGATATGTTACAAATTAGGGCCCAAGTTACACTAGACTGCCATTTGGAGGCATGTCACTGAAACTAAATGAATGGAAAATGTCCTCTGACTGAAAGCACTCTGCTCTGTTCTCTTCCTTCACTGCTTATCACAAATAGCATCTTTACCATAGATGTGAAAGGTATGCTTCAGCCCTTCCATATAGCTTAGAAATGTTGTAAACTACATTTAAAAAAAAATCACTAGAACCATGTTCATACAAGCAATAATATTGAAGTATGATTAAAATTATGGAAGTGCTATTTATGAGAAAATTGTAGCACAGATAAAACGATGCTGCCAAATTGCACTAGCAGCCTATTTGCCTCAATTTTTTACTACTGTCACTTATTATCCTGGCTCATTTAGTACCAAGTAACTTCCCAAAGTTAGACTTAAACAAAAAGAAGTGAAATTTTGCTGGGAGCAGAGCTGCAGGATTTCTCTTTTATTTTTTCTAATTATTATTATTATTATTTTTATTTCTTAACAAATAGTTATAAAACAGTTGGATGAAATACGCTTTTGGCCATGAGGGCAAGTAAACTAATTTCCTGGAATTACAGTAAAACCACTTATCTCATCTACCACCTATCATTATCAATTACTGTGTCACAAATCCTGGAACAAACAAAAGGCCAGGAATGTGGAAAACCAGGTTATAGGGCTCCTCAGACATTTTGTTGTGGCCTTTTCATTAAGTCCAAGCATAATTACAGGTATTAGGAACAAAGACGGCAGTGGCAAATCTGATCAATGAAATGACATAATTAAATGGTCTTTTGTAATTTGTGATGGCATCGTCCAAGAAGCAGAGATCAAAATATATACATTAGAGCAAAATGTCTACCTTGGGTGGACGACTGGGACACTGAACATCACTCCTGCCATACATCCAGGTAGAATTTATTACCTACAGAGTATAGAAAAGGTCAAAGGCCTATCCTTGGCTGGATACTTTGGCAAAACTAATTTTTACTATAATTATAAATCCTCAAAGTTTAATCGTATAGCCATCCAACCTGGCAAGAAACCTAACTTTGTCACTGTGATCATCTACCAGAAAGGTCAACAATTTTATTAAAATAACATACAGCTTATGGATCCAAACTCACATTTTTTATTCAATTCTGCAAATAAAAACCTGACAAAGGTCAATATGAATGATGACTGAATGAGGACTGAGTTAAAATTTTGGTCTCTGGGCCAACATCAATAATTTTAACAGTAGGCCAATTTAACCTCTGAGGTAATTCTACCTATCTCAGTTGACAATTGGTCCTGTCTAATTGTACCGTTCATTTTAAAAGCATTTAAGTAGTTCTACTTTTGAAAAATGAACATAAATCAAATAATAAATCCATCCTGAAAACTAAACATATTGGCAAAGGAACGGAGCCTTAACTGTAACATGATGTTCTCCAGATATAATTCATAGCTTCACCATAGCCCACATAAATCACCAAAGAGCTGGTTTAACACAACTGAAAACAATACCTGTGTGCTAACAAAATATGCACATGGATAAAACATTTTACAATATACTAAAATGTTTCTGGTTCTTTGAGTTCATATTTATAAATACATCCCCAATGCAAAACAGTCTACACCATCACATTTGTATGTTCATATCCATAAAGCAGATCTGCCCAGATTGTACTAAGTTTTTATGAGCTTAATGAACAAACATATGCATATAAACATCCATGTCTTTGTACAAATACAGAGCTTCATGAGAAAAATCAGAACGTTAGGTTAGACCCAAGGGAAAATATGCCTGATAAAACCTACATTGAGATTTATGTATTTCCAGAGAACACATTAAAAAATCCAGAGAGATCTTTGCTTATTTTGACTTCTTTCCTGGTCTGTGGGTTGTTATATGTCTCAGGGTTGAACTGAAATATTAGAAACCTTGATGAACTTAGACTGTTTTCAGCAAGGCAGGATTTGGGGCTTAAGCTCATTAAGAAATGTCAATCTGAAGCTACAGTCAATCTTAAGAAAACTGTTTGTCTGCTTTGAGGTTTAACTGGTCTCCCCTAAAAGAAGTACCCTGGATATACAAATTCAGAAAAAATAAAACAACCTCTACAATTGAGATTATTTAAAAGATCAAAACACACATTCTCCCCTTTTTAAAAATAACTAAATAAATATGCAGAGAACAAAAAAGTGGTGGTGGGAGGTGTGTCTTACACATGCTTTTTAAAATCCCTTCATGATATACGAAGTACATATCTAGGGTTGTTTTACCCAGCCATAAAGCCTGGTAAAATACCTAAGAGGAGGAGTTCAGGTCCACAGGGTATCGAAAAAATAATCTGACCATTTTTTTTTCTTTGTCATGCTTTAGACTGAGTAAAATGAGGCTTTTATTTCCACAGCAGTCTTTTCCATTTTCTTCTGTTTTGTTTCTCTATTTCAGTGATGAGGAATGCATCAAGGGAAAGATGAATTAATCACCAATACCATATGTGTACACGTGAGTACTTCAGTATGTTCAAGAAAACAAGGCTTCCATAACTACCATACTGACAGATAAAGGCACTTTTTTTCCAAAGTTGTCCTAAAAGTACACAGTAAATACACTCTTTCATAAGTCCTGAAGGCTCTGTGCAGGACATTGGAATTCCCATCTGTACAATGCATGCTTTCATCTGTGTGATCAACACATGTTGAGTATGTTTCTGAAGGTCTGTTTCAAAACTATGGCCATGGGACATCATGTGACCACTGAATCATTTTCTTCCAGCTGAGAGTACATTTTATCTTGCCAAACATTTTCATAGTTTGTGCAAACAGTTCCTGAAGTCTGATTCAGCTGCTCATGTTGTGGCTGTCTGCTTGTCTGAGTGTAGGGGAAGGTTTAGGATCTCATATTCCTCTCCATGCTGTGACTTTTAATCCTCTAAAATGTTTCCTGAGTGTTGAACATATGCCTGTTTGATTATTCCTGGCAAATGGCATTTAGGAACAGTTTGTTGATTAATTCTAAGGCATGCTGTGATGGTCTTCAAAGAACACCTTAATAATTTTAAGTAAGCCATGAGGAAAATAACTTTTTTCCTTCCAAAATACATTCTGCAGCAACATTTTTCGTATTAATGAAAATAATATTTTCATGCTGTATTAGGAGAGCTTTTGGGGGTATGTAACGTTCTTATCTACACCATATTTAATAGGATTTATTGCATACACCCTCCACTTAATGAGGTCAAATACGCACAGCAAAGTCTGTTAACCAAATAAAATAAGTCAGGCAGCTGCAGACTTCAAGTAACTGAACCAGTGGAACCAAAAGTCTAGTAGCAAACTATAGTTATCCTTAAAAGCATACTGGATTCATTTTAATGCCAGATCAGCGCACATACAATATGTTTAATTTATGAAAGTATTGATAACCATAGAATTAGGTTAATAGTGAGCACCACTATTAGTGGTGCCAAACACGTTAGCCAAATACTGACCTCATTCAACCTCTGTTTTTCATACCAGCAGGTCAGAATCCTACCCACCTCTTGGAAAGTAAAGTGATTATACCACAGTGAGTCAAACTGGTAAGAACCAAAAGGAATAGGCACATTAAGAACCCTTTCAGAGTCACAGGGCTTTAGTTTTCCTCTTATTTTGATTTCTTTTTTCTTGAGGATTTTCCTGGTTAGCTTTACATGTGGATTACTGAAAATTGTCTAATGTAATGTCTAATGTAAACTGTTCAGTATTATCAGTACCACAGCTGAACCTAGGCATACACAAGTCTTTCCTAAAATTGTAAACTTCTAAAATTCTTCAAGGATCAGAGGCACAGAATGTCTACTAAGTGAGCCAGCCCATTTCCCAATCTCACTTATGTTGGATTTTTCTGTGCTTCATTCAATGCAGTTTTAAAGTCTCTCAAGTGAAATGGCTTCCTCTACTTCCTGCAAGAGATAATTCCATGCTCTAATAGATCTTTCTCTAATAGATGAATGTTTCCCCTGATAGTCTCCATAATTCTCCCTTTTTAAATTTAATCCCATAAATGCAAGATATACTCCCTTTCCCATAATTTGCATGATTGTTTTTCAAAGGAAACATAACAAAAATTTTAATGAAAAGGAAGCCTGTCTTATGTAAACAGTAAAAATTCACGTTAGAAAGAAAATTTACCTTACTTCTATGAACTAGGGAATTAATTTGATGAAAAGCAATACAGGACTGTAGCTCATGCTGTGTTGTGGTCAAACAGAACTTCAACAATAAAGTTGCAAGACCTTCGCTATTTCCACTACCTATTATTCAGGTAGGCTATAAATCTGGTAAACTTTTTCCACTGGCCAACCTTACTTACTAATCAAGTTTAATTAGCAATTTATGTGAGGGCTCAGCTCCAAGGTCTTTGAAGTCAGTGGGATTCTTTCCATTACTTTCAGTGGGATCTCTACACCTGTATATACATGAAAACACTGCATTTAATACTATATTAACAGGATGAAAGTAAATTATGTGGAAATATCAAGAAAATACTTTTAAAAAAAATCTTTCACATATTTTACTTCTCTGAAAGTATTTTTAATGAGATCACTTGAATCCTATATTTTTAGAGTAAGAAAAATTTTCAAACCCTTTTGATTTTCACTTTAAAATTATTTAAACTTTAGCAGCATGTCAAAGTGAGGTATCCATTTCTTTGACAAAAGATTTCATTTTCCATATAGTTTCACAGTGCATGTATTATCACTTTCTTCTCCCTTTATAGTTATCTGGTCAGTTGAATTTCACAGAATAAATTTTCCTGTGGGAGTATAGCGGAAAGTGCTGATAGTAGCTGCATTCTAGCTTTCTTGCATGAAGTTCAGAGACGTTAAAGGCATTCCAGCATATGCTCTCGACCAACCCTGCCCTCTGCCTCTCACAGAGAGTGAGATTTGGTATTCTGAATGGTGGTCAATTTTCATCCAAGCAAAACAGGCTGATGTATTGGCAATGAGATAACATCTCACAACTCTGCTCAGTGATGTATACTAAACCTTCTAAGCAAGGCATGAACGCGCATACACCCATATGTAACATATGGACTTCATCTCTTTCCCTCTCCTAGGCACTCTTAGCTACGTTCAGGCAAAACTCCCATGTTCGTGCTAAATCGTTGCCGGTCAAGTTAAAGTAAACAAAGTAAAGATAATGCTGCTTTTCTTTCCAGGCAGAAATGCTGGTTTTCTGCTTAAATGCATACTTTTGACGGTGGCTCACTGGCAAAACTTGCCTTAGGTAAAAGAAACATAATTATGTAATTTTCAGCTAAAATAATTTTTTCCCTTAAAGAGAAAGGGAAACAGATCTAATCCAATCTCCCAGGGAGAGGCCACTTGTGAAATTAGAACTATTTTATTGATCTAAGCTCATTTCTATTAAAAAAAAGAAATTTTGACTAGGGTTTGCACGAAGCTAGCAAGCAGCAAGCAAGTGGAGCCCTATGGCCTGCATGGGCTCCAGACTGGGCCAGCAGGTCAAATGTTTTTGGAATAACATATATTACATTCTCAAATACATATATAGAATGGTTGGGGGGTATATATTTTTTTATATATATATAATATACACATATATACATAAAAGATACAAATCTTAATAAGACATGAAGTACAAACGATCTGTATTATTTCTACATTTCCATATTCCAAGGTGAAGAGGGCAGTGCTGCCTCCTTATCACTCTGTTGATCTTCAAAGTCAGTTTGGCAGACTTGAAAGCAGTGAAGCTGAAAGGCTTGCAATGTCATATTCAATGAAACTTCATTGCTGTGAAAGTGCACTGTCACCGCCTAATAAAACTAGATATGAAGAAAGACTATGTTCACTACAAAAATGTTCTTTTTACACATTACAATTCTGCTGCTAGATCACAGAGGTAGTGATGCAGTTCAACCCACAGTAGTCACACATGGCTAGTACTAGTTAATAGATAAAATTCGAGACATTGTATTTCTCACAATTAAGGAATCCATGATGGTTTATTGTCAATGAAAATAAGCTGTTTTCTCCTCATCCCATTACCTAGCATGCAGAACATCAGAACTTTACCCAGCAAGCAGCTGGGAAACAGATTCTTGCCTGAAGCTTTTACAAAAATACGTGCACAATATGGAACAGACTAACAAAACTTTCTCTTAGTTTCCCCAGTCATGCCTTTTCTGATCTTTTCTGTGCTTGGGAAAGTTCTGACAGTCTTTTACGACTTGGCATTTTCTCCAGTGGGCAGCAATTATCACTGCTTAGGAAATCTGCTTTTCTACACTGTTATAGAAAGCAGTTTATTTGTATTTCTCGTCAGACTTGAGCATGCAGTTCATTGTGTCTCAAAAGCAGGGGAGTCACTAGAAAAGCCCTGTGTTGTTCTCTTAGCACTCGACTATCTTTGCCAGAGCAAAAGGTTCAGATAGAGCAGAGATTTCCCTCCACTGGAGGAATGATTTTCCTGGTATTTGTGGTGATGTTCCTGTACTGGGCTGAGGTTGGTTTAAGCATGTGCTGATTCACCACAGGTGAGCCACTATCCACTGAAAAACTGACTCCTTCCCTCTGCTCTTGGAGACTTCTGCTGCCAGACATCAGTGAAGATTCACCTCTTCCATTTAAAAATGAAGCCCAACCCAAAAGCTGGATACCACTTTC
Source organism: Pipra filicauda (assembly GCF_003945595.2). Classification (NCBI taxonomy): domain Eukaryota; kingdom Metazoa; phylum Chordata; class Aves; order Passeriformes; family Pipridae; genus Pipra; species Pipra filicauda. The sequence continues at coordinate 1,941,435 of NW_024104665.1, read as the reverse complement.
ACTTCACATTGCTGGGGTTCCCAGTTAAAAATGTTCCAAAGCTGCAAAGTTGGGATGTTTCTCTGCAGCAGTTTTATAAGCCTCTTAAGTTCCTGCATAGACTACTATAACAACCTCATTTAAGCCGCAGGGTATCTTCATTGACATCAGCAAATTTGGCTCAATATCCTCCAATAGATGGGCAATTTGTTTTCATAATAAACAATACCACAAATCACAAGAAAAGCATCATAGCTGCCAAAATGTCTTCAGCCCTTATAAGAAAAAAAACAAAACAAACCCAAACTCTGCTACAATCAAAGGATTTTGTTTTCATTTTGTTGAAGTGAAATATTGCATTCTCTCAGAGGATTTTTGTCTCTGATTTCATCAGCCTTTTGGCATTAAGGAGAGTAGAGATTACCCTGTAGTGTGAGATTGCATAAAGTCACTTTAGAACAGGAGAAAAAAATTACAAGGAAGATTTCAAGCAAAAATAAATGAGAAAACTATGAGAAATATTTTATTCCCTTTACAAAGGATTGACATTATTAAAACTACTTGCTTGCTGCCGATTTCTCTGAGTTACTATTAATATTTTAATTTCTTAGTATCTCTATAGAGAGAGGAAAAATGTTTCCTTTTCCAAATAAGCATTAAACATATCACAAATTTATGATGAATACAGCAGACAAACTAGATAATGAATAAAAAACATGCTTGTTTAAAAGAAAATATGAGTATTTCTTGGGTGGTAAAGCTCATGTCATGAGAATACCTCAGAAAATGTAGTTTAACGGTGAGGTATTTTCCACTCTATATTCAAAGTAAATAGCACCCGTAAACAGATGCCATTCACATAGGAGGACTGGATTTGGATGCATTTCCATTACATTTCCTTAATGTCTTAAGCAAGTAAAAGGGAAGAGAGTACACACTGTATTGAGAAGTACAATTTGCTTTTCAAAAGGTCCCTGAAAGCCAGCAATGCCATGCCCCCAAAATATCTCCCAGTTAGGTTTGTGAGAGAACTAGCAGACTTAATTATGAATTTGCACTTTGTTACTGAAAACCAGTAAACAGCATAGCACATACATGTATTTTTAACTGCCAAGGATATATTGTTTTGCTTGTAGGTTTTATTTCTATAGGCTTGGTTTGTTCTCAGACTTCACTAAAACAACTCAGGGACAATCAACATAAAAGTATCACTGAGACAGTTCCTTCTGAAATAAACAGCAAGTATTAGCCATATTATAACATTTTAAATATGTTTCAAATTATGCAGAAAACACAAACAAATCTTTTGAACTTGGATCAGGAATCAGTTTGAGAGTTTGCAGTGTAGCAGAAATGTCTGATACTTTCTTGTTTAAGTATAACTTCTCTGCCCTATTCTGATATTGTACTTTCCTGGCTCTTAACAACCCACAGGCTCTTATTATTATGGTGCAGGATGTCCTGTCTGTGGTTTCAGAGGAATGTGGGAAGGACCTATTCCAATGTGTCTGTGATGCTCAGGACAACTTTCTTTGAACTGAGACCTGGGCTGTCACTGTAGGCAGCTAATATGTTTCAGGAATAATTTTTTTCCTGTAACATTTACTTGGCATGTCATGGTTTTTTTGGGTTTGGCTTTTTTTTTTTTTTTTTCATTCATCAGAGAGAAACCATGAAGCTGAAAGTATGAAAATATAATCTGAAAACATATGTTCTTTTGTTTTTGTCCTGATGATCACATCTCTTGCAGTCAAGGGAAGACAATAATGTGAAATCTTTACATGTATTTAAAAAAAAGTTTTGTTCTGAGTTTTGTTCTGACCTCAAACTTGACTAGAATTTGAGCCATTGCATTGATGAAATGAAGAAGGAAGTTGCTCCCTTTGGAATGGAAATGAAAAGCAGCAAATGCCTGTCAAAGGGACAAAAGGGAGAGCTGTTATTGGAAAACTAACAAGGTTCATATGCATATTAGAGGAAATAAAATGACATTTACCGCACCCACAAAAATTACTTCAGTGTCATGAGAAAGTACTCAAGTTAGATTTAAACTAGAAAAATTTGATCATTGTAGATAATTTACAGCAGTACAGTGCATCACACAGATGCATTTTCTCTGGGTTCTTTTGATTTCCCTGATGCCCCCCTGACATAGCTCTGCCCCGTACCATTCAAAGTGAGCTGACCCAAACTCACCTAAGTTGGACTGCACTTGCCTTTGTGTCCACTATGGTATGTCATAACATGGAAATCATCGCAGGGTTTTGGTTTTTTTTCAGAAATTAAAATCTTTCTTGAAACTTTAATCTACCCAGTAAATTCCAAATGTCACTTTAAAGTGGAATCAGTGAATCCAGGCATTCATTTATTATATATGAAAGGTAAAATGTGTTTTTCAGTAAAGCAGACATGCAAAGAAAGTGAGAACTTCAGGACTGCATGTCACAGACTGCAAAGGGGTACTGTCCGTAGCCTACTTTGAGACCAAGAACATCAATTAATTAAGAATGATAAGAAGCTAGCACATCTTTAATTGGAGTAAAATGTTCAACTAAGGAAGCAGGATAGACAGAAGAGGGTTCCTTTAGAGCTATTAGCTGTTTGAATCGATTATTTAGAGACTAGAGGAATGTTATCACTGCAAATATGTTTTCAATCACTAAACTCTCACTGACCTCAATAGTGGCAAGATGAAGCTCCAAGAGATAAGAGAAAATACCTGTAAGACTTGACCATAATTCACACTGAGGTAAGGCCTTTCTAGTGTTTTCATCAGGATATAAAGAAATACATGCCTGTCAGGGTGATAGAAATGAAACTGGCCACTAAACACCATGATTTATAATACATTACCCTAAAATGTAGTGCATTACTTCGAATAATTGGTAGATGCAGCCACTTCTTTAACTTTCCAGGATGTTTGATATTGTCTTTCATTTTTCTGCTGAAGAACATCAGATGAATTTTAAAACCAGTGTGGGGTGAAGTGAGGTTAAAGAAGCTCCCTAGTTGTTCTTTCCATGTTGCTCCATTCAATAAAACAATAGCAGAACTTTACACAATGGAACATCTCTGGAAAAAGCAAGTAAGAAAAGCCTGGCTGGAGTTTACAGAACCACAGGGGCAATTTAGCTCATTCTATGATACAGCCATTTATGTTATGTGTTTGACTCTGTTCCATAAAATAGTTTATGAAGTTATCATCCTGAGCTGTGGTTTTTCAAAAGAAATGAACATTCTGCAGATAAGGGATCTGAAACATATACAGTATTTACTGATAGTTTCAACTACTCTAACACTAAATGAAATTAAATGCAAAGTTGATCAGGAGAACAAATAACTTTGCACGTTTCCCACATAAGACTAAATGGTAATATGGAAAGTGGGGAATTTCAAGAAATGTAAGCTTAACTTTATAAGGAAAAACCAGAATTCCTTTTTATAATCTCTATGGTAATAACTTCATAGATTACAAACTGTGTTTCATGGATCACATTTTTTAATATCTACATACACTTAAAAGATATGTCTGGAACCACATTATTGTTGCATGTACCAACAATCAATTTTCAAATAGACAGAACAACATATACTGGAATATGTGCAATCCTTGATCAAGATGTGCTCCTAAACGTTATTTTGCTTTTGTACTTTCTATTTGCTAATGGATTTTATGTCATCTTTCTTTCCTTTTGTTTCCTTATAGATACTTATAACTCCAAACATGGATGCTTCAAAAGAGACAAAAGAAATATGTCTGGCTGAAGAAAAAGGGTATGCTTACAACAGTAAACAGATTATACATACATACATACATATATATATATGTATATATGTATATATATATACACATAACGTTTGTGTGTGTGTGTGTGTGTGAACTTAACTAGGAACTCAAAAGAGCTTGGCTGCATGCATATTAAAGTGAACATAACTACCTGACTACAGTACCAGGCATAATGTAGTTTTCATTAGTTTCTATGGAACAAGTTCTGTTGTGCAGAATTTTAACTAAAATATTTCAAAAAAATTAATCAAAATATTTCCAAAGACAAAGTCATCAACATGCTGGTTTATTGATAATTTGATAAAGAAAATCACGCTGAGACCATTTGCTAGCAGCAAATATTCCAGCTTCTCCAAATTCCTGCCTCCATAGGTGCTGATACTGTGCCTCCACAGGTGCATACATGTGCTGACTGCTTGCCATAAACACATTAGCAGATACTTTACATCTTATTTTAATGCCGTCATAATACTGAATATTTTCTCACAATGAACACCTGATGTAATAAGTAAATACTGGAATTTTCTCTTACATAAATGGTAGAACTTGTAAATTAAATGGCTCTACAAAACTAATTCACAGTGCTCGTAATATCTAGACTATTGGTTTCAAGAGCATTAACTGGACATAACTTTCTCATCCAAGAACTGGTGATTTCACCACAGAAAACCCAAGAAAAGACTTTTATGTACAACAGAGTTTACAGTACTGAAGCATTTTTACTGGAAAAAACACCAACCATGATTTTAACAGCTTGATAATCTAAACTCAACTATTAACAAATCTGCTCTTAAAGCAGGCTTTAAGACTGAAGTGATTTACTGCAAAAGAACATAATGAGAATGCATATATGTATATAATTTTTACATAATTTTAATTTATGTAAGAATCATCTCTCTCTTCCTTTACAAAATTCAGTGTTCTGAACATTTTTTTGCTCTGCAAGAGAAAGTAAGAAATTCTCTATGCTTGAATTTAAACTGGGAAAAATTTTTTAGGGTAGTGCAAACTTTTTTGTTTTGATGATGCGTAAGCATTAAATTCTATTTTAGCCCTTACCAAGAACTGATTTTGAGTGGAAAAAACAAAATGCGTAAAGATGTTTCTGCTTTTTTTTTTGTTTGTTTGGTTTTAATAATCACTCCCTGTCTAAGTAAAAGTCTTTCTGTGAAACATTTCTATTTCAACAAAGGAATGTTTTTAATGAGCTTGAATTGACATATAGTTCCATGCTATTTTTTCTCTTAAGTGTTACCTTTTATGACTTTGACAAAATAAATGTAATACATAAGGTAACTTCTTCCATATATTTTAGCAAAGTTATTGCATACCATTTAACCAACTTTTAAGTAGACTAGCACGGTCATGGCAAAAAAAAAAGAGTATTTTAACATGCATAATTTTGATTTTAGTGAGGTGATAATTTGTTTCAAAGATAACTCTAAAGCTTTGGTTTAAATAAAAGGAAAGCGTTTATCAATTCACAGTCTTTTGAACCCAAGAGATTTTACAAGTTAGCTGTGTAACACTAGTGAGAGCTGTCTTTAAGTTGGGTGTTTAAGTTCCTAAAATTAAGCACCCTTATCGAGCAGCTTTGCTGGCTGCTATATATTAATCCACCACTTGCTACCTGTGTTCTGCTGACAGAAAAAAGAAAGCCTGAAACTGTTTGTTGTGGGCAAGAGACACATTTTGAAAGACTTCCAGTGACTTCCAGTCTAGAATTAAGGAACATTAAGCAGTTATTCAGAATAGACTTCATCCTCACGAGATTGCTTTGAAAAGAAAAAGTAAACCAAAGTGGGGGTTGGGAGAAAAAGTTGAGTTACTGTACGGTCCGTGTCCATGTTTGGTTGGTCTGTGGTTACAACCACCTCACAACCACCTTATCAGAAATCATATTTTCTAAAATATTCTTTTAAATCAAAGGAACATACTAAATATGCCCCCATTATAAATCCTATAAAATAAGATACTTGTAATGACACTGCTTTCAGTTCCCCCAAGGAACACAAATAATCACAATGATGATGTAGACACAAGTAAAGGCTGTTCCGTGCCAAGAATTTTAATCAACAAGCAGTTATGTCAAGACAGCAGCTGTGTAAGCTAAAAAAAAAAAAAAAAAAAAAAAAAAAAAGAGAGGGTTTTTTTTGTGGAAAAATAGCATGGACTCATTCAGCAAATGCAGCATTATTTTGTAGGTTGACATACCAGTCACTAATGGGATTTGGGCAGGTTAGGTGTGCTCACAACTGTTTGTGAGCTTCTATAGTTTATTTCCAGTTAAGCATGAGCAAAAATAGGCACATGTGACCTTTCAAATATGTGTTACTGAAAGAAATGAAATGATCAAGAACTATTTGGAGTACTGGTCCCCTTTTCTGAATTGGTCACTGAGACATAACCTTGAAAATGCCATTGCCCACTTCAGTTGCAGGCAGACACCTGTGGGAGTCTTAGACTTGCTAACAGAAGACAGAGAAATCTAACCTCCAGAAAGCATTTTTCCTATGACCCAGCTAGATAATTTACAGAGGACAAACAAACAAATGCACAAACAACTTATTCAACAAGATAGGAAAAATATGCAACCGGATCCCTGGAAAACAGCTGTTGCTATTATCCGAATCACAATAAAAACAGTAAGTTAAAGCCGTCAGTCACAGAAGCCCTTTCATTTAGTAATAACCGGGTTGCCTCCAGCAAGTTACTGGCTATCTAACTGTCTCTGCTTTTAAGGCGTCACTCTGTCAGGACAGCACATCAGGAGGTATGATTGCACAGGATAAACCCATGGATTTCTGTTTAAAACTGCACATGGTCACGGGCACACAAAATACAACATAATGAACTTTAGAGCAAGTTCCTGGCAACTCCGTAAAACAACACAACTCCGAAATGCTTTCGTCTTTAAAATAAAATGATCTGCAGAGTTTTTTGCTCTATTATATGTTTTTATTCACATCTTCTGAGCCAGCAAGTACTTCGTGACGTGGAGGGGAATGAGTTCCCTGACAAACTGCATTTGGACACCTTCTAATACCCCACACAGCCATGCTGCTCTGGGAACAGCAGGTTCATCCCCTCTGCCAGAAGGCAAGGCTGGAGAAAGGATGATGAGAAACAGGATAAAGACTTTTCTGACATGCATGAAAATGCTGTCCATCCTCCCACAAACTTTTTTGCCTGGGCAATTAGGAAACATATACTATTGCAGAAGATAATTGGAAATTAATAGGTACTTGCCCTATGTGAAGCCTAATTGCTGATCTGCAAGTAAAATCCACTTTCCTGAAGCGAGAGACACTTGATTTACTGTCTAGGGGAACTGAATAAGTTTTTTCTAGCCCCCTGCAAGTTGTCTTCAGTGAGCAACACTATCCCTGATACAAGCCCTTAACTTGTCCTGTTGTACAGATTTCACTGCTATAGAAACAGAATACCCTTGAGATACCTATTGCTTATTCTGTAGTGAAAAACAGGCATTAATATCAACATATTTCACTGTAATTCTTTGTCTGACCATACATCTTGGTTCGGTTTTGAGTGATTGTCAGCTGCCTGCCTCCTCGCCCTTTTCTAAGCATGGTATGATGAAATCTGAGAAGCTATAGTATCATCAGAAATCATTTTTCAAGCCTTGATATCTGTTTATGACTGTTGCTAAAATGGAAAAGTGTGAATTCTCTTAAATTTCAAAGATAGTATCTGCTGCATCCAAATATCTGATTAAAGAACACTATTTTATACCGAAGGACAACGCACGTTGACTGATTCATGCATGATTCATCCTGGTTTAACAGAGTAACATTAACCTACCAAAACACAGGGACTGAATGACCTCTATGTTCCCATTTTTAAAGCTCAGCATGGCAGCCTCACTGTGCAACTTAGAAGCCTAGAAATCCTCTGCAAATCAAGAAAGTAAAGCTTCTTTCTCAAAGCCAAATCCAAGCAACAAAACAGAGACACAAGAACATTTAATGTATTTTTTTTCTCCTCTTCCCTTACTATCCAATGACACTGGATATCTTGTCAATGGCATTTGTCTTTGAGTTTCTATACTGAATGAATTGAAACACAGGAGTCTTAAAATTAAAATTATTTTTTTATGGTGTCTACAGGCATAGATTTTGCTTATGCAAGTTACCTGTACCTCTGCCAAACAGTATGTTTTTCTCCTTCTGGTTTAGCTTTGTCTACCATGTGGGGGTGTGCAGAACATTTTCTTGCAGCAACTACATCTATTTTCCTGTGTCTAAAGGAACATCAAGAACTGAACTTATATATCTCTGCAACTCCAAAAACCTCCTGGGCACAACTACTGAGCAATGGATGTGAAGGAAACTCAGAACTTAGCCTATATGTGTTTAGGGCAAACAGCATTCAAATTTATAAATGTATCTTCAGTGATCCTCGGCCCTTTTTTTAGGCCAGGATGATTTTTAGATATGTTGAGTTATTACAGTAGCTTAACCACTTAAAAAAAAATAAAAAATAAAAAGGACCAAAAAAAAAATCAGAAACTTACCAGGACCTCAAATCTGATCTTTCTATAGAATTGAAAAGCTGATTCTTTAATTTACTATCAGAGGCCTTACCAAGCTTACAGACCAACATCTAGGTATCAAAACCACAATGATGGGCGCAAAGAGTCTACAAAGGTGCTGTCTTCAATCAAGACAACACAGTAACAGTGATTCATAAATCTGGTTTTGATTTGAAAGTAATTTTGAATCTCTACAGCTCATTTCATACATAAACACTTAAATCTGATCCATCTCCTATGTGGTTTCTTGTAAAGAATAACAGTATTTGCAAAGATTATGGAATACAGCCCATTTTCCAGCTAGTGGAAGATCACTCTACTTCAGCACGCTACATGGGCTTTGCTCAGGAGCACTTTAAAAGTGATGAACAATTTGATTTACATTTTCCCTAAGTAGACCATTCCACGGCCAATTTTATCACCCTGTAAGGATGTCGTGTGTGTGTATCTTCAGTGTCCATTTACTCTGTATTTTAGTCTATCTCACTGCTTTTGTCCACATGTTTTCAGCTAAATAATTGGACCTTGGCCCTGGACAATTGCAAATAAACCAAGTTGATAGAGCTATGACAATTAACGGAAAGATCTCCTTCAGGTGTTTAAGCCCTAAAGTTTTCGCTAACTAAAGTCATACTAAATTGCATATATTTAGCTTTTTAGAGTTCAGAAATTAATGCTTAGAGAACTAATAATGCTAGTTCAACCTCTTCAAGTGCGGCCGTATCTTTATTGTAGGATGTTATCCAGAACCCCAGTTCTGGCTCATAGTGATTTTTGCTTTTGTAATGGGATGACTTTTCCTGAGTAGCCCCAAACTGTGTAAGTCTCTTCGCATCCACACTTTTTGACAAATTCATGTCCACTTGGTGTACACTGACATAACCTGATGACTCTTAGTATTGTGTTTTCCCCCAAAATAATTTTTCTGTAGAGAACAAAATGCTTCAGCATAGTTTTTCCTTTCTCAGGTTTTGTTTGCTTATTTGCTTCGTAAAAGAATAAGCTAATTCTTTCCAAGCTTTCCTTTTAACTGTGACATCTTTTCTTATATAATTGTCAAGACTGAACTTCAGACTTGTAGCAGTTTTGGGGCTGTGTATTTACTGAGTGGTTAAGTCCTTTTTCCAAGACAGAAACAAAGATAACAAGTGCAACAAGTCCTAGAACTTGCATGTACTACAACTACCATATGACTTCACTTGCCATTCTCTAAACATATTTAACATAGTTTCAATTCTCATTCTCATAATTTAGTGTTTTACCTAGGCTTTGAGCTGCCTATATTTTTATCTGAATAAATTGGAGTTAACTTTTTGCATACATTATCACAAAGTAGTTCCCAATGAAGTATCAAAGCTGTGTATTTCCAGCCCATTGCTCTCAGCCATTACATAAAAAGGCATTGTTTTCTAACTTCTCCCCTAGAGATGTCTGTGTTCCAGTGATTTAACTCAGTGCAATGAAGTACAGACAGTAATGACAGAAAAACTGAGAAACTGAGAAATGGCTGCAGCAAGAAGAGGATGAGAGTACCCCTTTCAGCATGAACATGGATCAAAGTGATCACGCATCTGGTAGGAGTATAACTCCTATTGAAATAAATTTGAGAAAATAAACCCAAAAGATTGCTTTTTTTGTTCGCTTGTTTTTACACTGCATGTAAAGTATTTCAGTGGTTGAAGGACTTACCATGATAAAAAGGTAACATGAGAATTGTCACAACGGATCAGGCTAATGGCCCTTTCAGAACATTATGTCTACATGGCATTGATATAAAACTAAGTCTTAACTTGGAGCCTTACTTAGAGGAAAAAAAAAAGATCGTAAAAGCTGGTTGCTTACATGTCTTCATTCAAACTGAGTAAAGATAAGACCAACCTCTTAGCCAAACTGCTCTCCCACTTCTGCATGAACCTTCTCCCTAATATTTATGGTGACATAAGTACCTTAGTGGTAACTCCATGAAAAACATTGCTGGTTTTGATTAGTATTAGCTTGTTCTAAGGAGTTAAAAGTAAAATTGAGAAGAAAAACCCTACAAAAAGCCAGAATTCATGGATCATGTTCTCCCCAGACAAAGCATTTGAGATTTCAGATGCCAGAGAAATTTCTACATTTTCAAGCGTAATTGGAATTGAGTAAAACAAAGTGTTATATTTGCAGGTGTATGTCTTCAAAGTCTTCATAAATTTAAGTCCTTTGAGAAAATGTAAAATATTTATAGAAACAAGAGACCCATATTGTGCTACATCTAGTTTGTATTTGCCAGTCTATCACGCTGCAGATTACCACATACTGCTATTGATTATTTCCCATGGATCAGAACACTGGTTGAGAGAAGTTCTTTTCTCTAAGAAATCTGATGAAAGTAAGAAACAAAAGAGGTATTTTAAGTTGAAACAGATGTCTGAAATTTCTTACTAAGGCTGGTTCTTGGTTCATCTGCTCTGTTAAAAGGTTAGGAAATAGCAAGGGGGCCTGAATAATGAAGGAATTCATTTTAGATGGATTGTCATTATTTCTTTTACTTCTCTGGAGCAGCTCTCAGACCTCTGACTTTCATTCTCTCTTAATTCCACTCTTGGACCAATAGATCACAGTCTTCATTATTCATAACAACATTATTCTTACTATGTTTGAGGTGACTTAAAAAGTGTTACAGAATTAATTTTTTCAATATCCATTTCAAGCTCGGTTTTGAAAAATGGTGGTCATCCTTCCTTGTAAAAGTCTCTGCTGAACTGAACAGAATAAAACATCTCTCTTACGGAGAGGTTTCTTATAGAAATTGTGGGAGTACACACCAAATCAGTTTTCCATGGAAAATTATGCCTTGAAACAAGGCATGATGCATGACGCACCACATCTTCTCTCCTTTTGCACTTTGGTTACCTTCTTATACATCATCACTGTACTTCTGGGGATGAACTGGGCAAAATTAAATATTTTGATAGTTCTACACTAATTTAATGTCTCTCAGCTGTTATATCTTAGTTCAGAATAAAGTTAATATAAAATTATAACTTCCTATGGAAAATTTTTCATTTTGCTTTACAAAATCTCCTGAAAATTAGTAATATAATCAGCAAAACAAAAAATAAAAGATGGAAAATCCTCCTACATGTATAAAAATGGCAATTTTTTCCTCCTGTTTGCAGCTTCACTTAAACAGGAATGAAGTTCATGAACACAATGAAGTGCACTTCACTACCAAATATCAGTATATGTCTCCAAACCACAGGCGACACATAGCTGTTCAAAGAAACAAATGAAGAAAATAAGCACTGTCAAAACCACCTGTTCTTCTCCAACTTTTTTCTTGGAAACAAATGACCTATTTTTGTTGAAACTTAAAAAAAAATAAAATCTAATGTGTCGAAGGAAAGACCTATGAAAAAATTCAGCTTAAATTTCTTAAATAAGCTGACTGGAAACAACTGAAAACAGAGTGCTAAAGGCAGAAAGCATTAGGCAGCGTTCAGTCTCTCAAACGCCTCCAAGTTCACATGCCTGCTCCCTCTAACTCACCACATTCCCCTGCCTTCCAGCAGTATGGGGAGGTCAGTACCCTCATGCTCTCCTGCTGGGAAAACGTCACTGTCTGCTTTGTGGGGAAGAGGAGATCAAGCTTGGTGTTGGCCTCGGGATCCTACTTTGCTGTCTGACAAAACTCACCCAAGCGTCTGTTTCAGAAATCAGAGGAGTAACATAAAGCAAGAAACACTCCAACTTCTTTTTCGGAGAAATCAAAGAACATTTTCATAAGAAAAGTCTGGAGAGTATATTTTGGAGTTGGGGAATATTTGGAATAAACTTGCAAGCTCAAAGAGCCTTGACTGTGGGAACAATGAAGTATTTTTTTCTTTCCTAAGTCCTCCATTGCTTACAGGAAACAGCCTTTGGACAGTTTTATATAGTAAATAAGCAGGGTTGCATTAAAGACACTAAACTTTATTACAATATTTTCCTCCTCACAAACAAAACAACAGGACCTTCTGGAAGAGCTGCTTGGGCAAAACTGGAAAGCAGTAAAGTGTTTGGACTGAAAGGACATTGGTCAATAAAGACTACAGTCAAAACAGAAAAAATGTAACTGCAATATTTTAGCATATGTGGATTGAAAAGTAAAAAAAAAAGTGTCTGAAAAGTACTTATGCAGACAAAAAAAGATGTGTATTTTAAATATGCAGTTATGTAAATAAAGAGTTAAGATTAAATATGCAACCCTTACTATTATGGAAAGGGTAAATATCATACAACTACTCACAAAAGGACTCTGTAAGATACTGCTGAGACTGGGCCCAGCTTGTGATGTTCTGATTAAAATAATTATTCTTTCTACTCACAAGTTGCGTAAAATGCTTTCAAAGCATTCGTCAAGAGAGCAGCAGGCACACTGTCTCTGCCCTTGCTATAGAGAGACTCATTTTACAGTTTCTGCCAAGATCATTCATATATTTTGCATGTTTTCAATGAATAAGTATGTAAAATTACAATAACCAAGTATGTACTGGGAGCTCACTATAGCAAAAAAAAGAAAGCAATGCTCTTCCTTAATCATACCATTGTCTTAAATACTTATTTAATTTGATAGTGACAACATGCAGACTCAGGCGGGGCGGGGGTGGTGGTGCTACATGATAGAGTCACAGAATCAACTGGGTTGGAAAAGACCTCTGAGATCATCAAGTCCAACCCTTGATCCAACACTGCTGTGGTTACTAGACCATGGCACTAAGTGCCACATCCAGTCTCATCTTAAGAACTTCCAGGGATGGTGAATCCACCACCTCCCTGGGCAGCCCATTCCAATGTCTGATTATTCTCTCTGTAAAACATTTCTTCCTAATATCCCGCCTAAACCTCGCTTGACCTTTTTCATCCTGAAACATCCTCAACCACCATTACAACCCTGTTTCCACTGCACAGGTCCAATGTATCTTTAAGCATCTGCATAAGTATAAAACCACTCTCCACATTTTGGAACCAATTTAGACATTGTTATACAATATACATTTTATTTTCTACCCAGATCTCACCACATAAATATAATTATAATGTTCCAGATATGATTTGAGCTTACCACAAAAAAAATTCGATAGTTATATTTACATTTTCCATAGCCCAAATGGTTTAAATGTAGAAGTATATTATATTGATTATGTATTCATGGCTGGGTATTAGCTTTGTTTAAATCCCTTAAAATATGAATATTTATCTAACCTGGATGTATGTTTCTCATTTTGTATCTTCAATAATATCTGTCACATAATGCAGATAAAATAGCAACTCGAGGTTATTTGACAGTTATAACTAATCTTTATATACTATTTTGCCCAGTAATTAACAAAATAATGCACTGATCTCTGTGAAAAGCACACCCATTCATGATTTATTTTTTTAATACTCATTTATTTTGCTAGAAAACATCAGCTGGTTGAAGTTAAAGGAGGAAAAGACAGTTTTAATTAATGTTTTCTTCAGGAACAAAGTTCCTAAAGTTTGTGAAGTGATCTGTTTTGACAGTTTCAAAACAAAATAATCCCTTTTGTATGTTTGAAATGATTTTTTAATTTGAAATTTAAGACAAAAATTATTGCGTCCAATGAAAATGAAATGTTTGGACTCTTCAAAAGCAAAATATTTTTTCAGATTGCTGGCTCACTGAAATTGTATGCTTTTGTCCTGATTTGAAACATAATACAAATTTTAAAACTATTTTAATACATCTGGATGTATACTATACATATATATATATATCAGTATACATATAGAAAGATACAAACACACATATGCATATGCAAATGCAAATGCAAATTAAGATGGAGAAATAAATAAATATAAACATTTATGCCCACAAGAGTCATCTTTGAAACTTGATAGGATATCTGAGACTACGGGTGACCATTAAATAATCTTAAAAATTGATATGCTTCCAGCACTCAGGTGCAACAATAATAAGCCAGAACAGTTGGGTCTTATCTTAGGAAAAAAAAAAATCTAAATCAATAAATGCCTTTCGTTGAAGGATGAAAGGAAATAAAGGGAATTTAAAACTTCGAAAGGTATTCAAAGGGGACTCCCATTATCCATCTCAGAGTTTACATTAGAACCTCAAGATATGCTTAGGCCTTTGAAGGGGGTTTGGCTATAAATACAGACTTCTAGAAGAGCAACCTAAAACTTCAAGGACTCTTTCTGATATAAGAAATAGCTGTTAGATACTTTAAAGAGAAAATCTTAGGTGCTCGTAAGTTGGATGATAAAAAAAACAACTATAGACCATCTTTAAAGAAAGTAGAGGAAGGCGCTTAGCAGAAGACTTAGGGTTTTTTACAAAACAGCTTTCAAAACTTGAAAAACCTCTTGCTTTCTAAATGTTATTAAAGTTTTAAAAACCATATTTAACTCCTGTCTTTACTCAGCACTCTAAATATGTAACTGGTAGTACTGGGCTCACCATAGAGTTCTGTACGTCTTAGCCAGTAGGCTTATATTATTCCAGTTTAAATATTTCACACAGCTGGAGGTTGTCAGCACAAGGAATAGGAACAAGGGGACTGCAAACAGTCTTCTGCAAGTAAGTACATGCATGCTGGCACTCTTTCAGGTTTATTTCTTTTTAAGTTTGTGCTAAGGATGTAAGGCTTTGATTCCATCATTTGTCCTGGTTTTGTCCCACTTACTGACATTGGATGATCCAGATTTCAAACATACTGCCTTCAAAAGAAAAATCATTTATCTTTGTCCTACATTTGGTATGTAGTGAAACCCTCCACATGCACATCTCCCCCAGTACCTGAGATGAGTTTTTGAAAACAATGAAAACTGAATAGATTTTGATCTTACAGACTGGTTGGAGGTAGGAGAGCTGGGGAGAAGCAGCAAATAATTGCTACAAAAATATTTCCTGGAAATCATTCCTTGCAATTTTCATTTCCTGGAAATCGTTCCTTGCAATTTTCATGTCCCGTGTTGTAACTTACTGATGTGACTGGTCTAGAATACCAAGATACTCCACGACCACCCAAAAATTTTAGGAAAGTTTGGATTCAAGTGTTAACACCAAATTTAAAATTCGGAATGTGTCTGGATTCAAATATAGGCCCAAAACTGGGAACATCAAAACATAAAATCAAAAGAAAATTAAAATTACTGCTTCTGCACTGCTCTGCAATACAGAAATCTGTAATTAAAAAAATTTGGAAAATTCTTCCACAGGCAAGAAGCTTGCAGTATTTTGTAACAACCATTTGGTGAGAATTTTGCAAATTAAAATTGATTCAGGGATTCATGTGTGTGCAATTTGCATATGGTCAAATGCAATAATAAAACCTTCAAGGACTTTATTATTTATTTATTTATTTATTAGAGTTCCCTTCATGGTGTTTTGGTACAAAATCAAAATAGTCATGTAAATGACACATGGTCAAAAACTAGAATGCATCCAAGTCTGCAGGAAATCCTGACATTTGACTTTAAACTACTTATTGAAAACTATGTTCTCACAGAGACAAAGTTTGCAAAGAGAGTTGTAAAGAGCTTTCCTTAGAGCTACTCCAGTCAGAAGAAAACATTTTTCTCACGTCTGGCAAGCAATTAACAAACAGCAAACTAAGTGTAAGTCTAAAATATTCAGGCTTTAATCTCAACTAATGGACCAGTGTTCATCCACCAATGTAGCTTAAAAAAGTGCTGTATTACTCATCTCTTATCAGCTTCTGTTCTAAGACAAGAACAGCTTCCATTTCACTAGCAGCTTCAAGAAGTTCCAGGTCTCTGGCCCTGGGAGACACTCATCACATATATCTGCCCAAGACATTCAGTGTTGCTGAATTCAGAAAAGAAATCAAATAAAAATCCAAGAAGCTTTCCTCAAGGACCATGCCTTGATAGAAATTCATCAAATCCAAGTGTTTCAAACACAATTATTGGGGTTTAAGGAATAAAAATTCAGCTTTAATAGCACTGGAGAGTTTCTAACTTACTCTAATATGCTGGTTTTTATTTTAATGCTCTTTTCTTCTAGTAGAACAGTTAAAAATTAAGAGGTTTTTTTGTACCTAACAATCAACTCTGAGAAAGTAAAAATACTATTTTATAGTGTATTATTGGAACAGTTTTATGCAAAGCATTTAATAATACTTATGTCAGCGCTTGATATGGAGGCAAAGACAACACTGTCCCATTTTCTTACACTACTATAGAATATGGTGTAGAATCCTCTTTCAACAGCAAACCACATGATTTTCTTTTATTTTGTCCCACCATCCCTCTAACGTCCATCTTCTTTCCCTCTTCCCTGCCCATCACACAGCAATAAAATATATGCTTATGTCATACTCATTCATGGCATCCTTGTTCAAATACTTTTTTTTCCCCACTGAAAATGTTTAAAGGTAGGACTGTTCTATGGTTCTTTTACTGAATGAAAGGTTGCAACATTCTGCATTAGCTAGAGCAACTAATATAAAGATCCTGCCTAAAATGGGTATGCAAACCTGCACAGGCCAGAACAGGATGTTTTAGGATATGATTTTGTTCACTTTAATAGTAAGCCTCAATGTACTCATTAAAGATTGGCAAGAACACATACAAATAAATAAATTAAAAAAAAAAAGGTAGGCACAGAGAAAATCTCAGGCCTATTTTATGCTAAAAACAACAGAAGCCTGTGTAGAAACTAAGGGGGGGAACCCCACAACATTACAAGAAGAGAGAAAAGTTAAATTTCACTATAGCTAAAGCAGACCTGATTACACTCAGAAAGCATAATTATACTTTTTTGTAGGAAAAAAGTGTATATTATCAAAATTGTACATATCTCTGCACAATTTACATTTGCAAGAACATTGCTGCAGTGATCATGCTCTAAGCATACAAGAAGTATCCAAAGGTTGTAGCAAAGATTCTTTTACTTCCTCTGATACAGTGGGAAAAACTGAAAAGCTTTTTGTATCTGTTCATTCTTTCTATCCATGAGGCACAAAATTTTGTCTTTCTATCACCTGATGACAGGCTTATGTCCTTAAAAGTATTACTGGTTTCCTCTAGTTGTCCTTAAAAGTATTACTGGTTTCCTCTAGTGTAATAGTAAAATAAAATATGCTATGTCTACCCATAAACCCCAACTTATTTTCAATTTTTCTCATTTTCCTTCTGTATGGAATGTTCTTGAGAGCACTTCAAATAATACTATGAATTTATTTCACCTTCATAGAGGTGTTCTAGCTTTCAGCTCTTTCTCTGAATGTGCCCAGAACTTTGTTTAATTAATTTCACCAAAGGCTTTATGATTCATAAATGTAAAATTGTTTTCATACTAATGTTTCCTTGTTCACTGCTGTTCTCTTCCTGCTTCCTTTATGTCTGACCCCAGCCAGTCTCATTTGGTATTCCCAAAGCAGAATAGATTTGTTTTTCTAAAGCCATGGGCAGAGCTAATGGTACTCAAATTCCCATGAAGTGGGTGTTGCAGAAATTGAACAAATAACACCTGATTTCCACTGAGCTAAGACAGGATCATTAAAGTGACAAGAGAAAAAAATCCACAAACCTCTAAAAACAAAGCTCTTTATATACCTTTAGAACAGTGGAAGCCAGACAAGAATGTGATATTATATCTTCCAACCAAGGGAAATTAAGCTGCAAATAGTTCCAGTCAGGAAAGCATATGCAACTTTGAACTTTGCTTTTCAAAGGTGAGAGCTTTCACACAGTGAGTTCATGTGAATGGGTGTGAATTCATGGGAACTATTTTCTGAAGTGATAGCTAGATTAAATTTAAAATCATCCTGCCTGTGTCTGGAGTGTAAGTGCTGATCCAAAAAAAAGTGGAAATGTTCTGATGGAGCAATCTTCTCCTTATCTATCCTAAAATCTTAATATTGCTTTCTCTGTGATATGTGAAATTGTGCAAAACCCCTCACTGCAAAGCAGTTACGAAAACACTAAGGAGAGTCAAGTGAGAAGACATAAGGTGTGTCTTCTGATTAGTTTACTAACACGGATACATAAGAATGTCAAATGTTTTACCATTTTAAGGACTCCTGTTGGCTTACACTCTTAAGCTCCTTAGTATTTTTCAGCTAATTTCTGAGTCAGATGAAATTTTTTTAGAGGAGAAAATAGCATTATTAAGTAGAAAAATTAGTCTGTAAATTGACTATCAAGAAATGAAAGAATCCAGCAAAAAAACCCAGTAACTAATCACACGTAGACATCACCTGCAGTAAAATAGCCAAAATGTAAACATGTCTCAAACTGAAAATTAAAAAAAGGTATCTCCATACTTGCTAAAATTTTGCTTCCTGTGTGTATCTGGAATAGTACAAGTGTCTCCACTGACCACTAGCCACATTTAGAATACAATACAAGTTTCTAAAACAAGACTGTCTCAGATGTGAGGCCCAGATACTCAAAGTGAAATCCAAAATACTTCTGAGCAATGTTTTCATACTTCAGAAAGTGTTTAAACTTACTGCTCTCCTCCCTTTTGACCTGAAAATTTCCTAGGTGTTTGCTCAGCGCATGCTTAGAATTGCCCCAGTCTAAATAGCTCAGAGCCTATTTCTCACATCCCTCCCAAGATAGAATCTAAAAATTTGGCACAGGAATGTGTAGGTCCCCTAAGGCATTCAAAACATTAATCACTACAGAATAATACCCAGAGCACACTGACAAGATGAGTTTCCTCAGAAAATGCAGACTTGCTCACTGTCTTTTAAAAGGATGGGTGGGAATCTGCTGCTTGCAGGACTCAGTAAGTGAGAGAACTGGATTCAATAGGTTTCTAAGCATACAGACATTCAAAACCTTAACCTATACTTTCGCAGGAGAGTGCCCTAACCACCAGTCTTTGCTCCAGTACAGTGGGTGCTAAGCCATTCTAGAGAAAGAAATCCACTATCAAACGGGCCAGCCAGAGTAAGCAAGGGACAGCACCGTGTTCTATCTTCCTGGTTCAAGTCAGAGTCATGAGAATTTATATATTCTCATCAAACAGAATTTAAACCTCCAAGGAGACAGATGTAACTACTAAGTCATTCAAGACCCTTCCTTCTCCTCCAGCTCTGTCTCAAAAGAAATAAGAACGAAGGCTGCTTCCTTCTGTCAGAAAGGCTTGTAGTGTGAAGAAGAGCTCTGCTGAGGCCCAAGATGTCTGTTCTGCAAACTATGGCGCAGATACTTCAACTAGCTTTAAACAAGTTAGCTCACATGCTGCAAGGAGTTATTTACAGCCACATCAACTTCTACAGCAACATGTTTACCTTGATGAAAGTTTGGCTGAAGTAGGCACACTGCACCACACAGTCTGAACTCTGTGTGTGAGTCTGGGTCTCTAAGACCTTATTGCTTTTTGTTTGGTTGGTTTTGTTGTTTTCCAGGATTTATTTTTTTCTTTAACAGTATCACACACCTTAATTATCCAGCACCTTATCTGGATTCAGTTTTAAGGTCCTGCCCTGTGCAGGGAACTTCAGTGTATAAATGAGGATTCAGGACTTCCACTACAGAGATCAGAAACCATATAAGTTTTGGGTATCTAAGTCATATATTAAGCGTGGCCTTACAATTTTGTGATTACTAATAGTCTGAGAGTCCTCCAGCTAAGTGTTTGATCAGGGTTAAAACCTCACCAGCAAAACCATTGACTAAATTCACTATTAAGTGCACAGTGGAGCCTCTGTGGGAGTCAGTGAATCCACACAGATGCTACCAAGCACAGAGCATGATGGCAGTAGAGTTGTATGGATATTATTAAAGGCATAGCCAGCCTCCTGGATCCTTGTTAGTAATGTGCAAAATAAAAAATGTGATTGTCTTTCACTTTTGAAGCTGAAATTTCAGAATCAACAACTTGAAAATAAGCAAACAAAAAAACCCCATCTCAGCTTTGTGCTTATGAAGTATGGTTTAGTAGAAACCTGTGAGACACAGTATGCATGGAGCATTACAACAGTCACTTTGGCAAGCTGCAAATAAAAAGATATTTTAAAAATACACCTCTGGCTTATCTAGCAATACACATTAACAAGTATGGGAAAAGAGAATTTTTCCTGTCCCAGCATGAGCATTCAGGTAAATTACATTGATGTCAGCACTAATTCTTCCCTTAGGACTAAACATTTGCAAATATTAAATATAAATTAAACATATGACATTCGTACTTAAAACTTGATTGTAGGTTTCTTCAATTCAAAGTAAGTATTTTTAATGAACTTACACTAAAAAAGGAAAAAAAAAAACAAACAAACCCCATCCAAACACCAAACAGGAGAATATTTTCATTAGAGTATATATGAAATGACCAGTACAGCTTCATAACACAGTGCTTTATTTAGCTCTGTTGATTTGTTACAGCAAAACATACTAATGCTAGATCAACTCTATCTCCTTTGATCAGCAGGAAAGACAGCTACAGTATTTAAGAGAGCAATTTTTAAAACAATACATGCAATTTCCTGCATTTCCTTGTAGGAAAAACATATGTAATAAAAATTACTGGAATTAAATCTATAATCAGGATGCTGGGTTCAGTTCAAAAGCCTTGAGACCTTTTTGTTTTAGCTGTGCAAGTCTTTTATCTCTGAGGTTTCCTTTCAGTGTGAGTTTTCCCTGACAAAATAAATGTTCCCCCAGCCATCACGTTTCACAAAATTCACTGTAATAGACAGTTGCTGAGGTCTGTAAAGATGTCCTCTGAAACTGTAGCAGTCTCTTCTCCCAGGTAACAAGTGATAGGACAAGAGGAAATGGCCTCAAGTTGCACCAGGGTAGGTTTAGGTTAGATATTAGAAAAAAATTCCTAACAAAAAGAGTTGTCAAGCACTGGAACAGGCTGCCCAGGGAAGTGGTGGAGTCACTATTTCTTGAGGGATTTAAAAGATGTGTAGTTCTGATGCTTAGGGAAATGATTTAGTGGTGGTGGTGGCAGTGCTGGGTTTGATGATCTTAGAGGTCTTTTCCAACATAAATGATTCTATTCTCAGCACCAAACAAATTGTCAGCAGCCCCAAAATCTCTGAAGCTGTGTTCTTACACTTCTGGAACTCAGTGCAGTCAAAGGTAGAGCTTGTCCAATTATATCACACAGAACAACAAGAAAGCCTGATGAGATGTGACATAATGAACCTGACACCATTTTGATGGACAGCAGATCTGCCCTATCTGTTTGTTCTGTCTACTGTACATGATGCTGTGCTATAAGAGCCTAATTCCAGCCAAAATGAAGGCTTTTGTTTACACTACCTCAGCACAGCCTGAGGAGGCTTCATTGATCATACTTGATGCAAAAAGATTTGTGAAGCTGAGAGGCCAGGGAGCAAGACTGCTTTGCGTGGCCCTTCTTTCAAGAGCATAGGCATGGGGGAGAGATTTCTTTTCAGACCTTTAGAGTGTTTCTAGTTCAGGAGGTCAAAACTTGCTTTATATAAAAAAAATTGCCTCAGTCTGGATAAGTCTTGCTCTAATAAAAATTAGTTCCAGGGCCTGAAAGATTTCTAATGTCTTTTAGATCATTTTAAGGAAGAGAAGGAATAGTTTTACATAAAATTAAACTCATCTTCCAATCCATGAAGAGATTTGGAAACTGCTGGGGATCTTTGCCATCTGAAAATGATCCATGATTTGGTAAAGCCAATTTTGGAACTGGTTGTTCAAAAGATAATGTAACTTCAACGAGGCAAGAAAATTTTCTCACCAATAAACAATCAATGAATACAAATTCTTCATTTCACCTTTGGATTTCAATTCCTACTAATGCTTTGCAACAATTAGGAGGACGGAATTTTATATACAGGCTCATTTATAGACACTGTCTCATCTTGATCCCCAAGTGTTGGTCCCTAAAGCAATAAAACTGGAAACAAATGAAAGAAAATACTAAACACATAAACTAAGAAAGATAATTTGCTAAGATTTCTTTCAGTCCTTGTCTCCAAGACTAAAATGGTCCCTCTGTGCCTACTGTAGCTGAATAGATAAAACCTTTGGAAATGCACTTACATATAACTGCAATGCACAGTCATGTTCCTAAACCTTCAGTAACAGAGTCCAAGGTAACTTAAAAAAAGTTACTGGCTGGTCACCTAAGAATATACCTACAAACCTTGCTTCCACTAAGAAGTCTTTGGCTTCTCCTTCAGCAAAAGCCTTGCATCCCTGCAATGGTACTTCCTTTCTTGTAGACATTTCCTCCTTCTAGTGCAGAGCACTGAATCCACAGGACTACATCCTGCTCCACGGCCTATACTCTAGAAAAAGCCATGTCCTGATGACAAGGTCCAGTTAGCAGCAAATTACCTACCTCCCCTGCCTCTTTGTCTATGGCATGTCTCTACTCAGCTGCCAGTAAGTGTTCTGCCACCAGCAGTTTGGCCAAATATGAATGGAAATTTTTCTGCTATCTTTTTTTGGGCCAGTACTCCTGATGTCTGTTGAGAGAAAGGAGGAAATGCCAGTGAAAGAACAAGATTCAGCAGTGTCCAGTGACAAGATTCAATAAGCACAAACTGAAATACAGGAAAATCCATTTAACTGTAAGAAAAAACATTTTTTATTTTTACTATGTGGGTGAAACAGGTCACCCAGAGAGGTTGTGGAGTCTCTGTCCATTGAGATACTCAAAACCTGCTTGGACATACAAGCCTGAGTAACTTTCAGGATCACAGAATGGATCAGGTTGGAAAGGACCACAGAGGGTCATCTGGTCCAACCTCCCTGTTCAAGCAGGGTCATCCTAGAGCATATTGTATGGGATTGTGCTTAGAAGGTTCTTGAATTTCTCCAGTGAGGGAGACTCTACAACCTCTCTGGGCGATTTGTTCCAGTGCTTGGTCATCTGCACAATAAAGAAGTCCTTCATCATAGTCAGGTTGAACTTGTGCATCAGTTTCAGCCTGATGACTCTTGTCCTATTGTTTGGCACCACCAAGAGCCTGGATCCATCCTCTCGACACCCTGTCTTCAGATACTTATAGGCATTGATGAGGTCCACTTTCAGTCATCACTTCTCAAGACTGAACAGGCTCAATTCCCTCTGCTTTTCCTTGTAAGAGAGATGCTCCAGTCCTTTAATCATCTTTGTTGCTCTCTATTGGACCTGCTTCAGGAGCTGCATGTCTCTATTTTACTGAGCAGCCCAGAACAGGACACAGCACTCAAGATGTGGTCTCACTAGAGCTGAGCAGAAGGAATTCAGATTCTGCTGAAAAACATCAGCAACATTACTGATCTAAACCCAGAAAGCTCATCATATAACTTTTGAATAAACAGCACCATAGTTCATGCTACAGAATACATTGCAAAGCTAAAAGTGCCTGGGATGATCAAAGAAAGAACAAAATCAAGAGACTTTCCTTTGCAAATTACAGTGGAATTTACTGTTCCCTTTCAGATACATAGCTGCTCTGTGAAAAGAGAGTTAGGTTTAGCATACATTTCTTGAAACTATCACTATTTCAACACTGCTGCTATGCTCCTAGCTAATGAGCCACACAGCAAGTCAACAGACTGTTTACTTTTGCATTAATATTTAACTTCTATGAATTAATTGGAAAATTTCTTGATAAATTTTTGGAGTGGCTCATATGTACACAAGGTACAGCCAGCTGCCAGTGTAACCAAGTTAAATGATTGCCCTTAGCAACTTCTGTGCAAACACAGCACAGTCTTCCTCAGTTCAACCTGACTAATAAGCAAAGACCTGGCTTCTTTTCCTCAAGATCATGAAAGCATAATATGAGTACTACAATTTCCTCTTCAAACCTGAAAGGTTTTTTCTTTAAAGAATCAGATCCCAACGTTCAAGTTCAGTATATTTTTATGTGTTATTACTTTTCTCTTTATCTATTCTTCTTATAGTCTGAGCCAAGATTTATCCTCAAGTGGATTGCCCCCATTTATTAAAGAGAAGCAAACAGAAAGGACTGGATGTACAAAAGGGGCTCTGTAGATGTTTTCAGTACAGACTTATTCCATCGTTGTCCAGAACACTTCTGTTGGCAACCAAAATCACTAAGTATGTCAGCCCTGAAACCCTACAGATGGCATACCATTCACACAGGTCCAAGATTCAACTTTGACCACCCACGTTTCCATTTAAATCAATGCACACAGTCTATATCACTGAATGATAAAGTAGTGCAGAAAAGGTTAACAGCTTTAAGCTATCTAACTCTCTTTGAGAAAATGTAGAATACATTTCTTTATCATGGCATCTACTGGTGTGCCTGAAAGCTGTGTCTGCAGCTGCCTTGCAGTGTCTGGAGTTCTCCCCGGATACAGAGACAGAATAAATCTGAAGCATAGAACTGTGGTGATGCTCCCCTACCTTCTGTGTATGAAACAGGAATATCTTCAACTTTACTTCAAATTAGTTCCAGGAAAGGCTACAGAGAACAAATTCAAAGCATTTCAAATTTGATATTGAACATGTCCTTTGGAGTGATGAAGATCACACAGTTATTTTAGAAGTGTTGCCATCTAAACCTGATTCAGTGCAGCCTCCTGATTGCACTTCCAGAGGGAGAAGAACTGAGCAAGCAAAGATGTAATTAACATTTCTGTGAACTAATACAAATGTGAGTGTTTCATCATTGTAGAATCCCATGCACGTACCATATAAAAAGTGGGAAAAACAATCGAGAGAGAGAAATGATCAAATAGGTCTTAATATTCTCTATCCACCTTATGGTATATTCTTACTTTAGATCAATATTTAACAGTAGTAGAAAAACCTGAATTGAACCTACAACGCAAGAAAACAAGTTAAGGAGTGAAAGACGGACAAGAGGGTATATTTACCTTAACAAATGGTATCACGGCTAATAATTTTAACAAAATGTTTGTTGTTTATGATTGTCTTCTCCTCCTTTGTACATATGTGAGTGAATTTTGTGTTTAGTTTTGAGAGCTGTTGTCTCCATGACAAAACCTGTACTGATCATGATGATAGGTATTGTATCTGAAAAGAAATGTTCCAAACCTTGAATCTAATTAGGTATTTTTTCATGTCATTACTAAAACAAGGAAAATAGCTTCTTGAGTGTGTGCTGAACTAACAGAATAAAAGTATCTTTATTCTGTTTATTAAGACAGAGTATGTTTATTATTTGAGAATAAGTAAAAGAAACAAATGTAAATCTCATGATTTTGGGAAGATGTGCCATTATGACTGATACTGCAAAATGTTTCCTTGATTCCTGTCCTCTGAAGTACCAGTTGCAAAAGCCTTTCCTGAATCTTCAGAACTGCAATACAACATGGGATCTTGTAGTGAAGGGTAAAGCAAACAGTTTTTCTTATCTTTCATTATGATCCTTACCAACTTTACCACTGTGCATGAAATCTGTAGGATTACAGGTGCTTCTCCAAGCAGAAAATAGAAATAGGATGCACCTGATCAGTACCACATCAGAGACAGTAAATTCTTTGCAAACAATAAGAGAATCGGTGCTGATGTCTTTCTGTCACTGGGGAGAAGGGACTGAAAAGAGATCATGCTCCCCCCCTACTCTCCTTGATGTTTTACTTTTCTTTAGTGCTCCATTACAAAAAGTAATGCTGCGTGAACAAAGGCAGCACTGGCAAATGAGCAGTAACTGTCCCTTGCATTACTATTACTGAACCATATCGATAGGCCATTTAATCTTTGATGGGAAGCAGTTGTTCAGCCCTTTTTGCTACACAGGATAGTATTACTTGGAATAATTCATTCCTGTGTTTTTGTATCACTCTAATTAGGTAATATTAGAAATTCACTGCAAATTCAGTGTTGATGTAAACATGACATCCTGGAATGCCATGAATGGGGAAGTTTTATGGTAGAAAAACAAAAGAAAACAAAAAGAGTTATGGTTCAATATTCAAAGCCGAAAAACATACAAGAAGATGTACTTCCATTCCTTTTAGAACACTGTTCCTTGCACTAGACAAAAAACATCTCTGTTTATAAGCATTATTTTTGGAAATAAAAATTTTCTGACTCTAGTACTAGCTCCGCCTCCATGCAATGACTCCTGTCTTGACATCCTTCATTGTCCATATCCTTCTACAGTATCAACTCTTTTTTGGACATGTTTATTTTTACCCCTCATCCCCTGCATGGTTTATGGTCCTACTTCAGTTCCTGTTTTTGAATACATCAGCTGTCCCTTATCAAACTATCACCAAACTTTGAATGCAGAAAGCACTTCTGGGTTTCCTTCTGACCCTGAATATGTAATAAATTTATCTGCTTTATTTCCCGAAGGAAATAATTTCCACTATATGACTCAAATAGTGCAACAAATGTCCATCAGCAAGACACCAGCAGCCTAACAAGTAAAACATAGTTCTTAGTCTTAATATGATCCCTTTCTGTTCTTTGTATATGTCTTTTTTTCATTTCAATCCTGTCATATCCCAATTCCTAAGATGTCAGCTATATTCAGCTGTGGAGTATGTGACATATTTGTTTGCAAATACGAGCTGGTTAACATTTCCAGAATCTGCATATTTCAGTCATTTTAAATTCTGTTTACCTGTTTCTTTTCAGAAAACTAAAAAGACATGGCAAATAGCCACATCATAAATAAAGCTGAATATTATTGACTGAATCACAGGAATGCATCACAAATAGGTTTGCAAATAAATATACACTCTTGTTTGTACACCTGTGTAAATCATTTTACAGTGGTTTAAATCACAGAATCTCAGAATATGCTGAATTGGAAGGGACTGACAAGGACCAATGAGTCCAACCCTTAGCACTGCCAGGACCATCCCCAAGAGTCACAACATGTGCCTGACAGCATTGTCCAAACACTTCTTGAACTCTGTCAGGCTTGATGCTATGACCACTTCCCTGGGGAGCCTGTTCCAGCATCCAATCACCCTCTGGGTGAAGAACCTTTTTCTAATATCCAACCTAAACCTCCTTCAAAACAACTTCAGGCCATTCCCTCGGGTCCTGTCACTGGTCACCACAGAGAAGAGATCAGTGCCTGCCCCTGCTCTGCCCCTCATGAGAAAGTTGTAGGCTGCAATGAGGTCTCCCCTCAGTCTCCTCTTCTCCAGGCTGAGCAGACCAAGTGACCTCAGCAGCTCCCCATACAGCTTCCCCTCAAAGTCCTTCACCATCTTCATGGCTCTCCTTTGGATGCTCCCTAAGAGACAGCATCAAAGCATCTTTCTTATACTGTGGTGCCCAAATCTGCACACAATATTCAAGGTGAGGCTGCCCCAGTGCAGAGCAGAATGGTACAATCCCCTCCCTCGACTGGCTGGCAATGCTGTGCCTCATGTGCTCCAGGACACGGTTGTCCCTCCTGGCTGCCAGGGCACTGCTGACTCATATCCAACTTGCCATCCACTAGGACACCCAGGTCCCTTTCTGTGGCACTGCTTTCCAGCATCTCATTCCCCAGTCTGTCCGTACATCCAGAGTTGCCCCATCCCAGGTGCAGAATCTGACACTTTCCCTTGTTGAACTTCATATGGTTGGTGATTGCCCAGTCTTCTAATTTATTGAGGTCTCTCTGCAGGGACTCCCTGCCTTCGAGGGAATCAACAGGTCCTCCAAGTTTTGTGTCATCTGCAAACTTGCTTAGTATCCCTTCCAGTCCTGTCTCCAAGAAATTTAAGAAGATGTTGAAGAGCACAGGGCCCAGGATGGAGCCCTGTGAAACCCCACTAGTGGCAGGTCACCAGTCTGATGTCACGCCATTCACTATTACCCTCTGTGCTCAACCCATGAGCCAATTGCTCACCCACCACATGATGTGCTTATCCAGCTGAGTGTTGGACATTTTGTCCAGAAAGATCCTGTGAGAGACACTGTCAAAAGCTTTACTGACATCCAAAAACTTTACATCAACTGGCTTCCCTTGATCACTCAGGGCCAACCAGGTACACTCAGGTTCATACCTCTGTTAGCTTTCTAGTAAAATCACAGAGAAAGAAGTAGAGTATTAAGATGTTGCTTTGAATCATACTCTAACTTTTTTATGGTTGAACTTCATAAATATAAAACAATATCACTATTGCATTAAGCAATAACACTATATGCCTTAAAAAGTCTGATATTGTATAAACACATTTCAACATTAAATGTCATTTTGTCCATGGTGACACAGAAGTTTAAATTCCACAGAGTCAATCTAACAAATGTCTTTATATTTATTCTTTGTGTGTGTGTACTCAAAGGTACACTCTTTCCCTCATAAACAAAATTCCACTGCAGCTACAACATCCTCTGCCTTTTATGGGACTTTAGGTGGAAAGGGTGGAAAATCAATTGTAGGTCTAAGAGAGACAAGGAAGCCTCTATCCCTGCTCCTGTCATGCTGCTGTGGTTACCTAGCTGGAGTGGAGAGCTTGCCCATCTATGTTTAGTTTACATGGGATGTGAGCTGTCATTTTTGGTGAGCAAGGCCCTATTTGTTAAAATAATCTATTTCCCCTTGGTTAGAGAACATTCTGCACAAGTTATGTGTACTCTGGAAAGAGAACCAAATATAAAGATGAGTATTGAAAATAGTAAACAAACTTCATGAAGGGAGACTTTTGGTTTTAATGGATGAAAACAAGTTTATTATTATTATTATTAAAATGTCTTGCAAATATTGTAATAAATGTAAAAAACAAAATGCAACCTAGCACATAGATTTCCCACCTACAACATTTGCTGGTGGTTATGGAATTAGTACACTACACCATCCTTACATGTTTTTGAGGTGTACAGGAGAGTTCAGCAAATATGAGGTACATTTTGTGTCTGTTGTGATGTTGTTAGGACATATTTGTTTATCTTCTCTCACCAGGCTGAGACAAATGCTCCAAATTAATCTGCAGGAAGAAGAAAAGCAGCAGCTTTAGTCCTTTCTTGATGTTGTTAATGTCTATACATTTAGCAAGATTTATATATATATATTTATATATAGATTTATATATACAGATTGCTATAGATTTAACAAGAAAGCCACTCTGCCAACACTTCAAAAAGTTGGAAACAAAACAACTTTTGTCTGGGATGTGTTTGGTAACTTTAATGTGTTACAGTGTACAATCTAAGCAGAAGGACTTCGTAGGGCGTTGTTCTATGAAGCACAGCATGTGGTTGGTCCTGCCATGTCCATTCTGACTTTCTGTGACGAGCTGGCAGCACAGGCTGAGTAGGCACAGACTGCCTCCACTCATTTTAGAGCAACAGGGCTTCATGTTCTGAACCTATCCAATTGAGAAGAAGAAAAACAAGTAGTAGGCTTCGAGATTGACTAGAAAACAACCAAAGATATTATGATGGCGAGAAAACTGGTATTGGTGATTTAGCAAGTTATTTTCTTCTACTATGAGGGAATATTTTAACATAAATCATCCTACCCTTTAGCAGTTATTATGCTTTTTCTTTCAAGAGGACTATGCTAACACCAAAGCCTTGGGTTCAGGATTACTGTCCACTTTACCTATTACCATTTATTTTGTGATTTCAATTAGAAACAATATTTTTTATTCATTTTTACTGAACTGGTATATATTATTGCTGTCCTCTCCTGTGATCTGGCATAAGCCACAACAGGAGCCATCTCATGTGCATGGCATATGAAATCATTGCTATAGGGACAGCTTGGATTACAAAGTCCAATGAGGTCAAAGAAAAGAATTATTTCAGAGGTCTCTGGATCAGGGCCACAGTCTGCAAGTTTAACTGGCAGTGTTATAAAGTACATGGTATCTTTTGATACGGAAGATATTTCATAAATTCACATTAATGTAAAGTGCTATCTTCCTATTTTGGTGACATCACCACATACACTTAAGGCTTCTTAAGTAGTCCAGTTCCTCCCTTATGCTCCAGGAGTATTTGAAAAGGTCACACTATTCAAGGAATAGTGTAAATTGGACAGGAGTCTTCCTCAAAAGTTTTTGCAATTTGATTAGCTGCCTAGCTGATGAAAGAATGTCATGAGTGACTGCAACCACTCATGAATGAAACAAATCATGTTTGAGTTATGGAAAATATATTCTTTTCTTCTCTAGAGCATGCAGTATTTGGACCAACACTTGAAAAATCCTCAAATAGGAAAACTCTGTCTTAGCATTACCCTGTATATCAAATCTGAACAGATCTGAAATGGCACCCAGAGAGCAATATAAGTCACTCAGTTGAAGCCAATACCCTTGATCCATTGCATTTGGGATCAAAGCCAGCATAGAAGACAGGACAAGATTTAGAGAGATTGATGGAAGATCTACTTTCAGTGAGCAGATACCCATTCTCATCTTCACAATCTTCCAGCATAATCCAGCATCATCTGTCCCAAGGTATGGCAGGGATCCAGACAGAATGTGTTGAAATGATTTAAATCATTCCCTCCAAACAACAGTAACAGGAAACTACATCCATGCCCATACTCTTCATTTACGCTGTCAAAAAGATCAGTTCTCTCCAGATATTTTCAACATCGACATGAAGTAAGAAAATGACACAGATGTGTCAGGAGCACGAAGATGGTACACATCTCTGCTTGTACACATTAAACCATACAGTTGGCACTGATTAGCAATCATCTGAGTACACAGTTTAGGACTGCTGCAAAATGTCTTTGGTTACCAAACACTTGTACAGCTACATCTATTCATTATATATTTATCATCTTCACATGAGAGAAAACTCTTGCAACTTCTCCTTAGTTAAATGCAATATTTGTACCTCCTGTCTCCACCTCAACAATGCATAACGCTATTTGAAGTGTCTGTCAGTACAGCACTTCAGCAACATAGATTCCAACAAACCCATCACAACTGGTCTTCACACTCTACACTGGCTTCCTCCTTGAAATCCTTGAAGATCTTTACCTTCAAAACACTAAGTGATGTGTGACAAAGATAATATGAAAGACCACTTACACAAAGGGAACAGATGCTGACTGATGGCAAATGCTCACAAATTTTCTACCATTGTACATGCTAATGCAAAGGTACAGCTTGTTTATGCTGAAAATAAAGTTTTTTGGAGGCCAAAAAACTGAAGGATGATCTCCATCAGGAACTATGACTCATCACAAGCATTTCCACCTTTCTCTCCAAATGTGTGACATCTTTCTTGTCCTGGCCTTCTTTAACTTCCAGCTGATTAATTTTTAAAAGATTTATTGTTTTTAAAAACAAATTCTACCAAAACTAAACACTGCACT
This sequence comes from Pipra filicauda, assembly GCF_003945595.2. Classification (NCBI taxonomy): domain Eukaryota; kingdom Metazoa; phylum Chordata; class Aves; order Passeriformes; family Pipridae; genus Pipra; species Pipra filicauda. The sequence goes on along the minus strand of NW_024104665.1, from coordinate 1,909,940 downwards.
GTCTAGTCAATTTTCAGTGCAGGGAAAAGATGAAAGAAAGAGCAAAATATACGTCATAGACACAATATTTAACACCTGTCCAAAAAGAAGTGCAAATTACATAGAAATGAAGGCAGCATTAAAATCTTTTGTGAAAGAAATATTTAAAGATCTTCCTTCTGTTGTAAGACATCTAAAGCAATTTAATTGAATAAAACTATCCTTAACTCCTAAGTGCCAGGCATTGCTGTATCCTGAACTCCTTTATCTTATTGATATTTATTTTAGTCACTACCTAACATACAATCCTGAAAGACAGCAATTATTTGAAAAGTATTACACTCTCTTTGTGGCTAAAGTTTATTTTTATTTATTTATTGAAACTGAGCTCTGGCTTTTGAATCAGCTTTATAACCTTCCAAAACATGTTTTTCATGGAAATAAAATCATTATTTTGTGTCTTCAAACTGATGTTATATTTCTACAAGTCCATTTATTTGTTTTTTTAAAATTCCAACACATAAATTAGAAAACTTTATTTCCCTCCTAAGAAAATGTCCCTCTCAGTAAATACTAGCCAGAAATTACCACTGCCTGTCTGATTTTTTTCATAACAACCCAGTAATTTTTTCTGAGTTATCAGTATTTTATTACCATAAATAAAAAAAAATATAAAGAATAAAACACACAATGGCACATCATGACATAGTGTGGCCAATTTGACTTCCAGATCCAATTTTTGTACAGATCATTTCTATAACCTAAATTTTCATTGTATGTAAGGTCACAAATGGATACAAAAACCTGTAACAATAAAAGACTGGGAATAATAATGCAGATCAAACAATTTATCACTGTGCAAAATCACTAGTTTTATAAAAGCATATTCTCTCAGAACCCTTATTTCTGTATGTCAAAGCATAAGGAGCTGACTGATAAACAAGGGCTTGTGGAAGAGATGCCAGTACTATAATGGATAGCTATACCTTGACATTTGAATTTTATATTGTCTTATGGTTTGAACTTATTTCTAGTTTATTATATATTTATATGTATTAATATATATTTCGAAGGAGAACATTTACAAGGTGGAAAAGGAATGGCAAGCAGAAGTATGTCTAGCAAGGCCCCAGTCAGATATTACTGTAAAACCAAGTAAGGCTCCATCAGCATCCAGTGACGCAAATGCTTCGTGCTGTTCTTTTCAGTGCGCTCTGCAGATTGCTGGAAGATGACTAAAATGGCTAATTACCTACATTTAGGGTCACAGGAATCACACTACTTTCATTAATCTCTAGTGTTTCCTGTCTGAGAAAATGCAGAACTGAATGTTTAGGAAAGCAAGACCATGTTCCACCAACACAGATTGATGCTTAGCACCAGCTGCGTACCTGGTGGAGTTGGGGTTTGGGTTTTTTTCTGGGGAATTGTAATTCAACAGTATGTCAGAATTCTCAAACATAGAACAATCCTGCTGAAATCAGAGACTGATAAGAGAGACAACCTTCTGAATATCATCATATTGTTTTACTGAATTATGTTTTCTGACTAATCTTGTTAAGGTCAGTCTGTTCTGAACTAGCAGTAAAGAAAAATTACACATAGGCAGCACTATGAAGTGGACCACAGCAGTACACCACCACCACTAAATCCAACATATCAAAGCCAGGAAAAGAAAACAAAGTGCCTTTATGGGAGACCTCTTTATCTTTGAGAAGGTAAATAAAAGAGCTCACCCCTATATAACTGCCAAAAAATGAGCAGCTACATCAGGATAAAACTGTAGGATCAAATTCTTTCCATAAATATCCAAATAACGAATTTTATCATAAATTTTATCACAAATTTTATTATAAATGCTCACACGCTCCAGGAGCTGATCAAAGATTTACTGTCAGTTATCTACTCTGACTTGATACTTCATGGAAACTGCTCTTTCTTTGAGCAGAATAAACTCCTTTATATTGACAGGCATCCTGCATACTTCAGCCTTGGCCAGACTTGATTTGTTCTTTCTGATTCCACAAAAATGACCTAGCTGCTCACGTTGACATCTCAGAGAGGTTTCAAGGGTGACCTTTAACTGCTGCTAAAGAGGAGGAAACTAGCCACCTAAAAAAAATCTAAACTCCTGCCAGCTGATTTCTCCAAAGGTGAACTTCAGTGTTTTATAAGAAGCTAGGATCCACCACCTATCTGAGGAAGACACTTTAAGTAGGTATCCCAATTTTAACTCATTTACTAACATTTCCAAGGAGAGTAAAACAAACAAACAAACAAACAAACAAACAAAAAAACCAAGCCCCAAATCTCCTGCTGTCTCAAATACACATTAGAAAATTGTTAAACAGAATCTTTTTAACCAAGTTGCTTTACAGAGGATTTAAACACACCTTGGGACTATTTGCAGGCACAGAATACTTCTGAGTGAACAGAGCAGTCTGAAAAGCTTCAGCTTCCTTTTGCTGTCTGTAAAACGTGTCATGACTACAGTTGAGCACTTGCATCTTTACACAAAGTACAAAAGCAACACAGAAATGTGAATCAATTTCTCAGACTTATGGTTACATCTTCTACAGGTGGTTTTCTTTTTGAATCTAAAAACTAGGAACCACTCCTGATCCAGGCACAGTTTGTTACCTCAAACACAGAATTTTTCACAGCCAACTGTAGCCAAAGATACCTTACAATTCTCCTGCTGTTAATTACATCTGCACAAAATGAAATGATGGGCTGAATGAACAAAAATATTGCAACAAAGGTGACTGAGACTCCCTTTTATACTGCGCAAGGGAAGCAAGTGGGAGCAATAAACCTGCTCTATGGGTTTCTCAAGTATTGAGCCCGGTTACATAAGACTGGTCTATTGTTTGCTAACCATAGATGGGGAAAGAATTGACCTGACTCTCTGCTGCTCATACATAATAAAAATAAACATGAAAGTAACTGAATTTGTGCAGATCAACATTTCAAGAGAAATGAGAAAGGAGAGTGAGGTTCGAGAAGTTTCTGTGCCACTGAACTTCTGCAGTTCTTTCACATACTCTGCTCCTTGTGTGATGCCCTACTTTACCTGTTCCGAGAGTGAAATCCATACTAGCTTGGGCACCTGGACTTACTTCCACCAAGCATTAAGTAAGCAGCTTTATATCTCTGAATATTGTTATTAGCAGCGATGGGATTATTTATATGAATATTTTCTAACACACACCATCAATTTTACAGACAGTTTCTCAAAACAACCTATGAATTTCTTGCCAATGTGCTCGTTATAATTTACCAATCAGCCAAAGAATGTAAACTTCATTTGAAACTCACTTTGAGATTTTTAAAAAAAGCTGAAACTAGCCATATTTCTCTCTACATAGTGCAATCAGGTTTCTATTACCTTATAAGATGGTTCATGTTAAAATAAATGGTTCATGTTCCAAGAGATTACAGGATCATTTTGTAAATTGGATTACAATGAAGAGACTTAACATTCTTGAGTAGTTTTACAAAATATAAAGGGACCATTGTAAGAGTCTATAGGAAAATTGTATGTTCACACATAACTTCCCAGACCACCAAGAGAAACACAGTGTAAATCAGTAATGTAAGAAATTCGACCATTTTTCCAGGAGTGTTAACACTAAAATAATAAAATCAAAAATTTCATGCATATAATTCTAGTACTGAAGTAATTATCACAATAATATAACTTAATAGTGAAATCTGCTGACATAGGCAGCATATCTTTATCTCACTAATTTAGACAATATGGCCACTATTTAACCAATGCTGATCTGGAAGCTTTGGCCCATATTAATGATATGAATTGACTTATTCTCATGGAAGTGATCCCATGGGACAACAGCTCATAAAAAATCCCATTATCAAGAATTTATTCAACAGTACACAACTATAAACTGATTAACTTGATTACGACACTATGAAGATGTCACCCCTACGGTCTCAACAGAATTGCAGCTATATTTATTCAAGTGTTTAAAAACATGCACTATAGGAATATGTAACAGCCTCCTCAATGGTGTCAAGATCTTAACCACTCAAATGTTTCTTATAAAAGTTTACTTAATGAATAAGAGAAGGCGCCCAACTGTGTTAGCATTGAAACCTTCATACTCCTTTGCTATTAAGGCAAGAAGTATCTAAAGAAAAGCTATTTACTTCTTGACAATGCTGAAAGCAATTCCAAAGTGTTCTGAAAGCTTTTTTTGAATCCAACCCATTAACTTTCATTAGTAAGCAACAGTTAATGGTAACTAAGCCTTAATATTATCTTTGTTAAGTCTTTCATGCACAAATATTTACTTACTAAATGCTTTCATAGGTCTTTTGTTTTGCTGACTATATATTAGACCAATAGGATAAAAGAAATAATTAGCATTTTAATCACATTAATTTAAAAAATCCTTAATCACCTACTTATCTCTTTCTGTTGTACGGGGTCAGTAAATAAAATGTTACAATAGGTGAACTTTGACCTTATAGTTCTAAAGCTCTTCAATTTTTTCCTGGTTTGTTACCAAGTAAAATTAAATGAAAATTTATGATATAGTTCCAGCTTTTTAAGGACTTTACCATATTAAACAGAAGATATAAGTGCCCAAATCCTTTGCCCTTCAGAAGCAGTATACACAGTCCAAAACCGACAGAAACTTTCATAACAGTCTTGTAAGATCCTGATTGTGCACCATTTCTACAGAAGCACAAGGGATAAGAGAGATTTTAGTACCTGGGCATGTTCTCTAATTGAGAACAGAAATGCACATATTTCAGAGTAAATACAATATTTTTAATTTAAGGAAAAATATCAAAATATTTGAAGGTCAGATTCAGGTAAAATGTCAAGGTAAAAACTTTCATCTTTGAAGCTATGGTGCAGAAATGGAACCTATAAAGCAAAAATTACTCATGCACAAGTTTCATGAATCTCAGTAGGTGATATTGTTATACAGTTCCATTACCACTACAGAACTGAAGCCCCCTGTGCTGGATACAGGCTCTGTTACAATCTTTTGCTGTGCTATACAAATAGTCTAATTCAAACTTTTATTTCTGCAGGAGTTAAGAAGTGCAAAAGTAAGGGGAATTTAGTTTAGGTTAAGGAATCACATTTATAATGGATGTCAATTTAGCAGATTCTCAGAATTCTCTGAACTAATCAGTCTGTGAAAAGGAATTTTAATAAATTTAGAGATGCTTTTGGGGGATAGTGAGGGCTACTTGTATTTACATCAAGTGTTAGTCTTTGAGAGTTCAGAGTAAAATATGTTTCGGCAAGGGTGTAGATGGAAGCATTTAAATTTTAGAAATGTTATACAACATTTTAAAGAAATAATTCTTCAGGAATTCAGTTTAGATTTTAACTTCTGTTGTTGCCTTCTGGTTTATTTCTGTGCCTTTAATACATTTACAGTGCAGACATGCTTAGGAGACTTCATTTACTTAGGGTTATAAGCTGTGCTTTAGAAAGTAAATATAACATATTCCAGTGATGTATATAATAGATCAAGGCAAAACTTTGTACTGTGATAATAGGAGAGTCAGTATTTTTGTGGAATATTCTTGAGAAAAGTATTATCCATGTAACATAATTGCCCCTAGCAGAAGTTTGCCTTAAAGCCTATCCTGCCACATGCTAAGCACAGTGAGGCAATCTTTAGTAATTCTTGCTGCTAGACATGAGAAATTGTATTTACTTTCAGCATCTGCTGAGCAGAAAGTTTCTGAGCAAGAAATAATTACCAAAGTTCACCCCTTTGCAAGAAACCTTACTGTTACTTGCCAACTGCATCTTTGCAGCACAATGGTTAACTGGAATCACCTTGTACTGGGTGCTGGAGGCACAGACATGCTGGACTAGGAAACAGACTTACACATCTCAAAAGTCTTTTTTAGTTATTGTTGTTTGTTGCCAGATCATTTATTAGTATCAGAACTAATTTCTATCTCAGCAGTATTTAGATTAATATAAATAATTCTTCCCGTAAGCAAAAATGAACAAAGAGGTTCAACAGCCAAGTGAAATGGCATCAAGATCACATATCTTATCAATAAATTTTGGTAAGCTTTCATCAGAGCTTGCAGAAATAGCAAAAGCATAAAGAATGGGGATAAATTAGCCAGTTCTGCTTGACTGAAAGAAAGGAAAAGAACAAAGTGCCAATTAAAAGAATTTCCTTAAGGGAATTAATCTTCAGTTCTTTGAAAATTACTAAACAAAACCATTACAATTACATATCATTTGCTGCTTATTACTATTGCTGTTACTACTGTTTACTGAAAGAAGATATTTATACTGCTTTTTAAGTATCAGGATGTTTTCCAGAAATGGTGGATACAAAAGACTGCAAAGAGTGAAATAGCTTCCTCAAAAGGGCTGTCAAATAGCACAGAGAGTACACTGTGGATAACAGAAATTAAAAAATCCCTTTGTGTCTTCTTTCAGTTGCAATATTCTTATGTACTGCTGCAACTTCTTTGAAATAAGAAATGAGAGGAAAGTGTAGTCTTTCGGCTATGGAGTTCCCTTTAAAATTTTCTGCATTCAACCCCTCGCTTGTGACAGAACCCATAAGGCCTCTTGGAGTGGTCTGAACTCACCATGTGTATTGTATCACTGTGGTCCTCCTCTCAACTCTGTTTGGGTAAGCCCCATAATATACCCGTTTGCCCAGCTGTATTATTTCTAATCTCACAAAATCCCACTTGGCAAATATCAGTGACAGAGAAAATGTAAACCTGTAGCAATCAGGGAAGACTTTAGTTACTGGTTAACCCTCAGTCCTGTATATACAAACACAGCTTGATCTCTGATCATTGTTGAGAACTGGAAGTTTCATGGCATTATTTAACCAACTCTGTTTGCTTTAAAGGATTACTTCATTCTCCACTCCCTCCCTCTCTCCAGCAGCTGTACTCTGCTGAAAGCCTTCCCCATTGCAGCCTGCATAACCTTTCACCTTACTTAAAATGCAACCTTGGTGGATCCAGAGCACAACACATTGCAGGACACAATTTTGTCTCTGCAACAGGAGCTATTTGCACTGCACTATAATACCTAAGTGTTTCTCACCAGAATCCAAGCAGCAAACTCATCATCATTTAAACTCAGCTGTACAGTTTAATCTTGGCAAAGGACCGATCAGGAAAAGTAACCCCACAGCAAGTCTATCTTTTCTCCCACACTTGAACAAACTTAGTCAACTGCCAGACAAATGTCGCAATGAGCTGTGGTTTTTTACACTTGAAATATTAACTAGTGCCTGAGAGCAGATATTGGCAGGGGCCACATACACACACACACAAAAATACCCTGATTCTGAAAGCTCTTCCCATTTGTATTCATTTCCTGCATTAATTCCTCCCAATTCAGTGAAAAAAAAGATGCCTCCTTTGCTTTTCAGCTTTAATTTCAGCAATTAAAGCTGCAGCTATTACCAATAATACTGTGTGCAGCTCTGGGCCCCTCAGTTCAAGAAGGATATTGAGGTGCTGGAGCAGGTCTGGAGAAGAGCAATGAGGCTGGTGAAGGGACTCGAGCACAAGTCCTATGAGGAGAGGTTGAGGGAGCTGGGGTTGTTCAGCCTGGAGAAGAGGAGGCTCAGGGGAGACCTCATCACTCTCTACAACTCCCTGAAAGGAGGTTGTAGCCAGGTGGGGGTTGGTCTCTTCTCCCAGGCAACCAGCAGTAGGACAAGAGGGCATGGTCTTAAGCTGTGCCAGGGGAGGTTTCGGTTAGATATTAGGAAGAAATTCTTTACAGAGAGGGTAATCAGACATTGGAATGGGTTGCCCAGGGAAGTGGTGGATTCACTATTCCTGGAGGTTTTTAAGTTGAGACTGGATGTGGCACTTAGTGCCATGATCTGGTAACCATGGCAATGTCGGATCAAGGGCTGGACTTGATGACCTCAGAGGTCTTTTCCAACCCAGTTGACTCTGTGTTTCTATGATTCGATGGCTATTTCAAGTGGCTTGATCTGTGTGAGGTGCTACCTGATGAAATAGCCATTGATTTGACTCACTGATCTTACAGGTCTTTTCCAAACTAAATGATTCTATAAGAATATATTTGTGGAAATGTTTAAGCCCAACATCTTCACAGAATCATAGAATATGCTGAGTTGGAAGGGACCTACAAGGATGAACGAGTCCAATTCCTGGCCCTGCAGAGGACATCCCAAGAATCGCACCATGTTGCTGAGAGCATCGTCCAAGTGCTTCTTGAACTCTGCCAGGCTTGGTGCTTTGTCCACTTTCCTGGGGAGCCTGTTCCAGTACCCAACCATCCTCTGGATGAAGAACCTTTTTCTAATATCCAACCTAAACCTCCTTCAAAACAACTTCAGGCCATTCCCTCAAGTCCTGTCAGTGGCCACCACAGAGAAGAGATCAGGGCCTGCGCCTCCTCTTCCTCTCACTAGGAAACTGTGATTAGGTCTCTGCCCAGTCTCCTCAGATCAAGTGACCTCAGCTGCTCCTCATACGGCTTCCCCTCTAGACCCTTCACAATATCCATAGCTCTCCTTTGGATGCTCTCTAATAGCTTTATATCTTTCTTATATTGTGGTGCCCAAAATTGCACATAGTAATTATTTTGTCACAAGGTTGGAAGGGACCTCAAGAATCATCTGGTCCAACTTTTCTTGGCAAAAAATGCAGTCTAGACAAGGTGGCCCAGCATTCTGCCCAGCCAGACCTTAAGAATCCAGTGTTTGGGAATCCACCACTTCCACAGGGACATGATTCCAATGGCTGATTGTTTTCATTGTGAAAAAAGTTCCTCTTTTCTCCACGCAGAATCTCCCAAAGAGTAACTTGTACCCATTACTCCCCATCTTTTTCATGTGACTCCTTGTAAAAATGGAAGTCTTCTTTGTAGCCACTCTTGAAATACATGGTGATAAAGTCTCCTCTGAAGCTTCTCTTGTCAAGGCTGAACAACTCAGTTCTCTTTGTTTATCCTCATATGACAGGCTTCCCAGTCCTTTGTCTTTGTGGCCCTTCTATGGACACTCTCCAGCCTGTCCACATCTTTTTTTTGTACAGCAGGGACTAAAACTTGAACAGGTTTGGTTCCAAGTGCGGCCTGACAAGCTCTGAGTAAAGTGGGATAATGCCTTCTTTATCTGCTGTTGATGCCCTTGTTGATGAAACCCAGCATCCCCCTGGCTTTCTTTGCAGCAGCAGCACACTGTTCACTTTCATTCTTCTTCCATCTTAATTCACAGATTTCAATCTCATGGTAATATTATCTTTTATCTTACTTTGCCATGCTCCTTTTGAACCACAAGCATAAGATTGCTGATAAACTAACAGCAATATATTTTTATATAATAAAATCTTTCTATTTGGATAGTTTTTGGGAACATCGCAAAAATAGTTTATTTTCAAAATTGTTTGAGGTATTGGTGGCTACAAGTATTTTTCCTGTACACAAAGTATCTTTTTCACCCAACTTCTTAATTTCACAAACACCATTTACTCAAAACAACAAAAAGCATCATGTGGCTACTAGAACTGAAGTCCTGCTGTAGTTTTGATTTGAATCACACAATAAAGAGGAGACACTTAAAATGAATTTAAAAGATCCCTCCTCACAACCTTATTGGAGAAGTTAACCTATATAAATACACATTTTGGCTTACTGGGGGTTTTTTGTGGAATCCTATCTATCTAAATAACTATAGTGAATTTAATACTATTTCTTACATCCAAGTTAAATGATAAGCATCAGTGTCATGCTCTTTGAGAATCAGAGAGTATAACGTATATTTAAAAGATCTTTCAGGCACTGGTAAGCTTGAACACTTTTTCTATACCCTTCCAGCCATATTGGTGATTTCTACTGAAATTATTTTTAAGAAATATTGTTCAAAGCTGCATTTAACATATTTTTCCAATGATGCAAAATGTTATCCACTTTAAAATGTTTTTACAAGTGGCAATATTCTAACTTTGTAACTGTTTTAATATTATAACCATTTGCTATTAATCATCCTTAACACTGATTTTCTATTTTGTCCCTCTCCAGCTTCTGAAAATCTGAACTGTACCTTGGGAACTATAAAAGTCAGCAATGGGCCAGTGTAAAACCCTATATATTCTGGCATATTCCAAATTTGATTTTAATCCAAATCCTGAATATGATCATGTTAGTTTTAGCCCATATTTATTAAAAAAATATGAAATGCATGTACAGTGCAGATTTGCAAGTGTTAAAACACCAGGAAGAATCTTGAAGATCTTTTACTCTGACAAAATCACTTTTAATTCTATGGGCAAGTTTTGCCTGATAATGAACACAGGATCTGACCCATCAGTTTGTCCTCTGTCAGTTTTAGTGGTTCTCTCATTTTAGCCTCTCCAGTAAAGTCTGTTTTATTGCACTGAATTAGTAAAAAGCAGGTTTTTTTCAGTGATTTAACTTTCTAGTATAGTTCCTTTACAGCTGTTCAGAGCAATATACCAGGTGATGTCTGGTTTTCTCTGCTCAAAAATAAAATGGCAGAACTTTAAAACCACACCTAGAAAGTGTGAGAAACCATGTGTAATGTTGAGCTCCTGGATAAATAGGCAAATTCGTGTCTCCAGCACGGAGTCCTTGCAGCAAAGAAAGAAATATTAATTAGAGCTGAGTGAAGAAGGAGTGAAAAGAAAGAATCTTAGAACATTTAGGACTCTTCTTTTGCTCTCACATTACTCAGCAACAATTGCATTTTATCTGCAAACTTAAATTTTAACAGTATTTGACTAAATTGTGAAGCTGTTACATATCAAAATTCAACAGGTTCTGACCTATACTGTCATTTCTGCTTATTCTCCAGTAAATGAAGGGAAGCTTCATAAATAGTTTCTGTCAATGGGGGTCTCATAGCAGAGTTGCAGGCTCCCCAAGGTTCACAAAAAGGTAACAACAGAAAGCTCCTCCTTCTCCAGGCTTTTCACAACAGACCTTATTCAGCAAAACAATGCAAAAAAATTAATCTGGCTTTCCAGGTATATAAAATTTTACAATGTTACTAGTATCCAATATATGTGCATACAGTAAAAGCAGGACTGGGAACAATTCTGAACTTCACACACTTAGAGCTATTTTGAATCACTAGAGTTCATCTTCAGACATTTTCTTAGTGTATTTGAATAGTTTTACTTTTCTAAAAAATACATGAGCAACTTTCAGATGTTCCAGTTTAAAGAATTTCTACTCACTCAGCTACAAAACTGAGTTCTCAATTTTTTCTTTTTTTTTTTTTCGTTGGAAAAGTCCATGGAACAACAGGATAATGCAAGAATATTTAGTAACTCTAGAAAATAACAACTTCCTATGTATTTTGTGATGTATTTTCCAAGGCTTTGAACCACTAATACAAGCCTTGTGTCCGCTGCACTGGGCTGTAAATGGTATCCAGAGACACGGGTTCATTTTCAGTGGAAGACGTAAGAAGAGAGCAATTAGATTCTAAGTTTCAAAAGCTTTGCTGGCATGCAGGGCACTTTGTGGGGGTATTTGAGTGACTGATTGGCCTGTCACTGCAGTAATGGGGGGAAGGAATAATGTTTTTTATGCTGTCCTAAGATTCTGGCACATCACATCAGAAAAGTCTGTCTGAGACCAGCCTGCAGCAGATTCCTAGCAATATTTTCATCTAAGAGTGCCCAGTGAAGACTTGAAGGCAGATACAAAGTATGTACTGGGATGAAAGAGCCTTTTGATATTGAAAAGAGGTTCCCAGAATTATTTTATGGTCCTGTGGGAAACTTTCCATTGTCCCACTGAAAATCCTGCCAATGCTTGCAATACTAAATCATTTTCAAATCCACTAAACACTTTTTTTTTAATTATTGTTTTTTGCTACTACTAGGATTTATTTTATTTATTCATTTATTTATTTATTTACCACAAAGGATAAAGTATGAGAATATTCCATTGGGAACTACTTCATTGTCTGGGATGTTTCATTTTCAGGAAGCCTGACATCTTAATTTAATTCCAAAACCACAAAGTATTACTCTTGTATTCATTACATGGAAGAGCGAGAGATTTTAATTTACTTAACATAGGTCACAAAAATATACAAAAATTACTGAAAATGAACAAGCATATTACTCTATAGTGTATACAAATATTATTGACTATTGAGTATTTAATCAAAGACAGCTTACTAATATTGAATATGAACAATATAAGAGGTGTTCCAATCAAAACACAGACAAAAAATAAATCAAAATATACCCAGAGACATTTTTTCCCACATGGTTTGATTTACAGACCATGGAAAATATGGAATGTAGAACTAGCATTGAAATATATATTTCTAGTTTTGCCTCCGCCTTTGCCTTTTTTTGTTATGCATAATTCTGCTTATTGCTCCATAAATGTGAAAAAATAATTTACCAAATTACGAGTGTTCATCAAATAGTATCCGTGATTTAATCCAATCAAATAATGAAATTATCTTAAGAAATCTACCAATTTAAAACACAAAACAGATAGATGTAGCCCCTTGATATAAAGTAGCTACCACAAAGAGACAACAACTGAAGGAAGCAGCTCCATGAAGTTCCAAGCCTCATCACATTACGACACCAAAAATCACTAGCATTTTTCAAAGATATAGGTCATAAAATTTTGCAGAACATTTACCCTAAATCAATAATAACCTGAAAAGTAATAGAAAACTGGTGCTCTGTTGTTGCTGTTAATCCTTGATTTTTTTCATGTATCTCAAATACTTTTTTTTTTACCTAACTGCAATTAGGAGACAACATGGGAATTTCACAAGAGAGGAAGGAAGGCCCGATGATCCTGAATAAAAGACTCTTCCAAAGTCTCAAAAAGCAATGAAATTAAAAGAAATCACCTTCCTCCACACCCACCCCTCACCACCACCTCCCCCCTGATTTTGGGGAGTTTGAGAGTGGGGATTATTTTTTTAGAAACGCCTATAAGTATGAATTCAGCTTCAGGATTTTGGGAGACTAATCCATTCACTGATTACTTCAGATTATCAGTACCACTGAGTGTTATTAGGAATAATTACCTTTGCTTCTCTGTATAATCCACATTGTCTTTAGCAACCAGCTCTGGTTCCTTTGTGAAACTAAGTCTGTATTATGCCAAATCCAGCTCACAATTAATGAGGCTTTCTTCAAGGTTCTTATACCCTTTCAGATCTTTTATTCTTACTACAGAAACAATTTACTTTGTTTAAATTTTATCGTAATAGAAATTTTCCCTTAATTGAAATTTTCCCATGCTTTAATTCCAGTTTCAGCATGGCCTTTCAGACATCCATACAGCCTCTGGACCACAGGAATTTCCAATATTTTTGCTCACATGTCAGGCTGATTTTGAAGCTGTCAAGACACCCTATCTCACAGCACCTAAAGGAGGCCAATTCTGCTACAACATGCATGTGTAAATACCTGTAGTTAGAATCAAAAGTAGATGTTTCCATATGGTGAAGCAATGGTAATACAGAGACACACATATTAAGATTGCTATTGAATTATTTCACATATGGTAGTAACTAATTTTTATTATGACCCTGGCTATTTTGCCATATTTTTAAAATACCTGATGGGCTTAGTGTGCTTTTAATACTAATAATATAAGCATTTTTATTTAAAACTAACATTTTTCCTGTGTATTATGGTTAGAGGTCAAAAAGTATCAAAGGTTGGCTTGGAGTGAATATTTTAATCCTCTTCTGCCTCTTTAGTTTTAAGGAAAAACAATTTTAATGAGTAAGTTCAGGGGAAAAATTCTCTTCTGCAAAAAAAGCAGAATCGGCAATTTTTTTAATATTTAGTAGAGTAACACCCACCTCCTCCCCCTCCCCCCAAAAAAGGGTTTTGATGGAATGTTTGGATAAACCTCCCTCACATCAAAGAACTGTTGGACTTCCTATTGCTATATGACTTCTAACAAAAGGCTTCTTGTGAAAAATTGGAAGTCTTTAACTTATCATAAAAATAGATTATGTTTGGCTCTGTACATATGACCATAACATTCTGTTTCTGGTCAATGCTGCTTTGGTAGCTGTGACTGGGACACATGGGACAATGGTTGAAATGGCTCTGGCGGATGAGCAAAGGGAGGAGCGAGCAACGGGTAAGTGTCATTACATCACATCACATCACTGCACTTCATTGCACTCAGTTGAGGGATCCCAGTGCAGGAAAGATGTTGATAAATGGGAGTAAGCTGAGTGGAGCCCACCACAATGGTTGGGGCTGGAGCACTGACCCTGTGAGGAGAGGCTGAAAGAACTGAACCTAGAGGTGTTGTTCTAAAGTAACATAAGTGGGTTTGTGTTAATTTACTGAGTAAGGCTATTGGAGTAAAGAACTGAGATTTTCTTTTATATAATCTGTAGCCCAGTAAATAGTACTTTATGCAAACAGGACATTTATGACTGCAAAGAATACAAGGAGAAGGACAGAATCAACAGCACGTTCCATACTCATCTTTGAATTCATCACTATTTGGAAATATAGCTTGAGAGAAATTTGCAGCTCCAGCCACAGACCACTGAACTTGATATGAGTCTGTTGATCTGAATGCACATGGAATAAGCCATTATTTAAGATGAAATATGTGCTGTGAAGTACTTTCAGACTTTTGTTATCTCTAATCCACTGTAGTCACTGCAGTCTTCTAAGCTCACAATCTAAAATATCAAGTTGATCAGATAAAATCATGAATTTTCTATTTGCTTACCCTCGTGAATGGTGAGAGAAATTCTGATTATCTTCAATAGCAAAATGAATTGTTTTACTGGAGGATACGATGCCACTGTACTGCACTGTCAGTCTACCATTGCTAGACAATTAGAAATTTGAAAATTTTCAAATTATTCAATGTATTCATTTTTAGGAAAATGTCCTCACATCATGTCAGATTATTTTTTTAATTGAAAAGCAACAAAGCAAGACAAAGAACCCATGCTGGAGTTTACCCAACCTTTTTCTCTACATCTGCCAAGATGAGGCCCACCTTCTCAATGTGACAGAAACATTATTGAAAAATCAGTGTGCCAGAGGCTTTTCAAATTCCTTGTGGGATTCTCCATCAGATACACTGCTCTACAGTAATAAGAAGTCTGCCACATAGACTCTGGATTATGTTTAGAAGATCTTAGCTGGAAGGGACCAAATTTAGTGTTAGAGTAGTCATCATTCAGAATAGTATTGACTCAACTGCAGGGTTTTTTCATCTCAGACAAGCCACTTAAAATCTCTGCTGCAGGTACATTGTCTGCAATATTAGCCTGGCTGTCTAAGTACATATATACAGCCCGTATAGCACTTTCTAAATTTTTCAACACCTATATTACTACTTTCTAATAGCAGCATTATTTTACCACAGTTACATGAAAATAAAGAATAGATCCTGAATATCTTGTTAATACACCCAGAGTACTTTGGGTATGTATCCTCTTATGACCAAAACCAACAAACATTTGGACAAGTAGCTATTAAATAGGACTGATGTAAGGAAAAACCACACCAACAGCTATCTAGGAAGATTAGCAACATTTCCTTAGACCAAAAATCCAGTCATCAATTTATATAAGTTTTTGACAATTCTGGCTTGAATATAAAAGGACTGTTCTTTAGTAGACTGGCAACTCTGCTAACCATCAAAAAATACTAAAGGAAAAAGCATTACCATTTAATGCTACTTAGTCTGCTCAGATCAGTGACTGTGTGGGTGGTTCTTGGAATATGTATTTGCAAAAATATGTTTTGGATCAGTTGAGCTATAAGGAGATCAGTTATATCCTCTTGTGGGTTTTCCACTTTTAATGTTCATTCTTGCTGCTTAAAGTTCAGAAGTGCAGTATCTCACAGCTTGATGAAATAAATTTACTTGGTTGAGATAATTTCTGTCAGATACCTGCAAAGAAGCTGCTGCTCAGTGAGGGACAGATTCCAACGTCCTCATCCACAGTGAATGGGATATAGCATCTGCAGCAGTTAATGTACTTCTTTTGGACTGTGATATTTTTTGGAATGAAAAGCAAAATCAAAACTTGGCTTCAAAAAATGTCCAAGTTGCAAAATTTTAGTGTGGATACAGACTCTAAAGCCCACTATATATTACAAAAGGCCATACTGCTTGATCATATAGTTCTGGTTTGGCTGAAAGTAGCTCAAAATGCTTAGTCAAGACAATGAGAAAGCTTTTCTATGGATTTAAATTTGGTCTGAAGTGTTTGTTTTGGCATGTGCCTAACTGTGGTTCTCTACTCTAATATTTAGTTCATAAATTGAACTAAACACCTAAACTAAACACCAAACTGCCACATAAGCTAGATAACTAACATGCATGCTAAATATAGAAGTAGCTTGGTTTCGAAATGTTCATAGCAGCCGGTTAAGACCTGGAGCATTAACAGTCATACTAAACTGTTAATTTTCAAACAAAGCACAGGGAACCAATTCTTTTTCCCTATCTTCCTACAAAGAAATTAGCATTGTGTGATCTCTCTATAACTTTCCACATATTTCCTCCATAATTTTTTGCTCCTTTCCATTCCCCTTGTATGGAATTGCACTAAATTTCAATGACAGACTACACGTACACCTATCCCTTTGTCTTCCTAATTGATATTATCGCCTTGAAGACAATTTGGATTCTGACAGGCAATCAATAAGCAAATCTTGAAAGACCTAAGTAAAGCTATTTTGCACAAGAAGGAAGTTTTCCTTCTGTTTCTTGATGAAAAGCAGAAGGAAATGCCTCAAAAAGAGGAGCTGTTTATGTAGTTGGCTTAAAGGAGTTCCAGTCCGGTCCCTACTCACGCTGAAACACACTTAGTGTCCAGTTAGTTTTTCATTTTCATGTATCAGCACTGTCTTTTTACGCTTTGGTTGAAATCACTGCATGAAAAGCATTGCTTGCGTGGAATTAAAAGGGGTCCCGCAGTTCAATTTTGAAAAAAAAAATCTGTACGGGGTCAGATGAGCTCTCTATTAAAGCTGATCTCTCTATTAAAGCTTGTGTTTACAGAGTAAAATTAATACTAACCTTGCTTAGGGCCTTGACCTCTAAATATTGGAGGGAAGCATGTCTAGAACTGTATCACAGCAAGATGTCTAATACACTTTTGATAAGGATCTCTGAAACTGGTACAATGTATTTCTGTCTTTGAGATGCCCTTTGTAAATTCATTCAGAGGAGTATGAACACTACTCAGTGGGAGATATGAAATTAAATTATTTCTATTTAAAGATTTCAGAAATTAGTAAAAGTCATATGTGCAAGTGTAAAATTATAATATGGGTAGGACTCAGTTTGAAGTCTAGATCCCAACTCTTCACACACATCTGAAGAAATGCAGACTCACTTTCTCATTCTGCGGTTAAAGATCTGTGTACCAGAGCAATACTCTAAATACACAAACAAGACAACTGTGTACAAGTCTCTGCCATTTAGTTCTACCTTTGCAATGAAATAAATAAATAAGTTTCCACAGTGCCAGCATTTCATGAGTTTTTTTCCTCTACATTTAATAAAACCTAATGGGTAAACAGACAATGAGGTGGAGAGGGTATGAACAACACCAGATTATAATATGCCATTCAAAAACAGTATTAGAAAGTCTTACAGGAGAGGACTTAGAACCTTATGCAGGAAGTAGAGAAGCAAATTCTCTATTATGTTGAGATGAAATGTGATTTTACAAAACCAATACCAGCAGGCAACCATTTTTGCTTCTATTTTATCACACCATCAAATATGTAATTTTTTTTCACCACTTTATCATGGTAGTTTTAGAGTGCCCAAACTGTACAGTTTTTTAGCACTTTGCAGTCAGTTTAAGCTCTCTAGGATCAAAACTTTCTAGTAGCTTCACATTAATTTGTATAATCTTGTGAATCATGAATAGAAAAAGCTAACAGGTTTATCCGCATGCCATGGTAAATCCATTTAGTATTGTGTACAGCTTGTTTTTCTTAGAGCTGTAAGTCTTGAGATTGCTAGTCTTTGCTTTGAAAAAAGCATTTCAAATAGTTTTCCCAAATACTCTAATCCTTTTCTGCCTTGTCTAAGTTAGGCACGGTGTAGCACTCAGTACCGCAGCCTTTATACACCAGTTACATTCCAACACTGTAATAATATATGTATAAATTGTGGAGTAGTGTGTCCAGTGCTATAGAAGGAATGAATTTGTCCAGAGGCAAGGCAGGTCTTGGAATCAGTTTAATTAAAGGGCAAATGTCTAACAGCCATAGGCATCCACTTTGAGACTGAGCATCCTAGCCATCACAGCCTGTTTCTAAATTCCCACACACACTTCTAAATTCTCAGGAGGTGAGGAACAGAGCAGTCTTTTTTGATCATTGTGAGAAGTTTTCTTGAAATATTAATGGAACTTGCTTTTACCCCAATTTATTTAAAACTGTAAAGATAAACATCTCATAGTATTTTCACTGCTACATGCAGCTAATACCCCTAAAAGTATTGCCACTGACACCAAGTGTAGTGACAGAAACCTTTTTTTTAATGATCAGCTTGTACTATATGTCTATTCAGAAAAGTCTGAATAGAATCACACTCTTCAGAGACTTCCCCACTGCAGTATCCTGTTTACACAATGTACTTTTAATCATTTAAGAAGTATACTGCACACATCATTCTTTACCATGAGATTTATAGTTTATAAACAACTTTAAACTATGTTTGCCCTTGACAAGGTCAAGAAGGGCACACAAACCATCAGCCACACCTTCAACTATAAAGTAGCTCAGATCTGTCATCCGAGTCAAAGAATAAATAATAAAGATTAATGAAAGTAGCTCTTAAACTACTTTCAAAATGCATTCTATTTTCAGAATCACTAATGGCTGGCCATTAAGAAAGAAAACAAATGAATTTTTTTTCTCTTTTGTTAGAGTTGTGTATTCAGCTGAAATTTAGACTTCGCTTAATACTTTTTCAAGGAAGTCTGCTGCCATGATGGAACCAATATTGTGATGAGGAGAGTTGCTACATGAAGCTTTCTGAACAGCATACTGCAGAGTATCTATAGAAAATAGGATCATGAATTTGTGTCTTTAGAATATCTGTGGCTTTCTATTTGCCCCTTATCCTCACATGCATGTCAGGAAAAAGCTTCCTCGCTATGCAACTCTTCACTCTTTCTCCTTCAATTAAAATTGAAACTTAAATGGGGGTTAGAAAAAACACAGAAATCAGTAGTAGCTAATCAGTAAAGCATGTCCTGAGTTCCCAGGCTTAGATGGGACTTGGAGTAGACTTGGAGTAGAAAGTATGTATTACTGCCAGACTGCTCTATATAAATTATTTAAACCTCAGAGAGAAGATTTATCTTTCATTGCTCCAGGCATGCTCTTGCCTATGAATTCAGACTACCAGATGGTACAATTACCACAAACTGCAGTCACACACCTTGAACATGGTTGTTCAAGGGCTGCAATGACTCAAAATACCATTAAGCAACGCATATTTACTCATGGAAATAACTGTGTGAAAAACCTATATGTACAGGCAGGTTTTATACGGAATTTTCAGGAGTAAACAAGTGTAATCCAGGTTGGAATTCAGATCCATATGAAGCATCTATGTTAATAAATATGCCTAGTCAAATTAGGACACAACATAATAATATCTACTATACAAATGGTAACATGAAATGGGTCATTAACTGGGATATAACACTCTTTTCCATTAAGAACAAAATCTATCCTTTTGCATTATGGCTTATTTGAGCAGCTACGGAAGAAGAAAAAGGAGTGAAAAATCCTGGTTGCCTCTTGGAGCCCTGGACTAGAACATGGTCAGCAGATTGGAAAAATATAGGGGCCAGGATGTGTTCAATGGGAAGAGATCCTTCAGAAAATGAAGCTGCCAAATTCTGTTAAATCTCAATAGGATACATACAAATGTGAAATTTTAAGAATCTTAAATTTAAACAAAACTCCTTGTCTTTCTCACAGAATGACAAAGGACATTAATGACTACCAAATTCTGACTTCCTCACACCCTTAAAGTATGGAGTTACTAGAATTTTTCAATACATTATCTACATATCTTTAAACCTAGGTAAACTGGCCCCTCCTGATGCTTTCTTTGCAACGTCTGCACCATTCTTGCTGAACATTTTCCAGAAAAATTTAGGTTGAAGAAGATATCCCACACAGAAAATATTAACTGAAATTACTATTACTTATAATATTCGGCAATATTATAAGCAAGTGAAGATAGGCTATTATAAATATATAGGCAACTTTAATGTCTTTATTTCTACATGTGCCACCTGTATATTAAGTTAACTTAGACACTACCAAATTACAGGGCTCTCTCAATAGAATTCAAAGAAAGTACATTACAATGAGATTCTTTTAATTGCTCAGAGAAAAATCTGTTTATGGAACAGAATACATTAATTACCATATTTTTTATGACTTTCTGTGCACATTAACAAATTCCAGATCTCTATCAGATCTCGACCAGGTTTAGAACAAGGACCTGAAATAGGTGTGGGGAGTCCTATGAACAGATCTTCTCTGCCCTCTCTTAGACGAAAATCTGATAAAGCAGTCCAACTCAGAGGATCTACATTCATTAATGTCAAACAATGAATGCCATTGAAACTGCTTTCACTACAGTTGCAACACTACAGCATCTCATCTATTACTTATCAGAGAAGTGTTATTATACTGTACATTTTGCTAATACTCACATATTATTTATGGGAGAGCAGATTGTCAGCCTTCTGTAGAACATACATTTTCCCTTTATGTTTCTCTCATTTCTGTAATCATAACAAGTATTCTAATCCACATAAGATCCACATAACTCATTAAAATTCATTTTAAAAATCACATAATATACTTTTATCAGTCTATGAACTGCAGTGCCTACACACCACTGAAACATGAAGGGAAATAGCCTAAATTTTAATTTTGGAGTCCTTTGGAGCACCAGGTGGATGTAACATCAGACTGCAATTCTAGCTACTGGCATTCAGCTATATTTTGAAGTAATCTTCAGACACATTTGTTACTTGACTCTTCCACAAGTTTTCTTATATATATATATAGTCCCTCCATGCACTGAAGTCTTTCATACATTCATCTTTGTGCAAAAATAACCATGACTTAATATCACCATGCTTCATATCAGTCCTTGAAATGTCACAAGCAAAGTTGCAGGTATATTTCCAGCTTTGTTATCTTCTATCATACAGATTCAATGGCAACAATTCTTTCATGAGAAAAGCAGTGAGCTAAAAATCCTCTTGTGAGCCAGCAGCTGAACTGCACTGGGTCAGCTAGCACAGGAGTACTCCTTTGAATCCAACAAATAACACTAACAAATGAATTTCACAGTCATTTTTCCTCAGCTTACTCATATACAAAGCTATACAAACCCAGTTCAGAAATGAAATACATTGCATGTCATTTGGATAACTTACCTGTGGGTAAGAGTGCCAAAATTACAATTTTGTTTGGTAAACTCAATACACAGAGGACATATTTCAACAACCCATCACTTGAAACATGAAGAAAAATTCAGTCAGGCTATCGGTGTCAAGCAAGTCCATATCTCAGTTCACATTCTGCTATGCATTAGAAAGTATTTTTTATTATTGCTATAATTATTTTTTTCTGTGATTGCCTCTTGAAAGAGAACTTCTTATTCACTCCTATAGACATATAAGTTTTGTTCGGATATTCAGTGTAAGAGCCTACAATTTTAAGTTGTCACTTACTATAACAGATGATAAAAAATGTTCATCCCTAACTGTAGTTCCTAGTGCATGAGGGAGGAATTGTGAGAGGAAAATCTCAAGAGGTATTGTCTGTATGCACTACATAGGTCTAACAAAGACTTTATCTATGCGGAAAAAGAAGTTTTTTCTGACTGTGACAGAGTTACTTCCCCAAGGACAAATTAGAGAATCATTACAGGTTTACAGGAGTAAATCCCTAGCCCAGTAATAAAGAACTGAACAAAGACCTCACTGGTAAACAGTAGGTTGGGACACAAACAGAAACCTGATTAACAAAATCTTCCAAAAGCAACACATCAGTTGGATTCCACAAAGTTAATTCACTTATTAGTTGCTATGAAGAGCTTGTGTATGCTACTCGTTTCAAAGTTATTACAGATTTTTACCCCTTACTACTCCCTTGCCTCAACCTGTGCGGGTCTCCTGCAGAGACAAGATCTCACCGTGCATATCGTGCTTCCTCTCATGCCAGAAACAAACATGGATGAAATTAATGTTGGCCTAGGGATATCTCCCAGTTAACAATTAGTTTTGAGACTCCTGATCAACTCAGTTCTCAGTGGAAGCTCTTATTGACAAACATAGATACTAAAGGAGAACAGTGACAGGAATAAAAGTGATTACCAGAACAGAGAAAAAAAAAAATTATTGTGTTAAATATTTCCAAGTTGTACTCCTAATGAGTTTGACACTAGTGACACTGGTAAACTACTGAACTTATCTAAAAGGCTGTAATTATATTTTTTGTATTTGTTTTGTCATTTTTTAAATATGTAATGATATGGAGTGTGAATAAGCCAGCCTTTGCAAATCCATTTCATTTTCACATGGAAAAAAGCAGGCTTCTTCTGATGACAGGAACATTCCTTTCCCCCACCCACCAGTCTGATTTATTACTCCTACTCAAATGTCAGCATTCAGTTGTTTCACCTGGCTTCTTTTTTTAGCTATGTAGCAAACTGAAATCAGCCCCTTGTCAAATTGCACAGCTTGGCACAGCTGGGCCAGAATTTTACTACAGGTGGGAACTTATTTATATGATTACACACATTTTTATCATCTACACAGACTGCTGTTTTCCAAGACAGCAATGAAAAACTCTATATGGAGCGAAAATATAGCACGTCTGTTTTACACAGAAAAAAAACCCCAAAAAAACAAAAGATGCATTTAATATTCTGTCAATGCCTGCATCTCTGTTCTTTGGAGAAATGAGGCAACAAGCACCCCATTTGGGGCTCCCAAGGGACAACATTCTAAAGCAATTGACAACACACTGCCTTGAGAATCCAAATGACTACACAGTCTTGATGTGATTTAACATGCATGAATTACCACCAGAGAAAACACTGAAAACTATTTCCTGACAACAAAGAAAAGAGTGTATTCATATACACGCCTTTGATCAGATCCACAAACGTATTCTCATGGAGTTATGCTAGATAAAGAACACTGTCACCACCACCCTCCCCTCTCCCATCTATATATATATGAGATTAAATTTTGAAATAGCAGGTTTTTAGAACTGGTCTGACAGAAACTAGCTACTGCATCTATATTTGTTCTCCTGTGCAGCCCCACAGTCCCAGAGATGGTGGGTGCTGGCCAACCGTGCACAAACACAACGTCCGCTCCCACAAACGATGTTCTTCCACAATCTCTGCGCTGATCTGCCCCCAGATGCAAAGGTGTCACTTTGTTCTGTGCCTGAGAAAATATCACTGGTTCAATGCACAGAAGTTGGGTCTGGGTGACTGTGAACTGCAGTTCACTGAAAGCACCCACTGTGTCTCAGCTGTGCCATCGCGCGCTTTGTGCTAATGTCAACTCACTTTCAGAGATAGAGAAAAGGAATATCTGGCTTCCCTCCAGTTTTTAGGTCCCAAAAATGAGCAGACAGCCACACAGAAAAAAAAACCCAAACATAAAACTGTACCTGAAATGACAAGAAATTTGCTACAGTACAATTAATAATTTTATAAAAATTTATAAATTTTATAAAATCAGAAAATTCACAATAATTTTTACTTGAGACAAGAAATTATTCTTTTAAAACTTGTCTTTTACAGAATCACAGAGTGGGTAAGGTTGGAAAGGATCACAGTGGGTCATCTGGTCCAACCTCCCTGCTCAAGCAGGGTCATCCTAGAACATATTACACAGGATAGCATCCAGATGGTTCTTGAGTATCTCCAGTGAGGGAGACTCTGAAACATCTCTGGGCAACCTATTCCAGTGCCTGGTCACTCACATAGTAAAGTTCTTCCTTATAGTCAGGTGGTATTTCCTGTGCATCAGTTTCCGCCCATTGCCTGTTGCTCTATTTCTTGGCACCACCAAGAAGAGCCTGGCTCCATCCTCCTGGAACTCTCCCTTCAGATACTTATAGACATGGATGAAGTCCTGTCTGAGTCACTCTTCTCAGGGCTGAGCAGCTGAGCAGGTCCCTCAGCCCTTCCTTGTAAGAGAGTCCCTTAACCATCTTTGTTGCCCTCTGCTGGACACGCTCCAGGAGCTCCATGTCTCTCATACTGAGATGCCCAGAGCTGGGCACAGCACTCCAGATGTGGCACCACGAGGGCTGAATAGAGTGGTAGGATCAGCTCCTCAGTCCTCCTATGTATGTTTGTCCCTCTGCTCACAAACAATAACCCACCGCTCAAAAACAAAAAATGGTTATAAGCCTCTCCTAAAATTCTAGACAGAATTCAATACTGGCTTTCAGCAACTGTCACTCTAAAGCCATTTGCAACTTTCTCACAACCAAAAAGTAGAAGCTTCTAAATCTCAAAAAGATTACAGTGTTTGAAAAACTTCTGGCACAGTTGAATTAGGATGAGTTAGAGATTCCTTTATTTAATATGAGTTGTGATTTTAATTAAAAAAAATTGCATTCATTCAAGGAATCAGACTTTAAACTGTTGGGGATTCATTTATGGGGATTCATTAGTGAAAAAATATTATTTTTAAATGACTAAAATAACCTCAATTTCTAAAGAAAGCTGTACCATTTGCTCAGTTACCAGATCTGTGACGAACGAGCTGTCACTGAAATGTGTAATATACGATCTGCCTCACTGAGCATTTCCCTTTCGTTTGAGAGAGTGCCTAAATAAATGTTGTACTCTACTAAGTGCAGGGCCTGCACAGTGTCAAAGTCATGGCTACAGTGGGCTCCTGCTGGAGACACTCCAAAGCCATGGCCCCTCTCCCTCCACCAATGTTCAGAATACTTGCTCTATTAATCATGATGACCTTTCTTGAACTGGAATTACCCAAGCACCCAATGCAAAAGCACTGTTGGATCATCTTAGCTGAAGGGGGAATCTCCCCAGCTCCCAGCAACAGACTTGCCATCATTAGAAGCACTCCCATTGTGGTCATCTTTCGCAGTGAAGCTGTACAGTTACACTGTACAAGTAACTTGGTACTGTCCCATTAACATGACTGCTCTCATTCAAACAAGTGTGGGAAACAAAGTGAACATAAAATACGAGCAAAATTACTCAATGGCTGGTATACCTTTTCGAGCAAATCACTGCAGACCAGCAGCTAATGCTGAAGTTCAGCTGTTCTGTAGCTTAAAACACCAATCATATGCAAAAAGGATGGCTACAGGAAATACATAAACAGACTTTTCATTTACAGTCTCGTACAAGAGCAGAAGGGAATGGTGGGTGACATATAATTACTTTCCCATAGATCAGCTAGGAGAAGGGGATTTCTCATTTGTGCATTGCTCAACTGAGTAGGCTCCAATCAAGCTTCAAGGAGCATGCTTCATGAAATAAAACACCAAAACTGAACCAGAACACAGATCTTCTGGTTGCATCTAGTCAAAACACATGATTCAATCAGTGACACTAATAAGTCTGAGGGCTAAATTCAAGCAGGCACCAAGACTGAGTCCATAAAATTATGAATACACACGCCAATCTGTATTTATGTCAGCACATTTGCATGTGCAAATGGACAACAGTATGCATTTACCAATTATGTTCACACATGACTACCATCTTTGGCTCCTTTTGAAAAGATACCTATATTTCCCCTCATAAATCCTGGCCAAAGGCCTAGGTCAGTTCAAACTGCCTTAGCCAGACATAAAATACTTTCCAGGTGGTACTCAGTTCCTTGCAGAACCAAGCTTCAAAACAGGGAGTTCTTGTTGGAGTTTCTACAGTGAAGCTACTGATGGTTATGATGATCAAATAAGCAGTGCAGCCCAAAGGCTTGTTCACAAGCTTAAAGGAAAAGCACTGTAACTGCAAACTTGCACAGAATAACAGCTTATTTAGCTTTCAGTAAATGAAGTGTTCTATCTAATAGATTTTTTTTTTCTTCCTCTGATGGGTAAATACTTACCCTATTACTAATGTATGAAATGATCTAGAGCATTAGTGTTTTCATTATGCAGTTACTTGCACAGACCTTGGAAAAATGACGGCTTCTGGCAAAATTTACTGGAGAAAAAAACTTCCAGATAGAGATTTGACTTAAGGCTGTTCACTGAGGAGTGGTTTGGGCAAGATCTTATTCCACTTTTGCCTTGCAAGAAAATAGGCAATGACTAGTAAATGAGTTGGAAATTATTACTATAATTAACATGTCTTCAAAGCAGCCGTTGGAAATTGTGCATGCAGCAACAAACTAATGAAGCTCCAGTTGCACAAAAACAAAAGGTCACAATGACATGAGAGAAGCCATGGAAGAAGCTGTTTTAGAGAACTTTTCCCATATTGAAGGCAGACTCTGAAGAGGATAGTGACAACGCCATCCTGTGCTGCATAGTTTCATTGTCTCGACAGTGAGTCTCCTGGTAATGAATGCCTGGTGCTGTCAGCACACATGGAGGCATTTGGAAGTCCTTGCAGAAAAAAAAGAAAACAGGAGGCATGGGGAGGGGGAGTTTAGGATGAATCTTGAAAAGCACAGCCAAAGTATATTGGCGACATGATGAGAGATTTGTTTGGTCAAGTCTTGATTTATTGTGTAAATAATCACTCAGCCAGTGTGCACTAATTGCATACGGCATGCTCTGAACAATTCAGCATGAATCCTTCTCAAATGATACGAGCTCAGTTCTGCACTTTATTTGTTCTCTCAAAAGTAAGATATTCCTGTGGGTTTCTCAAGAGCACTTCAGTCAAATTGGTCCCTGCCTTCAATTCTGTCTGCTTTTGGAGAATAAGAGAAAAACATCTTTATACAGATGCTCTCTGTTTACTTTTTTAATGAAGATATGAATCAAATCAATATTAAAAGTTTTAATTGCATTCTTTTAAAATAAACAGCTAAAAAGAAATAATAGTTGGAAAAGCACAGCACAAGCATATTGTGTACAGGTTTTACACAAGCACCCACGCACATATTTCTGCCATGACACCCACTTTTCCACATCATTCCTAATTTGCAATGTTCTTGTTGCTGGGCCTGATCCAAATCCCCCTGCAATGAATGTACGTTTTTCAGTTGGTTTCAGATTGCCTGGGATTCAGTCAAGGCATTTGGGCTATAAAGAGCATATCAGGAATGCTGGCTCAGGAGGGGGAGGAGGATGTGAGTGGTACTTTCACAATGTTGATAAACAGCCAAGAGTACAAATGATAGATGAAATTTCAAGTTGTATTGACAAGAAAGCAGGAACTGTCTTTCTGACTATTCTGATAGCTAGACCAAATTAACCCTTAAACCCTTCTTAGAACTGCCTGAGAATAGAAGTCAGTGAGTCAGTGCCTATTAAAGATCCAGTTAATTCCATTATTTTAGATCTCCTTAATTCCTGTTTGGTTTGGTGGGTTTTTTTCGGTTTTTTTTTGTTTTTTTTTTTTTTTTTTGTTTTGTTTTGTTTTTTTTTGTTTTTGGTTGTTTTGTTTTGTTTTGTTTTGTTTGTTTCTTTGTTGTGGTTTTGTTTTTTGGTGATCTCAAAATCCATTCTATCATTCCTGGCATGTTATAGCTCAGGTTGTGGGGTGAATCGCATTGAGCAACATTGAAATTCTTAAATTAAACTTCCTGGATACTATGCAGTAACTTACTCAAAAAGGTTTATTTAGGAGGTGCTACTCATTGACCTCTGCTCTTTCTACCTTAAAGTCAGTATCTGATTAATACCCTTTTTTAAATCACCATCATTAGCAGTTAGAGACAATGGACTAACAGAATTTATCATCCTCCCCATTTTCCGCTTTGAGTACTGAAAAACAAATAAAATTTCATCACCCTCAGCTTTTTTAACATATTGAGGATGCAAAGGAAGTCTGTATATGATGCTTTCATTTTCACCTCTTAATCTCTAATATTTGTCATAGTGAAAAAACACCAGATGTGCTTTTGCTTCTTTCTCTTACACCTGTAGTAATTTATTCCAGTGATCTGAGTGTATACACACGGAGCTAGCCATTACTACCTACTCTGTCCATGAAAGGGATCCACTTGCATGAAGCTCACATGGTATAGCACGTACAGCCAATTTCACTGTAACAGATAGCATGCCATCTGTTAACTGCGTTGTAAGTCTGCAGTGGGATGTACTATAATCTTCTTTAAAATATCTCTGGGGTTACTTTTACAGGCTTGGAAAGATAAGGGAAAAATATTTCTTCCTTTGGAAGTAACACTGCATGTATCTTTCTTTTATGGCAGGGCATGGGGCAAGACAAGGTATACATAAAGCAGTGGAAGTTTACAAAATTAACATCACCTCTTAAATCTTTGTGATGTCTGGGACTGTGAAAACTTCCTAGTTTTGTGACAAGCACTTCATATTCAAAATGAAGAAACTGTTCAGACAAAAAAATTAACAAAACTTCAATAGACAAATTATACAATCTCCATAATGATGGAAATTTTCATTTGCAAATAAGAATATTTATAAAAGTGAAAAGTGATCAACACTCAAATGCCAAGCTTTCATTAAACTTTGTACAGAGTTAGGACATCAGGAACTCTTTCTGGACACCCCATCAACCCCAATCCCCCACCCCCCAAGCAAAACCAAAGCAAAATCAAAACCCACCACAACCTTACTAAGTTATATATACTTAGTAACTATACTAGATATTTTATTTTAGGAAAAGATTTAGAGAATATAATCAAATTACTTTGAAAACTTTAGAAAGTAATCAGTAGAAAAACTTGCAGGACCGTGTGAAAAACTAGTGGTGGTTTATTTGGAACAAAGCAGTTCTCACAGTAAAGTAACAGAATGATTCATAACTGAATGTTGACATTTCCCAAAAGTTTTCTGTCACCATTGATGAATACAAAGACAGCCAAGAAAGCAAATCTCATGAAAAATTCCAACAATACCTAACATATTCCCTTCCCTTCTTGCTATTTTATAAAGCAATTCTTAGGAAATATATGTTTCCTTTATCTCAGAAATGGACCATGAAATGACATGTACATCTCTGATCCCTCCTATCCCCATCAGACTCTACAGGTATGTTTAAATTAAGATAGCTTAAGTCTTCCCTATGTCTGCTGTCATGCAGCAAAAGATCCCTAGAGCTGAAAAGCTTTGTTGGAAAAATGAGTCCCCCCCTAGTTTCCTCAGCTTGACTGCAATATTATTACTATAAAAGCAATCCAAACATGCTCATATTCTTCTCATGAGCCATTAATCTGCTTCTCATTCAACTTCATTGAAAGATACAGGTTGTATTTTACAACACCTTTTCATAAAATGTCATAATTGAAAGCTGTCTGACAGCCACACTATGAGTTTTAACTCAGTTTTTCTCAGCTTGGGTCAGTTGAAAAGCATTCACACATCTCTAACTTTATTAACTACATGGCTGCTAAAGCAAAGAGGAGTTTGGTTCATGTTATAACATACGCCCTTTCAGATTTCCTTTAATCCATCAGAGAAGTTGAACACTGCCAGCAGCTTACAGCCCTATTAGGCAATATTGTAATTTTGACTGTTTTCTTTCACTGCGAAAATATTCCACATTTTATGACACTGTCCATTAAAAGCTGTCTAGAGCACTACTGTGGTATCTAAGAGACATGAAACATTTTGATAAGTAACAGTCACTTCTGTTGAGTAACTATTTAGGACAAACATCAAAGTTTATCAAAGTTTATTCAAAGAACAAAAACCCCAAGGTTGATGGTTTTACTTTGATAGGATATCCATCTTAAAGAATTCCTTATAGGCACAAGCTATGAGCATAGATGCCAATGCTGACCCTCAGATTACCTTATTTTTAACAGAAAAATTAAGGAAATCATTAACAAGTGATGATATTATAACAGATGATCCCTTTGCTTAAGAATGCCAGAGATTTTACAGCCTGTTTAAAAACTAGCTGGGAAAGGTGTCAAAATGATTTTGCTCAATCTAACCATGAGATAAGATGCAGAGGGCTGACTTCTTGTGTTTCGTATCTAGTAGTACAGATACATGGGAGAGGAACAGGATTCCTCATCTCCTGTAGCCTGCGGGCTTCCATAATGGCTCCAGTGGTTCTCTATTGTTTCACACCATAAGAAATCTTTTATTTCCATGTTCCAGCTTCTGCGGGTTTGAACAAGCTGTGCTTCTGTATCTAAGAGGATGTTTTACCTTAAACAACAGAGTAAAATCTTCAGGTACATTACACTGAGATTTGCAGTTTGTCAACTGAAGATTGATTAATGAATGTCTTCTGATTACAACTTTCTTGTAAACATGAAAGAAACCCAAACCCACTAGGGAGCCTTGTAAGATATTCTTATCTAAAAATCCTCTGATGCTACATAAGCATTATTTTTTTTAATGTCTCTGAGCTAAAAAAAAAAAAAAAAAAGAAAAAGAAAAGGAAAGCAAGTTGGTAAGAAATGGGATGGGGGGGAAGTGTATCTACTGTTTCAACATACTTTATTTATAAAGTGTTTATAGCTCAGGTCAGCTCAGAGGTGCACATAGAGATCACTGTGAATCATGCAGTGGCATCTATTTTTAAAGCTGTTGGGGAACACAGAAATATCTTGCATGTTTCCATCTGGAATTGTTTTTAGAAATGCCATCTAGGGGAGCAATGCAGAAACCTGCTGTCAAAGAATAAACAGAATCTTTATGTAAGGCAATTAATCCTTCAAATGCAGTCCAATCTGTGAATGGCTGGTAAACAAATGGGGTAACTGCCAGTATAAATATTTATTTGGGAACAGAGGCAGCTTCAAAACAAGCAAAAGTTTGTCTCAAGCAGTTTCTGTGCACACTCTGCAGAGAAGAAGCATGAATGGCTCTAAGCAAATGCTCCTAGGAGCTCTACATATGAATTCCAAATATACAGGAACATTTTAAAGACTTTAGTGTTATTAACAGTCCAGTGAATAGATCATCATGACTTTTTTAATTCCTCCAGTGACAGTTAGTGTAAGCTGTTATTAAAGCAAATAAAGTCCAGAAAGCTATTTGATCTACACTGCTTATACTTGAAGATCCTCTAGATGACATGAAGGTAGTATTGCACAGGGTGAATTTAAATGCTAGTTACCAACTACCAGCTACAGCTATTTCACATTTTACAAATCTTAACTTTTTAAGAAGTTTTTATTCTAGAAGGGGAAGACCTAGGGAAATAATTAAATATTCTTTCTTTATGGGACCACTTTAGAATAAGTTAATGTTTCTATTAGAAAAATATTGCCATAATTTTGAAATTATAAATCCAAGAAGGAGAACATGAGAATGCTTCTTTCTCTAGTACACTTCAATTGCTTTGATTACAAGTAAGAAATTCAATTACCGGATATGACATACAGAAATGGTAAAATGTAGTCTTCTAAAAAGAAAAAAGCTGGACTATGAATGTAGATTTTTTTTTTTTTTTTTTGTGTCCATGTGGCCTATTCTGGACCAGCTCACAGACAAAATAAGATGCACTCTAACTATGGAACAGTAGGGAGTTCTCTCTTTATATGTTGTTGAAATTATCTTTTACGTGAAGCATTGGAAACCACACAGTTTTAAAGCTGAAATTTTCAACTGGCCAATACTTAGTCCCTGTGGTCAAAGCACACTGTCTGGCTGACAACTGTGACATCCAGTGTACCACTGGATAGTCACATTTAGCAGAAAGTTATGCCAAGATACAAAGGCATATCATTAAAGAGCTTGATACTGCAAGGTGCTGAGTCTACTGGGAGTATAGAACATGTTATGCCTGTCACGGTTGAGGTCAAAAACCATAATTTTTTCCATAGATACTGAAACAACTCTACTGAATCTCTTGAACACATAACACTTGTGCGAAACAAGTTTGTTCCACAAAATCTAAATGCAATATCAGAATAAATTAGCATTGGACAGGGATAAGGTTAGCTTGCTTAAAATAGATGTATATATATATGACATAATCTTCAAGCACTTCATCTCTGGCTATGTAACACATTATCTTTTCAATCTGTTTCTTCACGATATTTTATTTCTTATGTAAATGAGGTCCAGCTGTTATCTGGAATTTACTTGCTTCTCACAGTTCTTGTCTCACTTCAAAGCTTTCTGTCTCAGTATACTTAAAAGAGAAGATAATTATCATAGAAGACAAGAAAAACTAATGCTCTTTCAAAAGGAATGGGAATTTTGAAACAAGCTTTACTGTGATGAGAGACTCTGAAGTAAGGGCCACACATATCTGCCATGCCTGGTGCTTTCTGTTATGCCTGGTAATTCAGTTATTGGTTGCTGATACAACATACAACCTCTGCTTTCCTACTTTAGGATACTAAATCCTCCAAAAAAAAGGCAGCAAAAGAGAACAATGTAATTAAATGCATGACATTCACAGATATCAAGTTCAATCCCTGGAGGTTTGCTTTCTGCAGGAATCAAAAACCAAAGAGAGGGTTAATTTTTTTTCCTTATTGCTTAAATAGTTGAAATTCTACAACAGCCTGTGCCTAAGATATTTATGCCCAAGTCACAAAATTTTGCCATTCTCTATAGCAAAGATCTCGAATTATTATTATTTGCAGTTTTCCAAAACAGGGACAAAAAGAAAAAGACAACAAAACCTTCTTCAGGACCAGAAGATATTCTTCTGTGGACAGAATCTCACAATGTTGGTTGTCACAGAACCTGACCTTAAAACAAATCTACAGCACATATCTGCACCTTGACTTGTTACACCCTGTACCATTCGATGGTACCGACTGCTCCCAAGTGACTGATAGAAGAAAGCAATAGGTGTCCTTGGTAAATAGTCGGTTGTTTAAGACTCTAAAGGAAAACTATGGACTAAAAAATAGTTAACTAAGTATCTTCAGCTGTTAGAATCTCTGAGCTGATAAGGTATTTCCATTCAATAAGACTTCTGCAATTTTTAATTTTTAATGAATAAACGCTTTCAGGCCTCGGAAATTGTGAGCCATTGTGGTGGTTATTTTCAAATATAAATTAAATATAAGTCCATGAAATGATTTGTTATAAAGAACAAAGGATTGATATGTACTTTTGATAGAAAAATCTATTTACTGTCATTTTTAAACAGAACAAAAACCCAGAGGGAGGATGATTAGCAATAGCAAACTCCTCTTCACAAACATAAAGTTACTTCAGCCAGGCAGAAAGGGACCTGGGGGTACTAATTGACAGGAAGCTCAACATGAGCCAACAGTGTGCCCAGGTGGCCAAGAAGGCCAATGGGATCTTGTCCTGTATCAAAAATAGCGTGGCCAGCAGGAGCAGGGAAGTGATCCTTCCCCTGTACTCTGCGTTGGTGAGGCCACACCTTGAGTATTGTGTTCAGTTCTGGGCCCCTCAGTTCAGGAAGGCTATTGAGGTGCTGGAGCGGGTCCAGAGAAGAGCAACAAGGCTGGTGAAGGGACTGGAGCATAAGTCCTATGGGGAGAGGCTGAGGGAGCTGGGGTTGTTTAGCCTGGAGAAGAGGAGGCTCAGAGGTGGCCTCATCACCGTCTATAACTACCTGAAGGGAAGTTCTAGCCAGGTGGGGGTTGGTCTCTTCTCTCAGGCACTCAGCAATAGGACAAGGGGGCACGGGCTTAAGCTCCGCCAGGGGAAATTTAAGTTGGATATCAGGAGAAAATTTTTTACAGAGAGAGTAATCAGGCATTGGAATGGGCTGCCCAGAGAGGTGGTGGATTCACCATCCCTGGAGATTTTTAAACGCAGATTGGACGTGGCACTGAGTGCCATGATCTAGTAAATGGACTGGATTTGGACCAAGGGTTGGACTCGATGATCTCGGAGGTCTTTTCCAACCCAATCGATTCTATGATTCTATGATTCTATGATTCTATGATTCTATGATTCACAACATTCATAACATTTCTTGATGAGGGTTAACAAGGAACACCCTCCCAAACTTAGCAGGAAAGCTCTACTGCAAGTTTTTCCTTCAGTAGAATGTCAAGAACATATTGTCCAAAAGCAAGAGTTTAATGACACTAGGTTAACGAATTTTAGTAACAAAAATGTTTTGAAACTCAGAGGTTTAAAATACTAAGCAAAATTATCAAAAGTTTATAATAAATGTACTAAAGTGGCCAAAGATTTGTTCTTATGATATGAATCTTTCTTTCAAGGTAAAGTATATTTCCTTTTTTTAATCTGTCTGCTGTTCAGAAAGACACATCCCTCTATTTTTTAAAAGTATTCTAGGAAAGTGAGAAAATGCTATCAGTTATGGAACAGCCTATTCCAGGCAGGAATACAGAGAATATTGTTCATGTGTTCCTTGCCTTTATCAGCTTTAGATATCATCCAGGGGGGAGAGCTAGGGAGAAGGAAGGTAATACTGAAAAAACCTGAGAGGGTTTATTTACATGCTGCATGATGCACTGTGTTGATTTCTGCCTTGTATTTAAATTTCATTGTTATTTTGTTCTAAAGCTCTCGTTTCTGTGAAATTAGGCATGTCGAAATTCATCATGAAACTGTAGTTATCTAGGAACTAAACCGTGAGATAAATATCTTTACCTAGTCCTAGTGTACCTTTTTATGTTACCCTGCATAAGGATAATGATTCCTCCTAGCTGTGGTCTATGTTAATCTAATACTGTTACATTACTATACAGAAGGTCTAATAAAGGAAGTTCTAGCAAAACCACAGATGTTAAATCCTGACCAAGGTCCTGAAGTGGGATGGAAAAGGAAAGTCTTGGAACTTTTCTCTAGTACAGCAGAAAAAAATATTTCCCACAGTGTTTTAATAAAATACTTGTGTAATATTCCAGGGAAAAACACATGGTCAGAGAGGCTTGCTATTTCACCTGCATCTAAAAGAACCCCAAAAAATGTATGTTATGTCCAAGACTTTGTTCCTATTATACCGATACCTCTAAAACTCACCCCATGCCTAACACAACCTCTTCTTAAGTACCTGAAGACCATGTTGCTGTCTTTAAAGAGGAAACCAGAAACTCCACATCAGGTAGAGCACATGCCACTACAAAGATGTTGCTATTTATTGTTATCTCTGAGAACAGACACATAAATTTTTCCAGTGTTGTATGACAGCAATGCTACCACTTGGCTGTGTTGTGGGGCAAGCTACAAATCTGATATTTTTCAGTCTATTTAATGACTGGTCTCTGAAATAATGAGGAGTAATAGTTTGATGACAACCATTGTGCAAGTTCAAACAGCAAAGAGAAATTCGTATGACTCATAAGAGAGGAAGGATCAGACTGACACCTGGTCTCAATATGTTCAAGTAGTAGAGATTTGCACTCACTCACAGTGGGTCTAGAGGCTAAATTTGCAAATCCCTCCCCACTGGAAGAAAACTGTGTTTCTTATCTGCCTTTCATAGTATGTTCTCCTTTAAAACTGGTCCCTAAAATGTAAAGAGAGATTAAAGCACCATTGCTATTCTTTATTCTATTCTTCACAGTTCTAAAAAGGAAGTCATACCTCTCCCTAGAACAGATAGTATGGAAATATAACTGGAACTGGAATAAAGACATAAACAGATTTTCCTCATATTTTATAAGAACAAATAGAATGGACATAACAACAAATAAAAGAATGAAAACCTTCCAAGTGCTGTCAAAACATACTTTGAGAAATCCTGCCCTTCATTCCACAGTAAGAACAGAAAAATTATCTCCCTGTATTTCCTCTCTATATTTTTACAAGTCACTCGATGATTTTCTAAAAAGATGTTTGTCTAATAGCACTATTGATACTTAGTCCACACCCTAAGAGACTTGTTTCCACTTTTTGAATGCCCCTCATCCTGTTCCCAGAATCTTTAAGAACTCATTTTTTTTTATTAGATTTTCTATTCCACAAGGATATGTTCATATATTTATATAGCCCTACATAAATATTTCTCCTACTCTGTTCAATAAAAAACTGACAGTGGTTACACAATTACCTGACCCAGGTGGCAGGGTCAGAATTCAGATCCAGCCTGCAGGGTAGCTCACAGGCACTCTTCTACCTCATGTGCATTTCAACACTGCTCCGGAACAGGAGGAGTATGGTTCTAAAATTATAATGCAAATACAGCAGCATACATTTTATAGAAACAATTACAAACCAAACATCAACTCTTTCTGTATATTCCTGAAAACAGGTAACATGACATGAACAGCTAACTTACTGTTTATCCAAACTTCCTGGTGAACATGAGGTTTTCTAACAGTTCATTATCATTATATATGGAGTGTCATAATTTTTTTTTTTTAAAATAGCCATCCTACAAAGGAGTCATTTACTACTATCATCTTCAGAGAATAGCATTTAGGTAAACCCTTTCTTGATAGGTTCACCGATCAGCACATTTTTCTGAAACATCAAGAGTGTTTGACTCACTATAATCTTATTTAGGTGATTAAAACAAAATTTTGTACCAGTTTCAAGAAGCTTCTTAAGACTTTTTACGGATTGTTCTTAAAACAAATGTCATGTAAAAATTTGTTCTTAGAACAAATGTCATGTAAAAGTTTGTATCTTTCTGATCCTGTCTTTTTATGAAGGAAAATCCCACAGAAAAATAAAATTATGTGCTTTTTTAAATTATTATTTGAGATATGGTAAAGTTTTCTGTGCTTATAAGAGTTCAAAATGACAATTTAATGACAAAAATTCTTTAAACCACTTTTCTGTGCTTTATAGTCTTTTTGTTCAGGGAAGCAAAGGTGAAAGGGTTCAGTAGTTCAGCAGGTTGGGGCACTTAAGTTATAATTGTTTTTCCTGGGTGCTAAACCGGGAGCAAATAGCATAGAAATTAAGAAACACCAGGAAGCAAAACTTCAGCTATTGATTTCCAAGCTACTTATTTGTAACTAACTATCCAAGAAAAACAATTAATGCTATAATGCCATGATTTCTGAAATATTTTTGTGTTTTCTTAAGAAAACACAAAGTTTTAACTTTTTAACTGAGAAAGTAACTATGTCAGAATATATTGGTTTTTATTGCAGTAAATAAGAATGGTATGTAATTCCTTGTTTGGTTGTATATCACAGACTGCAGAAGCCATAAACACACTCCTTTTGACTGGAAAGGGCAGTGTCTTGAACTGTGAACAAAAATAAATAATTTAATGAGAACTTAATTGCAATTAAGTATAGTTATTGCCCACGAAAACTTCTATTTTCCATAGGTTTGGAAAGAATGGAGGACAAAGAAAAACAAAAGTACACTAAAATGTACTTTAACTTAAGCAAAAGCTGAAGAGGGAGTATTCAATAACATGACATGGTAGCATAATTTAAAAATATTGATAGACACATAGTAAAAACAAGCCAAACACTTTGACTAACCAGAAGGAAATCTTAGTCTGTACAAATGTTAAGCAGATTTTTCCCATTGGTAAAAGGCAAAAGAAATATAACTGAATTTCACTAACCATTCTCAATATCATTTTAGAAAAGAGTTTCATTTGTAAGATCATTAATTAAGAAAATTAATGGGAACAAGTGACTTACTGCCAAGACAAAACACCCCTAAATCAGCACACCACCATAATCTGTACCAGACAATCCTGAGAAAATAAGGTGAGGAACTCTCTGGATCATTTATGTTTACTTTCAGAGATTTTGGAATATTTCCAATTGGAAATATCCAGAAATTTTGTAAAAACAGAAATTTTATCTTGTTACCTTGTTATTCTAAACCAGTCAGCCTGTCACTCACCCAGGAAGATATGGAAAACAATTTAAAGACTGAATATAATTAATGTCACTTGCTTCATGTCTTTATCAAGTCTTGGTATATAAATTTTCTTTTTTGAGGAAGATCAATTTGAGCTAAAGCTAAATAAAATATGTCTTACAATTATAGTCGCCATGCCTAACTTTACCACTGTCTTGTCCTCTGAAGAGGTTAACAAAAACTGGTATTGAACTAAAAAAGCTTAGTCTTTCTTCTTTGTTTTATCAGTTTATCAGTATTTTTTAAACACTATTCACTTAGCAGAAAAGAGTAACGTGTTCTGACTACAGATTTTCAATACAAAAAGCATAGAAAATGTGGCCACATAAATGCTTCCTTAGCTTAGTATTAGATTCTAGGGCTCAACCACAGAGAAGTGACAGTGCCTTCCCTCCTCTTCCCTTGTGAAGATGCTGAAGACCATGAAGGTCTCCTCTCAGTCTCCTCTTCTCCAGGCTGAACAGACCAAGTGACCTCCGCCACTCCTTATATAGCTTCCCCTCAAGGCCCTTCACCATCTTCATTGCCCTCCTTTGGACAATCTCTAAGAGCTTAATATCTTCCTTAAATTGCAGTGCCCAAACCTGCACACAATATTCAAGGTGAGGCCGCCCCAGTGCAGAGCAGGGCGGGACAATCCCCTCCCTTGACTGGCTGGCAATGCTTTGCCTGATGCCCCCCAGGACACAGTTGGCCCTCCTGGCTGCCAGGGCACTGCTGACTCATATTCAACTTGCCATTGACCAGGACCCCCAAGTGCCTTTCCACGGCACTGCTTTCCAGCATCTCATTCCCTACTCTGTACGCACAAACCAGGGTTGCCCCATCCCAGGCGCAGGATCTGGCACTTGCCCTTGTTAAACTTTTTACAGGGCCCATCTTTCTGATTTGTCAAGGTCTCTCTACAGAGCCTCCCTTCCTTTGAGGGAGTTGACAGCTCCTCCCAATTTACTGTTGTCAGTAAACTTACTTAGTATTCCTTTGAGTCCTGAGTCCAAGTTGTTAATAAAGATGTTGAAGAGAACTTGGCCAAGGATGGAGCCCAGTTATTCCAGATTTTTTTCCCCATATTTATTCTCAAATATTCCACATTCCTAGACACTGGACAATTTGGTTTAAGGCAACAAAAAAAATTTATCTGGACCTCGTTCTCTCAAGATTATAAGCAAGATATTTAATTACAACATCAATAAAATGGACCTTAAAGAGGAGGAAAGTGTGTATATATCAGTTTCATGTGATGCACCCCATCTGACATAAGTGTATCTGCAGCCCAGAAGTAGGTACTAAAGCTCTAAAAAGAAGAAACATAAAGGCAGACACATTCATCAACTTTCCTAATGCCAATTTATACAGCTGTTTATTTAGTTCCCATGAATTTTATTCAGTCTCTTCATTTTCCCCATGCTTTCTCCAGGAAGTTTAGGGATGCATTTACCCTACAAGCTGACAAGACAAAGTTTTCTGTGCACAGCACATTCGCTGTTGTGGACCCAGCCCAACAACAGCTACTTCACTGACACCTGGGAACTCTGGAAGCAGCCTCAGCTTCAACAACCATTCATACAGAGGAGAGATTTCCGTATAAAAAGGGCCTATAAAAAAAGACAGATTTACAATTCCCAACTTGGAAGAGCATTGGATACTCTTATGTATTGCCAGCCCAGTTCATTTGGGTCAGAACTTGCTGCAATAGGGATGCCTACAAGCAGCAATATGTTTTATTTTCACATGAAAAGCACTCGGAGGTGTTAATTTCCTTTTTCTCTTTTTTTTATCCTCCATTTACAACTGTGAAACTTCTTGCAGAATGACCCATACAAACAAGAACAAATGTAAGAGTGAGAAAGGATACTTTTTCATTGAGAGAAATCAGGGTCCATCTTAATCAAAAAGTTTCTGTGAAACTGTGAAGGCCCCATAACAAGATCACAGAAGTCTGAGCAACCCATGCTCTTACTGTGACTTATGCTATTGGAGTATTTGGCCTTATGAGTCAGTACATTTTGACTCCAAAGTGTCCTGACTGGAGCTAGTTTATATGGGAGTAAGTTAAACATTTTTAATCCCTTCATAATAAACAGTGTTTGGGACTAATTGTTACTGTTTTCCTGAGGGGATTTTGGCCACTTCTAATAGAAAATGTTAGTACTTGGTGTTTTGAGGAAGTTTTAAAGGCATCCCCTAACCTATGGAGAGCTTTATAGCAAAAATCTTTCTCTTCTTAATGGCACTGTCACTGCCATAGGAACATACTGTATCTGTCATTGCAAACCCCTGACACCAGATTTAACCTCCTACACAAATACGCATTGCAACGGCTCTTTTGCCAGACAAGACATAACTATGCAGCTAGCAAGAGAAAAACATTTAGTCTCTTGATTGCCTTCTGTACAAACTGTATAATTAGAGTTTTGTTCTGTAATTTGGTAAAGAAAACAAACAAAACTATTTGTAATCCAAAGAACCTCCAATAGAATAAAATCAAAGCAGGAATGAAGGAAATGGGGGATGGGGGGAAGAGTGAGCTGGGGAAGTGAGGAGAGGGGGAAAGGCGGTGTTTTAGTATGTTTTTTCATTCATGAGCTCCATTCAGCCTGTTCTGGAAAGAGTATGATAAGCTGCACTCACAATTACTTCTTTTTTTTTTTTTTTTTTTTTTTTGTAAGATGCAGCACGAATGTCTAAGGCCTCCCAGTACACTTCAAATTTTCCTTCTCTCCTCACTATAGTCAGTAAGAGCACTGAAAGTTGGATTCAGGACCTGAAAGTCAGAACCAGCCTTTAGATGTGCACAAAGTTGGTTAAGGTCAGTGGCACAGCTACCTGAGGTGAGAGGGTGCTGAGGAGCACCCTTGTTCGCTGAGTGCTCAGAGGAGGAACATGACACAACTCAGCACATTTTAAATAGTGCCTAAAAGGCCCAGTCCCAGAGAGAGATGATCTCCCAAGTGCAGCACAGATGTACTTCAGCCGGCACCCCCGGGTCACCAGCTCCAGCCACCGTTTCCAGCACAGGGACTCAGCCCTGCTGCAGGGAAAGCGGTGGCAGCAAGGCTACCTCTGACTTTCTTGGAAAATGGTTATTTTTGGTTATTTTTGCCCCTATGATGAAGTATTCCAGTAAACGGCCTATTTAACTATTTCCAGACTGACATGCCTGTTCGATTTTTTATAACTTTGGCAATTTCACTGCAAAAACAGAGGTTGTATTTTGCTAGTGACACCAGTTGCCAAAGCAGCATGTTAACGCCCTTCTCAGGAGTAAAGACAGCAAAATGGAGACATTCGCTCTGCAGTGAGAACAAAACAAATTGAACTGAAACATGCCCGTTTTAAAAATCAACAGTGGGCAATGAACAGTTTTACTGGTATGAAACTGGAATGACACTTCCAAAACTGAGTAAGTGCTAAGCACATTTACATCTGTGAAGTGCAATCATATGTGACTTCAAACAAACTGTGCTGGTTGTGAGAGACAACTGCATACTTTATTGTTTAGAAAACATGACAATTTTTCTTCCCAAGGACAATTGTTACCACCGAGGGCCAGGTGGGAGGAGAAGAGACAAGAGGTGTTTTTTGAATGGAAACTTCTAGGTTTATTTTGACTTCTTATTGTACCTGAATAATAAGAATATGATGAAAATTGTAAAAGAAATTGTTTAGCTGGCTTTACGGTTCATTATATGGTTCTCTGAATAACATTTTTTGCAACCATAATTCAACAGTTGAAAAAGTATCAGATATTTTGTATAAGGCCTAACATTGGTAAAACTGAAAAGGATAGGAATTATATCCTATGTCCATTCTCTTTTTACTTCCATCTTTTTCTCCTTAATAACTTGCTTAGTCCTTATTTGCTAAATATAAAATAATGAAAATTTAGAGTACACCATCTTCTAGAGAGTAATAAAATATCGAATAGTACCTTAATTCTCCAATTGTCTTCCTGGTGTCAGCACTGAAGCAGGGAACAGGATGAGTAAAACACCTAAAAAAATTTTAAAAGAATAATTAAAAAATTATATTTATTTATAACACTCAATAAACTTAAAACCTACAGTGATAAAAAATAAAATGGAAGTTTCCTTAACTTTTATAGCATATTACATATATAACTTTTATATATGAAACAAATGGTGAAATGGAGGGTTATCTGGGTTTAGTGGCACTACTACACATTAGAGCGTAGAAACACTATCATCTTAGGTCCACAAGGGCAAAACATCAAGTTATCCAAAATGCAGTAGAGACTAGCATGAAAAGAAGTCTTTTGCTTTTTTAAAAGTTTTTTAGAGAAGGATAGGGGAGTGCACAGAGGAAAAGTTATTTATAAAACCATCTGATTTTAGAAATCTCATTAATAAAAACTTAAATACCTCAGTGGTGAGCAATTACATTTTGTCAAATAGCTATTTACACTACTGATTTTTTCATTAAAAAAGTATAATAACCACAAATGGAAACCAGGACAGCAGCAGCATGGGAAAGAAGTGGGATGGGATTAGGGTCTGATATTGAAGTCTTAAGCTCATTCTCTGTCCAGATGGACAGCCTTTTCATC
The DNA here is from genome assembly GCF_003945595.2 of Pipra filicauda. Lineage (NCBI taxonomy): Eukaryota > Metazoa > Chordata > Aves > Passeriformes > Pipridae > Pipra > Pipra filicauda. Next base: position 1,867,498 of record NW_024104665.1, on the reverse strand, counting down.
ACAGAAAGAGAAACTTTCTCATGTTATAATATTGTTCCATTACTCTTATATGGCATGGTATTATCCAGAAATGGCTAAAACACTCCAACAGCACTTGTGCGTGCAAGAAAGTGCAGGACCATTACTAAAGAAACGCTATGATTTTGTGAGGGCTGTGGGACCAAGCTATGAAAAGAGAGCTCTACCACACCTAAAATAAAATTAAAATAAATTAGAGAAATAAAAAATAAGTCAGAAAGACCCTGGTCTATTGAAGTGGATAACAAAAATCCTATAGGATTTTGGTCAAAATTACTAATAATGGTTTAAAATGCTGCTACAGTATTATGATGTGTCAGAAACCTGTATTCTCACTCTAAATTCTCACTGGTCTTCTCTGGGATGTCTGGAGATTAAACTACACCTTACCAAGTCATACCAAGTTATTTGGCTTGATACAGAAAACAGTGGTAGAAATACTGACTTACATACTTATTTGCTCAGAAAAATGTTCCCAAAGAAATGTTCATAATACATAAATGAAGGGAAAAGGTGCTGCCACACAAACACAGATTCAGGAAGTCATAAAACAAACAAATGAGAAACCTAAAGGACATAGAAAAGAAAATTTTTCTCTTTTTCCTGTATCTGTGCTATATGTCTCCCTTTTAAACGAAAATTGGAGGCACATCAATGAGGAAATTTGATATGAGTTTCCAATTTGACTCTGAAAATTTGAACATCTATTTACCATCTACCAAAATTAACCTAATACAAGAGTAAAATATTTCACAACTGTTGGAGCCAAAGGACAAGGACAAGGACAGGAGACACAGCCTAATGTCCTTAGATCCTTGCTGATAACTCAGTGAGAGAGGCACATTATAGCAAAGGGCAACCTAGTGACTCAATGCAGGGGTAACTGCTGAAAAAAACAGCACTATGCGTACATTGTGCATACACTGTGCCTACACATCAAGAAAGCACAACAGTGTTTCAGTGCTTTCAGTTCTTAAATACTCAGATTCAGAGTTTTAGTCCTCAGCACTGCCACAGTAAATAATGCTTCATGCATGGAGGTGTTTGCTGAAGCCAGTGTCAGGCAGGGAAAACTGGTCTTCTGGATAATAACCTGCTGATAACTATTGTTCCAGCTTCCAGAAACTGCAAGCTATTTATGATTAGATGTTGATAAACTAAATGTAGATGCCTAAAATAATGACTTTAACCACAACCATTTGCAGGAAAAGAGGAAGTGTGTTAATGACCTTAGAATAATGGTGTTGTTACCACACAAATACTTAATAATAGGACTACAAATCTAATAGTCTTCACTCTATCCCCAAGGGAGCTTTACCTGCCAGAGATCAAGCTATGGCTTGGCTTAGGATTTTATTATTGCGGAAAGTGATAGGACACATTCAGTAAGCACACAGGATCAGGAACTAGAGTTTCACATCATGTCCACAATAAACTGCACCACAGAACACATAATCTGGGTTTAACTGAGATACTGAAATGAGTTTAATAAATAGGCAATGTGACTTACTACTGCAATGTGAGTCTTTCTATGTGACTGTACAGTAAATTAAATAATGGTTTTCTTCTGAAAAGACATCACTTGTAGTTACCCATAAAAATATTGCTGGCTTTCAGCTACACATGCCCATGCTAAAAAAAAAACAACAACACTGCTGACAATTAAAAGATTAATTTATCATATTTTAAGCATTGCTTCACTTTGTATACAATATGACAGAATGGGTTTACAACGATAAGCAAGAGGGTAATATGGTGGCAGAACAATGATGGGGTAGGACAGTGATGTGTCAAACATTTTAGTTCCTTGCACTTAGAAAATAAAAAACCATTGACTGTGGCAGTCAGAAAACCTCTGAAAGGCTTCAAAGAAATGAGAAAAACAGCAGAAAGTCTGTAAAACTATCACTCTCTGTTTTCTCAATTGAATAGTGTATGAGTGTACTAGAAATATAGATCACTTCCACCATCTTTACTTTTCACATCAGATTGAATTACCACAATGTGAATTCCTAATGTTAAATTTTATTATGAATCTAATCTTTCTTTTGCAGATCAGCATCTACATTATCCACATAGACTTAAAAATTAAATGGAGTAGCTAAGCTGGTCATTATTAACCAAGCTTACATTTGTTGATCTATACTGTTGCTGACTAGCTTGGGCTCCAATTTAGCAGCAACAGATCCCTTTGTCTATGGTGATGGATCAAAGGTCACACTAACTCCAACCATGTGGAGCCTAATGATAGCTAAGGGAGACCCATGATGAATATAAAAATAGAACTAAAGATAAATGCTTTAATCACAAGTGACAAATTACATTTTTGATGTGTCAAGTTCAATATTAATTATTTTCAGCTGCTCTGCTTTTTCTTTTTTCTTAAGGAAACTGCAGCAATCTGTTGACATGCCTGGAAAAGTTCAGGTGCAAAATGACCTCTGTTCAGTTTGCAGATTTACAGGAAACCATATACTATCCTTGGAACATTTAAGTACTATGGCCTGTGGAAATAGTGTGGCCTGTTAAAAAACATAAGTCCGGAGATGATACTGCTCTTTCCCAGTTTTAGAATCAGCTAAATCTTCTACTTTTGTTTTAGACACAAAACAGACAAAACCATCAACAGTGCTCTGCCAGCAGAGAATCAACAATTGTCTGGAGAAACATTTATAATTAAATAACTTTCCAATAAATTAAAAACATTAAACAAATGGTACTTTCTTTTCCACTTTTCCAACTAAGGTGTCCCTTCAATATCAGCCTGAGCCAGCCACTCCCTTACTAAATTCCCTTATATGTTTTATGCATTTTTTACCACTTTATAAATCCATTGCCTACTCCAGTGTTTTGGAAAACATCTTTTATTCATGGCAGGAAGTTAATTAGGCTGTAAAAATGAACATGTACAGAAATTGTTCGGTAAACAGGAGGAAAAATGAATAACTAGTAGTTTAAAGAGCAACTGAGGAGAGCAACTTGATAGATCTTGAGCTAATAGTTTTTTTCCTTGACCTTTAAACTGAAGAGTAAATATTTTATGATCATTTCATAGAAATAATGATATCTAATCTGTTGACCACATGTGATGAACTAATAGCAAAATCAATCAGGGAAGAACACTGTGGCATTTCAAATACTGAGTTACATGCAGAATCAGTTAAAGCTTTCCATAACTAAACAGAAACCAACTCAAAAGATATGGTGATCACAAATGAACTCTGAAAATACTCTTAATACACTTGATATCTGCTTGGGACCTCTTAAATTATAAATATCTGAGATCACTGCTTATCCTGATTGCTGGAGACAGCAATAGTATGAAACAGAAGCACTCACATGAAAATAAAAAAAAAAAAAAGGAAAAAGGTAAAAGAAAAAGAAAAAATGAAAAAGAAAAAGAAGTAAAAAGTGGGAAAAAAAGGAAAAGAAAAAAGAGCAACCCTAAATTTAAGAAGAATTAGATAAGGTAAAAGCTTTGTAGCAGAGATCTACCAGCAAAAGCATCTGGCAGCACCATGAAAGCCATTGCACTGGGAAAGAGGCCAAAACAGAGAATCATTCTGTTGATACATGTTCAAAATGAGATGAATTGAAAGGCCCAATGAGCAGGCCTGAAACACATCTATTTATTTTCTCCTGCTAAAAAGGTATTTCTGGAGATAAGGAAACATTTCATAAAGCAAAAGAAAGAAGCCCAGTCAACCCAGTAGATCTATGTCGCTGGGGAAAATTATTTCAATCCTTCATCTCAACCAATGGCTTCCAGCACTGGGATGCAGATGCTATCAGTGAAAAAAAAGGTTGGAAAAGGGAGATTCATATGAATCTTTGAGCTATTAAGCAGAAGGGCTGTGTTAAAGCTCGAGCTCTTTGCTTTCCGGCTAAGAGCTAAACACCAAAACTGCAGTGGCTAATGAAGTGGCAGACAGAGAAAAGAAGGATTTCTGGCATGCCAAGGCAGATGAAAGCAGCTGCACCACAGGATCAGAAGCAGCTGAAATCTAGTCTTGCTATCTAGCAGGGTCTGCAAGATGTCCTTGTAGAAGACAGGGAGCAACTAAGAGTCTCCAGTAAAGCTGCACCAAAGCTCCATAAATAGAACAGTTATGTGCATGTTACTGTGTTTATGTCTTTTGCTACTGGGTGTTTCAGTTTGGTTTTTTTGGGGGGGATCTCTTTCATGAAAGAGTTTATAAATGGAGAAAAGTAGATTATTAAATACCAGGAAGTTTTGTGATATCTATGAAAGCTTATGACTGGGGCTTCAGCCCACTATTTACTACTTACTTTTTTAAATTGAAATCAGGTACTCTTCATTGTCAATTAAGTTCTGGCTAAAGTGGTTACAGAAGTACTAGAGATATGCTAGGTGATGAAAAGACACTCACAACACTCTATTCTCTGGCTTACTAGACTAATTGATTCCACTACTGACCTGAGAAAAACCTATACGTATTCACAACATGATAGGGTATACATTTTTTCTTCAGCTGTATTCAGAAGCAATCAAAGTAAATTATCTTTTTCTCAGTGGTACCTGATGAACATTCATGAAGAGAGTACTTGGAGTTATAAACTGGATATAAACGAGTCATCATGCTTTACTGCATTAATGTATGCATGTTTTCAGGGACTGACCTTTGGACTGACCTGTCAGAGGTACAGCCAAGCCATCATCCACTGACAGGCCTTTACTGAGGGAGAAAAATCTTTGTAATAGCATAGAGGAATTTACTAATCTGACATCTAGTTTAGCAGATTAATCTTGGATTTTCTTTGATCATGCCTTGCAACAATGTGCAGCAAGGCAAACCAATCAACAATCATTAATTAAAAGAACAATGAAGAGCAGAGGCTATTTAGTTATGAATGGCACACACTGACTGAATATTATGAGTTCTCAGATGAAAGCAACATCTCCTAAATGACACAGATCAGTACTAGATAAGCTTCAAGATAGCTGTACTCTGTAAGAGGGAGCACTGAAAGAATATTATCACAATCCAGCGAAAAAAGCAAAATGAAACTAGAAAGCTGCCTTTGGGACTTGGTTGAAACAAAGCCCTGCACTGAGATTCATGCCATCAGGCTTTTGAACACCAGGCAAGCCCTACAGTGGGCACTCATGTATTGCCTGCAAACACTAAGGTTTGAAAATTCTTATCTCATAAAACAGGTAAATAAATAACAGTGTGACCCTATTAATCTGTCCCAGCCTTTCTTAATGTCAGATGATATAGTACTGCTTGCTAACACAATAGGAGATTATCTTGAATGCTAGACCCAGATGCTCAGCTGGCGTAACCTCATTTTTTTACTGAAATCAGGAGATTTATATTTCTTTACACAAGCTAGAAATGTGATCTTGGATGTTCTGCCACTGAATTTTTTATTTCTTGTATTATGTAATGCAGAAAGTTAAGAACTGTTGAAAAGTCGTTACTCTTACAACAGCTAACTGAAAGTACGATCTGGCTCTGCATTTGCGTTGTAAACCAGGCCTGTGTTCCTACCTGTATGACATTATAAAGAATGACTAAGCTTTAATTATTCTGGGAAATGAAGTGAATATAAAACAAAAGTGAAATGCTTAAGGGCATTTCGTTTTAATAGAAAAAGTATAAGGAAGTTACAGGTGTGTACCAGCTTAAAACTTTATTACCTAAATAATTGCATAATTATACACTTGGAAAATTGTTTTATGCAAAAAAATACTCTTTAATGTTTGCACAGTTTCTTGTGCTGTTTGAATATTGAATGAGATATTTACGGCCAAATGTAAGCAGATCTTGAGAAGTTCAAAGTACTTATTATTATTATTCGAGATTTTTCTTAAAACTCCCTGTCAACAGAGAGTGCAAAGGTGACCAGTGAATGCCTCCTGAGTGTTTAGGGCAATGAAGCAGCCTGGTAGGTGGGGGGCATTCTGGCACTGTCAAAATTGCAAGCCAAAACTGAAAAGCAGTAATGAGACTAACAAAGAAGAAATTTCTGATGGTCCACAGCTTTTCAGCTAGCAGAGAAAGGACTAATAGAGCCAGTGGTTGAAGCAAAATCAACAATGAGGTACACATTTCAAAAATGTGGCTATTTAAAAGTCTATCTAAGACAGCATAGATAGTTCACCAAACATAATTTTCAAATAAATTTCAGCATTTTATAGATAGATGTGTTACACCTTAAACAGAAGTTCTTGGCTCCTTGTGTCAGATAGCAAGCAAGCCTGTTTCACCTTGCTAGGCAGATCTGAAGTAAATACCTATCCCTTCTCTTCCAAAATCTATGACTATTTGTCTAATTTTGATGCCATTTCTAAAGCCATACTGTGAAATGGGTAGAATGGCATTAGCTCACATTTGTCCACTGTTCCTACATCCAAGTATGGTTCCTAGGTACTAGGACATGAAAATAGATTTCTCTTTCAATAGACCATAATTTATCCTTTTTGCTTTTTAATTACTTTTAAACTTGAAAACTAAGTGCACATTTTTTGCCTACAGATACTTTCATGTGAGGCTTAGCCCGAGAGATCTTTACTCTGGATATAAAAAACCAGAAAAATCTCTGAATTTACTCTGGATTAAAAAAAAAACCAAACCAAACCAAAAACTGTTTTTCACTTCCATTGTGCTTAAGGAAGAAGTCCACTAATTTGAGTTACAAATCATAAACAATATCTGACCATAATAAGAGCAATTCTATTGGATCTATATTATGAAACCATCTCTTCACATGGGACACCAGCTCATGTTTCCAAACATGGATACCTGACTTTGAGTGCTGCACCTAATCATCCACAAAAAAAGATGAAAGATCTACTTGAATACATGAAATGAGGGCGAGACCTGTTTCTTGAGCTCTTAATGTACAATGTAGGATCATATCCAGGCACCCTTGTTCTCTTCCTTCTTCTTCTCAATCCCTTAATACCTATTTATGTTTATTTGCAACTGGTCCAACTGAAAATAATCTCTGGTTTGAAAACAGGTGAAAGCACAAATGCACACCCTTAGCTCCAGAGCAGAATATCAAACTCTGATGCCTTGAATACTCTTTACTATAAATCTTTCAGGGTAAAAAGAATGTGCCTATGCCTGGAAAGTGATTTCCTAAGAAATGTTTATTTAATTTCTCTGTCAGGCTTACACGAGTCAAGCAGTAAACTGTGCAGTTTCCTACTTGCCTTTGAGATCATTGCCAAATGATGTAAAGCATGAACGGATAAAGTTGATAAAAACAGTTTAGACAAAACAACAGAATTGCAGACTAGGATGTATTTAAGGCTATAAAATACAGTATTTCTGCTATGGAGACCACCTATAGAGTATCTACTATATTATTTTAAACGACAAGATACAAGAAAGTGCAGAGGTGCCAAATGTGACTGATATGATTGCAGCTAATTTCAATGTGCCAAACCTCAGAAAGAGTTCTCTTCTAAATTCAGCAGCTCTGGCTACATCTCATGGCTTCTCCTATATCTAATACAGAGAAGAACTGTAGAATGGGAAAGGTTTTGTGGCCTGGCAAGCTGCCCTAATTTCATGAGCATTTCTCTATACCTTAAATTATAATTGACTCTTGAAAACTTAATTTCATTTTTTGTTAGAGTAGCTGTAAGAGGCTTTTCTTAATAGGACATTTTTCATCCATATGAAGGTGAAGGCTATTTTTTTCATGTCAAGATTTACCTTTATTGAATAAAAATAAATAGTTACATTTCAATGAATCCACAGAAGGTAAATTTTTTACCCAGACTCAACACAAAGCACTTAAATTTTTGTCCCAAGTAAAACTCTACATTTTTTCCTAAACCACATTTTGAGTAAAGTTTAATAATGCATGTTCACCTGAACTTCAGCAGCCACTGTTATGAAAACTATTTTCTTACTTTCGAAGCTTCCTAGAAATAGTCTATGTTTTCTTGTGAAACTAGATGTTCTACATACCACAGTTCTGAAACTCTGAAATTAAAATGGATTTGGAGATCATTAGCACTATTTGCAAGGAAGATCCCTATAAGGGTTCTCAAGCTAAGAAATAAATCTTGAAGATGACATCTGATATGCATATTTCAGGAAAGACTATTCCAAAAAATTCAAAAACCAATAATTAACATGGCAACAAAATCCCATTACTCTGTCACTTAGCAGTTTCTTCAACCACCCCAGCAGTGTTTGAAGGCTATCATTAGAGATGTAGCTCCCCATAATATAGCTAGAAAAATAGCAACAGTTCTCAGAGGAGAAGTAAAGGAAGTTATTAAGAAAAGATGGAATGAGAGCAATTAGAGAGTAAGCCAGCAAATAGATTAGAACTCATAAGCATATAAGAAACTAATCTATCCTAACACAACCAAGATTTTCATCAGTCCTAGCTAGAGAATTCTAAATTGCCCATAGCAATTACGCATTTTATAAATTATCCTAAATGAGGATTTCTAGAATTTTTCTATGACACCATATTACTGTAAATACCACTGCAACACAAAAAGAAAATGTATTCTTGTATTTCTAGATACAATCTAGTCTTTCAGTAACATAAGTTGAAATGAAGGGCATTCAGTAGAAGAGAAATGTTTAGTTTGAAATGTGAGACCTTCAGATAAAACAGATTTTTAAATCAAATTATGCAGAACGTTATAATGCTGATTTACATAACCCTGGGTCTTCTTTCAAGGACTAGAAATAGGTATTTTGGAGCACACACGCTCTCTTGCTCTCTCTCCTTGACCAAAGGTATATTAGAAAAAGCTGCAGCTTTTATGTATAAGGGAATTAAAGACTTTTCTTGATTTCTGAGGAAAGATAAGAATTCCAAATTTAGGGAAGCAGGAAAGGAAAAAGAAATCTTAAAATGCAGCACTGTAAATATAGGGAAAGTGTTATTTAACATGGTGCCTGTAACACCAGGGTTCTGGGCTTGGCAAACAAAGGTACCCTTCCAGTCCTACATCCCCAGCTGCTACAGAATGGTTCTTTGCAAAAATAAAGAGCGTTGTTGCAGAAACACTATGAAGTTGCTAAGGGACCTGGAGAAGCTTAGTTCCAATGTTAGAATTATGTAATTCAGAACTGACTGAAAACACTTATCGCATGATTGTGAAATCTATCACATGGATCTTACCTCTCTATACAATTACATACTGTACAAGCCTGCAAAAGCTTGTAAAAAACCCAATTTCTGACATTATCCAACAAAACAATAAATTCACTTCCAAATAATTGAAAAGGACAAAACCAAAAAAAAGCCACTTTTGTGTTTACAGCTAATGTCACAGAATCCCTTTATATCATATATGCACACTCAATGTAAAATGTAAGATCATGAATCTTAAGGCAACTCATCATCTATGCTCTGCACAGAAAACTGATTGTTCTCCCCAGCAGCTTGGCCTGGCCAATGATACTGGGCAGGAAAAATCTTTTTGGCACAGTTGGGGATGTATCCCTACTGAGCTTACAAAACCCCGCAGTACAGTATGTTCAGGTGCCTAGGGTCTCTCCTTAAAAAAAAAAAAAAAAAAAAAAAAAAGGCACCAAACCAAAAAACCCACCAACCAACCAACCAAAAAGACCACTGTATTTTAAAGCAGACTTTTTAATCTCAAAATTAGCTACCTATGAAATCAAAATGAAATAATTTTGTTCTGTGCAAAATTGTCACAGTGAAAGAGACTGTGGAATGGATAGCAATCTGAGGTGCAATTTTCCATTGCATATGTTTTTCAAAGATAAACATCTGCTCAGGACAGTTCACTGTTAGTAAGTGAAAATAAGAACCAGAACTAATAGAGCAACTGCCAGCAGCTTCCAGATCATTAACTATTGTTTATTTCTCCTCATGTTCAGACATCAGACTGTAGTGATGGAAGATACAGTCATTAATTTGGGAGTCATTTCAAGATGTTCCCATAAACACTGAATCAGGATACTGGCAGACTGCCTAAGAAAACTTGCTGCCAAGATTTTTTTTTTTTCTTTTTTTGAGTAGTGATTTTTATTGTTGCCATTATTTTCTGCTTTCTAGTCCCTGCAATAGACCAACTATGGGTAGATCACCAGAATTTATACAAGAACTGACTTTTTATACTTTGTTCTGCAGCTACAGAAGGTTTTTGCCTTTTTTAGAACAAATCCTTTAAAAATGTTGCATCATAAAGTATCAATTATTTTGTTCCTGACCTCTCTCATGGCAGCCAAAGGAGGGAAAATTATTTTTCCTTACCTAACAGAAACCTATTAAAGTGACAGGTGAGCTGTCAGAAATAATTAATCTGCAAAATTTCACAGAAAGCATGTCTATCCTCCCTGAAAATCCCATGTTTACAGAGTCTATCCCATTTCTTAAAAAATTAGTTAAAAAAAAAAGAAGTCCACAATCAGTTTTCTCTATGATAATGCTTGAGTGGAAAAACAGTGAAAGTGCAATAATAGAATAAGAAATTGCTGTAAATAACATCTTAAGCATGAATAGGCTAATACTAATAGGCTTGTAAAGGAAAATATTTGAAATATAGAGGCTCCATATTCTTACATATAGGTCAACTCTCCTGGATAAGCCCACAGTATATGGCAGAGCTGTCACTGTTCAGGACTACAATATTTCATACCTCCTGAGACACTGAATACTTGCCAGAACTTTTAGTTTGCATGGTATTTATGCAATAGTTGGATTGTGCATGAAAGCACCAGAAAACCAAGAATTTATTCTTAATCTTACTACAGTAACATGGATGCCACACAATGTATAATGAAGCTATTGATAGTTCATGCAAATGATGGCAGGCTAAGCTAAATATTAACAACAGCTTTAAGACTCTTCTGAAGAACTAAAAATTGTACAAATTAATTGAAGTTTATAAGTTTTCACAATAATTTTATGACACCATTGATCATTTAAAAAAAACCCATGCATTACTTTCAAAGAGAACATCTTATAAGAGAACTTTTTGTTTAGCCAGAAGAGGAAAAAAAGTAAAAGACAGAAGATTTTAATTTTTTTCAGACTAAAACTCCAGATTTCCCAAACTTTATCTATGTTCCAGCTCTTATGTGGCACAGATACATTCAGGTTTGACGGGAAGTGGAGGATGAGGAAAAATAAAAAAAAAAAAATCCAGAGTACATAATTCTATTGCTAAGTTAAGGAATCTTACAGTATATACCAAAAAGTCCTGAGGAAGTCAAAGTTGATTGCTTTAAATGTCAAACAATTATTTCTTTTTTTTCTCATTTTGAAATAATCAAGAACAACAATTCCCTAGTGTTCTTTTGGTCTGGACATAACTGAATAAAATGTGGAACAGTAATATGAGACAGGTCAAGTAAACTGCTTTTATAACATTGTCATTAATTTTAGATTTCCTTCATAAAACCATAGTAATGTCTTCACAGTCTATTTCTGGATCAATAAACAAAGAGACCAAGTTTCTCATCTGATAACCATATTTTTATTGAAAAAGTATGAATTAGTAATTTAAATACTTAAAAATGCCCTAGGTTAGGAATGTCCAGCCTTATTAATCCTACATGCCACATCATAAACCCCAAGAACATTACACAATACATACTTCATAACGCTAAGAACTCAGTGGATAGGGAGCTCAAGAAACTACTCATGAGCCAGAAACAACAATGCTTCCCCCATAGTTCTTCTGTTTAACTGCAGAATGGGAATGAGCTAAAGTACAAGTAGGCTCAAGGGCCTCTTAGATCTATTATCCCGAGCAGGTAAGGATGAACAGTTCCTCAGGCACTAGGTCAGGATAGTCAGCAGCTCAGCCCACAGGGTGATTCTATCCCGCAGCAGCCTGGAGCTAGCAGGGACACTGTAGCTGGCCAAGAGTTATCTTCATCTCAAGAACAGTTCCAAAGGTTACCCCATTTTCACTCCTAGTCTTTCTTTTCAAAGGAACTTCCTTCCAGGATCACAAAAGACCTTGAAGAAGTCTTGAAGCTGTGGTCAAACTAATTAAAGGCTGTTTAACTGTGAACAAAAGTAATATAGCTTGACCACATTAATGGCACCTATTCCTCTTGTTTTCCCATAATTTCCCCTGTCATTAGTCCTAAAAGGTGTTCTTTGTGTGAGTTACAAACAAGAATAATTTGCAACTCTAACCTGAGCCTGGTCTTACATTAAGGAGTATGGTTTTTTCTGCTAGAACGGTTTTTACATGCAAGGCTACCACATGTATCAGGCTCCAGTCCAGACAGACTGAGACAGACTGAGACAGAAAGGCCTGAAGAGTGCAGAGGTTATGTTGCCCATCAGGGCACTTGCAGAATGGCTACACAATGAATAAAAATGGAACAAGAATCCCAGCATCGTAGGAGTAAACTCCGTGTGTCCATGATCTGAGGAAAAAGGGTATTCCAGCAAAAATTAAGCTAGAAGATCTTGGTAGGATATTGCCATTTACCAACACTGGTCTCCAAAAGATTTAAGTGTCGGTTTGGATTCAGAGGCATTAGCTTAATAATTGCTCAGAACTTTTGCCTAAACCTTCGTACTGCTGACCCAAGTAGGGAGGCAAGGTCTTGTGGGTATTGAAACACAGACATCACATTCTTGCATGATACTATCTGTGGAAAGTGATGTAGTTTAGTCATGGCAGGCTAACAGACTACAGAAACTTAGACAAAACTTTGTTTGCAAACCTCGTCTGACTAATTTACCTACTACCACACTTCCAGTTTTCTAAGCTGTTAGTCAAGAGTGTGAAAATAAAGACGTCTTTGTAAAATGTCCAGAGATTCAGTGAAGTTCTTATTCCATCAGTACTTGCTAAAGGGAAACCAATGTCATGACAGGTGAAAGCCACGTTAATGTTTAATCTGAAGAAACAGAAGGGAATAAAATCCAGCTTTATCTCATCTTCTGTTTATTCCAAAGAATCTCCTACAAGGGCTTTCCAGCAGACAGTATGCGAGACATGCATAGCAACAGAAATACATCAATCATAACACTACTGGCCCAGTTAAGCTATCTGATCATGTCTGGAAATGACTACTTTCAGTTGGCAGGATGACCTTTTAACACTACAAAGTAATTATTATTATGTTGGAATTAGTTATACCATCAACTGGTTAGAAGATACTATTAGCACCTAGCTTTCTTTAGTAACTTTGCTTTCTTAAGCATATTAGCAAGTTCTTTTTAATAATCTTCTATCATAGGACATATAAACAGATTATACCTCCCAATGACTTCAAGTCTTCAGCTGCAGTACTTATGAAGTATGAAAACTTTCTGAAGTATGAAGACTGTCTGAGAAATACAAACAATGAGCACAGACATTCTTTCAATCCTTATTCTTAGATATATGGGAGGTAAATGGTTTTCATGAAGTTCCCCAAACCAGCTTCTGGTATTAACTACTGGCCTCTGAGGAATGCACTGAAAATTATTTGCCACAAATATTTATCTTTATAGAGCATCCTAATTGGTATCAATCTAAATGTTTGCTACGGAATTATTACAAGAAAAGGACAAGCATGTTACAGTATTTGCCAATACTCTTTAAAAATAAAGCAGCTTTGAACAGACAGAATTTAAAAGAAAACAAAGTGAGATAAAGCTTAACCATACAGTCATACATTTTTGCCAGCAATTTTTGTAGAAAAATCTTTTGAAGATGCTGGGATTTAGTTGTACTTTTAAAGATATTTTAGTTTTGTTTTTCATTTGAATTTGATGTCTAAAATGAAGTTAAGACTTCAAAGTTAAGCATTTCATGGACATGAGACTTACATAGAGTATGTATTTGACCCATTTCGTTGGATTATACCCACAGTAAATTTGAGAGTTAATTCTGATGGGAAAAACAGTGGATTTTGAGAACAGAAATTGCTCAGGATTTGTAAGAAAAAAAAAAGAAAAATTATTTTATTGCATTTTACTTGTTATTGAATTGTAAAAATATGACCAATTGCACAGGACTAACATGATAATTTAAGATTTTCTTTTTCTCTATTGGTAAGCTTTAGTTCATGTTTAATTAATATAAGCTTAATTATTTTTTGTTTATACACACATAGATCTTAATTGTACATATAAATGCACACATATATACACACATCACAACATTTTATGCATCTTGATACAGTTAAGTGTGAGTATTGTTTGAATAAGATGCAAACACAAACATAGAGACAAAACTTCAGGATATTATGATCTGGCTTTCATTCTACTGAAAGCACGGCAGGTTTGTTTGTTTGTTTCTGTCTAGTATTCTGGGATTTTCTTTTTGCCACAGCTACACTTTTGGATGTGAGCTTCCTTTGTATTTCCACAATCAGATCAGACTTGAATGCTTTAAACTCTCCTTGAGTTTTCTCACTACAGACATTTTTACTGAGTTTTTTTTGAGGTATAACTTTCAACTTTGCTTCCCATTCAGAAATTGGAATTCCTCCTTAATTTAAGCCCTTCAAAAATTATCATTGTCGTAATATGCTTTTAAAGCCATGCTGCATCATCTGATTTCAATAGCTAAAGTCACTGAATATACCTCTTTTTCCCTTTCTGTTCCAGTGCAAGTCAGAAAGCAGAAAAACAGTTTATCTTGAACAATAACAAATTCAACTATGCAAACCATCTTTTTTAATGTCTTTTTTTTCCTGCAGAACTCTGTCCACACTAATTTTCTCCATTCAAGGTGAAATTTAGAAGCCAAGAAATAATCTGTTCCATTGAAAACTGTCCTTGAACTTTTTGTAATTGAACTTCAGGACTAAAATAGAAAAAAATTCCAAAAGGAAGGATTTTTTTTTTAATAGTCTAAACAAAACAACAACTCCCTCTACACATTGCCTGAATTGTCCAACTCTCAGGATTAAAATATAAGCTATACAGAGAGATGCAATACCTAAAGAGTTCCAAAAAAGTATCTGGAGCACTGCCATTACAATAATCAAAAGAAAAAATTACTCAACTAAATATATTTTATAATATAGCTAATGGCAAATACAGCAGTAATAAATGAAGTGGCAACACTGCTTAATCAGAAACACACTGCACAGTACTGTGACAGGGTTTTAACATATTTATTAGAGGAAAACTTCTAGGTTAACTTAAATATCCTTAGAGGCAGCATTATCAGAGGATTTTACATTATTCTCTTCTCATTCTTATTATAGTTCTCCATTAGGCTATAAAAGAGTTAACAGAGCACTAAATCCCTAAAGAAAATCAGAGTAGAAAAATAAGAAACCAGGTAGGAATGGAATCCAAGTTATGGATGCACTGATCAAACTAAAGAAAATTAGAAGTATTTGGAGAAGTCATTCAATTCCAACAATACTGTTGAATTTTAGCATATTTATCTGAAGCATCTACCTCTTGTGGCATTGCTCTTCAACACCATATACATAGCATTTTGGTGTTGATTTTGGGTTATATCCAGTGGAATTTGGTTTCATGTATGAACTTGAGTTTCCAGACTGTTTTCAGAAACCTTCAGTGGGTGCAGAGAAAATTCAACAGGCTCTTCCTCGTGGGTCTGTTTAAGCTTAGTCTACTGTGATGGAAGAGAAGTCTTTCCTCAAAAAGTTTGACAATTGTCATTCAACACATTATCAGTTACACTTAAATATTTACTTTCCTTTGGTAAGATGATTGTTGAGAACACTGCTATCTGATCATTCAACAAGGAGAAAGTTGTGAGAAAAGGAAAAGACTCTCAGAAGAACAGATATTCTTGTAATCATCTTTTACTATCTATTCCTAAGTTATAATATTTTTTTCCCATTCAAGGCAAAGATATACCAATAGGAACACACACAACTTACACTTCCCCATCAGGAATGCTAGTTTACTTCAAAATATTCTATGTATGAAAATCACTTAGAAGGACCTGTCTCTAAGTCAGTTTGCTTCATGGTACTTCAGCATCAGGTCAAAAGTGTTGTTTCATATTTCCTGTTCTTGCAATATACATGTTTCTTGACATAGTGATAATACTGTGACCTAACTGAAAGCTCTCTGGATTCTACGATCAAGTCCTTGGATCAGGTCAGAGAAAAAGCCAATAACCTTTAAGTCCATCAAGAGCAGAACTGTTCCATTCCTATTTTGACCCTGTGAGTAGACAGAATGGCTATAGACTTCCAGATATGTGCCTTATTTTCAATTCAAATAAAATCATTATATGGGCATATTCCCATATGTATTAATTTAAATGTAAAGAATAAAAGTCAATATTCATTGATTTATAATGGTCTGATCTTGTGGCAATTCTGAAACAGATTCAGTAAAATGGGTGAAATAATCCTAAATCACCAACATAAAAGTCTGTTGCTATACTTCTAAAACTTCAGAATTTCAAACCTAACTTATGAAAAAAGCCCCAACACATTTCATAGCAAACAGTTTCACAGTATATATAAGTCCACAGAGAAGATCAAGGAGTTTTCAGAAAAACTAAATATGGAACACTTTTCTATTTTATTTGTACTTTTACAAAAGATATTTTATGCAGATTTGTGCTGTTAAATTGTGACACAAAAAGTGTGAAATCATGCACTGCCAGGACTTTTGAGCAACAAATTCAAATTGAGGACAAAGTATTTGTCAAATTGGTTTCTCAGGAGCCAACTAAAAAAAAACCCAAACCAATCAAACAAAAAAAACCCCAAAAAAACCATAAAAAAACCCTACCACAAAACAAACAAACAAAAAAAAACCAAACCAAAGCAAACCAAGAAAAAAGAACACTCACAATTTTTGTAGCTGCTTTCATGAAACCAGGAATACCACTATCAGGTTCACTATCAAGGGCCAACCACTCTCAGATTATGTGGTGTCACAGCAACATACACACACACACAGAGGTGACTGCTTTTAGCAACTTTTGCTTAAAATTTTATCTATCAAACATTTTTCGATTTTATGAAAACCATCTCTGTGGTACCAGCAGACATTAGAATAATCTTTGTTCCTTCATGTTAAGTCACCATAGGAGTCAACAATTCAGTGTTCATATGAAATGCATTCAGATACATTCTTTGCGTCCTCACACAGCACATGACAATGGTTTGAGTGTATGAAACTGTGACTTAGCACCTGTTCTTACACATCGGAATGACAAAGGCTCTTTTGACCAAACACATATTGAAATATAGACAACTCTGAGAGCAAGAGGTTGTGGTTTTGATCCCTCTATGGGCCATTCACTTAAGAGTTGGACTCGATGAACCTTGTGGATGCCTTCCAACTCAGAATATTCAGTGATTCTGTGTAACTCTGAGAAAAAGCAGCGTCTTTGCAGGAACAGTCACACACAGCACGAACTGTTACATAAATTTGCCAGTAATCTTTACTTCTTTATAGATCAAAGAAAGTTTTTCCCATGAAACTGTAACTGCTACTATCTCAGTCTGAGACAAAAAAACCCCCTCAAGCATCTTCTCAGACAACACAAGTAGGAATGAAACTGGGCAGCGCGAGACCTCAAAAGAGAATTTTTTATCTGGGGAGTACACCAAGCCAAGATTTCTCTCCAGATGAGAGGAACTCTAATATACATTCCAACTACAGTATTACAATATGTTTTTGAAATTAACAAGAAAAAATGCAGTTTTATCACGGTTAGACATAGCCAAGGTATTAATACTAGAGAAAGTAACTGCATACCAGCAGCAGTATTCTGCCCCAAAATAGGCTTAGGTGCAGAGCTCTGTCTAATGTGGCAGAAATAGAGCTGACTTGGCACCACTTGAGAAATAAGTTCACTCTCTTTGAAAGAAAAGCTATTATAAATATCAAAAACTCATGGTCACTAGAGCTGAACAAAAATCTCTAGTGTTACCTGAAGCAAGGTTGAGACCGCCGTGGAAAAGTTCTGACTAAGATTGTAACACAAAGATGCCAAAATACCTCATCTGTCACGCTGGTTTGTTCATGTTTGTTTATACTATGATTTGGCAAAGCTGATCTAGTCCTGTAAGTACTTCTAGTATTTCCTCCATAGTGGGTAGCAGAATAACAACTTCATAATTATGGTACTCACTCCTGTGTGAGTAATGGTAGAGTTTTTCTATCCCTGATGCTTTGAATCCAGCATATTGTTAGAAAACAACACTAATTTCCTTCACACACTTAGGTTTTGTATATAAAATCTTTTTGCTATAAAACCTTTCCTACCTCAACAGCACTTAGTCTTGCTCTTCAGTTCTAAGTTTATCTGCAAATATTAAATATTCCTCTTTAACTGTTTTGAAAACATATTTCCCCACAGTATCTCTGCTTTCTATTGCCTCTTCAAAATATGAGGAGAAAAATGCTATTATCACAGATCTGTTTTCTCCAGTAATATTCTCTACCTTTGCCCTCATTTATCAAGGTGATCAGTTTTGCTCCTCACCTTCCAAGTCACATAGCTTGACCATATTTCTTTTTTAAATTTTTTTCCAGGAAATTTGGTGAAACATACACAAGGACTTCCCAGCAACTTTTTGTCCTCTGCAAAATCTTCTGAGTGGAGACAATGATTAACTATACTATCATACAGATATTCTATTGCCTTATTTTCCAAAAGTTGCAGTTTCCTTAAAAAATAATAAGAAAAATGATTTTCTGGAATACTTTTAAAAGACATTGGAAATCCCAAACCAGTTCTTGACATTTTGAAATATGGTTTTAGTTTTCATCTTGCCTAAGTTCTTAATTTGGTTCCTTAAAACCTGATATAATAGCATATTGAGCAACATTTTCCTCAATCAGCTAAACAAAAATGCAGCTTGTTTAATATATGATTAAGAATGCTTCCATCTCCTCTCTCTAAAGACCATAATTAACTAATATACGTATGACGTCATTACTTTGTCTTCCCTTTATGCCGCCTGGACAATACAAAGAGAATCCAGCATCAACATTACATCTCTAGACTGAGACCAAACCGTTGCCACCCCATTACTCACACACATGCACTCACTACCAAGCCTCAGGCGTGAAGGATTGAACTTTGGGAAAATGCAACACCCAGGACTCCATTACGACTTGTCTCTTCAATTCAAGGGAGTCTCCCCACTTGCCTAGATATCAGGTAAATTTGTGAACCTCAGTATCCAAACAGTCTTTAGTCAGCTCAGATGGAAGGATAGGTTGGTCACAAATCAGGCAGGGAGTCAGGAACACAGATCTCCTATACTCTTCCACACGATTTGATGAAATAAAAATAATTTGGAGGTGGCACGGAAGAAGTGTGTACTAGGAGGCTGTTAGTTCCTATTCTGATGTCTTGGGTAGACAGGAAGAAGCCAGTGAAATTAATTATCCCAAGTCTAGCTAACTATTTGAGGACTACCAGCCAAATAGAATTTAAGGCTGGTCCCTAACAGTGTCTGTGAGGCGCTCTGAAAGCAGGACAGCTTGGCTCTGGAGACTTAGAAGCTATAAAGTTAGGGGTGGCTAATATTGAACATGATAATATTTGAGGATTGGATGGGGATGATGTTTCTTGTAGCACCCACATGTTGCAGTGTTTCTTTCTGCAGAAGAACATATTTTTTATCAACTGTAAAAGGAGCTTAATAAAATCATACTCTGACTTATTCACCTAATATAAGAGGCCTGGAGTGGACTGCAGAAATGCCTTCTTTTGGGTGTATTATGGTACTTGAGACTGCAACATATTTTATAGCCCTCCCTCATGACAAAGTAGTCAGAAAAATCCTACTTTTTACTGTGGTAATTCCACTAAAAGTGTGCACGCAAAATTTAGAAAAATAATGACCTGCTTGCAACAGATTTAGTATCTGTTGTTTGTTGTACCTATTATACTTAGTATTTCTCTTAGCTGGACAGTCAGAACCTTAATTCTTAATAAGCAATTTATAGAGGCCTATGGTGGATTACTGTAATAAGAGACAGAATGACTCATAATTAAAACACTATTGTCTAGGGAAGAAAAAAAAATACAATTGTGCCTTGTCACAGATTTCAAATAAACACATTTTTGAAATGTTCCCAGGTTTTCTGCTTGGGATGTTTTATCTCTTCCTGAATGTTCAGGACTACTGATGTATTTTACATTGTTTATGCTAGGCTAAAAACCAGAACTAGCTTAGTTTGCATACTTCAAAGTCACTGCTTTAATTTACTCAAACTGACTTTGGCAGACAAAAGAGAGGACTAGAGTAAACAGTACTCACACACATCCCCACCCCCTTTTCTACCCACATAAAAAAAAAAAAAATCAGTAGTAGTCCACTATAGCTTTCCCCTATTCTTACATTTCTAATGAGCTGAGCTTGTATCTGCCATTGGGGAAACACAGCTAAGACATGTACAACACATACTTAAATTTAACACATTCCCATGGCAGTAACGAACAAAGCAGTCCTTCCCTTCAGGAAAATCCTGGACTTCCATTCCCCAGGTCCCTGAGCAGTATAGAATTTAGAAGAAAAACAGGAAACACATGTGGAAACCAGATATAACTGACCAAACCTAGCTATTAAAGTAGCCCAGCCAGTAGCTTTTAAATTAATAATCACATCTATCTATGTGAGGCCCAACTAAACCTTCCCTCCCCCACCAGCTATTCATACTGAATCATTTAGGTAAGTATATTTATGACCTTAAATATGCAGAGGAAAGAAACAGGAGCTAGTGAAGTATTTACATGCATCTTAAACTATGAGAGCTTATAATTTTTCCTTGCATTTTTGTAAAAGGAATTAATATAATCTGCAAAAAGTTTAAAAAAGACTAAATTTTTGATCAGTAAGAGCATGCACACACAAATAACAAATGTTCATATCTGCTTCATTAATATGAAGCATTACACATACATATAATTTCAGATACATACATTCCTGTTCAGAAGTGAATTAAAGTAACAGGGCAATATTTTTTTCAGCAATGGAAAAATTAGTCATAGTCATAATGATTAGTGTTGTGGGTTTTTCCCCAATCTACCTTACTCTACGACGATCTCTGATTTTTGAAAAACTCTAAAACAATCTATGTAATCTTTGTTTGTTATATCTCAAAGAGCATCTTACAATGGAAGATGGGACATTTTTCCGGTCCTCCAATCCAAGTGGTATAGATGCTAGATGTCACATGATGCTGAAATAAAAGATTTTGTAAATATAAAAACTCTCAGCACAAAAGATGCAAGTGCTGATAACACAAATCAGATTGTACACGTGAGCTGAGCTCATTTTCACACAAATATTGCTTTCCCATGTGTACTTAATGAAACATCAGGAAAAGCATTCAGGCTTTTTAATAGTGCCATCTATAAAACACAGTGGGACTCTCAACAAAATGTTGTTTCCCTGGAGTTCTGCTGCCAAGATCTTCAATATACAATAATCTTGCAATCTTATGCCTGTGACAAGCAACCTGCGGGATCCTTAAGTTCATACCCAGCCTTTTGGGAAAATCAAATTCCCCTCTCTGGATGCTCAGAAAACTTAACTCCTCTCAGAAGGGATGAGTTCAATAAGTAGTTCTAAACTAACAAAATTTTAATAAAGGGGAACAAGAATGAAAAATATTTACAATGACCTCTGATAGGCAAACAACCCTTGTTTTCTCAAAGTACAAAAATAATATTTCAAGTACTTGTCTCTGCAGAGTGACCTCTGTGGAAGCTGGACTTCCCCTGCTTTCTGCAGTTACTTCTCAATGACAGTATTTGGAAGCCCTTCTGGGTATTGAATTGGGGAGCTTAACTCAATTTATGTCTCTTGGATATCTCCTAGCCATTTTTCCCATTATTTGCTCTATAGTAATTTCAGGTTTTCTGCATAAATGTTGTGGCAAAAAGTTCTTGTTAGATTTTTAAAATATATTTTCCTCTTTTATATTGCAGCATTTCTTCATCCAAAAGCTTCAAGATATGGCAGTAGAACAAATCAGTAACCCAGGCACATTGGGCACAGCTGTCTCTATTTTCCCCCAGATAAGGTACTGGGGAACAGAAATGTCCTAAAATGCTGAACAGTATGTATGTCTGACCTCTGACTCATTCCATTCAGTTGTCCTAACTTACCAAGAGAAACTGAAAATACATTTGTCCTCCAGGTCTCCATCCCTCTGCGCCTCTCCAGGATGGTTTCATCACTTTTTTTAACTCACTGGTATATGTTTTTGGAGTCTTACTGAAATTAAAAGAGCTCTGTAGACGTGCAGGTGTATACCAACACGGAATTTATTACCTGCTAGCTATCTAAAGTGATTAATATAATCCATAAAGTCAGAGGCAACCTTTATTTCTTCTTCTGCAGTGCTGGTTATCCCTCACTTAGCGAAATATCCTGCCTTCTGAACCTTTTTACAGTGTCCTTCTCAGGGTGGTTAATCTATTTTCACTTAGAATTAATGTCTTGGCAAATAGGTCTGTCACAGAATTCCCCGTAGCACAAAGACTTGCCATCACTGGAAGCACGAGAGGTCTGAGGCACTGCTTTATCACAGTGAGGATGACCTGTGGTTAACAATAACTCCTAAGAAAACAAGCCCTAAGAAAGAGGGAAATGAAGCATGGATTTTGACAAGAACGGCACAAACTTCAAATTACATTCTGCCTAAACATATGGGTTTGGAGTGAAGGAAGGCTCTTTGTAACAAGTAAGGAAATTCATGGTACTCACTGAATGTAGGGAAACCAGCTAAACCAGTGATGAAACGTTGCTCTACCCTGGATACAAGAATCAAGAGATGTAGCTATGTAGAGAAACAAACAAAATAACAAAACAGTCTTACTGGCTGCTTGGTGTAGTCAACAAGTGGCAGGACAACAGCAGATACTTCAAATATCTTGAGTAAAGTTATATTACAGGACAGGTTTGCCGGGCCTGACTCTACCTGTATTCAACCTCTGTTAAAAGTGCATAAAGCACAGACATTTATCCAAGACTGTACATCCCACAGACTAGCATATAACAACCATCTTTCCTGGAGTCAAGTTGGACTGCAAACTGTGTGCAAAAGCACA
The DNA here is from genome assembly GCF_003945595.2 of Pipra filicauda. Lineage (NCBI taxonomy): Eukaryota > Metazoa > Chordata > Aves > Passeriformes > Pipridae > Pipra > Pipra filicauda. The sequence goes on along the minus strand of NW_024104665.1, from coordinate 1,844,523 downwards.
CATGAATTATTTTTACCTGGGGAAGCTTTAGTCCTGCTTTCATCACACGGACAGAAGGGCACCACCACCATGAATCTAAATTAATCATTTGGCTCATCATTCTGTTTTGTTTAGGTGTTATTATTTACTTCTCTTTTCACACTTGTGCAAGAAATACAAGCGCCTTGGGTAGGACAAATAAAAATGGGCAAGAATTTTCTTCACTGATATAGTCTACCTAATCAGAAAAAAAATTTCTTGTAAACTTTAGTCTTGTAAATTCAAGTCCCTTGGGCTCTCTGTTCACTATGACCATGAGACATATAAGTCTTGCTCTTTAATTTTATGACTCAAAAAAAAAAAGGTCAAATAAAAACAAACAGGAAAAGTGTACTTTGTTGTCCTGGCTCATTGCCTTAGTGGTTTGGTTGCTAAGAACAATGAAATGCTAAAAGGGCATTTATACCACAGAGATCCTTAGCACTGGCTCTGCTTTTATCGTACTGACTGAAATAGAACGTTTAATCTACTTTATAGAAGTAACCTCCTCACATACACTTTTTGAGATCCACCATAGAGACCCATTTATTTTTGGCATTATATATACAGACATACACTGCATTATAGATGCCTTATTCTCCTCACATACAGAGAAATAGTCTGGTCTAAAGCAGCTGAAATAGGCACCTTTCCATTTAAAGAGGTTTGGTTAAAAGAAATTAAGGAAGAAAAAAAAAGAAAGAAGAAGAAAAATAAGAAACATTGTGGCATTGTGAGCTTTGACTTAATGTGAACTTTCCTATATTCCAGTCATGAGATTTAACCAAGAACAGCCTTGGGGATATTATGATGGGAAAAGCAAAGTGTGGTGATTGCGTTGGGAATATATTAGCTGGAACGCTGTCTCAGCAGCTGGCGAGCAGCCTTTTGAAAACAACGTTATTCCAAGAACTATATAAATAAACAGAGGCCTTGGGAATTTTTATCCATCCAAAAAAATCTCTTTGCCAAGCCAACCATTACCCAAACTTTCTCTATATGTGTGCCGCACATGGAGGGTACTTTATACAGAGTAAGAGATGACTAATTATGCCTGCCAAATGCTTTAAGTTTGTATTGGGCAATGGTTAATTTGCAAAGGGGATGAAAAAGACAGGGGTGTGGGGAAAATGGTTTTTCCAGAGGTCTAACCTAAAGTAATTATGCAGCTAATTATTAGTGGGCTTTGTTACTACTGCAGATCATGAAGAACTATATTTTGCATTATGTTCACAGGGCCTCAGGTGACAGTTCTTGTTACTGAGTAATACTCATAAAACAATGCCCAGAATGACAATGCATTACACTGTAGCTCAGAGAAGTCCCCAGAACCTGAAAAATCTTGCATGTTAAGCAAATTCTGGATCAGACCAACAATCTCAGTTGACTGGATGTAGAAGGACACCAAAGACTCTGTAAGACAGCTGCCTTATCACTCTAGGGGATGAAAATCTGCTTACTCCTTTCTGAGGCTTTCTGCTCAGTGTGGAGTTGTCTATCCCTCCCAGGTCCACCCAAAAGAAATTTGAAATGCATTTTGTTGCACTAATTGCTATTCCTAGTAAGATTTAAAATAATAATCAGCATCAATATGGACTTCTGTCGATCACAAGGTCAACCAGAAAAAGCAGTACAATTATCATGAAATACACAGAAATAGGTCAAAGCCACAGCTCTCCAGAGGCTGTGGCGTTGCTTTGCAAATATCCAATCCTTTTTATTCTTATGGCCCAAAACAGAAAGCTTTAAATATTGAGCAATAACAGGCAAGAGACGTTATGAACAAAAAATAGAGCCACAGTGACAACAATGCAAGCAAAGTGTTTCAAGACTATTTACCTTGATAATAAATACTTTTTTTTTTTCAGTCCTTATTTTAAGTCCAGACTTTTTTTGCCCTACTCCAATTTTTTTTATTGGTAGATGAACTTTTCAGCAATGATGTAAGTCTGGTAGGACTAACATTTGTCAGTTTTACTGTTGAAATTATTTAAGCATAAAGAACAATAAGGAGGGCTTGTGATAATCCTATATTCCTGTGAAACATAAATTAACACCACTTACAGCTATTGACAAAAATGTACAAATAATCAGCACATTCCTTTGACCAAGTCCTCAGTTAATCAATGCCATTATGACATAATTTATTAGATGTTGGAATCTACAGGCTCTTCTATTTCAGAACTTCTAGGTACTTTACAAAGATTAATTAATTTTTATAAAGCCCATGGGAAATTTACTCCTGCTGTACAGATGTGGAAACAGACATGGAGAAGTTAAGGGATTTGCCTGAATTCATATAGGAAACATGAGTCAGTTTGAGAAACAGAACTTGTGCCTTTTCTTTCTCTCTTCACTTTAATTAATTGTCAAGTAATAGCAATGAAAGTTATATAACATCATAGGGCAGCAAAAATGGAAAAAAGGAGAAAAATATCTCCACTAAATATATTTCAATAAAACTATGGAAAAATGTGATCTGACCTAAGCAACAAGTTTTTTGGTAATTCGTAATGATTTATGAAAGTTCAATGGATAATAAAACTCCCAAGAAATGTGCATATGGAAACAATAATAAGAGTGTATCACACAACGCAATTCAACGTTCAAAATATTTCTCATACCACAAAAACATCACTTGTAAACCTTCATAGAATGAATCATAAACACCAGGTATAATTTAATTATGCTCAGACCATGCATAAGTAGATGAATATTTATCCATTTCAAAATATTTTATGCTTTTATTATAGTTATATTGGTTGGACTAGAAAATTGCTATTCATAAGCCTAGAATCTCCAGGGGTTTGAGAAAAACGGTTTGTTTAGGCTGGTGCAGGTGCTGTGATTCAGCACAGTAACACACAGGCTGCTCAAAGGCTGTATACCAAGAATCCATGGCTTCCTTCCCAGTGACTCAAGCCAGGTTTAAGAAACCATAAAAATGAATAGAGCAATAAATCTCCGCCTACTTTTAAAAATTATTTACCAGGAACTTCTCTTGTGATGAAACACTCTGGTATCCAAAATGATACTGACACCTTCAGGTTTATATGAACAGGTTAAAGTTCCACAGCCTGGCATTATATAACCCAAAAAATTATGGCAGAAAGGGGGGAAAAAAAGAAGAATATCCATAGGACAACAGGACTTGACCGAAGCATATGAGTAGCACCTGGCAATGTGAACAATGTGAATGAACATAGTGAAAAACTGATAAGAAATTATTTTCCCTAATCTGTTTCTTAGAAATCAATTCAGAGTTTTGAAATGGCTTTCAATTTTTTTTTTTTTTTTTTAATTCATTAATTTCAAATGCAAAGGTTTCCACAAAAATACATGCATCTCTGAAGTCTGCAGCAGCAGCTTCGGAAATTCATTTTCACAGTGATTTCACAGGATATTCTGAGTTGAAAGACACCCACAAGGATCATCAAGTCCAACTCTTCTGTGAATGGCCTGTTAGGGGATCAAACCCACAATCTTGGTGCAGGACTTTCTAAATCTATTTAAATAAACAAAAAAAATTCCAAGACTGCATGGATTCACTCTGGTATTATCATTTCCTTTCTTAAGCATTCCAAATCTGCAAATATACACTACTTAAATGATATGGCCAACAGGATGGAGGATGTTCCAAGACCCCTGTCTGCAGTCTTGGAACATCAGTAGATACTGCTTGCCGCTGTGGGGAAAATATCTGTGCAGCCAAAGCTCAATTGGATTGAAGCTGGACAGAAATGTGGGGGACAATAAAAAGAGTTTTTTCAAATATATTAATGGCAACAGGCAGTATAGAAATATCATTAGCCTGTTACAGGATGAGGATGGTCACCTCACAAACAGGAACAGAGACAAGGAGGTGTTTAATGCTTTCTTTGGCTCTGTCTTCAACGCAGATGAGGGACCAAGGGGTCTCAGTGCCCCGAGCTGGAGGACCATGACTGCGAGGACAATCAACTCCCGTAATTGTGCGCGATCTGCTGTTCCAGCTGGATCCCTAAAAATCTATGGGGCCTGAAGGGATTCATCCCAGAATCCTCAAAAAGCTGCTGATGTCATCGCAAAACCTCTCTCAATAATTTTTGAGTGGTCTTGGGAGTCTGACTGGAGGCTGGTGAACATTGTCGCTATTTCCAAGAAGGGCAGGAAGGAGGACCCCGGGAACTACAGGCCTGTCAGTCTCACTTCAGTGCCTGGAAAAGTTATGGAGAAGATTATTCTGGGAGGTATTGAAAAACACCTGAAAGACAATGCATTTAATCAGTCACAGCCAGCACGGCTTCATGAGAGGAAAGGTCTGCTTATCAAATCTGATTTCCTTCTACAATAAGGTAACCCATCTAATTGATCAAGGGAAGCCCATTGATGTAATCTTTTTAGATTTCAGTAAAGCTTTCAATACTGCCCCTCACAGGATCTTTGTGATCCAGCACACAGCTGGATAAAAACATCGTATGGTGGGTGAGCAATTGGCTCACAGGTAGAACTCAGAAGGTAATAGAGAATGGGGTGACATCAGACTAGTGATCTGTCACTAGTGGGGTTCTGCAGGGCTCCATCTTGGGCCCTGTGCTCTTCAACATCTTAAATTACTTGGAGACAGGACTGGAAGGGATACTAAGCAAGTTTGCAGATGACACAAAACTTGGACGAGCTCTTGACTCTCTCAAAGGCAGGGGGAGAAGAGGGGCAGACATTGATCTCCTTTGTGGCAATCAGTGATAGAACCCGAGGGAATGTCCTGAAGTTGTGTCAGGGGAGGTTTAGGTTGGATATTAGAAAGAGGTTCTTCACCCAGAGGGTGGTTCAATGCTGGAACAGGCTCCCCAGGGAAGCGGGCACAGCAGCAAGTCCAACAGAGTTCAAGAAGCATTTGGACAATGCTCTCAGGCACAGGTTGTAACTCTTGGGGACAGTCCTGTGATGGGCCAGGAGTTGGACTTGATGATCCTTGTGGGTCCCTTCCAACTCAGCATATTTTGTGATTCTGTGGCTCTGTTCTGTGAAAAGTGTACAAGAGAGACGAATTATTTACATGCAAAATGCTCAGAAGCAGCACTACTCGACTGCTCCCTCCACCAGGTTTTCTCAACCAAAAAGAACCCCTACTTTCCGGAATAGACTCCCTTCTCCCACCCCATGATGTGAGGTGGTATAGAATAACCTCTGTGTCCTAGCCATGTCTGTTCCTGGTTACTGCAAAAATTAACCGTATCCTGGCCAGAACCAGGACACCTTGCCACAAGATAGGACCACTTCCCTACATTGCCCACATCTTGTTCTGGATTCAATGGTCCCTGAAGATAGCAGAGTTACATGAAGAAGAGGAGCAGCATGAGGGAAGCAGGAGAAAACTATGCTCTAGTATCAAAATTACCTTCATCAAGGACAGCACAGAAAAAATACATTTTAAGGAAACATATCACTCCATAGCTTTCCCTAAAGAAATGGATCACAAAAGGACAGTGATGTTGTCATTATGGCACTTTTACTAAATTCCTTTATATTTTCCTGTAGAACCACCTAAAGATCACTTGTGTGGTGGCATTTCTGTGAAAAAATTAAAGCAACAGATAAACAGTCTTGTTATTATGGACATTTTAGAACAAGTCACTGACAGGCAGACCAAAGTCACTGTCAAAATAGCACACAAAATCAGCAAAAGCAATATCCCTCAGCAAATGGCTGGAAGTCTTTCTCAGACACTTCTTTACCTACAATTGAAGACTCCAGCAAAAACTCACAAATTTTTTTTCCCCCTCATATTTCTATGCCTTTTGGTAGGTAGGAACCCTACATGATAAAGCCATATGTGTGCCAGATTCATTGGCAGACACAAACAGTTCTGAATGACACTGAGTAGAAGATAAGCAGAGATGTCAACACAGTGGAAGAGGAGGATTTCAGGCAGGCAATGCAACTACAGAACACATTTTCAGTTTTGGTTTCCTGAATTATCAAGAAAAGCCTAATGGCCATCTTGACTTTTACATTCCTAATATGGCGTAGTAAATGGTATCTACTGAATCCTTTAACAACAAAAAACCCCAACACCCAGGATGTCATTCACTGTGTACATTGTCACGCTAGCACTCTTTAGAATCTAAAATGGACTGTTAAGGAATTGCAGGTGTTGTGCATATATGCCATTCACAATGCATGCAATTTTTTTTAGGATTTGGTAGTTCAGACTCGCGTGACACAAGGTCTTTAAGGCTACCATGAATGATGCCAGAAAGATTTGGTTATCATAATAGGAAGCTTTCAAAACAAACAAGTAACAGCTAAGGATTTCAATCTCATTGTAAAGTATTACGACATGACCATTCCTGAATGCTAATGAACACAAACTAGGAGCATAGATTTACAAAATACTTATAAACTGCTTGCAACAGAAACAAATTTATTGCAAAACTTCTTTCTCAAAGCCATCACTGTTGCATGCATAAAGATTAATCACTATCTTGATTATCTCCAATCACTATATCCATGTGGAAATCTGTCTTCAAAATGCCTTTGGTATCAAACAAAATGTCTTTACAGAGAGTTTAATGAATGAAAAAATGTCATTTGGATAGTAACATGAAATACTATCTCTTACATTTCTTACTTCCTGTCTAGAGCAGAAACACCACATGAATGCTCCACTCTCACAAGCCACAAATATTCAGTGTATGGCAAACCCAGAAGTCTTGTCGGGAACTCAAACACTTTAACAGAAATTAGAGGGTGGAGCTTCAAATCAGAGGGACCTGGTAAAAGCTGTGGCCTGGCCCAGCAGAAAACTTACAAAGTTCAACAAGAGGTGAAAAGCTCTGCTCCTGGGGCAGCAGCACGGGCTGATTTGGCACCTGCTGAAAACAGCTGGGCAGTTACAGCAGATGCCAACTACGTACGAGGCAACAGTGCACTTCCATGCACTAAGCCAAACTGCACAGCTGGGCTACATCAGGAGGAACAGGGGCAGCAGAGCAGTGGAAGACACTTTATTGTTCTGTACAGCACTGGTGAGGCTGCAGCTGGAGTACTTCATCCATCTGTGAACGCCTGCTCCAGGAAGAATATAGGGATTTTGAAGAGGGTCCAGTAACAGGCTCCTAATGTGGCCAGGAGGCTACAGCATGTGGCCTTCAAGTCTTAAGCTAACTAAAGCTGGTTTGATGCTCATGCTTTGAGAAGAAAGTCAGACTGGATGACCTTGAAAGGTCCCAGTCAACCAACATTTCCATGATTGTAACAAGTGATTCCTCTCTCAGCATATGATTAGAGAACATGCACCATGCAGGATAGATATAATCATGCAACAAACAGCAGCAACAAAGGGAAGCACACTACTACTGCATACTGGGCACCTTGGAAAAATTGAAATATAGCTCAGTAATAGTAGATCAACTCATAGCAACAGGGTATCCTTTGAGATTTGCATTCTTGAGAAAAACTCAGTGCTAAAGTGTGTGTGTGTATGTCTATAAGGTCTAGCATGATCCATAATGAACACAAAGTCAAAGAACACATCATCTGTTCACACACCATCCATAAAGAACCTCTAAGTAATAAAAAACACCCAAAAAACCCTCTTATGAGACATTACCTAGCTGCACACACTTTAATGAGGGGGGTGGAGGGTGTGTGCATGCACATTGTAGAATATTTTAAGCAGAGACTTCAAGGTAATAGGAAATTCAGTATGTATAAAAGATCAATTTTCTGGATTTTTGACATTCTATACCTCGTGTAAGACACTGATCCTACAAAATGTTCAAAAAAAGTATCTAAAATTCATGAAGTTAATTAAACTCTTCTGATTATTAATGTGCACTTAGATGTAGAACACCTTCATAACAGTGGGAGACAGAAACTGTTCTTCCCAAGACGATTTTGTGGAAATCTCTTAAAGAGATTTTCCTTGACTCCGCTTTCTTTCATACACTGTTCTTCAACACGTTCTCACAAAAACATCCATGAAAGAGCTTTGTAAAAAGAGTGCTTACAGAAAACTCATTGAACTGATGACAATGATTAAGGAGCACAGAAAACTGCAAGAATATTAGGAATACATCTCTATTTTCCAAAGGGCATTAAACGACTCAGAATTATACAGCTGCAAGTAAAGCCAAAAGGTATCCACCCCAATCACATTTATCCTGACCTGTTAACAGGAGTAAACTACACTGGAAAACACTTATATTTGTCCCCAATGTCTTGTACAGTTTCCTCTAAGCACGATAAATGCAAGAATCTTCACAGCACATCCATATAATTAATTTTGCAGCATTTTGAGTGACTACACAAAAATAAGAAGAATTTAAAATTTTCACTTTTCCTCTTTTTCTTCACCAGAAGAAATAAATTCCTTACAAACTTGTAGCTCCTGGAGGTGGAACAAAGAAAACCAAATTAAGGAACTTTGTGGTTTGTCTTTCAGAAGACAGCAGGTAGAAAAGGATGAGAAATTCCTTTGCCATTCATACATACCATACCTAAAGGAAAGTGTGAATCAATGTTTTAATTAAATATCAGAATCACTTGCAACAAAAAAAAAAAAAAGAAAAAAAACCCTTCCATCTTTTTTTATCCATTGTTTCATGTGAGCATAAATATTAGTGTTACATCAACAAATTTTAAAAAATTTAAGTAGTAAGGAGGACAATGTGAATAAACAAGATTTGACTATCAGGGTTTTCCTCATATAAGAAACAATTTTATCATGTCTTTATTTTAGTCAATCATTATCACCATGAGTGTTCTGGCCAAAGGATTTACTGTCAGGTTTGTCATGTTCATGAAAGGAAACTCTTTGGGAACAAGAAAGTACAAGAATTTAATAATCACAGAACACAAATGCTTGACGTGTTTACAACATCAGCACCTCCACATTTACTGGAAGCAAGGACAAATCCAAGGTATTGAACCACTAAGTTTTAAAAACACCGTGCTTCATGCAAAAACAACAAACAATTGCTTTTGTCTGCCTCAACTCAAGACTGAGCAGAACTAATTTCCTTTTTCAACCACAAACTCTAACCATTTGGCCAGCTGCATTGTTCTCACAGTAAGAACACAGGGAACAAAGACAGGCATTTACTGATATAAAATGGTCATAAAAACCTGTTAATACATCTTGATGGTTATTATATCCCCTAAAGTTAATTTATCCCAAATTTACAATGAACAGTTTGTTTGAATGTTCCTTTTACTAGCTTCTGTTACATTGAAGCTGTTAGGGATAAAACTGACCCAGCAGCCATAGAGAGCCAACAGTGCAATCAAGGTTGTAGAACAGAAACCTATCAAAATTCTTAACTAATGTTCTCAAGTAGAAGAAGTCAAACACAGAAAATGTAATTAAAATCCACCTGCAACAACAACAAAAAATTTACAAAAGCAGAGAGAGAAAAAAACCATTAAACCATGACTCTGCTATACTATCTTTAAAATTGCGGAACTGAGGCAGAGGAAGTAGCACAGTGTAGAAAAATCACTTGTAGCAGATAAAATCTTCTAATTCAGCATTCGTACACAAACAAACTAAAATCAATCCTTGTCTGCTGAGACATGATTCCATATAGACATGCAAGATAAGAGGAGAAAATCCGTGCAGATCTGGTTTGTACCGAGCAGGCAAAACACAGCCAACACTGATACTCTGCCCTTTGCCTACAGAGCACCACACTGCAGGAAGGAGTATTCCTCTGCCTCAGCATTCAGAAGGGAAGACAGGAGCACTCACTCAAAGGCTGTACTAGCAACAAGTACATGCCCTCAACCATTGTGCGAAGCTAGGAAAGAAGGTAGTTGTTTTTCGAAAAAAACCCTAGTAAATCTGTACGCTCAGCACACTAAGATGTGTCATATAATCTTTAGAAATTATATTTGAAGCTAGTTTTATTGCCTGTTTTTCAATGAAATACTTGTATATTCAAGCCCATTCCCACAGTCATTAAAGATAAACAGCTCCCGACATCATTGTGGAGTTCTATTTTCAGAAAATTTTATTTATTTCTAAGTGGTTTAATGTGCATCTGTTTACATAAATATTTAGATATGTGAAAGCACATCCTGCTCAAGCTGCTCTGATAAACAGAAGTCAGCTGTTACTCCTTTTCCACTCCTGACTCCACTTGGAGTGATGCCTATTCCCCAGCTCTTGCTTATAATGCAGCCATTGTGCTCAGAACCAGGAGTTTATAAACACATGCTTCAAAAATGTACTCTGGCTTTCCAGCAATATATTTCAATGGCTCTTTTATCATTACGTTGCTCTACAGTTGGTGTGTCTCAGTGCAATAAAAGTTTACATTTCTCCACAAGGCCTAACATGGGATATGTATTGACAGTATTAGCAAACCTGGAAGGTGACCAGGAAGAGTGAATTGTAGAGATGAAGGATACACTATTATCATTTTATGTGTAAGGTTCTTCCTACATGCTACTTCCACTGAATACAGAAGCAGAGTATATGGATTTTGGGACGCAATATTTAAATCTACCAGTTGCTCACCTGTTTGACCTACAAAAACGTTGTTATTCTTGCTTAACACTCAAGAAAACTCAGTACAGAAAGATGAGGAACAGAGGGAGAGTGAATGTTCCTGCAATCTGAAGACTGGACTAGGAGTCAGTAGATCTGGAATAAGCTTCCACATTTGCCACATAGGTCTCATGTGAGTCTGGAAAAGTCTTAGATTCTGGGCCAAAAACATATTTAGCACATCCCACTGACTTCAGTCTCTGGCAAGACTTGAGTCCTATGTGACATCCTAAATCTACTGAAATTTTTCCTGTTACTTTAGCCACTGAATGAAGCTTTCTTTTACCTCAGAAAAGATAATAGAGGTGTTCTTTCTTTTTTATACTTATATATATAAAAATATATATGTATTCCTAACAAGGATTAAGCTTTGTTTACCACCCAGAATTACACTGGACACTTTCTTCATTGCAAAATCAGTACCTGCCCAATAAAACTTACCAATTCTATGAGACAAATTTCATCAAAGTCACTGCTGCATCTTTATGTATCTTTGTCAAAGATATTCTAGTTATACTTTAGTATATGCCAGACTTCTGGAGGTCAGCAATTCAGAACACTTTGCAGTCCAATAAGTTGATTATAGATCATAAGATTCTGGAAACTGTTTCTGATACTCTTATTTAGAGTTAAAACCAACATGAAACTTTTGCATTAAAAAAAAACAAGGATAGGCTATAAGTACTGTTCGTGCTTTTGAAAATGGAATCCAAAATTCCATAGGAAAAGTAAAATTAATATGTGTACCTAGTTCAATCTTTTTCAAAACTCATTTTTAGATCACACTCATTTACTACCAGTAAAAATCTTCACAATCAGTAGTCAATGACCTAGGTCAGTTCTCACAGAAGCCAGCCAAGTCTAATTACTGGTTTATATTAAACCTCCCAATTGTCCCCGGATACTGACTATTTATTTGGAGCATGAGAACTGGATCTGTTTCAGCTGAAGTTAAACTAAAGGTGCATTTCAGCTACATAGGTATGCAGCCTATGTGACCACATGAGAGCTAGTCTGAAGTAAATCATCTCAAAATGTATCCTCTGTTTTGTTCTACAGTTCAATCTCTACCAGCCCTAAATATTTCTCAAGGAAGACAAAGTCTCATTGAGACTTAGAGGCTTTGCTCCTAAGAAAGTGAATACAGAGCAAAGGTTATGACCTGGTTATTTTTCCATCTGTTCTGAACAGTTGTATATACAATTAAATTAGAATGATTCCTGGGAAGAGGGGAAATATTTTCCTGTTCTTCCTTTACCTTTTCAAAACTTTTTTTTCAGTTCACAACCCTTTATTCAAATCTTTCACTTTCATGCTCCCAAAGAACCACTCCTAACAATACATCCAGGTTAATAATGGGTTTTTTTGAAGTTAGAAGACAAGGCAGATGTCTGTTTGTTTTTTTTTTTTAGTACAGGTTTAAGTTTACATACTATACTTCCTATTTGTTTGTTCTCAGTAAATCCAAAAAGCCATGTAACAAATATGAATTATGCAAATGACTATTCAGCTTTCATTTTTCTCAGTTGAGTATGACAACTCAGCATAAATGCATTAGATTAGAAGGGATTAAAACAACCTGCAGATACTCAAGTTCATCAGGTCAAAACTGTGTGTTCTTATTACTTAAAAAAAAAAAAAAAAAAAAAGCCAAAATCCAACAAATGAAAAAACTTGCACAAAACCAAAACCCAACAATCAGTATCTTACCGCTACTTAAAAAGTAATATTAGAAGCAACCAAAATATGCATATGGGAACCTTTAAACATAAGTTTTGCAATGAAGGCTAAATCTTGTGATTGGTTTCTGACACTCCAGCAGAACATGGAGGTAGCTGCTAAACCTATGATGTTATCTCCCTCTAAGAAGCATTTTTGAGTAGCATAAAGTCATCAAAATATTTGCGTCCCATACAGAGCATGCTGCTGGGGAAAATAACATGTATGATAAGGAGGTCTTTTTTTTCCTTCCTCCAACACTACCTGAGTGTCCAGCCTGACAAGAAAGAATTCACTAAATGTCCATGTTGAGCAGCATCAAAACATTCCAGGATGAAGCCCTACTTTGTTACACAAAAATAAAATAAAAGGAAGATAGATTAAAAAAGCAAGCATACAGGCAGTTTCCACGTCATCATACAGTCTTGAAAATTATGCCACTGTGACCATTCAAAAATTACTAACTTTAGGAGGAGATTAATTTGTACCATCTTCCAGATGTCGTGAAGCCACAGTGTGCCAGATATCCCCAGAAGGGTGTGGTACCAAGCACCAATATCAGTACCTATGAGCAACAAGTCATAATAAGGACTCATGTCTGAAAGACCAGAAAGGAAGAAACCTGCTTCATCTTTCTTTGTTGTTCACCTCTGGGTCATTTATATCATTACAAGGAAAAAGAAAAGCCATAGAACATAGGACAAGAACATATATTATGAGAAATTGTATGGAAAATCAGGAAGTTTCAGTTACTATGTTGAGGCCTGGGTCAGTTTTACCACTTCTTTGAAAAGCAATCAATTTTAAGTCAAAATCCATACTTCTTGACCAAAGTATTTACAGACATCCTGATATCCAAAATTTTGTTATTTGGTAACTACAACAAATGTAGCATTATTTTAAGTGAATATTTTATTTCAAAACATTTACATACACGCATGTTGATATTTTAAATTGTTACTAGAAAACGTTCCAGGCGGTAAATAATATCATTTGCCAGTCAGAGACTTTCCCTCCCTCCCGCTTCCCCTCCGTTTTTGGAATCAACGTCAAGAGAGATGTGCATCTTATAAAAGAAAGAAAACTCAATCAGCACTTGAAAGGACCACTGGGAATCTTCCAATGAGTTCCAGATGTTTGGCCACTGATGCATTAATGCTTGCACCATGGAAAATCTTTCCAGGTGTTTGCAGTTTCATACATTGTTGCACAACAGGGATCATAAAGCTATTTCCATGAAGGAAGGCCACACTTAATAAAAGGCATGCAAATGACAGAATACCCAGACTAACTATGACCATGGCAGGAACATAAAAACATCCGAGTATAACACCACTGCAACGTGGTTGTTCAGAGCATGCTGGACAAGCATCTTGCTGTCCTAGATGCAGTGAAGCATATGCACAGTCCTGCAGCAGAGTCAGGCAGCAGGTTTATATCTGACAGATGAGAAGCCTGGGACAGGTCAACCTCCAAAGACAGCCTAGCCTGAGATGCTCATTAACCTGAGCTTTAATTTCTATTTCAGAGGCAACACTGACTGTAGAGACAAATGTTAGTTTGAAACATAACGGATTCCATACTTCTGATTTGGTAACATACAGGTAACCAGGTCTAAGTGAGAGCTTCTGGAACCTCCCTAAACTGCTATAATAGATCCAAATTAAAAGGATATTTACACAATTATATAAATAACATGAAATTCCAAGTTAGTCAAGCAAGGACAGTGCTAGAATTTGAATTAGCATTCCCAATATTTTGACTTATTTTTCCAGTTTCCAAATGTCATCCCTAAAATGCAGCGGACTTACAGTGTTCAGTTCCTTTGGGTTAAAGCCATAAGTTACATATATTACCACTTAATGTTCTGGAAATTTTATTTGTTTTTTGCCCGAAACAGCATGAACAATTAAAAAGTTGTAAGTGAATAAGATTATGGTTAAGTTTAGGAATTTTTCTAAAACATATATATAAGAAGCACTAAAAGGAAAAAACAACACACAGAGATTTGGTTTATTTAACAACTAAGTAAACATTTTGGTTTTAAAAGATAAATTCCTTCTGATTTAAAAAAAAACAGATTAAAAATTATGGGTCAGAAGCACATACACCTAGTAAAAATGAAATCCAGAGAATAGACTTCAAATTCTGACATCTGCAGTGGTCTCTTATCTAAAAGTGAAATATTCAGAGCCACTCAAAATGTTTTGGTTGCTTTTTTTGTTTTGTGCATTCTAAGTGTGTTTGTTTCTGCATCACTAAGCTATGAATCATAAAAATCAGAAAGAGGTTTTTAGCATTTATCTATGAAGGGCTAAATGCAGCAACAACCAAACAGCAAACTGAAGACTCTTAAAGCTCCATATAGGATAAACTACATAAAATAGGTTAAATAAGTGCCATTCAGCCCAGGCCAATAACAGATCATTCCACACCATGTTCGTTCAGCATTTATAAAGCTTGACTGCAGCTCAGATCTCTACAAACATATGTTGAATTCCAAATCTGAGGTTCTCAGCACCAGCACATACCACTGTTCATTAGGTTTTAAGTATGTACTTGACCAGAAATCACCTTGCCTTCTTTCAAATGTCATTTTCATTTAGACTCACTAACAGGATTTAAGCTTTTTGGGTTTTTATAGTTATCTTGCTAATCCCCTCTCCAAACTTTAAAGTCAGGTTTTGGTTGTGGTTTCGTTAATTTTCTTTTTTTAATTTGAGCACTATGCACGTGTTTGATAAGAGAACAAAACATAGTATACAATGGTGAAACTATGAACCCAAACTGTATGATTCAGTCCTGGTTAGAACACTGGAAGACAGCTATGGATGATTCTGAGGGCAAATGGGAACTCAATGAAATGGAGTTGTGTCAAAAGGATGTGGTTGTTTCTATTGCAATTAAACAAATTTGAAATGCTTCAAAGGCAGCTGGTAATACACTTCATGCATTATCTCCTGAAGACATGATCTCACATAAACTGCAAGTCATCTGCATACTCTGAACAACTGTTTTAATTACATGAGGTATGAAGCACAGTAAAAGTAATTCAGAATGAAATTGTTCTTGAATAGTACATCATTCAAGCATGTTTCACTCAAAATAAGAAAGTACGAAGAGAAAAGAAAACATCAAAGGTCAGAAGCACAATTTGTTTTGTTTTCCTTACTCTATATTTCTTAGCTGACTCATGACAAATCCATATAATTTAATAGCACTTTTATTTTAGGACTGTTTGAATCTGGTTCCTGCTTAAACACAATGGACAACAGAACTCTATTTTCAAAAAGACAGCAATATCAGATTTCTGTATTTATCAGTACAGACTTAAAAGGACAGTAGCATTCTATGATAATTTAAAGAGGTATTTAACTCATATAATCACATGATGATTATACATATTTCTAAAGACATTCAATCAAAGTCAGTACCTAAATCACTCTGGTTCCTTTGAAGGTAGATAAATTGTTGTCCTTTATGCATAGGAGAGAAGAGCAATACACTTGACAAAATTATCAACATCTAGGAATAAGAGCAAGATCACTGATTCAACATCTAAATTATTCCACTCATTAAAGTCCAGAAACTTGAGTCAACTTCTTAGCTATTCATCTAAATTCCCTCCTCGAGCACCAGCCACTTTCAGTTCAGCCGCGCTACTTCTCCATCCCTGACCAAGCAATTCCATCTTTATAAATTTACATGTGTATCTTTTCAGAAGGAATCAGTAATTTCAAGTGCATCAGTTTTTGCTTGCCCTGTCTGAGATATCTCTGAAAAAAATGCTTGATTTTTAGCAGGTGCTGAGCACCTATACAATAAAAACTGAATCCCTGTCTAATACTGGGGATTTCAAACTTCAGACATTTACAACTTAAATAACTTTTGAAATCCATGGTAAATTTTCCTCAGCAAACATATATACCACATTTAAGAGAAAAGTAAAATTTCAGAAAAAAAAGGTAGGAAAAAACTCCTCTGTGTTTGAATGTAGGTATCTGTTTTTACTCTCTGTTTGGCTGATGTTCCACAAGATGTCTTTTTTACACTGTTTTCAAATAATTTGTTAATGCTGAACTCTTTCTTGTTCTGGTTTACTATAGAACTCCATAACCAAATGTACTGGATTGGTTTAATAATGAGTAAATCAGACTTGACAATCAAAATTAATATGGTGGTTCCTTCAAAACTCTCCCTACAAGTACAGTGCTTCTATCAACATCTGCTAACTCTCATGATCCTTGCACAGGTCTCTCTTAAGTAAGACCCTTTTGGAATGTTAGGAGTTGTGGCTGTAATGTTAATATGAGCTGAATCTGTAACAGGATTGATCAATCTCATTAGCTTCTGTGAGAAATATACCTAGTTGTTCTAATTATTCATGTTCTCACGTTCCAAATACATTAAAGCAAATACCCAGTATTTCCTCACTCATTTTCTCCCCCTGTATGACTTAATCAACAACCTCAATACTGTGGGATAAAACCTCACATCATGTCCCACACTTTTATGGGATTCTAGAGCTGCTTGTGTTGTTTGGCATTACATATTTTATATAGCATTGCTTATCCTGAGTGATATAGGGGATACAAGGATATGCATTAGCCCATGCTTGAGATGGCTTGATCCAGTATCTCCAAATAACAAATCCACACAAAATACCAAGTCTCTGGTTCACCTTAAGTGTCCAAAAAATGTTTCAGGCTTCTCAAATGTTTTCAGGGGTAACAGCAATATACCTGATGACACAGTTATCGATTAATTGAAACAGTCAGCATTTTGAAAGGTAATATTTTCACAAGAAACAAGCATTAAAACATTAGGAAAGCATAAATTTTCTTCATAAAGAAGAAAATAGAAAATAATAAAATAGAATCTTCTGTTTTCATAGAAGAATATAAAACTAGTCTGCCTCCTGAGACTGATATCTCTTTTGATAACCTTTTTTTTAAGTAATCAAAAAATTAATGAATTTTCAACCAATAAGATATTTATTAGCTATTAGTTTCAGGCACTTATTGGTTTTTTCTTTCACATTGTGCATACAAATAGGTACATCATATGCTGTGATTTCTACTCTGACCAAACAACTACTCCTTTTATTTTTTTCTGGGGGGAGGAGTTGGTGAAAGGTGCAGAAAATGCAAATTCTCCAGCCAATTAACTCAGATCAATAAATATGTTGTAACTGAGGCACCTTTTATATCAAATAAACTAAAAATTAGACGGATTTATTTTTCATGAAGTTACGGTCACTTTTTCAGCCCAAATTTGCACTAGTAAAAATAGTATTTGATATTTGTTCCCTGTTAAATCCAAGGCAAATTGAATTCCATTCAAATATCTACAGTGAACTTCAACTAAACTAGCATTTGCCTTGGTAATTATAACTTGTGACAACTGCTACAAATGAGAACTATTAAGGAAGAAACAAATAATTCCAAAGAATACATTTCATAATATATGCTGAGCAACCTTCTCTGACAAGCTTGGATGAAAAGATTTCTTTCTCTTATCTCTTTTTTCCACCATTGCTTCATTTTTATTCTTAATTCTTCCCTCCCTCAATCTCTCATTTGACCCTTTGCCTTGCATTTCAACTAGATATTCTCATTTATTCAAGGGTGATTTTTTTTTTAAGTGTACTGTGGTACATTCAGATCAGAGATTTAAGTATATATTCATGTCATGGATGACATCCTTGATGTAAATTTATTGGCTGTTTTTGTTACTCGTTGACACTGGAGTTGTCCTCCCTCATACATGTTGTTCTCCTCCTGTTTACCTTGGGGAGATTCCCAAGGCAGATGTGATAGGTAGGGCTCTCTCCTCCCCCAACCCCAACATATCATAAAGCAGATTGCAACTCACCACTAACTTCCACTGCCAGTATTTCTTACACAGAGACAGGGCCAAATTCTTCTGGTCTCATCATTTCAAGTACCACCACTGAGCTTATAAACACAAGACGGAAACCAGGAACTTAAAATAGAGAGTTCTTGTGATACGTACACGGGCTCTTAATTCTCTTCCCATCATTCAAGAACACAGAGAAAGGTTGTGTGGTGAAAACATAACTGAATTATCATATTTCATTGTGAAAGCAAAAATTGGCACTTTTGGGAAAAAAAAAGCTGACATATTACAGCAGTACCAGCTCACAGCATACAGGCCAAGGCTACATCTAAAATTTCCATTACAAACTTTAACTTACTTCTACTTTCAAGACAGAGCAAACTTTCAAGCTAGATTGGTACTGAATTCCTGGTGTAATTTGCTGTGAAGTGGTTTTAACAAAATTAATTACAAAGAAACAGAAAGTTAACAAACATTTTTCCTCCTTTTTAAGGAGGAAAAAAATAATTAAAAAAAAATCTTAGTTGGTTTTTAGCAATAGTTATACATTTTTCATTAAAAACACTGTAAAAATATATTTGGTTGAAACTACACACATGCATCCACATTTTTAACAAGTTATTGTACTATTCATGTCCATATTAACCTCACAGCATGATACACTGCAGTGATGAACTACAGATGCCTCACCAAATCTGTTTGTTCCTTAATCATGTTTAAAGGCTATTTACAGATTTGAGGTCTTTTGGTATTATTACATAGCAGATATGAAATATTTGAAATTATCTTAAAAGTAACATTTTGCAAATGTTGCAATGCATTACCTCCATGTATATTGCCTAGTCTTTAGCAGTAATGCTGAACATTGTCCTACCACCAATTAACACATAGTAAAATTTTGGAAAATAAAATATCATAAAAGCCACAGTATGAGACAGAGGCCAGTAATGCTTCTGAAATTAATTGGGAGTTTATCCTGAAGAGCCAATACTAGCACCTTCCCTATCACTAGCTGTGTGACTGTACTGTGGCAAAGTCCAAGAGAATCAGTCATTGATGAAGATCTCAGTTTGCCAGGTGCTTTACTGATAAAAGGGCTGCCAGTTCTGCCAAATAAGTGTTAATGTAAGCTGACAACAGCGTTACATTTTAAAGATATACTAGCTGTCTCAAAATAACCCTGTTTCCAGGCTTATTTAGAATCAGACCTATCAAACCTTTTTCTTGAGTTAACTGAGATACTCTCCAAGTCCTTTTCACGGATTTCAAGTAACTCAACTTCAGCTAAATTTATACTCAATCTTAACTAGATTGTTTTTTAATGACTGTATGAGCACAAGTCTGTTTTGCTTGCTGTTGATGAATAACTGACTTGAGAAAACTGATAGAGAGGAAGAAAAATAAGGAAAATAGGACTTCTGAGGCTACAATCAATAATAATTTAACAATTTCATCATATGTTATATAGATTAAAAAATTATGTAAATCTAAAATCATTATCTTATTCCTGTGTTTTTGCAATACATACTTAAAATATGTGAGGTCCTAATTTTCTGACAATTCTCCATAGAAAAACTCCTCATCTCATTTGCCTGCCCTCTGAGCCAAAGGTTTACTATTCAGTTGTGGGGAAAGGTTTTTCAGACTTAGTAAAGAGAAAGAAATAATATTTTTCTCCTACAAAAGATTAAATCCAACTTTTCCTCTAAAAAAGAAATAAAACTATGACTTTAAAAAGATTTTAGTTTTCTCATAGATGAACTATAAGTTACATTGCTTTTATCAAAATATTTCTTAATCTTTTTAAGCTGTGATACCAGCAAATTGTGATGAGTTCGGGTGTATAACAATAGACAACTAATGCTGGATGAAGGAATGCTTGGATAAGAAGGATGGTTCTACTAATGAGGAACATCTGAGAAGTATATAACACAAACAAGATGTTGTATGTTTTCCATAGTTCTGATTATACAAAAAAATATATCATTCAGCCATTCCTAACAAACATTAGGTCTTTACATAAAAGTACATGAAATGTGCTGCTTTTTTTATTTTCCCTAGGTAGAACGAACACTTTCCTGCTATTCATTATACCTCATTCCCCCCACTGCTTGCATAAAGCAACCTACTATGATACACAGGATAACTGCATAAATTTAACAAGAAGGTATCAGAACAAAGGATAGAAGCAGACAGTTGTCCTTTAGAATTACATGTAAGTGCTATAATATGTAATATTTCTGTTAAACTTTCAAAAGGATGCTACGTAACTAATTCAGTGTCCTCTAAATATCAATAAGTAGATTTTAAGCCATTAAAAACATAATTGTTTCATTAATTTTAACTGAAATTACCCAATTGCCCTTTTACCTGCCCTTATGTCCTAAAAATTTTACACTTCCAGTGCAAAATATCAATTTACTTTTTCCTTTTCAAAATACAGCTCTAGTTCAGTCTAACCTAAGGTATTATAAATATGTGAATTTGGCAGTGAGTTGACTTTTTCAGACAAGTTAAATTATCCCCTACTGCAGCATAATTAAACTATGTAACTCAATAAAAATAAACGTAGAAGGAACTCAACCCAGTAACTGTAATTTGCCCATTCTCATGTCACTAACACGTCGCAGTCTTAATACAAACATACTTTTCATTATGACTTCTTTAAAGGAGATCAAATCTGAATTTTTAAAGTGTGCCAAGCAGTTTCATGCTAGGCTAATATCCAAGGGTGGATTCAGGCTCCTTTTGACCTCTACAGACTATATATCTGTATTGTCCAGTAATTTAACTCCCTCATTGGCATTGCATGGAACACCAGTTCTCTCTAAATTACTTTTTTCTGCAAAGATGAAGAGGAAAACCTGGAACATGCTAACATGGGTCATTCAAGATTCCTGATATCTGGGACCTGGTGAGATGGTTGACTCCACTCAAAGCAAGGTTTGGAACTTGACTATGCCATGTTTCAGCCCCATACCTGGGTCAGTCTTTCAAAAGTTCCCATGTAGTCTTGTCCCTTCAAACACCTCATGAGCCACTCATGGCACACAACACAGATCCTCCTAGGTACACTGTAAACCCACAGTTTCTTCAAGATGAAAGCTATTTTTTCCATTATGCAGGCACTTAGAACTAAAAGTAATTATGATGGGACCTGTGGGCTGTACAAGCCTTGATGGACATACAGGCTGAGTATGAGGCAGTGAAGCTGCAGCCAGTCTTGCAGGGTGGATCTGCCCTAGCAGTGGCTGTTACTTCCCACTCTTTGTCACATGTACCAGGGGACACCTGCCCTAGCACTATGGGAACTCAGTTAGTTTCAAAATACTATAAACATGCAGGTACATACATAGATATCGGGGGCATTTCCTATTCTAAGTTTGATTGCTGTAATGTTACACATTTTATATGATTTATGACAAAAATAATTTGCTGTTGGCTTTGTATGTTTCCCCTACATTTTTCATTTTACCTTATTATCAAAAGTGTATACAACTTTGTATGCAACTTTTATACCTCTTTGGTGAAGTCTTAGTTCTGGAGACTTTAAGGATCTCAGCTCTCTGAATAGAGAGATCATTTTGAGTAGAAAATGCTTTTTGTCCTAAGAATGCTTGCATTTGGAGGCCACATCTAGCCCCAGCTGAGAGCACCAACAAAACTACTAATTGTTTCAACAGATTTTGCACCAGACTCTAAATCCACAATGACAATTTTTTTTGCAACTGAATACACTTTTGCCTGCTACTCAGACATTTCATTAACTTTGCAGGTTAATAAGTTTTATTGTTATGGAAATTTAGATTTCTCTTCAGCAGTCTTTGGCATGTGGCTTCATACATCTTCAAATTATTTAGCTCATGTTTAAGGCCCTTCCAGTCACAGCAGTCTCCCATGTATTTTCCTAATAAAGCAGAACTTCAGCTAATAAATAATTAGCTGACAAAACCCCAAAACAAACTAAAAGAAACCCACTCCTTGAATTAAGATGTTAAAATATTTGGAAGCAATGAGGAAAATGATATGGTAGAGAAAGAGGAAGCAAAATAAATACCTTCACAGCATAAAAATATTCAATCTTAGATGCCCTGATAGGTCTTTACCCTTGAGATATACCTATATCTGTGTTAACAAGCCAAGAAGAGCAAGGGCCCATCTGCTGGCCCTAAAGCCAACTGGCACAGTCAGGCCACACACACACTGTAAAACCTTTTAGACTCTGAACTAGGATTGCAAAAGTCAAGCTACATTGCCCACAGCAGGACTTGGCCCTCGCCCAGGACTGGCAAGTGTTACTGACTCACTGGGTTACCAACAGGTAGGTTACACAGGTGGTTGATATAACCAAGCACAAGAAAAACATGAATTGCCAAGCAGAGAGACACGTGAATGCTTCTCTTTGTGAGTGTGGCACTAAGACAGCCCAGAACACAGAAGAATATATGTAACTAAAGAAGCAGATAGCTCTCAGTCCATGAATATTAATAAGCCACAGCGTATCACTGTCAGAGGAATTGATAGATGGCACTAAAAAACAATAAAGCCTTTTGGTTTTGAAAATGAGCCATTTGAAAGACTGGGAGGCCCATAGCTCTCACTGTACAATATTAAGGGAATCAGTACACTGACCAGAGTGCAAAAGTTGAGATCATTTTGTTGATTTACAGACAGAATGCCAAAAGAACACATAACATACTATTATATCTCTGGCTTAAACTTGAACTCAGCATAAATTATTTCAGGAATGTTTTGCATAGTCTCTTTTTATATCTCCAGTGCAAAATCTATTTTGATTGCATGGCCCTGGAATAAGTCTGTTATTTTTCACATTTTATCATTTTTGGAACCAGTATGCTACAACACAGCTTTCTTATCTTTCAACCCATGCCCCCCCTGCCCCATAAGGGAAAAATAAAACACACTGCACCACTTGTAAAAGCAGAGAGACAGACTAGAGTGGAAATCTCCATTCACTGAGGGAAGGTTTTGCATTTCCAAAGGAAAACAAAACAGAAGTTTAGACTGTGGTTAAGCTACTGCATATGCTATATCAGTGTTCCATAGCTTGGCCTCCTTCTTGAATGCAGCCAATGGTCAAAAGGCAAAGCTGTGAATTTTTGTAAAAGATCATAGATTTCCCAACAGAATCACACACACAATTGACACACCACAGCAAGAACTTGAGATGAGATTTACATATACCCTAATTTCAGTTCAGGAATATAAAGAAAAGAAAAAGACATCAAAATACAGAAGAAGATTCACACACATGAAAGAAGAAAAGCACACTTCATGTAGTAATTTAAATATGTATACATGAAGAACAGGAACCAGTCAGGTCAAAAAAGGCTCAAACCTGCTGGTAGGAGGGAATATCCATTTATTGTGCCCTTTGTTTCTTCGTATTATTCTTCTGTTCACAGAAACAGCCCTAAAGCCCTCTCAAACTCAAGTCTTTTATTGCATCCTATTTCATTTTCAGACTTAAAGATAATAAAGGCTTTTTTTAGTTACCATTTCTGCTGGTAGGGCGAGAGACCAGCAAATCTAATGCTCATACTTGGAAAAGGACTGAAGTTGTTTGAATTGCTATACACCTTGATAACAGGCCAGCTTTAGAATGAGGTTAAGATGAGAGGAAAATAGGTGGACACAAGAAGGAAAGCAATGAAGAATATCACTGGTGGAGTTCATTGATCTTTTAAATTTTCTAAGGTACCCATCCTAAAGCCCAGTAAAGTACCAACAAAATATACTGATGATGCAAAATTAGAAGACATTGATAGCATACAGGAGGTGGAGACTAGATAGAGAAACAACTGGTTGACACATAACATGAATAAATAGATTGATCCCAGGAGCCTGGAATTCAAGGTGGAGTTATAGATAAATACCTGGATTTAAAAACATCTGCTACTCTCTCATTAGCTAGTAGGATTTGAAAGTGTTTATGGTGGTATCAATTTAGGTAGGTCGCTAAATATACACAAAAATGGCCAGTCATATTCAAGAGATTGCTTCAGAATAGATTTATGTAAGAGAAAAGTTTGATAATCCTCTGGGAAGTAACAGAATTTCATACAAGAGGCTTGGAAGGGATAGGACCAATATCTATAAATTCATTGTGGGGAAAGAGACAATCCAGGAAGGAGAAACATCATCTAAGGTAAAGAAAAACAATGGCACAAGAACAAATGGAGAAAGCATAGCCATATGTGTGCTCAGGCTAGAAATAAGTTTCTAGTGAGAAGAAGAATTTGTCTTAAGACACATTTCCAAAAACTGTCTGGAGAAATTAATGCTTTTCAAGGTAAGATATATCAGTTTGTGCAACATAAATTGTTTGTGAGAGTAAACAACTGCACTTGACAACCCTTCAGCATTATCTAACTTCTGTATACATCGAGTTCCATCACTTTAGTGACTACACAAGTCAAAATAATATGAGTGTGTAGCCAGAGGAGACAAAGCAAGTCTTATCCTGCTGTGTTCATGTGAAACACTTCTGAGAACGCACAGCACAGAAACAGCAGGCAGGTAATTCCTTACCAGAGCATGCTGCTTCTCAGCAATTAGCAATTGTACTCTGTTTGTAGAGGTAACTTACAATACTAATGATCCTCTGACCACAAGGAGTTCCACAGTCATGAGTGACAAGGAAAGGTGGAAATAGCATGATTTATTCCATGTGCTCCCAGACCAACTCCAAGCACTCTGCTCATGCTGCTCGACCCAGTAGGGTACTTTTAAAGGAGTGACCATTGTCTGTACACCAGTAATGAACAGCTTGTAAATTCAGCCTTGAACGCTGCTCTTCTCTACATCTGCTTTTCCTTATCTTGGTGTTGATAAATTTCTGTCTTATTTACCCTCCCCCTAAACTGTCATACATTTTCTTCAAGGGGCAGACCCTAAAGAGTACATCATTCTTCAGACATGTAAGCAGCAAGTCTCCTCCTCTGCAGTGCAATTAATTGCAAGACTGTAAAAAGACAAACAAAACCCAGCATCTCGAGCCATATTTATCTGTGGTTTTGTATATCAAACATCAACGTGTATAAACAACATAAGGGCTACCTAAAGAAAATCAGATTCCCTACAGAACTTGGCACATCTCCCCAGAATGTTTGGGTTGAACTATATCATAATTAGTTTTAATTCGCTGTTACAATTTCAAATTATTTAGGAAAAATAACTCAATACCAAGTAGTCTTTCTAGCTTGTAGAATCAAGCCATCTTCATACCATGCCCTGATTTTCAGTCAGTTTGTAAAATTGGATTTTTTAGTAAAACCTAAAGAACACTTTTTTCCCCTCACAGAATATCATGTCATTACAAAACCCTATGGAGATTCAGGTTTATTCAATGCTTTAAATTCCCATAGGCTGCAATAGAGATTAGCTTTGGTAAAACAAGGTTCAACCTTGGAACGCTCATTTCACGTCAGAGTCATTCCTGAAGCCAATTCCTCCGAGGGACTACCAAAGTGAGTACAGGTTAGGCAATCAGACTAATTATTAATCTATGGGAATACTCTTTATCATGCAATTCAATCATAGGGCATGACTTAAGACTTTGGAGCAATAATATACATCAGTCGTGGCAATTTTGGGAAAGGCGAAAGAAAGATGTTTGACCTTGCTAGCTTTGGAATGGATGTGTGACATTTTAGCTGATATAAACATACCAGCTGAAAGAGTATAGTCTCAGATAGGCAAACATGTCTTCTCCCATTATAAGATTTTTCCATAGTTTAGGTAACTATGCCTTTGGCTTGTGTTTGCAATTCAGCTCAAATTTGCAGAAGTTTGTATTTTCTAGATCTCGGCCCATCCATTCTCTATCTTTCATGATTTAGCATTAATAATGGATCAACAAAAGATTACAATAAAGATCATTTCACTGGCCACCTGCACCATTGTCCATCATTCACACACTAATTGCTCTTTCTGAATAAACACGCTAAACTAAAGCTACTTACAGAGTTTTAATTTAATTTATATTTTAAATTTAAAGCTTACTTCAGAGCAATTCCTAATTTGAGCATGCCCAAGGAGGAGATTTGAAGCTTTGAACAGACTAAACGCTATGGAAAATGGTAGATTCTATTGGTTATTGTGCAATATACGGAATGCAAAAATTTCCAAAACATCAGCAACAAAACAATTTTTTATAATAGGCAGCAGTGTGTTTATTTGGCCAATGGAAAGAGAACATTGTTCAAAACTTCCTCCTCCCCTTCCTTGTTTATGTACATACTAGTCAAATAAGAGGCTTTTTCCTGTCTACTTAAATCTCTGTTAATGATGGATGAGCTACCACATGATACACCGAACTTGATATCCTTTTCCAGACAAGACAGATAGTAGTTAAATACAGGGTTGAGAGAATAAAGTTGGATTCACACAAGAGTGGTAAAGTACACACTTAAAACTTGGTCTCCGCCTTAGGGCTTTTATAATCTTGTAGCAACTGATTCAAATTTGCAGATTACTATGGAGGCCATCTTATTATTCATGAACTTAGCAGCGAGGGGGATTTTCATATTTGCCCCTAATAGTAAAATTCTGTGCATATTCTATACCATCTGGCTGAAGTTACCTCCTTTTACCATAACTGGCTAGTCAGAAGTGGCATAGGTGAATAATACACATTTGTAATTTCAGTGGTTTGTTTCAGTTTGAGGTTTGCATGAACATTAAACCTTTTCTGTACTTCATGGTAGTTACAGCTGTCCTCTATTTGAGGTTTGTTTTCTTTCTATGTAAATGTAAAACACATATCATTATGAAACTACATGATTCCTTAAGCACCATGATAAATTTCACATATCAAACATTTTGAATGTCTTACTGCATTCTGATCTCTCTCCACCACAACTACATTCAACAGGGTATAGGAATTTTCAGAGAACAACCACCTTCAAAATAACCAGCTATTGATACTAGTTCTATATGTGGAATACCGCTTTTGAGACAGCATTAATATGTATGGAAACAAAAAGTCTGTTATAGATACTAGTCCTGGGTTAGAGGATAAAATACATCTGAATGCTTACTTAATAGAAATATATACATAATATATATTTTATACACACACGTAAATATATCAGAATATGGGCATAATATTGACAGGTTGAGATGGTTGGAGTTGTTGAGCTTGGAGAAGAGAAGACTGATAGCAAGCTTATGAAAAAGAGGGAGGGTGACGTTTTACATCAGCAGCTAGTGATAGCACAAGGGAGAATGGTTTTAAAGTGAAAGATTTAGATTAGATATTATGAAGAAATTCTTTACTTGGAGGATAGTGAGGCACTGGAACACGTTGCCAAAACAAATTATGACTGTCCCATCTCTGAAAGTCTTCAAGGCCAGGCTGAATGGGTCATTGAGCAACCTGGTCTAGTGGAAGGTGTCCTTGCCCATGGCAGGGGAGTTGGCACTAAATGATCTTCAAGGTCACTTCCAACCCAAACCACTCTATGATTCTATAATGCTGACTTTCTTCCTCCACTGTTCATTAAAACAGCTAGTATCTAAAATTATGCCTCCGAGATCAGGTTTGCCCTACTAGACCTTTAAAAGGTTTAATATTGCAATCTTAAGAAGAACTAGACAGTGAGAATGTGAGGGCAGCAAATGCTTCTTTTTTCAACTGTCAGCAACTGACACCAAAAGTTTAAGGAATTCTTCAGAGTAGCAGGGAGCCGTTCAGAAAACTGCCAAGATAGTTCCTTGGCAGATAGCATTATTTACTGGACTACTTCTTTAAGTGGTTAAAATTTATGGTAAAAGCATAGTCAGAATAAGGGTGCGCCACTTTTTAATTTCCAGTTAACACAAACAAAAGCAAAATACATTGATTTTGAAGTATAACACACTGCAAGAAAAAAAAAGTGCCGTGTGTCATCTGCTTAATGTCTGAAAGGACATAAGAAAGTTTTTCTTTCATAATTAAAAAAAAATCACAAAACCATATGTTCCTATGATAACATGTTGACGTACACCGTCAAAACAGAGTTTAATTGTTAAAATTTTACTGTTCATCAGTATGCAGTTCAAATGGAGCCGGAAAGCATAAAACCACATCCCTCTCTTCAAAACTACATATTTCATTAGACCCGTTACAAGAAATAGGAACAAAGGAAGTCTAGTATTTTGACAAACCCATAGTGAAAAAAATGCTTGACCTTGAAATATAGCTGATTACAGAGGATCTAAGATACCATTATAAAACACAGTTTACATGCTTTTTGGCTTTAGGATTTTCAAATAGTATGCACTTGACTATAGACCACTGAAATAGCTGAATATTCAGGAGCAGACATCTTCGCCTGAGCACAGAAGCAAACAGGAAGATTAAAGCAAGGAGAAAGTTCTCCTTCCTTCCTTTCCCCTTCCGGTCACACTTCCCCCATGCCCAGCACTGAGTCAGCTCTGAACAGCAACATCTGCTGGGCATTCTACAAAGAGCAGAGCCCACCCGTTTCATCTTGAGTTGTCCCCCAGTCCCTTCCCTGCTCTGCAGCCTGTGCAGGGTGACTTGGCCAACTCTGACTCTCAGCTTCAAAGCCTGCTGTTACCCTGTTGTGCACAGAGACCCCTGAAAGGCAAAAGGGCTCTCTAAATATTTTGAAATTACTAATAGATAATTTTCTAAGTTCTTTTGGTTTTTGGTCATGAAAACAAGGTGGACTTTTTACGTTTTCTAGTCATAGTTTTGAAAAAATGTTTGAAGCCAAGCTTGTTCTATTTTCTGCTTCTCTCTTTTCGTTTTTTTTTTTTTGTTTGTTTGTTTGCAAGGAAGATGAGCATGAAGTCCCCTGGAACTCTTCTATGAAATCAAAAAGTAACAAACAGAAAAATGAGTGCACTGTATGTGTTTGGCTTATAGATGAAAGACTGATAAGGTTCTGTGCAAGGTAGTCCTTTGACAGGATTCTCGCAGTGCCAGCTCTGCACAGAAAACTTTACTTCTTTCAAAGTTTAGCAGCTCTGAAAACAAAAGCTTAAATGCACCAATGAGTAAGACTTATTCCCTAAGTGTATACAAGTCTGCACAATATTTATACACTTGCTTTCTCACATACCTGATGAAAGAAGATAAAAAAGACACAACAGAAGATAAGGAAAAACAACCCCAGAATATTCAGGGATTTTTGTAAGGACTACACCCTTGCTGACATTTAAGGAATTTCTGATGATACAGAGTTTTCTGACGTGAAAGCAATTTCTGACTTGGAGTTTTCATCAAACCACTCTGGGCTGCAGTTACCACAAAATTGTTTTCTGCTCATTGCATGTTATTCCATGGCAATTGGCATGATTGCCAGACTAAGCATTTACATCTGTTAAGTGTACGTTGCATAAAATCTCACAGTGGGACCCTATTACTTCAGGTCTCTAACACTTCACATGCACATAGAATATACACACACAGAAGCACAAGTACACACTGCAAAATATGTAACTTGAATTTCTTGTCATGGCATATTAAAGGATAATTATCTGTACAGTTCCTGTTCAAAGGAATTACGTGAGCTTAAGCTCTGGGAACAAGCACCACAAAATTTGTCATCTCAAGCTTACTTTCTATTACATGCTATGAAAGCAAGCTATTTCCCAACCTTAAAAATCTTTCCTCGCTCTTATGACCAAGCCAATAAGCTTTTCTTTTAAAAGGTGGTAGAAGCGAAGATACAGAAAATAAATATACCAGATATTTTAAAATAAAACTTCAGACAAACTTAGTTTGCAACACAGCTGCAGAGCCTGGAATCAATTTGATCCTGTGCTATTTGAAAATTCCTGTTACTCACTACACTATTCCTGGTCTCCAGGAGGTTTGGGTGGGCAGGCAAGGGGAGAGTGCTAATTGAAAGCAGCACAACTTTGCCTGTGAGAAATCAAATGGCAGCAGCTATTTGCCTGGCTGACTTTAATGTGAGCAAAACCTAATCCAGACATGATCTTACTGAGGACCTAAACACTCACGACACAACAACATGTGAAGTGCCAAAATCCTAGGAGTTGACCCTATATTCCTATGAGGTCAGAGCACAAGAACAAGACTGAAGTTTTAAGCAAGACAGACACTTTTATGTCTTTTGTCTATGAGAATTACTATATCAAGGAAGAATACGCTTCTGTGTATGTAGGACATATCAAAAAATAGGTAAGTCTAGCTTTATAAACAAGGGAAGGAAATTAGGTTGTTTTTCACTACCTACCATACTTATTAATAAGCATGTATTAATATGCAATTATCCTCTTGAGAAAGCAGGGGCAATTTATGTCCTACAATTGGGAGTCAGTTATTTATTATGTACTTGCGGATCCTGGCAAGCCCAGATTATCAACAAGGGAGCTCTGTTCTTAACTTCAGTTATATTGTGACACATTAAGACATGCGAAAAGGAGAAGGCCATAGCTGTGCTGCACATCACTTAATTCCTGCCTTTAAGGTAGAGTACAGTAATTAAGTGCTAATGCTTACTGGAATTTCCAGTGGAAATTCAGGCAGTCACTCCTTGGCAGAGCCACAGACATTTTTTAGTTCTACAGTTCCACATGAGTTCAGTATGAACTAAAAGAAATGGATGTGATATGAATGGATATTCTTCCTGTTATTATATGAATGGATACTACTCCTGATCATCTAATATTTATTTCATTGTTCATGAATCAATATCACAGCTCAAAATTTTTTCACTCCATAACAAATACTCTAATTACACACTACATCTGACTTGTAAAGTTCAGGCTGCAGTTAAACTGTCTCAGAATGTGCAGAAAAATCAGTTCCGCAGTTGCATTATAGCCCAATAGCAGAACAGAGAACATTTGTGAAGACACAGGACCCCATGTTGATAATCAGATTTTCAGAATCACTAAGTGTTATTCTTCAGTGGCCGTGACTGAATCCGTAATTAAGCAACTTCTGAAAAACAATTTCCCTTAGATTTGAGCACGTGATACTCAGTAAACAAACTGCCAACTCCCCAAGTCTGCCATTCATACCTGGTTTTACCCATTCCATTTTTGCAATAGCAACTGTTCCAGCTTGAATAGCATTTGCACTGACTTGAATTTCCAATCTCACTCTTGGAAATTGTGTCAAGAGATTGAGGTTACTCATCTGCATAATCCATTTTTAAGTGGTAACACTGGACCTATGATAACAAGCTCATTACCCAGTCTATACTCTTTGTCCTTGTTTCTGGGCAGGTCACAGCATAGTTAGATTGGTTAGAAATAAAATAAAATAAACCCTCCCCCACACACACACAGATGGGGAGATCCTTGGCTAGACTGCTGTACTAGC
Source organism: Pipra filicauda (assembly GCF_003945595.2). Lineage (NCBI taxonomy): Eukaryota > Metazoa > Chordata > Aves > Passeriformes > Pipridae > Pipra > Pipra filicauda. The sequence continues at coordinate 1,813,066 of NW_024104665.1, read as the reverse complement.
ATTCGTTTTCCTTCAGTCACACCTTGCTTTGGAAGTATGGAATTTGCTTCCTGGTACATAGTAACATGCAAGATTTCTGCATAGCTTTTGCTGTACCTGACAAAAATGGCTTGCTAATGCATGTTATTCTTGCATAGGTTTTTTCATCTACTTTAAACACCTCATCTATTTTTGTGTGTGTGTGTGTGTGCACACACACTCTTTGTCCTTCGAGATTTGCTGGCAAAATACATGCAAGCAGAACAGCATAGTAATTACAACTGTAATCATTAAATATACATGTGATTTTTAATTTTTTTTGGTCTCAGATGCTGAAACTCAAAAAATGCAGTTTTCTTTCCCTGGGGTATAATGAAAAATTATCTCCCCAAATAAAGTAAAAACTTCATATTAAAAAAAAAAAAAAAAAAAACTTGATCAAAACACTGATTTTCTATAAAAAAATATTTGCTAGATAAAACTTTCAATACATCTCAACTCTTCTTGGATTCTAAGTATAGAAAGGATGCTGTGGCATTTTACAAGAAAAATAAATGAGAGACAGACTTGTTATCAAAACCTCAACATTTTTAATCCAGATGTTTTCAATTCAGGCATAACAAGCAAGATGAGAGAAAAATGGGGAAGAGAAGGACAGAAAGCTTTAAATTAGTAAGAGCACATGGAGCCTCTAGAAAACAAGATGAAAATAATTTAAATTAGATGGGATAATTAGTTTGGTGAAAACATAAAACAGGGATATCTATGAATAAGCTAAATACTCATTTCCACATTAATATACATTCATGAAAATACGGATCATCAACTAAATTAAAGAATGATACCACTTAGGGGATCTTATATTTCATTCAGACTAAAGTATTTTATTTTGGTTTAGATATTTAAAGAATTTTCAAAGTGATAGGGAGTATAACTCTAGCTCCTAACAGAATATAACATCAGAAAGGGAGAGTGTTTTAACACAAATATTTAGCTAGACATTTTCTGTGAAAATAGGTCTAGAGGAAGGGTCTGTTAAGAGATATTACTGAAGCACAGGATCAGGAGCAAGTAATAATCCTCTGAAGAAATCCAGGTCTGCTCTCTTATTACACAAGCAGATAAACAATTGTTGCAATTTATTTTTATTTTTTAACCACCACCCTGGTTTCTACTTATGTTGCAAAATAAATTACTTATTGAATCTCTCTCAGTGCCAATACAACTTTTTTAGGTCAGTCTGTATGTTGGATTTAGCTTTCCCCACATCCTGACCAGGACAAACATGAGCCATATAGTCAATTCTGCCTAAAAAACAGGGAATTAGTGACAAGAAATTAAAGCTGTTTCAAGAAAAGGAGGACATATAGTTTGCGCCACTCATGAAGCTATTGTCATCCTGCTCTGGCATATACAAAGCAGACTATCCTCTGTTAAAACGAGATATGAAGACAGGATAGACAGAATAAAATTCTAATATATAATTATGGTTGTATCCAGTACAATACAGGAAACTCAGCGTACTGGTTTAAATTTGGCCTTCCAAATGTCCTTGGCTGCTTAGTACTCTTTCCAGAGCCAAACTAGGGCATTTTTGGCTTCAGTTAAATTTGTGTTAGCCCAGCACACCCCAGTCTTCAGTTCCCTCAACACTGAGTTGTCTTTGTAAACTGAGGAAAAACAGGATATCTGCAAATAAAAAAAAAAAAAAATCACAGCATCTTATTGTAAGCTTGCAGTACATGTGTCATTTCTTTATGGATACAATCCAATATGCTTACCTATTTTCCAATTTTAAGTAATAGAAACCAAGTAAGGGTTTTGGTCATAAGAAGGGGTTATCAGCTATATAAGAAAGTTGATTTTAATTTTCATGAGCTTGGTTTATAAGGAATCGATTTGGAATCACTTTGAAAAGTTTTCAGGCGGTAAGTTTCTTAAAGCGCTTTGTAATCATACATGCACATTTTAGTCATATAACATACATGATAACACCGAGGGAATTTCCTGCAGCTATTACACTGAAGCTATTGCATCTCTCTAAGGGCAATTATACACAAATTTTACAAATCTTATATACAGATTTCCCAGAAGCAAATGCTCTCGTGCTTCCTATCACCAAATAGGGATATGGATCCATGATAGTACTGTGATTTAAGTATACTCTGCATTAGATAATGTCTTAATGGCTCATTTCTACCAACAGATCCACATATGAACACACAAAGTAGAATTATTAAATGTGGTTAATAAGATCATCTTGAAAATGAGAGCTTTTCATGTCTTAAACAAGCATCATCAACTGTTCTCTGGAGTTACCTATTCTTAAACCAATTAAAGGGAGAGCCCAGTCAACCAACCTGAGCTATACCCACTAACTTTCTAGAAAGTTAAATGAAGTCCATGAGTCCTTTGCAAAATCTCATTCATTCCAAACCAGAGCTGCAGAGAACTGCAGAACCAACAAAATTCTGCTTAGCTCTCCACCATCTCTGTCACATGATACATGCACATTATTTAAGTATAAGGAAAATAACATGTCCTTCTGGGAACTGAATCCTGACAATATGAAATATCCACTGTCTTAAATGGAGGAAGGAGAAGGGGACACATAGGTTGATTTTGCAAGACAGAAATTTTAGAACCTCTGTTAGGAATATTTGTCATATTCCAAAGCCAAACTACAACATGACATCCAGTCCTCTTATTTGGAAGTGCTAACTTAAATAACCTTCCACTTCAATGGAAACACAATTTCACTTCAACACACCAACATCTAGAATAAAGTTAGTCTGTGTGTCAATTTCTAGTGACAGCTCAGATTGATTTCAGAAAACACAGTTTTTTTCTGAATTTGGGATATAAAACCTAATTCTGCTACATAAGGAAAAGTTTGTAGAATCAATGGCAACAGCATAAAGGATTGTAAAAACATCATATAGTTACATCCTGTTGCTTATACACACTATACTTGAATAAATTCCTCACTGTTAACTTTTCCAACACTCAGTTTTCTTTGAAGACGAGATAAATGGCACAATTTTGAGTACAGCCCAAGATACACTTTGTAGCTCTGCTATGCAGTTAAATTGAATACAAGACAAATCTGCAGTCACAGACTGTGCTGTTGCTTGCTATGCCAATTCCCCTGTTTCTACAGTACCTGTAGAAGGACAACACCTGTATGATCACCTACGCTATTCATATGAAGAACTATTAAGGTGTTCTCCCCAGTGTAGTTCATAGGCAAGAAGAGTAATGAACAATTACAGATAATTTGAGAGAGGATGAAAAAACTGAGATCACCAGCACATACATAAAAATCTGCTTAGCTCCAGACAAAGAGGTAACTTTTTCATGCTGTCCCAAGTGTTGCCTACATCTAGATATGAAATACATGACTTTCTCATTTCCCTTTATATTAAGTGCTTACTGATAGAAGGCCTCATGATATATTTCAAATTTATTTGCAGATTCTGTAGAATCTTGTCATTAATTAAAAAAAAAAATCTCACTGAGAAAGTTTATTGAAGGTGGGTTCCCTCTCCCAAGTTTATTGAGTTTTTCTTGCATATTAAGTGTGTCAACAAGACTGGATCCCCAGAACATATTGTACAAATATTTACACAGATATGTTCCCAAGCCTTGCCTCATGTATGCATGCATCCTAGGAGAAATAGTTGCGTTGTGCTTGAACTATTTATGGGAGTTGGGGAAGCAGAAGACTTAATCTGAGGTACAGATTACTTCAGAGTTTACCCTTCTGTCAGTATCTCACCCCACAAAAAGTTTTCAAACGTAGGATCCATGCTTCCTGTTAAACATAGTGGTTTTCACTTAAACTTAAGATCAGTGGTCTGAACTAATGAAATGTTGGGTTTTTTTTAAATCATATTCTAATAAGAAAAACTAATAGATTCAGCTTAGACATCTTACTTGCTATTGCATTACCGTAACACCAGAGTGATGGTATTTTGCAGGTACTCCAGAAAAACACATTTTTTGTTTCTTCCTTTCCAGAGCAGGTATAGTATAGCTACCAAAAGTACAGAGGAGGGCTACCTGCACAACCATAGAGAACAACTTACTCATAAGAAATGATTACATAGACTTGGACTCCCTTTTCCAGCCTGAAAAAAATTTTTTGAAGTTGTATAACATTACTAGTATATTCAATATTAACAGAGAATGAACAATCACCATTCTTCCCAGTGGGCAGGCTTAAGCTTTCCAGGACATAAGAACAGTCTGTTTACTACAGAGCACCTCAGACATAAGATGATAACCCAATTATACTGTGATAGCTCTGATGCTGCAGTTTAAACAGAGGTTTGTTTTACATACAGAATCAGTGTGAATTTCCAAAATGCTAACAGAGCATCTTTAGCCACACAAATTATTTAGCCTCTATTAATCAAATCTACAAGGCTCAGTAAAGTTTTCATTTGTAATCTAAGCTCTTCAGGACGTAAAAATACTCTATTTACTACAGAGTACCTTAGACACAAGGGGATAAACCAATTAGGTTATGATGGATCCAACCTTGCAGTTCAAATAAGGGTCAGACAGTAGCATTTAACTTGCATTTATTGGATTTACCCCCAGCCTTCAACCTTTGTTTAGGTAGTTATTAAGCATACAAAGATGTAATTCTATTGAGACTGGTCTGTTTTAGAATTCTTCTCATTGAATCCACTCCTGAATATTTTCTCAATGGAAATCCAGTCAAAAAAAAAAGATAGAAAACGTGTCTTCACATTTTTCACAGCTCCAAAGATGTGTACCTATTTGTCAACCTACCTACTTTTATGTCATTGCTAAAATACAGGAACTGGTATAAGATTGCAGTATGTGGATGAAACTGCCAGGGTAGTCTTTGTGATTCTGCAGATTTCTACACAGACAGGCTTTAAAGCTAACACCTTGAAGTTCATAATTTTCTCAATTTTTAGGGCCAAAATTCAGATAAAAAATGAAAATCAAAGTTTCCTAGTTGGAATATCAATTAATTAATCTACAATACTGATTATGAGGTATTTGTATAGTGATAGGCCAACTTTTTGCCGTTGTGCCGTGTCATTTGCACGTAGGAAGAGGATATCTCAATCTAAAAAGCTTTCTGTGTAAATAAATGCAAGATGTCAGCTGTAAATAAAGAAGGTATAGAGATTGTTCATAAATATGCAACCAGCAGAGCTGGAATCAAGGTATTCTACTTCCAGAAAATCACGCTCAGTATAGTACTACTTGAACCACAAAATAAAACTCACTCTATTGGTACCAAACAATGTGTTTATATATAATATATTTCTATTCATAGTGAGTCATGATGGAAATTACCTTTTTTTTAAAAAAAAAAAACACATTTACCACTAATTACATGAAACACAATTGTGTCAGGATCCAAACCCACAAACTCTGGGACAAGAAAGTTCTTCGTTTTTTCCTTTATCACCCAGCATGTTCTTTCATGCCTGCTTTCTCATGCTGCAAGGTGCTGCCTTCCAGCCTACAAAGACATAAAATATACTACAGGAACTATAAATCTCTCCCTCATATATGCAGAAAACTAATTTCCTATATTGCTTGTTCCAATCAACTCTCTGCTTTTCATTAAAAACGGCATGTAATTCAAAAATACATTTGGGATACAAGTCTGAGAATTTTCTAAGACCCCCAGGTGGCTGAACAGTAAGCCAGCACTCAAGCAGGGAGATATCTAAGAGCTACTTGACATAAAACAATTAAATTGATTCAATCATTTGAGTACAAGCTCTGTTAAACTCCAGATTCAGAATATAAATGCAGCACTGGATTTTAAAACCAGTAAAGGACATCTGAATAAAGTTAATTTCTAATCTCTTTGTTTTCCAATGGCCACTCAGACCTTCTTACACTAGAACCTGTGCCTTTAGAGACAGTTTACACCTCTGTTTCTCTAAGTGTATGCCAAAATATTTCTAGTTCATCAGTGATTTTTGCAGAACAGCAGCACCCAAGAACCCTGTCACCAAGCAGGGCAGCTTTGAACAATACTGACTAGGATAGATCATGTTTCCAAGCACTCAAGTGCAGAGAAACAAATCTTCAAAAATAGAATCTGCTACATAAAGAAATACGGTTTTAATTTAAGCAGTGTGGATCTTAGAAATCCATCTTACTTACTTTTTTGTAAATAGTGTTGGTTGATGAATGGCATCTGTACAATTAATAAATGCTAATATGACATTATTTCTGCCCACTTCTGCAGATCTAACAAACTGTTAGACAGTGATGTTAAAAATGGGACATTATTTATTTTGAGAACTGGATGGAGAACAGTTCTTTTAAATTGTCTTTAAAGTTTTTACAGCTCAATCTTCATATGCATTCACAAATAGGGCAGGGGGGTGGAATTGAGTGAGAAATCTTCCAAATATTTTGACAAAATGTTTGCTCAAGGTGCCTTTTTTCTTTAAAAAAGATGGAGAAACATATCAGATTTTTGCTTTAGATAAAATATATCAACCCAAATCTGTGTTTCAAAAGTATTTCCTTTCCATTCTTCCAAGACTTTGAAGCACTTAATTTCTTCTCACGCATTTCTACACCGGCCAATCAACTACAATATTTTGCATTTGAGATATTAAACAACAATCTAAAGTCTGGACCCAATTAACACAGAATTTAGGTAGCATAAAGATGTTTACAACAGCATTTTCTAGGCTAAGCCTTGTCTAAATTGCAGATCTTATACTTTAAACTCCTCTTCTCTCTATGGCAGAATGTGTCCAGTATAGTCTTTCAGATTACCTGAAGTCTAGCAGCATTTGCTGGGGTCAGTGTTAGTTTACCAACATATAAACATTAATTAAATTCATTCCAAGTTTTATTTTAGGAATACAAAGCAATGACTTGATTTTGAAGTAGTGTTGTTACACAGCTCTCATCTCCTGCATGATTTTGATTAAGATGGCTGGGTATTAAGAAAGGGACCCCTCAGTAGGTAGTGACTAAAAATTCATGGCTACCTAAACCCTTTAAATTTAGTTGAATACAGTAAAAATAATTAAAGATATCAGCTGTCAGCAAAATATTAGAGGGTCCCAGCAGATACATTTGAAGAATTCAAAACCCCTGAATGGTTTTGAAACACTGTGGTCTTTATTAGCAGACACTGTTCTCCAGTTCATGAACACAAAGTAGACAAAGCAAGGTTAGACATAGGTTTTGCCACCAAGTGACTTTTTTCAAATTGTGAAAAATAAGGGATAGGCAAGGGGTTATAAAAAATGTCCCCTTAAATTGTGTACACTGGTGATTTGTGGATGATATGTCATATACAGTTACAGTTCAAGATCTGAAGCTTCTTTATTTCAAACACAACTTTTCCTCCTGTTGTTTTAGTTTACATTCTAAAGCAGTCAGATGTACCAAACCAACTCACAGCTTATTCAGTAATTTACAGAAATAATTTTTCTTTACAAAAATCTGAAAAAAGATGTTTTTCTTCTTTAGAATTAAATTTAGAGATGTTGACCTATGGCATACAGGTCATACTCACGTACATAAACATACAAAAGGTATTTTTCATAAAAGTATTCAAATTGAATTCCTTTCAGATAAAAGCATTTCTTTATGATTTTCTAACTACTCTTAAAAATAACAACAGTAAAAACTATAGCTGCAGATGGTACATACACTTCCTTTCACTGAATGTTTAAGTCTTTCATTAAAACAGGGAAACTGTAAGTTTTCTCTTAACATAAATTCCTTCCCTTGGTAGTTTTTTATGTCTCTGTGCTAATGTTATTTTAAGACACTTTCATTTGATCGTTCAATATTTTTCACCACTGAATAGGTGATGAATAGGCTTGCCACCTGGCTCAGCTTCCCATCCCCTGTCCCAGTTTGAATATTTCTTTAGACAAGAAAGCCAAAGGAAATGGAAAACCTGCCAGCAGTGTTTTTTAATACCTTCAACAAACAAAAATAAAAAAAAAAGATTCTGTGTGGACATGAAAATCAAGACCCTCTCTGGGTCCATCTCTCACCTCCTCCCTTGCAAAAAGTTTAAGCCAAAATTCATCTCAGCAGAATTTTAAGGAAAAATATTGATTCAGTCTCAGGCCATTCAGTTGCTTCTTCAGGAATCTATTTCTATCTCACTGAATCCTTTTCACATATTTTAGTGCTTTCTCAGCTTCCTGTATGCAGCCTTGCCTTTCCCACTTTTCTACTTTACTTTTTTCTTTTAATATCATCACTAAAATAATGAGTGTCTTCTGCTATTCTTATGCTGCAGTGTCTGTCTCTGTAGCTTCATCTCTCCTTCATCTCACCTTCTTCTTCTTATTTAACTTCCAACTCCGCCTTTTCATTTTCTCTCCGTGTCATTCTACCACATACATATTCAAGATAACCCTAAAATAAGTGATCCCCTTGGATAACACCCTTTTACAGCTTATCTTCCTCTTTAGCACCTAGAATAATTTATTACTATATTAATAGCCCTAGAATATGTGTACTACCAACAACCAAAGGATCTGCTATACATGACAGTCTCCACCATCTACTGAAGGTTGACAGAATTTTGACAGCTCCTTAGAGAAGAGTCTGCATTTCCTGAGGATGCTTTTCCAGTGTGACTACACCATCTTCCACATTCCTGAGTCAGTAGTCACAATTGCTATTAGTTGCTATTCAATGGGAACCCCAGGACTAATTCTCCCCAAGTAAAGAGCAAGTGGAAACCTTGCAGTACAATGTTCTTTGATAAATGTATGCAAAGCAAATGTGCACTGCTACACCACAGAAAATTCAAAGCAAAGCTTTATTAGACTAACTAGAACAAAGGCAGATCTTAAGAGAGTTTTCCATGGGTTGTAGTTGGAGAAGGATAAGTTTCAAATTGAGTTTTCAGTGAAAAACCTCATACATATTTGCCTCCTCACATCTCGTTCTCCCTTAAAAGACAAAAAAATAAAAATCAACCAACATAACTAATTCACAGAGAAAAATTATATATTCCAACTCCAGCTTCTAAATATTGAAGCCTTCATGAAGTTCTCACCTGGTGATATCAGACCATCTGTTTCCTCAAAAGGAATGAATTTACTGTGGTCAGTTCTGCAGAAAGGGATGACTGTGTTTCATTTGAAGAATGAAACATTATTCCAGCTATTGATCATGCCCACATATAAAAGAATGAGGATATGAAATAATCAAATTACAATGCCTAATAGTCAGATTGCTGAATTTTCTAATTAAAACTCACATTTTCAGAGAAAAGTAGGTAAGCAAAAGAACTTAGATACTGGGTAACTTTTCATTTATTCCCCCCATCATCATCACTAAAACATTTTTATGTGGAAAAAGGACTTCCTAGTTTCCTTAGAAAAACTAGTCCCTATCTCCAGCTCCATCTGCACAGGTTTTCCATTGAACCACTAGTATAAGTTGGATCATGAAAAGGAGCTTGCACTGTCCCGAGAACATTGCAACAATTATACTCTCCTCACACCAAACTGTGAGAGAACTTCCTGTAAACTTCATACAAAAGCTGTGGGGAGAGGCATGGGAAAAAGGACTTAGTTAATGTGCCTCTTGGATTTTCAGATCTCTGCCTGCTTATTCCAAGTCTCTGAGGCTGAAGCCGTTGGCATGACCTAAAAGAAGTTTAGTTTGTGCCAAGTAAGAGCCGCTGAGCGTTCAATCTTGACAAGTAGCTTGGCCCAAACAGATACTGTAGATATCCAACAGCCACCATTTTACCTTTACTGCCTTGCTCACTGCTCCAGAACTATGTTACATCTAAATCATAGAATAATTTAGGTTGGAAAAGACCTCCAAGATCATTGAGTCCAACTGTTAACCTAGCACTGACAAATCCACCACAAAACCGTGTCTCTAAGCACCACATCTACACATATTTTAAATACCTCCAGGGAGGTTGATTCATCCACTTCCCTGGGCAGCCTGTTCCCTGGGCAGGCCTGCCCTTACTTCTGAAATACTTCTAGACAAAGTATACTCAAACTTTATTTACACAATTTTTTTCACTGAGGCATAAAATTTAAGGATTTTATTTTTCTACAGTGAGAGGTTAACACAGTTTATGTGGTGCATAGTTTCCAACACAAGAAAATTTCTCCCTTCTACTACACTAAGACATAGATTGTATGCCACAGTTTTCATTCTTCATCACAGTTCTACTGCTAGTTTTCTAATGAGTTTCCTTTCTCATTCAAAGTAACAAGTCCTTTCATACCAGGGGTTTCAACTCAGGTATGATTTGAATAAATTTTAGGGGAAAAAAAAATTTAAAAACTTGTTTTGGTAAGGGAACACAGATTTATACCTAGTAAGTTCTTGCTTTTAAAATGGTAGAATTGTGAAATTTGGCATACTCAGTAAGGTAGGGTTGCACAAAATGGAAATTACAACCATTCTTCACATCCATGAGGTAAAAGTAATTTTATGACAACTTTTAGTTTTTATTTGGATCACAGTCTTTTCTTTATAATAGTCATTCTACTAAATAAAACATGTTCTGCAAGTTGGTTACCTCACTCATGTTGATTAAATCATAACATCAGATGTTCCCACAGAGCTGGGTGGCAAACATTGATTAACACCAAGCTGGTAAGCATAGATTACCCAGGTGCAAGAGACTGAGGATTTAGTAGCAAATAGGTGATGTTTGCATTTCTGTAGAAAAGCTTTCTGAAAATTCAATTTCAGCTTGCATTTGATACTTGTATATACCTCCTGTGCCACCAGTGCTAGACAATACATGCAAGCAACGAGTCCATTTTAGGAAGATAACTTAGGAGGCAATTAAAGTCAGAGGAGGAAAGAAGAACATAATCCTCACAAAGTCAGTGCTCAAGTTAGCAATATCATGGATACTTATGATAAATTTCCCATTTCAGTGTCTGAGGCACCCTGCATTTTAGGTTCCTCTTGCTGGTTAAGAGAAGACCTGACTCCCTGCTTTTCTACATGGACTTTATAACAGATTCTCAAGAGTAACAACTACAGCTTTACTGCCCAGCAGCAGTGGTCCCTTACTAGAGCCCCAAGTTACCCTTCAGCCCTATTTAAGCATCATTCACCTCTGGGCTGTCTCTCCACCATCATTTCTTGTTCAGGACAACCGTGTCTTTGTTGGTTTGTCTTTGCCAAGTATTTACAAAAAGATCAGTGATGCACATCAAACTGAAGAGATACCTCGCTATCAGAGATATGCTGGCACCAAAAGGTAAGCACAATGTGTCCTTCAAACCTCCAAGTTATTCAGACCAGATTTTTGGCCAAAAGAAATCCATATCCCTGACTACATTTGGTGCAGTTTCATCTGTTAGGCATTTCTATGTTTACGCACATTTGTGTCTTGCTCTAGGAAATGAGGTTTGCGTGGTTTAGTCATAAATCACAACATGCAATTCCCCAAGTGGTCTAAGAGCAAACATAAATACTATCATTAAAATACCATTACTGCCAAACCTGAATTTTGTTCTTTCATTCTTCATCCACTGTCCTAGTTTTAAACACAGTGCAAACTTCATGGGCTTTCAAAGAAGTAAGACTTTGTACCTATGCTTATATTCAAAAGTGCAAATATAAGGAGTCAAAAATTTATAAAAACACGAGTCACAAAGGTGAGACACAGGGAGAAGGGAAAAGGGGGAACAAAATTGAATAACCTTGAGGCAACTTCTAATCTAAAGTTATAAAAATTCTTTGTAGTTTTATTGATTTCACTAGTTAAGAAAGATCCACAGTCTGTTTTCTGTAAAAGCTATATGGTACTTAATAATATATCAGACAGCAATTAAGTCAGCAAATGTGCCTACAGCATTTTACGTTAGAAACATGTTATGAGAGCTATAATGTGCCAGATGAATATAGATCTACAAACCAGTCTCACCTAACATGCTTGGTCTCACCTAATACACTTGAAATGCTCATACAGAGTAAACAATATGTTTAACAGAGGGATTTCTTAAGCCTAAACGAAAGCCTTATGAACATGTAAGATTGGGTCACATACCAAATAAACTGCCATACCCAAATAGCACTGAGATGAGAACAAATCTTCTCTTTAGCCACTATGATACACAATGAATGATATCCTCTAAATTAAGAACACTCTATTTTAACACAAAAATTACTGCACTTAACAGGGTTTTAAGCCAGTGTTCAGGTTACAAGGCAGAGGTACAGAAAGGAAGGGGAGAACTAACTCCTGCCGTTAAAACCAACAGACTCATACGTTTGTCTGTTTTGGCAGTCATTAACATAGCAGCTATTTACCAAGAGACAACAAATGTACCACCTAAGCAGAAAAATGTTTGTTTACACTGCATGACAGACATGGAAAGTTTCATTTCTCCATTTTTACAGGAATGCGCTTGCTTTTTCAGCTTTAATACCAATCTGAGAAAGCAGGTCAAAAATGCAGGATGCCCAGCATCATAATGAAAATTAACTAGCTCTTGTGCATAGATCTAGTGCATAAATGGATGTAAACTGGCTGATATCCAGAGAATCAAGAGATGATTGTAATGAAAAAAAGACTTTGAAGAGGACAAACGCAAAATAAATATGTGTAGAAAAGTCAGAAGCAAAATTTGTTGGAAAAAAATTGCCATACTGAACTTTGTAGATGAAGAAAGGTAATACTGAAAAGTACCACAGTTAGAACTTATAATTAGCACCCTAAGAAAACGTGGCCTTTTATATTTATTTCACAGTCTAATTTTACAAAGCAATTCCTAAAGTAGCATGTACATTAAAAGTATTTAGTTCATAATCAAACACTTTATTATTATTACACTCAAAGGATGTTAAGATCCCTGAAACTCCTCTAACTATTCCAAAGAGCACTTATTATTAAAACCACATATAGCTGTTTCTGATACATTGCTGCAGCACTTCACTTTGTTTCAGTTCAGTTAAAGTAATCCCAGTAGAAGAAAGCCTACACACATCAACTTAGAGAGGCGTTTGAAGTCATTAAGGAATTTCCTCATGTTCCTGCAGAGTATTTAAAACAAAACAACAAAAATCCCCATGTTTCAGTTCCAATGTCTTTAGCACTCATACAAGTATGTGCAAACAGTACAGGGAAAGACAGGAAATTATTTCTATGACAAACCCCCAAACATTCTCTAAATAAAAGTTAAGATAACAAAAAGAAAAATACTTCATGAGACTATATGTATAATCTCATGCAAGATGATTATTTACGTGCTAGCCCGTGCACTGCACAAATCAGCATGTAACAGCAATGATTTTGATTTACAAAGCAGTTCTCTGCCAGCATACACAGCGCAGATTGATTATGGGTATCTGGCAAAAACAGCCACAGATCATATCTAGATACAGCACACAGTTGCAACAGGTGAATTCACAGGGTTCCACACATGGATTTCTTTAATATCCGTCTGACAGTATGATATCAAACACTTCCCCACCAACAAATAAAAAGCTTAGTGAGCTTGTTTAATAAACAGGTAAAAAATGTATACAAAACACATCCAACTGTTTCACTATATGCTTCAGAGAGGCAGAGTAAAAACCTAATCTGATTTGTAAATCACAGTAAGGACACAGTGGCGGGAAAAAAAGAAAATGCATTACAGGCACAAATATCAACCATTTAGGCTACATAAATAATACGTTTTATTAAATACATCAATGTTATACGCTTAGGCATATCTTAATAGTAATTTTATGAACTAGGAGGAGAAAGCCTGAATCATTGAAACTATTTACCATTGGTGAAAAATTCTCAGGGAACTCTGTTTCTAGAGATCAAAGATTACATTAGACTAGAGAATTAGTGCTGGAAAAAACACAGCCACATTTTGAGAAGCTTTTACAAATTAAGATCCTCTTTCACATGCTTGGGCAGCCCAGTAAGGGCAAACAGAAGCTGGGGCTACATGTAATTACAGCTGCTTAAGGCTACAGCTCAAACACTATCACTTCAGGCATTTAAATGCTCTGCTATCTAGTGTTCAACATTAATGTTACCTCAGATTTCAATTGCTTTGGTCAGAAATACTGAGGCAAAACTCCAGAAGTACAGTATTTTTCTTGAGCTGAGGAGCTTGAGTCCCATTCCTTAGACTTGTTCTGGACATCTCATTCCTTAGACTTGTTCTGGACATCTGTGTCAGCTCGTTCAAGGAAGGGCCAGAGGTAGGTCATTTGTATTGAGAGGCACCAAGACCTCAAGAGCCATGTGGCATAAGCACGGACTCCATGATCCTTGTGGGTCCTTTCCAACTCAGCATATTCTGTGATTCTGTGACATCCCCATTTATGTGGTTTAGTTCTAAAAATTTGGGAGACGCAAAACAAAGCTGCAAAACAGTAACTAATTTACCAATTTTTGCTTCCAATGAAGGAAACAGATTAAACTTTCTACTGCCCTCAGTCAGAGGGCAACCTCAAAGAGCCCAGATGGTAAAAGCCTTTACCAAGTGGAATGAAACAGTCTAGACTTGTCTAGTGAAAGCTGCACGAGCAGTTCCCCATTCAACAGGCTGGCTTCTTGGATGTGTGATTCTCCACATGCCATGTGTGGGGAAAACTGGTACCTAATTAGACACCAGTGTTGACAGTCTCCACCAGCCAGCAGAAGGCATCTCTTCTGTAGAGACTCAGAGAAGTCTTCTCCTTAAGGGTGAATCATCAAACCCTTACATCACCTTTTTCAATGAGATGGGTTTGAGAGCTCCAAAACTTTCTGATAACTTCTATCTATTTTTTTCCAGTACATGAAATGCAGGAACAGTTGCTCTTTGGTTTTCAAGTTACCCATCAGAAATGTAGAGGTAGTTTTCCTCCTCTTCTCCTGAAGTTCTTATATATGAGCCTGGCAGCCCACAGCATGTTTGATGAGATGTTTTTATAGCCACTAATACAATAAGATATCCATTTCAGGAAGACATCATGTCACAACAGATTCTGTCATTTCTAGATGTCATCACTGATGTAAAATAGGATTTGATGGCAAAAAGTCATCATATGGTCTCACCATAGCTGCTTTATTAAAACATTTCTCAAAAATTAAGTATTTCTGAGCAAGTTGGTAGTCAATTTTGAAGACTAGTCAATGATGGACAGTTCACGTCAAAAATTATGATCCCAGAATTAAATGAATAATGCAGAAATAAACAAAACCTTCCTAATAACTGAGACTTTGGATTCCTCAGAAGTTCTGCCCATATCCTCAACAGTAATGAAGAAAAAAATCTAAAAAGGATTTGGACACGTAAACAGCAAGCTCTTTAAACTGAGGCATGGGAACTGGACAGTACAGATTTGAAAAACATCAATATTTGGACTAGGTTTGTAAGGAATTTTCTGCACAGACTGGCAGTTGTTTATGCTTTAAGTACTTCATCTCTTAACAATGTTGGAAAAAAAAGAATCACTTTCAGGGATATCTTTACAGAAGGGTAAATAATCATCTTATCTTCAGCACACAGGAATCAGGAAAAATAATTCTCTAAATTAAGAGGCGACACAGTACTGAATGAAATTTAAATCAAAAGTAAATTAATTTAAAAAAAAAAAAGAACATTCAAAAGAGGCATGACCAGCAGGTCAAAGGAGGTGATTCTACCCATCTACTCTTCTCTTGTGAGAACCTACGTAGAGTACTGTGTTCAGCTCTGGGGCTTCTGAAACAAGAAAGACATTGACCTCTTGGAGCAAGTCTAGAGAAGGGCCATGAAGATGATCAGAGGACTGGAGCACCTCTCCCATGAAGACAGGCTGAGAGAAGAGAAGGATGCAGGGACACTTTATAGCACCCTTATGGTAGATAAAGGGAGCCTGCAAAAAGAGGAAAAGATGGAGAGGGACTTTTAGAAAGTGAATGAAGTGATAGGATGAGAGGCAATGGTTTGAAACTGAGAGTAGGTTTAGATTAGATACTAGAAAGAAATTCTTTACTATGAGAGTGGTGAGACACCAGAACATGTTGTCCAGAGAAGCTGTGGATGCCCCATCCCTGGAACTATTTAAAGCCAGCTTGGAAGGAGCTTTAAGCAGCCTGGTCTAGTGGAAGGTGTCCCTGTCTAAGGCATGCAGTTTGGAACTAAATGATCTTTAAGGTCCCTTCCAACACATACCATTGTACAATTCTATGATACTTATTTGAATTTATGTGCAAATTACTGTTAATTTAGTAAGGAAAAAAATTGAAATGTATTCAAGCCACTAGGCTTCCATTTCCTGATAAAATTTCAGGAAATAAAATAAATCCTGTAAGAGTGCTTTTTTTTTTTTTCCCTCTGTAATTTAATTATCATGAAAAATAGAATAGTCATCAAATTTCATCACCTTTACTAAATTTTTGCCACAAGAGAATGACACTAAAAATTAACAATAAAGCAAATCTAAATGAATTTCAGAAATATGGTTTTTTTCAGCTAATCTCTTCCTCTAACTGCCTTTTTTAATCGACAAGTTTCATCACGTAAAATGAAGCTCTAAAAAATTTTCTCCACTCTTCTGTAGGAAAAGCTGGTGAGACTTCAGTTGGACACTATGACAACTTAAAAGCAATTTGCTGAGTTGATTCAAATCAGTTTCTTGTCTGAATTCCTTTTCATTGAACACACATTTGCTTGGTGAAATGAGCAATATGCTTTTCCCAAGCATTACATTTCCTCATCTAAACTTTACAATTATTCCTCTCTGATTTGCAGTTGACACATATCCCAAATTTTTGGTTGCTGTTTTGAGGAACTTAATTGCATCTGCTAGATCTTGTATACATTTGCCACCAGCCCCTTGTCATTGCTGGAGGACAGTGCCACAGTTCCTGACTGCATTCAGCACCTCACATTTCAGGCGTCCCACCTGCCTCAGTACGCAGGTGCCACTTGCTTTAGGGAGACAGATGCAGATGTAGCAGGGAACATCTGAATGTAGGCAAAATCAGCAATGGTCTGTCTCCAGGATTTCAGGTTCTTCCTGTTGTTGATTTACATCTACAGACATTCATCTAACATACATTTCTCTTTTTCTTTTTTTCTCTTTTACTACAATTTCTTTCCACAATGCTTGGCAAATGGCTGAATTCTCACACAGCTCTTAACCACGCATACCTTAGGAACTAGAGATACACTTCTACTGCAGCTCACTGATGTGGTATTTATTCTAAGCACTAAACACCAGAAAAATTACATTCCAGGAACATTTCAGGAAATCCCTAACCCAGTCTACAAAAACTAGTCTCAGAATACAAAAGTTACTGATTCTCCACAGTGTTCTACTTAGAAGCTTTAAAGTTTTTCTCTATTTTACACAATTACTGCACAATTTTTGCACTTTCTCAGTGCATCAACAAAGGCAATAAATTCCTTAAAAATGAAGGTCAAAATAATAATGGATGGATCCAAAAAAAGAGTTGATTGAGGAAACTAACACTAGCAGCCAGTTTTAGGGGTGTTTCCTGCACAGTATCTCTGTGTTTTCAAGTTGCTATTTTTTTTGTAACAGCTACCAAATCTAAGAGACAGAGCATTACCATCCCACATTTAGAGAGGTTTAGCAATTCCTTTGGTACCTGAGAAGTTAAGAAAAATGAGGGGTTTTTATCCACTTGTTATTCAAGGTTGCATAACAAAATCAGTGGTGATTACTTTGTCTCCCCTCCTCTCTCTTTTTACATAGTCTCTCATTCAAGTATCTACTGCTGAAAGAGCACGTCTAGTGCCGAATCCAGAACTACCACTGTTGAAGTGCAGGACTAAGAAAAACCCATCTACTCCAGCTCTTCCACTTAAGCGGAATGCTAATCCATCCCTGTCAATTTGTTTAGTCTTAGTCTTCACTAAGTTTCAGTCTTTCCTCGTAGCTCATGTTTTCTGATGTTTTCTTTAGGGAAGCTCCTCTCTGGACTCTTATCAATTGGCCTACATTTCTGAAAACACGATTTTCAGTTGAGACTTCAGAGTCACCACCAGAAGAGGAGGAATAGTCAGTTTCTTGTCTCACTTTTTTGTGTCGTGTTTATTTATCACGTTTTAAAATGTAGCATAAGCCCCAGATCCTTTTTGCAAACGTATGTAATTTCATACTACTGTTATTACTGGGAAAACTAAGTATTCTGCACCTCCTATTTCTTATTTTGTACTCTCCTGCATTTTAAGCAGAAAACTTTGTGTCTGTATTTCAGATTCATCTTCTGATTTCAGATCACTGCTCTGATTTGTCTAGACCCCACTAATTTTGTTTTCCCAAGAATTGCAATTTCTTCCAAATAAAGTTATCACATCTGATAGCGCCTGCTCTGTACCATCAGCTCAAATCAATGAAAGCAACAGAGAGTTCAGAATGCTGCTGAGTACGACCTCACCTAACATCCTCTCTTGTGTTGATAGCGTAATCACAAAAAGCTATATTTTTTCCAACCAGAGTACACTACAATACATATTTCCTTTATTTGGTTGGGAGAACACTGCCTCTTAGGAGAGTATTTAAAGCCTTGTTAAATTCACAGTGGTATTTCACAATGGCTTTACTTTAGACATTGTGACAATGCATTAGACATACATGATATTCTGGCCAAAGGAAAAAAAAAAAAACCAGATCTGTCAAAAAAGTTATATCAAACTAATGTAATATATTTTTACTATTATCTTACAAATTAAAAAAAATTGTTCCCACAGTCATCTGTTAGACACAATTGCACCAATCTCCCTCTCTTTCCTCACATTTCGTGCTGCTACTGCTGCTTCTTTGAGGAAAAAGAAAAAAAATTGACTTTTGACTTAATTCAGTTAATTCAGTTCTTCAGTCCATCCACGCTCCATGTATCCCCCTTATTACTCACAACCATTCTGGCCTTAATGAAATTAAGTGATAGCAGCCAAATCTCATCTCTCATTCAGCCTTTTTTGTTAAAGCCATATTGAAAATAAAAATCCATTGTGTTGGCATTCTTTCCTTCATGTTTGTCCTTTCTTGGCTTTCTTCAAGAAAAGTTTCAAGTTGTGAAACCTACTGTGATTTTTTATTTTCTTACACTACAAATTTGAACTACTATAGTCACGTGCCAATCTTGTTCACTTTTTGTATAACTGCTATTGCAATGCCCCTATACTTCAAAAGAGATTTTCGTATAACCAACTATAATATTTGTTTCTATATTCTACATTGGTTGGTGCAATAAGACAAATATTCAAAGAGTTCTACCAGATTACCAGTAAAGAATATATCCAGACTACCAGACTATCCTTGTTTCCCTTCTGTCACATATTACTTCATTAAGTGGAAAATTCACC
Source organism: Pipra filicauda (assembly GCF_003945595.2). Lineage (NCBI taxonomy): Eukaryota > Metazoa > Chordata > Aves > Passeriformes > Pipridae > Pipra > Pipra filicauda. The sequence goes on along the minus strand of NW_024104665.1, from coordinate 1,793,792 downwards.
TTCTTGCTTCTGTGAATGGAACAAAATAGTAACCTAATTTCTGAAGTAGTACAGTCTGTGCACTTGCACAAGGAGCAGCTTCAATTACTAGAGGCAATTACCAGTCCAGCTATTTGTAAAGCACATCCTTTTATCTCATCAGCTGAAGTGAAGTAATGTTTACAGCCTTACCAAAGTTTACATGTTGGTGCAAGTGCTACTTTGCCTTGCTACAGAATGGACTTTGAAAACAGGAAAATAAACATAATAAAGGAGAATCTTTGAGGGGAAAACCTGAGAATTCCACAAAACCCATTTTTTTAGAGAAGATTAAGAACTGCTTTCATTCATTTGTAATCTTTGACTGGTTCTCTTAAAGTCATTTACATATTAGTGCTCACAGGATATCTAAACTTTAAGTTATCAGTACTTTACACAAGTGTGACTAAATACAAATGTTTGCAATATCAGCTTAAAAACCTTCTGGTGATAAAGACAGTAAGAGAAAAGAACAAAGATATTTGCATTTCTGGACACGACATGAAAACTTTCAACATCAAAATGATAAATTTTTTTGCATATTGAACTTTGGTTTCTGGTAAACCAAGGAAGTAATTTATTTTAATCTTCTCCTTTGACAAAAATATGAATCTATGCATACCCCTAGTTTTTAAATCCCACCTCAATCTCTAACTACTGTGTAAACATAAATGTGAATTTAAAATGGCTTATGATGAAAGTGACAGCTACAGGTCTGTAAACCTCACACAAGGAAAAGAGCTAGTATTTAGGCACATATTAGTATTAGGGTATGTAGAGAGAAGTTACAAAGCACAGCCTTCATTCCAGTGTCCGCTAACTCTCTCTATTCAGAGAAAAGCTGTCATAGTTTCTATAAAGAGAATGCCTGCTTTGGAAACCTCCTGAAGCTGACTGCAAGGGTTATCACACAGCTGATAAAATGAAAAATTCAATAAATTATCATTTAAGAGTACCTGTCAACTTAAATTTCCAAAAGACATTTAACAAGATTTTATACAAAGTCTTTTGAAGCAATTAAACAGACAAGGTGTAGGAGTACAAGACTGACTACAGAAAAGAAACAGCGCAGAAGAATTAGAGGACTGTGTTGTAGGGACTGTGCTCTTTAACATACTCTTAGGTGACCTGGAAAAGGAAGTAAGCAATGAGGTGAACAAATTTGCTGATCAAACAAAGGTATTCAAATAGGTAAGGAGGAATGAAAAACTGAGTAACTGCAGAAGGACCTTAAGGTGTCTGGACAATAAAATGGCACTAGAACTGTAAAATAAAGTGTTTTGCATGAAATAAAACAATCCACATATTAACTATCAGATAGGCTCCCAAACGCTGGGGTTATAGTAGATATTTTGACATTGACATCAACTCGATACTTACAACAGCAATCAAAATGGAGAATGAAATGTTTTACAGAATCACAAAATCATTAGGGTTGGAAGACAACTCTGGAGAATATCTAGTCCAACTTCCCAGCCAAGGCAGGGTCACTTAGAGCAGGTTACACAGGAATTCATCCAGCTGGATTTTGAATGTCTCCAGAGAGAAGATTCCTTGACCTCCCTGGGCAGCCTGTTCCAATGCTCTGCCACCCTCAATGTAAAGAAGTTCTTCCCCATGTTGATGTTGAAATTCTTGTGTTTTAGAAAACTTAGAACATTTGACAGAGGAAGAGAGGAAAAATACTTAAAATCTCATTTTCATGGTATTGCGTAGATGGACAGTTTGCCCACAGCTGGCATAAGGAGCATTCAGTCAAATCTCACAATGTAGAACTACTGGAAAAGGTTCAGAGAAGGATAACAAGATTGAAACTGGTTCCACAGAGAAAGAAACAAGTAGCCTTGGCTTCTGCAGCTTGGAGCAGGTGTAACTAACAGGGAGATACAATAGAAGGCCATAAAATCATTAGTGTTATGAGAAGGCTGAAAAAAGTACTAAGAATTTACTTTTAGTCTAATATATAAACTGGGATGTGTCAAATGAAGCCAAACAAGTATCAGACTGAAAAACACAAGTGGTTGTATAGGCAAGAAGTGACAGACCTCAGTAATTCCCTGCCAAAAGCTGCTGTGTCCACAGTTTACATAGATTAAATGACAGGCTGCACAGATTCATGGAAAAGATGACCATGGATTTACTAATCAGATAAACCAGATCAGTTTTAGAAAAAAAAACCAAAGAAACCCAAAAAAACTAAAACTGAAGTTGAAGGCTTAAAGAGTATTTTAGAAAGAAATATTATACACTTGCCTTGCCCTAATTTTCCAGGGAATCCATTTCTAGGAACTGTAGGTTACAAGGAACCGGGACAGGTGGCTCTCTGGTCTGAATAATTATATTTTCAGATAGAGGAAAAAACTTTAGAATTATTTGTGCTAGAATAGAACCACATCATCATTTCACATATCATGTCCTGACAAATACTTAGCAGAGGCACCAAAGGACGATTAGTTAGTCTAATAAATATCAGATACCTTTGTTACAATATCTAAGCTAGTTCATCATTTTTGGTAAGTTACAATATCTAAGCTAGTTCATCATTTGTTATTTTGGCAGACAAATAGACATGGCACGTACTTCTACTAATTCACCATGCAAGGTGACCTCAGTGCAGGTGATACTGGGAATAGGAAACGGACTTCAAAAGTATAACAGCACAAGTTTTTGCCCTCTTGAGACAATGTAGTCCATTTTCATGACCCCCTCTCTCGCTTACAGTACTTTAAGCTGGGGCTAGGGGAAGAAGGGTAGAAGGGAAAAGGAAAATTGATGAATAGAGATCAAAGTTCACTTGATGCCATGTGTTTTGGTCCTCTGTGCCACCATTCGCAAAGAGATGGTACACTGTAGAGAGATTCTTTCAAAGGCATTGGTACATTTTGTGCCTTTTTGCCTTTTTCCTGTAAAGTATGTATGGCTACTCCACGCTCTTTCCATTCATCAGTGGGTTTGTTCAGTTGCAGTGGGTATGTTCAGTGGGTATGTTTGGACCTGTAAAACAAGGTATACAGGCCCAGAGCTGTGTATGCATTAGAGACATATTTAGTTTCCAATAAACAGGATGTTGGAGTAACTTTCTGATGCCAACCAGGTTTCTACCCTTCTCAGAACAGCAAAGCTCTGCTTCTGCTACTGTGTAGGTTTTACCTTCAAAAGAAGAAAAAAAAAAAAAAGGAAAGAAAAAGAAAAAAGAGACAAAGCTACAAACGGACATATCTGTGCATGCACAACTTTTGAAAAACTAAAGTCAGTTTCTATTTCTAGAGCACACTTCAGCAGTACCTAGATATAAAGCTACTAGTTCATGCAAGGGAAAAAAAACCAAAACCAAATCACAATGAACCATTCTACAACTTTAGTGAAACACTTATTCCATCAGTCAGCCCTGCAGAAGAAGCATTTCAGAAACCACATCCTCACATTACAGCCTCACTCAAATCTCTACCCATTCAGGAAGAATCAGCTCACGTGAAAAGAAAAGAATTTAGGTCAACGTGGCCCTTGTACTATATGTTTCTTCAGCTGGAGCATGGAAATAGCATTTCTCTCTTTTTAACACTTGAAACACACATCTGTTTGTAAGTTACACACCAGACTATATGCCTTTTCCTTCCAGACTCTCCTAAGCTTTCCCTTTTATATGCTCTAGGCAATTTTAAATTTCTAATAAGCTGCTGAGAGCTGCACAGTACAAAAACATGTAAAAACCTTTAAAAGCTTCACCGAGGTACTGCACGTGGAGGCAGAGCTGGAGGGCAAATTATCTGATTAGTTTAAACTTCAGACAGTAGGTACAGTTCATTTAAAAGGCACAGCAGAAAACTGCAATGAGGTATCAGAACAGATGGTTACAGTTGAAACAGGACCAAAAGCAAATAATCAAACTCATTCAGATTCTGCATTCCTGTAGCAGATTCAAAACTGTATACGTGTGGGAATTCCCAAATTTTGCATCTCCAATCCACATGCAAATCTGTATTTACAGATTTGTGGCACTGAGATGTGGGAGATAACATTGAACTGCCTACGGATGCCAAGTGGGTAAGAGGTCATCAAAATGCCCATAAGCCAACCATGCTCTGATGGTATTTTTCTGCACTCTGTAAATCCAGTTCAAGAGAAGAACATTTCTCTGTTCTGAACACTTCCCTCTGTTCAGGGAAGTGCTGGTAGCGTAACTACCATGCATGTTAGAAAAGTGGATATTTCCTCTCTTAAGAGTCCCAAACACTCATACTACAAATTTTTAAAGGATTTCGTAGGCAACAATAAGCTAAAGGCATTCTCCAACTTCTAACCAAAATGCTCCAGGACACTGCTAAATTGTAGGTGGCAAAATTGGGCTCTTCAGAGTTGCTTTAGATCATTTTCAGACTAAACCAGATCTTACAGTTGCTAAACTGCTTATTATTCCTGAAAAAGCCTTCCTGTAAAAAAAAATAATCAAAAACAAACAAACAAACAAACAAAAAAATTGAAAGAATCCTTTAATGAGAAAATATGACAAAGAAAATCTGCTCTTGAGTTGACATTTATTAGGACAAGTTTCAACTAGGAGGAGAATTTAAAAGCTGAGTTAAAAAATAAATGGTGGGTGGAGCAGGTTACAATGGAGGTGTTGGCACAAAGTTATCCAAGGAATTATGAACACAATGCTAAAATAATAGGATCCCTTGAATGGGAAGCCACAACCTCTGAATTTGAAAGACTTAGGTTTACTTTCATGTGAAGACTTGTTGATAAGTGTTAAATGAAAACATCAGAGCACTTTCCATATTTCATAATGCGCTGCAATCTTGAATACAAACACAGAGACAAAAAAATAAACAGCATTAAACAAACTAAAAGTTCTGAGACTAATGGTTTAAAAAGATGGCAGACAAGGCAATCCTATTCCTGCACAAATGACTGATCATGACATGCTCTGAGGCTGCACTAAAATGACTTAAAAAAACTTTTTTCTTTCCATCCATGCTGAAATGCTTGAATTCATGTGCTTTTGTTAATTGCTCTTAAGAGTAATTTTATTCCAGTAAAACTAAAGGTCATTCTTGAGACTGATTATGTTCCAAGAATGTGTTACAAAAACTTCAGAAAGAGAGAAATATGGAAAATACGCATATATTTATAATATGCTTCTATGGTATATTTCCAGAAACATCCTCTGCCTTTTGAAAAAACTAACTCTGTTGTCTTTGGGATTTTAGGGAGGAAAGAAAGAAGGGTTGGCTGAATGGGTTTGTTTTTCTATATTCACTTTGAAGATCTTGAGACTTCTAGCTTTAACAATTTATTTTGACAGGGTAGAAAAAAAAACACTATATGATGAAATAAGTGAGAAGTCTTAGAAAATTCTAAAATATCCTATCATTTAAATAACAGATTTTTTTTGAAATGTGATTTATATAAAAGGCAAGAAAGCAAGTCCTCTAAAAGCAAATGCTGATACAACTCTAAGTTTCATGTTTACTCTATTGCACAGCTCTTTTTATCATTATAGCCTCTGCAGTACCACATTTAAACATGTTCTGTTGCAGCTTTTTTCTCTGTAAAACATATGCTGCTTGGCATAAAGTTTTACAATGGTCACTAAGGGAGGAATAACTCCACTAAAGCCATAAGAAATACAACATAAAACTGATTCAGTTTAAACTGCTTATACACTTCCCCTGGCACAGCTTTCAATCTTCAAAAAACAAAAGATAACATGGTTTTCAGAGTTCCTTGCTCAATGTGACAAAGGGAACAGTAACCAGAGTCCAGAATGCACCTCTGAAATTACTATACTGATGTTCATGATGCTGTTGCATCCTGGAGTTCCTCAGTTTCTGCAATGAAACCAGCTAAAACAAGACAGGATTTAACACTAATCCTGCTTTCAGGGGGCCTGGCCACCTCCCACAGCAAGGTTTTCCAGTTCACCTCATTACACTTCTAATTAGGCCCTGCAAAGCTCTGAATGGGAATTGAGGCAGCTTCAGTGCTTTCTGCTGACAAGATAACATGGGAACAACTGTAGTGGAGAGCAAAGTGGTAACAGGACACACACACGCTGAGGGCAGAACTGACTGGGGTTGGAACTGAATGAACTTTAAGGTCCCTTTTGACCTAAACCATTCTGTGATTCTGTGATTGCAGATAGCTAGAAGTCTAGCTACTGATGCCTAATCCTTCAAAGAGACAGAAACTGTCGGAGAAAAAAAAAGAAAAACAGGAACATGTCAAGAATACATGCTTTTCAAAAAAAGAAAAATAATTACTTTATATTTCAGCATAGAGAGCAGTACTTTCAGACTTTCTTCTGTTAAGCCAACCTCATATCATCTGTCTGCATAAAAAATGCCTCTAGAAGCAAGTAAAAAAAGGATTAATACAAGAAAAAAAAACAAAACAAAGAATTTCTAGTCAAATGCCATGCAGATGCAAGCTGCTAGAAAGCACTACATATCCAAACCAGGGGGAATTCTCTGATCTGTTACTAAACCAGTGTAAAAACCAGAAGGTATATAATTACTGTTGTGACACATAGAATATTCCTCATGAAGAAATAGGAACAAAATATTTTAAATTCTAAGACACTTAAAATCACAGAACCCTTTAGGTTAAAAAAGACCTTTAGGATAATCAAGCCCAGTCACTAACCCAACACTGATGAGTCTGCCACTAAACCATGTCCCTAGGTGCCACATCTACAGGTCTTAAATCCCTCCAGGGATGATGATTCCACCGCTTCCCTGTGCTGCCAGTTCCAGCACTTGACAACTCTTTTGGTGAAGAATTTTTTCCTAATATCCAACCTAAACTTCCCCTGATGCAACTTGAGGCCATTTCCTCTTGTCCTATCACTTCTTACTCGGCAGGAGAAGAGACCAGCCCACACCTTGCTACAAACTCATTTCAGGCAGTAGCGGAGAGCAACAAGATTCCCCCTGAGCCCAATTTTCTGCAAGCTAAACAATCCCAGCCCTCAGCCACTCTTCCTCATAAGACTTGTGCTCCAGGCCCTTCACCAGCTCAGGTGCCCTTCTCTGGACACACTACAGCAACTCAATGTCCTTTTTTATGGTGAGGGGCGTAAAACTGAACACAGGATTTGAGGTGTGGCCTCACCAGTGCCAAGTACAGAGGGATGATCACTGCCCTGTCCTGCTGGCCACACTTCTAGCATCCAAGTATGGACAGCTTAAGCTGTTTTGCTCCTAGAAGCTCAGTAGTACAGGAAATTGAGTCATGTTTTGAGGATACATGCTAAACAAAGTGTGCACTTCATTTAAAATCTGCAGCATTCCAAGCAGCTTTTCCAGCAGCATACAATACGACCCTTTTTTTTCAAAAGATCCCAGACAATCCAGAGTCATTGCCACTGTACATAAGGAGGAGCTTCTGCACTTATTTTACCTTTCTGTTGAAACAGTTGACTTTCTCCAAAGCAATTTTCCCACCAATTGATGTTCCTGGAGAAAAATCGTCTTCAGGTTTCCTACCAGAGAACACCTACAAATCAGCTCGTTACCATCTCTACTGCACCCACAGAAAACATAATGAACCTTTTTGCAGAAAAGCTGGAATAAGAAATTCCTTGCCCTCTAGCTTTCTTTTACCATAATACGCTGGTCTGCAAGAGGTGTAGTAACAGCCTGTCCTGGCTTTTCACTAACTAACTCTCCTATATGGGTAGGAATTTCATGGAATTTCTTACAGTAAATCTCAAAGTAGAACAGAAAGCTACCATTCAATTACTATTTCAATCCGTATTTCAATATTCTGTGCTCTCCCACAGAGGCTTTACTTTTGCTATTTTGTTTTCCACTTGCTGAAGACATTTGGGAAGACAAATTTCTTCACATTTTCCAGTGAAGGAAAAAAAAAAGCCAACCTGTTATTCACTGAGTCCATCCCTCCTAAGAGAAACAGCATCAAAACAGAGATGAGGCATTTGGGTGACATGTTACGAAGGTGTGATGGTTGAGAGGATTGTAGTGTCAGAATATTCCTGACAACCTGCCTTTGCATGGGAATAGTTTATGACTGCTGTGAGAAACAGTATAGTAGGGACATTGTAAAAAGTGATCCAGAGATGTGTTGCTTACACAGTATCTATGTTATAAAATGTCAGAAGTTTAGAAACCTTATGTTCGAAGATTCGGAAAATGAAGAAAACATAGATTTTGGGGGAAAGGGCCTCAGACAGGAGAGCAGTTCAACAACAGAGTGATTACTTGTGTCAAGCTTTGTTTACATACACGTTATCACATGCAACTGGGACTACACACATATAATTTTCTGCATCAGACTACATGTACACCCAGGAAGTTGAGATTATAGGAAGCAACTCTCCCAAGTTTTTCCAGTTCCCTTTCTTCTTTCCCTTGTTTACCTTCCCCCTTCCATTTTCCAAATGCCACAGAAAATGTCCACCAGCAGACACAAATCATTCCCTAACATTTTGACAAAATTATACAAAGAATGCCTGTGGTAGCAGAGCATTTCAATCCATCACTAGCACCCACCTCTTTTTCACTTTTCCAGTAAAAATTGGTATCAATAACTCTCACTTTTCTCATGTTTTTCTCTATTTATTGTCTTACTTTACAACGAGATGTTCTTCAGTATCAGAGGACATTGTAAAAATGCTTGCACCAACAAGTCACTGTTCCCTTTAAAGAATTCAACAGAAGCCAACAGAAATAGAATGTAATTCACTCCATCCACAGCAACACAGTTTAAGTCATTTGGAAGACTGTCAAAATAGGAAATTCTGGAATTTATCTTCTTTTGAAAATCCTGTGATTTTAGTTGTGTAGAGCAACAGGAGTATTCCTCTTCATAGTTTTCAGGTAATTGGATGATATTTAAAACTTCACCTGTGTTGGCTTTTATGCTTTTATAACAACTATTATAAATAACAGTTCTTAGTTTTGCTTTCAAGTCAGAGCAAAAGACTGGAGTGTACCAAGCCATGACATCAAGTCAAATTCTTTCCATCACCAATGGTTCCTTCAGCATTAAACCATTTAAAAAAAGGACAAAGACATCCTTTTTTTGTGTTCAGTTTCTTCTTTTTCAGAAAATTACTACAACCCCTAAACTTTTTGTGTAAAAATGCATATGGTAAAGATTCTCCATCTTAATTATGAATAGGCAAGGCAAAAACATGAATTCTAGCAAAGATAAGAGGATGACCCAAGCATTGCTCAGCAAATATTCATGTATTACTTCACACATTTTATGATTTCTTTGTTTGTTTCTCTGTCAGCTGTGTTGATGCAGTCATGGTGCACAGGCACTTAAACCAGCAGCCCCAGACCCTACTTTGCCTAGACAACCATTTCCAACAGTACGACACAGGATCTGCATTATCAAGACTCAACCTGCTGCTGAAGGGAATTACTTAGGTTCCCATACCCCTTTGGCTTCAGCCACTTAGATTAGCTGAAGGTCCTGAATTTTAACAGAGCTCACCTACTTCTTGTACCCAGATGCCTTCTGAAACAGTACCAAAAGTTAGCTACTGTCAATCTCCTCGTTTTCTCAGGTTTTACCCCTTAGGAGCCACAGCTCATCATAACCCCCCTACGCTCAGTACAGCTGGCTAGTGCCAGACTGTGTCAGACAGCGACAACATGTCACATCTCATGACTCTGAAGCTCTCTGAAATCAAGTGAGGCAAAGGAACAGCACACTATATGGGCCAGCATGCTTAAGTTTATATCAGAGATCTTTTTTTAATGGGTCAGTAAGCATCAGATTTGATAGTATGACTGGATCCATTGCTTCATACTAAAAACAATTATGAATTTGTTGACTGCATCTCTCAACTATCAGGCTTAACAAACAAACATTAATAATCAATGTGGATGGAGATTACGATGATAGCTTTCTATGTTATCTTTTGCTCTTTCCTTCTCTCTCCTTTTTCTCATTTTAAAAGCTGTCAATTTAATGAGCCAAAATGAAGTAAATGGTCACAGACATGGAAATCTGAGCCGTAACGGCACACTCAGCAGAGACTTGATTACTGGCAAACAAAGATCTGTCCACTCAACATCTGGCTCATTTTGATCCTTTGAGTTTAGCTGCCAAATGACTATGTCATTTGGATTCAAAAGATGGAGGCATGAGGGAGACCTGATATCATCATCCCAAATGGTCTGGGTCTTGTCCTGTGCTTAAAGCAGGCTTTTAAGATCAGCAAGAGTGAAAGAAGCTGTGCTGTTCCAGGGAAAATCTGACTTCATACAAAGTTCCACAAGCCAAAAGTTGGAACTATAAGTGGTATACTGGGAGGCAGAATAAAACCTTTATGCATGGTACACTCAAAAGCGTGTTATAAATTTCTATAAATGTCCATATCAACAGTGCTGACCACTTCTATCCCTGTATTGCCATGGGTGCAACTTTCAGCTTTAAGCCTGTTACAATAAATCTGTCTACTCAGAAAGTTATTTTAAAGCCCTTTTGATTAAACACTCTCAAAAAGTTTAGGTTTAGAAAATATTCTCCACCCCATTATATTTTTCTTTGTTAATTATTAACTGAGGCACAATACCTGAAAAAGTTGTGGCTGTTACTCAATGTACATATTTCTATGATTTGAAGAATGTCATGGAGTAGACTTATACTTGCTTTTACAGAAAAGAGGGTACCCCCCTTTTTACACTTTGTATTACACAGGGCAAATATTGGATTCCTTCTGAAGGACATTCCAAAAATGGCAGGAGGCTGCCAGAACACTGGTGGAATGGTCCCCAGCAAAGGTAAGGAACTTTCTAAAGCCATTGCACTCATGCAGATTTAAACCTACTTACCAAGTACAACTAAGGTTCCATAAATATCCACAATAGAACAAATGCATTATGTTCCAAAGTCTTGCTCTTGCTTAATGGGCAGGATTTCACAGCAGTTAAATCCTTATACAACTTTCTCCAAATGGCCCATTTACATGGCTCCTAAGCACGAGGGGGAGTTTGGCCACAGGGAAATTATAGCACAAGAGAAGCTGCAACAACAGATCTCTGGCTTTTGGAGGAGGACAAATTAAGTAGCACATACACACCAACTCTATTGTTCTCGTAGGAAAGTATCACAGGGAGCATTTGCTGTACCAGACATCAAACTCAAGCGACCAGAAAAAAAGCTGACAGCTTTTGGTCAACTTCTGAGGACTTCTCAGCAGCTTCAAACAGCAATAAAAAGCACAGCAATTACCAGTCTGCTGTGGCCACATGTCAGTACCCAAGTGCCTTGACACAGAGCCTGCAAGCATCAATGAAGATTTCAGTCTCACAAACTGTTAGTCTCCTGCTGACAGGTACCAAAAGGGAACACCTGCAAGTCCAAGGATGCAAGAGCAGCTGTGGAGCTGCAGGATGGAAGCCCCTGTCCCGGCCATGCCGCTCCAGGATGGCCGGCTGCTGCCTCAGGCTGCACACTCTCAGTTGGTCCACAGTCATCTGCCACCCTCAGCTCTGACACCAGACTTCAAAACCTCTCCCCACAACACAGCTCTTTTGTTGCCTGTGCACAGCTCAATGGCTTACACTGCCTTTTCAAGTGCAGACTGCTGAGTCAGATGGATCAGTTAGGTTGTTGACTCCTCCATCATAAGGGTGGGAATAAAACCAACTTGCTTCCTATTAGTTTGCAAAATCACGCTTTCAGTAGGTTTTCTGAATTACCCATAACTTCAGCCATATGCCTGCCGGACAATTCAAATGCTCTGTTTTAAAAGAATTCAACATTTTTCAAATATGGTCATCAGGTAGTAAAAACAACATTTGTAAAAGCAGTTTGTGGTCAGTTGGTTTTACAGACTCAAAAATCATTATAAGAACCACTTTACAATCCTATTAAAAAAGGTCTGAATAGAATATATAAGTGATACTGACATCTTCAGACTTCAGTGCAATTAATTCCTATTTAAATTTCTTAAATTTCTTATTAAGCCACAAGTCATTTTAAAGAAGCCCATTTCAAACATGAAGCCACTCACTCATACGAAAAAAATCAAATCAAACCAAAAAGCAGTAAGCATGGAGATGAGGATGTTACTCAAGAATTAGACTTGGTTTAAAAGGTCTAGGCTTAACTATGATTAGTTATTATTTCTCCCACTGAAAGTGTTTTAGAAAATTGTCAGCAACAGAAGTCTTTATTTTCTCAATAAACAACTTCATTACAACAATAGCTATAAAAATAGGCTATTTTTTATTTTACATTGTCTACAGAAGTTATAGACAAAATAAAACATGGTCTCTCTATGGTCCAATGCTATACAAAGAGTAACAATAAATAACAAATGACCAAATCTTACAAAAGACAAATGATCAGATACTTTGATGAAAACTTTTAACTTCTGAGTTGCAAAAAATAAATTTGAGGTAGGTATTTGTTTATGTCAGAGTGTAGTGGTTTGAACCTTGTTTTCCCCAGAGGCTAAGAGAAGTGGTAGACCCCAAGAGGTGGAAACCCCTGGAAGTTTTGAAATTCTGCCCAATGGACGCTCCTGCAGAAATGTAAACATATCACAACCAGACCGGAAAAGAAGAGTTGTAGTGTGGTTGTTGTGGGAGAGGTGGCCATGTTGTAGAGCCACGAGAAAGGGGCTCTGAGCCCCTTGGGGCCTCTGGCCCCCTCCCAGCCCCTGGCTGGGGGGTTGCAGGGACCTGGAACAGCATAAAGCTGGGCTAGGTGCCTGTAGTTATGCCGGGAGATGTTTTCTCCATGGGCACAGAGCAGCAGCCGACACTGACCAGAGAAACGGTGGCAGAGAGCCAGAGATAAGACCTGAACTGAAGGAGCAGCAGAAGCAACATGCAGCACCAAAGAAAGGACTCCTGGAAGGAGAGCCGAGGAAAGGAGAGCCAGCAGCTGAGAGCTACAGAGTTCTTGGGGGTAAGACTGATACCACACTCCCCCAAAACTCCCTTGAGACCCCTCTTGGAGAAGAGGGACATGGACTCCTATTTTGGAGAGCAGTTTTGGACATGCAGCACCGGAGAGAGAGGAGCTGAGAAGCTCAGAGCGTCCCGGAGCTGGACCGGGACGGCCAGATGGAATGCGGGGGGAGTTGACCTTGGCTCTCCCCCCTTGCACTGCTGCCACGGTGGCAGCCTGAGAGACAGGGCACAGAGGCCCTGCAAGAGATACCAGACCGTCACGAAGACCCCCCTGTGTCTTCGTGATATGACGTGGTGAAACGACCTTGTCTGGGGTTACGAAGCCCACGGAAGACCCCTCGGTTGTGAGGCGATGGGGCCGAGAGAGAGGCTTGGATACCTCCCTCGTGGAGTGCTGGCAGAAAGCCAGCTATCAGCTGCTGCATGCATGAGATGAGGAGAAACCTGCTGCATTAGAAGATCCTGCTGCTTAAGGACTGGAAGGGATCTGTCCTTCTTTCCCTCCTGGACTTTTATTTGGAGGGGAGAAGAGATCTGATCCATTGTAAATACTATATGTCATGGTAGAGATAGTTTGTGATCATGTGTATAATGTGATATGGTATTTATTTGTACAGTCATTGTAATATATTCCCTTTTCCCCACTTTGAGTCTGGTGTGTTTTGTCTGGAAAAACCCATCTCACATTAGGTTGAGATGTGGGAGGGGGAATGGAGCTCGGGAATTGGATTTTGGGGCTATCTCAAACCATGACACAGAGAATAAAAAAAACTATTTCAATTTTAATTATTTTAAATTAGTATCTTGAGATCCACTGTCTTGTGGTAATGAAATTAAAGGTTACTCTCAGGTAAGTATTCAAATTATTGTTCATTAGTAAGTAATTCTCAGTTCATCTTATTGACAATTTTGAGTGTTTCCTATGAATCACAACACTTTTATGAGAATTAGACATATTGCTAGTTCAATGGCCAGAACACTGCAAAATGAGAGTCTCCAATTCTAATTTACTTTAGCCTGACCGGTGAGAGATTTTCAATTAAAAAGAAGTCAGAAGTGTTGGGTCCATCCAAACACCTGTGGTACAAATATCCATGGGCATTATTCCAAGCAAGTCCTCAGTAACAATCCCAAAACCGCCACAGGCTCCTTTAATCATTGATTAAAAAAAAAAAAAAAGGAAAAGGAAAGAAAAGAAAATCCACCAAAACTTATGACCTTCTGCATGGAAAAAAAAAAACACCTAAACCAGTGACTTTAAGCAAAATGACAAATCGAAAACATTGCTATTTCTAGGATCCTGGAAACTGGCACAAATCTGTGGACAGGACATACACATATAGTCCAAGGAAGGGGTTACTTCACCATAGTCCACAGAGGGGAAGGAAAATACAAGATGTAAAACTGCAGCCTGAGTTCAAAGACAATTCTGTAATTTAGACAGCTTATCACTTTCTTTCTCAGTCTCAGCCAGGCATCACAGAATGTTGCTCACTAGATACTCTGCTGAAATTCCAAATCCAGTCCATGCTTAGAGAAAGACCAAAAAAAGCTCACCAGACTAAAAAAATGGGAATAAAATTCAGACCAAACATCAAAGAAGAGCAGGGGATGTTTCTTCTTGGTCCCCTTGGGTGATCAGCAAAGTACTTGAAAGCACAGAATCAAATTGCCATAGATAAGAAAATTACAATGAATTCGGTGGCTTGCTGGGAATATTCCTAATGCCCTCCCACATTTTGAAGCCTAAAATGACTCAAATTCTGTTATATAACCCATTCTACCAAAGTGCCCATATTTCAATTATTGGGAATGGTATAGTAGAATTTCATTTCCTGGAGGAGCTGCCCTCTTCTAGTTTCTGTTTTAAATTTACCCCTTTCAACTGGTATCCTCTAAATAAACATTATCTACTCCTGCAAGCATCTTCCTACATAAAGCAAACCTCTCAAGGAACACTTTGTTTTAGTAAACAGTAGGTTATTTTAGCCTCCCTCAGAAAAAAAATCCAAATTCCCAGTCTGTCCTAACTGGCCTTTTCCTTTACTACTTTTAATTCATTTCAGTGAAGACAACTAATTATACCAAATTAGGCAATACAGAAGGCAAGAGTAAGACTGGTAGATGAAAGTGCCTGAAGCATCATTCTTTCCTCTATTTTGTCCTAGTGGAGTCACCACCCAGCCAATCAATACAGTCAGCACTCTCTCCCATCATGAGTTCCAACTCCTGCATCCTTGACTTGAAACAACTGACTCGCGCTGTATAAAAAATTTCATTTCAAAGAAGACATGGCATGTCCTTTACAATGAGTAAAAACATGTTTTGATCTGAAACAAAGTGTTGCTGTGGGGTTTTTTTAATTCAACATCAGTTTTTAATACCAAATGTTAAACTGAACCCAGAGCCTTGATATGAGATTATTTTTTGAGTAACTACTTACTCATCATGGTGATGAATTTATGTCTAACTTTAATGAGATAAACCCTGGGTTTCAAGTCTTTGCCTCCAGATTACTGTTTTTTAGGGTGTTTTTTAGTTGTTGTTGTTTTTTGGATTTATTTTTTTTAACAATCCCCTATCATCTGTAGTATTTGGAAAAAGAAAAAAAGTTATTATTATATCATCATGCCTTGATTTTTCACCTGAGACACACAGACACAGACTGTATCTAACTCTACATGCAAATATATAGAAGTGCCTGGCTTCAGAGAAACACTGGTTTGCGGTCAAGTGGATTTACATCTCTGCTACATTCTGGTCCCACTAGAGATTAAATACATCATTTTAAAGAAAAGATTTTATTTTTCCCCATTATAGTTTGGGCAAGTTTTGAGTAAAAGCATTTTTGCTCCAAACACCTAAGCTTGCACATTTATATTTAAGTCTCAAGGATACATGTACACACTGCATATATTCTTAAGATGAATTCCTGGGATATCTTAAGTCAACAAAATCTCCGCCTTAAAACTTTTCATGTGTGGACTATTACAATTCCTGCTTCTGAAGCCTTCAAAATTAGCTTTTCAGTCTTGCTATTGAAAAAGGGTAGTTTAGGTACCCAAGTGAGAATGTAAATAAAATGACCCCAAAATTACTTATATTTCTTAATCATTGTTGCTAACTGTTAGAGATACTCTCCAGATAACAAAATCAGTCTTAAACAGATATAAAATCTACAGAATAATTAAAATAAATTCAAAATAATTTTTTTTCATCCCTAGTTTTCCACCTTCTAGATGTAATACAAAAGTAAATTTGGCTATCCAGCAATATACATATAAAATTAATAAAAATGTACACAAGTACTTTTTTCCTGGGGGAGTGTGGGTAAGGGTGCTAGAGAAAAGGAGGAGAATGGAACAAGCAGGGGGGAAAAAAATCCAAAAAATACAGTTTATGATCAAAGTAGCAAATGACAGCACCGAAACCTGAAAACTGATTTCAAACCAGATTTCAGGGTGTTATTTACATGCTGCCCAAAATTGCACTTGGCACATATATTCTAATACTTCAACATTTTTAAACCTTTTCATTTAGACTTCATAAATGAGCTGCTTTTTCCTTGGCAATAACAATGTATTCTTTCAAGCTAGGTCACTTGGCAAAGTACTTGAACCACTGTCAGAGTTCCTGTTTGGTTTTTGGTTGGGTTTTTTTGGGGTTTTTTTTGTTTTGTTTTGGTTTGGTTTTTTGTTTGTTTGGTTTGGGTTGTTGTTGTTGTTTTTATTCTTAGTTAAATCATTCCATTTCCTCTTCATTTAGAAGCACTACTTACATCTAAGTCAACCCTCAGAAAAATATGGGATTAAAAAAAGACTAGACCTTGAATTTTTAAATAAAGTCTGGGAGCAGAAAGCACACTTTATAGTTGAATAAATTTTCAGTTGAAGGTTTCTTCTTGAACTAACTTTTAGAAGGCAAAAATGGTAACTTTTCAGTCATGGTTACTTATACAACAAAGTCAGCCTGTCTTTTGGATACAACTGTTTCTTTCAAGCTAGACGAAAGAGTAACAAAAGAACAACTTGAGTTTAATTTCCTACACCAAACACTATACTTCATTTGTAATAATTACCTCCTCCAGATGAGGATATTTCAAGATGAGCAGAATGATTTACTAACACTTTGTGGATTAACTCAGCACTCCCTATTTGACCTTCTGCCATGTTTATGGATTCAGAGACCTCAGCCTCTCAGCTCTGGCCCATGCCACAAAAAATGTCATGATCACTGAAATACTGTTAAAAAAACTCCTCCAGACTTGGTACCTCCAAACTAGATTCTCTTAGGTCAGAACTGAAGTTGAACACACTCATGAAATAAAAAGGCACAATTTTGAAAGCCAGTATGGATGACTGTGGGCCTAGCAAAGTTCCCTTATGAATCCTTTTGAGGCCAACAGCCCAAAAAATAGTTGCGGAACTACAAGATTTTAAGATAACTATATTTTAAAAAAAAACCCAACAAACATAAAATACTCACTGCCAGAACGATCAACTGTCACAAACACACCTTCACTCAATCTCTTCATCAATCTAGAAAGCAAGTTACATCACCATCAAGACAGTCCAAGACACGGCAAACAGACCTAATTCACATTTGTCCTTTGCTCTCTACTAAACATCTTGTGGAGCAGTTTACTAGTGTGTCATCCACATTTCCACTGGCAATCAACTGGTTTTTGCAATAAACATGATTTTGTACATACAAATATAAATCAACAACTAGAAAAAAATGAAGACACTATTCATGTAGCTATTAAAAAGCAGGATATCAGTGGGAAGAAATTCAAATTATTGTGAAGAAAGATTGCAGACATCTGAACCATTCCCAGCATGGCTTATAGCTTGTTTGACTTCTTTTTTTTCTTCCGCTAATGAGTACAACATGAGATGCTTTGTTTAACATTTTCCTAAGGAGTAAAATCATTCTTCTACCTCCTATGAACTTCCTGAGGGGGATACAGAATGAATCAAACAGTAAACAGTAGTACTATGGCACAATAAATTATCATCTGAGACTACCTTTATATTAGTCCCAGTACAACTATTTGCCACTTGATTTTCAGCTACATAAACTGCCTCTAGACATTTTCTCATATGGAAAAATATATACTTCCTTTAACACTAGTTTTTCTCCCTCCATAAAATTTGTCCTCGTCTTTTTTTTCTTCACTGCTTATCTTTAGTGGCTGCCAGTGTCAGTTTTGCAACACGCTGGTCTCTCCCTGTTCAGTTTGTCTTACACAATAAGTTTCTTCACTTATGTATTTCTTTTTGACCTTATATCTCAGAAGCACACTCATGTTTCACTTGCTTCCTAAAGCATCAGGAATGTGCTGCAAGTCTACATTTCCCATAAAAAAGAGGTAAAATCCTTTTTTTGCTTAAGATGAATGTCCACAGGTCAAACTCAAAACCACTCAGATGATAAAACAGATGTTTCCATATTAGCACGCAGCAGAAGCATGTGGAATGTGGCAATGACTCTATAAGGCAAAGGGAAGTACCACTCTCCAGACTGGTATAAAAACATGGGAAGCTCAAAACAAGGTTTAAAAATCCAGCAGCAGCAGTAATGAAGACACTTCTGTTTCTGGTGAAGTTGCTTACTCTGCCCTCCTCGCGTTCTCCTGCAAAGCTGTGAAATAATGCCTCAAGGTAACTTGGGTCACTGATCTGTTTGAAAAAAAGAAAAAAACAAGCAAGTCTTTTTACAGCCAAATCAGTTCCCTAATTTTCTTTCACTGTATAACCACAATATTGAACCAGCATTGCTGTGGAGAAAGAAGACAGCTGATAATTAATATTTAATTTTCTTCTTGCTAACCATATTACAGTTTTCATAAATGAAAGAACGTTTTAGCACGTTTAACACATTTCTAATCAGAGTATTGAGAGTCATGTTTGAGAATGCTCTGGTTTGTTTATGTCCTCTTTTTCTTCACAACTCATCTGCCTAATTGCTATTTAACTGCAACATTCATGTTCATGATATTGAAAAACAAAAACAAAAGAAAAACCAAGGAATAACGAATTGATTTTCACCAGGGAATTAAATCACTTTTTTTCCTGTAAGAGACCACAACATTAGTCATCTTTTTCCACTGAAAACAGTCATGTCTTCTGTTACTGTCTCTTACTGTGTCAGTCATAAGGCTTTTGGACACGTGTTTGATGAGGTCAGCCTTGAGACCTTCTTTAAATGCAAAAGAAAAATGGAACTTGACAAGTGTCTTGACCAACAAACTACAGAGTTTTTCCAAAGCCTAGGATGAACTCCTCATGATGAAGTATTTCTTCTTTGGCTAAAAAGTCAGTCTTTACTTAGCCAGCAGCAAGCTGAGAACAAATGTCAGGGAATATGTCTGATCGTACTTAGAAAACAAAAGCTCTCTGAATGTTTGATTTCAAGCATAAATCAAGAAAAGATCAGAGTTTTAGATCCCAGGGCTTTGTTTCCATTTCTAAATTAACAATTGCTTCATTGTGTCACTACTTTAATGCATACTTTATATTGGAATTTGAATATTTTTTGTTGTAAGGAATCCTCATAGAGAACTGACGCGATAAACAACAAACAAATGTAGATACACAAATGACTGAGGAAGGGATTGATCTCAGCATCCTGTTTGACAAGAGTAGCTGGAGATTCATTACTTGCCCAGGAGGTGAGATTGAAAACAAGAAAAAAAATCAGATGCAATTACTGATTTATTTTATTTAAGGCCACAAAGCAGTGTTTGTTCTGTTTTGTAGGTTCACTCACTACAGTAAGGCTGAGCTAAAAATCAGTGCAGCGATAGTTCCAACTAGCAATTATAAACAGACAGAAAATGGATGATTTCACACCCTCCATGAAATCAGCTGCAATTCTCACTTCATGCTTGCTACAGCACCACACTTATTACTACATACAAATATAAGTTACAACTTACATTTTCACAGAGCATTGTTCTTTCTTCCCCTGTGTTTATTTGAAAATGACTCAGGGTTTCCAGACATATTTGTCTCACATCTGTGAGACATCTACCTATATGTATAGATGGCTTATAGGGTATTCAGAAGCAACAGAAAATAACTGCACTGTACTTACAATAAGTGTCTGCTTCATGGGGCATTGGGAATACAGACAATGGTGATTGTTTTGAACAAATAATAAGGCTATGTCCTGGTTCCAGCCAGGACAGGGGTAATTTTTGCAGTAGCCAGGAGGGGCCATGGCTAGTACCTGGAGGTTATTCTATGCCACCTCACCTCATTTTCCAGGGATGGGGGAAGGAGGCGCTTCTGGGTCGGGTAGCGTGGCAGATGGAGCAGTTTGGTATTGGCATCAGTGAGAACTCTGTGCAAATCGTTCCTTTCTTTTACCCTCTGTCATTAGTATTGTCGCTGTTACTGTTCATTTTCTTACCTCGTTGCTGTTTCCAGTAAATTTTTTTCTTATCTCGACCTGTGAACTTTACCTTTTGTGCCTCCAATTATTCTCTCCATCCCACTGAGAGGAGGATGGGGGAGTGAGACAGCAGTAGACAGTTTAGAGAGGCAGAGTGGGAGCACTAAACTGGGGAGTAACATTCCTAAGACACAGTAGGCTAACACAAATGCATGCAAAATTTTTTTTAGAAATATAATCTGCTGCTTTGAATATGATCTTTGAAGGGTAAATGCCATCAACTCTATATAATTTTCCCCTCACTTATTTGTTTGAGGTAATTGACTGAGTTGATCCAAACATTATTTTTTATAAACTGTTGGATACGGGCTTGACTTCCAGTGGCAGGACATGTTATTTGTTCATAGGTACAGATTTTTAATACGCAAGTCCTGGTAACCTTAATTTATGCATTTCCTCATTTTGAAAGAAAAAAAAAAAATCAGACTGCACATGACACAAACCAAGAAGCTATACTATTTATGGATTTAGGTCTCAGGCTTTGAAAAATTTACATTATTTTACTCAACTACCGCTCCTCAAGGCTGCCAGACTACCATGCTCTGTTCCCACTGCATGGCTCTATGCTCTTAAGTTTTTGTCAATGGGGGAGAGGGAAGAGGAAAAGATTTTTTACTTCTTAGCTGAAGTGGGACAAAGCAACTGCTGCTGATTTAGGGTTCACAATTACCTGAATACTTTCCTTAAGCACTATCTTAACACTCCACCAGTAGAAAATCAAAACTGAAGTCTACCTCTCCAAAGACATGGTGACTAAAAAGAGTTCTTGGTGTGACTAATTTCCAGAAATGAAATTTTTTTTAACCCAGTCTATACATTTTTTTTCTTTACTTTCCTTAATAGTAGAGCATTTTCTGAATCAGGCATATTAAATTGACCAAATTTCAAAGTAACATATCATACAGAACAACTTTATTATATGTAGTTTTCTTTAAAGACTCTTTATATATGGCTTCCAGGGATTTATTTATTTATTTTTAAACACAACCTTCATTCTCTATCATCAAATGATCCCACAGCCAGCGTGATTAGATTGTGATCAGTCTTGCATCACTGATCTACTACATAGATAGCCCCTAGGCTAATGAAATCAGCTCTTCTGGCTGATATTATTTTAACACACAGACATACTTAAGTAATTGTCACAGCATGTTGATAAACAGCTCCTTAAACCCAGACTAACAGCACCACAAGAGTCCTTCCTTGCCACAGGTTATATGAAGCGGGAAAATACAGGAAAGCCATGGTTTAGCAAAAAAAAGATGGATTGTAGAGATTCTGGTAAAAGGTATTCTAATAAAAGACATGCCAATTAGACCATGTTTACGTGAATTCAGTGCAGTAATGAGAAGAGAGACTAAGCCTTATTGATGTTAAAAAGTTAGTGAGATTAGATATTATGTTTCTTCCCATAACTAACAAAAAAAAAAAAAATGACATTTATATAAAACTAATTTTGTTTCCTGTGGCTAATTTGATAAGAATTAATCGCATCTCAAGCCCAGTCAGACTACATCTGTACTGCTAGGTGGTTCACTATTACTTGGACTTCAGAAATACAGACAGTACATTTCAACTACTTTTTCATGTATATTCTCAATCACATAGTTTGAAGTTTAGCACAGCACTGTTGCTGCTATCTTCCTGCCATCACTCACCTTGGTTTAAGGATGACTCTTCACATTTGCCCTAGACAGTGAGACAAACAACTTTTTTGCTGAATAACAGCCCCAAGACAAGGGGTAAGAGCAGCTTTGGTCACATGTGACTTCCAATTGCCCACCTTTGCAATGCAATTTGAAGTACCAACTTCAAAAGGCTACTGCCTTTGAACAGATCTAGCTGTAGGCACTTCAAGATTAATAGACTGATTTAATTATCCTCTCCTTAGCAACTGTGGTGTTGTTTTTACAAAATCAACCCTTGTAATGTGCTACTCCCAGGCTCTGTCTCACTCCAATGCCAGGTGATCGCGGCAGTTGTACAAGTTGCAGCTTGGTGAGGAGCTTCCATTTCCAACAGGGCTCTGTTTTGGTTTTTGACACAGGCAGGAACTCATGCAAGGCATGATTGCTAACTGCAGACAAACCAAACTGCCTGGGATTACAGTACAAGTGTTAACTTGCAAATGGGCATGATAAAGGTGAAGAAAGGTTTGCTTGGTTTTCTTCTCTAGAGTACTAAAAGTACACAACAAAGCAGGGTTTTTCAGTGAGAAACACCAGTGAGGCTTGAAATCAAGCACTTCAGTGTCTTATTTATTTTATTTCTTCCTCTTTTGGTTTTGCACTTCAGATAGTCAAATGCAGGTTCCTTGAGCAGTTTGAACTTCACTAGCATAATTATCTCTTCAGTAACTGTTGTATGCTCCCTTAGAAAAGGTTGATTACCTATATTCTTTTAGTAAAATTCCGCAATCAGTAGTTACAGCAAAGTAAGAAGAAATGTTCTTCAAGAAGAGAAAAGAAGGAACAGAAGCATAAGGTAAACTGTTCCGCTTAATCACCAGAAAGGGTTTTGGTTTCTTAAGAGCAAGCACACACTTCCTCTGCTTCTACCTTTGTGGCTCCACAATTCAAACTGTGAAAGCTGACCCATTTCCAACAGGCCATTAATTACCACCGTCAAATGAATCCCACTCCAGCAGCACTCAGAAAGAGAGGCTCCTGGAGGTCTGTTATTCAACATCCTCAGTTTCCAAAATGTTTGAACTGGCATCAGAGCCAACGCAGGAAGACCTAGCCCTGCTGGCTCATTGCTTTTGCTTTCTTTTTAACCCAAACAAGTTCAATGGCACAGAAATAGCTGAACTGAGAGTGGTAGGGGCTGAAGCAAATCATCTGGAGGAAGACAGATAGAAGACAGAAATATCGGTGCTGTCAGGGATTAGACTCACAGGTACTAAGAATATTTTGTAAATCACACCCTTTCAAGAAAGGAAAGCATGCTGCCTCTCAGATGAAGTAATTGTGAAAATATGTAAAAACTAATACACTATTTGTATAGTACAGTATTTGTATTATGAGCTAAGCCAACAACCTAGGAAGGAAATTCTTATACTAAAAAAAAGTCAAATGAAAAAGTTTTTAATCATAAGTGCATTCATCATGTTGATACCTTAAGTTTACATATGCAGGCAACACAGGAATTTAAGAAAACAGGAGAAAACATTTTGAGATATTTTCCTATCATTCATACCTGAACTCTAATTGCATTTTTAGGGACCTGTTTTTTCTCCATAACAAACTTTCCTCTAACAAACTTTCAGTTCTTTTCATTAAGAAAAGAAAGAATCAAAACAGTAGCATATACATCATGTAGCAAATGACCTAATGATCTTACAGGTGAAAAGTAGTGAACTGACAACCAGAATAGCTAGCAGTAGTTAGGGGAGGGAAAACAATAAATAATCAAGAAGTCTGTTTATACTTTCAATTTTCTGGATAGTTCTAATCAGAATTACATAAATTAACTTTTAAAAAGAGCTGCAGTAGAATTAGCAGCACTTTTTAATACATTAACAGCTAGCTAGCACATCCCATGCAACCACTAAAGCAGGAAATTCTTCACTAAATGCAGTATAAACACTGTTCTTGTTCTCCACATAGGGAGGGAAAATGGCAGGGAAAATAAATAAGCAAAGTCTTGTAACACCTATAAATACTTCTGAAAATAAATGAAGAACTAGGTTTACTAGCACTAAAATAGACGTAAAGGCCTGATGGTTAACTGTACTCAGAAAATATTTACTGTTGCTGCACCTGGCACTGACTGCCCAGAAATTTGCAAAGATGAGATTTTATAGGGAAACACCAGCATCCCATTACAATAAACTACAAAGCACTGTATTTGGTAATAGCTTTTTAAATATGTAGTTCTACTCTAGATTACCAGAGGCGATGTGAAGGCATTTCTAATGATGTCAGACAGTGCTGGCAAGATGCATATAAGCTTTAATTTAATTAGTCTACCAGCACCTGACCAAACAAAGGTGTGTCCAGGCTGAATCAACCTAATATACTGAACCAGATGCTTTTCCTAACTTTAAAATGTGTAAAGCTGGCATTTAATATACCAAACCACCAAATTAAAAGGTCTGTGAAAGCAACCTGAAAGATTTCTGTCAAACCTTCAAAGACAGTGAAGGTTTGGCCTTCATTCTGCTCATATGTGGCAGTCATTGGGAAGATTTAGGGGTCTTTCCATAGGACTGTAATTTTTTTTTAATTCCAGTGCTGAATGTGTTTAGAGAAAATAACATGAAATGATTCTTCTCATAGTACTAGCCTTGGTGTCATTAGAAATTCATTAGCTAATTCTGCACTACCAGGAGCAGATTCTAATCACTGGAAAGAAACAATTCTCAGTGTGTTAACATAAAACTACAATGTAGTTCCACATTGTTTCTTGAAGTAAGGGAAGAAGGTTGAAATTAGTGAAGGTGGATACACTAAAATGGGTCAAGAAAAATTCCTCTGTAAGAATAAAGCAAAGAATGGGCAACACCGGACCTTCTTTTTACAGCTGAACTTGATGATCTTAAAGTTTCCTTTCAATCTAAATGATTCTATGACAGGTAACACTGTACCCATCTTTATAAAGGGGAGAAAGGATGACCCTGGGAACGACTGACATATCCTAGAAGATATGCCAAGGCACATGGAGATCAGGGAAGTGATTCAAGACAGCCAGCATGGCTTCACCAAAGGCAAGTCCTGTCTAACCAATCTAGTGGCCTTCTATGGTGGGGTGACTACATCAGTGGACAAGGGGAGGGCTACAGGTGTCATTTATCTGGACTTCCGTAAAGCCTTTGACATGGTCCCCCACAGCATCCTTCTCTCTAAATTGGAGAGAGATGGATTTGATAGATAAGAAACTGTTTGGACAGTCACAACGAGAGGGTAGTGGTCAATGGTTCAGACTCCCAATGGATATCAGTGAAAAGTGGTGTCCCTCAGGGGTCTGTATTGAGACTACTATTATTTAATATCTTCATTAATGACAAAGATGAAGGGATCAAGTGCACCCTCAGCAACTTTGCAGATGACACCAAGCTGAGAATCTCATGAAGTTTAATAAGACCAAGTGCAAGCTGCTGTACCTTGGTCAGGGTAACCCCTGATACCAATACAGACTGGAGGATGAACAGATCAAGAACAGCCCTGCCAAGAAGAACTTGGGGGTGCTGGCGAATGAGAGGCTGGACATAACCCAACAATGTGCTCTGGCAGCCCAGAAAGTCAATTGTATCCTGGGCTGGATCAAAAGCAGTGTGGCCAACAGGTCAAGGGAATTGATTTTACCCCTCTACTCTGCTCTGGTGAGACCCCACCTGGAGTGCTACATCCAGCTCTGGGGTCCCCAGCACAAGAAGCACATTGATCTGTTGGAGCAAGTCCATAGGAGGCCACCAAGATGATTAGAGGGATGGAGCACCCCTCGCACAGACAAAGGCTAAGAGAATTGGGATTGTTCAGCCTAGAAAAGAGAAGGCTTCAGGGTAAGCTAATTGCAATCCTTCCACTACCTGAAGGGAACCTACAAGAAGGACGGAGAGGGACTTTTTCAAGCAGAACCACTAGTCCCACCCCCTCTCCACAAAAAAACCCCACCCATAACACCACACATCCTCACTTTTGAAAGAAACACAAGTCTAAACAGAAAATTAGTTTTAAAAAAATAAAAATTCTTAAAAGTTTTAAAGTACCTTCCACGCTGACACCAAATCAGGCTTTGGACACTTATAATGGCAACAGGATGACATTTGGAAATACATGTTGATTCCTAAACTAAATGTACATTGGAAATCTGAACCAAAACAAATCAGAATAAACTCAAGCACAATTTAACAAAACATCTCCCGCTATGGAATAGAAGGATGTTCTCTGTCTTCCATTTCAATACCATTCTGTCTGGCCATACAGATTTGAGCTTACATTTTCTGGATTTCAAGTGGCTTTTTTTTTTAATGTAATCATTTACTAAAAGTCGGTGCAAAAAAAACTACAAATCAACCTCTGCATTCTTTTAAAACTGGTGCATATGAAATTGTGATTTAACAAAATATTAGGCCATAAATCTTCTCTCAATCAAATAAAATCTATGGCATCTGTTTAGTCTAATTTATTCTTCTACTTATATAGGTGTTGGAAGAGAAACAGGTTCATCTTTTTATGTAATTATTTTGTTGACCTGAGAGTTTGAAGCTAATTGTGCAAAGTGTTGCAGTAATTACTTAGGATTAACACAGGCTTCAATCTATTCCGAGATACATTATGAAATAAATACCTGAATTGGCTTTAAAAATCAGTAATTTTATTGCCTTACAGCAGGTTATCAGGTTAAAGCTCTTAAGTAACCTGCAGAAATGGTCCCATTTCTTCAAATAGAAATTGAAATTTTAAAATGCTATTTAAAAATACAGTGTCACATTCAACAAAATTTAAGTAACTGGGCTTCAAAAGGACAAAACTGCAGAGGAGTTCTGCCACATTAGATGACTTTGAACTGCAGTATGCATTTGCAATTCCTGCTTATTTCTTATATTCAAGCTTGTTCCTCAAAAGGCAGCAGTACAGCACGGGAAGAGCAGAAATAAAAACCTGGCAGAACCTCCAGTGTGGAACTGGCAACAAAAACAGGATGCAACAATGCAAGGGCAGCCCTGAAACAATGGCAGCTTTCAAAGCACCATCAGTTGCTTGACTGGCTTGTGTCTTCCGAATGGAAAGATTCTCTCTTATTCCTAAGCTATTTTTCTATTATCTATAAAATGAAAATGTTGCACACACAGCATAAGGCAGTGTGCTCCCTGAGGGGTTCCAGTTAAGTTAAGGAAAAGATAATGGGTCCTAAGCGGCTTGTCTTGGCAGTTCTGTTTGGTATCTTGAGTTCAACACTTCAAGCACCTAGTAGGAAGTAAAGACACTTAAAGACTTGGCAGAAGCTTATTATAAATACTAACAGACTTGAAAAGACTCTAAAAGCTCAAAGAGTAAAATAACTTTAAAAAAACAACCAAACAAAAAAACCCTGTAAACAAAGACAAACTTGTAGTAATTTCAAGAAAAATCCTTTGGAGAACTAGAAAAGAGGAAACAGTTTAACACAAAAGCCAGGTTTTGATTTCACATGCCCTGCACTGCATGCAGAATTGATCCCAATATCAAAGTAAACGTATAGTGTTTAGATAAGCCAATAAAGCAGCAAAACTTTTTAATAGGTATTAGAGCATAAGCTTATCTTTTAACACAAAAGGGATGTACACAACTGGACACAGTTTACAGGCTGATTATTACATTGTATGGCCTAAATTATACACATAGTTGCATTACAAGTTTGCGATTATTTGGAAATCCTCCTGGCATCTAAAAGGAAGCAATGAGGTGACTCCCGGACATCTCCAGTCATTACTGCTTACAGAACACATGTGCTTTGACACAGAAGGGACATGGCTGCATGAGCATCTTCTGACTCACCGCCTCCACTCAGTTACCAAAACATCCAGCAAGACATAGAGGGAGAAGGACTTAAACGTCAGTTATCTCCTGCAGTTGTTTGCAACCACCATCCTGAAAACAAAAGGCTTTGGTGATGCATTCTGCAGCACACAAGAGCTGTGTCAGGACACAAGAGCTGAAGGGACAAGTCATGACATTGTGGGAAGAACTTCTCGATCAACAAAAGAAACCACCTATCCCAGACATTATAGTCACGTTCAGTTGTGGAAGATGAATTTTTATATGATCATTAAGGATTTCAAAGAGATGAACTTCAGAGCATAAGATTCAACCTCCTGCATAGCTTTACCACCCATCTAAAGGAGATACCAAATTGGTTTGGCCCTCAGAAGAGTAACTTTTGCATTTCTGCAAAGTTTAAGCTTTCATGAAATATGCTAGGTTTTGCTAAGCTTGTCAGGCCAAAGATGATATGATACCCTTATTAGATCTACCAAAATTATGAGCAGGCCTATTTATTAGCTCAATACATTATTAATGCAGAAGTGGAACACAAGTGTCAAACACCACTCTCCACTTCAATACCCTGTAATGTATTAAGAGGCATGGTACTGTAGGGAGGCTATGGCCAAACACAGCATTTCCCTTATTTTGAGTCTGTTCCTTATTAAAAAGGAATAATTTTATCATAAGCAAAACCAGAGACAACCATTAGAGACATAGAACTCATTTGCCACTGTCTTCAATCATCACACACAAACCCAAACCCCTTAAGACAGAAAAAATGGATGTTGGGAGGGGAGGGGGGAAAGCCCTCTTTTAAGCTTTTAGGAAAACAGGTTTGACTGTATAGAATTCATATGAGAACGGGATTTGTGTAAAATTTCTGCAGGTGCCCAAAGTTCATGAAAGCTACAACAAAATCAGTAGTAATTCACTCTATACAAAGGAGGCAACAATGTGAGAATGCAAAGACATAATAGGAACATCCAAAGCCTTACCTCTACCCTATCCCAATTTTCAACAGAGAAGAAAAAAAAATAATCAGGTGCTTGCCACAGATCTCAAATTATCCATTCACACAATTTAATCTGAAAACATCAAGTCTCAGTATGCTGAAAAGGGTGGGAGCTGCACCCCCACAAAAGATAGCTAATATGAGTAAATATTCTTTCTGAGAATGGGAGAGTAGCCTTCCAGAAGTCTGTCTGGTTTTATGATAGATAGATATTTTTGTCAAAGGATTTCCATCTTATCCATGTACACTAATGCCAATACTGTTATTGAAAAGCAAGGAAGAAAGTATTCATGTGAAATCTGTAGCATTGGGCTCAAGGAATCAGGAGCAACTTGGAATAATATTCTCAGGGAAGTTATCCAATGTGTAGCCCTCCACTGCCATGGCTGCTGTTGGAATTGCATTCAGTTTAGGTGTCTATAAGTAGAATCCACCAGGAATAACAACAGCTCACCTCCTACTTTGATATGAATGAAATTATATCATAGGTAAGTTACTGAAAAAGCTCAGTACACTGGATTTTGACACTATTTGAAGCAATCTAAGCTTTGATTGTTTACCAAAAGGGAGTGGGGGAAAAGGATAGACTGTAATCCTAGCTGCAGTTGGAAGTAAGGATCATTACAAGGCTGCACATGTACATCCAAATGACTTGCAACTCATAGTCTGCCATTCAAAACTGTCATATCACAGATAACAATAACCAGTGAGATGCCTGTCTCTACTACATCCACAGCTAACAGCAAAATCAGCTGTACCCTGGTGCTTCAGTTTTTTCAAGAGGGCAGATTGTGGGGTTGTGTTACAATTAACATAGTTGCATCCGAATAAGAAAAACCAGTTGCAAATGTTTAAAAAAATTACTTGGCCATTCTTGCAGGGAGCATACTGATGAGGTTTGAGACTGAGTTATTCAGTCATAAATTTTTGCACATTTAGAAGATCATCAGTAATTTAATTGGACTCAGTTTTCTTTTACCAGACATACTAACACATCTCTATTACTCCTTTCCAGATCTGATCCTTTGCAGCCAGAGATGACGACGATGCAGTTCTGCTGCAGAGACTGGACAGACAGTGCGACTGTACTAGAAGCACAGTAGACAGTGGTGATAAGAGCAGAACCAGAAATGGCCAGCTTAGATGAAACCAGAGAAAGCCTACCAAGTTCCTGTGCTGGAAAAGTGAAACCATCCAGCCTTTGGTTTGTTAGGGCACAGGGAGTTCTGACTCATGGGTATCAGACAGACCACTCTGCTCTTGCTCTGGCTCCAGGCTGGAAAGGGTCTGTTCAGTATTTTGTATTTTGTGAGGTCGTATATTATCAAAGCTAGTGTTTGAAACACACAAGCTCGAACCATTTCTAATGGCTTGAGCATGGATACGCCATGCAAATTAGACAGATGGATAAATAGTCTTATTTGGAGAGGTGGACATGAAAGATATTAGAAACTTTTTTTTTTTTTTGCTCTGTCTCCTATTCTATCAATACTAGAAATCCAGTTTCTCCCTTAGTGCAGAAGCACCAAGCATCAGAGCTGATGAAGGGGAAGAGCATCCTAGGCAATTCTGTGGCATCACAGGACATGATGTCTGCCAAGCAACAAGTGCCTTCTGTTCTCATTAAAAGTGAAACCACTGCAAAGATAGTTATGTGGGTATATTAATTTATTTTACAACTAACACTGGCATTAAGAGGAGGTGGCACCAAACTCCTGATTCCAGTTTCCTTTCTGTCAGATATATTGCATGGTTGACTTCCAAGCCTATGATGTGGAAATTTGCAATGACACTTCATTATGAATTCCAATGTTTTCAGTTAAAATAAGGCCCACACAAGAATTTTTTTCTTTTGTGACTGAAATTACTCAGGCAACTTCCTGTTGAATGCTCCAGATCACAGAATGAGTAAATACTAGCTTAGGAAAACATGTTTGACTAATAGTCTTTTGCTCTGACATGCATATGGTAGTCTAACTATATTAAACAAATGGAGAGAAAATATATAGCTAAAAAAATAAGAGTGAATGGGGGAGTGAATGTCCCTACAAAAGGTGAAAAGAAATTTCAACAAGGCAAGTCACAAGATACTGTGCTAACATAGATGAAAATATACATGATAGAAACATAGCCTTACTAAGCATATAGTCATGATATACAGTCATGCAATTTGCAAATTATAAAACCAATTGTTAGAAGATTAATAGTATCTATTTCTTTTATGTTTCATATTTGGAAAGCTTAAAGATAAAATTTGTGTCAAGAAATACAACCTCTTTCTAGACTTTATATGCAAACATGGGAGGGGAAAAGAAGCATTCATTTGAGCAATGTAGCTTACTTCTGGTGTTTTTGATGACTTGGGAGGCTGGGCAGACAGAAATTAGGAAGAAGTAGAAAAATATGATGAGATTAAAAGTACACATTTTGTACTGTGGCAGTGCTGATACATCACTTGGGATTACAGCGTCATCGTGATCAACAGTTAAATAAGCATCTCAAAGAGAAAACTGTCCTGCTGTTGAAGCTGGTATGCACAAAAGAACCTTATTGTCTTCCATCCTTATCCTGGGAGACTTGCTTATAAGCAAGAGCATAACATGCTTTTAGCACAGAAAACAGACATAAGAAAGCTGCCTTCTGTGATGTTATAGTCACAACTGAGTCATCTCCTGTCATAAGAGACTTTTTAAAGGAAAAAGTAAACTTTTTCCTTAAAAATTCTAGAGAACAGACATGGCAGAATTTATTAGAAATTTTACACTCATCACTGAAACTCTGTCATTTCCAAAGTGATCTGTAACTGCTTTACAGTACATAGCACCAGAGCACAAGAGAGGATATCTACTGAAGATTTTCATTTCATCGGTGCTCCACTGTTCCAGTACTACTCAATCCAACATGCACAGGCCATAAAATCTTAATATTTCACTTCTGTTGTTTACCTTCAATTTCTATTTTCAAGGTTGCAGGCCAAATAGCCTTCTTACAGAGAATTACTGCTGCAAATCTATGTTTCATTGAACATACACTAGGTATTGTCCCAGCATAAGCATAAAATACTGAAGTGGGATGTGTCTGTCAAAGATACTGTCACCATTTCAAAAAGGTTAGAGTTTGCATAACACAGGCTTTCAAGTTTTATGTAAAATACTAGACCTAAAAATAAGGCAGAGGGGAGAGAGGGGAGACACACAATACATGCAGCAAATGATTTCTCCTATTACCAAACTTGAATTTACCCAAGTATTTGTACAAAGTGATTGGGGATAAAGTATTCCTGCCCAATCTCCTCCAAAAGCATCACACCAGCAACCCCAGCCTTCCCTCAGTTTTCCAGCACCTACAATGAGTGCACGTCACATAACCACATATGTCCATCCATCTTCAAGAGGCAAAATGGGGGAGACAAGAAGTTTCTACTGTTCCATTCCTCCCAATAGGTACTTATGTAAGCAAAAACTTGTTCCCCCTCAGGTATTTGTTAGGATCAAAGCAAGCTACTCAACTCAAGAGATTTAAATTTTGGGTGGCATCTGGAATTTGAACTATCTTCATCTACCCATGAAAAGTTTAAGATGCTGAAAGAGGGTACCAAGAGCTTGAGAAGAATACCATACTTTTTTTTTTTCTTCAAATAAATAATCCTGGATCTCAGGGAAAGAAATGGAAGGGACAATAAGTACAATAGGAAATAAGGTAAGTTGGAATGCAGAAGCAACAGGAGGGTTTTTTTTCAGTGACAAACACCATTGATAAATCAAAATTTGGAAGATGATAAACTAAGGAATCATATGGAACGCTCAGTTTGGGAAGGAAAATTGATGTTGGTTTGTTCAACTGAACTATGCCTTTTTCTCTTTTCAAAATATACTACAAGCATCTTGTAAAGAATAAATCAATGTGAGAAGAATTATAATTATCCTGGAAGATTACTACTGTGTTCTTGGCTCTGCAGTCCACAGGAGGCAATTTTATACTC
This sequence comes from Pipra filicauda, assembly GCF_003945595.2. Classification (NCBI taxonomy): domain Eukaryota; kingdom Metazoa; phylum Chordata; class Aves; order Passeriformes; family Pipridae; genus Pipra; species Pipra filicauda. Next base: position 1,760,951 of record NW_024104665.1, on the reverse strand, counting down.
ATTGTATTTACACTGTACTTTTGACTGGACATATGACACTCTACTTGTTTTTTGCTGTTGTTCTTACTTGAGTTATAGAGCATACTGTGGGTTAATAACACTATCACAGAAATTACCTCAGAGAATATTAGTGGAAGATTTTGAGCAACTCTGGCATTGTCTGAGATGTCTCTGAGCAGCTACTGGCTGAGCCCAACTCTATGCTCCAGTCCATGCTCCCAGGCACCCTGCAGTAAGAGGGCAGTGAGTCACAAGGTAGCAGCTTTTCTGTTCAACAGAAGCATCTGAAGACCTTACTTTTGATATATTAGATCTGGATAAGCTTACACTGTGTGTAATTAGCTACATTTACTTTGATGTAGAGAATTTAAGTAAGTTACTCTTTACAAAGCAGAGTATCACGGTCTTATTCTCTGAGTCTGCCTTCTGTAGAGATCCCCATGAAGCCCAGAAAACAAGGGACTAATCATCAAAAAACTATAAATCTCTAGCCCATATAGATTTAACTGATACTTTGAAGTACTGTTTTTATGTCTAGCCTGTTATTCAGAGGGCTTAAAAGTTAGTTGTACTCTCTTCCCTTAGACTCCTTATCTCTTCCTCTCCTGCTCCCAGCCAAACAAGCAGCCAAACCAATGCTACCAAGCAAGAGGTCGAAGAACCAGAGGTACAGAGGAGGAAATTGCTCAGAGACTCTCTTGACTTAGCAGAAGCAACTCCTGTGACCCACTATGCAAACATTTGAAGAGAAAGAGAGCTGCTTTTTCAAAACTAAACAATAGTACAGTGCAAACTATAAAATTAAACAACTGTAAAATATCTTATAAAAGTACACAGCTGTGGATACTTAAGAAACCAGTTAACTAACACTGCTCTGTCTGAACTTAACCCTAACAAAGAAAATTCTCTTCCCATTAGACACAACCACAGTGAGCTTCCTCTGTTGTTATTCCTCTGTCTTCAGCAGCTGTTTCAGTTGTGGCAGGAACAATCAGGTCAGTTAGGTAAGATTAAGAGCAGAAAATAGAAATCACAGAGTTCCTACTAAAGAAGAGGGTTGAAAACACAAAACTACTGTCACTTTTCATCACATAGATAAAAACCAAGGTATAAAAGTAATGTAAAATCAATGCTGGCATTTTCCAGGCTCAGTCGCAAGGGGAATAAGCCCAGTCACAGAAAGCTGATTTCAAAGATATTTACATCTGCTTTTGACCACATTTATTATTGAAATAAAAAAGTTATTTTCTTTTCTTGTTGCAGCTACATATTGCAAAATTACAATCCAACACAATTACAATAACAAAATGGAGCAGTTTGTTCTGCGGGTAACTACAGCCAATGTGGAGTCAGCAAGTGTAACTTAAATAGATTGATGGTTTAGATATTTATTGATGATTCTTTTTTTCTTTTTTTAAATGCAAACTAAAGCTTTAGAAATACAAGTAAAGTGTCCAAGGCAGGTAAGTTTTACAAAAGGTAAACACAATACTGGACAGAGACATATATAAACACAGAAACCCTTCAAGAATGTTTAATAAAGGAGGAAAGTAACTTACATTGTAGTTCTACTATATCTGGTAAAGTCACTGCTGAAGTAAATTTAGTTTGAGGCCAATAATTATATTAACAAGTGACATGGCTAAAGTTGTTCAAATATGACCTTAGTGATGCATCATTAGCTCCATCAGTTTGAGATTAGTAGTGCTAAATAACTACATTGTAGTTTTAAGCGTAACAATAGTGATATTTTAATAGTGATGTACTACTGAACAATAAGGCAGGGAAGAACGATAATTTCTTCAACCATCCCTTTCTGAGATGTCACAACCAACTTGATTCATCCAGACAGCAGCAAACCAACCTGGTGCTCATGGTACTGAGTAGTTATCTAGTGCAGACACCAGGAAGTCACCAACCACTTGGATTACAGGAGCTAACATTAACAGTATGGATTTAGAGGCCATGTCATCCAAAACCTTTCAGCAACACCAAGCTCTCTAACTGAAAGTGTAGCCATTTATGCTGAAAGCCAATTCTGACAGGAAAAAACAGAAGTGTAGGGAAGTCCCATGAGCAGCCCTTGGAATTTTAGGCACTTTTAACTCCCAAAACAACTAAGTCACAGTGCCCTGCATGGGTGCTTGCAATGTATGTGCAACTCTTCCCCAAGGTACTATTGCATATCCATGACTATGCTTTAAAAGCCTTTTAAAAGTCACATTCGGCCTCACAACAGCCAGTTTCATTCTTCTTCTTTCTTGATGTAATGCACAGAAAATCCACAAGATGCACTTTTACCTTCTTTCCAGCTCTCCTGTGTTCATTTTGAAGCCTACAGAGAGTATGAACATATTACTATTCAAATATATACTCTTCAGGATTAACAATTAGTCTCTGAGTCCAAGTGTCTGATGCTCTTGGTAATACTCTTTGTCTTCTTTGCCCACCAACTTTCACACAGAAATAGAAAAACACATTCTTTCAAAAAAAACCAAACAAAAACAAAAAAGAGTGGGGGGATTAAAAAAAAAAAAAAAGAGAAAAAGAATATGATGGCACAGGATAAATGATACATAGGAAGTGGTATTCCACTATAAATATAACTTTAACACTTCATCATGAATATAAGTTAGTCTTTATACTGAACTAGACAGACTCTACTGTTGAAGTTTCTGTTCATCATTGCATTTTATGGTCTCTTATTACTGAAATTTCTTTAAGTGGTAATTGTAAAGGCAAAAGTAAAATTTTCCTATTATTCTTGAGACCCTGAAGATAAATGGAGCGTTTTCAAATTTTCCTATTGATATTTTACAACCAAAAATTTTAATGCAGGAAATGTGTCTTCTTTTATGTCATATCAACTTCTTCAAGACAGAATAATTACAGAGTCTGTCATTTCATAATGTTTACTTACAATTCATTTGGAGGTGACTTTAGAAAATGTTACCTGTAAGTACAAACAAATCAGAGCAAAACCTGACATTCTTCTTTCAGATGTTAATGTACACAAGTGCCTCATAGCAAAAGTATAAAAGTACTGAGAGCATGGAGATGATTTTTTAGGCTACAATGACATCAGTAAGCAGCTCTAGGTTTCAACTGGGCCATCCAAATATATTTAGAAATCAAACGTTTTTTAAAATAGATTTTAACTAAAAAATATTTTTAAAGGTGCGACAAAGGCACACCTCCACACTCACATTTTTGGGTGAAGACTTAGAATACAACTGAAAGAGAAAAACCATCTTAGAAGAATGATCACAGTCACATCTTTTTGTGAGAACATTCAACAGCTCCAAGATGTTCAGCCTCTTAAGAAGAGTGCTCCTTCTTAGGATTGGTTTTTTAGTAAAATTTAAGTAATAGATTAAATGTAAATGTGGTATTAAGTTATTTGCACAAAGAAAGATCCAGTAAAGCCCATAAATTCTGCTAGAATACTATACTATGTAGAGAATGTGAGCGCACAACTGACACAAAACTCCTACAGACTTACAATTATTTCCTTAATAAGTCAAATGTCTCTGACATGCTTTAAGGCGCATATAGATAGAGATTTTAAAAAAGAACTTTAAAATTCTAATTTGTGAGGCCGACAAAAAATTAGAAAAAAACTCAAACACCAAAGCCCTCACCACTCACAATGTGTTTTGGCATAAACCTAGAAGTTTTTCTGCATCAAATCATACCATCATTAAACTGTAGACAGAGCTACCTTGCATTTAATTATAGTTCCTCACACTTGTCTTCCAGTTTAGCCTTCGGTACTGGAATCTGTGATAACTGAATATCTTTCTCTTATATTAGAATCTTCAATACATTGGAAAGTGCTTAGATTACAGGTTTCTTCTAGTTTCTCTTCACAGCAATTTTCAACAAATGCCTAAAATCTTCTCACATAAGTATCTGACTGCCAAAGTACAAACCCCTTTAGAGAAGCATCCTCAAAAGAGTTTACACAGAATCTATTATCACTGCAAGACATATAACTGTACTTTTCCTATTGCCCATGAGCATTTTTATGATAGCCACATAAACTGCTTATAGGAAATGTGAAATTAGGAAGATCCATTAAATATTTTAAGCGGTTTCATGAAACCTTGCAGAAAACTGTGGCATAATCAACATCCTGTAGTCTCCCTGCTCTTTAAGCCAGCTGGATCACCTAATCCTTCCCAATAACCCAGTCTTAGGAAATTCTGATTTAGGACAAAGCCCACTTAGCCATATAGGTATTATCACAGAAATATTAAGACTATTTTCTTGCTTAAAATAACTTTTCCATGGCCCTAACCCCACAAAGTAGCTCAATTTCTTCATGACCTGCTGTTCTTGTTGCTATTAATCTCATTCTGCTGTAAACCAATGAGTTTGTGAGGCTGCTGCCAAGTGCAGCTCTAGAGATGGCAGCAGGCATTTTCCACTCCTTCTGGACTAGACAGAGTAAAAGCAGAGTGATCGAAGAGCACTGGCACACTTCAAATGGGTGCTATTTAAGGGAAACTGGGGGAGGAGAGTAGTGGGCATTAACAAAAAGAATGCAAGTCTCTCCTTTTTCAAGGCCTGTTATATTAACAAAGACAGAAGGAAAAGAGGCCAGCTCTGTGCTTGTTTTGGAATTTAAATGCAGACAGTGGTAACTCCATCTTGAGCATCCTTTGAGGCATCTTTCACCACCATTACCTACTCTGTCAAAATGTCACTACATGCACAAACTACCTTAACACTTAGGAAAATAATTTAATCATAGCTGAAAAATCAGTGCAAGCAAAGTTTTATGAAAGAATGACCTCAAAATTTCCAGATATAAAAATAATTCAAAGGACAGAAGAAATTCCTTATAAATTGAAGGAAATCCCCTACTTGAGTTGTAGTTATTCAGAAGTGAAGCTTAACTTTTCATGTTCTCTCTCTTTATAGTTTATGAAAGTGACTGCATTTCATGAGAACAAAAATCTGTTTTAGAAGGGAAACTTTTCCCAGTAGAGCATTTCTGCGTTTAAGAAAAACTTTTTTTTTATCAAGCTTTAGAGCAGATATCTACAAAATTGTCAAAGCTGTTTATACATGAATCCATACATATAACAAATAAATAAGCATTTTATATATTCAAAACATCAACAATAGATCTTAAGGTATTTCATGAACTACAGCATGCCATGTAGAAGAAAGTGTGTTTTTTCTAGGTACTAGCCTAGTAAATGAAGTAAAAACAAAATAATTGTGATTTCATTTAAACTCCTTATTTTTCTAAAGAAATATACCAAAATGATTCTCCTACCCCACAGGAAACATTTATTATTCTTCAACTGACTGGCAGAGGAAATCTACACATTTGGCATTTTCTGGAAGAGTTTCAGAGGAAGTCACTATGGCATTTTTGCAAAATACAAGCATTTCAGATTAGATATGCTAAAAAGTTCACTGAAAACAAACTAAGAACATCCCTTCCTCTGCCCAAATCAGATGAGTCTGAACGACATGGAAAGACACCAGGTCAGTGTAAACTACCAACCAATGTTTAGATTTATTTGTGCATCTGGATTAAAAAGCCACTAAGAATTGGTGCACTGAGATATGCAATTTTTTTTGTTAAAATGAAAACACAGGATGTAGCTTATATATACCATTTTAGCATTACAACTCTAGTAACATTTGCAATTTTTAAAAGGAGTACAGTGACTGAAGTTCTGATTAGAACACATCTTTTTAGTTCTGAACTGAAAAAAATCAATTTAAGCTAATTTTCTTTAAAAAAACTCTCCAGAATTACCCTCTCCCTGGTCTTTCAGCTAGAACTTACAGTTGAATTGATCCATTAGCCACTTTTGACTGCATAATTATGGCCAACCTTGCAATTTGATTACGAAGCCATCTAATGACTCTGCACAGAGAAAACAAATTCAGTTAAATGAAGAAATAACAATAGCCTAAGAAAGTGTACAGTGAAGTCATTTTAGAAACCTATTTGAGTGAAAAATTACTTTGTGAATGCAATTCTCCCTATACTGAATTAGATCATTAACCCAGTGTCACTTTTTAGAGCTTAGATTCAATGACTGGTGAGTTGACAACTCTGCATGATTTACAGTAAACTGTCTGCCATCTGCCCAATATTAATCATTTTAGTCTGCAAATTTGGAATAAGGCAATGCTGTAGCAAGCTACAGTTGACTCCCTTGCATTTTTCCCATGTAACACAGCAAGGCACTCTTATTTAGGAAAATGACCTTGATAGCTGAAAACAAAGTCACAGCCAAAGGCACAAGACTGAGTCCATCTGACTAGTTTTCAAGTCCAGTCAGTGCAGAAAGGGTTTGGTTTTGTTTGTTTGGGGGTTATTTTATGTCTTTATAAATATGTTGCTTCTCTCACCAGCTGATTAATCAGCCATAACTTCATCCATGTGTGTATGGACAATCACAGATAGTCACAAGTACCACAGGTGCCAAACTGTAGGACAGCTATAGCTAGCTATGAACAACCTTCAGATTTACAAACACATGGAATAAGCAAGAGAGTTATTACACAGCAAGCATAAATGATACTACCTTCAAGTTCATTATATCATGCATTTATGTTTCTAGAAACATGAGACATTATAAGAATCTCGCTTCTTCAAGATGTGAAGGCCTTCCCCAGGTATGGTTTAATCCAAGAGATTTCTGGGCTACTCTGGGAACGAGGAGGGCGGCCACTATATGATAGGATCTACACTTGAACATCCATATCTCCAGGGCCAACAGAAAACTAGTACCATAAAGAGTATCCCAATCTTCTTGAATCCAGCAAGGTCCCAAGGAAGTCCAGCAATGAGGAGCTGACCTTTCCAAGAGGTCATTTCTGGAGACTCACACTGCCACACAATGTGGGGCAGAGATGCTACTTGTGACATTGAGACAGTTTGTACTCTATAACACTGTGTAAGAAAACACATGGGACACAAACTGAAGCATGTGATTTTAGAAAGACAACACAAACAAGCTGGGACACAGGCTTAGGAACCAGTTCTCCACCCAAGGGCAACTTTAAAAGTATTGGTTTTCATTTCTGCACTACACACACATGCTGCCAGAAGACAGTTAGAGATTTAAACACAGCTGCCAACCAGTATAAAGGTTTTCTGGTAATCCAAGAATACAAGGCTTTTTGCTAACATAGTTGAGAAATGTTAAAATTTTGTATTTCAGATACAATTGTGATAGTTGTGCAATCAAAGGCCACTTAAAATTAGATATTAAGTTTGCTTTTCTGAATCTTGCTTCATCCAATCTATTTCATGATAATTTATTTTCCTGTTGACAGTTGAGGCCAGTGCAAGAGCAGTAAGTCATATCTCACACTTCAGGAGCTTACGCAATAGCTGGCAACCAGACAATATATCTGACATCTGGGAACTAATTTGCAAGAAAAGCTGCTGAAATGAGACCATCCTGAGTTATAAACACAAGTCTAATGATATCTTCCAGCTTTGCATATCACTTTTTATAGAGTGGAAACTATGCAATTATGTGTATAGTTTCAATTGTCATGACAAAGTCTTTCCTACACAGAACTCTTACTTAATCAATGAAACAAACCATCGGTTTACAAGATTCCCTAAAATACCTGAACGAGTTATAATACTGGATAAACATTTAAAGAAAATGAATAATGAAACCTTATCTCTCACACACACAATGAAAAACAAACCACAGAGATATTCAGCCCTAAAGATCCAGCTCCGTGTATTTTGGAACTTATAGAAACCAGCAGCTGCTGCTGAACAATTTTTCTGTTCCAACAGCAGGCACTTATGCGCAACCTTTTTGTAACTGTGAATTTTACTATTGTTTTGGGTAAAGGATCTTCTCAGACGCCCAATTTTCCACTAGCCAGGCACCACACCTTGAAGTGTTATGAGCTACCTACATATCACAAGGTAACCTATAGAAGTACAGTCTTGGTTAGGCCCTTAGGAACCCAGTTCTCCCTCCATGTAAAATCATTTCCAATATAAGAAGTTTGTTGGAATGCCAGGTAAGGATAAAAATCCTTGCCCATCGGTTACAGTTGCAGCCCTTCCCTCAGGTTCCCCTATCCCTTTTGTCATTGATTACAAAATTAATTACTCGAAAACCAAACTGACAGACTACTATTCTGAAAAGCACAATAGCTTTACTTGCCAAAAAAATCTGTTAAAGTTAAACGAAAAACCCCAAGTGATAGAGAAACACTCTTACACAGCTCAAGCACAAATTCAGCACATTCATTTTCAAGGAGAAATGGCAATTTTGGTCTGGTACCACCCTGTAGCAGATCAGCAGCTTAGAGCAGCTGGTTCTGTAGGCTATGTTGTACTGTACACGCTTCCTGGATTTCTATTTTGGTTTATTTTGATTCCTTGAACCTAGCATCCTGACTGCATTTGCATTTTGAATCTGTCTGAAGGAAAGCTATCCAAAAAGCCTTTGCTGTCTGCTTTGCCGGGACCTCAGCAGAGCACTCTGCAGTGTCACACTATCTTGGCAGCTGTCACGTGCAAAAAACCCGCGGCACATTACTGCTTTCCTTTGTGGAAGGAAACCATATCCCTGCTCCTGTTCACTCAGGAGTGAAACCATCTTGTGTGTCAGCACATCAAGCAGTGACACCACACTGAATCTCACTCCAGTGCTGAGCTCAATTATCAACCATACAAAACAAAACCACCAGGGAAGGCGTAACTAATGTGCTCTCACCACTGCACTTTTTCAGACTGAATATAGGTATCCTTGGATGTCAGTGTGGCCTCCTTAGTATCTTTTTTCAAGAATAGGAATCCTGGAACACAGCTGAGCCAGCACTCTTCAAAACTCATACATGCTATATCTCTGGAGCCTTAAGTATGGCTGTTCAAGGATTTGTTTGGGATCTTTACACTGAGGACACAGCTTCTGTGTGTTCCCCAGTTTCTGGGTCTTCAAGGAGATACTGTTCATCATCTTGAATATCATGCACATTAATTGCTGCTCTCTTCACACCCCAGAGTACCAATGAGGTTGGCAGCCTCCTGATCCTGCTGCTGCGCTACCCTATCCAGAGCAGCTCCAGTCCCTCTCATGGCACAAGTTGATGAGCAGCAGTGCCCTCAGTTGATTTTCTGGGAAGCCCAGATGTTGAAGACCTGAGTGGACAATCAGAAATGGGAACAATTAAAAATTGTCTATTCCTGAGACAGAAGGTTCAGAAGATTTGGCAAGGGGCAAGGACAACAGGAGGTGAGAGTAAAAATAAAAGGTGAAACTATAGACATGTAAAAACCAGCAGAACTGCTGCTAGAAGACTGTCATTTGATAGCAAGTATGAAGTTGCCATGTCATTTGGCTCCTTTAACACCGTAAGTAGCCTTCTCAGGTTGTCACATGAAATCAGTAACTTGTCTTTGTGAATACTTTTAGGATAAGCTGCAGGACTCTACCTGGTTGGATTCCATGCATTGATCTGGACCCCCGTATACTCAATCTGTGCAGACAGAAAAGATCTAGTTTGGTTTCAACTCAAAAGAATATATTGTATGCATACTTGCAACACTCTGCAATCTAAACTCTATTCCCAGTCACAGCTTTATTCCAGTACAAGAAATGAAGATGTAAAAAGACAGACACATAAATACATTTAGAAGGGAATGCTGTTTTCTTCAGAACTTGGTTCTTTAACATACTTATTAAAAGACCAGCACAAATGATTAGGAGGTTGGTTCTATCATTTCAGTAGATGAAGAACAATGATTTATCACAGGGTCCTTAACCCCTGCCAGAAAGCATGGGCCATTCTGTATGCCTGTCCATGCTTCAGATGTCAGAGGGTTGGGGACACTTTGTGATAAATTAGCATTTTCAACCTAGGGAACTGACCTCTTCCTTCCTTCAGTGACTCAAAATGACAAGAGTTCCCAATAAATCCACAGATCAGAAAAATCTTACGAAATCAGTGTGTTCATGCTATGGGAGTGTCAGACCCACTAATACAGCCCCTTTATTTTGTATCACTCATGAATTCTCAATCGAGATGCTCTACAGCGGGTGGCGATATTGACATGACTTGGTCTATTTTATTTGAACAATAACACTCTTACACCAAGGGAATTTCCATCTTGCTCATAAAAGCATAAGGGCTCCTCCTTCTAAACTTCTCTTGGCAGCCACACATGTACATACCAAATGAAAAGTAATTGTGTTTTGTTTCTCCACTATTCAAACTCCCATCCCCATATCGATTTCAAGGCATGGTGCCTTTCCACAACAATTGACTTGTTTTTAATACCACAGTGTACAGATAAAAATTGGGGAAGCCCATGACCTGGGAAATTTCTCTAGCAGTTTTGTTACTCTTGATGTATCTAGAAACATAAAATTTAAAAAAAAAAAATGAAGTCTGGTCTACTTTCTAATTTAAGTAGTGTACTAGTTACAAGTTGTGTTTGGAATGTTCTCAAATTGTTCCTTTATAAAGAAGTTTTTAAAACATATTTAAAAGCACATATATATTTCATGATATATCTTTATATTCATGTGTGGGTGACTATACTGAGTACAGAACTAGTAATTTCCAAATCTTAAAAAAAGTTAAGAGTAATTTAATAATTTTTCTCTAGAAAATGAAAACAAAATTCATCTATCACCTCAAACTTTATTGCTATTTTAATCTTCTAGGGAATCACAGCCTGCAATAAAACAGGTAACAGCTTTTCCAGACCAACTTGATCAATCTTGCCTAGCTCGTTTTTTTATTTAATTAGTTTCAGCTGTGTTTAGAATACAGATTTCATTATGCCAAGAGGATTTTTTTGTTCCTGTTTCACTCTTTTTTTTTTTTTTTTTTTTTTTTTGCATGGGAGTTTCCCAGCAATCATTGAATTCTCTCACCTATCATAAAAAATTTTGTCATCTTAGATACCTTTCCTACCACCGAGTCAGATCTCTGCCGATTACTGCAATTTAAAATCAGTTGTAAAACATCCTACTTCGACACACAAGCAAGACCTACTAATGCGTGTCTAACAGATGGGTGTGCTTTTTTCCAAGGATGCTAAGAAATAGTAATACCTTTGCCTTACTAACATACTGCATTATGGCTTTACAGGACGGTGAAACTGAGAGCCACCTTCCCCCTACATAATCTTGTTAGTCTTCAGAATCCAAGCACAACTTTCAATTCATCTTTTGTCATCTTAAGAAGTGACAGTCAGAGCCATTTCTTCCTCTTCAACAAATTTCAGAAAATTCTTAATACAGGCTGATTTGCTAACAAGCACTTTAAATCGGGCAAGAACAAGTCACTGGCCACTGGGAGAAAGTTAGAAATGGTTCTGCATATTCTGCAAATTAGAACAAAATGGTAGTATTCAGTATCTGCTCTAGGGTACTCCCTGGAACACCTTCTTATCTCAGTTTCTTAGGTTGTTTCCTCTCAGTGGATAATTAACTGATTCAGGGCCACCGTGAAAGAGGAGAGAAAGAGAGAGAGAGCACTTTCCTCCAAATAAAATACACGACCGGGCAGAGGTCACAAACAAGGTGCCAGCCAGGGAGTGCCCACCATATGCTCCTTCTAGTTAGGCTTTGTACAGATTTCATTGTGCATGTTAGTCATCAGTAAACGTGCAAACCAAGCCTAGATGGCACATACAGCGCATCTGATGCGCCACACTGTCTGTACAGCAAAGTAACTCCCTGCTGAACAGTTCAGCACATGTTCAGCACTCCTTTCTCTCTGTGTTTGCCTTTCCCCTATTGTTTGTAAAAATTCTATATTACTGGGACTCTACATAAGAAACAAAACTGAAAGCTGGTGTTTTGCTTCCATATTGGCAAGAAATCATTAGATGGACTTTGGAACAGAATCAGAAAGACGCAAAGAACTCTGCAAAGTGCACTTGTTCAGAATAAAGAGGGAGACAAAATCAAGTATCATCACTGTTTACCAGTTTCTACCCAGTGAATTAGGAAGCATACTTTTTCCAAACTTTATTTTAAAAGAAATTTATTGTATCAATTCCCTACTCTACTACACCATCTTTTTACTCCATCTCCCTTGTTACAAGAGCTGAAAAAGTGAAGTACAAATATCATGACTAATTTTAGCCAAAGGAAAAAAAGAAAAAAGGTGGGGAGTGCATCTCAAACATTTCCAACAGAAGAGGTGCAAAGGTAGAGGAGTCTGTTTCCATTTCAGCTTTTCTTATATTTAGATTTAAAGGTCTGCTATATTAGAACCACACAATCCAAACTGAAACACAGCTATTCAAAGAGTCCTTAAAACACTCCTGCTCTCAAAAAAGACTGATACGAGACAAATATTTGCAAGTAATTAATTACCAAAGCAGCAGAACTTTGATACACTGGTCAGCAATCAGTGGAAGATTTATAACACTTCCTGGTGCACAAGGATAGCTCAGAAATTTAATTCTGACCAAAAAAGGTGGTAAATATTTTTTATTTTTTTTCCTTTTTAAAAGTTCTCAGTGTAACCCAAATATTCTGCAAATATTACATGACTCAGACAGCTATAATAAGTAGGCTTCTTTGTTTTTAAACTGTCATGAATTTGCAGCATATGCCTTTTGTAAATATTTCCAGTAGAAGAGGTATAAAACTAGAGGTTTGATCCCATTCTAGCCATACGCAGAAATTTAGATTGCACACAACCCAGTCAGAATTCAAACCCTAAAATTTATCCTTCTCCATCAGTTCCAAATGCAGTGATTTGTTGGACATTTCACAAACGACGACTTCTTTCCATTTTTTCTCTAACATGATGATGGATGCCTTCAAGCATCAAAAGATTTCATGCTATTGAAGATTAACTAAAGGAATTAACAACTTCATTTTAAGGACCCTAATTATAAAGGCTGCTGATTTTATAGTGTTAAGTATCTTTACAAATCCTATTGAACCTTGGTTTAAATACACAGCAGTAAATTGATTTCTTTTAATAGAAAAAAACCTATCATACAGTTATGTATTTGCACAGCTTCCACTAAGTTCATTCTTAAACCTACTTATAATCATGGTATGCCTATACACTTCACATCCACCTCTTTTCATTGTTAGATGGAAGATGTAGATAGTGTTGCAGGTCACCCCTAAGTATTAGTGTTTGATCTGTGTACTTGGTTCACTCTCTATGAAAAAATTCAAGTGTGGTAAATATGCCTTTATGAACACAAAGTACTCAGGTAAATACAGATTTTTCTCTTGCTTAAGTCTAAGCACATGCCCTCTACAATCCAGCTGCCACTCTTATGGAAAACTACACAGAAAAAAACCAAACCAAACCAAACCAATTCCTTATTGCATTTAAAAAGAATATTATTTTATAATTGCTCCAAACTATTCCTCAGCTGAACGAAACTTCTCAGTTTGATCAGACAAGCTGGTAAAGAAATGTCCATTCGAGTTCCACAAAAAGATCTACAAGATCACAGAATCATCAAGGTTGGAAGAGACCTACAAGATCATCCAGTCCAACTGTCCACCCAGCACTAGCACTGTAACCCCTAAACCACATCACCCAGCACCAGATCTAAACACATTTTAAACACCTCCAGGGATGGTGACATATCACCACCTTCCTTGGCATCTTATCCCAATGCCTGGTCACACTAAGAGTTGAAAAAAAAATTCTAATATCTAATCTGAATCTCCCCTGTCTCAGATTAAGGCCATTTCATTTTGTACTCTCACTGCAGGCACAGCAGAAGAGACCAGCCCCCACGTCGCTTCAACCTCCTTTCAGGTAGCTGTAGAGAGCAATGAGGTTCCCCCCAAGCCTCCTCTTCTCTAGACTAAACAAACTCAGCTTCCTCAGCTGTTCCTCATAAGACATGTTTAAGATGGAAATCTCTAACCCAACCATGCTTCAGAGCAAAATATTCCTTGTGCTCTCATTTGAAATTTCCTTCTATAGAATTGAAAAGGGCTTAGAAATGGAAGAGGAGGGTGGAAAGCTATGCTATGAGCATTGGAAGCCTTCAAGTTTCCTGACCTGTCAGATTTGAATGTGCTCCTTCCCAGTTGAAGCCACTGAAGACTGTATCTAGGATTTCATCATCACACCAAATTTTTGTCTCCCTTTTGTAACCTTCTTTCAGCATTTCTCTCACCTCCGTATTCGCCAGCATCTCTAAATACCACATTGCTTTCAGTAATCAAACATTTTTATTGAAAGTCTCCTATTGTAGAATGGCTTTTTGTCAAGTCCTTGTCTCACATGCACACTGGCAAAAAAACAGACTGAAAACCACATTAGATTCAACTCAGTAAAGAAATCTTCAGGTGCTCATTGTGTGCCTTACAGTTTGAGCTGTGCTTTGTTTCCAGGAGGTGGAGTGAGCAAGGGGACTTATTAATAGGTTTATATGAAACAAAAAATTTATCCAACAAAATTGTAATTACTTCAGCAGGAATAAGAGATTTCCTAAGAGACCGACCCAAAGTCAGTGAAGTTACATTAATAAAAGGTCATTCTTCCCTTCACTGTCAATATTTAATTTAAATTTTAACTAATTTTAAAACTCGAAGCAGTCCCTGAAATCCAAGCATTGTTCACAGGTACAAAACAGAAACATCCTCATTACTTTGCATACAAGTATGATCAAGCTCATGGAAAACATCTTTTCAAGTGAAAACAATAATGTTGAGCATGTTTTGTGTGGGTCTCTAATCTTATTCTACATTGCTACAGTGGGAGTCATATTAAATCATACTCTTGATGACATGAAGCCTCATGAGCAAGAACACTGAAACTGTCAACTGCTGGTTTTCATGTACACACTGCCTGCAGTAGACACAGAGTCTGTAAATAATTTGTGCAACCGTAATCTTACACTGAAAATACGGCAGCAAACGTATTTACGTTAATGTACCGAGAGAGTGCCAACATGCAAGCCTTCAGCAAATCTTACACAAGCCAAACTCAGTTTTCATTTGTAGACACAAATGAATATTATAATATCTGAGTAACTTTGAAGGTCCATTTTATCAAGATCTCCACAGTATTTGCTGTGTGCTGATATAAGACCTAGTCTAGACCATGATATAGTATTAAAAACAAGCTAATTTCACACTGAAGTTAATAATTAGAGCCACAGACAGCCTGTAAACACTTTTAAAATGATACAAGTTATGCAAATTTACAGTTAGAAATCTTGTATTTATGTCAAGACTTAAAGATACGCTGGCTACATTCTGAAGATGTTTCATCATGATTGTGTGCTTCATTTTTTAAGCTATTTGCATGTTTTGCAGAAGTTGTTTCACAGCTCTTCCCATTCATTTGGTTCTACTAACCCTCTTCTTCGTCCTTTAATTGAATACATTGAACATCTGCACTGTAAATTGCAGAATTATATGTTAAAAAATTATTACTACATATAGATTTAACTGCTCTATCCACCCTGTTCAGTAGCAGCCTCTTCCAAAGTTTTGTATCAAGCTTGGGCAACATACCAAACGCTCTCCTTTTAATTATGCTTGCTCTTGCAAAGTTGATGGGCAGATTTTCCATATGCTATCTCTTACAGCCCTGAGGCTTATGTTAATTTAGTCATTGACTACTGTCTCTCTTCTTCTCTAGAATTCATTTCCTAATTCTTGTCTTCAAAGGTTCACATTTATGCAGCATAGGGAGGACAGGGGCCTGGTTTTCACAAACAGAACAGAAAGTCCCTCCCCATGCGTATACACTGTTCTGGTGTTTTTATTCCATGGTGATGGCACTTGGTGAGCTCTTACAGCCTTAGCAGCACTGCTGGCCTAGATATAGAGCAAATTCACACACGCTACCGCTCTTCCTGAGATATGGAGCAGCTTAGAGCAGCACATTTATGTTAGACAACTGCCCAAATATATTAAACATCACAAACCCCAATTTTCCCAAATGTGACTACCTCTGTATCTGGACTGTCACATATTTCAGTGAGCCAGCCAGACATTCCCCGTGTCTGCCTGAAACACCTGAATCACGAGGCACATGAGCATTCTGCCATTACGTGACTCAGTACCCATTCACCAGAGGCTTGCTTTCACAAGTTGCTTCCCTGGCAGCCCATAAGGCACAAATAGTTCTAGCAGAAAGAATAATCTTCCCCTGAGGTCGTCTGCCACATCCCTTCATGAAGCATGCCAGGCCAGAAGCACATACTGTTAGCACATTGCAAACTCCCACTCAGGATGGGAAAGTTATGGGAAGACACATCATGTGCTGCTATAGGACTGTGGTTGTCTCTATGCCACCCTCTTCCTCTTTCATTTGGGTAACTAGCAAATGACACAAGAGATAGTGGAATGCTGCCATTACCTTATAATTTGCTTGGAAATTTGCTTTCAACACTTCTGGAGCTTTGAACTTCAGAAAAATCATCTTCAAGGCTACCTCTTTGGCTGAAAACCTGTGACATTGGCACTGAAACTGGCTGACACTGTGTGCAATGACTTTTGCTAAAATCCAAATAAGGAATCTGAAAAGGATCTATTCTTTCTTAGTTGTGCCATAGAATTACTAGTCCCCACACGACATCTGTTAACATTAACAGAAATGACATGAAAAATTTCCACATACACCAATTACAGAATATATCCCTAAATTTAGAACAAAGTATCCCGGAAACACCCATTATTACTTGTGCTAAGAGACAGTTAACTGAAAATTAGTTTGATGTACCATGACGCTCTGTGATTCCTCTGAGGTAATTTATGAATGAGTTAATGAACAAGCTATGAAATAGCCAAGAATCATAAGTCTCCGTAGAAAAACTGAAATTAAGGACACAAAATATACCATTAGGTTATCCATCTCACAAGCCAAAGGTTCCCTTCATGCACTATGAAGAACACAGAAGATTTAAACGTCTCATCAACTAGGTATGATCTCTACACAAAGAGTACCCAAAACCTTGTGATTGTATCTTCAAAGAAATCCATGCCTAAAGGAGAGTATGCTAGACACACGTGCAGCCTAAACTAAATTTATTCTGCAGGAAAAGATGAAACACGAATACTACCTGTGACACAAACTACCTTGAATGTCTCTGCAGACTTGAAGAAACTTGAAGTTCAAGGTGGTCCTTCTAAATGTGTTTGGCCATGAGAAGCAAAAATAAATATTTTAGATCTTACCTTCATGCAGTATATATTTAAAGACTACCACAACATCAAAAAAAAGGGAAAAATCATTGGAAAGGGGATTAGAAGTCAGAGAATGGGAATACAGATGTCATGTTACTGCACATGGTAGTAAAATCCTCAGAGGAACTTTGTGCCAAGTTCTCAAAGAAATGTATGCAGCATGGAGTTTTTTCCTTATAGAGAACATTTAGGCTAACAGATTTCACAGGAGTAAAATCTGAAAGTACTTCAAATAACTGGGCTGCTCAAAGTCTATAAATTCCTGTACTCTGCCATGGTGACTGGCCTGTATATCCAGGGGACAGCCTCTCTACCCTCAAGACAGCCTAGTTTCTTGCAGCTACACGCTACTGGAGGGGCGGGGTAAGATATATTTGTTCTATTCTAGTGAGAAGTACCACTTCTTCAGAAAACCTTGCAACCACCATTACGTCAGTGTTTGAGACCACAAGAAAGAGCAGGCCTCAACTGAAGAGATCACGAAAGAACATTAACAGCATTCTGACATAGCCTGACTTTTGCTCATGCACCAGTCTGTCTTCAGCTAATGTAAAAGACACACTAAAACATTAAATTTCATTTGAAATGAATGTATGTCAGTAGAGGTTGGTACAAAGGACTGAAACAGCAGCATATTTCTCAGAGTGAAACATGAAAGCCAAGGGTTTACCATTAGTCTAATCATACATTTATTATGTCAAATGACTACTTTTCTCCACCTATCTAGTATCTTGAAAATGAAGCTTCAGCTCTGTCGTGCCCTTTGGTCCAAACATGTAAAAAGGTCTAAGTACAAGATGAACTGCAGATCAATTTCTGGACAGACCTACTCCAGCAACGGACAACATACCTCCACCAAAAAAAAAATAAACAAACCCAAAACCAAAACCCAACAAGCAAAAAAACAAACAAACAAAACTCCCAAAAAACTAAACCAAACCAAACCAAACAAAAACCCCAGGAAAAACAAACAAACAAAAAAACCACAAAAAAAACCCTGAAACAAAACCAAAACAAAAACCCAAAACAACCAACAAAACTAAAAAAAAACCCCACACCACCGATCAAACTGCTCTGAGACTTTCTCCTGGCTACTTTCAAGCTGACCTACTATATGTCTCTGCAGGATGCAAACCTGGAATTCCACTCTCCGAGGCTGAGGAAATACAAAACAGTCACCCCAACTGAACAAAGAAAATTAGAAACTTTAAGTTGCCTAAGTAGCTGAGGAGTATCCAGAAAGTCACCGGCAGTTGTTCCCATGAGGAAGTACAGATGAGATTTATGCTTCATAATCCATAGACTACTAGCATTTAAAGCACTAATTTGAGAAGCTCAATATTAAAAGTACAGAATCCTGCAGAACACGGTCAATACATGGAGACAAATGCATGTCCACCACATTTTAAAAATCACCATTCAAGTCTCCTGCTCATGAGATTTGACTTTGTACCTGTAAACTAGAAATAACTTTGGCTTAAGAAGTGGCTATGGGTGGCGTCCACCCTCACTCCCTAGCCTGAGAGCTGAGGAATACATAAATTAACATGAAGCTTCCTTTCCCTGAAGGTTTTGTTTAATTTTAGAAGTCTCAGGAAAAGGTTAATGTTACATTTTGTTGCATATTTTCCAGCAGCATGTGGCATATGCCGAGAAGGGAAATAACACTTTGTCATTATGACTTTACAGCCAAGAAGGAAGAAAGAAAAAAAAAGGAATCTAATGAAACCTGTAATTCATAGATGTGTTAAATAATGTTCTCTACTATCCAAATTAGATCTAATAGTTTAAGGTGAATACAAGGTTCTTTCTCCGCTTCCCCAAACTGCTGATTTATTACAAGGTAGAATAAAATAATTTTCATCCAGAGAGTCTGCACGTGAAAAGTTTCCCTTATCAAACTGGGAAAAAATTCTGGCAATTGATGTAATCTTCAAACAAATCCTCATTTACACAACTTCTAAGTTTACACATCTAAGTGATAAAAATCACTAACTGAAACAGAAGGACTTGGGAGTAAGTGAAGTAGACCAAAACATTTAAATATTTACAGATTCAAAATTTCATGAAGTAGGAAAACTGCTTCCTATCCAGCTCAAGTGCCACTCGTGACCCTCCTGTATAATAAATTTAAGGAGACGTTTGCGCGTGTACGCATCGCAAAATGAAGAATCCAATAATACATTCTGGGTTTTCTCCCTTTGCCTAAGACTTGAGAAATACCTGTATTATTTAATTTCCCTTTGGTTTGATCACAACAAACACTGGAGTTAATCTGAGCATTTAGTTTTGACTAGATGTCACTTTGTTTCTTCTAATTCCCCCAGGTCTAATACCTCAGACCAGTCTCCTCCTTACATCAATCCTATGTCTAAGTTGCTAAAATATTTGATCCCTACTTTGCTTCCTCTTTTATGGTCTGCATGCAATATAGAGAAATGTTACAAAAGAAACTTACGTAGTGCTTGTGACATAAATTAATGCAAAACTTTATTTTCAACACTTTCTAAAGTAAAACAGAGACATAACTGCAAATTTGTCTGACTCTCGTAGCAAAGCCAGTCACTCCAATGAAAAGCTTTTCTTTATTTTGAAACACATACAAAAATTAAACTTACAGGCCAAGAAAGGGCTTATTGTCTGTCCTTCTGCTTTCCATCAAGATTAGCAGTAAGTCTGACTGAGTTAAAGAGTCTGCATTGTCCATAATTTCTCTGGGATAACTGCATTATGGTCATTGGGATTTTGCCAGAGAAAGAGAAGCACCAGTTTTGCACAAATACAGTCTATTTCAGAACATGATGCCCTGAAAGAAGATAAGGAAGTAAAACTTAAAACAGCTTGTTCTCTTTTGATTAGACCAAGTTGTCTGTAAAGACCATCACTTCCATTTCTTCCCAGCCCTAGAAAGATACAGTACAGCATTACTGGAAACTTAATCCAACACACAGCTAACATGGTGAGAAACACTTCAAGTTAGAAAGTTCTTTCTTGCCTGTATCATTACAGGTTTTATTTTTATATACACACACACACACAAGTATTTAATAAGTACAGAGGTGTTACTCACTACCTTATTGCATCAAAACACAGTATCAGACCATTCTCTACAAGATGGTTCACTTGCAAGATCTAGCACCTCACGTCTGGGGAGGTGACTTGCGCCAGGCGTGCCACTGCTCTTTGACTATTCTAAAGGGAGAATACAAACCAAAGGAGCACCCTTTGCAGCCAGCTGGTGCTGAGAATGTTAACCATGTGCATTCACCTAAGCCACTGGGTCTCAGTCTAAGGGTATCTGACTGGTAGGTCATAGACCCACCAGCACATCATCAGTACGTTACACTTAACCCTGCTGTTGAAACATACAATACTAGGGAAACCAGTTTTGTAGGAACACTGGGGATTGAAACACAAAGCCAGTATAAGTGGCCATGTGGCAGTTCTCGCCAACCTTTAGGCCTTCAACACAGGACCATTAACTAGCTTGCAGAGTTTATAAAATCCAAATTAATAGCTTAGGGAAATAAAGAAAACACTGTTATTAGCAAGGCCAACATCCTATTACCTCTACTTCATCTCAGAAAAGCAGCTGCTTAGATGCTCTGCCGAGCTTTCCACAGAATACCTCCAGTGGATGCAGAAAGCAGAAACATGACCTTTCTCAGGCTTTCCAGTAGAATTTTCCATGAATTTGGGTTTAGACATCACTAGGCTCATTACTGAAAAGATACTCGCCAGAAAGACTGTACAGTATTGGTATTACCATGAAACAGAAGTGCAAAAATAAGTTTTTCTTGGAGTCATATAAGGGAAGAGGGAGGGGGGGAACCAAAAGACTAAAAACCAGGACATTCTGTAATTGTAACTGGAGGATTCTGGAAAGAAAACAATTTGGAAAAGAAATTCTAATCCCATCATGATTACCCTCTCATAGAAGCAGGAGAAATTGCTTTCTGTAAAAATAAACAGAAATGAACATTTCAGTATAGGCCATAAATGCCAGAACATTGAAGAAACAACTTTAATTTTGCAAAGACTGAAAGGATAAGTAATATGTTGGCAGGGGTGCTTAGACATTTGTGAACTCTCATAAATATTACCTACCACAAGCCTAAATCACTGCCAGCCCTGGCTTATGTTAGCCTATTTTTATATCTTATCAACTCCTCTGCCAGAGGATAACTGACCTTTGAAAGATTATCTTCTAGTGCATACAAGATAGCGTCAAATAAATGGTTATCAGTTCTCAGAGAACTTCGCTTCTAATCTTTTGGACAGACCATTACCTCAAATCGTGATTTATTAGCTTTTTAAGAGCTTTTTACACTGATGAAATCGCAATATAAAACTAAATATTGTAGAGTAATAAGTATTGCAATGAGTTACCACTGCTCATAGAATAGATGAGCAACTATTAGATTTACTAAAGCTATATTATGGGTTACTGACAATAATAAAACTGTGTAATATTGAGTTTCACTTTTCAGTTGGATTCTGCTCTTTGCTAAGGTGACTGGCACACACACACACAGAGAAATCTATATGAATTAAATATATATTGCACCCCTACTGATTTAGACTAAAATTAAACGGGACGATAGAATTTAAATCATCAGCTCTATGAATTTTCTGAATTTTCAAACCATGTATCAATATACCTGAACTGGATTACTAAAAATAAAAGGCCAAAAAACAAAGCAAGCACACAGAAGAGACATGGCTTAAGACCACCATGCACCAGGTTGCAGAACACATGATTTGACACATCCAGTAGCTGCACTGACAGTATAAAAAGGGTTCTTTTCTGTTTTCTCTACTAGAAGAAGGGAAAAACATGAATTGGAAACAAGAGAATAATGGAATCTTGGGTTGTTGCTTTAGTTCTATTGGGGAAAAAAAGCAAAACAATAATGCCAGTCAAATATAAAGATCTAATTATCTTCCTGAAGACATATTGTAAAGCAAAGAAGTAGGTTAGCCCCTATATACATTCCCCCATCTACAGCAGAGGCCTGTGGCAAATGCAGAAGTTACACAGCAATCACTGTTGTGTCCACTTTGATTTCTAACTGCAGGGAGGGAGAAAAGAGTAAAACACAGAACAGAACAAATCCACAGCTTCCCCGAAGGCCAGCTGAATCCACCAGGTTTATTAAACAGAAGAGAGTCCCCACTCTTATTTCCAAGAAACCCTTGGCTCTGTTCTTGTGGGCAGCCACAAGATTTGTTGGGTCTTCAGATCTGCATAACTTTCCATAGTAGCACTTCCCCTCATCCCTTCCTGAATTAAATGTCAGAGTTAAATATTAAGACAGTCCTGGGGGCAGCATAATGCTCTTTTTTCTGTCAGGAAACATATTCCTTCAGGTTTATGGAGGGGTTTTGTTGTTTTCAGTTAAAGGAAAGGGTAAAATTGGTCCTACCCCAAGATCAGATGGCCATGGTTTAAAATTTCAATGACAAAGGAATATAGGTTTGAATTGCAATGAGGATTGAAAGTAGTACAATAATAATAATAAGGTTCTATATGCAACAATTTACTCTGATGCAACTACAAAATGGAGGGAAAGGAAAAAAAAAAAGAAAAATCAGCCACATACTAGTATCTAATATTACAAATTCATTATCCCAATTTACAATTTCACTATTAAGCTTTTGATTTTTCATATCCTGAAAGGATAACAGTGTAGGCATCGCCTCATATTTCTACAGAGTCCTAATGATAAGAGTTTCAGATTGCCTGAATTTAGACATGAGACATGTGGCTTTATTAAGACTTTAAAACAAACAGTCTAGATATTAAAAACACCACATTAAAATACAGGCCTAAACAGATTCCATAGCAACTGACTTTAAATGCACGCTCCTTGCTTTCGTACTACACAACTGAGATAGCAGAGTGCTCCATTTTCTCATTGAGAAGCTGAGTGTTTGCCATAAAGACGCTTTCCTGCAGGTAACCAGTATTTTTCAGAAGATACAAACAGTTGTCCAAGTACAACTTTAAAAACCTATATTTCTAGAATGATAAATTCTACTCTTGTTATTCCCACTGCAAGTTTTATTTATAACTGTAGACTACAGCATAATGAAACTAATTTTTAAACTGTAATTAAAAAAAAATCCTGCATTAAGGCAAATACTGTGTTTTATGCTTGTTCTGTTCTTAACAAGAAGAGTTTATTATGCTAAATATCTGACTCCAAAGAAACAAAGATCCCTTTGCTTTTTCACCCCCATCAGCAAGAGAGGAATATTATGTCATTATTTTGAAGGGATGCTATAAGCTAAATCTGTGAAATATTTGTGGGATGTTACAGCAGAGAGCTAACACAGCCAACACACATAAAATGTCTGCAGATAAGATGAGAAGGACTACAGAAAAAAGCTTGACCTACAGCTTTGGTTGAAAGCTAACACTTGAAGGTTGATCCTCTCCATGTGGTTATCGTTTTTCCTGTTTGAAAAATGAAACACTCCTATACTTCATCTCTCATTGAGAGTGAAACAGAAATCATTCCTGTACATGGTGCCAGAGTCCCAACGAGACCTGTCCATCAGCGATTATTATAGTTTTCTTGGTGCAGACGAAACAGAATAAGTCATTTCCTTGATTCCATCAGACCTGAGTAGAATATAGATTTTTTAAAAACCTTTAGATTTCCTCATTCTGTAATATATAAATAACATTGATTCATATATTATATTACATCACAATTTCATGCTATTCCACTGAACAGCAATCCTGGAAAGTGAAAGTCACAGCTGGACTGGATACTACACATCCCACTCAATTAAGGTGCTGTATGTCTCCTCAGCTTTACAGCCCCATTCACAAACAGAAACCGAACACCTTTCCATGTGTTGGAACACTTTCCCACACCAAAAGAGCTACCCCACTGCCACCACTCTATCTCAAGTGTCATTCCTGCTCCAGATCTATGAGATGGTCCCCTTACAGAGAAGATCTAACCAGTCATCTTCCCCCTTCTATTTATCTTAGTAACCCTACGCTTCCCACGCACATGCAGGTGTGGGATGCTCAGCCTTGTGCACCTGAAAACTCGGCTGCTTTTACCAGCTGTACCAATCCAACTATTGGGACATAACCTCTGTCCACAAACCTTGTCTTTCCTCCTCGTGTCCTTAAACACTTTTTGCAAAAAACCTATTTATTTTATCCAAAACATATTTTTTTGGGTTAAATTTTTGTTAAATTAATTAAATTGTTAATTTTTTCCAAAACGAAGCATAGCCCCATACCAGCCACTGTGAAGACAATTAACTCTAACCCAGCCAAAACCAGCACACAAATACACAACAAAAAAAGATCCCAGAATACTATAATTTACTCTCTCTGGAAAGATAAAACACATTCTAAGTTTTGTGATACTTTGTCCAATTTCTGCATGTTAATCATATTTAAAGTTACCAGCCCAGTTCTCTCTTTTAGCAGCTATAAAGCTCTCTCCTTTTTCCAAACACTGGAGAGAGTTTTCCTAGCAGGCTTTTAGAAGTCTTATTTTGAAGAAATGTTGGCTATACAGGTCAGGAAATCATTTCTTTAGGCATGTTCCAAAGTACACCAGAACTGAGATGCTTTGAAAGCCCGTTCTGCCAGTCGACTTTGTCCCACTTTGAAAACAAAAGCAACTCTTTAGAAAGCATGTACTTAAAGATGTTAATCTTTTAAAAAGAAACAATTCCTAAGTTATCTGCATATAAAAGCAAACAGAACCCAAAAGAATCTTTCTGAATTGTTTAGATATCTATTTGAATAGGTTGCTTCTAAAATATACAATGTGCAAAGTATACAATATGCAAATAACTATTACAGAGCTGTAACACACAGAAAACCATCTTTTATTCTGTTTTGCCAAACATGTAAATGAAAAACACTTACTTTGTACTCAAGAAATGCAGGCGACAATGACATAATCAACTAAGAAATAAGGTATTTGGCAAACAAACATCAAATTCGTTACCTAAAATACTGCAGGCACCAAGACCACAAATTAATTCATTAGGACTATTGAGAAGGAAACTGGTGACACCTCCAGATATAATGCCTGAATGCTGAGCATTCCACACAGAATTCAAGTTCCCCATTCAGTTACACACCCAGAACTTCCACCATGGTACGATAAATATCATCTAAATCACCTGGATAAGTCCTTGATTACTACATCAACCACATCAACTTCTCGATATCCACACATTCTATTCATTTGCACAGTCAGTGTTGCACACTATCTCAACGACAAACAAGATTATTTAAGCCATTTATAATAACCTCTCTAAGACCAGAGTCACAAAATCTAGCATTTCCTTTAAATATGAAAATATGGTCATTCAATCCTGAAAAAGCACATATAAGTGCATATTACAGATGAGGAAGATTATTTTAATCTTTAAGCTTTTATCTCAAATTCAGGATAAGCTCCATAGCGTTACTGAAGAGACACCAGAAATTAATGCACATTAAGCCCACTCTTACTGTGGTGCAACTTTTCATGACATAAAATGCTGTTGCAAAACCAGAGCAGCACACAGTGAAAGACATTCTTACAGATAAAATTCCAGGAGTAGAAACCTTCCCCAGAACTGCTCGTCCTAACACAGCAACACACAGCTGGAAGGACAATCCTGTCAAAGTGAGACCTCACTTCTGTGGCTAGTGGGGTTTGCCATTTTGTTTGTTTTTTTAAGTCTTTGTGTCTCATTTAAAAAAAAAAATATCATACAACACTCTTAAGTGACCTGTGAATGCTGTCATAGAGTGACTTATCTCACAAACTTAATATCCAAAGAGATGTAGGAGACAGATTGTCTGATTTAATACCAAGACCAAAAAAACTCCTGACATTTATTTGCCTTTCTGCAAGACCTTTAGAAGGGCAGATATAGTCAAGAACCTCTCTCCCCTCCCCATTTTGGAGAGGGGGATGTTACTACACCAGAGAAACAATACTGACTGCTTTTTACAAAGCACACATTGCTCCCTTGCACTTGAATACAACAATTCTATGTCTTTAACTGTAGAGAGCAGAAAGTAATGCATGACTCTATTCAAAGTATCCCAAATTGTCATGCCAAAGCTTTAAAGTGTGACCGAGATGAAAGGTAACTAGTGATACCCTTTCACAGTATATACATAGATGACAATGAATCCCAGTATCTCAATGCACCTTAAAAGATAAAATATTACATTCACTAATAGCTTTTGTTTGTTTGTTTTACTTTTTGTTTTAAACAGGCTTTTGCAAGCTCCACTTAACTGTTGATGAATACAGGAAACTAAATCCAACTCTTATTACTCTGCTTAAGTTGCAACAGGAGTCCAGGTAGGCCAAAAAGTCCCCTGCCACACATTTCTAGTACATAACACAAAACCTTTGTTCACTAATGCCTTTATGTTGTTTGAGGGGAAAAAACAAGTGCGCATTAGGCTGATTCTGATCACCAGATCATGTTTTGAGGATGTGATTAGTATGAGGAGCCCCCTAACTTCAAAATACCAGTTCCCATGATGCTGTTCTCCCAAGCAAGTGAGATTTGCATATGCTTAATTTCTTCCAGAATACTGAGATAGTCACATCCAGACAGCACATAGCTGAAAAAAAACATTCAGTTTGGCAAAATACTCTGGTACCTGTAGTATTCTACTTTGACTAAAAAAAAAAACCCAAAAAAAAAAAACCAGAATAATTCAAGATCATCATTGTGGTTAACTGGTATGACAAAAGGCAGAACTCTATTGGAGTGTAACCCAAATGAGCCAATTTGAACTTTTGCTTCCTTATACTATTATTTTGTTCTACAGGGGAAAAAAAAGAAATGAGAGAGAAAGGACAAAGGTTTCTTCATTTACCCTGAAGCCAAACTCTGAAGTAGGTGCATAGTTTCCTGAAGAGACTACTAACTCAATTGATATCAATATACTTTTTTCCACACAACAGTTCCAAGGGTAAGAGAAGTATGTTTTTTAACCTCTTTCTCAATGGTCAGTGGTTGACCTAGTTTCTATTTATTATAGCTTTGTGTTTAGTGTTGCCATTTACATCAGTGCTAGCTGGTTGCAATGCAGCACTCTCAAACTGAATCTTGCGCCAAATCTAAGAATAGCATTATATTCTCCCTAAGAGAATACACACACAAAATAAATCTCTTAAGCAGTTTATGATTATGTATAGAACAGCACATCACAGATAGATACCTATCTTGAAGTACAAGATTTTTTTCTGAAGAGGTCTCTGAACACAGCCCTTTCCTTTCACAGAAGGAACAGCTTTAACTTCCTCCACAGTTTCACTGGAACTCCCATGAATCAGGGAAGGTGAGGCAGGCGGAAACAACCTCTCCAATCAACCAGATTGAATGTACAATCAAACATGTGCTTTGTACGCAATGCAATATTCTTAACTAAGTAATCACAGACAAAAATTAGCTATTGCATCTGAACCTTGAACACTGCCAAAGAGTTGATAACTTCTAATGAGGGTATATCTACTGTCTAGTTCAGGACTCATGATCAGGCTGCATGTTGTTTAAAAGGTACAGTACAAAAAGTATTAGGAAAGTCAGCATGTTTTTTCTAAAGAAGGAATGAGGAAGACTGTTGTAGTTTTAAAGACACAATATGCAGGAAGTCATTCACAAGCTTACCACTCATGGTTCCACTTTGAACTCCTGCACCCTTAAGGGATTTGTTAAAATTTTTACAAATAAGAATACTTCTATCAAACATCCTTCCTCTGTCTCAAAGCAGTTATTTAAAGAGTTAACAGAAGATATTTAGGTGTACTTGCATTGCTTTTTACTATAATATTTTCTTATGCAGCACAGTGGTATTTTCCATATGAAACAATACCCGCTTATCATAATCCACAAAAACCTGTATTTCAAAACATTTTAGAAGTGGTTTTGTATTACTACTTAGCTGGCAGCCTCCAACCAGCCCAAGTAGTAAGGCGTTGCAAAACCACTGCCGGAAAAATGAAGTTACAGAGTGCAATGCTGCCATCTGCTGAAAGTTGCTTGTCTTAATGGCTTAATCGCTATTTCCAAAGATTGACTTACATACAAGCTTTTGAGCACTCAAAGCTATTTAGATGTGTTTAATCTGACCAATTTGAGGATGAGTGACCAATATTTTTGAATCAAGCATTTGTGCATACAGATACAAGATCAACTGTATTCAAGTACAGTAGCTACATTTCCCTCTAAAGGGCTGGCCACCCAGCCCCAGGTAATAAATCGATGTTTCCACATGTTGTGCACAATGCAGCACCGTAGCTTTGCAGAAGGTTGCCCCTCTCAACAGCAAGCCCCAAAAGTCATGTTTAATGCATAGCAACAACTCTCAAATAGGACATCCAAGCCTGCAGGTTCCTCTGGTTATGCACAAAGGAAAGCTGCACATCAGGGTGGACACCATTCCCTTTAGCAGCGTGGGCTGGTGTTCCAGGGCTACAATCACAGGTGGTAGACTTGTTGGAAAACTCTGGAGTCCACATTTTTAATTTTTTTTTTACTTCTCAACATCTAGTCCCAGAATAAAAAGTTGTCCTCTCTCCGAAGTGATGCATATGGCCTGCTGTAACTGCCAAAATTCATATCCAGTTTGCCAAGAGACAAGATTTTTCGTCTGTGGGCCAAACCAAAGTTGTTCGCCTAGCAAAAGTTACTGAACAGAAAAAAAACCCAAAACCACAAGAACTCATGTGAATGTACCACAATGTCATTTTCACTGTGACCTAGATTAGCTGTGGTAACTAAATTTAGGTAGGTGTACAGAGCTCTCACGTAGCACAGTCTGTCTTGCACAACTGTTACCCAGGAAGCAGTTTGACATTCATGCCCTGTGCTCTGCTGTTTGATTAGCACTTCTCAGGTAAACAAGCCAAAGTGTTGTAGTAGGATAAGCTCTTTAAAGTGCATGCCAGATATTTTTGTTCCCATTTCACCAGTATAAATGTGAAATAACTCTGCTTAGCTGAGTGGACACTGATCTCAATTTCTATCAGCATAAACAAATTAACTATGTGAGCCAGCGCACCAAGTTCAGTCCCCCATGGCTTTACCACATACAGATGCTTAACAGTACAAGGACTGATTTGTCTATGCTTTGTACTGGAGCAAGAACAGAATTATATCACTGCTCTGTTAGAACGGGGGTTCATAATCATTTTGAAAAGATTATAAGCCATCTAATGGGGAACACTGTACAGAATAAACAGGTCTCTTCTATATACAAGAGGATAAACAAACTCATCAAATGATGAATGCTACACAGCGTCCCTCTTTTTTATCTCTCATTTCTTAAAAAAAATCCACTGGACAAATTCAGCTTCAATCATACCACCTAATTTGGTGCAGCTCCACAGTAATTATGATGAATTCATGCTGCATCACTTACATTGATAAAAGGAAATTACCAGGAGATTCCAGAAGCATTTTACTGGACTTAATTCAAGCATAAACTTGTAAGTGCTCCATTGATGTCTGTCAGTTTGATTATGGTATGAATCACATACCAAGAAATACTTTCAACTACGTATTTCAAGACGGTTTTAGTTCTAGCAGTAGCACTAAGAAGAGGCAAAAAAGCCTTTCTAGGAGAATGAAACATTCATCTTTAGCTTCATTTTCTTATGGGATGAAGAAAGTAAAATTTTAGGAATGTCAGCCAAAAAAATTAGATGTAGTACGGTGACCTTTTACATTTTAGTTGAAAATTTGTGAATTTTACACCAACACAAGATGAGTAGAGTTTATCAGTAAAACAAGACACAAACAGCATGCGTGGGAAACACAGTCACAGGGACACAGCTACAGCAAAGACTCATTTAGTCCGAGTATCTCATAAATACCCACTCAGTAAGGAATGAGCAAAAAGCATTTTTGCCAGATCAACATTCATGTTTACAATTCCAAGCCAAGGAACAGTAAAGTCAGAAGACTTGATTACACAAGAGACAGAAACAGCCTTTTTTTTTTTTTTTTTGTTCACAGTGCAATGGGCAACACAAGCTTGAAGCTGCAGCCACCAGTACTACAGGACAAAGGTTTGTAGGTCTGAGGTCACCTAAAGGCTTCTTGTAAACTGCCAGCATGGTTAGACTGATGCATGGTTACTTGAACTGACCACAGACCAGAACTTCACAGGCCATTGGTGGTCCACGAACATCAAGGAAACATCTGTCCAATCAAATGATGACAAGAGATCCAAGCACAGGACGTAGAGCACACAATGAATGGGAATGTGAAAAGGCAGGGCCAAGTTCTCCTATGATTTCAATAGATGCAGTTCCACTAATAGCGGTATTTTATTTTTATTAAACCTCCCACAGAAGCCGAGCCAGATGGCTAAATGCTGCTACTACTAATGCTGCTAATAACCCTTCAGGATTATTTATTGAGTGAGACAGCTAAGACCAGCACTTTCATAGTTTGTGATCACTACGAGTTTTTTACCCAGTTTGTCTGTATCAGTTAAAAGTTTCTTTCAGGATATGACTTGTTAGTCTCCAATGCATATTGTTCACATCCACACTGCAATTATTACTTACCCAATGCAAGTATGATTGAATTTAGATGTGTTGTTCTTATTTCAACTGTATCCAAGCCACAATTGTTATTGGAAACTTCTGGTCTAAGTTACTTTCCAAACTGACCCTTAAACCCCACTTTCTTATATTGTCCAGCAGTCATTTAATGGAGTAAGTTACAGGAATTTTCACCCCATTATCCCATGAATTAGCTTCCAGAGAAAACAAACAACTTAATAAGCAGAAATATTCCATATAAAAATTAAATACAGTCCAATGTGTATTTCAAACCAGTATTCACTGGAGACATCAAGGAATTGTAGTTTTCTAATTATCCCACTACAGAAGGAAGCAATCTTGAAGCAACAGCTCCCCATGGGTCACACCTGATCAGTGCTGCTGGCTGTCCTCCTTAGCTCCTGGCTCTGCAGAGGTCACACAACAGTAATACCCCATCGGAGTTGCAAAAAGCCTGGTATACAATAAGCCAAGGCAATATATGCTCTAAGAGTAATTTAAAGATGTGCGAGCAATGAAATTTACTGTGCTAATGGTTCATTCTGCTATTTACCTTTATTTGCATCTCACTTGTGGAAAGGGTCTGTTTGACTTCTGAAGGTATTCCTCATTCTAAATAAAGTAAATGGAAGCCAGATCACTCAGCCATAGTGCCAGCAAAACACATCTGTTGGGACTACCTTGGCTACATTTTTTTTTCCAGAAGGTAAAATGTTATCATATGAAATGGCATGTAAGAACATTGCTTAGGTGGCTCTCTATGTTTAGAGTAGGAGACAAGCACTGCCTTATATCAGCAGTCAAAGCTATCTATTTAAATAATAAATAAAACGCAAAGTGAAAGATGAGAAGAACAATTAAGTACAAACTTTTCTTCCAGTGTGCGATGCCTCTATCAACAACCAAAAAAAAAAATAAAAGTTTTTAAAAGTCAAGTCAGACGTTTTTAGTAGAGCATTATACTGATTATATCCTCCCACCCAGGGACCACAGAACATAAAGGCCCCTCCAAAATTATGCCTGTCAGGCCATCAGTCTTCATGTGATTTACTAGTCAGTGTACACAGATACATATACAAAGGAGATCATTATGCCCTTCTGAATTCAGGTGTCATCCAGGAGGATCATTTCCACAGTTTTAACAGTGACTGTTCCAAACTGATGCTGTTCTTCCCAGCAATTGTATATTGTGGCTCTACTTCCATTTCCTTTATCATGTATGCATAAGCAGGCCCCATTTTGGTCTGAATTATTTAGCCTATAATTTGAGCTTCTGTTTTCAACTAGTATTTACTGCTGAATCACGCCAAAAATCACACATACTGAATATTGCTGTGGGTCATACTTTAAAGCCCCATGAATTTCCTGGTTTCCTTGCAGCCAGACATAAGCTTCACATTACTTTGTGCCAATCCTCTTACAGAACATGAAGCAAATTCACTGACATCAGTGAAAATGCACCCACTTGCATTATACGTTAATACTACACTTGAAAAACAGTCACCTCAATTTAGCTTCGTTGACAGTTTGGCATCTACCTTCAGAGTTAATCAGATTACAGAGGAGCTCCTACAAGAATACTTCGAATATATTACACTTGCAATAGGAGGTCTGTTTGCTAGATATCCCTTACAACAGCCAGATGCTTAGAATCAGGCAGCAAAACATCAGCATCAGGCTAGGCATCCCTAAACAGCTCTAAAAATTTGTCCAAGTGTTGTAAGAATCCTGTCAAAGGGCTAAGGTTACTACGAACCTACAGACAATGGGGCAAGTACCCTATTTTTCTACGAAAGATATGTGCCTTCAAACACAAAGACACACCATAGCACTCCTAGTACTCTCAATGAAACACAAGTCTCCAACTCAAAAAAAAAAATGGATTTTCAAAGATACTATATGTTAAAAATTTGAGAAATAACTATACAACCACATCAAGCATTTCCTTTATTATAATAAATAGCAGTAAGCATTTTTTTTTGGCTAGGTTACACTGCAAGTGCAGAACAGCTAAATGACAATGACACACACAATCAGATACACACATCAGTCACAGCAGTATTTTAAATATATTTAGGCTACTATAGGCCTTGCAAACAGTTCAGCAATAGAAGTCATATTTTAAAAGCTATTAGAATATTAAATACATATACAAGCACCTATAAATCTCAACAGGTCTGAATGTAGGCAAATTTTACTGGCACAGATTTCAATGGGACACAGCCACCAAGCTTAACTGACTTCACAGGTCTCACGTAGGAAAAAGGGTGTTAGGGCCAAGAAACGATTTGGCCACTGAGTTGGCTCAAGCCACTATCACCCAATAGCCATTCTGGTCCACACAGCCCCTCCTGAGTCACCCCAGGAAGTGCAACAACCTCCTGCCACTCAACAGGGATTTACAGGAGCACAGTTACAGCTGCATTGAAACAAGGTGACTGGTGCGGACCTTGTGTTGCAGTGTAAAACCCTTAGCACCACTTGACCAAAGTGGAGACAAGCTGAAACCCTCAGGAGGCAGCTGGAAGGATGTGGAAATGCAGGTGGGGAGGGAAGCATCTGAATGGGTTCTTCCCACCTTCCCTAAAATGGTGCCAGCTTCAAGGCAACCCTTTATCTTTTGAAATATCTTTTGAGGTGGAAGGTGGGGCAGAAGCAAGGTCAGTAGAGAGAAATGCAGAGCAGCCCAGAGCACACAAGAAATTAACTTCCCAACCCTGGATCCAGGTACTTAGTACAGACACCCTCTACCTCATCTTGGCTGAAAGCACCCTCAAAACTCCCCTAAAGCCTGAGATGGACATATTTTAACTTCCATGTGATGCAACAATGTACAAAAGAAAAAATTACAGCTCACTGACAAAGCTACATAAACTTTCATTATTAACAGTTTTTTAATATTAAATGGCTTTTAAATGTTCTGGCATAACTATGAGGTGACTTTCCATAAAGATAATGTATATCCTTCTTTAAACTTTTTTTTTCATCAGCATGTTTAGAAGTGCCTAAACTTAAGATGTACAGCTAACCAACTTTCATCCCCATTTCAATAGGTAAGATAAATGGAAAATAAATGCAAGCAGTGAAGTCAACTGACTCTGAAACCTTGCAAGTGATTTTGAATGCTCATGTTTATGGATTGACAGCCTTCCTTCACGAAACCAGAAAACCACCATACAGCCACACGACCTCCAGCACAACTGCCTCTTAAAAATTTGACACCAAATTTTCAGAAGACAAACGTTTTAAAGCTACTGCTTTATCCTCTTCCACAGTCTTCATATGCATATATTATTATACACATAGTAAAAGTAGTAGAAGTATTTCTTCACAATACCATAAATCTGCTACCCCATGTATAGAGATCTCTGAACTAAAGTAGTCACTACAGGCTCAATTGCCTACTTCAAGTGAGCATCTCTTCCTCAAAATTTGTAATTACAGACTCTCTGACTATCTCCTTCCATTTCAGCCACTTCCCCAGCTTGTTCTTCCTTTGGGTTTCGTTTAGTTTGTTTTGCTGTATTTTGAGACTTTTCCAAGGTCTCAAATATTTAGGCTGTACCAAAACTATTTCAAGAAACCAAGAGTCTTTTTCCACCTTAAAAGCAGAGACTAAAACAGCAAACTCAGCATAAGCAAGAAAATTAAATAGGCACAAAATGCAGTACTGATTGTCCATTTCCTTCCTTTTCCAAACCAGAAAGCTGAGCTCTCTAACCCTCCCAACACCAGCTTCAAACCCTAGAGAGACCAAGGGGTCTCTTATATTGCCACACTAAAGTAACCACTCAAAACACACAGAAGAAAAACCTGCCTCTTGAGATCTCTCTTTGCTCAAGCAAAACATAAAGGCCAATTTGCTTTCTACAGCAACTTCATCTTAGGATGGCTTGACTAGCTAATACTTACTCATTTATTTTTCACTTACTCATAAATAGCACATTCATACAGTTACAACCAGAGAGAATGATTCTTTAAATTTTTTTAAAGCTTCCTTAGCTATGTTTTTCTAGCTGTCTCTCTCTCTGTCCCCTCCTTTACTTTCTTTTTGTGAGCTTGCTTTTCTACTCCCCTTACAAGTTCTTCCCACTTGTCCTCCTTCTGCCGGCTTGTATCAGCCCCACTGTCCCCTTTATCTCTCAGCCCTTCTCTTCCCCAAGGAGGTTTCCTTCTGAACATCTGACTTCTTTTTTTTTTTTTTCCCCCCTTTCCTCCCCATTCTTATCTTATCTTTCTCCTCACAGAAGTAGTGTATTTCTGTTTGGCTTCAAAGTGCTCTTCCACACAATCTGCAAACACCTACACTTCATTCCTCTCCTGCCAGCTACTGTTTCCAAGCCTAATACCTCCATAGCAGGGGCACCCGCAGTGGAAAGCAGCCACCTGGACTTTAGGGAGACCTGCACAAAAGCCTTTAACACCAGCTATTCTTCAAAAAATTCATTTAAGAGAATCTAAGTCAGGCCTGCTACACTGGCACTTTGGCACACTACTGAATTCATACAAACTTAAAACACAGGACACAGGCCATTCACCTCTGGTATTCCAAGCAATATCAACAGACTTTAACTTCAGAAAGGTCCTCAAGATGTTGCATACAGAGGTGATGGTGGAACCCAAAACAAAACTAAAATGAATCTATACCTCCAGTGCGCTTTGTTTTCTAAGCAACCCTTGGAATTTTGGCCTATTGTTCTGTGCTGTTCTCTGCTTCGCTCTCTGCACAACGGAGCATTTGGCAAGTGGTTTCTATTTTTAGGATGTCTGGGAATGTTTTGCTTTGGGTTTTCTTTCTTGCTCTGTGGGACCACAGTGCCATCTATTGGAAAAAGCTGGTAAAAGCAGGCTCTTTTGGGTTGTTTACTATTTGCAAGGACTAGAAGAATTTATTACTTCGGTTTTGTAACAGTTAGGTGGTCCAAGTCCTTATCGTAGGCTTTTATAGACATTTGTTACGATATGCAAGCCCAAACATTATGGAAAGTTCCAGATTGTTACAGTCAAAGAAACTTAAGTTAAGCAAACCCTTAAGGGCCTCACAAACACCAAAACTGTATTAACATGCCAGAACAAAAGTTGCCACTACTGGAAACGAAAGTCGAAGGCCTATGCTGTATGAGCCTGTCTTTCCTTTTCCTATATCTCCCAACCCAGTGGGACTCCCTGTTTTAGCAAGATCATATAGGGATAAACACAAACCCTGGTACCTAACCTGATTGTTATTAATTCTCCAAGATCAGGTAATAGCTACATTTTGTAAATACTCTTTCCATCAATAAGCAGTGCACATCAAGTTTCTCTGTGTCTACAAGCAGGCCCTCTTTCTTTCCACAGTCAGTGGGAACTCAGAGCAGCCAGAAAAAGCCTATAGAGTAGACATGGTCCATGTTCAACATTAAAGGAAGAGCAACACAAATTTTAAGAAGAGAGTACTTTTTAAAAAGAACTCTGGAGGGATTCCAGCGGAGTTAGGGAGATAAAGGCCTTTGGGCATGCCATCCACACCAGTCAAATTAACACAGAAATAGAGACCATGGCACAGGCTAGAAGAAGCAGGCCCCTAGATAAATCAGGCAGCATGGAAGACTCACCATGGGGAAGCCCTTCCTTCTGAATGCACTTCCAGGAGCAGCCACAGCCCATCCAAGCCCCTTGCCAGTTGGCAGCAGTCCCCAGACTAAAGCCACATCTCCCCCAGCTACCATCTACAAGGACAGTGATAAACACTGGGAAGTGACTCACAGGGAGAACAAGCTCTGGCAGTTGGCTAAAACGAGGCACAGGTGAACAACTTTACTATCTGGGGAAGACGAGAGAGGAGGAAGGAGAGATTACCTCTCAGTAGATCACACTAGTGCAGCTGGCACTTTGCATCCCTCACACACAGGTGTTTTCCAAATCTATGTGCCTCCATTAAAGCTTTAGAAAGTAAGAGAGCACTAACACACAGACAATTGAGAGCTCTCCCATAATGCTGTATAGGTGTCTTTATGCATACATGTATTTGATATACATACATACACACACATTTGTATATATAAGCCACTACCAACTAGCATTAAAGCAATAACCAACAATGCAAGACCAAAAAGCCCAATAAAAAAGTCAATTTAGCATAATAAAGACATAAACTTTCTTTCCATAAGCCTGTAAGACACCTAATTTTTGAGAAAAAGTTGCAAATGCAAGTAACAGGCCCAGTCACTCCACATTTCACCCGATCAGAGCTGCTCAGGTTATGCCAGCAGCACCATGGCTGCCCAGTTCAGCACCGCACAAGGACAGGCTTCCCACACACCCTGGAGAAATCCTGCCCAGGCCTAAGCCTCATGCCCTCCCTGAGCACAGCTGCTCTCATAGGGGCACCCGGGCTCACATCCTCTCCCTCTCCACAGCAGCTCCCAAGGAAATGAGGCAGAGTCATTGACCTCAACCCAGCACGACACCCTTCCTCCCCAGCATCTGTGGAGCCTCCCCATCACCAGCCCCACAGCAGCACTGCCATGTGCTGGGGCAGGAGGAGACCCCAGCACACCCCTGCCCAGGCACCCACTGCCAGCTGTGCCACTCCAACAGGGCTTATCTCATCTTACTTGACAGCCCCACCTCCCTCACAAATCCCTCGTGCTTTAGCATCGATTCACTTCATATCGTAAACACCTATTAGACAAATAACATTCTCATTTTACAGGGATTTCTCGTAAATCCCTATAAATTGCTCTGATTTAGCATGATTTCCAGTGTCAAATGCCCATCTTGAAATGTTTCCCTCAGGTGTCAGGCACAGCAGGCCACCAGTAGGGGCAGGATGCAAACAAGTGTCACCTCACATAGGGATTTTTGTCCCTTTTTACTTTTTTTCCAGAGTTAAGACAAAAATCATCTTGCAGGCAGATGATAAAAGGCAGATAAAAGCCTAGGTAAGGACCAGTGTGATGAAGGAGATCTTGTGGAGAAGGCCATAGCACCATGTGCTCCCACTGCATGTCCTGGCTGCTCTCTGGCACTGCAGAGGCCCGTTGCAAAACAGCTGTGGAGGGAACAGGCAACATCTGCTTCATGCACCTTAAATGTGGCAAAGATTAAACAATCACCCACCTAGCATGCCACAGCAAGACCCCAAATGCTAAACTTGCAGTTCCTCCTTGTGAGAGAGTGCAGGAGCTGCTGTGTGTTCCTGGAGACACAACAGGGAAGGGGGAAAGCAAGCAGCACTGTCCCTACTCAAGTTTCCTGAGAGGTCTCTGTCCAGGAAATGGAATCTATTTCCCTCTACTAAGGGTTTTTGTGGACTTTTTTCCTCCAGGTACACAGAAGCAGCATTTTCATTTTCTAGTACTTCCAGTACCTCTGCAAATACTCCTCTGTACTGTCTGTACTCCTCAGCACTGGGAAATGGATATCCTGCAGGATGAAGAAAATGCGAAACCCTGCAAGCAGAAGATGGACTTTATTCACTCTTTGATACATTACAGATCTCTGTTGTTGACTTAGACTTCCTTATCTTGATATGGTGCACGCTTCAGGCATCACTGCGCCGGCACTGAAATCAGAGAAGTTAATGCAAAATTCAAAAGGGATAAAACCGTAACTAGAACAGAGAAGTGGTAGTTAAAAACCTGAAAGTGGCACTTCAGGGACTTAACGCCTGCAGTACAGATGCTAAAGGGCTGATTTGGGCAATCAAGGCACCTCTGGCTGCATGATCTTGAGAACCTCACTGAACTTTTTGATATAAATTGCACTGCAAAAGCAGCAAACTAGATGTTAACATAGAGGTGACTTCACAAGATCTGGGCCTAAACATTCAGGCAGCTTTCCCCAACCTCTGTCAGGAAGCTGCCCTTTCTCCCACGGCCCTGCTGCCTTTCTTATATGGTGAAATCAGAAATTATTTTAATTATTTTCCTTCCTGTTGTTGCCCACACATTTGTAAAGCATTACTGAGGTAATGAGAAAAGATCTGTCATCGACAAAGCAGGCAAAAGGGGGAGGTGTTGTCACCCTTCAGCTGTAGTGATCGCACCAGTCAAGTGTTTACTTGCGCTCCGTATTAAACAACACCGTATAAAATAACCCCTGTTTCCTGCGAGTTCTCACTCCCAAGCAGCTCTTACCAGGAACACGTTTTTTACACGCTGCTCTGAACAAGCCAAACCTACAAGCCTCAGTGAGGCCGTGTTCCTGAAGCCAAACACACCCGTGCCCAAGCTGCCATTGCGCGCCCCCCGCCGTCGCTCGCGGCGGGACCAGCCCCAGCCACTTCCCAGGGTGCTGAGTGCCCCTCTCCAGCGGGTCTTCGCTGCCGCCACGGCTGCATAATTTTTCCCTTCGCCTTTGTCTTCCTCCCTCCGGAGCGCCGCCAAGTCCCAAAAAAGCCCGCTTTCCCTCCCAAAAAGCTGTGTGCTCCAGGTGAGGCTCGAACTCACAACCTCGGCATTGCTCGGCTTTGTACTGCTGTATAAGTACCGCGCGCTAACCGATTGCGCCACTGGAGCCCTGACACCATCGCCTCCCGAACGCTTTATCAAGGGCTCCCCGGGCCCCGGCGGGGGAAGGGCGCACACGCGCCCGCACCCTGTTCTGGGGGGCGGCCTTGGGGCACCTCTCTGCCCTGCCCGGGCTGCGCTCCTGTCCTTAGGGGCCGAACAGCGGCGGGGAAAGCTGAGCGAGGAGCTGTCGGGCGCTGCGCCGCTCGGGGCAGGCGGCGCCGCCGAGCACGACAGGGAGGAGACAAGCTGCAGCTCCGGAAAAACACCTCCGCCCCGAGCTCCGCGCTGGGCGGACAGGGCGGCCCCAGGGCCGGCGGGCACAGCCCGGCCCCCTGCGCCGCGCGGGCGGGGCCGCCGAGCGGGGCGGGGCGGGGAGCGCGGTGTCCTTCGTCGGGGTTGACGCGGCCGTGGCGGCAGCAGGTGTCGGGGGGGCAGCGGCAGTGACCTGGCCGACCCCTGCCAGCCCCGGGCTGCTGGCGCTCCCACGCAGTGCCGCGCTCCGGAGGCGAGGCAGACAGGCCGCTGCCCCGGGTGGTGCGAGTCCGGGACTCCTGACGCCCTTGGGCAAAAGGCACTGGCCGCTGGGTCAGCCCAGTTCAGCCTCGCGCTCATCTGCAGCCGTGGGGAGAAAATGCACCGTCCGTCGTGCTGAGGCCCGGGCAGCTGAGAAAAACATCCGGCTACTGCCAGGGAGCTAAATGACGATATCTGTAGCATCGCTGCCTGCGCGCTCCGGGGCTCTGCAGCCTGCGTGCTGTGTGCGGCACCAAGGATGCCTGGCACTTTCAAAACAAGTGTTTATTCAACCCTACACGTTTATTGTCAAAGTATACATATAACATGAATTTATTTTACAGTCAGATCTATGTTAGCTTTATGTGGCAAGAAGATGGTAAACACAATTGGCACCAGAAGATAATTAAATCCAAGCAATGCTCCAACACACAGTTGAGACAGACATATTTTTCTTTGCACTCGTGGAAACATTTACGTTGCTGCCATATTTACTTCCCTAGACTGCTCTGTTGTGTTACTGACTTAAGCACTACATAGTGTTTTCCTTTCTGCAGTGACTTTACCGTGGGCAAAGGAACAAGCTCTGGGAATTTCATTACAGGATGGATGGTTGTAGAAAG
This sequence comes from Pipra filicauda, assembly GCF_003945595.2. Classification (NCBI taxonomy): domain Eukaryota; kingdom Metazoa; phylum Chordata; class Aves; order Passeriformes; family Pipridae; genus Pipra; species Pipra filicauda. The sequence continues at coordinate 1,720,596 of NW_024104665.1, read as the reverse complement.
TGCTACACAGGGCTTGGATTTCCATGGCTTCTAAAAATGAACTATTGGTGGCCCAGCAGGAGGTGTCAGGCACTCAGCCAGTTTAAGTAAATTTCATGGATCTCCCAGGTACTTTTGGCAGACTGAGCAGTTTTGTGTGACTCCGTTAACTCCTCCCCTCCACAATCCATAAATGAGCTGACACTTTTTTAAGACTGCTTTGAATGGAGAGGAGTTGTATCTCACTTGTCAAGAAAGTTGTTTTGCTGTTGGTATTACTGTGGGCATTACCTAAAATATATTTGTAATATTTCGGTGGTATGCACCACTGACAGGTGAAGTAGCATGCAATTACTGTATCTGGCCCTTGATGAAGGTGGCTGGCATGGAGAAAAGAGAAAACCGACAGTTCATTTCTTAAAGACATTTTCCATCATCACATTTAGTTGGCATACCAGAAAACTGCAGCAGCTTTCATTGCCCTTAACAGTGCATCACTATACTAACAAAATGTTCTATACCACACAAAGATTGCTGTGAACATAATTTCATCCAAACAAGGGCTTTTTTGGCAAATACAAGAATGCCAGAAAGACTCAAAGCTGAAGCTGTGAACATACAGAGAAGCTCTTTATTGCAGATTTAACCTTAGGCAAGAAAGACTCTAATTTTAGTATTTATAGAGATGATAATTATTGCTTGTTGTATACTAATCAGCTTTCCCATAAAAGTAACAGTGATAATGGTGAAGATTCTAGTAGTTTTACTGGGATCTTTAATTATTCTGTTGTCCTACGTGAATCACTTGTTTCTTATGTTTGTCCCCACAAACTGAGGCCCTTGGTAGTATGTTTACAAATATAGCAGTGAAATTTAGCCGTATCACTTTGTGGGAACATAACTGGACAGGGGTTCAAGTAATAAATTTGTTATTGACTGGAATTTTTGTTTTCAGCAACTATATAGGATTTTTTTAATATAAATAATTTTATTTTTAAGTACTTAATTTGTGTTTGTTCTCAAAGATCAAACAAAAAAAGCACAGAATTGACCAAAAATAGGAAGTGTATTCAACTGGCTGAAAATAATTATTTAGTCATATAAATGTCTTCCTTTTTCATTTCTTTGCAATACTAACAGAAGGAAAAAAAATAAAGATAAAAAACAGAAGTTAAAGCTGTCTTAATGGTGAAGAAAGTTGCTTGCTTCCTACTGCTTGCAGAATGTCCAGATTATCACTTCAGTGTAGCTCCATTTTTTTAACACCAGCATAGATAAATCAGTCTTGGTATTGCACAGGGACAGAACGGCCAAGTTGAAACGATACTGAAAGGATTTTTATCTTCAAATTGCTGGCAAATGTAAACCTCCCCTGGTGAAGATTTTTCAGAATACTTCTTTGCACTAAGTGTGAAAAAAAACAAGGTTTAAGAGCCAATTTTCGCAATGCTGTTTGCTCAAGAGTAGAATGGGCTGAGTGGAGGAGGCAGTATCCACACTTGCTGGCTTTATGGTCTGTTTCCCCCTCCTGTTCCCAGGGGCTCTAAACAATTCTAGGTCTTTAGCACCTTCTTTAGGTGAACAAAAAAAAATTAGTATAGGGAGTATAGTTAAAAAAAGTATATGACCAGATACCACTTTAATACAGATAAAAATCCTGGCCAGTGACCCCTGGCCTTAATACTCCTTCTAACTAGAAACACAATATTTAATTTTGCTTTTTATTAACATATCCTGCTTGCTGGACACCAACTTGTAAATTTAAGTCTCTAGTAGGTCTGGTGTTTGAGGAAAGTAGAAAAATAAAGTAGGTGTTGTCTTAAACTCAGGGTTTTTTTCACTTAACATTTCTTTCCTGCACCCTCAATGCAAAAGATGGATTATTTTGATGTAGCAGTTTTGTGCTTCAGTACTGTTGCAATTCTCTGGCAGTGAAAGCTGACAAATAGAGTCCTTACCTTTACAGAAAGGGAAGGATCTGAGCCAAATGGTAGAACAGAAACCCCAGCAGCTGAAACAGGCTTTGATGGATGTGAAGAGTCATTGTGAAGCAGACTAGCAAGAAAAATCCAGGCCCCAGTCAGTTCATGCAGCGTATGAGGTGTATTTACCCGGGTCTCACAGAGATGCAACACTGGTTCTTTTCTTTGGCTCTCCAATACACTTCACAGAAGTAGCATTTCATGGCCCAGTACTTTCCTGCCATGCAGATAATTTCTTAGCCCCACTGTTACATGCATGAAGAGGCCATTAACTGCATTTTTCAAAACCTATTGATTTCAGAATGTTGCAGAAAATACTACCCTGTAATAATAGCCTCAGCATCATGCTAATGGTGAATTTTGTAAGTCCATGTTGTTTCCTTCCTGAGTAGGTCTAGGTTTTCCTACCTCACTCCAGCCACAAAATGGATTTATCAGCCTGTGACTGAGAAAGTTTTCTCTGCAGGTAATAGTAGCTTGTATTCTGCCTGGTGGAAAAAAAGTGGAGACTAGGGATTAAAGTAGGGGTTGTGGACAATAGCCCACCATTAAAACTGGCACAGTAATAGTGTGGTGATAAAGGATTAGCTCAATCAATTCCAGGATCTGTAGGTTTTCGTATTGTGACTTTGTACAGTACCTTGGCTTTCATGCCCAACAAATGAAGTCCTGCTCTGTGATACCTGTTACTAATGATGAGGTAAAACCTTACAAAACCGTGATCGTTAAGATAGAGTGTCTTCAGTTCTCCAGTCCCATGAGGCTGGGTCATAATCCTTTAAGTGAAAGTGCATTTTAAATATAAGCTCTCTTTCTGTCACAGCTAAATAGTTTGCCAGCAGCCTACAGAACAAAAAATATCAAAATATACCTATCTGTAAGTCCAGAAACAGGCCTAACGAGTTTCTTGTATGCTGGTGTCTCACCACAGCCATTCTGTTGGTAGAAATTTCTTGTTTTAAATAAATAATGTGGTGGTGGTGTTTTATAATTGAATGAAATAATAATTACTTTGGGCTTATTTCAGAGGAAATTATTGCCAGTCCCATTGTGATTGTACTAATACAGTTGAACTGTAATCCACATGTGGATCTTTTTATCCCAAAATTAATGTATTTTTTATCAGTTACAAGATGAGTTTAAACTAACCTGCAAAGAAGTGGTAGAGATGAAGGTAAAACAGAATCACATACTTGAATAAGTGCATAATATTAATTCAAATTTATACTCCCTTGCTTTTTTCCATGCAAAATTACTATGGTGTAAGGTAAAGATCTCCCAGATTCGTACTGTTCAGCATGCTGACTCTTCAGTCCCATAGCTGTACTGCCCATATGTGCAAACCACGGAGGATGCACCACTCACTTTTAACCAAATCGTATTACAGCCATATACCCAGACACATTCACCCACTACGCACAGTGTAGATATAAGCAGAAGACTAAGCTATGTCAAGACCAAAGTGCTACAATATTGTAATGTCTTGGGGTTTTTTGTTTACCACCCATTTCACATGTTTGGAGTTTGAAAAAAATGTTTATACATTTGCTTATTAAAAAAATTCTGGGTGGTGGGGAACACAGTGAGCAGTCCTGTAGCAACTGTGTAGGCATTGAACAGAAACTAGTGAGGGAATAAAGACTAATACAGATATGAGATGCCCAGTACTTCTCAGTTTCTTGTTTGCCTTTACAATTTGATGGCAATATGCTGCACTTTCCCAAAGGGCATCACAGAACCAGGTTCAGCTCTCCAACAAGTCCTGCTACAACATTGGCACAGAGCGATCAAATTAAAATGAGCATTTATGGACAGCTGCCTTTGGTCTTAAAAATGCAGGAGACATCTGTACTTTGGTTATTTGGCAGAAGATCCCAGGGAGGTCCAAGCTTTGCACATTTTTCTCACTGTGTAACAAGGCAATTTTTGTAGAGAGGTAACATACACACCCCAGTTGATGCAGTAAAGACAATCAAGAAACCTCCTGTGGGCAAAAAACAGTCTCCAATGAAAATACATATTTTAGAAACACTAGTCAATTATTAGCTAAGCTGCTGGAGAATTAGTACTCTACAAAATAACCTTTGGCTGATGGACCTGTCCCCTTTGACACTGAAGCCTGAAGACACCTCTACTGCCAGCCAATCCCTAAGCACTGGGGGTGGAATCACATGCTGTTTGCTCACAGGAAGAGCATTCTGCAAACTCTAATATCTCAGTCAAAAGTTTCATAGCTGGTGGACCATGGAGCTTCTTGTGAATGTGAACAAATGGATAGAAGAAAACAAAACTGCCTTTTTGCCACCTGTTTGCAATAAGCTTATGTAAGTAAATGAAGATTTCTTTTACTAAGTTATTAGATATATAAATATTTCTAGCTATAAGAGGAAGCGGCAAAAATGCATAACATGGTAAAGATTATTAAGGAACCATAGTTCCTCATCAGACTGCAGTCAGAATGCTGTTTTGAAGAACTGATAGTGGCTGAAGTCTGTTTTGTAGTGACTCAGCAGAAGCTGCAAAGATCAACTTCAATACAAGCTACTTGCCTCAACTCGAAGTCTCTCGTAGGCAGTGAGACTGAGTTAAGAGCATTTGTGTCAGGCTCTGTGACAGTAAACTAGAAATCAGAGGAGATGGCATCACATCCAACAAACAATAAGATATAGCTAACAGATTAGTGCTACTAAGTTATAACCTGATAGAGCTGCTGAGAATCATTCCAACATCACAGAGGAGCCAAAGCTGCAGGAGTAATCATAACCATCGGTATATATCGCTGAAAACAAGGAGAAAGGAACAGTAAGGGCACTGGAGGAGCAGGTTTCCAAGGCATTTCCAGCAATGTCAGGAGGGTAGGGGAGGCTGAAGAGGCAGTTTAAAAGCTATGGACTGTATTCTGAATGAGATAGGTAATATAAGAGAAAAAGTGTGAGTATTACACACTTGTACACTATGCATATTCTCAATGTCAAAGCTTGTGCATAAATTCCAGTGTAAATTGTCCATTGTATTGCACCTTCTAGTCAAAACATTAGGAAGGATTTCTTTTTTCAGTGAAGCTGAGGGCATCTTTTGTCTAAAACTCTGTATACAAGAGGCTTCATTAGAAAGTATCCTCTGTAAAGAGTAATATAGACTCAGATTTTATAAAGAAATTAAAAAGGATTTTTCTTAACTCTAATTAAAATAATAATCCTGCTTTATAATTTTAACCATTAAAGAAATATCAAAGAATATGCCTCTTGCCCTACCCTGAAGTGCTATCTTTAATGAAAAGCTGAATGGGCAATTCTGTAGCGATGATATTAATTTCCATTCACAGGTGCAAGGGTTACTTTTCAAAGCAATGGTTGCAAGGCAAAGAAAAGGTACGGGGCACATCCCTACTGTCATGTCTGTGTTGAGACTACAGTTGTATGTTGAACTGAAAAATTGTGAAACTTGAATCACTGCAATAGTTTCACAATTGGAGAGAATGAGGAAATTATCTTCTTGTTATGGGTGTTTTCATTCCTTTCATTTTCAAAATGGATTAGAAGGATTTTGTAAAGCGTATCCATTTCTAAAGCTTACCAATGACAGTGGTAAAATTTTAGTATTTTAATTTCTTTCTTTATCAGTAGGTTGAACCTTTTTTGTTATTACTGCACTGTAGCACCTACCAGAAGTTCTGTGTAATCCTTAAGTAGCTTTGGAATGTGACATCTATCAATAGCCTTCCCCAGAAGCACTGCAAGAAGCCACAGTGAAACAAGAAACATTTTTTGTGATAAAAATTGCATAGCTTTAAAAAAAAAATCCATTTTTCCAATATAACCTTAGCCTATATAGGAGGAGAGAAAAACCATCTACTGCATGGATTCTGAGTCTCTCATCACCTGCTTCTGGTGCTACCTAATATTTTCAGGATTTTCCAAAAAGTTTTGGGCAATTTTCCAAGAAGAAATTAATAGATTTCCAACATTTTTTTAAAGGCTTCATCCTTTATGTGCTGAGTAAAGATTTGCAAGGCAACCTTCTCACTGCCACCTACTGCCTCACTGGAAGGCAACCACCTCAAAACATTTAAGTAACTTAAAATCCTATGTTTTAAGAAAGAATTAAAAGTTAAAAACTAGGTCTCACGGCAAATCACTAGTGTGTCTTAAGTTGAGTGTCTAAAGTTATTATGGCTTTCAAGCTTTTATTAAGTTATGTTCCATACACTCGAGAAAATCAAAATTTTTGAATGCTGATTTGGGTTTTCAAAAAAAAACTTCAATTCCTGAAGCACTGCCTGTTTAGAGTTTTACCAAAGTCAAGAAAAGGATACATCTAATTAAATTGCGGCTCTTATGTTGTATTTTAATTATTTGTACTAATCTTACAAGTTTAAATGCTTTTTAACCTCAACAAAGAGAAGTTAGCGTAAAATCAAAACTTTTGACATAGTTGATTTTTACAGGTATTTCTAAAGCTCTTCTTCTGGATTCAGAATATGATGCTTACCATAATAAGACATAAGAACAAATTTTGAATCCCAGCTAACAGTCCTGATTTAGAGTTTTTCTTAGCAAAGGAAAACCTGTTACCTTACCTCTTTATTAGTGTAAATGGTCTGATAGGTAATTGGGGTGATAGCTATTCTTTGTGACAGCTGAGAGAAGGGCTCACTGGGGCTCTTAAAGAGGTAGAGTTAAGAAGGGGCCTGGAATCTCCTTTCTGAATTAGCCACAACCCCACTGAAACTATTGTAACATTGTTCCAGGTTAGCAAAATCAGTACAAATAGAAGAGAAATTAACTGATAATTGCTACCATCAGTATCTCTGGTAATTCTACCGCTATGGGGGAAAAATGTGTTTTTACTTTATTAACTTCTAAAAGAGTTTTGTCTTTACATAATCAGCTCAAGGCAAAGATCCATTTTCCTCTTTCCTGTCTCTTAGGTAGCATTCTTTATCTTTACATTTCATAGTCCTTTCCACAGTTGGTAGCTGTTGTTGTCCTCTTTTCATATCTGGAGGCACTAAAACACCATCAGGGAGGTAGCTGGCCTCAAATCACCCAACAGGACAGTAACAGAGTAGAGAGATGCATCCAAGCTCTTTTGAATTCTCATTCTGGATGTTGCTTTTCACTCAGCATTGTTTCCTTGACTCACTGTCCTAATAGAATTTTTAAAAATAAGTTAAAAAAATAACATCATGAATAGAGGTAGCTTTAAAATGTCACTTTCTTTTCTAGGCATCGCTATCAATTAAATGTGATGTTTGTTGGAGGGCCAAATGAAAGGAAGGATTATCATATTGAAGAAGGAGAAGAGGTAACATATAGGTTGTTTATATTTTTCTGATTTAATTGATCTGTAATGACTAAAATGCATCTACTTTTGAAGGTACAGCTTCAAGTTAGCAATGCTAGACTTAGTGATGTTGTATTTATTAGATGTATTCATAGACTTCAACAGAATCATTCACCAGAACCATACACCATCTGTGCATTTCCTTTGAAACAAGCACATGAGATCAGATCTGTTTTGCTATAATTCATTTCCAACAGGAAATTAGAGAAAGTATTCTGACTCATCAAAGTGTCTCACATCAACAGTTTGGAACAAAACTTTGGAAAGGTATTGATATTTTTAAAGTGATATTTTGTTGCAGAAGGTCAATCTATATTTCAAAAGTAAGTTTGACATTCAAAAATCAAAATTAAATATTTTAATTCACTAGAAATTATATTTTTTCTAGACTTCGTGAAAATTATCGGCATTTCAGCTTTCATTCAGGCTTGGAAAGTTAGAGTCTTTAAATATTTTTCAAATCAGTCCCCTTTGCTGCACATCTTCTGTATTAAGACTAAGCCATCCCACTGCTTTGAATTGGGAGTAGCCATTGTGCCAAATGCAGAATACAGGAAAAAAAGAGTAGAATCCTATCAAAATTGTAACAATTTACACCTACCCTGTTTACTGCCTTTTTTTTGGAATTGTCTGTTTGGCCTGAGGACTTCTCTGGATCCACAATTGGCTCTGAAAGAACCCTAAGGGAAAACGATCACTAGAGGCCAAGCAGTGAGGATGTCATGATGGGGAACAACTTCCCTTGCTTCCCGGCAGAAAAATTTATTTTCATGTAATTCCAATAAAATTTGGCCACCTAATTTTAAGTACCTTTGGAAACCCAAACCTATGCATCTACATAGTTCAAGGTAAAAGTGGGTCAAATTCAAAAAATCCGTAAAAACAGAAAGAAAAATTAGTTTACTTATCATCAAATCATTTCTCCAAAAACCAGCCCCCAAGCATTTCACAACAGCCTTCATTAATTTTCTGTTATAACTGTGCTGTGGAGGTGTTTGTAGTCATTATAACCATAAGGCTCTAAAAGACCAGGTGCCAAGTTACCACTGTCTGACTTCTGCCTGCTTTGGATTGCCACCACAGTCCCAACAGCCCACATGTGGCTGTGGGCACAGGCATGTCCGTCACATACCAGGTCACCCAACACGCTCCATTATGTCCCTTCTCATGGGCTGGGCAGGGGGAGCTCTGGCAAGACCCAGGATCACGCTGTCAGGTTGCTTGGGCTGGTGAGGAAGCAAGCCAGGTCTCAGGGCAGTCCATGTATCCATCCTATATTTACAAGGAAATTACAGAGATACTTAGCTGTGGGAAAAAAAAAATCTGGCTTCGTCAACAGAGTTACATCCCTGGGAAAGGAGCATCACAGCTGTAGCATGACTGCTAAGGAAACACCAAGGAGAATATCTAATCTGTGTCCTGCTGTTACTGTATATCGTAAAGTATTATGTGTTGGATTAAAAAAGAATCGGTGAAATTTGTTACCAAGGTTTGGAAAAGTATAAAATGAACGTATGTGAAGTTACCATGTGAAGGTTAATGATATCAAATTTTTTTTTTTCACTTAACTTAACCGTTTTGGTTTTATACAATTAGCTCATTTTCTTGCTCTGAATAATACATTAGAGCTATACACTAAGAGAGGAATACACAAAAATGAGCTGAAGTTTAACTGGTGCAACAGTTTTAAACTTTATTTTTTTGTCCTTTTATTTACAGTCTTGTCTCTCCCTGCACCTTCCAGTTTATACTAAATTATCCTTGGTTTCCCACCCATTCCTGTGCTGTTTCTGTTTTTTTTGTTTTACTTTATCTCCTCCTCCCCTTCCCTTAAAAAGGAAGTTAGATTAATTTAACTTACCTCATTTTTTTTATGTTGCAAGATGTTCCTCTGTTTGAAAATGACTTGGCCTAGCTTTAATAAACTCTTTATATGACTTTACAACAATATGAAAATTTAGCCGTATCTATAAAGGCATAATTTTTATTATACTGTTGCATAGTGATATATTATTGCTAATCCAACTGGAAACAAGATTTTTTTTTGTTATCAATACATCCTTATTTACATAGAAAACTTTTCACAATTACTCAGCAAGCAAAGATGGAAACATAAAATTCCTATTACATAGGAAAATTGACAATACACACATCAGAAGCATTATCAGTTACATAGCAGTTTAACATATGGGCCAATTTTGTTCACTTTTATGGAGGTACATTATATTTATTCTTTGCATTTTACCATAGGTTTATAATCAGACACATTTACACCTTCCTGTGATCTAATTCAGAACCGTGTTTCTTGTTAGAGAAGAATTGTGAGGTAGAGAGTATCCTAGTAAAAGGGCATATTCCTAAATTAGACTTTGGATTTTAAAAAAAACACCATTCAGAACCATGTTCAGCTCATTATTTTGGCAGAAAAAGGTCATTTATAGTTCTGTGTGATAATTCGAAGACAGATTATACAGGCATATTGTCAACAGGCCTATCACGAATGTGAAACCCCACAAATCCTTTAGGCCAATTTAGCTGATGCTATTCTGTAGTAGTATTCTGATAGCAAAGAAGGGTTGCTTTGGAGAGAAAGTTAAATTTAGGATTGTTTTTATCTGTCCACTTGATATCTTATGCCTGTTATCCCAGAGTTTATGGTGCATCCTGTGGCACAACTTGTGCTTGTTAGCCTGCAGTTCATAGCAGCAAGGGGCTCACATGCAGAGATAAGGGCAGAGGAGCATCCTCCTACTCCTGAGCTGTTCTCTGCTGGTGCTGTTAACATGCAGGTGTAGCAGGAAGATTAGTTCTGACTGGCTAATTAGGAGAAAAAATGGAGGCTTGATTTGGACTTTCTTCAAAGCCTTATAGAATTGTCTTCTGAACAGTCATTTAGGCTAAAATGACAGCTAGTCTAGCACAATTTTTTTTCCTCCTCTCAACAAGCAGGCATTTCCTAAATGAGTAACTGTTCTCTTTTCTTCCTTCTTAGTTTTCTCTGTATTGCTTCACTTCCTTCTTAAATTTCTGTATACTGCTTCTTTGCCACCTTTCTGCACAAAAGTACTGCCTCATACCTGAGATTGCTTTCCATTGGACAGGTTTTATAAAGAGCTAAATCAAGCTGCACCGTACAAGAGGTAAACCATTCAGAGTCTTTGGCTGGACTTTACCACTAGGTCATATTCAGTCTTTTTCTTATTTGTGAGTGTTAAGTTCCCTTTTGCTCCCTTCTCCATCAGAACAGAGATAGAGTCAGCAAACATCTACTTGGACATTCTCTGCCTCTAAATCAGACTCATTCAAAATGAAACTGAGTGGCTTTTGAAAATGCATCTTATGTTGAAACAGGGAAAAAAGGTGCTGTGAGAATGCATCTATATAGCTCATACAGACAAAACTTTCTTGGTTTTTGCTATATCGCTAGTGGTGTGAGGTTTTCAAATGAATTATTATTCCTCACTTGTTAAGAGAATTTTGGATTACATGGACTAGTAACTACAATTCTTGTGTAGTCAACTTGATGAGGCCACCAAAAGCTTCTGTGGCAGCCTGACATGATCACAGAATAACAGGATCATTATGTTGGAAAAGACCTCCAAGATCACTGAGTCCAGCCTTTGACCAATCAAACCTTGTCAACTAGACCATGGCACTAAGTGCCATGTCTATGTTTTCTGAACACCTCCAGGGATGGTGACTCCATCATCTCCCTGGGCAGCCTATTTCAATGCTTGACAACCCTTTCCATGAAGAAATTCTGACAGATGTCCAACTTGAGCCTCCTCTGGCACAACTTGAGGCTGTGTCCTCTTGTGCTCAATCCCTCACAGCTATGGGGTAGCAGGTGCATTCCAGGTACCAGAGAAGAGTTCTCAACATACCTTTCTTTGTCTCTTGAATTTTTCATCATACAGTAGGATTTATGACAAGAAGAGTTTTGGTGTTAACACAGCTCACAGACTTCATGGTGTATTTACTGCATTTTTCCTTACTTGTAAAACCTGAGGGTGGAACAAAACCCTTTCTGAACTTTTAAGCTCATCATATAGCTTCCAAAGAAATAAAGAAAGTGAAAACAGAAGGGGACCATATATTTTGCAGGAAGTTAATGACAGACAAACCCCACAATCATAACAAAGCCTAGCTATAGTAAAAGAATTTCAGATTTTATTTACTGCATCATGTGGGCTGCTCTGGGGGAAAGTGAGATATGCTAACAGCTAAACATAGGATCACAAAAGTAGTTAGGCTTCTGTCTCTTTACCCGCTTCAGTCCACCACTTAAACACAATCTCAAGTACCTGACTGATTTCTTAACAATTTATGTTCTGATGTTGAGTCTATATAAAACAGTGCAGCTCCATGCAGAGAAATTAAAATCACCCTTTCATCTACTGCCTGCAACACATTTGCATTGGCACATATTGGTTTAAAAGTCCCGCTTCTCATTGTGCTGTATTTTACCCTGAGTTTCTTCTCTCAGCATCTAGCTGTTTCCTATTGATAGAACACCTAAGTATTGACAGAACCCCAGAGATCAGAGCCCTTACACTGCAGTCCTGAAGAGGACTGTCAGAACAGAAATATCTCTTCGCCTTCTCTTAGCATACTTACATGGTCTGATTGAGACACAGTATAGCATTATGCTCTGAAACATGATACAGATTTGAGGTCACATCTGCCACAGTTCATCTGAGTTTTCTAACCTGAGTTTTGATTTCTCTTTTTCTCCCTCTCACACCACAAGTAAGATTTGGCTCCAGTTTCTGACAAATTATCTGCTTAAATGAAGCCTGACCCCTTCTAGTGTATGCTGCTTTCTAATCTGAATGCTTCTGAGAAACTCCTCCCTATCAGATCAGTCCACCCTTTGCATTTTATGAGGAGAGTAGATGTCTGAAAACGAGGGGAAAGAGGGTCTAGGTGAGCATTCCAGTGGGTAGTTTTGTGGTGATTATATCCCAAATAAATCTGAAACATGAGTCACAACAAAACAAGAAAAATATTTTTGCTTCTTTACCTTACAAAATCCCACATTTATCTGGTGAAGACTCTTGGACTATTTGAATAAGAAACAAACAGATTACAAGGTAGTAAGAGTGATCATCCTTTTGCATCAGAAGGAGATTATGTCTTCAAAAATAAGTCTGCTGCGTAAGATTGTTGGGATGGGGTTCGGCTAGTATTCAGGTTTCACAGATGACATGTAAATTAGCAGAGGGGAAAAAAACCCACACCAAAATAGTTTTCTCTACCTTCCTCATCTGTTTGCCTTCCAGACTTCTGATGGCTGAAAAACCCTTGTGATGAGAGAGGGAGAAAATTGTTTTTCTGTGCTTAAATAGATCAGTCACCACTGAAGTCTGGAGAACACCCAGGCTCTACTCCCACATCAGAATTTGATTTGCTCTGCAAATTAATTTAGTACTTAGCAATATGACAAGCAATATAAGCCAGGATATGCCAAGTCAGTGCCTAATCCCAGAAGTGGTTGAGCAATCCCAAAGTCCACTTTCAGAAGTCAGTACTCAGAGTACACTGCAAATTGCAGGTCTCTTTAGAGGTCTGTAAATAAGCTGTCAGCTACAAAAGCCCTCACATAGCTCTGGGCTCCTGTGCTTAGGCAGAGTTTGATATCAAAGGTGGAGCTAAATTAAATTACATACATTGCTGTACATAAAAAAAGACTTGGGTTTGTGGTTTTGTTTTTTTTTAAATTAGCAAACACAGATCAATCATAAATACTGTATTCTTTCCCTACTAGATGCTTCCTTCTTTACTCTGCTAGGACACACATATCTGGATGAAGGAGCAATTCTCACCACGTTACTATGGTGGGGATAATAGTGCTCTTTTTAAGGTAGTATACATGTTTTACCATGCTGTTGAAATTAATTCCTACCAAGACAAGCAGGTTCAGTGAAGCCAACAGTGAACTCTCATCTTTGTGCATCTCCCCCTGATGTCTCCAGAAATGCCAGCATAATTTATTTTATGAGTATTCATAATTGAATGAAATATTCCTGTACAGACTTGAGAGTGATTCAGCACTGGTCATGCTGCCTTCACCTGCAAGCTTAACACAATATTATCAGGTTTGAAGCATGATCAAGAAGGGTGAAGCAGACTAAGGAAGAGAATTTAAGGAAAATTAAATAAGTCTAAAAACAAACTCTCAGTCTTAAGGTGTTTTCAGTTTAGTTTTCATAGGTATATCTGCAGCTTTAATAATCATATTGAGGAATATTATTAAATAATGTTACATTTACAGTTAAGCATGTTGAGGTAGCTCATAACTTCTGGAGGTAAGGTGAGAATTAAGAGGAGGTGTTTTTGGTGTAATCTTAATGAGAAGGCACCACATAATAAGCAGGAAAACTAAACAAAAGGCAAAAAACTTGGAAAATAAAAGGAAGAAAGGAAGAAGATGTAATAATAAATAAGCACAGTTAGTAATAAAAAGGATAAAAAGACTAGTGAACAATCTTTGTTTCTCTCTTAAAATATATTTTTCACTCAGAAAGACAAATACATACCCAGTTATGACCCATTGTGCAGTAGCAATATACAAATCTGGGTTTTTCTATGAGGATATTAATATATTTCATGTTACAAGAGATCTTGTCATTAATAAGGTGCTTATGGAGTGGAAATATTGCACTTTTTCTCACTTTTTGGTACTACTGCAGAGAGTGGATACTACACAATTCCCATAAGAACAGAACAATTGGAAAAGCTTATATTTTCAGGTGGCATAAACCTATTGATTTACTATTCTATCTATAAAGACATATATATTTGTTTATATACATACATATACAACAGAAAGTTTTTACTCAGGCTTTGACATTTTTCCAGGAGAGACTTAGGAAAACATTAGATTTGCCCAAAAGACAAAGCTCAGTCAGTATTTAGAAAACATAACTTTCCAGCAAAAAGACAGTACTGTATTGCCAAACTGTCCTGTGAAATGGGCATGGACTGTAACTCACTGAGATATTACATAGTTGACAGTTTTCTTGATAAAAGGGTCAGGTTATATTATAAGCAACATAGTAGATTCAGTAATTATTGCCACTTGTATTAATCACAGTTACATCATGTGATTTATGGATGACTGAAGCACTCAGGTAATTTAAAAAAAATGTTTTGAATAATAGACCATATTTTACAGTGAAAGGTAGTATTTAAATTCAGTCAGAAAAACACTTTCATTGAAAATGTATAGCCCACATCATTCCTCTTTTCCCGCTGCAAAACATTTATTTTAATTCATAATTTAGTGTTCGTAATCTCTCCTTATAACTGTGATGCTTGATTTCTGAACTGGACAGCCCCTATCCCCTCTCAAGTCTTTCGTTTCCAGAAAAGTTGCTCAGCTGCATGATTTATGTTACAAGCAGGATAGACTCTGCTTCTGTTGTCCTTTCCCTCATCTACACGTCCTACACGTGTTCAGCAATAGCTCCCTCAGTTGTTATAGGGAAGGTAACACTCTAAACCTCTGTAACAAGGGCTGCTACAGCATTTTGTACTGTCATTTGGTAACACCAAAGAAAATGACAGGAAGAGAACACAGAGAAATGGAGTGCAAGGAGGATATGTAACCTTGGCACTGTGGCCATCTAGACAAGAGTTGTAATTTATCTGTGGTGACATCCCTGGCACAAGGTGAACTTTTCACTCGTGTAAGAGCTCTCAGCATGAGCTCTTTTCCAGTAGCTCTTCAATTCTCTCTATTGTTTCTTTCCCTTGGCAGCATATTCATTCTTTCTCATGTTCACAGAGGTGTTTCTTCAATTCCAGGTAGCATGTATTAATATTTCAAAACTCTTGTAGAAATAAACACAATTGAAAAATTGATTAAGCTTTTCTAGTGTTGGAAAAGGTTCAGTTCTGGGTGTTTGTGTATTTCAGCTGTTTCTTCTTTCCCTCATCTATTTTATATTTTTGTTAAAATTGTAGTGAATTAATATAAATAAGGTTTTTCTTATTATAATTCTAACTTTGAATCAAGTTTCAGACTTTTTCAGCTGTACTAGCAATTATATGACTTAATCTGTTTAGGTTCTAGATACAGTAAATGATACATGGAAAACAGACAGAAACATGGCAGAAAAGTTGACTTCGGGAAGCATTATTGCTCTGTACTATATAAAAATTAGGGGAAAATGTCAGGTCAAAGATACCCACCTACAGATCATAGCACAGTTCTGTCATGAAACATGAGGCTAGATCTGAGCACCTTAGAGGCCCCACAAACCAGAGCTGGTTTTAATCTGAAAACAGCTGTGGAAAGATCACTGAAGACAGAATTATGGGTTCAGTGGTTCTGTCCTTATACATACTTTGAATGTAACCCTTTCACATACACAATGGGAAGAGTAGGAGCTGTTGCTGGGCTTCGAAGTTATCCACAAAAATAGCAGAACAGCTTCCAAATGGGCACTTCTTCCCAAATGAGAAAGCTCCATTAAAAAAATTGAAAAAGCATCCCAAAAAATCTGTGCATTCATATCTGGGGCTTATTTGGAAAAGTGACATTTAATTTGAGTAAATGAAGACCCTGCTACATCTGAAACGAAGCTTTATGTATCATGTAATTAACAAATGCCTGAACCATAATATCAACCTCTACAAGAAGTAATTCCAAGGGTAAAATCAGTTCAATGGAATTCCACTAGGTTCACAGAACCTAGTATATATGTAGCTTCATGCAGCTACAGACCTCTTGGATAGATTGTCAGTTGTTAGTAAGATAACAGACATAATACATATTTAGTAACATTTGCAAAAGTAACGAATGTTGGTAGTGTGTTATTTCTTGTTAGATAAAATCTGCAAATATTTGCAATTACAGATTTAATTTATTTATATGTGTATCTCTTATTTACAGAATATGAAGTACAGAATGTTTTGGAGTAGATGCCTTAATATTATTTTTCTATTCCTTTAGCTTTTTTACCAGGTTCAAGGAGATATGTGTTTGAAGATAATTGAAAATGGGAAACAAAAAGATGTTATCATCCGAGAAGGGGAGGTAAAATAGGATTGTCTTTCTATTATAGTTATACATAAGTATGCTAAATTAATATTTTATGTAGTATTTAGAAATCAGTTTATCCCTGCAGTGCAAGAGATGGCATCAGGATTTAAAAAAAAAAAACAAAACAAAACAAATTTGAATGGCGCATAGAAAATTCCATGTCATTAACAGCAAACTACAACACACTGCGTTCAACATTTCACTATTTCAATAACAGATAAAAATATTTCTAAGTATCTGGAATACCTATTCAGATAGTCAGGAATATACTGAGAGAAGTTCTTATTCCCCTGCATGCCATGTAATCTTCCATGTGAATTCAAGCGGATCAGTATTTATTTACACAATGCTAGGTACATACTGCACACACACCCACATGCCAGTAAGCAAAATGCCTAAACTTAGAAATTTAAACGGTTCAGCTGTTTTCAGCCTCCTTTAGTCCTCACAGCTAGCCTTTACAACCATCACAATACGAAAATAGTTTTAAAAGAGACATTTATGGATAAAATGTATCCAATTTTTCCTTGTAGTAAACTTGCTAAAGCATAGATTGTAGTGCTTTTACTGAGAGCATGAGTAGATGCTTTCCTTGGTGTTACTACAAGTAAGACATACTACAACTGCCGCTCATTGCTATTGACACAAGTTCGAACTGCACTCGAGTCTTTGAAAGGATTATTAGTTCTAGTCGGGACAGCCCTTAAAATGGAAGGCATGTATTAAACCCAACAGCTTGAGGTCATAAAAGTATTACAACTTTTTCAATTAAGACACAGAACTACATTTTCAAACTGTGAGATTCTGGTAATATACTTCAGACTGAAGAAGCACACCCAGCTGAGATCTTGGCATGTAGCATAAGCATTATTGAAAAGGAGCACACAATATCTTTACTGGAAAGACGACGCTAGTACTGGTGAGGGACTGTCATTAGCTCTGTTTTGTAGACAGAGAAACTGTAATGACTTGCCCACCCTTGGCAAAGACATCTGTAGCACTGAAGAACACTGTGTAGGCTTACCACCTTCCTACACAGTCAGACAGCTGCTAAAAAAGCACTTCTTCTCAAGCTTCAGTAATAGACTTCTAACCACATGTTGCCTATTCCCTTTGTCACTTGCATGAATAAATAGTCCTCATGTTTGTTAATTATTTCTGGGGAGAATAACACTCCTCATCAGGCAATCACAGGTGCTCACTGTGTTGGAAGGGTACACACGGATTATTAGTTTAGACAAAAACTTGCTTTTTATTTCCATTTCAGTTACTCAGAAATTGCACTAATTTATAATTTCCAGATGAGTGGTTGGTTAGATTTTCACTTCAATTGTGACTAAGAATGATGATCAAATCAGGAGGAGAGAACTTGACTGCCATAAAGGCAGTGCTGATTGCAGAGTCACTGTGTCATCATTCACACAGAAAGCAAGAAACAGTGTCTGCAGGGCTTGGGTACCAAAGTGTGTAAAGCTGCAAAGGAGCAACACAAGATCAACAAAGAGTAGAGGAGAAGAAGTGGGGCAAGGAGCAGAAGATTTTGCAGGTTTGGGGGCAGGGGAAGGACAATGCGAAAAACAAAGATTTCCTGTACTGATTCTTTCCCATTTCTTTGAACAGATGTTCCTCCTACCTGCCAGGATACCTCATTCTCCTCAGAGATATGCAAACACTGTGGGTCTTGTGATTGAAAGGGAAAGACTAAAAACAGAAATTGATGGGCTAAGGTGAAGTATAAACTGTTGACTAATATGTTAGGATTCATAATATAAACTAATTTCCCCTGTCAATAAAATACTGTCTTTTACTTTCCTGATGATATATCAGATTCTCCCGACAATTTTATACTAATTCTATCCACACATCTATTTATCTGTATACACGTAAACAGAGATCTTATTTAGCATTTGATTTAGTTAAACAAGGAACATGTTGAAATGTCTTAATTGTGTGTTCTGGTTATAGCTATCGACTTATGTACTGCCTACTGCTATCACCTTAGCTTTTAAAAAAATCTCAGAGCTCACTAATAACACAAATGAAAAAAGATTTTTTTATTAACTCTGGCAAGCAGAATATTAGTTACTTTGCAAGCACTGAAAGCAAAAAGATGAAGAGCAGCTTTCTTGGCACCTGTGTGGGAAGCTGGAAACAAAAGTCAGTTTTCTTAACACTAATCCCTCTACATTATACACACATCTGCCTAGCTTTTATTGCCTTACAAGAGCATAATCTCCATGTAAGGGAGTGGGTTACTTTGTATTCTAGTTAGGAGCAGGATTAAGCGTTCTGGTCATAGAGAATTCACAAATCTAAGGGAAGTCACAGCAGTAACATTAGCAGTAACATTAGCCAACCTAGAAAAGCTGTTTCAGTATTAACCAGATATGACTGACCAAGTAGAGTTTACAGCTGTTCATGTAATTTGTAAAGATTTAAAACTGCAGCGATACCTGTAATGAACTGTTTCTGTCATTTCGCCTACAGTTTTGATTGTTGCATAGGTAGTGTCACAGCAGGAAGATTGCAGATATGCAGGGCTAGAAAGACATACTTTTTCATTCAAATGAAAAAGGTTACAGAAAGAAATAAGAAACTAAGAGACCATTCAAAAAAAACCTCACCCTATTAAATTCCAAGCTAAATACAAGTCCAGTTCATTTAAAACATTGTTTATCTATACAGTTGTCCCTTTTTTCTTTTCATTGCATCTGTGGATTGTGAGGACTTAGATTATAAAAAGATATTGTGAGCCAGAAACAACTGGCCAGTGATTCAGATAACAATGTTTATTATTAATGTAATAAAGGAATGTAAGTAGCTTTAGGTAACTTTAAGTAAAACAATCTACTGTGTACATGAGGTCTGTGAATTTTATGAGTTAGAGAAATGCTGAATAGCTTTTTAGGGATTCCAGGCAGATCTAGAGATTGGCACTCCCATGTAGGCATGCTCCTGTGGAGATATTAAACTAAAAGCTACCATATGGTTTGCAGGTGGAAATTAACAAAGCACATTCTCAATTAAAAATATCAATCACGTGCCTGCAAAAAGATGACTTCGAGGGTTTCAGTGCCTGTGTTTTTACACTGATATGAAAAAAAGACACCTGAAGTTTTGGAAGTGATCTTGTTATGCTTTTAAACCTACATTGACTCTGTGTGCTCCTGAGAGAGATGGAAGTTTACAACCAGAACCTCTAATCTTCTCAAACTTTTTTCACTCCCAGCCACCTGAAGCTAAGACTGTACAAGAGGAAGTCATAATGAACTTTGAAGTATGCTGACTCAAGGTCTAATATTACGTTACTGTTCCACTATTTATCATACTTCAGGACTAAGTCATGAATCAGAGCCCTCAGCATGCTGATTACTATACAAGTAAAGAATAAGTAGCCTGCCCCAGTGTTTCAGCATAAGTAATGATTCCGTGCCTTGTGCTATAAGAAAAATTATTTAGCTAATCTTAATCCCATGGCGAACAAGTACAAAAAACCCTAAATTTGATGTTACTCATATTGTTGGATCCTTTGCACCTTCCCAGCTGTAAAGCTTTTTACCAAAAAAGACATTTGTAGTATCTCCCTTCTCTGTAGATTCTGTGTGTTCAAAATTTGTGCTTGTAGCACAGTTTTTCCCCATATTGGAGGCATAGATAATGTTATTCTCTTCAGCATACCCTGTTCTTGCAAAACTTGAGGAGCCAGGGAGCTCTTTGAGAATTTCTGGACAATATGTATATAGATACATAAGACAGACATATATGAACATACAAATATGCACAGCATAATTCTATAAGCCTTGTTGCCCACTTTGGAAACTCATCGCAGTAACTTTAACCCAAAAGACACAGAGGACCTTTTTAAAACCAGTCATGATGTGAGTGACAGTACTGGAGCCCATCACTCCTTGCCAGCCCATGCAGTCTTTTTAAAATCTGAATATAAATTATATATTTGTCATGCCATACATTACATATGATGACCTGTTGATCTCACCACAATTTATTTGTTAAGACATAAAATAATACAAGTGAAGCACTAAGTTCCTCTTCAGAGGGCTGAGCTAAACACTTCCCAAATCTATGCAGCTGAAAACCACCTATTTATCACAAACAAGTCCATAAGCCACTTTGCTTTCTTATCAGCCCATGCTCTTACATAACATCAAGTAACTATTTTCTTCAAAAGACTGAAACTGCCTGATGAGTTAAGTTAATAAAAGGATTGACTAATGTGTTTGCTTTGGCAGATACTATGTTGGAGAATCAACTAATGTCCTCTTTGAAAAATGGTTTCACTGTGAAGATCTCGGCATTCAACTTATACCAATAATTAAAGAGTAAGGTTTTTTATTTGTAATTTTTTTAAAAAATGGTTAAAATTACCTGGTAGATCTTCATCAGTCTGTGACTTACTTAGTTAATTTACCGTTTATGCTGCGTTTTACATGGACTTGTTAGAAGTTAGTTGCTGCTCTACAAGTTTTTTTGTATGCCCCAAACTCATTAAATCAGATTTTAAAAAAAAAAGGAAAAAAAAGAAAAATCAAATGTTTTGCACATTGATCAGGAACATGCTTTTTTGAACCAGTAAAAGCACACCACTCCTAAAGTGCTAAAAGAATGAAAAATAAATCCTGATTAATACTAGGTTAATCAGGTAAAACACTAAATTGCCTTAGGACTTCTTTTACTCTGACTTTAATCTAAGTATTTTAATCAATATTATTTATGAATAATCAGAACTATGGCAAATTTGGTAGAGAGGTCCTTTTTGGGAAATATGTGAATGTCATCAGTTAACTAATCAGTTTGTTAAATGTTTGCTAAAGATGAACAAGGGAATTGTTTAGTGACATGAATTTTGTTGGACTGTCAGACAAACCCTCTGTCAATAAAATAGGTATAGTCCTGTTGCATACATGTACCTGAGGATCTGGCACATCCATTTTCAGCACAAAAACTGATGGCCAGTATTACTGCCTAGTCTTTGTTAACCTAGAGAGCGTGACTTTTTTAACGTGTGTTTAAATTCCAGGTTTTTCAATTCAAGGCAATATCAAACTGGAAAACCAAATCCAGGTAATGCAAATTAATTTCAGAATTAGAACAATTACCAATTGAACAGTAATGTTTCTCGCAACATAAAATGATTAAGTTTCTATTTTTCTTTCTGAATGTGTAAATTAAAATTACATTGGGAAGTAATTCCTTTCATTATCACAATCACAAATAAAATCCATCTACGTGATTACCTACAGCATCTTGGTTGTTCATGTGATGCCCTCACAACAATCTATTGGGTAACTATACAGTGTGAAGTCTTATCTCTATCCTTGCACCCCTTTCAAGTCTTAAACTAACAAAATTTCATTTCTGATGATGCATAATGAGATTTTTGCAAATTGAATCTATACACTCAATACATACTTCTACTCCTTTACCTATAACTATACACTGTGACCTACTCTTGGGAAACCTAGAGAAAGACAAATGTTTGTAGTTCCTGTAGGGTTTTATCCATTTAACATTTTCTTTCTGTGCTGTTCCAAATTTTTTATTTTGCCTCTATGGATAATGATTGCAACTTTCACACTGAAGCAGATACTCCAGTTGTAACTTTACTTGATTCTGTTGGACAGAGACATATAGCAGAGAGAGTGACTGTTCAAGAAAACCAATTTATTAGTTTTGACTTTAGGAATATAGTCTCTCAAACATGATGGCTGCTTTCTGCCTGGCAACTAAGGTCTCTGTTGTACGGATACTTGCAACAGCACCTTCAGTGGGAAACTTGTTTTGCTGAAATCTTACTGAAAAATACTGTTGGCCCGTGGCTTTACATGGGCATCCAGCATATGCATGATCCATTGCTATTGATTAACATAAATGATGCACAAAATACCACCCTCGTGTTTTCACTATGTACAAAAGACTGCACTATACAACTTTTCACACCTGCAGGAACAGTTTCTATGTCCCTTTCTATTTCAAAGTATTTTACGTAGGCACAACCTGCTCAGTTCTGCTGCAAGAACTACCTGAATAGTCTTCCATGACATTGCCAGGTTCTTAACTGACACATGGAAAATCAGCATAAGAATAGGAGAAGCTGCCTATGGGATCTCCAGGAGAACCTGAGATTCCTACACCAGTTAGCCAAATGCTAACCAGTTCTTTCAATTCCATTGCTCAGCTAGGTTTGTTCTTTCAAGTCTGTCTACTTCCTCATCTCTGCAGACAGATGACTAAGGGACATTCTGCACCAACCAAGAAATTTATGGTTTAGGTGCACTGAATGTACACACATGCACTGCTCTAATACCCAGCTATGCTACTCTTACAACTACATGACTAACTTGAATGTCATCCACCATTCAAGTGGTGGATGACATAATTTAATTCCATAGCTCTTTTTACAACGTAAAGATAAATTTTAGTTTCACTCTCTAAGAAGTTTTTGAAACCAGCTGTCCTTAATCTCCGCATTAATTCCCAAATGTCTTAAGATGATTCTTATGAATTACTCTAATAGAGACAAAAGTTCTAGTGAACCATTATTTCCACATCTATCCAATTTATCAGCTCGATAGTCACTGCCTGCAGTCTCAGCCGATAACAGAACAAAGCTCTTACTCGAATCCTAAAGTTGGGAAAAGTTGTTTTTTGCATGAACATTATGGTTCTTAAAAATAGTTAACTAAAACATTGTTGCCCAAATGAAAAGCTCTGTATGAGATAGCAACCTTAAAGCCCTTGCAATTCGGAAATGGTAAACCAGTCAGAAACCTTGTCTGAAAAACTTGGCAGCTGAACCAGCTTTTGGCGTTGGTTCTTTGACTGAATAGTGAATATACTTCTCAGAAAAAGGCTCTATGTTTTTTATAAATAAAATGTTGTTGTCTCCAAATCTTACATTTATTTTTATGCACCACCAAAATGTGTTGATTTTAATTTGAGCATGTTGCCTGTATTCAGGTATTGGTGGTTTGTTTGGGTTTTTTGGGATTTTTTGCATGGGGGGTGGGCAGGTACTGTATATCACTGTGTGTTCATACAGTGTTTAGCAGAGGAAATAAAATTTCAGATGAATCCTCTAGATGCTGCTGTAATAAAAAAGATATATTTCACATACTGTCCTTTTTCAATACAGCGATTTCCAATAAGCATCCCTCACCAGGCTAAGTTTATGTCAGTAAAAAATTAATTATATCAGTGCATAAACAAAATAACATTAAAGATTTATATTGCTAATATTTTTGCGAAAGATTAGAGCTGAAAAAAACCCTGACAATCAATCAGAAACTATGATATATCATGACACTATTTTTAAACACAGAATTCTGAGAAACTGTGTTTCTGTACTGGATTGATAAATCCAGTACAGAAGCTCTTTCCTTGTAATTTATTCAAAAGCTATAAAAAGGCAAAAAAGTGTGAGAGACTTCCATGAAACTGGAAAGAAATCTTTTCAAGACAAGAAAAAGGGCAAGTAAACATAGTTATTTTGTTCATAGCTCGGTATATCATTCTCTGAGGAAAATGGATTTGCTGCTTGGATTAGCTACAATGTCAAGACAACAAGTATTTTAAATTCTCTTGTCTTAATTCCTGCTGTTAGCAAAAGGCAGTCAACAAAGTTACCTGGCAGGCTTTCGACCTGGGGAACAGCTCCCTTTTTCCAATTTTCAATAAGCAGCTCAACATCTCAGTGATCTCTTATACATGAGGAAAATACCCCACACTTTTAGTCACAGAAGTTTTAGCTTGTAGCTCCTGTAACTGTCAGACTTGTGTTAAAAAAAAAAAAAAAAAAATCAAAAAAGAGTTTGACTGAGATACAAGTAAGCTGGTAATATGTTCACTCTGGAGGCATATACTCAACTGACATGGAAATAATTGGAGTTATTCCCTCAGCAGCTCTTTTTTTTTTTTTCCCCTAAGAAGTAGAATTCAGCAACCAGCATGACACTCGTAGCATATACTAAGCTACCACAAGTTTCTCATGATGTTTCACTCAAGACAAATTTTAACATTATTTGAGCTAGCCTATGCAGAGGACAGAGAATCAGCCTTTGTTTCACTTTCTCTTCTGAAAATCCAGAATCCCCTCAGTTTAAAAGCATCAGCTGAAGTGCTCTCAGGTTCCTCTCCACATAAGCCTGAACTAGTGCCTCACCTTCTTAGAGAGAAGTGGAATAAAGTTGAAGAAAAACATCTTGAAAGAAATCCTTGATTGCAGCTCACTCATAGAAGAAAGCTATAAATAGAATCAATCAAGCTCCAATTGCCTTTAAAAAAACATCACATAAAAAACCCCAAACCTAAGACCAGACTTTTTCTTGATTTATTTAGGATTTCTCACTTAGCCAGTATCAGGGAAAGTCCTTCTGAAAGCCGGGTAATCAGAATATATGAAAATACAGCAGAAGAAGGACTCAAGTACCATCAGGTTAAATATAATTAGAAACATATTGCATCCAATCCATACTTAAGGCATCTTCCCTGGAACTGTTTTGTGCTCTATTCCTAACCTCTTTTGTTTCCATGTGTAGAAATAAAATTTGAGAGCACTCTCACCACCTTCTGCCAATAAAAATGAATATATTTAGGATATAGTCTATACATGGAACACTCAAGATGGGTTGGTTTGATTTACTTTACATATTTTTTGACATGAGAAGTCACAGTTCTCTAAACAACTCTTGCTACTTTCAGTTGAATCAGACTGAAAGCAAGATTCTCTCAATATTTCTATTTCGTCCCAATTTTCTAGTCAGGAGGACAAGAGACAGTTCAGACGGAGAAACCTCAGTTCTAATAAACACTGATGTCTGAATATTCTTTGCAAGACTAACCAGAAGCTCAAAAGCTTATCTTGCCATGCTCACTGAAATAATCCGGGTTCTTTCAAGTGAAATTTGATGGGGAAAAAAAATGCAAGAAAAAACTTTCCCCAAGTTAGACTTGTTTAGAAATGAACTTCATGAACATTAATGGTATGGGTAGAATGTCAGGTTTATATTTATCCAAATTAATCTACTTCTAATTATCAATGAAATTTTATTTCACATAAAAGCTTTATTGTCAGTGAACATACATATATATAATACAAAAAGTGCTGTAGTGACTTCACTAGCAACACTTTCATTGATTCTCAGTGTACCCAGGGTAATTTACAATCTGAACTTAGAATCTAGTCAGCATGGTTAGAATACATCATAGTTTTATGCTTATGATTCAGAGCAGACAAGCACTAAGGAACTGAATGAATATGAAAAATTAGGTGCTTTCTTCAGTTAGTGGAGCAGGGATGCCATACAACATAGGGCATGGTCTGTAAATGCCTTGTGGTTTTAGTACTGCTATTAAGCCACTTATAAGGGTCAGCTCAGCACTATAAAAATCAGTTTCGGTACTGTCATCCTCTGTAGCTAATCCAATGCAACCTCTGTAGAAAGTATTTGCTGTTCAGTCTTGTTTCACTAGTATATAAAAACAAATAGATATTTATTCTTCAACTTTTTCTTATTTTCAGTTTACTGGCTGGTGGGAAATATTAATTCAATTAAAACAACCTCAGAAAACTAAAAATATGGAAAAAGATATTCTGTCTATATTTACATTAGAGCAAATACAGGGGCATGCTTTTGAACTTAAAATAACTATAAATATTTGTGCCTTTCTGTTTTAAGAACATTGAAATAATTCCAAAGATACTGTCACTGTGCAGGTTTTTTTGTTAAATAAGAATGATAATTTCGGAAATAAGTTTTAATTGCTATATATCTGTTTAGAAAATTAACTATTTGATTCCCTTTTCTTTCATCTTTTAAGGATCTCCAACATACCTAGACAGATCACTCCTTTTCTATACATTACTTCTTCTTTGAGTATTTGTATTAAAAGAAACAGCATATGAGCTTTTAGATATTAAGAATTGTTCCTCTAGGGAATTTATTTTGCAAACAACCACCAGAAGGTCTTCAGGACAGAACAGTATTCCAACCAATAGCAAGTCAATCATTTTAAACTGTCTAGACCCATCATAATTGTACAATTCTCCAAATCATCCTCTCTGTAACTTTTATCAACAATTTGAATCTTCTATTTTTTCATATATTTCTCTCGTTCTATTATCCTCATTGCTCTCTTCTGGCAAAGATGCTCACATAAATACACTATTCATCTTTATCTTGTCATACCTATATCCTTTAAGTAACTTCCAAGTCATGTTTATATTGCTTCTGAAGCCCACCTAAACTGCAAAGGATATGTAGGTGGAAGAAGGGAATAGAATCATCTAATATAACCCTCCAATCCTTATAAACATGCGTCCTCTCACTGGCTTCATCCATTTTCTCTCCCCTCATATTTAACAACTTTCCACTCCATACCAGTCCCTAAGGAGTATAGAGCTTATACTGGAGATGAACTGCTCTGACAGACCAACCAAAGTCAGCAATATTTAATACACAAATAAAGTAGGATTACAATGTCTGGAGCATGGCTGCTATAATATTCCATATAAAAGCTTCTACTAAATATTTTAATCCCAAACTACAGTGTATCATCCAAAACAGGCTGCACATTCTCTGGAGCCAGGAATGCTCCAAGACGTTCATTAGGCTCCCGGAGTCCAGAACTGCTAAAGACAACAGTTGCCAAACAAAAACCCAAGAGAGTCTCCCATAAGAAGTCTACTTCTCCCACAATATTCTCAGTTGAACCTCCTCAAAGAAAAGCAGAACATAAACTGTTGTCTCTGGGAGATCTCCTAATGCTTCACCAAGCCATGATGCACTTCTGGTGCATAATGTATATAATAAACCTATCAGGGAAATAGGAAGAAATGCCTTAAGAGCTTGTTTTCTTCTCTGTTCAGACTTTTGTGAAATAAAAGAAAAAATATTTAAGAGCTCTAAAGCTCAGCAGGTGTGTCTTCTCTAATAAAGTAGCTTCTTTCTTTCTTACCCTCTTAAATGCTCCCCAGACAGCAACATCTGAAACAGAAAACTCACGAATGGAGTCAGTCCAACATCTTCACTGCATTTCTAAGGCTATTTAGTAGTAATAGCTCACATAAAAATATGTGACACATACATACAAATCTTCGTCTCACAAATGTAGTGAGGTCTCAACACTTGTTATAATGAAATAGCCTTCTCTATAGAAACTGAAGTTACACACAAAGAGGATTAATGAAATGTCCACACTTATAAAAGGCAGATGCAGAAACAACATTAAGATTCCTGATTTTAGGATTGGGAAAGCAGTCAGTATTTCTCAATACAGTTTATCATTCTTAATTACAATAACCTAGCTAGATCATGAAGAACCTTTAAACAGAATTATGGCTTAAATATTGCATTTTTTTTTCTTCTAATTTCTTTCCTCCCTTATGGCTGATGATATCTCCTTTTGAAAAGGCTATATTTCTTTATTACAGAAATATTTTCAAGGCTTTCCTCATCAAACTTCTTTGTTTCAATTAGGAAAAAAAGAATTGTTGCTCAGTTTCCAGCATAGATTTAATGACACAAAGAAAAATGTGCCTAGAAATAATTACAGAGACAAGTCATAAATTAGCAGTCATGCCAATTCTCAGGGCATGCTACAAAAACAAATACAGTTACACAGGGAATGTATGATTATTCCAAGTGAGTGCTGTATTTTCAGCTAAATGTTTTTGCATCTATACTCAACAACAGTGACATGAACAAACAACCCCCAAAGTAATCAGTCACTGTCAGTGCTTTCACTCTGGCTTTTTATATGGAATGAGCTAACTACTTGTTTTTTCAAACCTTGATGTCTGAAATTACATCCCTAATTTCACAGGTTTTATTTGCAGAGGTATTAAAATCCTACTAGTCTCATTGACATTTCTGTTAACATGGAGAATAAAGCAGATTTTTCCATAGAAATTAGGTAGGCACATATGGGAAAAACATCCCAGGGTATGTATTATTGCTGACATTGGCAATTAAATGTGAAATGCTGCAAAACCCTCACATTAGAATTATTCATTATGATATATAGTGTTTAAGAGATGCAAATCATAATTAGAAAGTGCACAGAAATAAATGAATACATAATTTAAAAATAACTCATGAGCTCTTTATCCGTAGTCTGGACCATTGAAAAAATAAAGAGGGTTCAATGGCTCCACTTTGGATAAGGATGTCTTCTACTTTTACAGAGGGAGACACCATTTGTAATGGACTGTCTCACATCCTTGCATAGAGATGGGGCCACAACATGCAGGGGCAGATTGTTTCTGAGGCAGCACAGTGCCTTAGGATGGAGGGGCTTTTATAATTAATAAGAATATATAAGGAGATTTAAAGATTTGAAGATTGTTCCATCTAGAGTGTGCTGTCTAGAAGTAAAGGATGGCACATCACTGAAAAATACAGTTTTTCAGAAAGCCAACATAATCACTTTGACAGTTGACCTTATTTCAGTATATTTCACATGCTTTTTTGCTCTTTTCCTTTGCACAAATCCTGAAGAAATAAGGTTTGTAAGAGAGCTATGGAAGAGCTTGAGAATAATAGGGCTCAAGAAACACTCAGAGAATGAGATGTTGATTTTTTTTACAAGAAAGCTTAGGCACATCACAGGGGTAGGGGTGGGAGACCTTCCATGTAACATGAGTTTGGGGTAAGCAAATACAGCCCCATATACCTGCTAAGTCAGTGTCAGTCCTCCTTTACCTGTCCTCTCTATTGCTATCAGAAGTACAGTACTCCCAACAAGCTCAACCTCTTCCTTAGATGGTGTCTGTGGAGGCTGTAAATACCCATACATTCACTTGCTGTTGTCTTGCAAGCAGTTCTCTACTTTTTGCCTGGTTTAATATGCTCAGTCTCAGTACAGTCTCTATTGTTTAACTGAAATCAACTTCCTCTAAAACCTGTGATTTCTTTTTTTAAATGTTTACAAACTCATTCAGTAAACATGATGTATTTTTCAGTTTAACATGATATCATCACATTCTAATTTAAACCTGAAAAGAGCTATAATCCTCATAAATAACACATCACTGTGATATGAATTTTTAATAGTAATTATCTACAAAAATGGACTTTGATATTGAACTATTTAAATGGTTGTCCTGAACACATAAGAAAATACTGGATTTGATGTTCCACTTAGTGTTATATTACTTAGAAAAACATACACAAGACTTTTAGCTGATTAGCTTAGAAGTGCCATCTTCTTGTATTTTGCTGGCATATTTTTACTTTTACAATCATTAAACATGTCTCCTTGTCCCACAGTATTGCTAGAACAGAGCTCCAGAAACACAGACTTACACTTCCTGAGATACTGTTGAAAGCTAATGTACAGGCTAAGCGGAAATATATGCAACAATATCTAAATATAAGCCATTAGCCTGATAGGAAACACTCAGTTCCTTTGGAAGCACCAGGCTTCAACTCTGATATGTGTGGGACTGAAAAAGATTGGATTGTCTTCATTATAGCTTGTTAGCTCAAGTTCACAAGCACTAGGACGCAGCTTTTAGCATCATGCAAGGAATCAGTATCAGGGTTAAATAAGAACTCAGTCAAGTAGTCAAGATAATGTCACATATATGTCACATACCTCATCACCATAGCACTGTCTTATTTGTTCCGCAGTAACAGATAATTGAATCATTGTGCTGGACTGCACTATAGATTAATTTCATACAGATGCAGTTTTCAAAGGCCTTTGTGCTGTCACTGGGAAAGTGTCATTAATATCAAAAGTAGCATTAAGCCAAAACCCCATCACAGGCCAGGGTCTGCTGACAAGACAAATGTCAAAAAAACAGCTCTTGAATTGAGGAACTTAAAGTCCAAATAAACAAAAGTCCACCTTTACATGAAAGTAAATGAAACTGCTAGAAATTGCCTGTATATCACAAGCAAGAAAGGACTGCACCATGGTAAGTGCAGGATGTATTACACTTTACACTGACCCCAACTATGCATAGGCCACCATATGGTGGTGTCCCATGTTGGTCAGGGCAGCTGGGCCCAGAGATCACTAGAAAGAGGAAAACTAACAAAATTATGTTTGTGGAGAATAATTGACAGAAGTTAAGCTACAAACTTAGGAGTTTATAGTTACTTGTCATTGTTAGATTTGTGTTGCTTCATGGTCAGAACACAAACAAGTACTTTGGCTTTTTTGTACCTCAGATTCCTTGCAACTCATGGGGAGCATTCATAGTTCTGCTTGCCTAAAACACCACAGTGCCATTCCTCAAGACTTGGCTTTTTGCTATCCATTCTGCAGCATATCAAGTCTGAACGTACTTGTTAGTTTGATGCTAGAATTCTTGACCTATGGAGAAAACATAGCCCCCCTGAGTTGAGCAGGATACTCATGACATCTCAGTATTTGTCAAATAAAAAAAAAAAAGAATCCACCAAACCCCTCCACACCTATCTCAACAAGGACACGCATGACAGAAAGCCCTGTCAGAAAGTTACCAATGGGTAACCTTCTTGTACTTCAAAACTACAAGAAACTTTTCTAAATTCAAGAGAGATGAGTTTTATTTTGATAACAAAACCAACCAAACAAAAAAACCCAGCTGATAAAGATTCCTACTATTAACGGAACAAAATATTTTAAAGACTTTTGGAATACTAATTGCACTGAATATCTTCTGATAAAATTTCTGATAAATATTCTTTTTCCCCTTGGCTATATCATAGCATTTAGAGCTTTATTTTGTATATCTCCTTTAAAAAAACCCAATTTTCCAATGCAGGTTTCATTGAGCATATGCATTATTTAAGGACAAGGTGTTTAAGTGTTCTTAATTACCTCCAAAACGTTTGATGAACCTGTGAAAATTAAGCAAAAAAACCTCAAGAGAACCAGACATATGTGGAAAATAAATCACCAATTACCTTAACACTGCATTTTAGTGTTATCAAACAATAGAATATAGAATGTTTGAGACTAGATCTTTTTCATGTTTAAAAGTCCAGAAAAAAACCCCCTTTAAATAAAAATTTCTTCTTTTGCTGCAGATTTCTTCAGATGGCTTTCAGTATTTCCTGAAAGAGACATTGCCAAGAGAAATTATTTCAAGAAACATATTGACTTCTCCCAATTATTTTAATATCACAGAATGAGTGAGGCTGGATGGGACTGCAGTGGGTCATCTGGTCCAACTTCCCAATATAATGAAAAAGAAATTTGAATGGCAAAAACTATTTCTACAACAAAAGGGCTAGCATTCCACACAGATTATCAGGAGATGAGTGTACTCGGTGCTTACTATGATGCCATAAACAGCAGTAGCATCTTCAGTACACTGCTATCCTTTGGATGCACTGACCTTTCCACATCGTTCAAAAACTTCATAGAAAATGGTCTTTAATGAAAAACTGACATGATACATTCAAAACATGCAAACACTACATCTAGTGAGTTCTTCTGGTATCTAGTTGGCATTATTATTTGAGGTGTTCCCCCATGGCATCTTGGAACAAACCACTTAGAATCACTGAAGCAATTGCACTGTCTCTGCACTTCATTGTGAGCTGGTAAATAACTAAAGCTCATTTCATATACCAGCAACATGCAGCACAGATCTTGAATTTTGCCAGCTACACTGAAATAACATTTAGTCCTCCAGCTATTTTAAATCAAATTATTTACGAAGGAGAATTACTGGAAATCAAATCCAGCTACAACTCCAGGAACAGCACAAAAAAAATTATATTTTAGGTTGTGATAACCCGTTTGCTTCACTGTGGTCAATGTGTTTAAAAACATATAAGGGAGAAGCCAGTACTAACTATGTGAGAGATCTAGAGCAAGTTGGTTCTAAAGGCTGAACTCCACTTATATGGGGATATGATATGAGCAAAGGCTCAAAAATTATACACCACATTTTTCCAGTGCAAATGCTGATCTGAAAGAGAATGATGAATATGCAGCCAAAACTAGTCTATTGCATACTGTTTGAATATGCAGTTCTGAAAATATCTTTGAAGAAACCACTCCGTAAAGATACACAGGTAACACATGCATCTTAGAATCTCAAATAAGAAGTCCTGATAATGACCTGGTTACTGTTTCAACTGACTTTTGACTAGATAGTAGCTGTAAATTGAACCCTTCAAGTAAAATGTTTGCAAAAATCAAGGGAAGTAAGTATCGCTGATATCTCTCTGCCTTGCTTACAGATGAACTCCTGAAAGAAACACCTTTCCCACTAAATTCCACTTCCGTTATGGAGCCATTTTCCTTCCCAGGCTGGTTAAAAGATCATCGTGGTGAAATAAAACAGAAGAAATCCTTGAGTATGTTTGGAGATAATTTTGAAACAGAGGTAGGGGGGTCTAATTTCTCTAAAAAGAGAGGAATATTTTTAAAGGTACAGATAATACATACCTGCTGTCCAGACCAAGTGAATCCAGGCCTGAGAACAATATATAGTCAGCAGAGAAAGTTATGCACCCTGACAGAACTCAGTTTTAGTCTGCCCTGCCCTTCAGAAATACCTTTGTCCATTGATTTGATTAGCTTAGGGCAAGGGCTTCCTAGCTCATTACTTCCATTCACAGAATCAACCTGAATCTTGTTTCTAATAATTTCCTTTGGGATTAAAACAGCTCCTTTACTCCATTCCTCCCCACCCTCCCCCCCATATTTCCCAAATCAGAAGCACCAGCATGATGCAAATATTACTGAAGTGTGTTCAGCTTCCCTACGTGTTTGAAGAGCATTCATGGTGCCAAAGTCTAATACAGGTGTGTAAACACACTTTTTTTCTCCCCCTCAATCTACATTAAAGTGGAAACAAGGAAAACTGGAAAGCACCAGAGAGCCTGGGCTGCATTAAAACATTGCACTTCTCAGATTAGTCAAACACAGTCTAGTGTGAGTCTAAATGAAGCTGTCACCATTTGATATCTGTGCTGTATGCATGTTGTTTACAAAACATATTCTTCCCCTGAATTACTTGGAGTCATGCTGAAGAATCCAATACATATGACAGCAAAGTGACAATGTGGGACTGTCATGAAAGGGCAGATAATGAGAGAGATAAAGTCTGGTTTTCAGCTTTTTTTATTTAACAGAGGAAACTTTCCTACTTCAACAGGCTCTTGACAGGGCCCAGAGTTCATGAGGAGGAAGTGCTTGTTCCAAGAACAGAAGCAGGAACCATGTAGATGCAAAACTGAGAGTAGGAGGAAGCAGAAGGAATAGATAAGCGAGGATGCAGAGGAGCATAAGGAGTGGCAGGTGTGATCAGTTCCCTTTTTATCAGTAGGAATCAATATGAGAATACCAAACATAGTGTGAATTTTAATGTCTGTAAAAATAACGTCATCTTCTATGAATATTGTCCTGTAAAAATAGAATGTATTAAATGCTCTTGGACGATGAATATGGACACTTTGGTCACTGGGATAAATCCATTACTTTTCTTCCTTTTTTTTAAAGGTTATAGCTTATGGACCAGGAACAACTGAGAAAAGTAAAAAGAATTCAGATATCTGGATATGGCAGCTGGTATGTGGCAATTCATGCTTGTTAACTGATGAGTTCATGTTTCAGTTCAGACTGAACAGTAGTAAAACCTTCTAGCAACAGAAACTGGAACAATTACCTTCCTTCTTGTAGATAAGATCACCCATAGGCACTGCCTTTCAGCTTTAAACTGTAAGGAAAAATAACTGTAAAGTACTGCCACCATAAAAATAGCCTCTTTTTCCTCATCTTGTACATTGAGGACTGGCATCTATCCTTGTTGAGGATTTTAATACACCCTACCTAGGATATGTCCTGTAAATATATCAGAATGCCTCTAGGTGATAAGACAACATCACCTATTAGTTCTACCTTGAAGCCTTTGTCCTCATACTGAAGTCAAACTGGAATCAAGTAGAATAAGCTAATAAAAAAAATCTGAGAACTTGTTTATACTAAACCACAGTGGTAGGTGATCCACATGTCCTTCATTCAACTGACTTCTAGAAAACTTTTGCAACCCAAGGGAAAAACAAAGAAAAGATAGTTTTTGCTTACGCAAGTCAGGCTAGCTTGAGAGGCAGGTATTTCTATCAGTTCCTGTTCTGTTGAAATTCACAGGGACTATCAAATACTAATTAAAGACATAATAATCTTGAAAGACATTTGTTTACACTGCACCTTACAGCAGCCAATGCAGTCAAGACCTTGTGACTGGCAAGTACCTGGCTCCTCTGTTTGACAAGATAATAACTAGGAGTCCATCCAGACTGGAATGAACTATTAGCAATTTCAGTCAGGTCTCTACTTTTTAAGACTTAGAAAAATATCAGAAAAGTAGAAGAGGAGCTTCAAGTACTCCAGAAGATTCTCTCTGTGATATATGGGGCTGTACCAATCTGCAGGCTGCTAGGTTAGATAGGTAACAGTGTACCCCAAGAATCAGGCAACAGGTTGCTGCTTTACAATGGGGAACAGTGAACCATGAAGCATGTTTTTATTGATGCTAATAGTGTTGGACAGGGAAGGTCAACTGAATATTTAACTAGGCCTCATGAAACAGAGCAGGCTTGAGGTGCTCTTTCAGTGGGAAAGATTTCCATTCTTGCAGCATTTTCTTTCTGCTAGTGACAGGACATGGAAAATTAAAAGCTGGTTACCTGTTCTTTCTCTTCAGGAGGGCACCTCAACTGTTACCATGGATGGTAAGACCCTGACTCTATCTGCTGGTGACAGCCTGCTTGTTCGTGCCCAGTCTATGTGAGTAGAGATGAACAGTGGTTTAATGCATGATTTCCCAGCTTCTAGCAACATAAAATCTATGTATTCAACCCTCACCAGGCTGGGTATCACTGGTGCAGAAATATTCACAGAAATCTGTGAATGCAGGATTTGCAATAGCCTCCATTATTCCTCAGGGCAAAAGTGTTTTCAGGAGGAAAAGCCAGACATTCATTCTAGTTCACCTCTTATGATTAAAGCTGGGGAAAATAAAAAAGCTAAGCACTACCAAGAAAACCAGCATGCAAAAGACCATGCATAAACATAGATGGCATGAATAGACAAATTGGCACTCACAGCAGATCCTTTCAGCATCAGACCAGGCTTAATCAACATCAGTGTAGGAAGATTTGGGGTTCAGGCTAAGAACACAGCTCTCTTCCTGGAATAGGATGCATACAGCTGTTTTATAATCATGATACACATAAAGGGAAAAGACAGTGAAAATAGCTTCCCGAAAGAACAGAAAGGAAGATGTAGAAAGTGGCAGAAGCTGATAAAGTGCCCAGCATGAAGATGAAGGATGGTTTATACTCACTGCAGCAGGTCATAGGCAAACGATAAAAATGGCCTTCTTTCCTACAGGAAAAATCTAATAAATAGTAGTGCTGACTTCTGCACCTTTTGTAAAGCCCTGAAAACATTTGCTGAAAGAGCTGAGACCATTCAACAGTACACAGAACTATTCTCTGCACCTGTGATTCCAACTTACAACCATATCTTCCCTTCACCATTACTTCCATCACTTCAGTAAAATCACTTAAATTAATTCCCAGCCCTGCAGTCCAATCAGTGAGCATGTGTTTTCAAAGTCATGGCACAATGCACATGCACAGTTCACATGGCATTAAGACGTTTATCAGACTTGTACAGCAGACACCTTTTACTGCATGAACACTGACTGATCTCTGTCCCACTCTGTAACTGGCACAGATTCAGCTAATACAAGTGATGACCACAGGAAAAAAAAACCTATTAAATTTGTAGACACTAATCTCATTACAATAACAATGGTACTGAGGTGATTCTCTTCCAATCATGTCACTGAGATTAGAGATGCCTTCCTCATTGGTTCATCCATAAGTAGATAAATATTCTTCCTCACCATTTCATGATGTTCAACTTATATTAGTGATGGGGAAGAGTTATTCCCTGAAATATCACAAGATATACCAATATGGAATGAGAACAAATGCAATCAGAACAGAACCTGCTTGTTTTCCCCTCCTTTTCGGTAGCATCAACATTTTAGTTGATGGTTGACTGTGTAGTTCCCCTCCATACACATGGGGTCATCTCTCTCTTCATTCTTGCAGGTATAGCTGGAAAAGAACAGAAGAATGCATTGCTCTCTGCATCGCTCAGGATCCAAAACGCAAGCAGCCTTATACCTAGCTCCTGTGTCAGTTGACTTTGATGATAACTAAGTTTTAGCCTACTTTAGTCTTAAAGATCTTTTAGGCAGAAATTTCAAGTTTAACACAATGAATTAAGTGGAGTCAAGTCCTGTGCCCAGTTAAAACCTTTTCCCCCAAATAAAGTTTTAGCAAAATTTACAATCACTGTTTTTTTTAAGAACTACTGTTCTGTTGGGTTTTATCTGAAAGGAAATTAAAACAGGTCCAAGTAGTATCATATATGTTATTAGATAAGTAATCCTGCTATCTAGAAGAAGTTAGAGGCTTTTCAAATGCAAGTCTCTGCCACAAGATGTAGAAAAGGAGATGGGATTGATAATATTATACCTACTTAGGTAGAAGTCTTCATTTTGTCATTTGTTATAGATTAGCTACAAGGATTTGTTACCCAGCCTACAGTAGGGGAGCTTTAATTGACAGTAGTTCACAGATCTTCTGAGATCCTTTGCTAAAAGTTTGGCTCATTTTTTTAAAGATCCTATCTGCTGCACTGCTTGAGGATCTCAGTGCTTTGTGAAAGAGAGGAAGGTGCATTAGTGAAGGGGGAAGCAATACCTGGAACATCAGGCATTACTTAGACCATCACTGCTTCAGGTGGAACTTATTAGCAGTTTACCAAAGCCAGCAATGCAGTGTCAAGCACAGCAGCACACCACACATACCATGCCACTGGATGCTGTGGATACACTACACTATCGAGAACATAGCACTGCAATAGGACCAACATTGGAGCTTCTGAGTCATGTTCCTGTGCAGCAGAAATCTCAAGCCAAAGTAGCCTTAAGAAGTGTGTTAGGGGAATAAAAGAGCAGAAAAATTGTTGTAATCAATTTCCATTAACTGCTGCCGCTGCTTTTTGAACAAGGAGGCTTCTTGCAGAAATAATAAATATCAAATTATTTTTTCCTGCTTTTATTCCAGGAACTCTCCAGAGGGGTTTTTGTTTGGTTTGGGGTTTGGATTTTTTTAATTGTCCTTCACATTATTAAGATCAGAAAACAAGTTGCTTATCAATTACACATTTGAGAAAGTAAAAAAGTTATCATTTCTTGATTTTTTTTTAATTCTAATTAAGTTCAGAAAAATAGTTCTTTATCACCTACAAAGCTCATTAAACTGAAACGTCATATGTGTCTTTTTCAAGCGTTCATCTTCTGATGAGAAAGACTCAGATGGTTTGGCTTATACTTAATATCAGTAGCTTTTCTAGCAAAGCATACAGCAAAAATTTCCTACATCCTCCTAATAACAGGAGACCTACTTTGAGAAATTGAACCTCGTCTTAGGGCTATTATAGGTGTGAGCTATCACACACAAAAGGGAGCTATTACATTCCCTCTGAACAAGGGAGTAATTTTTCTGATTACCATTGGTATTGGTGTGCCTAAGTGCAGGCAGAATTGACTACTCCTCAAGTGATCATCTATGATTGAGGCACCTAGGATAACAAAGTGTTATACTTTTAGTCCACCAATTAGAGGGTAACCACAGAATTATTTCCATATTTCACGCTGAATAAGTGAATAAAACACAGCCACATGTAGAACAACATCCAGAATAATCAACAGCTCTTCATCCATCCAGAAGCACTGAGCAGTGTGGAACTTTCAGAATAAAAATTAAAGCGCCTCTAGATTAGATACCTCCCATGATATAAAATTAAGACTCCATTCAAAGCGTATTTGTGATGAAGCCCTTTTATAACAACTTGTGCTTGTCTATTCAAGTCCCATTGTAGGTGTCCCAAATCATAGCAAGAACCAGAGCAGGAGCATTAAGTCAGACCTCCATCACCCACAGTTTGCCACAGCCTGCCATCAGAAACCAGGACTGAGCATGTCATGAACTAACTTCTATTGAGGGCCTGCTATCATCTAAAAACTAGGTAAGATGTGTTAAGCCCCATAAATATGCCAAAGAATCAGGATCAAACCATCATGAAGTACCAGGGAGAAGAGAATTTTGTCTTCTAGCATCTCTTGATGACTACTTCAGTTGTTTTCATGTCCCATTCCCTCACCACCCACCCTCACTTCTCCGATTCAATAGTTATTTGTAGCCAGAGCACAAATGAGAGCATAGATAAAACTTGTCATTTACTCCTTTAAAGGTGCTTAACCACTGTGATTCAGAAACCTGCAACTTCCCTTTTCCAAGTCTTCAGATAGGTCCAGAGAGCTCCTCATCAGTCACTGCATCTTTTTCAGGTGCTTCCTGAATTTTATGTATGTTGTAAACTGCCCCAACAATGGTACATTTATAAATAGATGTATCCATGCTCCTCTGCTTACGTGGAAGTTGGCCATGTGCAAGTTTTATTTCTGGAATCCTTTTAGCTGTTAGGTGCTCTTTCTGTGTATGTGCAGTCACCTCAGTAGATGACTTTAGCACCAAAGTTGCTGGGATCAAGGTCTGGAGACTCCACTGCTAATCTTGTCTCAAAGAAGGATTTCACACTAAGGTCAGTGGCAAAGGCTTAGTTAGGCATGCTGTTTGCAGAGTACCCTAATGCACTGCTATTGATATTGTGCTTGTTCTCGCATGTCCATGAAACACACCTGCACAAAACCACGCCCTAAAGAATCATTTATGGTTGAAAAGACCTCCAAGATTATAAAGTCCAGCCTTTGACCAATCACCACCTTGTCAACTCAACCATGGCACTTAGTGTCACATCCAATCATTTCTTGAACATCTCCAGGAATGGTGACTCCACCACCTCCTTGGGCAGCCTTTCTTTGAAGAAATTTTTGCCTGATGTCCAACCTGAATCTCGCCTGGAGCAGCTTGTCCTCTTGTCCTATTGCTAGTTGCCTGGGAAAAGAGGATGACCTCCTTTCAGGCAGCTTTGGAAGGACTCTCCGAGCCTCCTTTTCTCCAGGCTCAACAATCTCAGCCACTCCTCATATGACTTACACATAACACACTTCATATGATTTATGCATCTACTTGACTGTTTTTCTTTACAGTTCTTCCCACATAAGGTACATCTGCACCCTATTTTGGATACTCATTTTCTATCTGAATCATACAGATATTGGGACACCTCATACTTAAACTTAGTACATTTTGTAAGGATTGTGCTAACCTTACTAGCACAGTATTGCATAGACAGTCCATCTGCTGCTGTTTCTCCAAGACTCAAAAGCTAAACCTTTATAAAAACATATATTCTAAGAAGTATTACAATAAAGCCTACACAGATATGAAGCCATACCTGCACCATACTTTTTAAATTAATTAT
Organism: Pipra filicauda; assembly: GCF_003945595.2. Taxonomy (NCBI): domain Eukaryota; kingdom Metazoa; phylum Chordata; class Aves; order Passeriformes; family Pipridae; genus Pipra; species Pipra filicauda. Next base: position 1,680,804 of record NW_024104665.1, on the reverse strand, counting down.
TACCTTTAAACACATGCAGGATTGTCCAGAATCACAAGCTCGAGCTGACTTGGAAGCTTAAAAATGCATACAAAGGTGTTTGAATCTACCTACAAGCATCCACAGTTATTCCAAGGCTGAATCTCACTGATTCTAGAAGTTGCAGTAATTTTTCCCTTCACTTTAAACAGAAAAAGGTGATGCAGCCCAATCCTGCCAGTTGTTGATTAAAGTAGCAAGAGATGCTGTGGTTTTTCAATGCCTTTAAAATATTTAATCCTTATGAAATCACTGGTAAGCTCTGTAAAGAGAAAGCTAAATGACTCCTTTTCAGCTGTGGATAGATTTTTGTTTCTATTATTATAGCATTTAAATTATATAAAAGAGTGATATAAGCATTATTATAAGTATTTCAAATTGAGCAAGTAACTTACATCTTGCAGTCAGTCTTTCAGTTCATGTAAATCAGCAATATAGATCAAAGATATTTGAAGTCTCCTATTGCCACTAGGCTAGGCAGGCTTGACCCAATGGAGTACTTATTTTGAGCTATGCTGACTTACATGAATTATGGAAATAAATTGGTATGTTTCACTGTATTCCTCCTTATTATGGTCTCCCATTTTAACATGATTAGCAAGGTTACATTATACATCAGCACCCATTCAAAACAAATAGTACTGCTTGAAGTAACTTAAAAATTAAATAATCCTGGTACAGTAAATAAAGCTTCAGTCTTCACCAGCGCTTTCTATTATCCTGAAATAAGACCTACAAAAAGCAAGTTCATGCAAAACATGTATGCTTGTGGTTATGAGAGAACTACAAAAGAAAACACTGACCTTCACAGATCACGTAGTAAACATATCTGAGATCAACAGTAGATCTCAAGATTGTCCAATTAAAAAACAAGAAACCAAACTAAAAAACACAGAACAGTTAAGACAACAATGATTGAATGGTAACTACATTTCAGTTCACAATACATAAATGGACAGCTTATAAAAGTCAGCAGAGGAACCCTTCTTCTGTCGTAGTAAGCTTTTTCCTTGGACCCACTCAGCATTTACTCACACCTGTAAACCAATCTTATCTTACCACATGAAGATAAATGCTTGCAGTGTGACCTTGAAATTAGCTTAGTTGGTTAAAACTTGGTGCTAATAACACCAAGGTCACATGTTCAATCGCCTGTATGGGCTGGACTCAGTGGCCCATGTGGGTCTTTTCCAACTCAGAATATTCTGTGTTGTTAAAACATTTATTGTACTGATTTCAACTCTCCAGCCACATCTAATAGAACAGATGCAGAAAAAGCAACCTTCCCGCCATCATTGCATATAAGGAAAGAAAGAAAAATTACTTAAGCTGTTTAACAAATTCCTACATAACCAGCTTGTGTTCATAATGGACATTTCAGGGCTTTGGATTTTTTTATTTATTTTATTTTCAGTTAATAATGTAGAGTGCACTTGAATGAACACTTCAAACTCATGAAGGTCATCACCTTCTGCTCTGTTTCCAATTGAATACATACATACTTGTAGAGCTGCTCTTCAATATCAAAGTGTGCAGAATAACACCTGATTGGACCTAAAGTAAAATGGTTGATTTAAATGTAATAATGAAGAAGACAAAGTTAATATCAGCCCTTCAGCTCAAAGTAAATACTTGACTTAGAGGTCTTAGCACTGTGTGATACAGAAAGATCTTATGCTAGATCCAGTCAGTAATATATTCAGTAATTGTCCAGAAAATGTGGAAGTGCATAAAACCTCTTCCTTTTTATGTCATTAGAATTTTGATTGAAGCTTGACAGCTAGGGTGATGTTTACATGCACACAAAGTCAGATAGTTTGTAATCCAGAAATAAGCCCTGAAATTGTGTAGTCATTAGGACAATCAATCCCAACACATACATGAGATTCCCTTCTGCAGGCAGCTCCCCTGCTGGAGGTCTAAAAATCACACTACAATTTTTTCTGAACTTCTGTTGCTCTAGGTCTAATACACCTCCAAGACCCTTGGCCTGGTAATTCAGTATAAGTTGCATCAGAACCACATATTGAAAGATTTGAACACTACTTTGTATTTTTAGATTTGCTAAATAGGCACATATGCATGGCCACTACAGTGCTAAATAAAAAATTAAGTCCCCTTTTTTTTTTGGACATAAATTACACAGATACTGGAGTAAAAATATTTGGGTTCTAAAAAAACATTATATAATCTTACAAGCCCTAGAGAAAGATGCCATGACTATGACAAAGTAGACTAAGCATAAGCACATTTGGAGCTTCAGTGAGGAATTTGGGTACATCTTTATTATGTCAGAGAAAAATAGAACTTCTGCAGTGCTGTATAACTAAAGCAAAAATATTATTTAAACATGTTTTAATGTTTTTCCTCCTGAGGAAAACTAGTTTGTTTAGAAGGCATGTAGTTGATGAAGTTTGTATTTCACTCATAGCAGACAAACTTTTCTATATGATATTGCCCATAAGTTCAAACCATAGACTTTATGATTTGAAAACAAACTTGACAATGCAAATGTGTAAATCAAGTAAACACATGCTGATGTGTAGAACTGAAGCTTGAAATCTTCTACATGCAATTTCCAAATATTACTGGAGTGTGATATTGAAATACAGTCATCTCACCTTACCTAGCTTTTTGATAACTCTCTCTTCTTCCAAAAAGACCCCAGGGCAGCATCTAGATTCCATGCAGAAGGGAAATTTGGGCACCTCCAAATAGGCTCCACAATAATTGCTGGGCTGAGCAGAGAACTGCACACACAATGCAGCTGTCCACAGCTGAACCACAAGGAAGTACCTGGAGGGTTATTTATATGCCAACCTGATACACTCAAGGTGCTCAAAGAGCCACAGGGCCCTGTACTTTTTCCAAAACCCAAGCAAAGCTCATTCTGTTCATGTAAATCACGGCCAGAGATCTACAGCCTCATTTTACTCAGTAGTCCCAGCAAAAGCACAGTTTCACAAACAGCAGAAGCACCAGGAACAGCTCCACCTGTGCACAGGGGAAGGAAGTCAAATCTTTGCTGTCCTGCAGGAACATCCCAGTCATAGGGTTTGCTATTAGGGGAATTTCTACCCCCGCTTAGTACAGCTCGACTGAGCCATGCAAGAAGCACGACAGTGTTTCTAATGAGCCAGAGGATAATTCCTACTCCCTAAATACAGCTACAGATAGTATTACTCTATAAAATAGAAGCAAGTACTGACAGAAAGCACACATAATTACAAAGCCGCTGTTCCAGAGACAATTATTTGCCTGAAAACACTTGTGACCTGAGCTGTCTATAGTGTCTTGGCGTACATTACAGAAAGAAGGTGAACAATGCATTTTGACTAGGGGAAAAAAACAGCACCAGATTGTTGAACCACAAATAGATCAGCTTTGTTTATGCCAACCTGAGAAGAGTGTTAACAGTTACTGGTTGTTTCCTCATATTGGTGACTAATAACCCACATGGTTCAAACCTTGTATGCTTTATTATTGGGTGGCAAATAAACGTTCAATGAGCAGGTCTGCTCATCAGACAATAGCTTGTTATTCTCTCCAAGAGGAAAATGGCAACTATTGAATGAAACCAAGTAAAAGCATCACAAAAAAGACAAGAATACATTTAATTATTTATCTACCAAAACCTACCAGACTAGCTTACTATTAAATCAAGACAGAAAACTGTATTCAAACACTGGAATGGGGAATCAGATTGCCATATGCTATCAGGCCTCATCAACCAACTCTGGCTTCTATTTCCAATATGGATGACAATATTCAGCTGCCTAAAGCTATTTCTTCCATTTTTTGGATGTAAGCGAGGCCATTTGCACCCAATTCTTCACTGAAGTAATTTGTCACTACCTCAATCCTTGCCATTTTAGATGCAGCTGCTCTGATTTATGCCAGTTTGTTAACAGAATCAGACTGCTACACTAAAATAATGCAAATGTTGCTGTGCTGCATACTGCATCACCCCAAATACCATTGCATAGTTGCATAGCTTATATTGCATGTATACATACACATTATACACAAACATACATATATGTATGCCTTCTGAGTATTTTTATGCAGTAATTAGTTGTATCTTACCCATACTGGTGAAATTTGTGCCAAGCATATCATGTGTGCTTGGAGGTTTGTAACACAACTAGCCCATTATTGGCAGTCAGAGAGATAGATACTAAAGGTCATTTTTGTTTATGTCAGACAGAGGATGTTTCAGAAGCTTTTATGGAACAGCTACATCTGTGCTCTCTGTCAGTTGGATCCACTCCATACCTACTGCTGGAGGACAGAAAAAGCAGATCATACAAGAGGGAAGCACTATCCTGGGCTCCATTGGAAGCCAGCTACACTAAACGCTCCACCTAACCCAGCCTTTTCACAACATCCCAGGCTGTGCAGCTCACAGACGTTCCTCATGGAGAGCCAAAGGCTGTTCTTTATTATCCATTTTAATCTAATAGAAAGGTTTCATGGCATTTATTTCCTCTATAGCAGAATTAACTCTGCTTGCAAAGCTTCCTCCCCCTCAGAGGGAAATAAGATGTAGGCTCAGAAGCCCAAATCCGCAATGATATTTAAGTGCTTGAGGAACTGTGCCAGAGTGTCTGGCACTGGAAGCAAAACAGACTCAATTTTAAAAGGGAACGTAGTGAATGGAGAGACAGACTGAAAGCTCAGGAGAATGTACTCCTTTTATTCACTGGGGGGGAGCTGTTAAGTGGCAAAGCAAACTTCTTTTCTCTTCTTGCTCGCCCGTGTGCTTTAACCCACCATAAGTGCCATCTCCACTCATATTTGAGACCGGCCTTTGCTGCAGCTGACACCAAACTAGTCACAGATGCTACTTCCAGGACATTAACATGAGGGCAGTGGGAACTGGACAGAGATAAATACAGCTTGTAGGAACAGGTGTCTTCAAGTTCCTTGCCCTACAGGACTAATAAAAATACTCTTTGTGCAAAGTAGTAACATTCATCTTGCTTAGAAACAAGGCACATAGAAACAGAAGAAAATATTTTTTAAAGTTCCTGTTACTGATTATTTTATACAACCTCTATTTTTTTGTCATTAAATGATATTTTCCATTTTTATTTCATAACATTTTGCAGTGAACCCATTTTATTAATTTCTTTATATGTCTATATTGAGACATGCTATTCTCAGCAGTACTTGTGTAAATACACAGCTAATGGAATAGCCCTGATCTCACAGCACTACAACAGGGGACAATTTGGTTCGATGTCTACACAGGCATTATACCTAAAACCTGACACAATGGTAGAAGTTTATCAGCATATGAAGGTTGCTTAGCACACAGCATACTCCAATATTACACTTCTAATCTGCAGGTTATAGCTTAACCCTAATAATGTACCTTATTCAAGATAATAGAACAAAACTTTTGGTGTTTTAAACACCCTTATTACAGATGAGTTAGTCTTTACAGAAATGCTAAAACCCCAGAAATTATTAGCTGCATTCTAAAGAAAAGGAACAGCTTCCCAATGTTGATGTTAACATCTAGATACCTGGAGAAAACAGCAATGGAAAGCAATGAGAACACCAAAAGAAAAAAAAAAATCATCTGAAAATATTTTAGGGGATTAGGAGCTAAAAGGAGATTTCTTCAATTCATTGTATTGGCTTCTGAAGTAAATGCACACTATCCTAATCTGACATTGATTTATCTGACATGAAGTTAGGTTGGAAAACATGTGCTAGAACAAACAAGTATCAGTTCTTGTGCCTGTGCTGTAAAGACACACAAAACCCCTTTCATTCTAGTTTCTGATGTGTTTAGGGAAATAACAGGCATAATTTATCTGCCATAAGGTGTTCACTGAAGAGGTTCATGCTGTGAGGATTTCCATGGCAACTACTTAAAGTGACATAAGTGTTCATTTTTGAAATTGAAAGCCCAGGGACACAATTAGCTACAGCAATAATATCACATAAACCACCTAAACAGAGATCTTTTGTTCAGGGCCAAGTAAAGTAAGTTCCCTTTTCCTCTATGGGAACAGGCTTTCCTAAATTAAAAAAAAAAAGGGGGGGGGAGACCAAACACACATATTTTCTATCCAATTCTTTGCAAGAAAAAAATAATGCATTTATGTATGCACATATCCCTGAAATAATTGCTTCCTTAAATTACTTAGTATGCAATACATCAGGTAGTCACACAAAGTGCACACAAAGATGATTATACCAGGGTCAACCCAAAGATACACAAAACCAGATTTTGTAGAACATTTCCACATCTATAGAAATGCACTTGGAAAGAAATTCCAAAGAGATGAAAAACACTCAATGATCATTAAAAGATCTTGAAAGTAAGTACTCACCAATATATTGAAGCTGCTACAACAAACTGAAGTTTTAGAATGATATAGCAGCAAAAAGGAGAACCTAAATTAATAAACATTGCTCTAGAGCGAAAGAGAAAAAAAAACAACCTGATACCCGCCTCAGCAAACACAGAACTAGAGCAGCCAAATCCTTTATACCTGTTTCCTTTCCCTACAGGTGTGGTCTTGATTTTACCAGGCACAAATCTGGGGCAGGAATTAAGCACCTGCATCCAATCCCAACCTGCAGACCCATTAGAGATCACAACCTGCCTGCATAAATTCAATCCAAGGTTAATTTATAATGGGATGGGGCAAATAAGGAACAAGTCCTAAACCCACTTGGCCCCAACTCTTTTCAGCCCTGGTCTTTTTGGTGATCACTTGGTCCAGCTGAATGCAACATCCTCATAGAACGGCTAATATTTTTGCTCATCAGTTAAGCTCATAATTTAAAAACTCTCCTACTGCAGTACAGTGCAGTTGACATAGAACATTAAAGACAGCTTGAAAAATACAGTTGACTTTATGCAATCATCTGAAAGAGAAAATTTTATATCAAGTAAAACTCCACAGAACAGCTAGTTTTTGTATTCTCTTTAATTCTTGTATCTATTTCAGACCTCCATTAAAACTGCATAACATTAATTTATTAAAGAAAGCTTAATAATCTCCTGTTGGAAATTTTGTCCATTAAGGTGATATTACTGTCACTTTGTGGAAGACCTGAACAGATGTCCCTTTTATCCTATAAGGGTTATTATTCAGAGCTATGCTCGCAGAGTCAGTTTCTTACAGTAAAAATGTCTGGAAATAAATGTTCTCTGTGATACATCTCACCTTCTTATATTCTGACTGGTCAAACAATGACAAAACTGTATTGTTCATTTAAAAGGACATTTAAGGACTCATTTGTGAAAGACATAATAGTGGTGGAGAAACTATCAGGGAAGAGCAATAAGTCAGACTGTCAGCAGCTACATCAGCTAGAAGAAGCCACATAAAACCAGGCTCCACATGAATTCCCTTTACAATTCTACCTATTTTTAGCACTGAAAAATACTTTAACTTTTACTCTCTTGGGAAAAAAGGCAGATGGCAAGGTTTAAAGGGACTTAAAACCTTAAACTAAACTGTCCCGGGATTACAGCAATAGGCAGGGAAACCTTTGCTATGGGTGTCCTTCCAATGGGACAAAGAAAAGGATGAGATGAGCTAGAGAAAAACAAAAGCAGACTTAAAGCACAAATTCCTATACCTGCTGATCAGCTAGTGTCCTGTAAGCAGGGACTGGGCATAAAAAGAACTCCATTGCCAGAGCTGAGTGGGGAGGGGATATTTATTCTCACTGTCCCCTGCAGCCAGTGTCACTGCCTCTCAACCTGGGCACCAGAGAATGGCATATTCTCCCTGTCTTTGTTTGTTCCAACTCAGTTCAATAAGTACCTTTCCTGACGAGGGATGAAAATATTGAGTTCCTGAACATGCTATGTGTAAGTTTTCTACTGCATTCACTACACATACAGTTACAAAGCATGTGGATAAGACACAGTGTCGTCCCTTGTGACTTGGATAGACAGCCCTACTGCTGCAGGCTCAGAGTTTTCCTTCAGGATTCCCTGCTCCGTGGGAAAAGCTAACCCTCTCTCTGCTTAGGCTTATGCTATTGCTGGAGACCAGAAAGGAAAAGCTGCAAAGAAGGCATATCCCACTGTATTTGAGTCATCAGTAAAGCAAATACTCTGTGATGTTAGGCTCCTGTGATCAGCAAGGCACTGTAAAAACTTATATTGTGACAATCTGTTTCCCTGAGGCTTGTAGGCTAAACACCAACCTAGAGAAAGGGATCTATACAACAACTGGGGAAAACATCTGACAAAAGCCTCATTAGCCCTCCATTTCCCTCACCCACAGCATGTTTGTTTCTTCTCAGAGCTAGCATTACCGAAAGTCTGTATGCTCGGTACTTATTCTAAGTATCCAGCAGTGAGAAACAAAGGCTGCATGGTCCTCTGAGTTAAAGAGATATTGTGTTAAAACTTGGCTTTTCTAATCACTATGTGATGTGAAAATTCAGGAGCCTGACTGAGAAAAGAGTAGAACAGAGATGACTAAGAGAAAGATTCCTGCCACTTTAATTGCTTTGTACCAAAATATTACCTCTTGATGTGTAAACATCAAATTAGCAGCATTCTCAGGGTAAGCAGTAATGTAGCAATCAAGCAATTCCTTCCAGCAACAACTATGTGTTCTCCATCCTACTACATTTTCCCCAATATTTGTCACACTGCACACTGAGTATACTTAAAACTATCCCTATATGGTAAAATCTATTAAATTCCAATTATTCTATCCCATTGTACTAACTTCGTAACTTTGAAGCTTATCAGCTCTTGTGTTTCCATTTTGTAGAGAGAGCTGTATGCCATGGCTGGCAGCAGCAACATGGGAAGTCAGTGAGCCAAACTTACTTCAAGACCTGTGTTCATACACTGACTGCTCTCTCATACATTCCACTTGAATCTGCAATGGAAATCCAGCATTATCCAAACCAGTTTCAAAATAATCCTAATATTTCTTAGCATTAAAAAATTACTTTTAGATAAAGCAATTTTCTTTTTTTAGCCATATTTCTACTTTAATCTGTTCAGTTTCTGCAATATTACTGTCCTGTCACTACCTCCCACCTTAATATCCTTCATAATCTGAGTATGTACTTTATCAGCAGTTCAGACTTTGTCTGGGGATCTTAATTCCCACTGCAAAGAGGAAACTACACACACTTTGGAACTGTGAGCATGACATGAGTTCATTCAGTAAATTGTCTTGGATTACTCTGCAATTCAGGATGCATCTCTCTTGCTGAACAGGCAAGCTCTGTTCTGAGGTGTTCCAGCTAGTGCCCTTCAAAACTGGGGAGTACTTTGAGGGAAGATCACTCCTAAGGATCACTTCCTGCAAGATGAATGAGGTTACAAGCTTGTCTCCTTCCAGCCTTTACAATCCTCTGGCATTGTCCCACCATGGTTTATATTCTCCGTCACTCCTGGTGTACCATCATACCACATCCCAGACCATAAAACATGTGGTACAAGCTCCTCAAGTGCACTGTGTCCTCTCAGTAAACACACTGTCGATTTGGAACTTCACATTTAGATCTTGTTTTCACTTCAAAACAAGCTTGCCATATTACCCACAGCTCATTTCCTACTTCCCTTAGAACCATAGAGCTATGTATTTATCCACTTTCTACCTGACTATCCAAATGCACATAGCAATATTTGAATGGATATGAAAATGTTGTTTCAGGGAATACTGGCAATGTGTTATTCTCTGTTCTCTGAGTTCAGTCAGCAAAAACTCCTCTATGGATGTCAACAGTCAGTCACAATTTTCATCTGTAAAAATAGGAGCAGGATCTGACAGCCATACAAATTACATCTGTTCCATTGCAACCATCTGTAATTCAATCTCCAAAATATTAATCAAGTTTATCTGTCATGATTTTTCCTCCATTATCAGCTCATAATGCTTATTACTTCTTGGTCTGTTACCATTATACACTAGATTTTTATTCTCCTTAATATTTATGCCTTTACTTTAAGTAGGATTGAGTTAGATTTGTTGGACGAGGTTTTTAGTGATCAATACCACATTACCTTCTCTTTAATCAGTCTATATATATCATCAGTTTGCTATATGGCTCTCTATGGTCTGGTCTTTTTTGTGCTGCTACCCTTATACAATATGTTTAGGTTTAGCAGTACATTTCAGTATTATAACTCCCTATACCCTCAGAGATTAGTAGGTCAAGCACCATCTTGGTTTCTATCCCGCTTTCTTAGACTTTCATTTTATTATCCTGAATTCTCAGGTCTTACTCTGAAGTAAGGTTATATTTCATTTTTCCCAACAATGCCAAGGGCTAGAGTGCTTCTCTTCCCCTCGCCTCCCTCCTTTAAGAAAAGCTTTGATATCTTTAAGCAGTTAATTTCTGCTGGAATTCAGAAAAATACTATCTGTTTTGAGATCTGACAGAAATTATTATACTAAAAAGTCTTTTTGAAAACCTGTCGATACTTCAGTTTTTCTGTGGTAAAGTACTACACTTGTACTATCATATCATTTTACCTTACTGTCTTCTCCAGGGACAACTTCCTGTCCCATTTTTGTCTGTGGTTTTGTTCTGCTGTACTTTATATTATTTCTCCTAAAACTAATGAATATAAACATAAGAATCAGAATACATGCATCTAAAGCGCTGCCCCTCTCAAAACACTTCTACAGTCTAGTCTCAGCTACTGAATCCACTTAAAGAAATATGGGATTGTTTCACCAAAATTTAAATTTGTAACTTCCAGATATTCTATGATTTTTAAAAACCTCCACTGAGCTTCCCAAAAGTCTTTTCTTTCCAGTTCTTATTAGATCTCATCATCAATTCTAAAGAATATTTCAATAAAAATAAAGAAAATTATCTAGATGTTTTGTACGTTTAATAAATATCTTTGACATTGCTCTAGTTTGACCAGAACAGTCCACCTTCTTTGATCTTGTGTCTTACCAATGCTATGTATAGTATATGGAAATCATTGTTTTTCTTAAAGAATCTTTTTAGTCTTCTAATTACCGAAAACAGAACAGTGTACCAAACTAGTAATTTTTCTACAAAAATACATGTAGTGTATAAGTCTACAATTACTTGAGCGGGTTAACAACTACCAAGGCAATCTAATTTCCTTCTAGAAACAAGGCAAATAAAGGAGATATAGTAACTGTCATATTTTGACCCCACTAGGGCCCTAGACAATGGTTCACACAGGAAAGAAGCAAATAAAGTATTGTCTAGCTAAAAATACTCTCAGTTGAATTTCAAACAATGGGTAAAACTGTTGAGTACTGCAGAGAATTGTTAGCCATGGACTGGCAAAATGGTCTTGCATTCAGTGCTGTATAAATCACAGTAACCTGGATGATGTAAAACACATACAATCCCAATCCAGGTAGAATTCCAGTATCCTGGAGGTCAGGCTTAGAATTCAATACTTTCTTGATACATTTGTAGAAATTTCTAAAAACAATAGAGTGAAATTCGGTGGGGACAACTGAACAACAACAAATGCACTTAAGCACGAACAAATCAACTGCATCACAGCGTGAGCAATAGCTAGCTATGCAAATGTTCCACTGGAAAACATTTGGAGGTTATTGTAGATCACAAGATGAAAATGGATTGTCAGCAGGATGTTAGAGAGGAAACCATAGACTGTACCAAGATGCACAAACAAAATCCTGAAGGAATTCCTTTCTATTCAGTCTATGGGAGACGCACAGGGCTGCAGCTGTAACTACCACATCTCAGCAGGGAGGTAGGCAATAGGCAATACCTCGTTCCATCTCCCAGCCCCTGCCAAATGGCCACCCAGTCAGTCTAGGTTTTCTCATTAATATGCAACAACTGAATACTTTTTCTACTAAGATGGAAGACAGTCTGGTTCATGAGTCTTCATATAAACCAGAGCACTGTCTAAAGATTCCTGCTATATCTCTTATGCTTATTTTGTTAAACTTAAAAATTTATTTTTAGATTTTAAAAACTTGTCAATGTCAGTTTTGGGAGAAAAAAAATTAATTAAACACAGGCTAATTCTCCACATGACTGTTGATTTCAAGTATGGCTGTCAAAATCTAAAAGGCTGTGATTAGTAAAACAGCCTCTGTTTCAGATGCTTATCCTTTTTGATATTCTTCAAACAAGACCTCGAAACAGAAAGACTCGACCTACTCATCTCCTGATAAAGATACCAAGGAAGTCATAACAGACAAAAAGAGAGCTGCTTCTACCCAAGATTTCCAAGGAAAACTCAAGAATCATAAATTAAAATTACCTCTGAGTGGCCAAAGGGCCACCAGTGTTAATGCTGAATTATAATAGAGTTTATGTAAAAGTTTTCTTGTTCTGGTACTGCAGCTCAAGAGGACTTAAATTACTGTTTCTTTCCCAGAGGGACATTTAGCCTTCTTTTTAAATGAATTCTAAAACCTTTTAAACTCTGGACAAGACTCTTCACATTTGGCCACTGCTCTGCAAATATTAAGGGTGCCTAGATTTTAAAATATTTTTAGCCATGTTAATTTCACATACAGCAAGATGTAAATGATCTAATTTTGGTCTCACTATTTGGCCCAGCTTTTTGTTTAAGTAAATCTAAAGTAATGCCAGGTAAAGTTAGGGAAATTGGTACTGACTTCAATAGCAGGAAATCATACCAGAATACATTTCCTAAACAAAGGACACATTGACAAGGTTTTGTTGTATCTGGTATGATGGTTTTGATCTCAGATGGAACCAGTTTCCTTCTGCAAAAATTTGTTATACCCCTCAACTGTCAGTATTGCTACTTTCAGATACTAAAAATCTTATAACAACATTGATTTTAAAATCCTATTTTGAAAAAAATTAATAAGTATTTGAGTTCCATTTTTACTCATCTACTTTACGTTTAACCCATCTCATTTACAAACTATACAGCATTATCTCAAGAGCCAGAGACATCTAGAAAGGAGGAAATATAATGGAATTTATTCCTCCTTTCCTTCCTGTCTCTGCGCCAAGTATTGCATGACTGAAGAAGAGCTGGAAATCCTAGTTATCATAGAATTTAAATGACAAACTGGATGTCTAGGATTCAAGACTGTAATCTAGCCAAGCTGTTGCTCCTTCCCTTTCTGCATGTTTATAACAGTCTCTATACCCTCAGTCTTCATACTGAGTGGCAAAGGTGGAGAAATGAAGCAATTTTCCCCTCTTCTACTCATCTGTGTGGCCTCTTGCCTAACTGCCCTCCTGCTGCTCAGTACACATAGCATGTGAAGCCCATTTTGACAAGACCTGAGCCCGTATCCTGGCTTTTTGATGGAAATAAGAGAAGAAATTTTAAAATTGTGCTGAGGGGGGAATGATTACAGACGGCATTCTTTCTAGCTGCTGCCAGCTTTGCAGGAAATGGCTTAGTAAAAGAAAGACAAGTGCATGAAATGTTTCATCATTTAGCCTGCCTGCCTTTTCCTTATCAGTAATTAGCACGAGTAGCAGAATGTATGCACTTCCTCAATGGAAGTAATTAATGTGTAGAGCGCCAGAAGTTTTCAAACCAAAGCTTAAAAGACATCAAAATGACATATGCCTTCCGCAGAATTTCTAGAGGGACATTTTTTTCCTCTCTCCTTCAAAAAAAATTTTGTAAACATACAATATTTTTCTTACCACAGACATAAAAGGCAGCATAATACTGACTAGGCAGCCTTCAAGACTGGACCAAAATTCCTGTACTATCATGTTGAAGTATCATAGAAACAACAGGTATCCAGCACTGCTTTCCAGATCTTAAAGCAATTTTTCTATCATTGATAAGTTAGGCTTTCCAAGCCTACCTTACTCCTATCTTCCATAAATTATCTTTTCAGGGAGGAAAAGACTGAAAGGAAGAAAGTTGTAATGAATTAAGAAATTGAAAAGAGCTCTAAATTTAGGTTAAAGGTAAAACTTTCCCATTCCTCCCATCCCCACCCTGCCTTCTCCCAGTTAAATACAGTAACTTTGCCTTCTCTCAACAGACCTGCTTCTTGAAGTCATACAAACTCTCTTCAGTCTCAGGCAGAAGAGGTCACTGAGGTCATTGTGAGAAAAGTCTTGCCTTTCACAGGACTTCTGAAAGACACTGAAGTACACCCAACAGTCCTGTTTTCATGCTTGTTGCTTATTTGTGAAAGCAGAAACTTTTTCAGTGGAAATAGTTCATGATATTGAAGTTTGGACAAAAGGAAAAGAACAAGCACAGACTGAAGATAATGTGTGAAGAAGGGAATTAAAAAAGGTAACAGTGATGAAGAAAGAGGGACAAAAAAACCCACATTGCAAATACTTACATCTAAACAACAGAGGCTTTTCTGCTGGTTCCTACAGGGCCAAAAGGCGTAACATTGAAGAAAGCAATTATTACTGGTAAATATGGAAGAATATCATACTTCCAAAACTATGAATAGATGTTCCCTTTCCAGTAACTTGAAAAGTGCAGTTAGATGTTTAAGAGAGATCGAAGTTTCCAAGCCCTAGACACCAGCGTGGGATGCCCTAGTGGCATCCTGGCAGGTAAATGGCTGTGCTATTTTGGAAGCCATGTTCAGCATGTACCAAAATTAACAGCATCACATTTCCTCTACAGCCTTCTAGGGTAGTTTCAGAAACAGATGACAACATGATACCAAAATGCAGCCAAATATATCTTATTTTAAACAAGATAGAATATTGTAAAATAGTCTAAGACCAAAGAGGCCCCTTAAAGCCACAGAAACAGTTCTTCAACACCACGTACCAGAGAAACACACTAATAAATCCAGCATTTCACCTGTGACCCAGGATCACGGATTTGAATGATGAAGAACTTTGGTTTGGATAACATGTTTTTTGTTTAGCACGGAACGGTAAAGAGAATTTGTAATTCAGCCTTGAGGACACTGGGATGGGTGTGCTTTGCCCCCAGAATGTTTGGGCTACACGCTGAAAGAGAGCTTCAGATACAAGGCCTATCAATATTATCATTGGCCACAACTCACTGATTTCAGCTTGCTGGTGGTCTCTATCATCATAAACAAAATAAAACAGCTTTTGAAAAGGGCCAAAAGAACTAGGTACTTCATTCCTATTGAGATGCTTGAGGAACGTATCTCAGTATCATTGAACTCAGATTAAAATGAATCAAGAATTTTCCCGTATTTGTAAGTGGAAACAGTTTTTAGGGTAAGCTATGATTGAACAGTCATGCCAGATGATCAGGTTTGTGAGCCTGGGTCTTCTGGCTTCAGAGTACAGCTAATTTGTAAATATAATTTGAGACATGAACGCTTTGTAAAATTACTCATCTGCCTCCTCATGGATGACCACACAAATTATGGTTTTATTTTACTCTGTAATTAAATTGGTTAACTGAAAACTAAGTGACTCATACTTTCTACACAAAATTTTATCACACAGTTTGCTACTAATATTTTTTCCCTCCAATTCCTCTTCAAAAACTTTGACATGGCTGTACTTAGTGGATTCTTTGGCTTTTGGTTCTGTTTATGGAAAAAGGTACATGGATCAAATGTCCTCTTCAATTACCCAGCACTTTCTATTAATATGTCCCAGGTAACATCAACAACTACATGAATTCTTTGTCTTTCTGCACATCTGTGAAATGCTAAACTGGGCACATTACACAAACTCTGGAAAGATCTCCTTAACTGTATTCCTTTTCTGGAAGGGGCTCATTCAATTAATCACACAGACAGATGGGCTCACATTTTGTTCTGTTGTCCTACCTGACACTGCTTTCTTTGGCTTTCATAGCAAGACATTCATTATTGCTAATGTTCAGGGAATAGTGAGTATGCCAGACTAGTGTAGCATCCAAGTGTCTCCTTGAAAAATAGCATGGTTCTGAAAGAACCTCTGTCTGCTCTATGAGTGCCTTCCCTGAGATCCTTTTAGCCTTTTTCTTCCTGCTGATGTCTGAAAAGGAATTAAATTAAGGTTCTGGCTACATAATTTCTGAAAATGCTTCTTCCTGAAAGCACTGTATGTTTGCAGCACTCATTAGCATGTGCCTACATAAATGTGTATGTATAGCCTCAACTTTATATCTTACTTAACCTATCTGACTCAAAAGATGACAGCTAACTTCTGTTGGAGAATCTGGGGACTCCAAAGGTGTAATAAGCAGGTACAATTTTGGACGGGTCAGACAGAAGCTTTATTAACTATGTACAGTGGGACAGCATATTTCTCTGCTTCTCAGTTCTCTGCCAAGTGTTTGTAGAGAGCAATCTATTTACTATTTGTCACGAATTAGTGTTTTGAGGTCACTTAAAGCATTCTCGGATCATCGTGTGGCCCGGGGGCAGGTGCAGGGGATGCACCACCACACTGTTTGAGAAAAAAAAAGAAGAGATGAGGCAAAACAATCATTTCGGTGTTAATAAAGCCAGGTATCCATCCCTGAGAGAGATAAGCTCTGTAAGTCTCTTGCTAACTGTCATGTTTCTAAGGAATCAAACAGTATATAACATGACCATATGGAAAGATGTCTCTTGGTGGAGCCTGTAGGAGTGGCACACCCAGTATTAGCTTAGCTAAGAAGCGAGGGGCTGCAAACAATCACAGACTGTTAGCTTTTAGTTGAAAGGAATGTTTTTTATGTCAAAATTGCTTCTTAACCAGCCCTCTCAATCTTAAATATTAATAATTTTACCACCACACTCCTTCCACCCCCAGCATCGTAGACTATAAATTATCTCAATGTGTGTAACATATTTTGTAGGTGTTTGAAGTTACTGTCCTGGATTCCTAGCACACAGTAGCTGTTCCTTCAGCAAGAACTACTACCAAGGGACTTTATCCTGCCATACAACATGCTGCAGGGAATTTCCTACACTGTCCTATAAAGACACACTGTATTTCCTGAATGGGCAAAGACTTCCCTCCTAAGTGAGCAAAAACAGCTGAGAGGAGATAAGATTATTCCACGGATAAGATAGTCAAACTTGCAAAAGACTGACTGTTAGAGGGATATCAGAAAAACCCAGGAAACTTGAGAATAGGATTTTAAAAATAAATCTTCAGACTTACCTTGAATGCATGACAATTTTACACTATCCCATAAAAGATGTCCTTCCTTGTAATGAGAAGTTTATAGGAAGAGAACATATCTTTTATTAGATCAACACAGATGAACTCCCTGTACTATTCAAAGTCACACACTCAAGGTAGTGATTTCCTGTCCTCAGAATAAATGTAGGGTCCTTCTCTCAGTTCCTTCTGTCCACATTCTATTTGACTAGTCACAGCTCTTACTTGGTGTCCGTGTTATATCCTGTGTCCCTAAAACATCTTTTTATTGGGAGCAACAGTGGAGGCCATGCTGGCATGCCATTGTTTCTAATGGCACATCAGAGGCAGAGCACACCATAACATAACATAACATAACATAACAAGATGAGAGACAATCAAGCTTTCTTGTCAGAGGAAATCCCAGCTTGGTTATCACAGGAGGGCAGCATCCCATGACATCCTTCACAACACCAGTATCCTACAAATATGAGAGAGATGAGGATCCTCAGCACCATCTGTTTTAATCTACTGTTCCACTCTTGTGTGCTGAATTACAAATGTAGACAGAGCCCAAGGGAACTAATTAGTTCCCTCAGAAGAGAGCTGGGTTGTGAATTAACATATCCACAAGCATGTGTAATCAGAGAACCAGCAACCAGGTCAGGAAGCTGTGTTATATGATAGCATAGATATACCTTTTGTCATCTCTTTTTGCAATGACATCAGTCCTGTAAACATCAACTCACAGCTGTGAATAACACCAAAGTTTAAAACTGAGGATATACTACAGTCTTTCTTTTTACCTACCCCTCCTACATCAATAAAGAGATATAAAAATTTAGTCAGATCTCTGACTGCTATGAATGGGATACAAAGACACAAGTAACAAGCAGTAGGACAAAAGGATATAGCCTCAAGTTGTGCCAGGGAAGGTTTAGGTTGGATATTATGGGAAATTTCTTCACCAGAAGCATTGTCAAGCACTGGAACAGGCTACCCAGGGAAGTGGTGGAGTCATCACCTCTGGAGGTATTTAAAAGCTGTGTAGATGTGGCATTTAGGGACACTGTTTAGTGGTAGACTTGGCAGTGTTGAATTAATGGTTGGACTTGATGATCTTTTCAAACCTAAATGATTCTATGATTCTAAGTGATAAGCAGAGAAGGACAAACAAAGCATTAAAGATGTGGGATTTCTTAGGAAAAAAATGTTAAAAGTAGAAAACCCACAGTTTTACTTATCTCCTTTCCGTTAGAAGAACATTCAAACTCTGTCTGTTGAATGTTATTGATTTTGTAAATTAGAAGCAAAATCCCAGTAAAAATTGTGACTGGACCCAAGCTGCTGGAGGTGGTGGGAGCTGCAGAATGAGGAACCATCAAGCAAGTTACAAGTCCCCATTGTGTTGCAACTGTAGGTCTGGTGAATAGGGCTGTGAAGAAGAAATATGCAATTCACATTGTTTTATTTAATCTGGCAAGATACCAGTGTATAACCAAAATAGTCTGGGTCCTTGTGAATTTTTGTTACCTGTCTACCTGGTGTACTGGTCCAAGAAGAGAGGTCCAAGAGCACTTTCCCTACAAGCTTTGTATCTCCTGGATCTTCAGATAATCATGTTTACAACAGCAATGCAACTGTCTCTATCTTACCACTACTGTTATAAGCAACATAAAAATGTTGTGTATTAATATTTTTACTACACAAGAACACTGTATTTAGCCAGCTTAACTCCTTCTACATTTTTGCTAATGTTTAAAGGGTTTGAAAACTTTATACTATGTGGTAGTTGTTTTCTCCACTATACCAAAATTTCCTTTACAACACAGAGAAAACAAATTTCTAGAGAGCTAACACCACTAATTTGTTTCTCGTATTTCTACTGTTTGGAGTCCAAAAAAGCACTCCTAATCTAGGAAACCACTGTAGCCGTTTCCTCCAAGTGTCATTTTATTTCACTTACTGTCTGATAAACATGCGTATTACGTTATTCTTCAAGTTGAGACATTTACCACACATTTACATTTTTTAAATATTTAGCTTTTTGGAAAAAAAAGCATATAGTCCACAAGGTGCAAAAGCTTGATGTGTAATGAATATTAAGACCCTTTGGAGACAAATTGCAATAATGAATACCCTTTAATATAACCACATACGTCCACTAAAAAGAACCATAAATTACACTGAAGTATGAACTGAAGTAGTCTTATATAATTATCGCATATATGAGAGGCAGAGACACTCTTGTCATGCATTTTTAGGAAAGAGTGACAATTTCTACTTGTTCTTAGGCCAAAGAGGGAACTGGCTTCTGAATTTGAAGTTTTTCCAAGGCTAAGTGTTTTATTTTTTCCTATCAGGCACTGAAAGTCTTTTTTAGATTTAGCCCTACTTTTTCATGAAATCCCATCTCACAAACAGAAAGGCACAGAAATAAGCTTACTGTGAGGGAAGTTACCTAAACAATTAGATACCTGGAAGACTCTGTTTGATAGATATCTTGATGTATTTTGTAATCTTTCATAAAACCTGAGGAAAGTTGAAGGACTCAATTTGTCTCCACAAAATGGCAGTCACTCTTGTGAACTATTTACACCAAATTATGAGCAAAAGTAGTGGGAGTTAAAGACTCCCACCAGTCCCAAGAAAAGCTCAGCATCTTGCAGTAAACTGTAAATGAGCAAGAAGAAAAAATATCTTCCTTACACTGTATCTCAGTGCTTTTAGATCAGTTAAATATAGGCATACGGGCTAGATAGAATAAGAAATGCATGTTACCTCTGCCGGTGGTATGAAGACTGTCAGTTTGGCAGCATCCAAGGGTAATATTTTTGTACATGAACTTTTATCAAGAAAGTTTCCTATTCTAGATGAACAGTAAAAACATTATACAGAAATACATGTAGTCACCAGCATGTCTGTACTTTCTTATCTGTGTGACTCATCTCTCAAAATAGAAGATATTTTCTGCCTGTGAGATCCTTGGACTTTCTACTCTCATTTTTCATCTAGGATGCCAAATACAATTAGAGTTAAACATATGATGGCTGTTTCTGAGACCGTGAAGGTCCAGTCAACTGATCACTAACTTTTAGCCAGTTCTTTTCGCTGGAGTTCCTTTTATGTCTTTCCTGAGCAGATAAAGTTATTATCAATTTGTGTAACACAGACGTGGTCAGGATCCTCAGTGACACAGCACAATTTATAGGGTTCCTGTGTAGAAAGCGATGTGAAGGCATGATCATAACCAAACAATTTCCAGCTCTAGGGTGCTAATTTTCCTCTCTATGTTTGCATGAGTCATAGCTCAGCCCACTCTGGAGTTGACAATTTATTTTTTTCTGTTAGGTACACATAATACACATAAGTATACAAAATGACAAATCATGTAGGAAAAGAAGGGTAACAAGAAAATGCACAGATTTTACATCCATTTCCTTATTGTCATGGTTTAGCCCCAGCCAGCAATTTAGCACCACCCAGCCACTTACTTACTTCCTCACAGTGGAATGGGAGAGAATCAGCGATGTGAGAAAACTCATGGGTTGAGTTAAAGACAGTTTAATAAGTAAAGGAGATAAAAACAGTTTAATAGGCAAAGGCCCCATGCACAAGCAAAGCAAAACAAGGAATTAATTCACCAATTCCCATTCAAATGCAGATGGTCAATCATCTCCAGCAAAGCACGGACTCTTACTTGGGAAGACAAAATGCCATCACCCTATACATCCCACTTTTCTTCTTCTTCTCCCAGCTTTATATGCTGAGCATGATGCCATATGGTATGGGATATCCCTTTGGCCAATTGGGGTCAGCTGTCCTGGCTGTGTCCCCTCCCAACCACTTGTGTCCCCCACTAGTCCCCTTGTTGTTGGGGTGGCGTGAGGAGCAGAAAAGGCCTTGACTCTGTGAGTCCCTGTGTTATCAACACTGTCATCAGTACAAATACAAAACACAGCTCCACACTAGCTACAGTGAAGAAAATTAACTCTATCCCTGTCAAAATCAGCACACATATATTTATATTATCATAAAGAAGAGGAATTGTCAGCCTTCCCTATCTGCCTTTCCACCTTTTATTAAATGCCTTCAGCTTCTCGGACAAATCAGGGTTGGGGAAGTTTGGTTTTCAAATGGTCAAATTCTTGGGGTTTTTTTGCACAGGCAATTACCCTCAAAATAAAATTGCATTAAAAGAACCCTACAAATATTGAACTGTTTATTTTCCATTTCTGTTGATTAAAGTATGAGCTCATTTTTTACTCTGCCTCTTTCATACTCTTAATAAACTCATGCCCTGTGGTACTGGTAACTTTTACAAATCAACTTCTCAACTACCCATCAATCTTTACACAGAGCATTAATGTTTTATTGCTCTTGTTCTGTTAGTAATGATTTTTCACTTTCTCTGCTGATGTTTTTAATCAAAAGTAATTTACAGCACGCTTCACCAAGATGAGCCTTTGCCAATTCTAAATATATCATATGTGTGTTCTCTGCCACTTGGTCAAATCAGAAATTTGACTTATATGCTTTGCTGGCTTTAAATCAAGCCATATAAGGTAATAAATAAAAAGACTCTATAGGAATTTTCTCAACCATTTATATATAAAGAAAAATACTATTTAAGTTCCTTAAAATTCTGGGGTTTTTTCTGTAAAATGCTTTTGTAGGTAATTCTATCATGTATAACTGCATGAAATAGCCTTTTAAAATTTCTTATAATGCTTTGATCGGAAGTCTTATTGAAAACCCCCAGGTTTCTTAATGCATCCATGTGATTTGTCACTATAAAATAATCACTTTGGAAATTATTAAGTTGATAATGAATAACTTAAAAGCTGTTCAGAATCAATATGGTTCAACACAAACACCTACCTGGCTTTTCATCTATTATCTATTCTACAAGAAGCAGTTCTGAAGTTCTCCCAGGCTTCACTTAAGAGGCAATCAGCTTTGCCAAACATTTACCAAATAACTGGCATAAACCTCACTTCCAATTCTCTGCTGTGCAATAGAGATAAGACTATTTCCTTTCTAACACACTGTTTGTGTCTCATAAGATCCTTAGATGGTGGTACCCTTCTACTATAAGCATTGTAGAGTATTTTTTTATTGCTTCCGGTAGGAATGATAGTAAAATTATAAAAATAATATCTATCCAGCAATAATTTATAACCATTTGCTAAATACTCAGAGAATAATTTCTAAGTCTTTTTTTTACATTACTGCAACTAAAAAGTCAGCTGGTTATACCCATCTGTGAAACTGAATGTGCTTTATAATATTTTTAATGCTTAAATATCCAACCAGTATTTGTTAACTTTTCTAGACTTAATATTTAAATTTGTATATAGTTGATTTTTTTTGTATCTTTGAATTTTTTTAGATCTGAAAGCAAGAAATTATCTCGTCCCTTGGCAGAGACATTGTAAAAATGCCTTTTTCTGTCCATCTCCCCGCTGTTTGAGAAATAGGCCGATGAGATCACAGACAGTAAGTGCTTCTCCCTTCATATCCTGTTGCCAAAAAGCTTCAGTCTACAGAAGAGAGAGTTTCTTCTGGCAGTGTGTAATCCTTGATTTTTGAACAAGCTTGACATTTATACTATATAATTAGGAGTAGCAGTTATGTTGCTATGCTGCTTTTCCCATATGGCACAAAAATCCAGCATCAGAGACTGAAAGTTCACGACACCATTATGCATTCAGCAACCCACCTTCACTAAAATATAATTTTCCCTTCTTATTTGTGTTAGACAGTTATCAATTCTTATTACAGGGAGCACTGCCAAATGGAGCATTGGAGGAACTGGAGTGCAAAGGTGTGTGGGAAAGCAATTGGTGCAGGGGTGAGTTATCAGCTCACAAGGTGCAGCATGAGGACGCAGATTAGGTACATGACAGAAAACTGCATTTGAAAAAGAAAAAAACAAAGTAATTAATACCAAAAAAAAGGCCAACCTACACTATGGTTCTTTTTTTTGGCTACTCACTCATTTTCGGAACCACAGGCCCCTTAAAGGATTTGATTCAACAGAAATGGAAAGCAAAGCTGCAGCTGAGGTTGTAAGACCTACATATCTATACATTGCCTCAAACAGCAGCTGAAATCATACAAGTAGGAATCATACATTAGAAGCAAAGAAAATACAGGCTCCATATCATTAAAAATCATCATAAGGAAATATATGAAAGAATCTGCATGAAACTATGGGGGCCTTCCACCCAACTTATCTAGTTGTCTACATTGCGGTATATTAGAATATATTTCTTTTCTTTCAAAACTCTGCACAGATTTGCTCTGAGGATGGTTATACATAATACTAATATTCAAATGTCTAGTATTGCATCCAAACATGCTAAACCATATGACAGACGCCAATGTCCCTTGGAAAGAAAGATCTTATGAGAAAGAATGTGGTGTTCATAGAGATCATAAGAGCCCAATTCCTTTCCTGTCTTTGGTATAGACATCCTGTGACCAGCTAAACATTACCCAGTCTTGTCAGCTGCTAAAAAGTACCTCTTACATTGTGGAGACAATACTGGATATCAAATAAAAGCTTTGTGAGGCATAAATCCTGGGAGAAGAAATAGGAATGCAAATTAGGTAGTTCATAAAGAGTCTCAATTATTCTTTAAAAAAGAATAAATGAAGTCCATGGTCCATTCTGTTGAAAAACTGCTCTTGTCAAAGTATTACACTGAGGTCACAATTCAAATAATCTCTGCTTTCAAATTCTCTCTGATTGCAAAAAAGGTAGTTCAGGCGTAACCTTGATGCGCAGAAAATGTATTTCTCATGAGCCCTTCTAGCTGCATACAGCCCACTAAGTAAAGACATGACTAAAAAAAATATATTTTATCAAAAAATTAGGAGTTTGGAGTCTATTTGTAAAATTCAGATTATTTCGCTCACTTTTACCCCTACAATAGTATTTTTTATTTTATAGTACTGAAAAAGCTCAGTTCCTTTAGAGTGGAATTAACTGGAATTTTGGAGGACCTAAAAGTTTTCCCCCATATTCGGGACTTAAAGTGAAAAAGAAACAAAAGTAATTTAAAAGTTGAGATAGAAGGATTTTATTAACATCAGCTGGCCAGTAGGACTATGTTAAAGACAAAATAATTAATCTAGCTTCCTTTAACATTCTCAAAGCACTAACAGGATCTTCAATGACATTAAATGTTGGGGTATATATATATATATATTAGGGCCTGTCTGTGCATAGAAAAATTGTTTTATTCACATCTGTTAGTACTGATGCAATCACAGCACTGTTGTAGACTAATTACAAGATGAGAAGCAAATTAAATTACATCAGTGCAATTTCATTCAAATAATACTTCACCAGAAATAACTGAGTTGGAGGAGAAAATTAAAAAATCACAGCCAGGAAAAAAACAGTGTGTAGAGCAAACCTTCAGTATATGGTACTTATAAAGCCCAAGTGGTTATTTAGCTTCTTTTTTTTTTCCTTTTTTAATAAATGGAAGTAAACGCATCTGAATTAAGATCTTGGTCCTAAAAGTCACCCTCATCTTTGAGAAAGCCATCTTCAGATCTCACTGATGTGAAGATACTGTTAAAGGAGGAAAATGATTTTTAGTAAGCGAAAATACTGTCAGTATCAGAAGGACTGTTACAAGACTGTGCTTTAATACTGGCCTGCCTACCATCTATCGGTATTTGGCAGCTTCAGTGCTGAAGCACATCCTTTGGAGTCTGCTGGTATCTCCAGAGGCAATGTAGCACAGCTAAATAAATAAATAATTAGAGAAATTGAAGTAGTAACACTGAACTTTCTGAAACTGATGTAGGGGTAACTAAAAAGTGACTATCTGATAAATAATGTGAAAGCAAACTTAGGGACACCATATAGTTTGCTGCAATATACAGGGCCAGGAAGATCACACTCAGATCCAGACCAGCTGAAGGCCTTAGAGGAACCAAAATTGAACTTTCAGAGATGCCCAGGGAGCCTTTGTGCGGCGAAAAAAGGTGGGAGTGCACGTGCAACATCCCAGAGATGTGCCCAGGGCTCAATAGGGTGCAAACCCATAGAACCAGATGCTGGCAAAGGTCTTGTGCCCTAGGGACCACTTTGTGTTCTGAAAATTTCAGAGGTTTGCCCATGCCTTACTCTTGTTTCTCCCTCTCCCAAAAAGGAGGAAAAGGGAATATCGCATTTTGTCTAATGGCTATTGTGTGATGCTCTGGTAGGAAGGAGCATTTTAAAGAAAAAAAACCAACCTGTCAAGTCTCTTACACTGATTAGTGCTCAGAGTCTCACAGGGCAGAAGAAAAGAGGCTTGAGAAGTCTGCATTATTCAACATCTAATTTAGAAATGGGAGCTAGAAAAATCAATGGAATTATGGGTGGAATTAATAGCAGAAAACAGAAAATAGACTACAGCAAGCAATCAGTGAGCCAGCAGTTAGAAAAGCACATTATACTGCTTTCACCACAATGATCTGAGGAGGGGCTCAGCACAGAAATACTGGAATGATCAGAAGGGTGTACAGTCCCTCCACAAACAAAGCAAAATAGAAAGAAAACACACAATTATTTCTCTCTTGGGCACCTGTAGAAAACGAAGTAAAACAGAACAGCAGGGAACAAATAAAAAAGATGCAGAATTGCCTGTGAAAGCCATGATGACCTCAGACTGTGACTAGCCTGAGAGAGCACCTGCTGTGTGAATTGCTTGGGGTTTTATTAAAAATTCAATTAATGTAAACAGTAGTAATCATGGAACAAAAACTCGACAGTGGTTACACAGAGCCAAGACACAGTCCAATAATCCTGTTTCCTTTCTCAAGCAAAAGTCTAATAAAAACAACAAAGTCTACTGGGACAGGAAGGGTTCAGGGTGTAGCAAAGCAAGACAGGACATGCAAGTGGTGGGTCACTGCATTTGGAGAACACAGGCTCCAAACCCATGTCCAGTCCCAAAAGACACGTGAACAAAAAGTCACCTCTCACTCTGAGGAAATTTGCTATTGAAATGCAGTTGAACACAGTTGTATCTCCTATACTCTCATGATATCTAGCTGCCACAAGTATTCAGAGCATTTTGGCAGCAAGTAGATAAGGTGTCCTAGATTGCAGCAGATAATCCTGAAATAGGATGTCAGAGGAGGCATAAACATCACAGAGGAAACTGTGTCACAAGCTAAACTGACATAGTTTACTTTATAAAGTAAACTTTGGGTAAAAAGGGGATTGAAAAAAAAAAAGCTCACTCCCTAGAGCTCTGAGAAAAACATAAATTCCTCTTTCCCATCTCCACAAAATACATGCAAACAAATAATTTGAAACCTAAACCAGCTTTACTCTGGACATGAGCACAGGACAAGGAACGTACCAGACATGACTCAGCTGACCAACTAACATGTCAGACATCTGTCATATTGTGTTGTCCACCAGGAGAAGGTGATCAGGAAAGTGCAAGAAGTTTCCAGCTGAAAAATCTGTGAAGATTTCACACTATCCATAATGTTTTGGGTTTAGAGGGGTTTTGTTTGGGTTTTTTTTCCAGAAATATAAATAGTAGGTTTTGATTGCAAAGCATAATTGTCTAAAAAAAAAGATGCCTTTATCTTTCCAATTCATCATCTAAACAAACTAATTCAAGGCAGAGACGTAATTAAAATGCAAAAATAAACCAAAACAGAGATAGAGTTTTTTGTGTTCCCAGCTCTCAATGTGATTTAGGCTTATGCTGGTATGGTTGAAGTGAAAAGAAGCAATAGTATAATTAGAAGGGTGCATCAAATAATAATGTTTACAAAACTGGGAACATCATTGCTCATTTATGTGTTGCCCCAAATATAGTATTCAACAGAAAACATGATCAAAACTCACCCATGCCATGAAAGTGCAAGACATAAGTATTATTTTTATTTCTCACTACTCCAATTCACAAGTTCCTTTAACAAAAAAAAAAAAAAAAAAAAAAAAAAAGTTTCAGTATCTCTGACAGAAGCTGCATCTCATTTTGTTGCTTTAAAGGCCAAACAGGTTCATGAGGCAAAGCCTCCCCAGTACCTCCACTGCCAGTCCTGCAGGCAGAGTTTCCAGAAAATCAGGGTAAATTTCATACTGCGTGGCACTGGCACTCCTTCTAGAGTCCATGAAGACAGGACAGCTTATTTAGGGCCTGTGGGAGGCAGCCTTATTGCAGCCCAAAATCGGTGCTTACTGCTTCAGTGGGTTCCCAGCATAGGAAGGAAAAAATTGTTTCCTTGTCCTCCCCTACACCAAGAAGAAGGAAAAAAGCCTAAGAAAGAGCCCAAAACCACTGGATTATCATGCACTTTCTGTCATATTTATATTTTTATTATTTAATTTTCTTATTCATTGCAATTTTGCAATGCATGTGATGAAACCTTAACAGAAGCCACTTGGGTCTCTGTCACCCCATCTCTCACAACCAAACATATTTTAATTAAGAGGACAGCTTGACATTCAAAAACATTCATTGGGATTTATGTGCACAAAATTAATCTTATTGATTTGTGTCATGGGAGCCCTTTTGTAACTTTCTATGTTAATTAGGGTCACTCTTTTATTGTCAATACTGAAATAAGGGGAATAATGTCACAAAATTAGCTGGTTTTTACACATCTTGACACTTTCTCTTCCTAATACTCCAAAGTAATATGTTTCTTCACTACTACTTCTAAGTCAGAGATACTGGAAGAAGAAAGAAGAATATTAAGAATATTTTAGGGCAACAAAGTTACAAAATATTCTGCATGCCATCCCATAGATATTTTTATATAAGCACATATATACGTGCTTCTGCAATGACTGACCAAAACCATTAAGAATGTAATTTTGCATCTAAATTTTTCCCAAGATTAATTTTAAATGGTTAAGCAGTAAATATAAATATAAGTTGAGCCTAATTCTGAAGTTACTTTCGCATTTTTACATCCAGGATCTGGGTTTGCCAATCACACATTTCAGTTGGATTGTAAAAGTGCTTCAACTAGCGTGATGTTATCCAAAGAGAGCTGTCAGTAAATTGAAAAAGGTTTTCTTTACATGTTTGAGAAATCTTGTGTAAACTGTAACTTTCTTGCATACGTGGAAATTGCATCAAGAATTACCATAGCACTTTGTATCTAAAATATACTGAGACAACAACAGTTCAAAAAGAGTCAGAACTGGTGCAGCTGTAACTGTCCTCTTAAACTTGATAAACCTTTGCAGGATGGTCCAGTCATCTATTAGCAAACTACTTCTACAACAGTTCCAAAATAAGATGTGAAAGGCAAATGTTGCTATATATTTTAGGTGCAGATTATGCTAAGAAACCATTCAGTCTAATCTTTCTTTAATGTTATGTCAAATATACTATGGTGAGTTCAAATTTACTGCAATTTCCTTTTGATGAATCTCAAAAACGTCTCAAGAATTAAAACCATACAGAAGCACTGAGCTCCAATTTGCTTAAGGGCACAGTGCTGTTTACAACTGGTCGATAGTCTGAATGTTGTGGCTCATGTCGTGTGCAGTTTCATGAGTCTTTCATTAGCTGAATACATACCTTTTGTGCTTTTAAAGGAACAGTTAGAGATCGAGCATCATATACCTCAGCATAATTGTCAATAATTTCTTACTGATGATTAGTCTGTCATTTCATGTGCAGTACAACCTGAAAAGAGAACATTGGATTTCCAAACAACTTCTCAGCAGTTTTAATCTGTTCATATTGTCTCTGAACAGGACAGGGAGTATTGTATTTTTTGCTGTCATCATATTAGATTGGTATTTAAAGTGGTTCATCTCCACCACCAGTTGAATAAAGTATCAATACACTGAAGCTCATGTCATTGCCACAAAGCTTTTCATTATGATAAAGCTTTTCAAAATTATATATCTAACCAATAAGATACAACAGCTGTTGTATGGCATAAACTTCAATTTGTTCTTGATTTCTTTTCTGCTTTTAGGCATTTTCTTCAGTATTTTCTGAATTGTCTTCAAAGTGAAGCAGCTGGCTGAAAGGAACACAGTCCAAAGAGGTATAAAGTGCTAATAAGCATTGTTCTTTGTTCATTGTTACATACATTGCCTGCTTCTTTCCTCTTCTTATGTTCGTTCTAATTGAAACTGGGGAAAGTATTACAAAAACTTGGTATTGTAGTAATTTCTTCTATGTTTCAATTGCCTTTACATTCCTAAACAATTTGCCTGAATAAGTATGCATTGCTTTTAAAGTCCAGGGTTTGTAAACAGGTGCAAAAAAAAAAAGGAAAATAAAGCTACACCTATGTATAGAGACCCTTGTAGCAGATGAAAATGAGAGGTCAGCAAGAAAGACTGCAGTCTGTCAAAGTATACCTACTTCAGAATTGTGCTTGCATCTCTCTGATACTCCTGATTTTTATTTACTAAACTAAAAAGGTGCTTTTGGATTTTGGATAGAACATGGCATCATGAATACATGTGTAATTTGTGTAAAATAAGGCATCATGGCCCAGCTTTTCCAGAAAAAGGAGGATGCTTTTGCTTAGCATTTAGAGTCCTTTTCCAGCAGATAAAACTTCAGGCAAATCAAGTGGCCTCGGAATTTGGAATTGGCTTAACTTATTTTGGTATGTATTCAGCTAATGCTTTGTTTGATTTTCTGTGACTTTAAGGTTTCAGATGAAATTTGAGTTGCCCAAACGTGGAGTCTAGTCAGCACAAACAACACTGTAGTCGCTAGAGAGAGACAGAAGCACATCCAAAGGGTGGTACATATCATAGAGAAGTAAACCTGTCTCCTTAGACTTCTTCTCTCCACCTACTGATTACAGAGGAAATCTAGCATGACTCAGTTCTTGACACAGAGACCTTAGCTAAATTGCTGATAGCAGATAGAGTGAATAAGGATGCAAATGTTATTACCTCTGAAGTCCCAATCTCAGAGGGTCTCAGGTTTCACTTAGCAGAAGTGGAAAAATCTTTTTAGAAGAGCTAAGCACTATAAAAAATTAAAACTCTTGCCAGTGTACCATTGCAGGTAAAGAAAATCTATCCGATTGTCTCTGCCCCAAATACTTTTCAATCTTTCTTTGACAAATCCAGTTGCAGAATATTAAATCTTTCTCTCAGGAAGCCAATAGGAGCGTTGCAATTATCCCCAGTTAATTCAGAATTTCATTTAGGAAACTGAAGTATGAGATGAAGACCAAGGTATAATAAATGGGTTTTGAGAAGCACTTTCAATAAAGTGGCCATGTTAGATAGGGCTTTGAGCAACCTGGTCTAGCGGGAGGTGTCCCTGCCTAGGGTGTGGGGGTTGGAACCAGATGATCTTTAAGGTCTCTTCCAACTCAAACCATTCTATTATTCTGATTCTGTGCTTGACATACAAAATGAAAGGCTGGTCCAAGCACAAACATATATTAGAAGAGGCATGAAGGTATGAAGCACAAGACAGAAAAATGAAGTGAGAGTGTATGTTAACATACCCTGGCAGAAAAAAAGAGGAGCAGGGGTTTGAAGTCATGGGACCACTCCAAAATGACACTCAAATACTAAGATCAGAAACTGGATTCTCATACTGTAAATTCTGCCTTGTTTACCAGAAAAGAAAGAAAAAAACAAAACCAACCAGTTTTCCATGACTTGATTATCACAATGTAGAATCAAGTCAAATTTCTTAATCCAAATTTGCTCCACTGTGTATCTGGTGTAGAATGAACAATGCACAAACCATATGATGAATAACAGATTGTGAGAAGTCAGGTCTGAGTCCATTGTTTACGTTATTACCTAATCTCTAGAAAATGGCTAAATAGCAAGACCAGTTTATCTTAAGAAGCATATAGCATGTTATGAGTTATTGTCTTTGAATCATGCAGAAAATAACATGGGAGTATGTTTTTACTGGTATCATTAGCTCATCCAGCTAGGGTTTCACAGTATTTTCCTAAAGCAGCATTTCAGTTCTGTTAGCATTGATTAACCTGGTGTAAGTTGGTATTTACCTGGCATTAAATGAGAATTCTCATATGCTTCCTTTAAAGACCGCAGCATTTAACTTTTTCATAAGGCTGAGCTCTTCTTGCCTTCATAAACATTAGAAGTCATGTGTCAGCTCTTCCTTTAGTGACAGTCAACATTGCAAAGTCAGTGGAGCAATGTCAAATCATATCAGTTATGAAGCTGGCCAAGGTTCAAAGGTAATTTAAAATTTCTAAGCTATCACAGAGCAGGCAATAGTTGTACAGCTGAAAGCATTACCACAAAAAACACCAGCAGCAGGAGAAAAATAATTAACTTCACCTGCTTATTCCAGATCTAAATAAGGGCACTTATTTGATGGCTGGGGATGGTAAGAACTTCAAACTTCTAAGTGTTCTTCAAACAGTCATGAAAAAATAATTTAATTCAGCTTTTCCCCCAACTTTTCTTCTTTTTAATAAACTTTTCTGCCTTAAGGCATTGTTGCAAAATTAGTTCCTTGATAGGCTGCTAGAAAGTGGTGGCAGATCATCAGTAATTTTTAGTAGAGAGCTTCAATTTTCATCTAAAAATTCCAGAAGAAAAGGCTATGTCGTATTGCTACAAAAGGCTGATCAGGTCTTTTTCCAATGGAATGAAATCTATGTTATGCTGATATCATGACATTAGAGTCAGGCTCAAATGCTTTAAAGGGAGAAGCTGTTTAAAAACCCTGATTAAAGCACATTGGGATTTTATGGTTAATTTCATTCCCTGCACATGTTCAGAGCCACAGCTGAGTTCCTTAAGCCCTTCATTTATGTGTGGAATTATCCTCTTCCTTTTGGGCTAAAGCACTGTAATATGAAATTTCATCTCATGGTATTTTTGGTAGCCAGACCCTGAACAGAGAGAACTAAGCACTGTTTTCATTTGCCGTTATCTTGGACACTACACAGAGGCATGAAGTTAACCAAAGTGCAACTGATGGCATGGAATATTCTGATATTTCAAGAAGTGTTTTAGATTGTTAAGAATTTCTCCAGTATGCCATCCCTGTATTTCTCGCTGTTGACTGATACAGCCAGTACTGGCTGTTGACTTATGCAGTGGGCATCATTCAAAGAAGTTTGGTAACCCCTGATCTGGTTTATGGCAACTCTTGTATGCTATGAGAGTTCTCTGCCAAATGTCTGTCCAAAGATATTTTTCTCACTGAAAGGGTGTTTATTCTTAATGTGCTAAGAATGTTTCTCCTCTGTAGTTTGGTATAATTGTAAAATTAAAAATCATTCAACCTATCTGCCATAAAGTCACTTTCCTGTGCCTACAGACTACTACCATACATTCTGAATCAAGACTCTCACAACAACTTCAGCTATACTTCAGGACATGCCTACACTTCCTGCATTTTTTCCCTGCAAGGGGACAGATCAGCTACATTAATTGGTCCTGATCAATAAATTTGGAAATTTGCATACCTGGGGTTTTTGCAACATTTATTACTCTAAAATAATAATGGAAAATATTTGTGTTCACCTAGCAATCTCTTTTGGAAGTCTCTTACACTTGCTTTGCCTTCTTTTGACATAATGCTATGAATGTAAGACTCAAAAGCCAGAAAAAAAGAAAGACTTTTATCTGCAACACAATCTTCAGAGTTTTGCATTAATTATAAGCTTCATACTTCACCGAGAAAGGAAGAAAGATTTCTGGGATGCAAGTTCAATCACTGTTAAAATTACATCTTTACAAACAGTCTGCTTCTATGACCAGGGGGTGCAGATGTGTGCTTGCATTGCATGCAAAAGTTTTCAGCTAAGCCATATCTGCATCTGTGACCACCCTGCACCAGCTTAGCTAAGTGTTACAGCAGCCAAAAAGCTGCACTTGGAGCTAGTGATCCACAGAGAAAGGGTGGAGGGAGGAACGGTGGAGAACACGACCAGTAGTTTGCAGCAAAGGTGTCTCCACAGAGAAACAGTCTCAGTATGTGAGACACTAGATTTAGGGCCAATGGCACTTTTCAACTTCTGAGTTTGATGGCATGTGAGCCAGTGACATCTGGACTCCTTGCCATCCTATGATTCAGATTTATATTTGTGTTGCAGGGAAAAGGAACACCAGGCAATGTGACACTGCTGAGCTCAACCTATTAGGCGGACCAAGCAAGGCATAAGCTTTGGCTGAAAAAGCTTTACACTCACACACACACAAACCAAGACCCACCCCAGTTACCACCTGAGTGGGTTGGCTCAGTCTTGCCTGGAGGAAGCACAGCACTGCACTGTGACCAGACCCACTATCAGGCTCCGTTCAGTGGCTCAGAACAAACGGTTTCACTCTGTGTCCTCCTCCTTCTCGTCCATTCCTCATCCAGTGTTAGGTGTCTGCACGGCAATGCTTCCCTTGTTGTCAATTATTTGAGGGGTTTAAAGCCCCTATTTGGCACAGGCTGCCAGTCACATTGGTACCCAGCAATATCACTGTCTATCTTTCCAGCAGTTTCAAATAATACTCTTACATAACATGTTGATCCATGGTCCGTGCCAAGGCTCAATACACTCCATTCCTGTTTGCATTTTTTTGTCAGCCATTACTAACTATACTCAACTGCGAATCAAAGCATGGTCATGAAGGCACAGTGACAACCAGCTTGGCCCCTTTTTCTTCTTGATCCTTCCGCTGTGTGGCTGAATCAGTCATAGAAGCAAAACAGAGAATCTGAAAAAAGATGTTCCTGCAACATGCTCCAGACACAACTCAATTCCTTTTGCCTAAATGCACCTTAAACATCCTGACTCAGAGTGCCTGTGCAAACAATCAAAAAGAGGATGATCCTAAAGCAGTTCCTGTGTGAACCCAACCAGACAGTGCCTCAAGAAAGTTTTTCTAATTTGGCCATGCTTTGAGTGGGGATCGGATCAGATACTCTCCAGAGCATCCTTTCCAGTTTATAAGATCCTTTCCAAACTGCTTTTCTATGATCCTCTAACATGATCTCCCTTTAACACAAGCTGTTTGCTGTTGACTTTGCCACTTACATCCTTTCAATAATGAAATCCTGAAGCAGCCCTGAGGCAATTTGCATGTACTAAGAAGACAGACAAATCCTCATCTGGAGCAGGCATCAGGAGGGTTTTCTACATCTCCTCAAAGTACAGGGTAGAAGCAAGATTTTAGAAAATACATTTTCAGGGCGCCTCTTCATTGTAATAATTGAAGTTGTCATAGATAATAAAAATACTGCTTCTTCCTACTAGCCTAACAACCCTGTTTCTCTTTAGGGTTGCACTCCGCGGCTGTAACATGTTGATTCAATGCTGCAACATATTGATAAAAAAACTGTGTTGATGTAATGCAAAAACAATCTATTGATCATCCTGACACCCAACAAATAACTTTTCCACCTTAATCTGGAATTGATGGCTGTTGCATGTACTACTAAATCATGCTATTGCTACTCTACAGTCTTTATTATTCAGCCCTAGGTTTTGGAGTTTTTTCTTTTCCACTGGTACGTATTTCCAGCTTTCTCCTTCCAAGTGACTGATGGCCTTCCTCGTCAATACCAGTGAAATGCTACATTGACTGAAGGAATTCTTAACAATTTTTCTTTCATGCAAATGATCCATGTGCAGATTTTCTATTAATTATTCATTTACTGCTTTTTTGAGATATGAAAAAATTACTCCTAGGAACATAAATCAGACCAGAGATTCCCTGCAAAATACTTGCCATATCATTTTACTAAGCATTCACCATTTATGCTTATTGCAGCTACACAGCTGCCACGGTATCTAATTTACACATCTTACTCAGCAAAACCCAAATATTTTCCATGGGGCATTCAGCTCGGTGGCCTGAACCATAGCGCCTTTCCATCTCTCATTGCCAGGTTTCTTTCACAGATGGAAGAAAGAACAAGGCAAAAGTCCAGTGTGTGCATCTGAACCTGAAATTCATGTTCACAGCTCCGGTTTAGAGTTGTATCCTTCTTACTCGCATTAAACACAACTTGCAAGTCAGTTCCTGGGAACAACCTCAGACCAATCACCATTTAAAAAAATAAATATTTGCCAAGAGTTGCCACTGCAACAGTGTGAGTTGCATTAACAGTCCCAAAGATATTCAACTGGCTTCTAATTAGAAATATGATTTAATGTTTTACCACTCTTTTTTGTTTCCTTTTTAAAACATCCATATGTTTGACATTTTGTTCATAGGAATATGAACAAAAATGAACAGAAATGAACAGAAATTAATTCTGGGTCCATGACTGAGATACATAAGGAGATAAAATTTTTGGTTTCAAGTGTAAGGCACTTTTAAAGCTTCATTTGTTGAGTCGAAACCAGTAACGTACATTCATATTATAACTTGTTGCACAGCTTCATTATTAATAATAAACACTAAGTATCTGACTAAATTAGCTGGTAGGAAAGAACGGACTTTTACTAGGAAAATGCTAACAAAAAGGAAAAACAGTGAAAAAGAGCTATCAGGATTTTTACATGGAATTATGTCTGTTCCTCACTACCATATCCACACCCCGTCTCCCAAAGGAAACCTAACAGCAAAAATTATTTCGGAAGAAAACAAAATATCTCACTTCAGGAACATTGCCAAATGGGAGATCCAGAGGAACTGTTGGTTTAGTATTTCATATTACCTATCTCCATCACAAATTTATCTTCTAGGTTGCACTTTTTCACTGTTGCAACATAATCTTTTGCATCATGAGAGAAGCCAGGTATATAATGGAATTCTGTAGTCAGAGCACACCAAGAACAATTCAATGGAACTTGAGATCTCAGTCTTATCCTCTAAGAAAAAGATAACCATGATTCCCATGATGCATTGTAGCAGAGTTTTTGAACAAAAGGTCTTATTATCAGCCAAATATTGGCCTGTTCAACCATTTGAATTTTTGAAGGAAAAGTATAGAACCAAGTGAGATACTTGTAGAAATACTTTTTGTCGAAACCCCACATTTTTTGTACAAAACTGACAATACTGACTGCAAAAAAAATACAAACAGCCCGACTATTCAGAGCAAATGAAGGTAAATAAAAGGGGATATTATCCCTGGTTAGGGATATTATCTACATATTATCTACATATTTAAATTTGCATTCAGGTTGCTAACGTATTTCTATTTCTGGTGACAAAGTTGGATGTCACAGCAGTATATTGCCCCAGCAGTACAGCGGCAGAGAAAGAAGCTATGCTATAGCTTCCTCTGGCACTGTGCAGGCAGAGCGAGGGACACAACAGCCAATCATTGAAGTAAATATAATTTAGAAGCCTTTGAAATTTAGAAGCAAGATAAACATAAACAGGGATCTTGTTAAAGAGCATAGTTACATTCTTGAAAAAGAACTTTTTCTCTCACACTCCTGCATACAATTTCATTGATTTCTGTGAGATTAACTGCATACATCTGGGTTACGAGAACCTCTGACAGGCAACTTCTGAGCAAATCGAAATGGCTGCCTGAACTGCAATTTTGCATTCAAAGCAAGTTTTGTCTCTGCTTGCCATCTACCATAATTATTATTGTTTCTTCTGAATGTTCATTGCATTTGAAATATGTTTGAACAACATTGTTTTTACTAGTCATAAAATGGTTCTTGTAATGGATTTACCAAATTATTGATTCAAAGCTTTGTCAGAAGTCAGCCACAAAAAACAGCGCATTCCATAATTATGCATTTTGCAGAGGCTTAGTAAAAAAAAAAAAAAGTAACTAGAAAAAATGCTTTTCCTTGCTTCTTTTACATTATTTATCCTCCTCTTTTCTCTTAACTGTATTTTCCATATTTGATCTGAAACCACAAAAGTACTACGCAGGAAGAAAATATCTGTGCGGTGTCAATTCTCATATCATGATTACTACAGTGAGTAAATTTTTGATGCCCAAGTTCCCAGAGTTCAGGGGTTTTATGAAAAATTTAACAAACTTTTCGAGATAAATGGAAAGAGTCAAGAGGCTTGAGAATAAGCCTCACGTATTTCCTCATGTTTTAGAGAGCTGAATACTTTTGGAAAAAAAATTAATGATTTTTACTGACCCTAGAGGGCTTTTTAGAAGTGTAAGTCCATTCTGACAGTTCTTTTATTGAGGGAGTTTGATTAGCAGTTCTTCATACAAAAGCAGTCAGCTATTTAATATGGGGCAGGGTGAGTCTCTAATGCGGTACAGAGCTCAGCTCTCCTGGCATTACATGCTGGAAAGGCACTTTTTCCATTCCAGACAAAGGAATGAAATTGTCTGCATTACAGAACATTCTGCTGAAGGAACAGCCCCTCCTTGACTGGTTTGTAATGGACTTTGGAGAGTGATTCATTATGGGCCAGGACATAAGGCAGGTATAAAGTGCTGCCCACTTCCATTAGCAGCCCACGGGATCTATGAGGACTACCTCGTGCAGGAACAGCCAGGCCAAAACTCTTAAAGTGATGGAAAGTGCATTGCTTTTTAAAAGCTTACTCCTAAAGCAGGAGGCCAGTAAGGGCTACCAGAGTCACTGAAAACGCCACTGTAAATCATGCCTACCTGCAGTACACCCAGAAAACATCGATCACCAGCTCTGGAGGTTTTACTGCTGCCTGTTCCTCCCTGAGCACAGTGTTATAAACAGTAGCTGAGAGGACCCATCCCAAGTGACCCACCTGAAGCACGCTCCATCATGGGCCTCCACAGCAGCTGCCCTGGAAGGTGGCTGTTTCAGGGCTCCCTGCTGTCAGAGCTACTCCCAGCTGGAAGCCATGGGGTAACAGGGTGGTCACAGTTCATCATTCCTGCTGCCTTCCCTTTCCATTTTGGTGTACTGACGTGCCCCACAATATATATCCTGGGGCATGGCAGCGTGGACCTGGGTAATCAGCTCGGAGTGCTCGCAAATGCTTCTGCAGATGAAGAGTTCAGTGATGCACAGCTCTTACCAAACCTGTATTTCTTACAGCAACAGAATACTTTCAATTTTTCTGTGATCCATACCTTTAGAATGCATACCTGCAACTGTGGTTCATTATTTCAGGATAGAGAAACTGATTTGCTGGGTTGGAAGGGACCCTTAAAGATCATCTAGTTCCAAACCCCTGCCATGGACAAGGTCACGTTCCTCTAGACCAGGTTGCTCAAGGCTCCATCCAGCCTGGCCTTGAACACTGCCAGGACAGTGTATACTTTTGAAAATCACCAGCATTTCACCAATAAGGTAACTGCAACTATTTTTCAAAATAAAGTAAGCTTTGAGTGGAAGGGGGTTTATTCTACTTATATATATATGACTTTGAATACTTTAAAATTAAGAGATATAATTGGATAATTCAGGTTGAAAGACACCTCAGACAAAAACATAATGACCTGCTCAAGGATTTGAATTTTTGTTTGCAACTGCAATGAATATTAAAAAAAAAAGCTTTATTTTTAGTAGTTCATGTCTTTAAAATTTTTGTTTCCTTGATATAAAGTAGGAGACAGATATATAGTCTCCTATTACAAAAAATAAT
Organism: Pipra filicauda; assembly: GCF_003945595.2. NCBI lineage: Eukaryota > Metazoa > Chordata > Aves > Passeriformes > Pipridae > Pipra > Pipra filicauda. The sequence continues at coordinate 1,642,319 of NW_024104665.1, read as the reverse complement.
GCACAATGTTGGGAGACTAGCTTGCATGTGCAAGTCAGCACTTTGCTAGGACAAGCCATTCTGTGCTTGCCAAACAAACCACTGAACGAAAGCTGTCTTTAAATAAGGCTCCTGTAATCTAGCAAAGAGATAATGCTGTGCTATTCGGTAACAAATGGTGTCCCTCACATTGTCAACAAACATGGCAAACACAAGGCATTAATTTTCAAAGGGGGAAATACTTTGACTGTGACAGAACCATTACCAGGCCCTTACTGTCATTATGTGAAATAATTGATTTGGACAGATACAAACACATGGTGTGGGCAGAGAAGATCTCCAGGGCGGAACAGAATAGTCTTAGAGTAACAGCAACTAATTGTGTGTCTACCTTAATGATAGAAGACTGTTTCCCATGGTTAAAATGAAAAAAATCATTGGTACTTACTAATAATAAACATTATCAGCTTGGCTTCAAATGTTATACCTCCAAAGTGTTTCATGAGTATTGTTTTTTCAGAGATTTGATCTTTTTCTTAGAAGTGCTTAACCATTTTACTTTAGCCAATAATAGAGGAAACAAGAAGTTTGTTACACTAATATAAAGATATTCACATAATCATTACTTAAAGAAATTCTGCAACCTAATGTGTGGATTTGTTGCTCTTATGCATGTAATACTACCATGGGTCTTTAAAGAAGGCTTAAAAAGCAATTTTTGCAAAAGTCTTTGCCTCAAGGACCTCATAGTCTTAATCAACCAATTTAACTATATTCCTTGTATATTTAAAGATAGGAATTAGATATTCAAATATCAAATATCAAAATCTAACCATATGAAATTAAATGCTTCCATCCACTTGGAGGCATGTGGTATTTCGTGGACTAAGTTTAGGACCACATAAGATTGCTGGATTAAAAATTTAGAAATGTAGAAAATTTGATGGGATCATTTCATTTCATATTTCTCTCATTAGCTTTTTGTCTACTTTTATGTTTGGAGGCAAATTACTAATAAGAGATTAAAAGATTTTGCATATTCTAACAACTATATTTCTAAGGACTTGCTTGAGATCAAGCTTGTAAATTCCTGGAAAAACAATTTTATGTAACATAAAAATATCTAAAACTATATTTTCACCAACAGAATGCTAGTGCTGGGTGCAAATTACTCACATTAAAAGCATTTTTTTCTTCTAATTTCAAAACAAGATTTTTATTATTTTCCTAAACTTCGGACCACTCATTTTTCCACTCCCTGCTGCAGTGTGGTTTGGTTTTGGAAGCTGATTCTTTCATATTTGTGATACGGAAGTCTTCTAAAATCACTAAATAATCGGGGTCAGTTTCACATATCTAGGAAAATGGCTGAATACCTCTAGGAGAGCTCAGCCTGATCTCTACTCCTACCTTCCAATTTTTCCATGCAAGGCATAGGAAGTGGAAAAGGATGTGCCAAGCAGTTTGACAATCACTGTTGCAACCTTGAAATTACACTGCTTGGCCTTACATATCTGAACCAAGGATAGTCTCTTGCTGAAGGTGATTTCCAGAGTACCTCTTAATTAACTCATTTCTGTACTATCTCAGATTCTGACAAGGAAAGATATTTTTTTTCTTTTGTGGGTTGTACATAGTCTATGAGCATCCTTGTTGATTTCTTCTCAGACTTTTGTTGTAATATTTTCTAAAAAATTAAATAAACTCCAAATTTAATTTAAAAATAGCAATCTAAATCACTTGCAGCAAATTCAATGGCAGTGACAAGTGTAGCATACAGTCTTGAACATAGTTATCCAACGTTGCATATTTACCCTAATGGGGTTTTTTGCTATTGAGATGTCATAGAAAAATGTCCCATTGGACATTGCATTTAATGTATCATATAATAGATTAATTACTGTTCTATAATTTAATTTAATTTATATCCTCTAGTTTTAAACAACAGTAGAGTAAGAATACACTGAATAAAAATCAAGCCAGATATCAATTTATCCAATTTGCTTTTACTACAGAATTTCTTAATGTGGTGGGGGGAAACAGTTTTCCCCCCTGAAGTTATAAAATGGTAAAACCCCAGGGGGTGGTGACCACTGAAGTTTTACCCAATGAGCACTTCTGCAAAATATAAACATATCACAAGCAGAACAGAAGAGAAGGTAGTTGTAGTTGTTGTAGAGGAAGTAGCCATGTTGTAAGGCCACAAGGAGAAAGGGCAGGAGCCCCCCTGGGGGGCTCTGGCCCCCCAGCCCCTGGCTGGGGGCTATAGGGACTTGGAACAGCGTAAGGCTGGGCTAAGTACCTGTGGCTGAAAGCTAAAGAAGTTTTCTCCACCGTGAGTGAGCAGAGACAGAGCAGCAGCAGAAGCAGCGTCCAGAGATTGTGGCTAAGAGCCAAGAGATAACTGAAGAAGCAGCAACAAACATGCAGCCAAGGAAGACACAGAGTTGCCTGAGAGAGCCAAGAGAGAGCCAGCAGCAGAGAGAGAGAACTAAGCTCAAACAGAGACAGAGTTGGGGTAAGAAACTGAACCAAAAACCCCAAACTCCTTTTGTGACCTTTCCTAAGTGGAAAGGACGGACTCCTACTGAATGGAAGTCCTAAAACTGCAGCAGCACTGCAGAAAAGCGCTGAAAAGCTCAGAGAAGGAATGCAGAGAGGGTGACCTTGGCCCCCCCCGCTGCTTGAGACAGAGCACAGAGCTCTGCAAAGGGGACTTGAATCCCCTGAAGATACGGACCGTCACGAAGACCCTCGTGCTTCGTGGTACGACCGTGGTGACGCGACCGTTGTCTGGGTGAACGCAGCCCACGGAAAAGAAGACACTTCACTTGAGGACGAGTGGCCAAGGGGCTTGGATACCCCCTCGTGTGTACTGGCAGAGATCCAGCTACAGCTGCTGCATGAGAAGAAGAGAACCTGCTGCCTTAGAGACATTGCTGCTCTGAGAGTGAAAAGGGATCTTTTCCTTCTTCCCTCCTGGACTTTTATTTGGAGGGGAGAAGAGATTTGATCCATTGTAAATACATTTATGTCATGGTAGAAATAGCTAAGGTTGTATATAATGTATTGTAGTATTTATTTGTACAGTCATTGTAATATATATTCCCTTTCCCCCATTCTGAGTCTCGTGTAGTGTCTGGAAAAACCATCTCACACTGGGCTGAGATGTGGGAAGGGGTTTGGACTACGGAATTAGATTTTGGGGTTCTCAAACCATGACAATTAATTTGGGATGCATGTGACATAAAAGTTGGTTCCTGGAAAATACTGAAAGAAGTTCATTAAAGTGTTGCACTTTAATTCACTGTATGCAATGGTACTTGCACATCAGGCTTATTATATCTTCATGGAACAGTCTGCAATATACCCAAATTGACATCTACATTTAAAGCCCCATTTGAAAGCAAGGGGAAAGCAGATGCTCTTCTCCCTAATATGACATAATTCCACTAGAATTCAGAATATTCTGATGCAAAGGCACAGTCAAAATTCATGCAGAATTTTGCAGGAGGGACTGCCACAGTCAACTTTAGCTGGAAGGCACAGAGGCTCTTTCCCAGAGGCAGCTCTCTGGAACTGCACAGATGTGTCACTGGCAGATGGGCTACAGGATGAGCAGCTACTCCATCCATCCTGAATGGGCAGTATGAAATTTACTGATTGGGCTTCCCTCTGACAGCTGAGGCAGAAGAGTTGCTCTCTAGAACACATACCAGCATTGGCAGAGTGCAGCTCCACTCTTTTAATCCTGTGAAAGGCCAAAGAACCACAGGGACTGCAGCTGCTAGGAATTTAGTGTTCTAACCTCACAGGCAACACAGGTTATACTCAAAAAATGCATCACTACCCCAAAACTACTCATCCTGAGAAATAAGAAGACGTTCGTAAAAAAAAGAGAAATGTATTTAAATTTCCCACATACTTAAGACTCAATTGGGTTATTCTATAACCAATCTTTGGTGATTACCACATAAAGATTTCTCTACACAGCAAGTCTCCATCATGTTCTTCCTAATAGAGCATGTCTTGTTCTCAGATTCTCTTTTGGTAAAATCCCAAATAATTTTCGTCATTATACACAAAAGTAATTTCAGGTGACTGCTTTCCTTTCACTAAGAAAGATCCCATACCCTACCTGCCCTGTCAATTCAAATTTGCCATATCAGCAATGCTCAACTACGGATCTCTTCAAGGGCTCATGGGTGTTTTATCTGGGGTTGCATACATCAGTCATACATCAGTCATACATCAGTCATACATCAGTCAGCTTGCATGGCCAGCCCGTGCGGGTTACAGAAGACCAAAGTACTGTGGTACATCCCACAGCAAGGAAGCCGATGGCCAAAATTTAGTATTTGATCTCGTTGTGCTGTGGGGTTTTCTCCACCTTACTCTGCGAAGCAAAGCAGAATGTGCTGCAGAAATCAGAACACAAAGATTTAATGCCATCACAGTGCTAGAACTGATGCTGCAATTACAGCAAAGCTAAGACCTGGAAAAAGATTTTTCTTTCTTCTTGCTCACAGCTTATGACTGAGCAGCTAAGAACTATCTAAAAGCTAATAATGTTCTTAAAGTGGGAAGCAAACTGAACAGCTACACTGAGACTGTTTAGCCTAGAGAATAGAATGCTCAGGCCAGATCTTATCAATGTATATATAAATATCTGAAGAGAGAGTATAAAAAGACGAAGGTAGGTTCTTTTCAGTGGTGCTCAGGTAAGGGCAGGAGGCCATGGGCACAAACTGAAACCCAAGAGGTTCCCTGTGAACATTAGGAAACACTTTTGTACTGTGAGGTGACCAAGTATTGGCACAGGTTCCTCAGAGAGGCTGTGGAGTCTCCCTCCTTGAAGATACTGAAAAGCCATCTTAACATGGGCAACTGGCTCTGGGTAGCCTTGCTTGAGTAGAGGACTGGTCAAAATGACCTTCAGAAGTCCTTTCCAGTCTCAATCTTTCTATGATCCTGTGATCACAGGATGCTAATAAAAAATGCTAATATAAAGTGCTAATACAAAACATAGCTATTTTACTCATTGGGATACTAAAACTTTTTGTCAGTTCAACTTCTGTTTCTTTGTCAAACAAATTGGTATTTCTGTCCTGTTCAGATGTTAGATTACTCATGCAATCTGGGCAGATACGACACTTTATGTCTTCACTACAGTAGAGATACTGCCCTCTCTTTCTTAATTCAGGAAATCCTGATGAATTGTCATCTCTAGAGAATGGAGCAGTTCATCCCACCTGTCCCTTGCCATCAGAACACTCCATCTACTCTCCAGTTAGAACCACAGCCAATCTTTGCTAACTATGGTCCTGGAACACTTCCCAGCTCTTAGGGTTAATTCCCTTAGTACTCTCCTGTGCCATAACTGAGCATCGAAAAGAGGTAAATCATAATTAACTGCAACAGGCATTCCTACTAATCCTCATCCTGTCAGAAATAAATAATAATTAAGACATTAATAAACCCACTTAAAACTAAAGAGAAGCCTTCACAAGTAGCTGGCACCCCTTTCCTGTGAATACAGATCTATTGCCCAAAGCTGTATTTTTGTGCAAGGCATAACCAATCATTACCATTTATTCCTTGATTTATCCAGGAAGGTCACCAGTTTCATGGAGATGAAAGTATTATTAATATTTGAACCTCATCAAAATTCTAATTTTGAAGCTTAGCAAGAGCCTACTGAGAATGAGGTTCTATTCCATCTATTGCAAATTATTCACAGACTGCCATGAGATCGGACTACAACGGGCTCTCATATCCAGCTATGTTTTAGTTCCTTGAGTAGGTTTCTGCCATGAAGTCTGTGCTGTGATGACATTTTTAACAGCACGCTTATGCACTCTTCAAGATGACTGGGATTGCAAATGCCCAGTTTCTTTCTGCTCATCCAAGAAGACATAGTATTTCAAGAATGATTTTCACAACAGTAAGTCAACTTACTTAATTTTAAATTAAAACTGATTGCTAAAAAGAATTACTTTCACAGACCTGGAGGTTCAGTCCCCTTTCTAAAAACAGAGTTCCTCTCACCTTGAATACAGAGTTCCCTTGTTTCCTCTTCCAGGAGCATGACAGCCAGCCCATGACACTGCACATCACATTGCACAGTGAGCATTACATCGTGACACAAATACTGCCAGTGGCCACGTACCTCCTTCAGAAGTTTAGAGTTTACTATTAGCAACTGAGACTTCCTTGTTATGCTTTTGAGGAGTTTGTCCTAAAGACAAAACAATAAAAGGGACACAGAGAGATCCTAATATTCCCTTCTTGACCACGCACAGCATCACAACTGTTCATGATGAAAGAGACCTGGAGAAGATGTTTTACCCATATTTCTCAAAAATCTCTGAACCTCTACCGGAATGTTCCTCAGTGGCTGCAGGCACACCTATAATCCACTTTTGAAGGGAGCAGAGACAGCTACCTGCAGCTACTAGTTATTTTAAGTAACACTTGCCACTTCTAACGGAGAATGCTGAGAGCGTATCTTGGGAAGACAAAGCCCTTTCCAGCTGGCATCACCATCTCTGAAAGCTCTGAAGAGAAGAAAGAAGTTGGAAACATACTGATTTCTGGATGAGGTGAAAAATGAGGTGAGCCTCTTTAGAAGAGCTGTGTCTCCATAAGGAGGACTATGTGCACAGTGCTGTAGGGTACGAGCATAAAGAGAACGTTCACCCTTAGTAACACACCTGGAATGGTAGCTGCACACTCAAACACTTACTGAGATACTGTTTTTCTAATACAAAACACAAGAAAATACAAATCTGAATATGATTCAAACACAAGGAAAATGTATTTGAATCATACATAATCTCTGGATTTTTAAAAAACTTGGGGACAAACACAAGGTCACAGAGAAAAGACACCTGGCATAATTTTTCTTTCTCTGCAGGATTTGGCAAATTAGAAAGCTTAAATTTAAAACATTGCAATTGTTTGCTTTTATGGAAATATGAGGACATGTTCCAGATTTTTAGCTATACTTGTCAAAAGGAAACTAAGACACAAAGTTAAACAGGCTCATGCCTGCTACAGTCTGGAAATGACAGATTAAAAAAAAAAGCAAGTAAAGTTTGGAGTAAAGGACATCCCAGAAAGGTGCCAACTACTTACAGGCAACAATTCTGAAGACAAGGCATTTTATAACGGAGATTCCCCATTTTCTTTTTATCATTTAAAAATGTACTCTGTTTTTTGATTCAATAAGCTACTTCAAGGTAACTTGCCAGAATAGGAGGAGTGCATTAAAATACAACTCTAATATAGCAAATAAACCCAGAGCAAAAATTAAATCCAGAAGAAAAACTACCATCACTGTAAATATATAAGTAGAAATACAGATCACAACCCAGATGGGAAAATCAGTCAACAAATTCTTGGTCTGATCTTCAGCTGGTGAATAGGAAAAAAATTAACATTGAAATCAAAGAAGATGCATTGATTTACAGCTGCTGAGAGTCAGCAGTGAATCTGATGTGATAGACAAGTCTGACGGTACAAAACAGAGTAAGAGCTCAGTGGTAATAAATCTACAGACAGGAGTTGTTTTAAGCAGTGAAACCCAGATTCGTTTTACCTAGTCCATGACAAAGGATCTAGGGCTTGGATCATTTAAAATTGGACTGGGCATTATCTATTGAAACATGGTAGCCACTTATTCCTGGATTTTTTTAGCCTGTTTTATTTTGGGGTTTTCTGTTTATAAAAGTAGTCTTTTAAGGAGAAGTATTCTTAGTAGAATATCATGAGTATGTTTACATTACTGCGAGTTCTAGAGAAGCCTAATTCCCAAGTGAGTCATAGAATCATAGAATACGCTGAGTTGGAAGGGACCCATCAGGAATGTCAAGTCCAACTCCTGGCCCTGCACAGAACACCCCAAGTATCACTCCACATGGGTCCCTTTAGTCTACGTGTCATTGACAAGTTCCTTATGTTCCTTAAACACATGTTCCTGATCCCCACTGTAACTACTGAGAGCTTTGCCTTGATCAAGAGTTATACCCTTCATATGAGCTGTGTTGGCTGGGGACAGTTTGTGGGAGACTCTTATACATTCATTAAATGACCATTCAAACTACAAACACAAGCAGACCAAAGCAGATGTCTGTGTGAGATGTCCTTGCACATCTTTCTCTGACAGGTGATTATTTCCAGTGACTCTCTTCTCTTTTTCACATCCAGACCAGAAACCATCCTTAAAGCCTGTGGCACAGTATTTAAAGAGTTCCATTGAATTAACAGGAAAAAGGGTCACATGAGGAAAATGTGATCTGGTATAAGGACAATTTCTAGTTCCCCTGCTGCTAACTGAAGTAATGTAAATTTTGTTCAAACAAAACAGTCATCACTGCATCACGGTGGCTCCTGCTGCAGGAACAACTCTGTTGATTGAGTAGATACTGAATCATAGCTATTAGTCCAAAATATTTAGAACAGGCACTTCAGTCACATCTTTTTCATATACTGGGTTTTAATTGTGGTGGTTCAGCAGAAGTATTCAGATAGCAAATACACTCTCTGTGCCTGCTAATGGAGAAGAATCTCAATGCGTGCACTGAAGATCTCTACATGAGGCTGTGCTAGTCTGAAATGCCACGATAAGCCTGCTAGCAGGGAAGATGCTATAAGGTACAATTCCACAGAGTTACAGAATCACCAATGGTAAAGGCTCTAAAGAGAAACACGAGCACTACATGTATTTGAAAATGTTTTGTTGTCTATTTCTATTTTCTGTTATCTCACTGATACGTAAGGTCGCTACCTTCAGGAATAGTACAGACAGACTAAAAAAATTATAGGTCAAATTAATTTCCAGACATAAATGGGAAAATGCTTAACATAATCTAATCCAATTATTCTTGAAAGCACAATATGAAATAGATTCATGTGAAAAAAAATAACCATGAAGGATGCTCTTCAATACAACCACAACCAAATGTCAGTCTGCTTCTCATTTTGTCTTAATTTTCCTGTTCAGAGTCATTTTATAAACCCTGCCTGTTAAACTAACCAATTCTCCTATGGCTAGCTGTTTCATTTTTATAAGACTAACAAGATTTTAAGTATTCCTGGGAGCTGCTTTAAGGAGTTAATTATAGGGTGAGGAAATGGGAACATGCAGGCATATGGCCTGCAGACTCTGGTACAAACAAGTATTCACTTATGATCAAAAAGAAACAGTTGAAGATTTCAGGTCCCTGGACTTACAAAGAAAATAAAAAAATAAATAGAACAAAAACACCAAACAAACCAGGAAAAACCCCAAAAATGCAGATAACCCATTTGCTCAGTTAGGCAGTCTGTCTTCTTTCATGAGATATCAACAAATACGGAACACTTGGTAAGATGGGAATTCAGTGAGCTCATACTCATTAACTTCACAAATGGTGTTGCAGTAGCACATAGGCAGGTGAGTAGCTCAGGGAATAGGACCAGTTGCTACTTTTTCCACAGAATTAAATGACAGAAAAATGATAACATTTTGAGAGAATTATACTGTGCCTCTCAGGATACCTCTTTCAAAGCAATTTCAGTCATTCTGGTAGGAAGCTTGGAGTGCTGGTGTTCAGACTTCCCCATTCACTGGCATTAAACCAGCAGCTCTCCTCTTCATTCATGTCTTTAAGTATTAATTGTTCCCATTTTAACATTTTGTATGGGACTGTCACAAGCACTCAAGCACAGCCCCTTGCCCCAGCTGAGAGTGGCTACATGGACTGTGAGCTCTGTGGTGTTTGTCTGGCTTCAGACTGCAATTCATGTTGGGTTGTCAGATGCCCCTTTCTCATGCCATATGATATGATTGCCCAATCTGCTTCACCTATCCACTAGGTTTTGTCTTTTAAATAAACTCTTGGAGGGAACTGGGACCAAAGCATTTTTGCAGTAGACTTAACAGTCCTCAAGTATTACAAAACTACTGTTGATGAAGAAAGGCCTTAAATCAAAGTGCTTTTAAAAACACACCCTCAAAAAAAAGAATACGTATCGTTGCTTGCAAATAGTCCATTGAAAATTTTCAATGCAAATCCCATTGAAAATTACAATTTTGATGAAAAGGCAGAATGGCAAAGCTCTTGAACCATGTTCCAAATGATAAAGCGAAATCCTCTGTGAGATACCGAAATCCTGTACTGACAGTAAAGCACTAATGGGAAGCACTTCTTTTCCATACAAATAACTTTAACAGCTGACTGTGCAAGGAGTATTAAAACACCTAGGAATTAAATGCTAACATTTTCAGAAATTACACAAAGAAATTAAGAACCACTGAGACAGAGCTTTCTAAGAAACAGTACCACCAAATTCTCTGTGCTGTGTGCTTCAGGTGAGCAAACTAATTCCACTAGTGTCAGAATCACAGGCTTAATTCTTAGGTTGGTGGCATTTTCTATGCTGCATACCAGAAAGCAACTTTGGTGAGACAGGAATGGAAATCATGCCTTGGTGATGTAGAAGACTACAAGTCTTTTGGTATGTATGTGGGGGAAGAGCTGCAGGGGGTGGGGGGAGGGTAATGTTGAAGACTTCTAATTTCACAGTCCTTATAAATCACTTTACTGTATAAATCACTTTACTTCAACGTATTTCCACTTAAGGGAAAACAAGAAGTTCCTGTCCGCTTTCAAGACTCTGACAAAGTACACATTTGTCTGTGCTTTTGTAATCAGTTTACATATTCAGATCGGACACAACATCTGGTTTGCAGCAAAATTTTCCTTTCCAAAAGAAAAACTGAATTAGTCTATTATGAATCATTCAACAGTATTGATAGTACAATCTGAGCTGAAATAAATGTCATAAAACTAGCAGACAGCAAACACAACACTAATAACAGTAGGGTTCTAACTTCAACATTTTTTAAAAATTATTTTCATGAATGTTTGGCATTCTCAGTTTTCTGCCACCTCACCTGAACTTAGATTGAGCCATCCCTTTCTTTCTAGGCCAGTATATTTACCATTTGGTATCTCATTCCTAGAGTGCAGCAAATGTCTAGAAAGGGATAACTTCCTCTGCTTAAAGAGGTTGCCTCATATTGCGCAGTCTTTACTTAGCATAGTTCAAAGAAAAAGTGTTTTGGCTGGAGAAAGTAAACCCCACCACAGGATCCCCCTGAAACAAGAGGTTATTAAATCTGTTCCCTAGATCACATGGCATACAACTCTCACACATGGAAGGTGAACAGTTCTCAGCCCCAGTGCACGATGGGGTGATTCACCATAATGCAGCTCCTATCACTTATTATCTGGACAGTATATTCTGAAAATGCATTTGACGTGTGGCTTGGGTGAAAAGTTTACAGTTTTTCCTGCACTACAAACTATATGTCTGGGTAGCAAGTCAGCAAATGACAGGTCAAGTTCAAAAGCTTTATTCAAATACAGATATTAAGCATTAAAAATTGCGGTTATTGATTTGAATTATTTCAGTTTAAAGCCACATCACCCAGAAACTATAGAAGCAAGGAGCTCTTACATTTGCCAGAGCACATGAGTCTGTTAGGGTCAGTGATGTCCATGTCCAAAACTTTGTTTGAACTGAGAAAGAGAAATGCCCCCAATAAGCTTTTTTTCTTTTCTAAGTCATAAAAACTTAATTCTCTGGGTATAGCTCTACCAGCTTTGGATTTCATATCTGGGCTTAAAATAATACTGGTTTGTCTAAGCAGCCTCTGTATAATTAAATAGTTGCAGCAAAAAATAAGTAGACTCTCAAGTTAAAAATTTAAAAAAATCTTAGCAACATTCCTTTCTTTGCCTCTCACTTCGCAAAAGAATAATTCACTTGATGCACAAATCTTAAGTTTTTTTAAAACATCTCACAGTAGGTTTTGATCTCCTGTGATTTTTAAAACTACTCAGAAGCCAGAAGTACACATGGGAGCAGGAGATCTTTCCCTCAACACTGGAACTCCTGTAACAAGGAGCAGAAATCTGACTGGTGATGGATGTGTGAGAATGAGTAACACCCCCCCAGCAGCACCTCTAAATCTTGTTATATGGAGGACAGTGAGGTGACTACAAAAAGGGCAGAAGTTACTGCCAGAGGGACTTTGCAGCACAGGTGCAAACCAAATGTATTGAATGAACTTCATTAGCAATGGTAATAACAGATGGACTGCTCCCTTAGCATGTCAAGGGGCACATGCTGCATGAAACAATGCTAATAAGAGAAATAACAGCACACTGAACTTTTTATAACTGCACTCACTCTGATCCAGGCACACAGGAAAGAAATTAATCTCTGACTGTATTCCAAGACTGGGTAGATCTAGTGAACATCTGCCAAGACACATTTAGCTGAAAGCGAGGGCTTTGGTGGAGCAGATAGTATCAACTTTCAGCAACGTGCAGGACTCTGTATTTACATTTGCATGAATATACAAGTATGCATTTGCATTTAGAAAAAAAAACAGTTATTGTTTGTTTTTTTTATTTATAACCTCCTTGTCAATAAATACATTTATTTTTGTGCATTTCATTTCTTGCATTTATTTTAAGTGCAAGCAAGCAAGCACAAAATAAAAGAGGGAGTGGGCTCACAAGAATGTTTGTCACATGAGGCTTGTTTTACTGAAAGTTAGCAGGACACAAGCTCTGATGTGCTTTTTCCTTTTTACATTGAAAACACGCCAGCACTTCCACTGCTAAGTGCCATAATGAACTGGCCTTATATATATTTTTTTAATTATTTTTATAATGCACACTAGGTGGTGCTCAAGTTAAAAAATGAATGGCAACTTCAATAGACTTTTCATGAGATTAGCAAAATACAGGTTCTTCCTTCTCAGTACTCATTACAAGAAATCAAGGAAAACTGACTACTCACCTCAGCCTCTTCCTGACTGCTGATCATTTTACTAAAACTGTTTTTTCACTGTCTTTGTTCATAATCATTCCTGATTTTTAGTTGCATATTTATGAAATTTTTGCAGTCACTTATATTATCCTGAATTATTGAAAGCTGAATAAATTACCTGAATATAAGTACACAGCTATAAACAACATGGAAATACATTTCACCAGCCATCAGAAATTCCGTATCTGTGTTCATGACAATACTGGGTCGCGGAAACATTTGAAAATAGAATTATTTCTTTCTCGGTGATCATATTGGATTAACCTATTAGTTTATGGAGAAGTTATCATATTACTTGACATTTCAAACAGACTGGACCAAGTATGTCACTGAGCTTTATCCTAGACACAGTCTGAGTTTTGAGCAAATTAGGCTCTTTTCAAGCAGTACGGAGAGAAAGGACTAAGTGATTCAGAATCTGACACTGTTCAATATGTGTCCAGTCCTGGCTGAAGACTGACAGACCCCCCTGAACTGGCGGTGATTGGACACAAGTGGTCACAGACAGAGGTGAGGACACAAAACTGGTGAGAAGCAGACACGGACAGCAATGCTGGACCTGTCACAGGCAGAGGTGCGTGGAGACAATGAACTAGACAGAAATATAGAGATGCTTGAATCTGGCTGATGACACTGCTTTAATTAATTTGAGATCTTTGCTACTTTTTCAATACCTTAATAGTTCCTCATGGAAAGTTATTTATTTCTGCAAGGTTAATAATTCCTTAGGCAAATCCAGAGGCTAACTTGGTCTGTGGACAGATGGCCACTTCCAGATCTGGCCGTGCAGCTGCAGATGCTACTGACCTGAGCTATTTGTCTTCCATGGCCATCAGAGGTTCTTCCCTACTCCCCTCCCTCTTTGCTAGTGGATTCACTTGAATCCTCTTTCTTTCATTTCAGAAAATACCATGCGTTTAAGCTTAATTTTCAGTCTAATTTTAAAGGAGAAAACAGCAGAGCCCATGCTATTCTCTCTGCTGAGAGAGGGCAGAAATGCCCAGCAGAGGACGAGTAGCAAGCAGCTGTTTCAGGGTGACATCTTCAGCCAGCATGGCTGTTTACAAAGTGAACACCAACCCCAGCAACACCAACTGGGCTAAGAGCCCTAGCCCAGACCAGCTCCCAGTACCACTTTGAGAAAAACAATGACAAATTATTCCAGAATTGCAAAAATGGTCTCAGAAAAAGGAGATAGGAAGCAAAACTAATTGCATTTTACAGGACTTCACAAATCCCCCTAAATATTTGCACAAAACCCAAAAGTGATCTTGATTCTTTTTATCCAACACCTGCTGCTCTGTCACAGTTCAACATTAAAAAAACAAATGACTCCAATCTGCTGAAAATAACAAAAGGCAAGAGAGTGTCAAGTGCTGTTTGCACAAAGAGAACTGTGCAATAAAGAAGTTCATAAAACCATGAGCAAAGTTCACCTTTATCCTCTACAAATAACATTTCAACTTCCCTGTGTGTATATAATGGAAAAAAGCGATGTTTCATCACATACAACCATCCTGTACTTTCAGTGTATTATCCTATCTTTTTTTTGCCATGAGGTGAAAAGCATTTAACAAGTTGTGAACAGAAATCACCACGGATTTAAATGTGGGGAGACCATTAGGAGATACTAACCCTCACCCACCCCTTTATTCAGAGAAGAATACATCTTTTTCTTCCTCACATCAGAACAGCACACCTCTTCTGTAGAAATTAATGACGTACAACGCTGCGTCTGTTGCTAAAGACCCTGCAAACACTACCAGTTCCTGAATATTCTTTTTTTATCACAGACATTGCCACAAAGCTATAAATCTAAAAAGCATTTTTAAATAATTACAGGAGGATAATTGCCCTAACCTAAAGAGCTTACAGTTTAGCCTACAATCCTACTTCAGAATTCTTTATTGCCATCAAGGGGATTTGCACAGATGCAGCAGTTTGACCAGAAGGCCATTTCTACAAGCATCACACGACTTCACAGAGATTAATTCTGCAGTTTTTACGGTAAGCATGGGATTCTATCAGAACATCCCCAGGCAGAATAAACTGAGCAGCTCTCAGGAAACAATTTCTCTGACTATGCAACTCCGCATTCTGTTATATTGTCACCAGATCTTAACACCCAGAGAACTGAATGGATAAACAAGAGTTCTTTTCTATAATCTATCTGATTCTCTTTCAGGCACAAGAGACAATTAATTGCAAAGTAAAGCCCTCTCTTTCACTGAGGATTTTACCAACAAGAAAACAGGGTTGGAGCACACTGTTGCAAACACTTTGCTGAGTGACAATCTGAGTTGGCTGAGTGTCTTTGACTTTGGTTATGTGCACCAGTTTATGCACTGGTTTTAGAACAGTATATGTAGGTTGGCCCAGATGGGCAGAAGGCTGAAATCAAATCAGCAAAATGAAAAGAGCTAGTGAATCAGATTTTCTCAAATTAACTGCTATTTAAAAATAATAAGCAACTGCAATTGATTCTCATTAGTGCATCAAGGGAAGATGGAGAAAATCCAGAGCTAGGCAATCACTTCATTTATATTCCTCTATTGAAATCTTTCAGATTTAATCCATACCAGTAAACAGAAGAAAGCTACTCAGCATTTAAGCAGTAGGTCTAATCACAGGCTGGCAAGGCATAGGCTGGCGTAATAGGTATAGTTGAGCCAAACCCTAGAGCAGAACTCCTCTAAACCTTAAAGAATGGTAGAAGAAAGCCAGACACATTGAGATTGCAAATCTGCAGCAAGCCCCTTCCCTTTGGAAGGGACAATACAAAACCACTGGCTCTAAATAGCCGAGAAACTCAGCAGGTTTAAAATATTAATCTGGATTCAAACTCTGATAGTTTACCCAACATACTCTCTAGGGTTATTGAGCTGTAAAGCCACATCAAACATTCACTGCCCTCACCCCGATAGGTACAAATCTTTTTATTTTGAAGACTATGTCATATTTCAAATAAGGTCTGAGCACATTATATGAATCCTTATCAGTAAATGAAAGACCAATGGAAAGGAAGGAGAAAAGGAAAGTGCGATGGAATAAAAATGGCCTTAAATTGAAAAATGAAGAAGGGGTAAGGGAGAAAAAGCTTCTAGATGCTTATAGAATCCTAATTATAATCTTCCTTGACATCATTCTGAAAAGTGAGTTAAAATTCATAGAGATTAGGGTTCAACAAAGCAAAGAAAACACAACATGGCAGGATTAGGGTACCTGAGCATTGATGAAGCAACTTAGAAGGGGATTGGATCCAAATATACCATTAGGATCCAAATATGTCATTAAACGAGAAGGCTAGCATTGTATGCCAGTTATGCAGAAGTGGAATGGGAGCATCTCCAGAGGGCTCAGCTACTCTGAACCATTTAGTACACCCCAAACTGCAGCAGTGCCATGGAGCCTGCTTTAGCCACAGAGCAAGACGCTCTCATTCTATGGATGACAGCAGCACCAGCCAGGCAGGTGGTGAATTTCAAACTAAGAAGTATTGGAGCGGTTTGTAGTGCCCAGTACACACTCTGCACGCAGTGATCCAATCTTTCCTTCTCCCAGACATTCAGCAGCAACTGAGTCAAATCCACACACACTGGGCAGGGGAGCAGCATCAAGTTCTCATTTCTTCTGAACATGTACAAGAAGCAGGAGAGCAAGCAGAGACCAAAAAAAGGAGAAAATATTTAAACATGCCTTAACTGTGCATGTACAAATTGCAGGATGGAGTCTAGTCTGCTTGAAAAAGCCAATCAATACTGCACTTACTGTTCCTAATACAGAAAACAAACAAGGGGGCAGGATTATCAAACAGCTAGGATAGAGTCAGGCTCCTGCAAGCAGACTGTGCAACACAACTCCCTTTTTATGGACTAAATGTATATCTTAAGGATCGAAGGCAGCATCACTTTTCTTGGATTCACTGCCTGAAAAAAAAGATTAAAATGCCAATAGAATCTAGGCTGAAGGAAAGAAAACAAATATGGAGCCATTCATCAATATTATAGACTCTAAATGTCCATTGCATCTGCCCCAATAACTTCTCTTATTGAAAAGTTAAAGTATGAGTAGCTTATTTTCCCAATACATGATTACTGGGCAAACAGCACAGATGGAGGAGTTTGATGAATACAGGAAAAGCAAGTGCAGTGTCCAGTGAACTGGAAAAGAAAGGACTGTTTGAAAGAATGATTCTTCAGTCACGGACAGTTGTACCCATGTAACACGAGAAAATCATGTTCAGTATCCTCTTCTGCTATATCCTGCTAGTTTAAGGTTGTTCACTCTTTACTTACTTCTTAGCTTCATATAAATCCTTGTGAAATTCCTTTTTTTTTTTTTTTGCTATTATACAGAATGTATTTTTATGTGCCTAAGGAAAAGAAACTAGGGAAAGAGCCACTTTTAACCCAAAGGTGATATGAACTGCCTCATTCACATTAATGAAACTATTGATTCAGATTACTGAGAAGCACATCTCTGAAGTAATAACATAGCTAGCAAGAAGGGGAAAAAAAATCCCTACAAATAAACGTGGGAGTTGTCATGCTCCTCCAGACTCACTGGGGCTTAGCTTTGGAGAGGAAATTCTGCAGCCATGAATCAATAACTTGTAGGAAGAGAATCAGCATCAAAATGTGGCTCTAATCCTTTTCCTCCCATTCTGTTGCCCAAAGCAGTACAGAATAAGATTATTTCTGCAGGTGGTTTCCTTCCTTATAAAACTCTATTAAACCATTTAAATTAAAAACAAATGGCCTTATTGTATAACATCAGTGTCAGTTCTAATACTTAAGGAACATCCCAGCTACGCAAAGCAGACTTTGACTTGAGTGTGTATCTTAAATACGACTTCAGACAGTTCTTTGGCCTGACACCTAGGTTTTATCATCATTTAAATGAGTAATAAAGAGTTTTAATTTCTATAAAGATCCCTGTGCTTAGCTTATAAGGAACACACTTCAATGTGTACACAAATAATGTATATTTGAAGAACCTCTGGTCTTGCCACAGTGGTAATAAGTGGCTGTAATATAACAGGGCCTTAAAGCGCACGGAGGACTTTTATGTTAAGCTGAATTGGCAACACTCAGGTATTTTCTATTT
This sequence comes from Pipra filicauda, assembly GCF_003945595.2. NCBI lineage: Eukaryota > Metazoa > Chordata > Aves > Passeriformes > Pipridae > Pipra > Pipra filicauda. The sequence continues at coordinate 1,624,346 of NW_024104665.1, read as the reverse complement.
TCCTGTTTTATAAAATAGCCATAGAGCATCCGGCTTCATGAAAAAGTGTCATGGTGTCAGACAGGTCTCACAGAAAATGCTTTCTGTATTTACAAGCTTTTATGAAAGTTCTGCATATACCGAGGACCAAAATAAAACTCATCTCTTAGTAAAATGCCCTCTCTAATAATTTCTGCTTTCCAGTAGAAAGCACAGCCATGTTTTGCTGTTTGGGGTGTGGGGGGGAGGGCTTTGTTTGTTTGTCTTTTTTTGGTTGATTGGTTGGTTGGTTGATTGGTTGGTTGGGGGGTTTTTTAATCTTTTAATTTGGTTTTTTTTAATCTTTTTCTTTTTTTCTGACTGCTAGTGCAAGGGAGAGAAAAACGCTTTATATCCTTTCATTGCTGAGGCTTTGCATGTGATCAATACCTTTACAGTGAACTAAAAAATTGAGAGACTAAAATGAACCATTAAGTACCTATTTCAACTAGACAAGGGAAAGGCTTTAAAGTCATATTTTGAAAGCGAGGAGTACCTTGGACCTCCTCCTTTTTGACTGAGATTCCTTGTAAGCCTGGTTAAGCCTTGTTAAAGAGATTCCCAGTTCCTCATTTCTGCCAGCAAAGGACTGCTTCTAGAGATCATCTCCTCCTTGCTATGAATGCAACTCGCCCAGAAGGACTAGTAAACATAACTCAAAGGACTAGTAAATATAACTCATCTTGCCAATTAAATGGAAATGAGTTTTGCTACTTGGAATGTGCACAGGTCTCTTTAGGGGAGGGGAGAAAACAAAGAAAAACATAATCCATTCTAATGCAAACATTTGGTAACAATAGTAAGAGTGTGGACCAAGCATCCTACATTCCCCAAGGCAGACTGGGGAATTAGGAGATGGAAACAATTGCCTCAAACAAACCTGTGAAGCAGCAGGCATTACTTCTGTTCAGAAGCCCTTTATATGATTCTCCTTCCCTGGAAAAAAACATCTGATTAATTTGTGGACATTACCTTAGATGTTAGTAAAGAAGAGGATTCAGATAATGTTTCATATTTACATAGAAGTCACCAGCTCCAGGTGTTACCAAATGAACAACATGCAAAGTTTCCGACACTAATACAGATCTGCAAAGTTTAGATGGGCCAATGCACTGGAGACTGCAAGGCACTGTACCTTCTAGTATTTTTTTGTGGACTATGAGTCCTTTTGCCTAGATTTCAGCTCAATCCTGAGAAGTCTTCTAGTGTTCCAATGCAAGGACCAATACCTCATGTCTCTCTTTCCCCAACTTTTGAGTCTTCTTTCCTCATCCCCATTTTATCTACTAGTGTTTTTAACTCTCATGCAGTTCATCAGTTTTCAGTCTCTTGACTATTCAATAGCCTACTGTAAAACAGGATGACAGTATCAATCTAGAAATTTAGTTTCCTGCAAAAAGGGCCAAGAGTCACAGAGTTTGTACACAAAGACACTTTAATGCAAATCAAATAGTACTGTTTCATTCTAAGGTGCTCCACACATCCTCAAACACCCAACATGGAGCTTCCCAGTTTTACCATTCCATTGAGAAATTAATATTTAGTCTAAACAACATAATTTTAAAAAGACAACTCTTTAATGCTTCTTGTTTTTATTTAATCAATACTGTATTTCAATACCAACTGTTAAATCTTTATGAGTAACAGGAGCATATTCTTCAAATTTGTTGATCACTATACAGTACAACCTCAAAACTCTTATCCAAAACCCCATGTATTCCAAAATTAGGTTTCCTCCCTCAACATGCAACATTTGAATAAAAAAGTCCTGACTTACTCAAAAAAATTCCACTGTGCAGTTATATAAACTCAGATCTCTTGACACCCCCTCTGGCTTATGAAGACACAGGTTTTATAAAGGACCTTCAAGAGAAAATGAAAAATGCATATTATTTTGCTGACATTTCCAAAGGATTCTAACAATTCCATCACCATAGCAGTACACATATATAAAGACACTGTGTCCAGTAAATCGTACTATGCAATACAGTATTTCTGAAGGACTACAATTGTTCTCTGCAAAGGCTGTGGCATGTTATGCTGTGATTATATTGGAAATTACTGTGCAGCCATTCCATGTTTTAAGCCTTCATAATTAGGAAAGTATCTCTGTTGAAATTATATTTATTAAAAAAAAATTTCACTTTAGATTACTAAAAAAGTGCACATTCTGTAAGTGCAGGCTCCATTTCACCATTTCTACTGCTTGTTTGTTCTTCACTTCAGTTCCAGTTCCAAGTTTTTCATAACACGCTGCAAGGTTTGGACTGCAGAAACAAAGGCTATATTTGCCCTTAATCAAAACACTGTTTTAAAAGATGTTGTTTTCATATCACAAACACATTTCAAACAATCTTGAGTATTTCAAAACCTCCCTTTTCCATCCTACAGAATCAAAATTTCCATCTCTAAGTAGGGGCCTTTAAAAATAATCTGAAAACAGTATACACAATATTTCAAGACAGCAGAGTAGCTATATAGATGAAAATGGCAACATAGACATTTTAGATGTTAATCTTCTTTCTATATGAGGCCTCTGAACACAAAAAGATTGTGCATTTTGCATGGTTTCCTAGCCTCATATTTGTAAGTGGAAAGGCAAATTTTCAGACAGATTTCTTACTCAGCTAACGGGAAAATAAATCATACGGTAAATGCAGCTCTGATGCTGCCTAGATTCTCTTGCTCATACCCATGGTAAGTACCAAACCTCTTGTCCTTGCTTACAAGGTTTGTGTTTATACTCAATGTCATTATTGATGACTGAGATATGTTAGCTGGTTTTAAAATAACTAACTCGGGAAGCTTGATTAAAAAAAAGTACAGAGCTCTGATTTGTTGTGGATACACTGTTACAGTTTACACAGGAATGTGTTATCTTTGCTCACAGTTGGTGAAAAATCTTTTAACTCAACAGAAAGCACGGAATCGCGTGATGTTGTAGTAAGAAGTGTCACAATTTCTACAAAAATTTAAATCATTATGCACAAATGCAGCAGGAACATGTCTTCAGCAGATCTTCCATCAACGCTCTCAGTTGAAATTCACAGGTAAATCCTGTATCCGTCTCTGAAGAACATCTTGCAGGAAAGGTAAGATGGAGAGAGAGCAGGTAAAGACAAAGGTGCAATACATGGCGTGCAGTTTCTCTGTGCACTCTGTGCAGTTTAGAGGAGACAAAGTCTCTGTGCAGCTGCATGCAGAACAGTTTAAAGACAGCAGAAGTTATTCCAGCAATTAGTCTTCTCCATGCCTTACCTACCCCAAGGGTTGGTTATTGCAACCTGTGAAATGACTTTGCTGGGCAGAGGTGAAATTACTTCCAGTGTATCCAGATGAAGCATTTCAGCTTGGAGCAGCAAAGGATTCTTCCTTACCTTGGCTGTTTGATGCAAAAGATAACGGTACCAGGCAGCTGGCTGCATAACAGGGAGCTGTGTTACCAATATATCTTTCCTCAGAGGGAAAGAAGAAAAAAAGACTTCACATCAGACTATTACGGATACTAATACTATTGTCAAAAGCAGAAACACACAGAGATTTTACAAAATACTGTCTAGACATTGGAGCACACTGAGTAAAGAAATAATTTGAGTACAAGCTTAATAAGGCAGGATAAAAAAATCTACAACCTTACAGCTAATGACACTTCGAAAATGAGTCTACTGTGTGTGATTTCACTGATGTCTGAGGGAGCTTGTTCTGTTAATGTTTTTCATACTTTCAGTCAAACAGATTGCTGAGTAATCATGTTTTCTTTATTTTAATGGGTGAGGAAGGTATTATACAGAAGGTGTTTCCATATGTTGCAGTTAATAAAGGCAATCCTTAATAATAAGAGTAGGTTGTCTCTGCTCAGCTATCTGATGAAGAGCCCTCCTGTTGAGAGGAAGAAGCAGATCCTGTGCCTAGAAGATACTCCTAGGGCTGTACAGTTCAGTGGCTACTGGAAAGTTCTGTAAGCAGATGAATCACAGGTCTTCTCCAACTGTGTCCAAATCAGTGACATTCACTAAGGTGTTCAGGGCACTAGGAGCAAGCACTTCATGTCATGAATCTCTCCATCACCCTTTTCTTGCTGGTGAAGGACAGTGGACAAGACCTGGATCCATCACTCCAGAAAACCATCAGCAAGTCCCCTCAAGAGGTCAGGGTGCTTTCATCTCTGAAGAAGCATCTGGGTCTCCGTCTCAAGAGCTCAAAATCCTACACGGAGAATACAGCTAGCTATAGGCTGAGGTCACAGATGCTCTTTCAGACTGAAACCATAAAATGCATGGGGGAAATAATTTTGGGGGCATCACTCAGAGGGTATGACACAACACTTACATTTTTGTCTTTCTAACCCCAAAGCTGAGTGCACATCCACAACTGGATGAAAACCTCACAATTATTACTACACCGTTAGAGCTAAGTAGTAAAGAGGGAGGAAAAAAAGGTTTTGAAGCTCATCTCAGTTTACTATGACGCGTTCAGTGTCTGACCACATCGTAAAAAGCCATACAGAATCCAAACCTATTGAAGGACAACTTGCCTCAGATAATTGACACATTACACAGCAGTGCTACACGCTGGTTTTCTCTGGATTTCAAAGTAGGACAGAGATTGTTCACCTGTAAGTACCTGAGTAGAAAAAAGACCTGCCTCTGTTGCCATTCCCACTTTCTGGGAGACTGACAGTTTCCTACGAGCAGTTTCAAAAGGCACATCATCTCTCCATGGTAAGTATCCACCTGTAGCCTTACATTTATGAACTTCAAAGCATTCTGCAAGACATCTTTTTATCCAGACATATCAAAATGTAGAAATTATTTTGTGGAGAGACATTTCTAATAGGAAATAGTTTATTTCTTCATGTTTTCTGGGAATGGTGTTCTGCTGGTTTTCACTATTCAGAATAGACTTCAAGAAATGCAAAAAATACCCAAAGAAATAAGTGGATGCTTGCAAATATATAGATGATAGGACTAGCTCTTACACATGCAACTAGTCCAGCTGGATGTTCACAGCCACACATAATACTTTCCAGGATTTTAATCAAAGCTAATATGGCCTACATTTTAAAAATTGGCCACTAGTTATGGGCACTTCCTAATTCAATCAAAGTTTCAGAACTGCTAAACAACACCTTGTCCTTGTTTCAGGGTCTGGATGCTCAGCAGTTCAGAAAATCAAACCCAAAGTGACTCAAACCAATACTGAAAAATATCAATGAAGTTTGTAGTTGTTTTTGAAAATGCAACCCCTCAAGGCTAAATCCCATTTTAAAGACACTGCAATAGTTTTGAAAGCTGCATATTTTTGTATTGAGCCACTAGGAGGCATAGACAAATGTGGTGGGTGGACTCTGCATCCATACTCCTTCAGTGTGGTCAGTGCAAACAGTTCCTCCCTCATCAGCTAACACTGATGATTGGGAATAGAGGGAATCCGGGATAGGTCTGCACAGTGAACCAGAAGTAGCCCTTGCAGAGGTGAGGGAAAACAAGGGCTGCTGTTGGATCCTGCCCAGAACACACAACCCAGCCACAATATCTCCATATAGTGTTTCTGTCTCAAAGATGTGTGAAGTACTGTTGTATCTGCATTCACAATTAAACATGATTTTGAAATTATTATGGTGCTGATGCTGTTATATCTTCAGTGCATGATGGTTCCTGGCTCTGTTCGTGCCTGCCTATTGTTCATGAGAGACTTTGTCTTTGCAATGATTGAAGAACAAGGTGCTCTGGAAGCTCTTTTCAGCTGTGATCTGGTGAACTTCTTACGGATTTTTCTGTAAGGAGGGAAGGAGAAAAGGAGGGAAAGAAGAGAGAGACAACAGAAGAGATAAATCTCAGTCTTTAACAGAAGACTGCTCACGAGCCAATAACAAACGTAACAAATACTCTTACCAAAGCAGGAAGGTTAGTTCATTGGAAAACACTTGCAGTCAACAAGAGTGAGCCCTGTCCATCAATTGATGATTCACAGTTGTCTGATAACGACTCAGTGAAAAGTGGGTTGGTGTTAGACAATATTTGGACATTAGTATTTAATTACATGAAATCTTGGGCCAGAATGCTCAAATCCTCACACGTGTTTATTAATGTGGGGAATGAAGAAACACAGAAGAAGGAACCTTGTTAGCACCCAAGTGAATGTGGTACCTCTGAAAAAGTGGTGGAGTGGGAGCAATTATTGTTATTTGCACTGTATCGCTTCTGCAGACAACACATAAACTGGATCTCTGGGCTTTCTAACTAGGGCCATTCAAGTGCAGTAAATTAACTTTCATTTTAGACTTTCAGATGAAAAATCAAACATATTAACTACAAGTGGCCACGTTGTTTGTATTGTAATCTTATACATTCAAGAAGCATAAAGTCTTGCTATGTCTCTCTAGAGAGACTGCTCTGTTTCTCTACCATTATAAATCAATAACCACAATGCTGAGTGTATCCAGGGTAGAGTATCAGAAAACGCAGAAATAGCACACATGAAGTATGCTAAGAACTATCTTCATTGGCAGGGCCCTGAATATTAGATGCTACTGGAAAACTACCTGTTTTCTGAATACACTCAAGTCAAGAAACCCAGCTTTCATTTAGGTAGTTTTATAAATTACAGGGATTTTGAGCTTCTGGAAATGAATAAAGCAAACTGGAGCCTCTAACACTAAATGAGACCAGGTTTTCTAATTCAAGCTTTCTGACTTGAGAGTGTTACCTACAAACTACAGGGTGATGAGGTGCCCACCTGCATCAAGGTTCTGAGATGGCAACTCAAGAAGGGTTTTTCCCTTTCATCTAAATGGGCTGTTACCTCTCAAACTGAAAAATAGCGGCATGTGACATTGAAAATACAGGATCAGTTCCAAATAAATTACACTGAATTCTAAAATAACAATTTGCATATTAAATTCAAACACATATTTAGTTACAGGTTGAGTGTTACTCAGGGATATAAGCTTCCAGTCAAGTAACTGGGCCACAGAAGAGAACATAAAGAAAAAAAAAAGGCACAAAGCAGGAGAATATACTCTGGTAATAGAGGTTAAAGGAAGGCTGAAAAATACACCTGCTTTGGTTAATATATTTTAAAGGTTCAGAGATGTATTCCTTTTAAATACCTGAAGGAAGGATGTCTTCATGGCTTGGAATAACAAATTACAATTTAGCATCATTCAGCAATAAGCACAACAGAAGAAAAGGAAAGAAATCACTAGAAAGTTAAGTTTAGGCTTTTCACACAACCCCACGAAGAAAAAAACCTTATTATTTAAGTACTTACTTTACATGGGCATCTTAAACTAGGCCTAAGAAGATACTAAGCTGATTGACAAGATATCACATACCTGCTAGAACAGTAAGATCATAGAAATGTAACCTGAGATGGGCAGAAACGTGTATTTTTAAAATAATGAGACAACTGGGTTTTAGAAATTCATGTGAATAGACAATAGTTATTATCCATACTGATTATAAATAGGGATGATTTCAGCAAAAGCTTACAGAACTGGATCCCTTTTGATATATTTGTTTGGAAAACTTCATATTTATTTACAGAACAAATGTGGCTATTAATCATTTGAGAAGCCCATGGTTTACAAAAATATCTGATAATTGTCTGCCCTTCTGAATTTTTAATAAGGCAACTTTATAAACTGCCAAGAAGTTCCTACTTATGAAAGCAATTTGCAGCAGATACAAAATGTAAGGACACTAAAGTATTTGAGATTACAATTTGTGATTATTTTGTAAGGACAGTACAGTAAAATAAAACATATAGTCATTCTCATTAAATACTGGTTCAAAACCAGCACGGAGAAAGGCAGAATAAGAAAGTCATCACATCATTACATCAAGTACACCACAAACAGAGTCAACTCCTCACTAAATATAAATGGAAGTAGCTCTACGTAGACTTTCAGAACAACTACTCTGGTGTGCACTCTGCAAAGACAATCCAGCACTTTTATTTAAACAGGATTGTGAAAATGCTTCCAGGAATTAGCTGTCTGGGATACAGTCTTTCAGAAATAAAATTGGATGAATGGAAATCTCCACTGACTTCATTAAATGTTATAGTTAAACAACCATTTCGCTAAAAGCCAAAAAACTGTTCTTTTTACTGCAAAAAAAAAAATGAAGATGGAGGCAATGGACTCTTTACACTGCAAATTTAGCATCTAAATACAGTAAAGATTTTTGAGAGGCACTCATCAGGTTTTATAATTTTTCAGAGTTTTTTTAACACTTAAACATGCAGGTTGTAATAGTAGCTGATGAAAGGCAGGAAATTCAAAGATAAAGTTGTTGTCAACCTTTCACTCAGAGCACTTCTCCCTCCTGCAAGGATACACTGAACTAAAGGCAGAGTCACCTTTAATGTTCAATTTCCTGCCCCTTTTTCACTCAATACCAGCCATATGTTTTCATTACATAAAGCTTTTATTTGGTGATGGCAAGTAAATTGCTTTAATATCAGTATCGTGGGTAACATCCTTTGCAGTTGTTATGAAAGAGTAATTGCCATTTCCCCTGCCTTTTTTTTCTTTTGACTTTTGTACTAGTGTTTGAAGCATGATGCACTACAGACTTGAAATGCAAATTTGAAAGTATTTTAAAGCCTCTGCATTGTACTTCGAGCCCTCCCGAGACCAAAGGTCTGAGAATGAAATAAACTCTTAAAAGGTGATCAATATATAAAGCCACTGTGCTCATTTTTATGTCAAATGTGATGTACTGCTGCTAATGTAGGAATAAGAAACATTCTTTATGTCTGCATGATACTTCAATTAGTAACTGCAGAGAAAGGTATGTAAGACCCTTGGCACCTCCTTAGGGAAATATGGAAATGTACCTAAGTCTTAATAAAGGTTTTGATGAAGACCTATCGTCTCTTTGCAAGTTTCATACACAGACTGAAACCTACTGGGTAGAAGTAATAGGTTGTATAGAGCATTTATGCCATGCTTAAATTTAATCAGGTGAATCATTTCAACTAATCAACCCTTTCTCAGGATCCAAGTGCATTCCATGTAACTAACCATCTGGTGAAGTTAAATACAATCCCATATAATCTGTTATGTCCAGATTTCTCAGGAAAAGGATAGCTGGTAACAAAATTTCACATTTGTAAAAGCTGACACAAAGTTCCCTTCTCTAATTATGCCCCACACTAAAACCATATCAATTTTTAAACCTGAATAGAATAAAGACAGGTGACCTCCAATTAATGTTAGTCAAGGATATGTTTTTTAAGCCTTTTGTAGTAGGAGATAAAGGCATTACTTGTGTTTGCTTTGTTGATATCAAGCATATCTTTTTAACACTATATACAAACTGTTGTGCATCTGTCTTGCCTCCTCTGCATTAGACTCACAGTTGTGATGACTAGACCAACTTTGGTATTATCAGCTATACCAACAGTACTTAAGAAGTAATACAATAAATACAATTTATGGCAGAAGTTTTTACTGTGAGAGACATGAATTGCATGTATAGGCTCACTGACATTTTAGCAGGTGACAAACCTTGTTTTGAAAGAAACAAACATTTTCCTATGAAGAGGAATTGTCCCCAACACATATGCACTTTTGCGATGTCCATAACTCTTCTTAAATACCAACATCCAGAAGAGCTTTTGATTCTCCGTTTCCACTAAAAATACATTAATGACCTAACACAAACCTGGACATAGTATTATTTTTCACACTCTCTTTAAATTAGTTTGATATTTTTGCCTGAGTCTTTCCTAGACTGATGCTGTTTGAGCAACATTTTTCTATATAAGAACTAGGGCTGTAGAAATGTATTGTTACCTAATTGTTGCTGGTAGTACAAGGAAAATGCACAGGTCGGCAGCAGGAGTAAGAAAACCGATTCCCTGGACAATCATAGTTGAAATTCCACCTAATCTCTCAATTGGGGTAAAGTATTCTGCTATGACTTGCCAACCGTAAACAGCAACTTAAATGTGCTGGATGCATGAAATACTGCCAATGCTGGAAGGCAAAATTTTGTGTTCTGGCACAAATTTTATGTGAAACTTGCAATCAGTCTAACACCATTGAGCTGTTCAGAGAGAAAAACTAAACTAAGAAAAAAAAAAAAAGAAAAAAGGGGAAGTTGCTGCTGCTCCGAGGCAATGTAAATTTTGTGCAATGTAAATTTTCAGTGCAAGCTCAAGGCCAGTAGGCAAAAACAACTATCTAAAAAATAACCATCATTCCTCAGGGGTTTTAGGTGAAATTATTTCTCATTTCTCTCAGGGCTTCTTGTATCCAGAGGTACATTATAACTATTCAGTGAATTAAATTACAGGAGGGGACACTATCTTAGGAAGCTGATAGGCTTTTTATTAATTTCCACAGACTTTTAAAGAGAAGTGAAAGGTCCAAATGTGTCCAATGCTGTCTGCTCAAAGAGAATTTAACAGGGATAAAGCTGTAGGCGCAGATCCTTAGAAGCCTGACAGGTTACAAAGACTGACTCACAGCACTCCCTACATTTCTACCTGTGTGGAAATTAGAAGTATTTTAATTAACTATTTGGCTAGCTGGTTTAGACTTTTTTTTTCCTCAGCACTTTCAGGGTAAAGCTTTCCCATATTTCATTAAAATTTTATCTAACCCCAAAATGACAGAAACCAGGAAAAAATACATTTGGAAGGCAGAAGTGGATTGATATTAACACACCTTTTAAAAATAAGGTCCTTGGGAAATGTTAATTCACAAAAACAAATTCAAAGTTTTAATCAACATGCGGCTACCAGAAAGCTGTTGCCATGAGCCACGTAGTTGCATTATAAAACTCATACAGATGGCAGATAGAGTGATACGACCTTTATAAGATTAAAGAGGTGCTGCTGTAGACGTGCCAACATCATCTAAAAGTTTATCTTATTTTTCTCCTGCTAGCAAGGAAATTTTTTCCTTTGTAGGTGTTTATCTTCAAATTTGTTTTCAGTATTTATGGAGCAAGACTGTTCTCTATGAACAATAATTTTTAGACACACCAGTTACAAATCACAGTGTCAGGTCTTCCTAAGCAGCTTAATATAGAATTTTTTCAAGTATCGCACCACTTTGAGGTTTTCTCTGATGTTTTGTGTTTCAGAGCAACAGATTATAGCTACTATGTATATATAGAAAGCCATAAATAATGGGGCTTAAGCATTTTCTTTATTGGGAGGAAAAATTCAGGTCAAATGTTTAAAGCACAGAGTTCTCTGACTGTGTCATGCCTGGCCCATTGTATGGCACAAGCCACCTCTCTGTCTCTTTCAACCTACTGCTGATTTAAAATCTACTCAGATCAAAATCTCCTCAGAGCAGAAGCCATCTCTTTGTGTGCATTTTTAGAGTGCCTGGAACAACAGGAACCTTATCCACTATAGAAATGATTTCTATCCAGTTTTACTGCAAACAACTGTCATGGCTTTTGGAATAATCACCTCATTCGATAGATTTTTACATGCTTCCATTTCCCCTGAAAATAGTACATTTCATTAATAGTTTAAAGTGCTTTAGGATGCTAGGAGGGAAGTATTAAAGAAAAGTCTTATTCTCAGCATCACTATTCATTTTTCAGTTGAATGCTGGAATCAAGGAAAACTTCTAACCCCTAAGAAATATTATAAAGAGATGCTGTCACACACCAGTCATCACATGAAGACTAAATCTAAATCTTAACCATCAGCAAAATTTTCCTCACAGTTCACCTCTGAGCTCAGTACTTTCCACCAAGAGACTAAGGTTACCTACTGTTGAGACACCAGTTTCGGTACAGGACTGACTTATCAGAGAAGCCAGAAGCATGGAGGCCATACCAGATCATTTGTGGTAGGAACAGCTAAAAAAAACCAAACCCTTGATCTAGTTGGTAAATGATGGACACCACAGAGCTCAGCATGGACTTGCCTTTGTGTGTTGGGTGGAGCTTTGTGAGCTCAGCAGGGACAGTACCTCACATCACTCACCACGTAGCAGTGGTGATGGCAGAGCCATGCATAGAGCCATATTCCTCAGACAGTCCTTCCCTCGAGGAAGGGAGGAAAACTTGTATTTGGATTTACGGCATTTCATCACAGTGTCCAACTTTGTAGAGTGGAGTAGAACCACCAAGTCCAAGCAAAGGTAGCTCGACAGAATGGGTAAAAAAGTAAATTATTCACACTCCTTAAAACCAAACAATGGCTCAGGCTTCAACAGACTTGTAACCTGAGCTACAAGACAGCTGCTCTGCACCTTATCTGAAATTCATTAGCCTTTCCTTAGTTACCTTACACTGCAAAGGCTGCAAGGCAGGAAGTGTGCTCTACTCAATAAAGAGTTGCCTAATCTCTGTTCCCTGTTGAACGAACACACAAGATCACTGAAGAATTGTCAATACACAGGCACTCTGGGGTCCAAGGATCCAGAAAGCCTTCTACAGCTCACAGGCACAAACATCAGCAGATCTCAAAGCAACTCCTTTATTCTTCCTAACCACATCAGCAGGGTGTGGATGAATTCCTACAATACATAAGTTTATACTCTACCAATAGGAATTTTCAAAACCATCTATTTATTCTGTAGAAGGATGGCCATTCTGTATATTGATTAAATATCACCTGCTATGAGATGAAAAAATTACCCACATGGCAGCATATAATTTTTCCTGAGACAGGTAAGAAATTAGAGAGAAGGCTCATCAGAGCTGGCTATGCAGAGTGGAATGCAATGCTGCTTTCAACTACTCCCCAAATACCTTGCATATTAATTCACAATTTCAGCCTTATCCCAGACTCTAAGATGACAAAAAACATTCAGAACATATCTTCTGTTTCTGGCTTGGGCTACAAGCATTTAGTGCCATTTCCCTGGCAACATTAAATACTGGATTGAAAATTTTCAAAAATACTGTGTTACTAAATAGGCTTATTTAAGTCCAAGATAAGAGAAAGCTTTCTATAATATGGTCCAGAGGGGGAAAAAGAGATACTTTACTTTTGCATTTTTATTAGTATTTTTCTTTCTATTTTTCCTTACCTTTTTGATTACTTCAGGGTAGGTTTCATCTGAGGTTTTTGGCCTGAACACTGTATTTACAGCATTACAGCTTATAATATTATCTAAGGCTAATAAAGACTAACATTATGCTTTCTTTTTATCAATTATGCATTTACTTTTCCTGGAATAACATATGTACAAATAGAGTATATTTGGAGGAGCTTCTTGGCATCCTGGTTACTTGCTCTTAAGCAAGAGCCGAAAAATAAAAATTATTCAGTTTTACCAGAACCAGTTGGAGAGCAAAAGTTCCCTCACAAGACCATCTCCTGGGGCCCTGCTCCACACCATCAACCTCTTGCATAATCAGTACTTCTCTGTGCATAGAAGCTCCAACACAGGATACCCATTGGAAATTTGTACTGTGGCATTGACAGAGGAAAGCTTTGCCACAGAACAATTTGATGTTAACTTCTAAGGTCATTTTCATGTCAAAGACTGGATTTTTTTTTTTTTTTTAATATTCATGTTACTGAAGGTCTATTTGAGTTCATTTTCTGGCACTCATCCTGCTCTGCACTGTTATGGTCAGCACTTTTCATGTCAGTATCTCACACTGCCTGCTGGACTGCTTAATTAAAAACTGCACAGCATCCTAAAGAGTAGGTATGCACCAATATTATTCAAGCTAAATGACAAAAAGGTGGAGCAACCCAGAGGTTAAATTACTTGTCTGGTGTCTCACAGTAAGCAATAGAGGAATTTTAAAGTTTGGATCTGTGCTTTCTCCACTAGAATAACACTTCTATTGTATTTTGTCAGGTATCTGTTTTAGCTTCTATCCATAGCATAACTTATGAAAACAGCCAGTCAGGTCTCCTTAGATGTTTGACAAGAGCAGTTAGCTGTCTTTGTGATTGATTTTCACAGTCACAGTCATTATGTTCTCTTCGGTATTTCATATTTAAAATGCCCATGTAGTTACTTATGCAAACTTTTTCACAAAAAGAGACCAACTGATACTTGTTTTTCCACACTTACACTCATGCCAGAGGGTCATGAGTTTAAAAAAAAAAAAAAAAGAAAGAAAAAAAACCACACCAAACAAACTATCAGGGAAAATGTTAAGAATAAATGATTGAATACATACACTGAAATATGGACTAGCTCAGAATTAAATCCTCTATCTGTAATTTGAAATGAAGACTCCAATAGGGGACAATTTATAAATTAAATTTAGTGGGCAGTTCTGCGTGAATTTTAAGACTGTGAGGATCACTGACACAGTATTTTTTAACATATTCACCATAGTACATATGTCACCATTTTATCATCTTTTCTGCTATTTAACTTTATCAACCATGTGTTCACCACAGGACTCACCTAGTTTCTCTGTCTCTATGCACATTATCGGTGTATATTTCTCTGCCTTTCAGTGAAGTAACTCTTAACCTTGTGTCCAGCTTCTACTAGTATTGCTCATATAGCACAGAAATTGTAAAGAGCAAAAAATATCCCTGAGGACTGATATTGTGGATTTTGAGGATTACAATCTCAATAGCTAAGATTTAATATGATTGATAAACCTCTGTGGTTACAGGCATAGAAATGGTGAGAACAAACTGATTTTAGCCCTAAACTAGTGTTACTCTAGCCTCGCTATAGGTAACAAATGTATAATTAATCTTGGCTTTATATTTTCTTTGATACTTAAAGATGCAGATGGCTACATTGGTCAGACAAGTTCGCATTTTTATTGTTATTTTGTATGTTTCCCAAGGCTTTGAAAGAGAAATTGGCTTCCCATACAAAGATGATTCTTTATAGAAAAATTTCTTCTTGTTCAACACCAAATTGGTTTTAACTCCCGCAATAGAAGACAGTCAAATATTACAAGATGACACATTCCCATGGGGATGTGGATTTAGGGAAAAGCTAAGCAGCAAGCTAACAAAAAGCTAAGCCCTAAGACTTTCAGTTAAAACATCCGGTAAAGAGGATTGGGTTCAGCTACATAAAATCCTTTGTGCAAACACAAAAGACAGCTTCTGGAGGAAAACCTTTCAAAATGGCCAACCATACCACAGGAAACTCAAAAACAAAAACCAAAAAAAAAAAAAAAAAAAAAAAAAAAAAAAACCACCAAAAAAACAAACAGGTTAAAAAAATTGCATGGCATCCCAATTTAACATCTGATTTATAAGATGTATTACAGACTATGTGATGTACTCAAGCTGATGGACGTTGCTCAGTGGGAGTCAGTAATGGATTTAAGAGCTTTGCTGAATTGGGTCTGGAAGGTCTAACAAAGGTTTATGGAAAAGTCAAGTGCTTATACAGGAGCCTCTCCGCCAACATCTGTGGTTCAGACAATTCTTAATGCACTTATTATCAACCCTGTATTTCATTTGGGTTTTTTTCCCTCACAAGTTTCCCAAGACAATAAAATTTGGCTCATTTCAGAAACTATATTTCCCTTCCCAAATATAAAATTTTCTGGCAGTTACCATCTGAATGTGAAAGGACTTTTGTCAAAGGCAGTGGAGAAGATTGCAAGTGCTTGAGTAACACCTCTAAATGTGCCATTGCTTTTTAGCTGAGTCATGTGAATTAACTACATTCAAGCTCCTACCTCACATGCAATTGCAAAGTATACTTTGGTATCTAAGCCACCCTAGAGAGGCAGCATATTTGAATTTCTGCTCACAACAGGGTAGCATCAGACAAGATCGTTTTACAAGAGCCAACAGTGTGACTTTTCAGGCAGAAGTAACTAGGTCATTTACAACCATCTGTTCCCAGCCTCAGCCTCCCTGCAGTCATCACCGAAGCTGTGCGCTAATTAATTTTCACCTGCTAATCAGCAGAGACAGCTCTGAAACTAACAAATCATCCGGTTTTAGTCAACAGATTCTGGACTACTGTGGGTGGCATTTCAGTGAGACTTTATTACCAGTAAAAATAAAGAGTTTTCTCTGAAAGAAGATCCCCTGTAAGGCTTCTGACCTGCTCCGTGTACAACAGCCCTGTGAAAGAGTGAAGAACACTGCGTCTGATTCTTCAGGTAAAGAACTAAAAGTACACTGGTAATTGCCTTCAGATCTTCAAAGTATTGAGGCAGCTTCTTAATTTTGATATGAGGAGTTAGGTATACAAATGTTTGGATTTACAGACTTAAAAAACCCGCTTGAGGTCTCCTGGGAAGTCTGTGAGGGAGCAGGAAATGGAATCATGTTTTCCCAAGTCATAGGCAGGCACTTCAACCATGGCAAAATCCTTCCTCTACCTTGTAGTTTTAAATATGACAAGTAGCTTACTACGATGTAACTGAAACTCCATTTTAAACTGTGAGAGGATTAATACATAGCTCCAAAACAGAATGATTGTATTTTATTTGTTCTGAAGACAGATAAAGCAAAACTCATAACAGTATATGCTCTTCAAACCTACCAGTTCCGTCTAATGGCACATCTTATTATGAGCTCTGAGATTTTTTTTTTTATATACATGTTTTCCCTGTAAATAGCTATGATTCCTTAAGTTAAAAAAATATTCACATTCTTCAAATGAGTTGATTTTAGTTCCATGGAATGATCCTGCTTTTAAAAACAAACATTTTCATTATCACAATAGCGTTACTTTGATTTAGTAGGTACTATAAAAGGCCCAAGAGGAAAAACTCATGTAGGTAAATATTGAAAGAAAATGTCTGCAATACCCATGAAAACTGCTCAATGAGAAATGGCAAGAGATTATGATCTAGAGTCTACCCTGCCGCTTGCGATTCTGTATCACAGTACCTCAGCTAGGGCTCAGAAAAGTATGATTTATAAGTTGTGAACAGTGTGCAGCATTCATGAATAGTTCACACTAAATAAGGTCAAAATAACAGTTCCCAGAAACTATTATTCTCTCCCATGAGTATATAACAACTTTGAACAGGAGCTAGCCAACTAGGACATCTCCTGAATGGTAGCAAGGACGGTTCCTCTCCAAATTCCCCATACGCAGTATTGTCACAGTGACTGGAGATAGTTGTCAGTTCACTTGTGCTCAGCTGTGGCCAATCAATAAGATATTTGCAATCCTATCATCCTATCAGCAGAAATTAGACAAAATTCTAAAGGATATGTTCTGTAATCCCTGCTTTTCAAGATGTATGACAACTATATAACACAAGAGAAGTAAAGGAACCAGAAAATTAAATCCCTGGAGGCTGATTTTTTTTTTTTTTTTTTTTGTTAGAGAGCTGGTGCATCACATTCTCAAGCTCGCAGCTGATGCTCCAAGAGTGCAGCCAGGCATCTTCTTGCAGGCAGTCACAGGACTGGAGTCTAATGGCCACAATGCCATGCAGGTAAGAAACAAAAATGCACTATGCCCTGGATCCAAATATGGTGTAGTTAAAAACCAGAATCCCAATTCAAATCAAAGCGCCTCATCTTTATGAAAAGCAGAGGTCAGCCCTGTGTGTATATTAAAAATACTTTTTTTGATGCACAATTTTTTTTGCACATCTGGAGACAACTGGAAAAGAACGAGTAAACGTACCCATGGACATTTCTGTGATAGAAATTGCACATGTGAAGAGGAAGAAGGAGAAGAGCAGTTAGCACTGGAACTCTGACTTGGATATAGACCTGCACTCCTGCACAGTGTATCAGACCCCCAGGCACTGAAGACTTACTCCTCCAGTTTTCCCTTTTCTCCAAGCAATGTGCTACAAGTGGTAACTCAAACACTGTGCATGACCTTATTTAAAACACACATGAGAGGGAGAAGGGGCAGATCATTCATCATTCACAACTCTTAATTTTGCCTTGGGTTCACTGAAGTTGTTTTCAGTTTGCTTTTAAAGGTACAGGTTAGGGTCTACACTGATAAAGCTACACTGCAGAGAGTGATGGCAGTATGAGCAGGAGCATGGAGGGCTGTGAGCACTAGCATGGCTGTCCCCCACTTCTGTAAGAGAACCAGACCACTGACAGCATGGCAAGACAACATTTTGCAGAAGCTGGTCATCAGCCTCACATTCTCTTCTTTCTGAACATGCAACTTTGGTTTTTAAGCTTCTTTGTGTGTGCTATGAGACATGCATAAATAAAAATGAGTGGTATCAGGTAATTATCACAGCAATTGTGATATCCTTATGTAGTATCTCAACAAATCAAGGGAAGCTTTTCCTTTTGGAGACAGAACATGAAGTGAGGAATATGAAAATTGCCTATGTAATGCTGCCACAGGGATGCCTCTCAAATCATTTTATCAACAAGAAAGAAAGCCATGTCTGCTGGTAACAGCTAAAGATCATGTTCTAATTTTAGCAGTTGCAGTTAACTCATTCCCAATGGAGTTGCACTTACCGTGAGAAGATTTCTAACTGCTTCAGCACTGAAAGGAAACAAGCATCGAGTCATTCAACTGCAGATCTATATGCAAATATGCTTTTTGGCCCATGAAGGGAAAGCATATAGAATCTGCTGCTGTAATGCATTCAGCCAAACATTTCCACACATTTCTTATAATGCAAATGCTGAAAAAAAAAAATAATTCGTTTACCAACCAGTGTTTCAGCTGTCCCTACACAAGTATGATCATTAGCATGCACATGCGCTCTGTTACGGACAGAGCATGCATATAGGGACTGTATGCACACTGCATGCCTAGAATTGGTAGGAAAAGTTTTAATCAATAGATACATTCACCTTGACAGCCAACAGTTCAACAGTTATATTAATAATTTTACTCATAGATTATGGTTATGTCTTATATAATGCAAGCGATATTAAGCCGATATATTACATTTTCATTAAACTTATGAAGACCATAATATGAACTGTTCATTTTTTTTCAATTATTATTTAGCTCCCAGAACAGTGATTCTGCATAAAGAATTTAACTCCACAGAATATGGTAATTTCCTGCATTAACCTCTAGCCAGGCCTACAATAGAATCCACATCACAGCTAGTCACCCATTTAGTAGAATGTCCTGAATAAAATTCTTTTATAGTTATGAGACTTTTGGTTAATCCTAAAGCATGCATTTAGTGCTAGGACAATCCTAGCAACTAATGTTTAAGTATACTAAAATGAAATAAGGAGATTGTCTTGGTGAGCAGTGATAAACATGAGGCTCTTTAAAGACGGATTTTTCAATTAATTTTGTAAACAGATTTATACTTTGGATTAAGATCTTGAGCAAGTTATTTCATGAAATGAGAATTCCTTTTTCATTCAAAAATAGTACAAATAAAGAAAAAAACACAAAAATGTTACATCCAGCAAAGATCAACATAAAATTATGATGTAATGTCAAAAGGTAAGAGTTCTAGAGCTGCCACCTTAGTTTTCTGCCTAGATTAATCCCTGCTGTGAGCCTGTGACTGAACAGAGGCGTGGAAATCCCATGTGAGCTGGATGCACAAAGTCATCAGGAAGGTTTTTGAATGGAGAGTGCAGCTTGACACTAGAGATGAAATAGGAAAACTGGGGACCTCTATATTTATTGGCAAAATTCACTGAGCATGGTGATGGGTATTCAGGAAGGAGATCAGCACATACATATAGAAAAATTCATAAGGATGATTCCTTCATGCCACTAATACGTAGGCAGATGGAAAAACTCTGTCTATTCCCCAGACTAGCCCTGGACTGTAATAACAGGGGCTAGGCACTGTGCTAATGTGCACAGTGCCTGGCTTTGCAGAGGCAACGGGGCTGAGAAAGAGGGAAATACAAATGAGAATTATGCTGCCATTTTTTCCCAGATGTGCAGATATTGAAAAACAACAGGGGAGGAAACTGCATTCAAACAGTTAAAACTTTAAAAAAAAAAAAAAGCTGAAATGTATGAGGATGCACATTACAACTTATATAAAATACATTCCTGTTCTACTCTGAAGGCCAGATTAGCACCTAAAAATATGTTGAACTTCAGATGTAAACTCCACTCTTTGTATTTCAATGATACATATGTTCATACTAAATTTTAAGTTTACCTGCAGGCACTGTTGAACTGTGGCCTAAGTGCAGAGTGAAGGGCACTGCCCTAAAATTGTAGGGTAATTCCAAGGGTTATCTTGGAAAGTTTACATAAGTATTTTCACTGCTCTGAATATTTAGCTCCCTACTCATCCCATTGCTACAAATATCTTGAATCTGTGAGCAATTAGATACACAAGAGTTAACTTTATAGAAATAAGACTGCTGCTTAAATTCAGAGAGGAAAAGGATGATAATTTCTTTAAAAATATCTTCTAAAATGGATCTTTAGTCATAAATACATATATTTATCTAATCTATTGATGAATAATAATGTTTAGAATGATCGTGTGCATCTTTGGTTTGATTAACTTGAAATAGACTGGTACCTCATTTAGTTTAGGAGCAATAATATTATTCTTTTTTTCCTCAGATAATATCAACAGTCTGTTGCAAACTAAAAATTATTTTCCCTTTTGCAGGCTTCAATTATAATAAAAAATATTTTTTCCTCTTGCTATAATTAGCACGTGTCTCTCTTATATGTATTTTTAATGAACAAATTCACATGATAAAACAGACTGGGCACGAAACAAGTGTCCTAAAGAATGAGTTGTTACCTTACATGGAGTGATTATGTCTGAGCTGAGTGTTCAGAACCTAATGGCTGCAACCTGGCAACAGATTTTTATTTTTTACTTTTTTTTCTTTCTATGTCAGGACTGGGTAAATTGTGTGCTGCTTTTTCAAACATCTCCTTCTAGATATCTCTTCCCATTGCAATTATATTGCATTCAACCCATCATGGAGGTGCTGAGCTAAGTGATCTATTAGAGGTTGGCTGTCATAGACTAGTGTATTCCTCCACCTTCCTCCAAAGAGCAGAGCATTCAATTGTCATCTTGGACATTAGTACATTCCTAGCAGCTGAACCAGGCAGTGCTTTCCACTTGGAGCTTTAAAGGCTGGATACAATCGTGAGCCCAGACAAGAACAAGCTTCATTGCCTCTTTTAAATAATCTTGGAGTAAAGGTGAAAGGAACCAAAGGAAAAAATTAGAAAGAAGAAAACACACCTGAGATAGGGAAGGAATCAAGGGGGACGGGATGGGGACAGGAAAAGAAAAAAAAAAAAAAAAGGAAAAGCCCTGTGAGAGAGAAGGAACAGAAACTGAATTCCAAAGGATAAGAAGTTGTTGTCTCCCATTAGTTATAGCATTGAAGATTTATGTGAGAGAGGCACTAACACTTGGTGTGTTGTTTTCACAGCAGGAAGGTGGCATCATATGTACTGGCATCAAACTATGAGGTCAGCTCCTATCGGACCAGAAGCAGCTGTACTGGCAGGGCTCAACCCATGCCAGTCCCTGAGCATTCCCTGCTGTGTTGCAACAGCACCTGTCAGAGTGATGCAGCAGCACAAGTTCAGGAACCTCCTTGTTTGAGGAGTATCAGTGAGATTTAACTGTCCTATGTTCCCCATACCAGGAGATTTCAAATGTTACTCTTTAAGCTTTTCATTATTTGGAGAAGAGCCACAGATGCAGAACCCCGAGGACTAAGTCCCTTGTTTACACAGTGCTAGTTCTGCCTTGCTCCCTGGCCTAGATATGGTATCTACAGCCAGGGAGGGGGATTTCCTGGGATGAGAACAAGCAGAGCTATCATGGTTGAGGGATTTGCAAAGGCAGGCCTCATCTCACCATACCTTGACCACCTTGAATTTAAATATCTAGTCTAGGTAAGTTGTTTGGGCTGCCTCCAAGATCACTGGGGAGTCGCTGTCAGCGTAAGACTCATCTCACCCTTTCACAGGTACTTCTCTATAATAACTGGGAAAAAATTAAATTGAAAATTCTAAAACTTGAAAAGGTTGCCAGTCTCAGGATATAATCACTAGGGATTAGTCTGATACTACTAAGCTCTTTGCATCAAACAACTCTCATAATAGTGAATGCCATCAATCTGGGCTGGAATCAGAAGCCTAAGAGTTCATCAGCCTCCTACCACTCTCTGAATTGTTGCATTCCTCATACTAGAGCAAAATGAAGTGACATATTTAATTGATCTTGAAATAACGATCAAATTGTCATGTGCTAGTATGTTAACTTTCCTAGATGAATCTATCATTAATGGGATTAAATGTGTATGTTTTCCTTCGTTAGCTCTATATCTGCATATGTTCTTTCTCTTCCCTCTTTTATTATTTACATTTTTCTTCAACTATCAGCTTTTCTAGGCTTGTGAAATAATCACAAAAGTGAGAAGCAGTCTGATGTTACTCACTACAATAATCCCCTTGCTTAAGCAAGATATTAAAGGTTTTTAAATAACAGGCCCAGCAAGCACAGTTTACAAAAACAGACTATAACTTCTTATCTTAGTCTGAATTAAATTAGGGAATAGCCAGATCTTAAAAGGGAAAGAAAAATAAAGAGGAACCTCCAGAAAACTAGTGATTCTTCTGTGATATCAAGCTCTACCGGGAAAAGCAAAAGCTCATTAAATTTTACCAATTAATCTGTAAATGAAAAGCTGAAGAAGATTATCATCATAGTTGTTTTTAAAGGAAATCAATTTCTAGTCTGGAAAAGATGCTATTGGCTGTATATTTCTCCACTGTGTGCTATTTTTCAAGTTCTGAAAATTTTAGAGTATAACCTACACTGCGGATGCATTTATATTTTATTGAACAATCGGAAGTGTCTTAAACCTCACTGTATATGAATGACAATTAATGATAATTAAAAGGTTCTAATCTTTGCCACAGAGAAGTAGCTCTAAGTCTTATTAACGAAATACTGATAATATTAGTAAATAGAAGATGCTAAGTTTGGCATAAGCTTTGACATAACACTGCTCTTTGCTGTAACACAACCTCAAAGAATAATGTCAAAAACTGTTATTCAAATAGTGGATCAGTAACACATATGCTGTGAAGCCTCATTCCCTGCTAAGATTTCATTTTTCTTACCTGGTCTCTTCTGTAGCTATAAAGAAACCATCTTCTGAAGCATCAAGCCAATTTTGCCTCTGTCTCTTGATCACTGGAATGGTACTTGTCTTAATGGCACTTGCACTGGCTTGCAAGGCCTTACCATTGGTCATATGGATATGGGGAGCAGCATGCTGAAATCATAATAAAAGGGAAAGGTATTTGCTTGAGAATAAGCATAATTCTATTAAATAATTCAGCAGTAAAGGGCAGCCTACACACATCTCAAAAACAACCTCATCTTCCCCAGCCAGTACCTTAGGGTCAGATAACAAATAACAAACATCAATGTACTTTATCCACAGGTTTTAAAGGTCTTTATAAAGTAAATTAACTAACTCCAATGCCATTTTATACAAAGAGATATTGAATCAATTATATGAATCAATACTATGAACTGAGCAGTTCAGAAACAGAAACCCGTTGATTTTAGGAGAGAATTAATATTTTCAGAGTAAAAAACTAGCATCCCAAGCAATGAGATACGAGACTTACTTTGTCATCCAAGTATGGCATTGAACTAATTTTAAAAAATCCATACTTCTCACTTCACAGATCCTTACTCTGCCTTTCTTTTTAAATAAAAGTCACTAAATAAGACAAGTGCTTTGGACCTGCTGCTAATCTAAACAGAAGCAGAAAATTAGAGGTTTATACCACCATGCCACTGCCATGGTTTTTAGGTTTAATCACCAGTTGCTACCTAATAGAGCTACTGCAATACATCTGCATTCATTTTATTACAGATTACAATAAAAATGCATTAATTTTCTCTTAAACCTTTACCTGGAGTAATTATGCAACAAGAGCAAGTACTCAGATCTAACAAGAGAATCTGCTTTATGATACATGAGGAGAGCTAATGTTTTGGATGAATATACCACGAATACAGCATGACAAATATATTAATCTTGGAAATCTGAATCGTGTTTACCACATAATTGACTACCAACAGGAATAACTAACTTTGATTAAAACATATATGATAGAAGACATTATACAAGGTGAAAATTTGTGTACTTTATCTTGCTTATATTCAACATCATGTTCTCTTAGGAAGAAGTACTATTTTCTTGGTGAATTACTACCAGTATTCCACATCACTAATAGCATTTTTGCAATATTCCTACAATTCACACAGTGCTACACATTCATGGGAGTACCCTCTAACTAGGAAACCACTAGCACAGCCACTGAGTAAGGAAGGGACTGGTTGCACCCACAAAGACCACCAGAACAGAACACAAAACTGATCCCTGAAATCATGTCATAAAAACATAACAGCCAAAAAAAGAAAAACAAGGGTCTTATTTCTTCTGAACAATTCTTACACTCATATGCAATGCATTATATTCACATTATGACACAAATTTCACCGCACTGCGATCCACATCATTTGCTCCCTTCAGTAGGAGAAATTTCATGTATTCAACAAAAAATTCCAGTGCTCATTATGCTACCACAAGTTCATTATGTACTGCAAGTTCATTATGCTACAGCAAGAGCCATTCCTTTGTGATTCCTTTAATCTGATGCAATAAAACCAAACAAGAAGAGGAGAAACAAGACATTGAATTTGAGTGAGTCACATATAAATCTTTCTTAGAGCTAAGCTATTTTCCTTCACCTTAGAAACAAACAAGGGTTATGGTGAATTTAGTTGTTTTTGCACATAGGGTTATAAATCTATCTTTGTAGTCCCTATAAATATTTACCTATTTTATTCTGTTTTTTTTCATTCGGGGTCTAAAATGCAGTTTGGTTTTCACATTTTTTTTGCATTGATTTTGGTGGGAATGAAGAACTAAAGAGCATGCTACTAGAAGTAATTCCGCTGTTATTTAGAATAAATTCAGGATAAAATACATAGGTGGGATGAAATTGGAAATTCACGTTGATCTCTTAGTGTACAAAGTGGGTAGTGCTCAAAAAAAGAGTAAGAATTCATGCATGGAAAATGCTGCCAGACATAAGATTTCCCACTAAATACTTATATCTGACAATTGCTAATGACATATATTACAGAGGAACATTCAAGGGCTCAAATGGTATTTTTGTTTGTTGTGCTTCCCCAGTCAGAAATGGGTTTAAGTTATCAATGGGTTTAAGTTCATATCTTTTCTCAGGCTCCTTCCTAATATGCCACTGAATGTTTTCTTCACTAAAGACAAGACATGCAGTCAAAAAACATTCAGGAAATGTACAAGGTATAAAAACTGTATTTCCTATGGCATAAACTCTGAAGAACAGTGAAGCCTGATGGAAAAAGGATATGGTTTTTCATAATACTTTTTGCCCCGGCAGAGACAAATATTGTTACTAGTTCTGAACTTCTGGTTTTTCTGCTTTTATTAGCTCCTAACACTCATTCCAGGTAAGGGACAGCATTAGAGAAAATTATGCAAGAGTTACAATATAATCTCATTTCTGTTGCAGTAAATTGGTTAAAATTTTCTCTTTTATTTCCTTTCTCCCCTGGCCCTTTCAAGCTTTGAAAAAATTAATTACATTTCATGTAAGGATAAAAGAAAATAAGATTGTTGTTCTCCAGTTGGTGTAGGGAGCACATAATCTTTAATTTCAAGTTAATCAAAACAATTGAAGTTCTTGACCAGGTAATCAGTTAATTAGTTCCTCTCAAAAAGTACATTCACCAGGGTGTATAAAAATAAACATTCAAGGCCACTGTCATACTAATATCAACACCAAGATCAAAATGAACTTTCATACAAAGCACTCATTAAATGCTTTTTTTTATTATCATGATGATGATTTCAAATTTTCTCCCTCTAGAACACAGTTACGCTAGAAAGACTATGAAAGCCTCAGGAATATCACCTGTCCTACCACAGAAGCCCTACTCATTCAAAACCCTGCATGCAGAAAGCTTCAGTAATTTCATTGTAACTCCACCGTGTGCAATCAGCCGCTGGTGGTTTGATTTTGACTGCAAACACCATGTACATCACTAATAAGCTGTGCTGTGAGTTTGCAACACAGCCACTGGTATTAAGGGTCCACATACCGAGGCACATCACAGAGCAGCACCACAGCAGCAGGAGCTTTACCCAGAGTTTGCGAGCTGCATGTTGGACAAACTTTCCACCCCGCACGGTGACTCCCTTCTCCCAAGTTCTTCTTCATCTCAATCTGGGTATGTTCACTGAGATCTCTTGTACCTCCAGGACAAAACTGTCCCATGCTCAAAAGATATCATGAGAAAAACCTAACTTTGAGTGCGTTTGAAAGAAAACCTTCGCAAGAAAAAGGGAGGTCTGATTCAAGAAAATTACATCCAGAAAAGAACACAAATATTTGAGTCAGCACAGGATTATCTCTGGGAAGAGTTTCATCTGCCAAATAGAGGGTCTCCATGCTGCAGATTGAACGCATCCTCAGAGATCAAAGGAAATCTTTTCAAGGTTTTCAACAAGGAGGAGTTTAAGACTGCTATACAGCTTCATCTGTCCCCTGCTAAAATATTTTTCTGCTGCTTGCAAATGCTGCTCATCAAAACTCACCTGGCAGGGGCATGGATTTCCCATCTGCATACAGATTTATTCCACAGTGGGCAACTGAGACATCTCCAATGTTCAAGGAAGGCAATAGATCCTTTCATGAAGAAGCTACATAACAATGTCTCTCTCCCTGTCAAATCTTCCGGAAGCAGCAGCACAGAGTTACTAATTCAATCAGTTGCTTAACTCTAAATACAGGTTTTTCAATACAAGGTGCAATAGGCATAAGGCTTTTCTGTGTCAGGGCAACCAAGGAATTGGCTGGATAGAATCACTATACACCTGATATGTGATGTAGTGGCAGCTACAAATCCAACAAAGTTTGGACATCATTCCAAAGACATCTACAAAGATACGGATGCTTAAAAAATTTTCTATTTTTTAATTTTTACAAAAAAGAAACTAAAACAAAAAATAGGAGGACATTCATATTAAATATATAGTCTCATACTGTTTCTAATGCAAGGAATAGCATATTTTCATCTTTATTCATAATTTCTACCTACTCATTGGGCAGTAAGAAATTTTCCTTTACTCATTCAATTAAATTTGCTTTAATTGCAAAGAAGAGTGGATATATGGCTACAACCATTTCACACTACACAGAATATTTATTTTTATTTGCACATTTATTTATTTAAGTGCAATGGAAAATTACTGCACACTGACTGCAGAACATTAGTCTGAGTGGTCTGAGTTGTCAGCAGAGAGGTCTGGAGAGGTTCACAACACAGGAACCTTGAGAACTCAAGCTATTTAGAAACATTTTGCTTATCTCTTTAAAAGTTTGGACATGTTTTGGTGTGAGGAATGAAGAGTAAAGGCTTCACCAGCTTCAGCATTAATGTCCTACTCTTTTCCCAACACCAATGAAGAATTGAAAAAAGACTGAAAAATTTTTCAACCCCTTCCAAAATTTTATAGCAGAGGAATACACTTGAATAACTAAGCATCTTATTTTGAAATGGGTCTATTTAAAACAAATTCACAACAAACAAGGACTACAACATATCCAGTAAAAAACAGAAACATCACTGTTTTCAGACATCTCTACTACTTTGAAATGTTGTGATCTGTAGTCATTACCTATTTATAATCCATTTGTACTGGATTATTAATAACTATTGATGATAAAGGTAATTAACTATATTAACCCTTTGTCCCCTATAGAATCAAGTAATCCGTGTGGGAATTTACATGTCCCACAAATGTTGTACATACAGAAAAGGTAAATAAACTTGAGGCGACGCCCTAGAAACTGTAGGAATGAAAACAAACAAGCTCACATCATGTCTTGTTGGGGTTTATTTTAAAATTTCAAAACTTGCCTCAAAAACTGGTCTTTTTCCAAAAAGAGATAGCCCTCTCCCCAAACACCCACAGGACAGGCATCAATCATTCCTAGAGAAAGGTTTTCTTTATGTGAATTTTTGTCCAGTCCTTACCTAACTTTTATTTAGGAGTTTGAAACAGAAAGAGACTGATAACATTTCTCACCCTATAAAAACCCAAGATAGACACTAAGTGCACAACATTTTCATACATAACACTTTCTAATCTCACTTCTGAAGGTGTGTCTGTCTGCTTAAACATTTCTCTATTTCTGGAACCTGAACTATCAAACTCAAGGTAAAGTCAGAAACTGCTCTCCCAGGACTGTGATGCAAGAAATTACTCACCTATTGTTTTGAACTTTAAATGTGCTCTGACACATGTGATACACAGAGAATGCAAGAGATTTTATCAACATTAATTTGACATGATCAAAAATTACTTAAACACATAACACAGAATTGTAAATGGATTTTTTACCTACTCAAGCTGTCAGCAGTGGTACCTCTAAAGCTATTCAAACTCTCCTTTTTTTCCCCAAGATTTCTTGTGAAATAAAGACAGACTCATTTCATCTCTACAGTGATATTGGACTTTAAAAAAAACATGCCAAAGTCTTGGGACACTACTATATCCACTTCAATTTGAAAGAAAAAATCACAACTATAGAGAGATCAATACCTCTAATCTCCTCTATACTTACCATTATTGTTCTTGTTGTATGGCTGGATGATTCTGGAAAACAAAAGAACCACAGCATATTAGGGTATTGTCTTTATCCATAAAAGCCCTATTTTCTCATGCTCACCCTGAGGGCTAAGATGCTACTGTTCAGCTACAACAATGAACATATCAAAAATGAAGAGACTGGAAAGATTTCTCATGAAATGAGCATGAGAATCATCACTGGTCCTGAATATATATGGCACACTATAATATGCTGTTAACTGCACTCATTCTCTTTGCTTAATTATCCTCTTCTGCAAGAAAATATAAAAATGGAACTAATTCATAATTCATGTTTCAAGAAGCATTTTTTTTCATTTTGCTTTTAACATATGGCATCATTTAACATGGAGGATTAGCTCCACAGAAAGAAATACAGACAGTAGCAGCATAATTCCATTACTGTTCCCATTTGAAAAGGCTTTATAAAACTAGACAACCGTTTTTATGAGAATTCTGAGAGGGATGCTCAGTTTGAAACTAGCAAGTATATTGAGAGATGTAACATCCAAACATGCTAACTATTCTCTCCTATATGATAAATCTAGAGTCAGTCAAGTGAACTCACGGTTATATTTATATAAATTGCAGAGGAATCACTACTAGACAAATAGGTAACAGATTTGTTGTTTAACTCAAATTACTTCTGCTTTTTTCTTTCCCCAAGAACAGAAATCTCCTTTGGCTTTAAAATACTACAGTTTACATATTACAGACATTGTTCTTTTTCAAAGCAGTGCAACTTTAACAACGAAACATTCTCATAAACAGTTTAAAAACCTGCAAGAAAATTCACTGCTGATCTATAAGATGCAAGATGATGCTACTAGCAGTCTCACAGACTCACTCAAAAATTTGGGTAAGACATCTTATTGGCTCTAGCAGACAGAGATCTTAAGGATAAGATAGTTATCAACATTATGTTCAGTTCTGCATAAAATGTACACAATTCTGCATGAATTGAATCAGTAAAGTCTCAGTCCTGCAAGTGAGATAAATATACAATAATTACAATGGGTTTGTTATTCTTGCCTTGGTTTCAAATTGGCAGTCTTAGAGGGGTTCCAACTGGCATCACTTAGACAAAGAATTCTCCAGGGATTTTGTTATTGTTAAAAATAGTATTAAAGAGATTAAAAGAACATGAGAAAGAACAGCTGCACATCTTTTTCTGGAAAAAAAAATGGTAATTAAACTCTCAAACTGATATTTCTCTTTTGTTTTGAGGAGTCAACCAGTCTGAAGATATCATTCAGTCACTGATAGAAACAAAGATAAGCCAAATTTAATAGTCTCAAACTATTTAGAAACTCCAATATTCATCAGAAATTTCTGTATCTAGTTTATGTTTACATTTGTACAAGTCTTCCTCCTCAATCAATTAAAAAAAAGATATCACTAATATTACATTGATAAAGGTGCTGTAATGTGAATACCTACCTAAAGCCAGCAATATTTTAGCTGTGAATTCCTCTCTTCCTCTCTTTTTTCACACAAAAAATTATTGTATGTAAAAATACATTTAGGTCACCAGTCTTCCAGACAATTTTAAAACTGGTACAAAAACCAAAATACTGTGACAGGCTATTGTTTCCTGAAATCTGAACATATTTGGCATTCTTATAAAGTAAGAGAAGATCTCAGTAGAGTGAAGAACTCTATAATCTGTTAAGTTTTTATCTTCACAGTAAAGTTATTTTTGTTATGACAACTTTACTTATTTTTTGACACACCGTTAAAATAATATTTCAGGACCTGACTGCTCCTGAGAAAAACCAGAGACTGCATTCATGGAGCTATAACCACCTGAAGAACTCTTAAGACTCCTTCCATTTATAAGCCTAAATACCCAGAAAAAAACCCCAACCAATCTATCTCCAAAAGCACAACTGCATTTCCCGAGGAATCCTCAGCTTAGGCAGAATTATCAGGTTAAACAAAAAGAGGCTGCTTCTCTCTTGAAATATAGAAGAAATACATTAGACAGCACTTTCAGTCACCCCCAAAATGATCACAGTGAACAAACAAAGATTCACACTTTTTATATTCAGATACAAATAATAAAACCTTCCCTCTTACCCAGAGGTGCCATACTTTTGGCATAGCTTTCTATGCCAAATCTATAAAAACAATGCTTAGCCATGATTGTCCCAAAATACTCAGATACCCTCTCAGTTCCACAGACAACTGAGTGAGAGTATCTTCCTAAAATGAACTGAGGAACAGCTGAATGTACCTGGAAGCTGTTAAACAGTGTATATTTGAAGAAAACCTGATGGACACTGATAATTCAATGCCAGCTGCTGTTAACTTCAGGATATTGCCATACTGATAACCTATTAATAAAACCCAGGAATGAAGAAAGATCTGTTCTATTTGTAAATATCCCTGTGTTATATCAGACAATAAAAATCATTCTGTTTTTTGCTTATATTTTTCTTGCTGTAGATACTGAAATATCATCTAAGTTGCCAAACATCAAAGACCAGAGTATATCCATAAATCAAAAGGTAGGGAAAGAACTATTTAATAAGTAGACATAGTAAAAAGATTCTAGGGTCTAGCAGAGACTACTAATTAAGGTGCCATTGTTACTAAAATTAAACTCCTATGTACTCTGATACACAAATATTCAGATTTTAGAACTGAGGAGATACTGATTTCTTCCAGAAAATAATTACACCCTGACTTGGCAGGGTTCTGCAAAACATTATGCATGAACACACACCAGCCAATTCTGTGGAAAACTTTTAATTAAGGCAACTAAGAAAGAAAGCCCTTGCTTAAAAAGGCAGTCACGCAGCATTTGAAACCTTTACAAAAAGTCTGCACCCCAATGCAAACACCAGTGAAGCTTAAGGGCATCAGAGCTTATCTAAAACCCACAAATATCTTGGTGTCCAACAGAACAGAAAACAAAACTTTGGATTTTCAGTTTTACCTGCCAAGTTTCAGAATACCTTAGGGAATTTAAATAATCGGGTTTGAATTTCAGTGAAACTGGCACCAATGGACATCTGGTTTATAAATGAGTTTTTACAGCAAATGACTGTGCAAAATAGTGATCTGTATTTGCACTACTTCAGTAGAAAGGGAACTCCAGGATACAGAATGATTCTCACCTTATTGCCAGTGAAGTGGATTGCTCCACTTTAAACAGAAATGGCCAGACATCATCATCACTAAGAAGAGCTTTTGGTGATGTGATGTGAGTGGTTTACAGTAAATGCAACTTCAGTGCTGACAAGATGTTTGTAAGTGTATTATGGTGGAGAAACTGATGCACCAACAGCTGAAACTCCTTAGGATGCTTCTGTGCTCTTTCTACAACACACTTATTTGAACTCAAATAGAAATGAGTAAGCTGTAGAAGAAATTTCTTCACATTAAAACGTGCTTTACCAACCACTCTGATCAATCAAGTGTTTCTCCCTGTTTACAGGCACTATGAGACCATAAAATTTCCCACTGTGAAACCATTTAAGGTTAAATCAGAAAAAGTGCACTGCTAAAGGATGGTGTCAGCTACAGAATTATTTCAAGTGTACATAGTATTCCCCAGTAATGTGTTATTTTTTATTCCCTTAACAGTTCTTCAAGCCAGGACAGAACCCACATCCTTAATGTCACTCCAGTCCTTTTCCAGCTGTTCATGTGTTATTTGTATATGTGCTGTTCTTTATTTCTGCTGATAGAAAACTTAGTTTTCTGATAATTTCTTTCTCTTTTATATTAATGGGGTCATCAACTATACTAATGGGTAAAAGGTGTCCTATTTCTAAACCTTCCAGAATAAATATGCTTGAAGATAATGTAATTTTATACATGGAAAATAAAGGTAGACTGGCAATAGCAGAGCTGTTTAATCCTAGTAACATCTCAGCTTGTCATGGTGCATAAGACTTTAAAGGTTCTTTTCATCCAGGATGGATCACCTTGGGAAATAAGCTGAGGAAGGAAGACTGCTTCGTTATTTCTTCTCCATTTGGGTTATGAATGTTTTAAGTAACCAAACACAAATATTTTTTCCCCACCAGTTTGTAGCAATGGATTAAGTGGCATTTTTACTTCAAAAGCATTATTAAAAATAAATAAATACATATATATGTGTGTTATAATAATACTGAGTTTGAGAAAGACCCTTATTCTGCAAAGAGAGAAATTTTAAACATTGGAGAAACAATATACAGATGAATAAAAGAAAAAACATACAAAATTACCACAAAGCCTTTTCCACAGACACAGGAACTTTCCAGTTCCACTGCCTAAGCACTTTCTGAAGGTGCCTCCCCTATTGCATTATGTACTAAAATTGTTAAGAACTATTGCTCTGCAATCACAGCTTACGAAAAATAATCAAGCTACTTGACAGTAATCATATGCAGAAGCTCTTTGAGTATGAACTCCAGATCTTGAATCCAGAACATGTAATTCATGAGGTAATATGCTGCTAATCCTGTTACTCAACAAACAGGATTCTCTTTCTGCTACTGTAATTCTTTAAAATAATACTAGGGGAAAGTAGTGATTCCAGGAATGAAGTTCTGGCTATCTGCATTGTGTTTTAAATGCGAACTTAATTATAGTGTTGTTGCCATTTGCTGTTTTAAAGGCTGATTTATTCTGACAATTAGAGAAGCCAGTGTTACTGCAGTTTCATGTCTACACTTTACCTGTACATTTAAAATGGAAACACCGATTCAACAGCAGAAATGGGGCAGTTCACCATGAAGTGCCCTTTTCTCCATCTGCCATCCCACACACCTTGCTCTTTTCTAATCCCTGCTGTCATCAGTGTTATCAGAAGCACATGTTGCAATGGTGAATTCAGGAATACAACACTAATCTTTTCATAAGCATTCATTTCCTTCGTACAACAAAAAGGAAATGATCTATGGCACACTCAAACTAGTGCATTAAAGCCTGAATGTGATTCTAGTTTTGTGCCTATTTTTTTTTTTTGTGAATAAACTCTAGGCAAAGAAGCCTTACACAACCAAAGACACATTTTTGAAAGAAAGGAAATCAATGTAAAAAAAATAATAAAATAACAATAATACCTTATGCAATTCCTAGTGTACTTGCACCCTGGGAAATAACTCCCATTTCTCAAGATACAGTAAAGCTGAGCATTTCAGCTGAACGGAAATTATATTTCGACTTTGGCAAAAAAAAAAACAACAATCTCTCTATATATTTAAAAAATCCACAATACAGTGCTATGCTAATGCTTAGGAACAGTTTTTTCCAAAGGAAATTCAAGGAAACATGGGTTTGCAGAAATGGTTTTGCTCCTCCCAAGAACTTCACTGCTTATCTTCTCCCACTGAAAAATATTCTACAGTTGGGGCAGTCTTCAGACACTTCAGAATGGAAGACTGTCCTTTTATTTGTAATCAAAGAATCTCAAATACTTGGGAGATAACTGAACTGAATTCAGTGCAGGCAAATGATCACCACACATTTATCACTGTAAGACAATAAATAATTTTCTCAATTTTAAGAAAGTCTAGGGGGAAAAGACATTTTTCTTTTATTTTTTTGGACAAAAATATTTTCCTCCTAGGTGATTATTTTTTGTGTTAAGTCACAATACCATTTGCATCACTGGGGTTGGATGAATGAAGACTGAAGTGGGGAATCATCAACTCATTGTTTCATAATACAAAAAATTTAAATAAGGGGAAAAATATTACTTGAGACATGCAAACATGAGATGCAGTAGTTTAGTTCTATAAATGATTGACAATGTCAACAGTAACACCCTGGGTTAATTAAGGCCTGTATCATTTTCCAGGCACAGTACTTGGGCTCTGTAAGTTGCCACTAGTTCATCATCCTCTGTTTCATCATTTGTACCTCAGAAAAAGCAAGTGAATATTCTGACCACAGTAATGCAAGTTTTAGAACATTTTAGTTTTCTAATAAATATTTAAAATTATTGCTTCCAACTGGACAGTGAAAATAGACAGAAATTGGCTACTCCTTTGCAAGTTGCAAAAATTAAAAGTAAAAAGGTTGTTAGGTCAGTCTCTTGAGGGTCAGAGATGGTTTTAATGACTTTGTAGAGAAAGGCAGGACAAGGCTCTTAACATTTTCATAGAAGCATAATAATAATATATTTGGGGAAATAACTAAGAATCACAAACACCCTTTTCATAGTCCTCTGCGTCTCCAATAAATGAGAGTAACACAACATCAACTTTTCCTGAGATCTATTTTCCATGCTCGCATTTCCATTAATATCAGTGCACGCATTTGACTAAGAGATCTGTAGCTAAATATTTCAAAACATTTTCTGGCTATATCAAGGACCAAAGCTAGAATGCAGATGTCCTAAGTAAACTTCAGAGGGAAAATTGACTGTGGAATAATATACAACCTTTGTTTCTCACTTTTGGGAAGACTGAGTATACAAAATTCATCTTTAATCATACTTTGTGTTTCAGCATGGAAAAAATGGCAAAAGTATCTTGCTTATCACTACTCATTTCTTCTCTTTCAGTTGGAAATTGATGGTATGTTAAATGAGGTTTATAACAATTTTGGTATATAGTTTATTAATGTGTAAAAGAAAATTTAAAGTAATAAAGTGCTAATGTTTCTTGGTATGCCATCTGTGCTTATAGCCTGTCACCACAGCCAAACATCTCCACCTCTATCGAAAAGTAGTATTGTGACAAAAACAATCAGACATCTTTGAGACGAAACAATACAATGCTGAAAAAAATCCATCCTACAGTGAAAACTCCTTCCCTGTAACGTCTTTTCACGTAGGTTTACGTGAACACACGATGAAGCACATATTAGAATTGTTTTTTCTGTTCCAAGAAAATTTGGGGTAGGAAAGGCTCCAGTCTCCCTGCTTGTCAGTTAGGCTGATAAGTTATTTGTTTGTCAAAGGAGAGTCTCAAATTCCCCATGGCAAAATAGGATTGAAGAATAAGCCTTTCTTCCTTGCTTATCTCCTGAATAGCCAATACTATCAGTCATAAGAAGAGACAGAAGGATTGACCAAAAAAGCATCTAAGAGAGAAGGTACATTTTTTTGAGGTCTTTCTCCCTTTGACAATTGCCAATCACCTCATCTTTCTGGGCCAGATATATGTGGGATCCTAGAAAAACAGATCCCAAAATTGTTGCCTCATTCCTAGATACTTCACGTATCTGCTGCACACTTCAGTATATGCAGGAACAGAAATTTGACTGTTGAAAGAATCCTCTTGAAGGCACCAGGACATCTCAGCCTGAAATACAGCAATAAAGGCCCGGACAGGGAAGAGAGGAGGATCAGGGCTGTTGATTCAAGTCTCTTCAGCAATGAACAGTCAGTTCTCTTATTTCTGCCCACAAATCACGCAATTGGCATCAACAGGCACAGGCTGATTTCTGTACCTCATTAGTGACGTTGATATCTTGGACATCCTGTGGATATTCTGGTTCTGATGCATGTAAAGGTAAGGAAATGTGTGCCAGATGATAGAGATTATTCTCGTGTAAAATATCTCTACTTGATGTTTCCAAATACTATAAGCAAAATTATCATTACTCACCCTGCCAAAACAATAGGCTGACGTGAAACTTGACTACTTGGACGTACGGCTGCTCACAGTTAAGCAGCTTGTGGGTGAAAGTAATTGCTCAGAATAATTTCAGACACTGTAATTTAAAGATCAGATTCAAAATATCTGCAAAGCACTTTACAGTCACACCTAAATCTTCCCATAATCAACTCCAGTCATAAAACTGGATACACGTAACATTCTGCAGCATCGTGATTTTCTGAAGATGGAATTTTCCCTTTTGAAAAAGGTTGTCTTCACTGCAGAGAACCACTTAAATATCTTATGCTGGCTTTAATTTCAGCGGCAATTGACATACTGCACCTCAGAGTAGTTAAAAGCATCAGCTTATTACACAAAAATTTCCCGAAGTACCCTGACTTGTTTTTATCAGAACAGAAAAAAAAAACAAACCAAAAAAACCCCCCACACTTTATGGAATTTTTCACTACATCGTACAGAATGCTGGATTTGATGCTGTTTGAAAACAAAATGAAAAACACTTTTTTAATACCATCCAGCAAAAATCTTCCTCCTACAATAAGGGACACAGAAACCTACAAAATGTTCTATCTAGCTACATACATACACATGCATACACAGTGCTTAAGCAGAGCAATTTCATTTATGTCCATGACTTACACAAGGGTTCATGCATACAACTACATCTCTCACGACTGACACTCAATAGCAAGATACCAGGGCACAACACCCCCATTTGTGAGGAGATAAATGAGCTCCCTCATCATTCTTGATAAAGATGGAGCAACTGTAGTCAGAAATTCCTGACTCCTCACCACAGAATCTTGTGCTGCATTGGCTAAAAGCAAAACTCAAGCCAACATAAGATTCCTATAAGAAATGCTAATAATATTCTTGTTTATTATTCTTAAAAGCATTTAACTAAATATTAATGATGTTTCTCAATCTTCCCCCAATTCCCCATAGAGGCATAAAGAAGTGCCATTTCCATAATGCACTGCTATATTCTAAACCAATAATTATTAATTTGCTTAATAACAAATTCTGTCAAAATACGTTACTCACCTAGGCAGTAAGACTGACTTAAATTATGCTAGTCTAAATATATATTTGCACAACCCCAAACAACATTTACTTGAATGCTGTAAATTATTGTATATCTTAAGTAAACATATCTATATGGCTTCCTTACAACAAATTTCTAATACTGGTGGGGAAAAAGTAAACTTGAACATGCAGACATTACTATGTCAATAACATTATGAAAATAGTGAGAAATGAGACAATGTAAGTCTCCTGTGCTCCTTTTTGTTAGTTCATTTCATCAAAGCATGCACTGAAAGACAGAATCTGTCATCATCTCCATAGCAGGCTTTCTGGATACTGTTAGTTGATACAATGCAACAAATCCTGAACAATCAATAGCATTTTGGAACCAAAACAGCTTTTTAGTATATTTAGAGTAACACAAAAACTCGGGGGGTTGGCAAAACCTTTCACTGCACAAATAGTACACTGTGGTCAGGGAAATTACACAGAAACCACCATTTCCCAAGTTGATCTGGTCACTGATTGTTTGCTGTGTTCTGAAGAGAAATTGGATAAACTACAACCAAAAATATATATTTTATATTTACCAAGAACCAGAGGAGTAGGTAAATGGTAAATACTAAAGGTAAAAACTTTTAAGTCAAAAGGAACAGAGGACCTGTGCTGTTGAGTACCATTACTATCGGTTTGTTACTTTTTTGTTGCATTTTATTTACACTTCACCATCTTTAAGTAAAGAAATGGGTAAGGATAAGAACCAAAATAACCATTTTCAAGTACTAAAATAGTCTTTTTTGCACTAAAATAATACAGATTTCAGTTATTTAGGATATATGCTTTCCGGTATGTTGTTTTCATGGAAAATAGATAAGCCAGAAACAGTTATCTCCTAAAGCGATGACTTACAGTTTTCAATACTGATTTTTCAAATTAGATGTTATTTTGTGCAAACTGCCTTAACACAGTTAGCTGACTGTTTGATATGAACTAATCAGTGTTGCTAATGACTGGTTTTATACACTCTTTACTTTGAAGAGAGCTAAGTAGAAAAAAATTTTACAGACTTCGAAGCATGCCGCCTTACAGGGACGTAAGGAGGGACTTAATCATAATAATGTTTACCTTGATCTTATTGCTACAGTCTTCTCTGGAGAAGTAATGTGCAGGTTGTAGCAAGATGGAGGTCGGACTCTTGTTCCAGATAACAAGTAATAGGACAAGAGGAAATGGCCTCAAGTTATGTCAGGGAAGATTTAGTTTGGATATTAGGGAAAATTTCTTCACTGAAAGGGTTGTCAAGCACTGAACACGATGCCAAGGGAAATGGCTGAGTCATCAAAATAAAACATACTGCATCTCTGCCTTCATCAAATTTGTTTTATTCTTTTCTTGTCTTTTTTTTTTTATCAAGATTGGTAAGAAAAACGGTAAATGGAGTTTTTGTAAGAGAGGGCATTAATATATCCTTGTTCAATGAATAAGCACCACCATTCATTGCATCGATGTGATAAACATGTTATCCATATCTTACATTTTTTAACTCTGTACCCCTTTTATTTAATGTCATCTCAGGTTCACAGAAAGTTTTGCAATTCAGAGATTTAAAGAGTATTTCTTTTATATTCCTTCACATACCATCAAGACCATTATGATGGCTGTAGTTTCTTTTTCCCAAAATACTTAATGAAGAGTGATTGGAGGGTGCAAGTAATCGTTTTGCACTTGGACTTTGAAGGCTTGGTGTTGACCTGATTACATTTGGTTTCACAGCAGGATGTATCTCTGAGAAAAAAAAAAGAGAGAGAAATTATATGTACTTGATTTTAAAATAAAGAAAACCAATCTATTTCATATATTAAATTTACTTTTGATTTTCAGTGAAAGAAATTTTCTTCTGCACTGGTGTGTTTACAGGAGCTTGAACAACACTTCAAATATAAGTCTTCATACCCACAGGTCCTCCAAGTAAGAAAAATCTATATCACTTTAAATTACCCAAGTTCAATACTATAGTGTAGATGTATAAGGATTTGAGAGGTTGAAGAGATAATAAACATGTTTTTTTACCCTTTTGAGATTTGTATTGAAGCTACACGCCTACAGATTTTTTTAGCAAGGAAATAAAAGCATTTTACTATAGTGAAACCACTTCAAGCTATTCAGTATTTTCTCTCACAATAAGAAGCTTTAAGGGATCTTCCCACATAGGAGTCACAAGGTGCAGGAGAGCCAGGAGGCTCACTGTAGGGCTCTGCAGCTCAAACTACCCCAAAACTGGAATGGGAACACTCCAATATACTCATTACTGGGGAGCTTCAAACATTCTAATGTGTTTCATACAGCAGGAGAAAGAAGAATAAAGAGGGTAACAGTCAGCAAAGTGCATCTGGCTAGAACGCTTCAGGGTGGCAGCTGCTGTGTTTGCCAAGAGCTGATACAGTTGTATGGAAATTTCTCAGTTATCTGCCAGACAAAAGTGGCAAAAGGAAGCCTCAGTCGAGTCTGCTTGTTCTTCATCAGGAATTTGCTGAACCAACTAACTTATTCCCATCACACATTTGGGTTCAAAATGCCACCACTGCGCACAACCTTGGGCAGACCCATATTTGTGTGTGAAGTCAGATGCCTGAGGGCAGGTCCTGTCCTTCTGACACAGCCACAGGGCACCAGCTGCCAGCACTGTGCAGCTTATGAGGCACTGGCAGCCCAATTACACCAGCCACTCAATGTCCCCACGCAGCAGAAGACACCTCTGTCTCACCTCTGGGCTAAGAAGGTGAGGGCAGAGGGACTGGAACACAGATCAGGAGAGTACTTTCTCACATGCAGCCCAGGTTTACAACTCTTGAAGAATGCTTCTTTCTGCTTTTCTGTATACAAAAAGCACAGAAGCTGGGAATAAGCAAAATCTACAGTGAGGCCAGATATCCAAGAAGGCTCTCCAGCCTATGCCATTCACAGCTATCATTGCAAAGGAAGAGAAACCATTGCATAAAATCAAAGTCCCTTGCAATAGCATGTTTTTCCTCCTTGGCATTTCTGAAGGAAGCCCGACATCCAAGCACTTGCCTGCCCTGCCTCATGCTCTCACTGTCATGGTGAGCCCTCATGGGCAGCTGGCAGATACTTAGCCTGCCCATCCCACAGGGATGCAGAGGAGGCTAGGGGTGAGCCACAAGAAGTCGTGATAACTTTTAAAAGGTAGATACATAAAGGTGGGAAGGCCCAACAGTTTCATCAGTATCCAAAGGAGTGGAAAGGAATAGGATGGCCACAATGACTTGGTCAGGCTGTACTGGGAACAGCATGCCAAGAGGAGACAACACCAACAATTTTCACATCAGAAAATCACATCACTTTGCTTAACTGTTCACCATTGGTTTGGTTGGAGGTTGCCAGCACACTCTCAAAGCATGAACACCCTCATACAAGAAACTTCAAGAGGGTCAGATAAGAAACATAGAGCAGGGTAAAGCACAGGCAGGTAGAGAGAGAGGGTACAGGTAATCTCTCCAGAGCAGTAGATTTGGGCATGCAGCTAAAGGCTAGTGTAGTGCCACCAAATTTCTCACCACTTAATTAGATGAAAGCTTCTTACTGACATTCACTGCAGTATTCATCCGCTTTTCATAAAAAAAAGTTTAGGAATGCCAAGCACTCAGCAGATTTCTAACATGTCCCATTTTTCCTGCTGTAGGGAACAAGCATCTTGTATTTTGCTTTTTTACTAAAATGGGAACTGAGGCGTGCTTAATGTTATGAACATTACTGATGGTTAAGGCAAAACTTTAAACTGAAATAGAAACACTTGTGCCATTTGCTGTAGACGGTTGGAATTTGGATTCTAAAATGTTCATTTGGCAATCTTTTCCAATTTTCTGAAGGAAATGGTAAATTTTCAGGGCTAGCACCATTAAAATATAATTTCATTTGCGAAAGAGTTCCAGCAGCAGCCACAATAGTCCCAAGCAGCTGTGTCAACATATGAGAACTCAAGCTCCTTCCATCTGCAGCATATAGGAGTTGCATTTTTATATTTTCAAGATGAGCAAACAGTTGAGTCAGGATGCATTTCCTTCCTTCTACTTTTCTTAGTTCAGCAGTCACTAATCCTCCATTAGTTTACCACAAAGGCTGTCTCTTCTCTTTCTGCAGTAGAGGAAGGCAGCAAGAACGAGCTCTACACTTAAGTTCCAAAAAGGAGCTTAATTAAACAACCAGGACACTTCCCAATGGACTTGAATCCTTCCTTTGGAGTCTTTACACCTCACACTCGCTCCTCCTCTACATATAGACTTACTTCAAATATTTTCATGCCTTGGATCAACACTTTCTAACCAGATGTTTCATCACACCCGAGAGGGGTAATGAGGCATTTCAGTGGTTTCACCTGAATTATATTATCCCATTGTATAATTGCATTATGGAATAATTGTAATTATCAGTCTTTTAATTCCTGCTGCTCTTATCCTTGTTCTCTTGCCTAGTAATTCACCGAAAATCTTCTAGCTATCTGCACCTTTTGCTAACTCAAGAGAAATGACTATAGCATCCAAATTACCCAAATAATCCCTTTACCTATATAACAAATAATCAGTTGGCCACATTCTTAAATAAAAATAAGACAGGAGTAAGAAGCAATGTTTCAACAACATATTAGGAAACCAATTACGAGGATCAGATTACCATATTGCAGCCTCAAACAAGTGGATAACTATAACACTAAAAAGCTCTCCCATTTCCACTCATGTCAGTCGACTAAAAAAAATAAAAAACTCAAAGCAAACAAAGAGAAGGTGAAGTCTCCTAGTGAGTCACTTAAATAAGCATCCTGGATTCCAGAAGTGCTTAAGCATCTGCACCTCTCTCTTATCTCTTCTCATCTCCTCAACATGTATCCCAGCTGGAAACCTTAGCTTGGTTTCCTCATAACTAGGAGGTAACAAAGGACATTTAATTAGCCAGGGGTTCACCTTAGGGGCTTTGTTTTGGTAAGTACAGCGATGACTGAAGGGATTAGAGAGGATTAGCCCCAGTTCTGCAGCGGGCAGGGCCTAATTTTAACGCTCAACCTGCCTCACCTGTGGAACTGGCAGCCAAGAAGCAGAACAGGGATAAAGTAAGTGATAACCCAGGATGTGCAGGGCACTGAAATCCTCTCTGCATTACCAGAAAGGTTGAAAACAGTAATGCCCTGAGTCACAGTTAGCTGTATGCCAATAAATGCCTGTGGGAATGGCATGGGAGGAATTTTAAAAAGAAAACAAATGCCTCCTGTATAAGCTATGACATGATATTTAGTACTAATTTTTATGAGAAAAATAATTCAAGCACTACTTGTTTGCTGAAACATGCAAAAATCCCAAATAAACCAAAAAAGTCACAAACTAAAAAAAACACACACACAAAAAAACCCAACAAAAATAACCCCCAAAAAACCCAAAAAAAGACCAAAAAAAACCCCAAACCACAAAACAAATGAAACCAAAAAAAAAAAAAAAAACCAAACCAAAAAAATCCACCAAGCTAAATGGCAAGAAAAAAGCCATTTTCTAGTCATTCTTATAGAGCTAATTCAGTATAGTATGCATTCAGGATGTATTCAACTGCACTGGATACGCTTCATATCCCTGCAGCACGTTATTTGCCTTCAACTGTAGTGGGATACCTTCACTTCCCATACAGTCAAATGCTAAGCAGACTCTACAGATACCTGGTAGAATTTAGCACTGTTAATCTCCTATCACACATTCACCTAAGTGTGGAAAATGCTGTCTGACATTGTTCATCCATTTACTCCCATTAAGCCTACAGAGTTATGCTCCCTCAATGACTAAATCACAAGGCATTAAAAACATGCAGGGTCCTCTAAGTTTACCCATGTTACCATTTCTTCTTTTGGTTGCACAGACAGGTCAACTGGATGAGCTATCTCCTGTCCGGCTTCCCCCCTTACAACCACAGCTCCCCCAAGTCAACCAAAGCAGTCCTTTCAGCACAGGTAAGATATACAGCCAGGATGCCTGCAGGAAATTATCACTGGCTTTTTTCTTAAACTCTAGGGCAGGAGGGATCAAAATTCACTGAGTGGCATTAATGCTTCATTATACAGTTTTCTGAAGTTAGGATTTTGATAAAATTGATGTTCTAGAAGAGCAGATGTAACTACATAAATAGCTAATTTCTGTTTCAGTAAGGCAAGAGACTGTTTACTTTGTTCTATTACAAAAAAACTCTTGTTGATTTAATTTTGAGCAAAACATCTAGACTGAACTCTATATTCAGCTTCATTTCTGCAGAATGGAATTAACAGCAGAATTATTCACTGCTTCTCTGATCAACAGTTTGATTTCTATACTCATTTGAGTATTAACAGCCTCTGGGTTATCACAATTCTTATATGACTGTGTAAATAATTAATAGTCAGTGACAGTTCCTTGAAAAGAGTATGATTTTCACTTGTTTTAGCAAGGAATCACTATTACTTGAATTTTTCCTCTCCTCATTAACTCAAGGGTTCATTGACCTCTTGGCTGTGATCTCAGTACAGATCTCATTGCACCTTTTAAATTTAGGTCATCAGATTACAAGATTGCTGTCTTGGTGTGGCTGAGGTGCCCTTCTTTTAAATATACAGTACTGCAATTGGATTCAAGGGGCACACTAGAGTAGCACTGAGCATATTAAATATCTCCCCTCTGAGCAGTTATTTTTTTCATTTAGACCACCAGACTATTTTTCACATGCAAAATTAGATCAGATTTCACTCTGACACTTTAAACCAGTATCAGCAGAACTTCTGCCTACATCCTGCAAGTTCAATCATGCAGTTGTGCAACTGATAGTGGACCATTGTTATTATTAATTTATTAACTTCAGAGCTTTTTCTTGTTACTCAAAGCGTAAATCCCCCTTTCTATGCACATAGGATTATAAAGCATCAGTACACACTGAATGTTGGTTTGGTTCGTTATTCTCTGGAGGCAGATACGCACCTAAATACCCAATGATACATGACAGGGGTTTTCTGGTGCTTTTAATCTTCAGAGGATTTCCAGCAAGTTCACAATGTCGATCTGCATCTGAGAATTTTAAAGAATAAAACTCAGTTTAATTTTTTTACTATTACCAATAGAATTAGGACACACCAACCACTTTCTGTCTTGCATTTTTGACACAAATTTCTTTTTTCATTTTAGCCCATACTCTCCATTTTTTATCAATACTTATAATGAAGGATATTTAAAGGCAGGACATGTTCTCATTCATGCAAGTGATCTTATGGTTATTTTTTTTTTTTTAAAGTCAATGTAAGTTTTAACACCATTTTGATTGCATTTTTTGCTTACAAAGCAAATGAAAAGCCAGCTAGGCAAATGAAACACAGATAAAAACATGAGTACTAAATGAAATGCAGCTCTAGCTATTAAAAGTAATTTACATCAATTCTTTATTGTTTTTTACAAGCTCCTTTGTCTCTAAATGGGGTAATACAGAGGTAAGGATTCAAAGCTGGCACTACTGACTTTTGTCATGTCTTACTTGCATAATTGTGATTCATATACTGCCTAATAAGTAAAACTGAACACAGGGGTTATCACGACTTGGGGAAGAAACAAACAAAAAAACAACCAACCAAACAAAGCAACTCCATCATGGTAAACTT
The DNA here is from genome assembly GCF_003945595.2 of Pipra filicauda. NCBI lineage: Eukaryota > Metazoa > Chordata > Aves > Passeriformes > Pipridae > Pipra > Pipra filicauda. The sequence continues at coordinate 1,579,538 of NW_024104665.1, read as the reverse complement.
TTGAACAAAGTGGTCCGTTGTAACCAAGTATTGCAAACCCCAAAGGTCTCAAAAATTGTAACTTTCTGCAAAGTACATGAAAACTAGCAGTGCAGTAACTGCCTTAAATTTCATGCTACCACTATGAACTCACACCTTTAAAGGTACTCTGAATACACAAGCAGAGATTCCATGTTTGTCCCAAACATAAACTGTTACTATGAAGATGTTCATGTTTAGACAGTGAAGTCAATCAACTTAAGGCAAAAATTTACAAGGCATTAGGTTTCAGTAAACAATTCCAAAACTACTGAAAATATACCTTTTTTTTTAAAAGTTATTCAGAGTGACTGGGTTCATCTGTCTTCCAAGAGCACATAAGAAATCCCCATATAGATTTTCCAGTATCCCTAGTATAGAGGTATTCTGTTCTATACAAAACTGCACTCATATGGTGATTGTGTAGATTGAGAATTCTCTCACATGGAATTACTTCCCACAAATACCTACCTAAATGTACTCTTTTCTTTGTATAGGTTTCACACATGCAGATCTGCATTTCCTAACAAGCTTTATAGGAGGTACACATTATAAATAGATTCTAATTGCAAATCCACCTTGTGTTTTATCAAACTGCTCACGTTTGCTTCATTCCAGTACATGAGATGAAGTACATAGTCACAGGAAGAAGACAAGACACTACGTAGAATTATTTATAATCTTATATTTTATGTCATGGCTAGGCTTCGCGAACAAAGATTTGGGAAATATATTTTATGCAGCTCTGTGCAAAAACCATGAAGGTTCTGAATCCACAGACAATTACTGAAATAAATATTGCAGATGTTCAGAGATGTTTTCAGTGCAGCAGACGATGAACAGCTTACTTCAATATATTTGGGAAACTACTTGAAATTCTGGAAACGCCAACTGGTATTTGGGCAGTCCAAAGCTTCCAGAGCCTTAATGCTGAGTACACAAAGCACTTTATTATTTTCTCTTAATAACAGAATATACCATTATATGGGGGGGGAAAGCTCAAACCTGGTCCCTTGAATATTTTTAATATTTTTAACACCTGAAATATTTTAAGTGACAGAGTAGAACAATGTGTCTCCACTGACTCCCTCAGTAAAATAAGTACAGGCTATACAGTATTTTATAGTTACTTTGAGAATACCAAAACATTACCTAAGAAGTAACTAGCAAGAACATTTTCCATCTACGTGTCTTCACTGTAAAAAAAGACATTAAATCCTGGAGATGTATTAATATGGTAACTAGGAATACAGACTGCAAAGACAGCACAGTTTCCATGCTTGAGGTAAAGCATGTTCACAAAGCACATCTATCTATGAAAGCTGTTAAGTACTTTTAACAGCAGCAAACTTTAATCCACAATATGGTACTCCCATACAAAGTGCAATAAAGTTTATGATTTCTATGCACAACACACAGAAAACCATAGAAGTTAGATTGTGCATCACTCTCAAGTGTAAAACCATTGAATAAAAAACAAGTCCTAAAATCAAATATGAGCATCCATATGCAATAAAAATCTTAGTAAAATCAGCGAAATAGTGGAAGCTAAGAGAAAAAATGTATTTATTAAAAAAGGCGTATTATATTTTATAGTATATTTTTCAAACACAGCAAAACCAGAAAGTGTGCTACTGCCTGTAGCAATAGGAGATGATCAAGGTGTGAGGAAAATATTCAAGGCACAGCAGTAAAGCTGAATGCATTCTTTGCATCAGCATTCACTACAGAAGCACTTAAAGATCACTTCCAAAATAATTTTATGAGGAAAGTATGAGAACTGTGTCACATCAAAGAGTCCATAGGAAATAGTTCAAATGAACTGGTTAATGAATAAAAACAAGTTACCAGGACCAGGTGGAATTCATCCAAGCAAACCACTGAGCACATATGTTGCTGGTGTTTAATGAATGCTTAAACAGTCTTGGTTCAAGAGAACAAAAACAGGGCAAATGTGATAACATTCTTCATAAGTAGGTCTGCAGAGCGGCAAAAGGGTTGCACTATTAATAGAGGCACACAGTTAAATATGGAAACATCAAGGGAGCCAACAAAGACCTTGCAAAGGGGAAAACATGTTTAATGTGCTCACACGACTCAGTGGTGCGTCCTTGCCACAAGAAGGACGACAGCGCACTGGGCTTTATGAGCACACGCGCACCCAGCAGGGCCAGGGAGGTCACCCGTCCCCTCAGTCCATGTGAAACAACAGCCAGACTCCACGCTGAGTTGTGGGATCCCCACTGCAGAAGAGATGTGGACACATTGGACCACATTTATCTACTGGACAGTCCCCAGTCTGGTTGGGAGCTGGAGTACAGGACATACGCAGAGCCCAAGGGACTGGGTCTGGTCAGCATTGGGACAAGAAGCATGAGGGGAGACCTGATTGCCCCCTGCATTCTCCTAGCAGTGGAGCAGAGAGACACCAAACCAGACCCTTCTCGGAGTAAAGAAGGGATAGGGTAACCTACCACTGCTTTCTGTAGCAGCAGCCACAAGCTGGGAGACAGGAAATTGTTAGATTTAAGGAAAAGATTATTTACTTGGAGGTTGATCAAACACATTGGACAGCTGCCCAGAGAAGTCAGGCAGCCTCCATCCTTGGAGGTGCATAATGTCCATCTGGACAAAAGGTTCATGAGCACATGAACTTTTTGCAAGAGGTGGGATTAGAGACCTCCAGGGGTCCCCTCCTACTCACACGTCCTATAAACCAGTAACTGCCAGTGTCATAGGTCTGCCAGGATCCTCTGAAGGGCTCGTGACATGTACACATGCAGCTGATCTGGCATCCAACTTGGCATTTCAATGAGCTTTTAACAAACTGTCACCAAAGACCTCTGCTTCCCAGATGTTACAGGGTAAAAGTTCTTTTCCAGAGATTAGCACGTTATTAAAATTAATTGTCTATGTAATCTTCAAAGGATCTGTGCTGTTCTACATACAAAACATCAGGAAAAGAAGTGATTAGAGAGTTAAAATTTCCTGATAAGAAATTTCTGAGCATAATCAAAGCTAAAACTGATTGATATCATCACCATCAAACATCACATGTAAATTAATTCTTAAGGGGTAAAATGGCAGTAGCACACACACGTAACGATGGGTTCTACACCATGACCAAGCAGAAGAGAATTCATGAAGTCGGCACTCTCTAAAATTATGGGAAACCTGTATCTTGAAGTGCACATAATTTGGGGCACCACAACCCTAAAGAAGATACAGTACTATCAGAAAAACTCCAGGAAACAACATTACAAACATTACAAACCACAGTGTGAAACATTCTTTATGAGGTTTTGAACAGACCAAGTTCTTAACCTAGAAAACTAATGACTTTTGTGGGTATTACAAAAGTGAATGAAATAATGAATGCTATGAAGAAGATGATATCAAATGAGGTTGTGCTTTTAGATCTGAAAGTATTTTTTTAACGATTTCCTTTTTCGAACAAATTTGTAAATCTCTTAGAGAGACACTGTCAAGTTATTTGTCTCTGACATTTCATCATCCCTCTGTCAAAATTCTGATTATCTAATGAATGTACTGTGCCCTTCGTATTCCCTGATTGTATTCTTCTTAAAAACTTCAGTAAAAAATAGCATGCTCTTTCCATTATTTTCCCGGCTACTAAAATCTGGCACAAATTGTACTCAAAGATAACAGAGAGAAAATATTTTTATGCTAGATGCAGCCAAAAGCTCTTCTGCAGCTATCAAAATCAAGGATGAAAAACACAGTTTGTGAAACAATACCCATAAATGTTACTCACTTCAGATGAATGGGTAGTTTTATGTCAGTAAAATATAAGCTCTATGCTTACAAAGACAAATCAGGAACATTTTGCATATTCTACCTAGTTTTGTTTCATCAAACTAGATCACAAGCAAGTAGTGTGTACCAAACTTGTTAATAAATCTGAAGATTCAAAGTTATAAGTTTTCATCATGAACAGTATACCCATTCCCAAATAACTATATATATACAGATAATATATTACTATGCACTGAAAACATTTTGACAATCATGTCTATGCACATAGCATGTAGTTATCCAGCTTTAAATTACTATAGTTAATACATATATTTATATTGATAAAGCTATATACAAGCAATGGAATAAAAAAATCCATCAAAATATCCCTGTGTTGAAGTAATAATGCTTGCAGATGCATGGCTCACTGCCAGGCACATATCAACCTGCTTGTAAGCTGGGAACAGATCCAATCTTGCCAGTGACTGTTGAGAATGACGCCTTTGCTTTCCTCTAATTAAGAGACCTTCCACAGACAGGACAGTTTTGCTTCACCTTCTAAAAAACATGCAATATATTCAAACTAAAAGGTAGGTAGTGCATGAGATTTAAAGCATGAGAATTTCCTCTTAGCAAAGCAGTTCACCAATTCTAATTATTCCTGAAAATCCATCAGACAACTTTATTGCCAACAACTACAGAGAGTCTATTAAGTTCAAGCAAAACAAAGTTTGAAGTTTCCATAATGGGTTGTGCTCCTAGCCGGAGGTGCTGTGCCTTCTCAACCTCCTGGTGGCCATTCCTAGATTCAACTGGGAAGTAAATGCACCATCTCCACTACCTCCTGCTGGCATCTGAGCAGGGGTCATGCTACAGGGTTCATTAATGAGAAAAATCTAATTCTCTACACTAACTGAGGGAATAAAGAACACAGAATAGGATCTTATTTTCTGCCAGTGGGCTGAGCGAGCTGATGTGGGTGGAATTACAATAACAGAAAATGCTCTGTCGAAATCTGTTTTCACCTAAGAGATGGTTGGGCCTGAGGTTAGCATTCTCAGAGGCTTCCATGCTCCTCTGAGACAAAAGAAGTACCTGCAGATGTATTCAGGTGGAATGCAAAAACCTATCTATTTTATGAGTAAGTTTTGACATGCTGGTTCAGACAGTCTTTCTCAGAACTGGAAATTAGTTTCATTTACAACCTGGTACTTCAAAAAATTGCACAAGACTAAGGTGGCATAAAACCTGTTAAACTGCTGGGATAAGTGCCCTACCAATCCTTCCGTCTTCAGGTTTTATGGTTTCTTAGTGTTGTTATAGTGCCTAATGCAATAAAGTTGGGAAACGGTTACAGTTTCAAGAACTGGTTTGGCACACACAAAGCGTCAGGTGAGTCTGACATAGCATCTAAGCACTCATTAGATTCAAGTTTCAGCACATCAACAATTTGGAAAACAAATTCCAAATCAGGTCTTGAACGTCCTAACACCACCTCATGCCATATCACATCATGAGTGACTTGCTACTCTGGCCAGGTTATTATCTAAGCATATCTGTAACTTACAGATACTCATTCAATATTGTAACTACTCAGCCAATTCAGCATAGGAGATAATTTCTGTTAATTTAATATCTCATTTAAAAATCTAAATTTAAATTACTTTCTTCAAGGTTACCTTAGAAAAAGATTCAGGGCATTCTCAGGAAAAGAGAGACTATTTAGTTCTAACATTAAAATCTACAGAGTGCACTGAGCAGAGGTCACCAGATATAAGTATAGGAATAAAACTACAAAACCATTCTTTTTATTTACTTACTTATTAATCTTTACTAGACCAAGATTATGACAATGACAATGCAGGTAAGAGCACTGTAATTATTCCAGATAGAGAGATTGCCAGAAACAGAATACGTGTGTGTGTCTGTGCATATCTGTGTGTGTACAGAGAAAAGTGAGTTATATCAGTTGAGGTATAATCTGGTTTCCACCATTAGAAAATTATTTTAATGTTGTGTTCAAAAAGCCTTGACAAGTGTGACTTTTTTTTTTCTTCAATCTATGTCAGGTCTAATCAGAAAGCATCATAATACAAAAAGACAAATTGCAAGGTCCAAAAACTGCTATAAGCAAAAAGAATAATGAAAGACAGAGACTATAGGGAAAAAAAAAAATCTTTCTGCTCATTGTTAATTTGATGTGGCACTTTTTCACTCAAAGAAACAAAGAGGAAGCATTCACAGCACTGCCAGTCTGATACTGCCAGTCCTGCTGAAAAGCTCAGCTTTTCACTCCTCTCTTTAAAAGCTGAACTGTGTATTTAACACCTGTTGTAGTATGACCATTAACCATTGAATGAAACCTTTTTCTTCTATTTTTTCTCTTCCTTAACCAAAGGTTTCCTCTTCTTTTGAGTTTTGTTACTGTAGTAATTGAGAAGAAATAGGGATATGGACAAAAAGAGTCAAGGTTCAAGTGAAATTATAAGTTTTCCTCCATGAATCAGAATAAACAGAAATTTAATGGTACAATGCTTCCCTCTCAGAAAGGAACTCTTACTTTGGATTGAGAATTAAAAATGTAGTCCTAGTCCACCCTCAGACACACTTCTTCCATGAACTACAACTTATTTTATTCACACAGTGAATAGTTTCCTTAAATCTGAAGGTTGCTCCTGACTTCCATAGGTTTAAAAGAAGAAAGGAAATGGCCAAAGATACAACTAAAAAATTAGACAAGGACAACGAACAGAAATATTCACCAAGCTTGGGATACCTGTAGAAGCAGGTGAAGAGTTTGCATGTGAATAATAGTTGATGTTAAAATACATAAAAGGAGAATAATTACTCAAAATCAGATTTTAAGCGTCCATGGAGTAAATTTCTTATAATCAACACTGACATCATCAGCATCCCAGCTAAATATGCTGGGAAAACATTTGGTGTTAACCTAGTAAGCATGTTATAAAATTTTATATTCTAAAAAGGTCTCTTCAATTCTAATATAATTGACAGTATGATGAGCCAGCATGGCTCATCTCGGAATACCAAGCATCTGCTCCAAGAACCATATCTGTGGAAGACTGGGACACATAACCAGACAGCATCAACAGTTAAACAATGTGCTTAGCACAGATACAAAAGCTGTTGAAATATTCAGTGACTTTGCAGCAGAACTAACACACATATGCAGATGAGGAGACTTACTGTTGCTATCTACAATAACTCATATCCTTTTGTCATACTACTAGCGAATTCATCAGTTCTTTATATTTTCGCTATAAAAAGAACAAGTATAATACAGAATTTTATTTAAAACTAAACTTTAAAACTGGAATAGACAAAACCAAAGTGATGCAATTATGATGTAATAATAAACATGGCTATCACCATCATCTGATCATCATAGTGACAAGGGGCTGTATTACACACCCCATTTAAATTCTTCACAGATTTCACAGAATATTCTGGTCCCACAAGGACCATCAAGTCCAACTCTTAAGTGAATGGCCCATACAGGGATCGAACCCCAGCCTTGGTTTATCAGCACCATGCTCTGACCAACTGAGCTAATCCTCATCTCCTGATTCTTTTACGAACTCACTAAGAAAAAGCAGATGTACAGATCTATAGTTTCTGCTCAGTGAAAGAATAAATGAACAATATAAAATCAAACTTCTTTCACAATGCCTAGTAGGAAGCATGGTTTTTTATGTCATGGCATTGATTTCCCCCTCCTAAACCCACTTTTGTTACTGGTAATTTTTGTAAGGGAATGAGGTAACAGTTATCCCCTTTTTAATTAATTTGAAATGTTTCCCCAGCCTAAATCTGTTCAAGGCAGCCAGAAATCCAATGTGTAGGTGATATGCTGGACAAATGAAAAAAAAAATGAAAAGCAAAAGGTGTATAGACAAGAAATGTTTATTGAAAAAGAAAATAAAATTAAAAGACAAAAATGGGTGGAAAGCACAGCACACAGAACTAAGAATTAAAAAAACATCTTACATTCTGCCTTAATGGCAGCACAGTTAATAGGGACAAAGGGACGTCTTGCTGCCTGCCGCAGCCGGAGGGTATTTTTGCAGACCTGACGGGCCAGTTTTGTCCAACACGTCGTGTGAAGAAAGAAAGCTTGACGTGTTTTCACTGCCGACTTTGGACTTCCAGTGTTACGAACTGGAGTTCCCTGTGTGGCCTGCCGGGACATGTGAGTTCTAACATGCGATTCCTACAAAAAGAAACAAAAAATTATAACAGGTACATCTGAATTACAGCATTAAAATATCCACACCTTGGATAAATTCTCAAGGTTAATCAAATAATATGCATAAGCACTATACAAAAATCTGGGGCCTAAGTAGGAAGCTGTAAAACACAGAGTAGAGAACTATATTAAGAATGGATATATAATGCCATTCTAGATGAGATATTGTATAATCAATTTAACATTTCATACATAACACACCATTTGATTGAGAAAATGACATTTGTCCACCAAAAATGCATGAAGCGGATGTTTGTTTACATAAGGCTTAGTCAAATAAAGACATGGCAGGGCCTGTGCACTTTACAGTTCTACTTAAACACAGGAAAAGGATTAACAAGTTGAGTTTTATTCAACCAAACTGAACACATACATAAAAAACCCTTTCCACTAAACATTCAAATCACAGCAGACTTGTGAAATCACTATGTTTCAAATTTTATCTACACAGTCCTACCTCGGTAGGTTGGCTGGAAGACAGTTTATCTTCATCTGTCTGTGTAGGCATTTTCAGGCCACCATATTTTTTCCAATAAATCCAGCAAGACGCACACAACCTACATTGCATATTAGGAGGGCCCCAAGAATACCATTGGTGAGACTGTGGAGCTAAAGAGGAGAAAAGAGCACAGGTGAACTGGTGCATGCTACATTCACTACAATAAATCCAAATGCTGTAATAGATGGTTAAATATGGCCAAAATATAAGTGCATTGCACAGATAAATGTTTAATACATTTGACATGGAGAAGAAAAACTTGAATTGTTAGTTGCTTTATTTTTTACAAAAGCACCACAGAAGTCAACTCCAAATGGAAATTCTGGAAAAGCTCAAGTCATGCAAATTGAATACTTATAAATTAAGATCCACATTCGAAAAGGATAAGCACATCCTCTACTGACCTTGAAGATGTGTACATATTTTTATCTTGTGCTTTTGGAGACCCAGAAGGGCGCATTAATTTAACCTTTTTTCTTTTTAATAAGAAAACTATTCTTTAAAAAATATGACTTGAAAAACTAATATACAAAACTAACATACAAAATATGTTTTTAATTTAATTGTTGTTTAAGAGATGGGCAGCCATAGGAATGATAAGCAAGGAACTCTTATACAGCAGGTCTTTTCAATTCTTTCAATTTCTGGATTTTGTTATATCTCACTCTCACAAAACCTCTGTTGAAGGCTACTATTTAAATAAGTAAAACAACAATTATCAGAAACATACAAAATACTAGAAAAAAACAACACGCCCTCCCCCTGCCTCCCAACAACAACGGAGGGGGGAAAGACACCTCAAAACCAACCACCCCAAGAAAACCCAGCTTAAAACCCCTTCATCCTTACAGAAAAACCAAAAATAAATTTGAATCTAGCATTCTGAAGGTAAAGGAATAACATATCAGTGCCATCATATTATATAACAATCTTTCTGTATTTTCTGAACTGTTAAAAGAAAAAAATAAAGTCTATTCAAATATTGACATTTAATATATTTACTAAAGGTAGCTATAACTTTAAAGTTATCTCTGCCACACAAGTAACTGGAACTTATCTTCTATAACATGCAAACAAGAGTACATGCATTTGTTTTTAGAAAACAGCACATATTAAAGTTAACCCAAACTCCTGAATTATTAAAAAAAATATTTACTTACTATAGCAGCTTTCACAAGCCCGACCTATTACTGGGGCCTGTGCCTGGTAAGAGGCTCCCATTGCTCCATTGACTGCAGCAGGTTTCCCATTGTTGCTGGATATTTGATTGGGATTTGGTTTATTGCTTTAAATAAAAATAAATGGGAAAAAAAATGATTTTACTAACTGGTTAGTCAACACGAAAACAAGCAATATAATTCTGTAATTCTGATGTCTATTGACACACGTATAAAATGTGCTCTAAGCAAGACTAATTTTTGTACTCCTCTAGTATTTTCAGAGACCTGATATGTAAGAGCTGCTTTGATACTCCAATTTACAGATCTTTAATGTGGTCCCATGTTCTAAGCTACTCGGCAAGCTAGTAAAAGACCAAATCTCAGGGTCAAAGTATTAACAAAAGTCTGACCCAGCACAGAATTTAAGAAGGTGGTTCTAGTCAAAAGATAAGGCTTTATAAGTTGAGGCAGACTTTAGACAAAGTATAGCAAGCAAGACCAGTAACACTGCCTATAATATGACAAGGTTGTCCAGCCTAGAAGAGGGTCAAAGAACTTCCTGTCTCAAGCAGAAGTACACACCTTCCCACCAACTGCAGTAAAAGTGAATGTCTTATAATCCTGGCAAAACTTCCCATATAATACCAAGTTATTCTATCCAGGTTCTTTTCTAAACTACTTTCTCTCTGAGATGCTCAATAACTGGTTTGGGATATTATTGTTTGGCTTTTTAAATATTATTATACTTTATTATTCTTGCAATTATTGTAACTACTAATACTTCACAGAAGTTGGACTTCACAGGTCAGTTAATTCAGACAATTAATATACTCTGCACTATGTTAAGTACAGTATTTTCAAAGCTTCAACTTTGTGCATGTTAATTACTCTCAATATAATGCAAGGCTGGATACATTGATTCCTAAGATGATTAATTGTTACTTTAGGTAGCATAAAATATATTCAAGATTAGTTAAAATGACTAACTGAAGAAACCTTTCCTGTATCAAGTCTCTATTTCAAATGCCAACAGTCTGTCTCCTGCCTTCACTTTTTTCACTATATCCAGCAAGAGACACTTACAATTCCTAAATGCTCTTTATCAAGTACCTTGGGCTCAAGGTACAAGAGAAGGGATCGAGAGACGATTAAGTCTCCCACATTATGATCTGTTGCTAAGTTACCTTTCAGAAAAGACATGAATTTGAAAGGGACTCTCTGGTATTGAGCACAGAACCTTGCATTTACAGGAAACACCTTATGATCAAGTTCAAAAAGGTACTCAGCTCGGAGAATCAATTCTACTTAGATTTCAAATGCAATAAATCAGTCTTGAAACAGAGTTAGTGATCCACCACCTCAGATTGCATAGTTACCAAAGACACGAGAAGTCCTATCACCCTCTTACTGTTGACTAGGGATTTTGTCTTGAAATGGAGGCAAAAGACAAGCAGTAAGATAAAAACTCGAAAATCCAACATTTCAAAACACGCTTTGTCATCCAATACAGCTAGTCCTTACAGTGAACATATTGGTGAAAATCTTGGATTGTCTACACAGACCAAGGAAATTAAATTGAAAAAGATTATGCAAAGACTGAGTGCCATATGGTTTTCCTAAAGCAGCCACTCCTCTGAGAGGTTATGGAATACTCATACTAGAGTTTTCAGCTTTTTTTCAAAGTGCCACTTATTAGAGACATGAGCTTCAAAACTCACAGTTTCGAAAAAAACTCACAGAAATTTTGAAAATTTCTTCAGACACGAGATTAAAACAATGAATTTAACAATCTGCTGTTTGCATTATTACATCTTTTTAGGAGAGAAAAGTCTATGAAATACGCAAATGAAGCTCCATTGTATGCAATTTATACAAGTCATCAAAAAGCCTTGCAAAGTACTTCCTTTGGTATTCCAGTCTTCTGTTATACAAACACTCATAACAGGAACTTCACATATATGTAAACTGAATATATCCACAGAAAGCTTAAAAAAATGTCAACTGTAATCCTTTCTCCTCTTATAATCTTGAGGAAATTATGAATATGAAAGAGGGATTATATCTTGTTTCTGTAATCTACATGTTAACAAAAGCAGATATAGCATCGACTTTAAATCTAAAAAAACCAGATTAAATACCCCTCAGAAAAAAACAAGATTGCATTAATATGATTTGTGAAAAGGTGAAAGATTTGGGGCTGTGTGCTACCTTTAATTTACAGCCAGAACATCTCTTGTCTCTAATTGAAGAATAGACTTTATCCACAAGATAAAACTGGAATGGGAAATTATCTCATTTTATTTTGTTTTATGTAAATACTTTAACAACTGCTTCTATTTTGAAATATTGTATTTACAGAAATCTGAAGTATTTACACATATATGAAGCTACAGGGATTTGGAAGAGATTATTCTGGAAAAAAATGCTTTTTAAAGGGCTCTTCTTGCTTGTGAGCAGTCCACAGATAGCACTTGATCACCTTTGTAAAAATTTTCAGCATTCCAGACAGGCAGTTTGCAGGTCATGGACAAATGGCTCAGTCAGATATAAGGTGTCACTTAAGAATTTCTACCATTATATCTCTGTATATAACAAATATTATGAAAGAAACCATTATAAAGATGACTATGAAACTACCATGCATATAACTCCATGTTACAGTTTCGATTTTACCTGTATATTATTCAAAAAACTGACTTTGTTGTTATACTCACTAGGTGGGGATGTATACTTGTTTCAGTTTACTTTCTGCTTCAGCTGCTTTCAGACGTTTCTAGTTGAAAAATTAACACATTAAAATATTTTCTTATATTAAAGCATAAGATTTCATAATACTGCACACAATCCATCTTTAAATTATTTCTATTTTTCGATTTCACAAGAGCCTCCAAAAGAAGCATAAAAATCTACAAGATGAAAACCATGAAAAACAAAGTTCTCCATTTTTATTTTTAGTTTGAAATTATACTATACTGTCCTTCCCAGTAAAATTCACAGGCCCCACGTATGACAACAAAACTGTAAAAACAAGAATTGCAATTTACATAAATTACATCTACATAAACAGGTACAACAATATGGCTAACCCTCATTGCAGAATTAAGCAGAAAATAAATGAATGAAATTGCACACGGTATGTTCCTCATCAGTTATGTACCTCAATACATCCTGTGCACTCTATCCAGCCTGAGGCTGGTATTTTATAAGGAACAGTAAAGTCCACTGACTGCTAGAAATAACTAAATACCTACTTTTGTCAAATGTCATTAAAATTGTGGCTCAGGCACATCACAGTACCAGGACGGCTACGCTACTGCCAAGATAGTCTGTGAATTCACTAAATAATTACTTTCTTCATACTTGCAACAAACTCAAACCATCTTGTGGTAGTCCTACTAACTTCAAAAATGTTGAGAAGCTTTAGTTATTACCATATATTATACAGGTAACTAAGATGGCATTTGTTTTCAGTAATGGCACAAGCAAAACAGAGTTCAGATGTCTACAGGTTTGTCTGTATATAAAAGATGAAGAAAAAAACATTATTTCCCTGCACTCCGACATTACTCCTGTTCCCTTGAAAAAAAAGTAGAGAGAAAAGGAGTTAAAACGTGGTCAATTATATTACAAAGGATAAAAAAGGGGGAGACACACTGATAGCCAGCACAATTAAATCAATACGACCTGCTTCTCTTTATCAGGTAATTAAAATTCAGTCCTTCATTTCTCCTACAACAACCAATTCTCCTCTCTGCTAATACACGTATTTTCTGATATCCAATCTTTGCAAGGCTTATAATCCAGGAATATATTTCCCACTTTGAGAACAGTATCATCAGACAACTCTGCTCTGAGAGTCTCTTGCCTGAGTCAGTTACAGGGTTAATCAGCTTTACTGGGCCAGTAGTCTGAGTCAGCCTCCCCATGTAACCTGCTGTTCTTTTCCACTTCAGAAAGTTGCCCCTGTGTCGTCCACTGACAAAACTCTCATTTATAAAAACTGCACCTTTCAGGAGTAATGTATGATAAATAGACTTCTAAGCAGTCCATGCCATCATTAATTAATTCCTATGCAATGTGAGAGCCCTTTTCTGTTTATCTCCAAAATAGGCTTCCCCCACATCTTTTTTTTTTTTTTTTTTTTTTTTTTAAAGGCAGCTTTTTGCCATCCACAGGTGCCTGGTTGTGTTTGGAGCTACAGAAGTGAATTCCATTAATACTGCTGTGCAGTTGCAGCTTTCCCCAGCGCCAGGCTTGGCAACACTTCTCTACCTTCGACAGGCCCATAGCAAAAATGCAAACACAGTCTGCTCTGCCTGCAGAGGATGTCTCAATGGTGAACTCTCTCTCTGCTTTACAGCAAGCCACAGAGTTCCCACACCTGTCTCTATTTCCTTTTCATGTTATACCCAACAACACAGAATTTGTTTTCAGCCAGAAAAAGTTTGCAAAACTGCCAGTCAGCAGGTAACGTGTTCCACAGAGGTTTCTAACAACCTGATTCCTCCATTCTGCAGAGAGAACGGGTAAATCTCACTGCACACCAAGCAGGAGCAAAAGACAAAAACACAATAAAGGGCAAGAAATGAGGAAAGTAGCTCTGAAGCACTGTCAAAATGTAAAGGCTGTATTAAGGAAGCTCTATGTAGGAAGCTGTATTAAGTCCTGATGGCAGTGTCTCTGAGAAGTGATTATACACACATTAATTAAATTTTAGCATACTTTTAATACTGGTATGGGGGTTGTAAGGAATGCAATTTAACAACTGCTTTCCTTCTTTACTTACTAAAGCAAATGATATGGCGCCTTCTAAAAAAAAGTCATACACTGTCATTTCAGTATAAGCTGTATTTTTTATGTTAAAATTCACACTGACCTAACAACTTTCAAGTACCAAGTGAGAAGAAAGGTTACAGAAAGAAAACTATCAATAGTTGCAGTTTCTGAGATGAAACCCCTGCCTGTTGAAATTTAGAGGATGAAAACTGGTAAAGGTTGGAAGTTGAAACTGGAAACATTTAGACAAGAAACAAAGCACCAATTTGTAACAAAGCACTGGAGCAATGTAACAAATAGAGCTGATGCTTTACATGAAAAAAAAAGATTACATCTTCAACAGTATTTCAAACAGGTCTTACAGACCGCATTTTAGGTGAGGTCAAACTACATCAACTCAGCTTTTCACCTGAGCTCTACTACTTTTAATCAACTGGCATTGAAACTGAGTATTTGTGGTTTTTAAGGACTTTTGTTATGAATATCAGCTTACAAATATCCCAAGAATTGATCATTTCCCTAAATTAGTACTGTTTTCACCAGTGGAAATAAATGAATGAGAGGCAAATGTTATATATTGTTGCAGAACACTAATTTAGTTACCATTAAATATGTTCACCCTTTTTCCTCTTCTGAAATCTCAGTAAAAGTCTTGAATTGAATCAGATTTTTAAGGAGAACACCAAAACTAATGAGAAGACTTTTCATTCAGTGGAATCAATCACCTTGCCTTCCTCAAACACTATATATATATAGTAGTGGTCATGAGAAGTGCTGTATGACCAAGAATGTTTACTCAAGGCTTGAATTAGTTTTGCTAGACAAGTTCAGAGAACTTTAACATATCTTTCCTTCACCTTGGCTTGAAGAGAAGATGATCTGAAAGTAAGGTGGTAGCAGTACCTCCATTGCTATCACCAGCTTTAGCTACCTAGCAAGAATAACAATTAGTAGAAGTTATGATAAGGAAATCTTTCTTATGCCTGACATCATGTATCCAATTCACACAAAGAAATAGAGATAATTAAAAGCAAATTTTCATATTAAATCACATCAATCTAGGATTCAGAGACTGTATTTTAAGTAGGTACATCGACCTTTTATGTCTTCCCATTTTTACAAGTCACCCTACCCCTCAAGCATGAGATTTAGGGAAAAATGACACCGAAATCCCCACTTTCTTACTGAACATATTTTCTCTCTGAAACACATTCAATTATCACAGCTTGTTCTTTTTGGGGAAAAAAAAAACCAAACAAACCCTACGCACTGTATTAATACTGACCTGTGTTAATTTTTACCATTCCCCAACAAACTAAACAAGGGCACAATGAAGTTCTGATCTCTTGTTAGGAAAGATTACAGAAACATTAACCAGGATAAAAAATAGGCATTTGGCCTACACTGATTTTTTTATTGAGGATCATATATGTGACCCTGAAAGAACATATCTAAAGCATTCAATCCCCTGGTGTATTGACATGTTCTACAGTAGAATGTTGTGCATTTACTTAGTTACAAGTAAAACACAGGCATTTACAAGAGCCTTCAAGTTGTAGATAACCATAAAGCCCATGTGTTTTTCTTGTATAGAGCCTAATCTTTTGAAAAGACATGCAATCTCAACACATCCCACACCTTGATCATTGTAGCAACAGATCATAACACAGCCCTAGAGAACTAAAAAAGGGAATCTTAAGGCTTTTGCCAAGCCCTCCAGAGCAAGTATTCCAGGAAAAAATTACAGGAAACAAGATCAGTCTCTGAGCAACCTAGGCCTGTTGACAAAAGACAATTTACACTTCATTTTATCCTTACTCCATGGCTTTCAGTATGGATAAAATCTTTTTATCTGATTCTTAAAGATAATCTCTTGCCCAATCTTTAAGATCTGACAAGCACAGCAAATCTCCGCTGGCAGCACCTTTCTAGGATAAAAATTAACAGTGCAAAAAAAGTGTTGAAAGTGAAATGAATGGTGACAAACACAGAAAAACATGCTTTTATAGAGAACATATTATTTGCTATTTGTATTATTCATAGAACCAAAAGCTCCTTGTGATAGTTCACGACTCTCCTATGTGGTAAAAGACTTTTACCCTACTTTCCATACACTAACAAGTTGATATAGAAACACTTTTCAAATAAACCAGAACAACCTGAAGCAATCTTCCTTCTGACACACTTAACAACTCCAAAGATCCATCCAACAGTACAGCTGTAGTTATTACAGCCAAAAAAATTATTTTCAACACTCTGTACATAACATTGCTTCTAATTATGCAGCAAATGAATGAGCTACAAAATTAAACATTAAATCAGAAATTAAAATGGAGTACTTTAAAGTATTTTATATATCTAAATCAAGGAGTAAATATAGAGAGTACAACATATAAAAAGTACCAACATTGAAATTTTGCCTAAACCTGCTAAAAATATCCCAGTACTGGTACTCAACATAATCTTATGTTTCTTCTCCAGAGCAACCCAAACAGCTGAAGGCTCAAATCAGAAGGATGAACACCTCCACCGTGTGCAGAATGGTTTCAATTTTGTTTTTAAATGCTGGTAATGGCAAAGTAATGTTTTGTCAGGGAGTACCAATAAAAGTTTCATAACAGTAGCAGCCACTTTAACAGAATGTATTTTCCCTTTTCCTTCAGTCCCATAGCACAGCTTCAAAGACTAAAGCATTTGCTCTGGAGCCCATTTCCTTCTTATCCCATACTGCAATAGGAACCAGGAATCCTATTACTTCATACCAGCATACAGTACAAATGGCTTAAAAAGCTCTTCACAGGTATGTGATGAACAACACAGAACCACTGGTCTATATACCAAAATATTATCATAGGTTCCCCCATATTTCTTTTTAAGAACACAAACAGATTTTTATGCCTTAACATCATTACATTTTTTTAAGAATGTCTCAGACTGGTTCATGCTGAAATAGTCATTAAATTACCTGCTGCACATATCTGTCAGTGGTTTTCCACATGTAGTAATACTCGATGATGCTAGTCAGTGACTTCCAAGGGAGCTGAAAAACATTTGCTAAAAATTAAAGTGGTTCCAAAAATTGCAATGTCTACATCTTATTAAACACATGTTAAAATCAAATACAGTTGAGACAAATACTAAACTCTGAATGTATTAAACAACTACATTAAAATCCATGTGCAAATGAACACATATTGCTATTAATAATATACAACCTTTCCTTAGAGTTAAGAAGTATGCAGAATTACACTATCACACATCCAAGTCTAAATGTAATTTATTCTGTTTAAGCCATATGGTAAACAAAATGATCAAAACAGAATGCAGATTTCCTTTAGGAAACACAGAAGGTAATGTCTCTATTATAAAGTGTATCAGATGGAGAATAACATTAGGACTAAAAGAAATCATCTTGATGAGACTGTGTGCAAGTCTCATGTATTTTTCTCTTTAAAAATACAAAGGATACCAGACTTAGATCACAGGTTTTGCAAGGCCCCTAACAACTCAGTCACTCATACAATACCACTAGTTTTGCATAAATCCCCACATACTCTTGACCATTATCAAGAAATAAAGGGGTGTGTGGGACAAATGCTACCCTGAGCAACAAGAGTGGTACTGACAATGAATATTTCACAAAAATTTTTGTGCCTGTGATAATGACAATTATATTGGGTGCACATATTCATTGGTAAAATAAAAATGTATTAACCTATGTTTTGGGGTGAAAATTAAGCAACCATTTTTAACTACCACTAAATAGTCTATTCAACTCCATAAGGACTTTCTATAATTTAAATTAGTACTTCTCTTACAAAATTCATGCATTTTTTCTTCATAACTTGGAAACATGTTACTAATTTGTGTGTGATATTTTCTAGAGGCATGTGTTAATGCTAATATGCTGTGCTTTCTATTAGTGAGGAAGATGTTCAGGAAGTCCCGGAAAGTATAGGTGTGGAAACTTATCTTTCCAACCTTACTCACTCCACTTTGGGGCTTTCTGCATGTCTTAAGCCAAAAAGAATAGTTTCCTGCACCTTTAGTTGAATTCCTAAAACAACAGAGGAACACCTTATCAAGCTGCCTCTCCCTGCATGCAGGAGCTCATAGCTAGTTTTTCATGCTGCTTGCTTGCAGACACTTGGAGGAACTGAGCCTGGCTCCCACCTCTGCCTTTCAGGAAATGGGATTTATGCTCAGACTCAGCTGTGATTTTTTTCTCAGGCAGTGTACCACAGTGTGTAAATCCCTGAATATTTGCATGTAATTCAAAAGTAACAGTGTAAGAAATGCACATGCTGATGTTCTAAAAAATAGCAACACAATTCAGTTTCCTAAAGTCCTTTTACTTTCTCAGGTAAATTATGCCTTCAGAGAAATCTACCCAAAAAAAGGCCAGTGACAAGAACACGTTAGGTGTGAAGTAACAGATAAACTGATTCTCAGTCTCCAGGTCCATATTCTTCCTGGCATCGAGATGGAACGCTGCCACCCCAACTACCTGCCATTGCCAATTAGTACATTTTAGCATATCCATATTTATTTTCCTTCCTGAACACTTATTAATGATTTCATGCTACAGATTATCTTTGCCATTTCTCTAGAAAATAGTTTAATCTGTTTTAACTATGATTGTGACACCAATATGTTCATTCACTCAGTAGGCATCTATGAATAAAGAAAGATAATTATGGTGCTTGGACTGAATAACTGTAATCCTTTTACACTTTGATTCACAACTTTTTACACTTTGATTCACAACTTGAAAAACCTGTTTGACAGACTGAGCACAGATAACCTTTATTCATTTACCTACGCACTTAATACTCTAAACTGCCGATGAAGCTGTGAACAGCCACAGGATAATGTATTCTCATTATCAAATTCTATTTTTTAAAAAGTAAATATGGTCATCTGTGTGACATTTTTGCAGGAGGAAATTAGCAAAACGTATCAACTCTACAAAAGCAGAGAGGAGAGTTTTAAGTTTCTTTAGTTTCTCCAGGGTAAGAATGGACCACTCAAATCAGATGAGCAAGAAAAACTTAGCATCCTAAAATGAACATGGTAATTTTAAGGCATGTTTCCACACTTTTCTGAAGCCGGAACAGTTGTTGTTGTTCCGGCTTTCTATGAACAGTTCCAAGTCTTGATTACCAAGGCCTTTCCTGCCATATCCAAGGTGTAATAGTTCTAAATTTGTGAAAACCGTTGATAATGAAAAACCAAGAATTAACAAGCATAACAGCTGTGTCTTATTGTTAGAAAAATAGTTA
The DNA here is from genome assembly GCF_003945595.2 of Pipra filicauda. Taxonomy (NCBI): domain Eukaryota; kingdom Metazoa; phylum Chordata; class Aves; order Passeriformes; family Pipridae; genus Pipra; species Pipra filicauda. The sequence goes on along the minus strand of NW_024104665.1, from coordinate 1,559,780 downwards.
TATTTGGAGAACATAAAATATTCGCTCTTCTTCCATTCTCCTACCCTGAGATGTGAAATAATTAAAGTACATCAAGTAAATTGCATTAGCTTATAAAGTGTAGGTTGATTAGGATTCAGATAGTCTTAAAGCCAGCAGAACCTCTCCTAAAAGAGTTGATGAGTCAACATCTGATGAAAATGATTATTCAAAGGCTAGACTGGTAATTTGATTACAAATGAGCTCCTCCTGTCTATTAAAAAAAGGTAAAGTCCCTTACACCATTTAATTTATAATAATTATCTTGCTTACTAAATATTTAGTGTTTATAGCTTAATACCTGAGCTGCACATTGAACATCAAATAGTGCCAGTTCTTACTAATTGCTAGAAAAGTAAATGAACCTGGCCTTTACAGAACTATCATGTACGGGCTGCAATTGCAGCTGCCATGCCTTGCAAATCTGGGCCGACTTAGAAAAGGCAACTCCTCTGGGATATAATGACTCAGGCAGGTAGTACATAACCCTTCTGCTCCAGGAGACTTCTACCAACCACTTTCTGCCATGCAACATGACAGTCTTGCCTGTACTGTGGCATCACTGCGTGACTGCCTAGGTTTGAGTTTAATCTCAGGCAGTGCACACTTTAATTTTATCATTAGATTCTATGTGGAGACTCAAACAAGTTCACACGTAACTACCAGTCCATTATCTTCTTTGTCCTTGCTCTTACAACGCGTGTAAGAGTACTTAAACTTATCAATGACTTGCCACTGAAGAGAGGGATGATAATAGATAAATGTACTATTGTGGAAAATCACTGCTTAAGTGCTACATATTTATACCTACATAACCTTGCAGACACTTTTCATATATCCATGATCTAAATCTCAAAGGACTATTTTCGATGATTACTTAAAAACCAAATGTGTGTTTTCAAATCCCTATACTTTTAGAATGCTGCATGGGAAGTGAAAACAGATAAATTTTACTCTAGAGAAACTAAGATATCCCAAGACTACACAATGATTAACATAATTGAAAGATTTCAAATTAGATAGAATAGAATTAAATCAAGACTGCAGTGTTACCAGTGTCATATAAATTGAGATATAAAATAGATGTTATAAATTATGGTTTTAAAATGACGCTTTTCAAAAGATTAAAAAAGTGACTGAGAATAGACAACATCGCTGTACTAACTAAAAGAGGGTATAATAAATTAGTACTCCACATCCATTTGTGCTGCACTCTGACTCATCAAGAACATAACCTCAGTAGGCTACGCAACACTATTACTAGACCTGTGTGTGTGTGTGTGTGTGTGTGTGTGTGTGTCTCTTTCTTTGGGAGGAGAGGATGGCAAAATACCTGTGTTTTGGGAAGGAAGATTCAGTGAAAGAGGGTGTCAGGAATCTACTCAAGATAAAATTTGAACATTGTAAACAGCTTCTAGTAGAATCATCCAAATATCTACCATTTGAATAATACAAATGCAGAAGCAATTCTGGAGACACGTTACCCAATTGTATCATTTTAATATATACATATCAATAGAATTGGGTACATAACATAGAAATTATACAGAAAATAAAAATACCATATAAATACTAGAGACAAGCCGTAGGTATACTTGGTCACGAATTCTGTTAGGACTCAACTTGTAAACAGTCACGTGTTATATGATTAAGGTACTTTGAAAAGACAAATATTATATATTACCAACCATTTAACTAGAAGGTATAGCTCCTGAACTATTGTACAATTACAGCTGAGAACCATTTATCTGTATGAGAAATAATAAGGAACTGTAGTTTACATTAAAATTTCAATTCTAAAACTCTATAAAATATTATTTTTAAATAATACTTTATTGAACTTAACAGAGCTATTTCATCCACGATGCAACTTTCAACCAAATGTCATGAATGCGGTGAACATTTTCTCCCTTGGGAATCTCAAAATTAAGCACACAGATATAACACACCTATTAAAATGTCAGTTCTTCAGAAAAACAATAGCCTTCCCTTCCCACCTTCATTCAATTATCTGTTTCATTTCAGGACTGTGAAAGTGAAGGAAAGACAGCTTAGCTCACACTGCTAAGCCTCCTCCCACTGTCCCACACCCTATCTTGGAAGGACTTCTACTTTTACAGTACCGTTTTCCCCTAATAAAGATTTTTAATAAAATTTTGCAAAGAAAAACAAAAATGAGCTCTGAGAGTCAAGTAGAATGAGATTAATGTGAAAATGTTTCAATCAACTTCAGTCTTAAATAATGGATTTACTTTGATTCAATTCCTAACCTTTTCATGAAGCCCAGCTTGAACTTGGTAAAACAGAGGTAATCTTTTTCCTTGAAAGAAAAAGACCCTCCATGAAATGTGAAAAAAAATTGCAGCAAACTACTAGCAATTCCAGTGATCAGAGCTGGAATCCATTTCATTTCATTACTCCACATTAGAATTACCCAATTAAAGCTTTACCGCCCTATAGTGTGATACTTCACTACCAAAACCAGTGTAGTTAGAACATATTGGAAAACATTTCCTTTACTTTACAAAACTGCCCAAACACCTACTATATCAAAATAACTCCCTGTAGTTCACTTTAAAAGCTATCTGAATATAAATTTCTCTCTGCTAACCATAGAGGGAAAACCCAGCTTTTCAAAAACACCCAAGGGAGTCAGCCATGTAGCTGTTAATGAATTTCACTGGAAATTGTGGAAACGTTCTGCAAAGTTCCTGGAACTTTTTCAGATGCTTGTAAAATCCTTGTAAAAATCCTGAATGAAAGACCTCACCATGAGACATCATACCTGGTATTAAACCATTAAACAGATTATCTATTGTCACCTATAAGAAGAAGGGAGATAAATCAGACTGCTCAAACTACCAAGGTATTACTCTGCTCTCCCTTGCTGGCAAGATCCTAGCAAGAATACTTTTGAACAGACTAATACCTGCTATAGCAGAAGGAATTCTACCTGAAAGCCGATGTGGTTTCAGAGCCAACAGGAGTACCACAGACATGGTATTTGTTCTCAGACAACTGCAGGAGGAGTTTAGGGAAGAGAACAAAGGTTTCTATGTAACCTTTGTTGATCTCACAAAGGCTTTTGATACTATGAGCAGAAAAGGTCTGTGGCAGATTTTGGAACGTTTAGGTTGTCCTGCCAAGTTCCTTAAAATGATCATCTTACTTCATGAGGATCAGCACAGCCAAGTCAGATATGGCGATGCACATTCTGAGCCCTTTCAAATCAGTCCAGCAGTTTAATTACCCAGGTAGCATCATCCCCTTAGACAGTAAGATTGATGGAGAGATAGACAACAAGTTAGCAAAGGCATATAGAGCTTTCGGAAGACTCCGTAAAAGAGTTTGGCGAAATAAACACCTGAAGAAAAGCACAAAGATCAGCATTTACAGAGCCATTGTGCTCTCTACTCTTTTATATGGTTCCAAATCATGGGTCATCTACCGCCATCACCTGTGACTCTTAGAACGCTTCCATCAACGCTGTCTCCGTACAATCCTAAACATCCACTGGTCAGATTATGTGACCAACACATCTGTTCTAGAACAGGCAGCAGTTATGAGTATTGAGGCCATGTTGCTGAGAACACAGTTGCGATGGGCAGGACATGCCTCCCTAAGATCGTGTTTTATGGTGAACTTGCCACTGGCTGCCACAAGAGAGGAGCCCCGAAGAGGAGATACAAGGAGTCCCTGAAGTAACATCTCAGCCTTGGCCACATTGATCTTCATCGCTGGTCTACTCTGGCCTCCAATCGGGCGATCTGGAGACACACAATCCATAACGCTGCTGCTTCCTTTGAGAACACATGAGGATCACCATCGAAAAGACAACGCAGAAATAATCGTGCCTTGCCGATACCATCCAAGGAGTCTTTCTGCTGTGCCTTTTGCAAGCAGACTTGTCTATCTTGCATTGGCCTCTTCAGCCACCAGCGCGCTTGTAGCAAATGTGGGTAGAGCCCTTCCCAAGTCTTCGTTCACAAAGCCTACCCATGATGATATTGTCACCATTCTTCCAAAGAATGTCATCAGACAAGAAAGCATATTGATTTTCAGCCAGCTAAAATGTATACGTATGTTAGTTACATACATAAGCCACACAGATTTCTCCAATAGCTAAATATTCCAAACCTATAGAAAGCAGTTATGATCAACCATGTGAAAACACAGCTACAGGAATGTGTACAACTTGTATACTTACAAAGTCTTGTCGAATGTCATTGAAGTCCTTGCCATACTTTTCCAACGCCTCTTCAAACAAACTAGCTTCTGATGCTGACCACTCTTCCATTTCATCTCTACACAAGACAGGCCCTCCAAGTGGCACTAGAACACTGATGGCACTGCTCAAATCATAGTTGTGTTTATGCAGCGTATCCATTGCATGAAACTGGCAAGGACAAGAAGAGAATTAAGATGTGTTTAAATAGACAGTAGTCCATTTCAGTTAATGCAAATTCAATATATTATTCTCTATAAGCCAAGCGAGTAGCCTCAACTAATGCTAAATTTCAAATCTATCTTGATATCATAGTTTACTGCTGTGGAATATAAGGAAAATAAATTGTTTATTACTTCATTTGGGAAAGGAAATGCCTTGATAAAATGTTTACCAAAAATGACATTAGTTTATTAGTTCCCGCAAATTACTAGCAAACATTTCTGAAGAATCTTTAGTTGGCAGAAATTGGTTCTAAGTAACCCAATAAAGACAGTGGCATATATTGACTGAGGGGCCATCTCCAATTAACAGAAGCTCTAAATAGTAACTAAACAGCTGCTCAGACATCTGTGTGCTCAATATTCTCATCGCTGGTGAAGGAAGACATTTATTGTTTTCATTATGATCATACTGAAAAAGAAGCAAGATATTTGTCTCTTGCTAAACACTGCTGTCAGAGACAGGTAAATAAGGTTTCTTTGGTTGATTCTCTTTGTGTTATAAAAGAGAAAAATGGAAAACAAACAAGTTAAAATGTTCTTCACACTACAAGCAACACTGAACACTCACATTGCTAACCAACGATGAGGAATATGAAAAGTAAACAAATCCAACCATTGGGAAAATGAGCAACATACAAGAAGTCTTTCTGACTCAGCATCCCAAAAGACCCCATCACCACAAGCATAAATTGTTTTGCTGAAGGAGGTATTAGAATTATAAGACATGATACTGTATGCGACTGTGCAACATCAGTCTCCTTCGTATTTGTCCCACTACAGTGCTGAGCTGTGAGCACAGCATGCACACTCTCACATGGCCCTAAACCCATGAGAAAACCTTTCAAGGAAGGAACAGTCCTATATTATGTGCCAGTATAGCAATTCCAGTTGAGCTTCTGCATCCAAATATACTGCAAATAATGGATTCTCCTCATCGTTTTCCATCTGCTATGACTATTGTCTTTCTCCAGAGTTCACTATAAGCCTTTGAGTGCTATCAAGCACAAGATTCTGGAACTGTTTTGTCTACAAGAAGCAATGTCACTATTATCCTGCAATATGTCATTTTATTTACAGTTCAAATTCACCAGCCTGGAGAAAAGCTAACAATGTCTAAAATTCATAAGCTTCATACTAGAGAATGTACACTCAAATCACTGGTTTATTGCTTGCCATTCAGGCAATGAGTAAACCAGCTCTAAAGATTGAACTCTTACAGTAGACACGTTAACAAGGTTTAAATCTTTTTTGAAATTGCAGCCATTGTGGAAAAGCAGTACACTTTCTTGATATTACTAAAGAAAATATTCATAATGAACTCTGTGGATAAGTGCTGTCTTCACTGAGCTATTCTGTGACAGAAGACCACTGATAAGTTCTCTGATAACAACTCTCTGCCTTCTACAAGTTTGCCAGCCCTCACCTGCAATAAAATTCCCATATTGCAGTAAGCAAATTGTGGTAGCAAAAGCAAGAAAAGCCCAAAGACATTACTAGAAGTTGTGAGAAAAAGTCCTGGAGTATCTTCTTTACCAAGGATGAGAGGACCGCAAGAAGCAATTAGTGGGAGCCTGTTACCTAAGGAGCAGAAGGCTGGGAGATCTGGTGTTGCCTCTCCCAAACAGAGGCCTGAAGGATAGAGGAAGAACCACTCTTCCACAACAACTCTTGCCCAGAGCATACTGTCCAGCACAGATAAGGGGGCCCACCAGAGGAAAAGGGCTAGCCACACAGATAGAGGGAATTTCAAGTCTAAATATAAACAGGTAAAGAAAGAAACTTTCCACCAAAAGCTAAGGAAGGGCTGCATGGAGCAGTGGAGAAAGGACATGACAGGGCATGCTGCAAACAAGCTGCAACACAGCTCCCAAACTTGCTGCAATTTCTGTAGTCAGTTAAAGCAACTAGACTGAACTCTCTCCAACAAAGCACTCGGAATGGAAACAGAGTACGGATTCTATAGTTCAATAATATTTTAAGTATGTTTATTATATAAGCCACATATATGGAAGTCTAATCATTAAAACTACATTATTCAAAATGCAAAGGAAAAAAACTTCATATTTTTTATTATGAAGAGACATCCAAAACCAGATTTAAGTCCTTGCAGTAAAGTAGCATGGGTTCTTCTGAACGTCTACTACAAGGAGCAAATGATTCCATCAACCTGCTTTGTTTTAAGAGGCTCTCGCTTATATGTATATGCAATGTGCAGTGTTTAAGAATCTGAAACAGAAAGCCTTCTCATTCTTTTTCTCTTGTTAGAGAACAGTTTTCATTATAAAATAAAACTCTGCCTCTGAGAAGCCCAGAAATGCAAGATTCACTTGTTTGTCTCACAAGTCTTTATCACTGTAAGAGAAACACATTTATTATCATCTAAGAAGGTAAATACACATTGTTTCTCATCTTCAGTAGGGTTTTCTAAAAGCACTGGTAATTTCCTGCCTTGCCTCATTACACCTCTCACTTGCTATTCTGCTGCAAGACCTCCCTGAATTTATTCATGTTTATAACCCATGCTTTTCTCTCTCTCTCTTTTTTTTTTTAGTATCAGTCTGTTTACAGTTATCTCTGACTGAAACAACTAATTAGGAATATTGGAAAGCGACAGGTGTGGTGTACAGAAATCCCATTAACAGCACTTCAGGTGTAAGGGTTATCTGCCTTGCATTAAGAATACAGAAGTATAATTTTCTTAGTGTTATGCTCCTATATCCCTTCCAAAGCATAAATGACATATGCCACAGGTCCTGCAAATGTCTCTACTAACTTTAACTGCTGCTGAAAATACGTTCCCAATTAGCATGGGAATGTCTGAAAAAGTAACTATTATAATGACAAATATGTCTTTTCTTAACTTAGAAAGAAGTGCGTTGCCAAAAAGCAAAAGAGAAGGGTTTTAAAAAGCTGAGGGGGTAGGAAAATGAGAAGAGACAGACACAATAATTAAGCCTGGGGTGGCTCCTCTGGTGCCTCATTATAAGATATGCCTTTCATTAAGTGTAATGGAACTTAATGGATCATTTGCAATAGAGAAACATTTACATGGCACTCAAATACTGAAAGTGTCCCTTTATTAGCAGCACTGCACATGTACTTTCAAAGAAGAAATTGCTATAAGGACGAATCTATTCTATTAATCACTGAATACAGTAAGAAGTATATGCAATATGTGAAATCTATTAGAAATTCTTATTCTAACTAAATCTTAATAAAATGAAAAATGTTAAAGAACTATCCAGATGAAAGAAATAAAGTATTTAATGTGAATAGAATTGTGTTTGTAAAGTCATATCAGCAAGTGTGAAACTGAAAACTCATTTTGATTATTACTGAAAACATTACATTTTGCCACTGCCTTTATTACACTACCATAGTCCAGACTAAATCTGATTCCTGTTCAATAGCCTTTCAATAGCCCTGCAAAAGGTAATAAATTAAATATTTTTCTCATCATACCAATGAATATATTTTATCTGGAATACAAGTACTGCCCTACTGAATCTGATCAGTCATCCATCTAGCCAAGCATTGTCTCTTATAGTAGCACCAAGGAATGTTGCATTGAGAAAATGTGCAGGTAAGTCTAATTACAATCTGAGGTCAATTCCCATTTCATTGACCAGCATCTACAAGCCTTGGGAATCAAGAAGTTTAGATGGAACACCTCTCCCAACACTCCTCAGTACCCATTTATGGCCAACGGTCCGTAATTTTTCTAACCCTTTTTTTTAACCTGCTGGTACTGCCCATTCCCACAAAATTTTGATTTCAGGGGCTCTCTATCCACTTTATAAGGCAGTGTCTTAACTGTTTCAAACTGATCTTTTAGTTTTATCGAGTGTCCTCTAGTTCTAGTACTCCAGTATCTGGAGAACAGCAGGTCTACTTTAGCCTAAACTATCATCTTCATGATTCTGTACATAAATACTTCAAATAATAAACAACTGCTGATGTCTTTGGAAATGACAAACCTGATTCTATGAAACAGTAATATTTTTTGTTCTCACATAGTTTTCCTGGCATGCCTGTATTACTGTAGCACATCTTGTCATCTCAGCTAGTATGAATATAGAGACAAACCTTTGGTCTGTAATTGATATATTTTTAACTTTCTCTAAAAGGTGCAGGTGCTTACATTACAGCAAATATTTTAACGAACTAAGGAAACACAGTAAGAATATACTAATTAAAATGTTCTTAAAAAATATGCTTACAAAATTAAATTGCTTATTCTTTAGAAAATTTGATGACACATACAGTAAGTAAAAAGTATTATCTATACAATTTTCAATCAGCTTTACTACCATATACTTTAAATCACACTGTTGCTCAATTACACCAAATGAATCTCTATACAATGTGCATTATCCACTTTGCTATGGAAATTACCACAGCTAAAGTCAAGTGATTTACACTGTGATTACAAAGGCAGTACCACCAAGCTTACAGAAAACACATGGGACTTTCTACCACACACACACCCCTTGCATGCATAAATAAATGTATATATATAAATATATATATATATATATGCATGCATATATACCTTGCAGGTATCTAAAGGACAAGAGAAGAAAAATAGGGACCGTGGAGTATCAGACAGTGTTGAATTCACAGATATAGAAGTTGTAGCTTTTTAAGAAGCCACCTACCAGTGTGATGTCTCGGGAAGCAGCAGCTGCACTCATATGTAAACTAGGTTGCCTGACGGAGCTACTGCAGTCCAGTGCTCGAGCAAACGTGCCAACCGCACTACAACAGACAAACAGTAGAGCCAGTAAATACACAGAAAGATGTAATCTCTTTTTATTATCAGACTATGTCATATCTGTAAAAGTGTCCTTTTAAAACCAGAAGTCACATACTGTAACTGTTAAGATTTCAGATCTTTGCTAACTTGATACTCAAGAAAAACCGCTCACACTGCAGCAAAAACTCTGACCTCCTCCCCCCAAAAGTAACGACATACATGTTAGAAAAACAGCATAGAAACAAAAGATATTCAGAGCATTGTAACGTACCAACCTTTTAATATACCAATTTTTTTATTAATTACAAAGTCAGAGATTCTACACAGTTTGGGTTTTACAACCATGACTTATTTCTAAAGTTAAAAAGCCATAATGCTTAACAAATTACAATACAAATTAAAAAGCAGTTCACCATGTCCCCATGAGGAAATTTTATTCACTTCAGTAGCGCATGTCTACTACTACCATCAGCGATCCAAAGAAAGCATATCAGCTTAGTCTAAGGTACCACCAAAATCCTATTTTTCTCACAGGTTTTAAATAACAATGAAATAAATGGATCTATCAGCATGCTTAGTAAAAGCATTCCAGCATTATTGAAATGGATAAGTTTTTCTCCAAACCTTTACCTTTTTTTTCCACTTTTGTTGATTAATTGTACATGGCATTTATCACACTTATCAGAGCAACAAAAAGAAATAGAGGTGGAGAATTAGTGCGAATGTGACTGTTCTAAATTGTTCACATTTCTTGGAAGTACATCTATATGTCATGCCCAGTGAAGGGAAAGATGCATAAGAGAATTTGACTGGGCTGAGCCCATACAGGAAATGAGCAAAGATGCAGTGACACAAAAGGTTATTAATTAACAGAAGAGAAGTTGCTCTAGTATCTGGAGTTGTATAATGACTCTTGAGGTGCATTATGTCACTGTGATTTCAGAAAAAACTATTTGTTGCAGTTATTAAGTAAAGCCCTTCTAAATTCAAGACCTAGTTACATAACATTTCTAATGCAGCATAAGCCTCTGGACTAAGGACTGAAGCCTCGCCCAGCAATTACACTCTGCACAACTTATAAGTGCAAAATTATACCAATGGAGAATGTCACTGACAGATCAACACACATTACTGTATTCTATAAATCCAATATTCATTAATAAAATAATGTGCATCAAGACTTAAACTCACTGAAGTGTATAATGGATCATGGAGAAACTGCTAATAATGTCTGTTACTTCAATTTCATCTTGAATCTGAAAAGATTTAATACTGAATGTTTCAATACATGCTGCCAAAATCTTATAAGACACAGTTAAGATTCAACAGCAATGATTCACAGACTCCTGATATTAACTGCTTAGATTTCTAAAGGCTGTGGAATAAATAAGTGATATTCAAATACTGTTCCATGACCTTTGCTCCCTCTTTGCAGGGATCGCAAATATGTGACAAGAACACACACATACACTCTATTTTGTCTTTTTGTTTTGAAGCTTGGCAGTACATAGAATAGTATTTGTCCACAAATCAGTCCCAAGAATAAGGCTCTATTGTGAACACATTTCCTGATAGTCTGTCAACCCCTTTCAACATGTTGGCATTGATAACAGTTGTAGCTGAACAGTCTTTCCCGTGATCCTTCTGTCATTACTGTTCAAACTGGTGAATGTAGTATGACTGTATTTCCCTTTTGCTGCTACCTACTAGCTTCTTAGTTTCCTTTTGCATAATCAACACTATTTTCTTTTTATCACATTTCTAAAGTAAAATCAGAGTCTGCTATAAACATTACAAGGAACATGTTCTCACAAGCCACTCTCTGGAGATCAAACTTTTAAAGCTAATTTCAGAGCCCAAGTGCATGTGAACTACGTTGCCCAGTATGTAAAGTCAAAAATTAAGTCACGATATAAGGTTTATTTTGAATAAGTGATAAAGAGGTAAGAATTGATGCACCAGTTGACACTGCTTCCAGGGCTGTATTGAGTAGGTGAGGATCACAACCAAGAAGCATGAGTTACACAAGGGCAAAAATAAATAAAACGCACAAAGACAAAATATTAAAAACAGTATAATAAAAAATAATAAACCCAACATTATAATAACAATAATGCCATTTAGGGGGGGCAACAGGGACAGGAAAGGGGATGGAGATGGTACAGGACACAAACCAGGGGGTATGTGCATGTCTGTGGCTTTCTTGAAATCAAAGTAACTTCCAGTTCACCTTTCCTTGGAAACTTTTGAAAAACAGTGAATTTTTCAGACAATCCAAAGAAGTGTAGAAATTCTAAAGCATTTGCCTATTAAATAGCAACTAGGCTCAAAACTTAATAGTGATATACGGTATATCACTATTATACATAGCTCTGTATAATCTAGCTATGCAATTCAGACCCTAATTCAATATGGATTTTTAGAAATCATTGAAATACACTAATTTTTATGTTTTTTCAATTAAAAATGCAGATATGAGTAACATATTGATGCAAAGGTGAAAACATTTCCTTTGTCACTTTTTTCTAATAATAATACCAAAGAATCGTTTAAAAAATGTTAAAAGGAAAAAATAAGTAACTAGTCAATGCCATTTCCAGAAGACACACTACTGTCTTCACCTATCTGCTACCAAAATAAAATTCAGTATTAAGTCAACACAGGCTGAACAGTCACACCATAAGTACTCATTTTTTTCTTTTTAAAAACTCTTCAATATTGATATCCCATTAAGTTGGTAGAATCCAAAGAATAACTATAAATACTTAATTGAAGCTATATTTAATTCAATAATAAACTCAACCCAAAAAACTGTGCTCAGCAAGCTACTTACAAATTACTCAATAAGTAATTAAAACACAAACTCAGCAAAACTCAACAAGATCTATGTCCAAAAGAAAACCAGGGTGAGCTTTCTAGGGGTGTTGTACCTGTGTGCTTTACATTTAGCAAAAACTTCAGATTAGGTTTTGAACACAGAAAATACATTTCTCCAAATTTGTTACAGCTCAACTCTAAGACATTAAAGGAAGTAATTGTTCAAATTTTTGCATAAGATTAGTAGTAGTAGTAGTCGATGAAATTATGAAGCAGCAGACACAATGGACTGTCTTAACAACTTCCAAAGATTCATTTGCTCATCAATAACTAGTTCTGAAAAGGGCTGTTATTTACCAAAGAAAATCTGGAACCACTGTGATTATACATCAGGATAAAAATAGCCACTGGTTTCTCCAGGAACAATAGCAGTCCGGCATCAAACCAGATCCAGAAGTTCTGGATCCAGACCAGTAACTCTCAATTTTCTTCTACCTTGTATTCTCAAAAATCCAGCTGAGACAGATATTCTTCTTAATCTGAGAATATTTTAAAATTGTTCACTTTTATACATTTTTTCTTTGTCTCAGAGATACCAGACAAGTAGTGGCTATACTCTGGCCAAAGCTGTTTGAAGTGAATCACAATTGTGCATACATGAATCTGCAAATCCACAGTTTTCCACAGATGATGGCAAACTAATGAAAGAGACCTATGCCTCACTTAAGAGCTAATATTTTTGAGGAAAATAATTAAGTGATCTTTGGTGGTTTTCTACATACCAGGAAAGCTTTTTGTTTTCCTTACTATTACTTCAATGTTCCTCTTCACTGCAAATTGGAATCAGTCCTAAAAGATGACCTCTTAGACTACTGTAAATTTTAAGCCAATTAATAACCTGATTGCTCTTTAAGAGTCTTGTGATACTTAAAATATTGGAAAAAAGAAAAAATACTTCTTCAGTGAGGATATATGTCAGCAGCACTACATTAATTAAAGTTGAAAATACCCCTGAGATTTTTTCTAGACAATTTTGCAAAATCTGACCTGAAGAACATATTCAAAGTAAAATGATGTTGCTCCAGAAGACATATTTTCCTTGCCTTTCTAAGAAACTGTCTCTGCAGTGCTATGTTTCATTATTATCACTTCAGATATTTACAGCTCAATGAGAGATGACATGATAAACATGAAAAGTTACCTGCCACTATTCTTTTGCTGAAAGACTCTCAAAGTTAGGGTAAGGATGTATGCTACAACCAACCTTCACTTTCATTACTATATGAATAGAAATGAAACATTTGAAATCTTTCTTATTCAACAGAAATAGAATCTGATACACAGAAGTAGTTTAATTCACGGGATGTTATTTAAGTGATCATCTTTCTGCCATCCTGCAATTTCACAGTCACAGAGGAGGAGATTTACAGCCCCCTAAAAGCAGGTCCATGAAAATGCTGCTACAGAATTTTTTTTCTTTATACTGCAATAGATCAAAATACATTTAAAAAAAAAAAAAAGGTAAAAAGAAATTCAGCTCCAAGTTTGAATTAGTTCTTTTTAAATGGATCTGGGTCAAAGAGTACAGTAATACGAAATGCACAAAGGAATAAACATATATTGGCCAAGCGTGACAGACAGGCAGAAATGAAGAATTTTTGATATGCCTAATAAGCTTGATGTGAACATATTTTTCTTTTTTATTGCCAAACAATCTGTCTACCACTAAATGCTGTAATTCACCTTGCTAGCAAATATCTAGTCGTGCGAGTGCAGTGTTGGCATCAAGATTTTTCACCATTTTTACTGCTTCATTTCATGTTGCAATGCTACCATTAAATTTAATTACTTCTTTAATGAACTCCAATTTCTTTTACTTCTTACCACCTAAAGAGAATCCAGAGCATCCATTGAAAACTCAAGTTTTCAAACTGCTGACTTTAATGTATTTATCTTCATTCATGATTTTTGGGAATCTTGTCTACTGCCACTGACTACATTGCATTATTTTGCAAGAACAGAGCATTACTATTTGATCACACTTGTAAACGTTTTTACTTATTGTTCTCAGTTGGTGAGTGTTTTCTTTTCCTCAATATGATGAAAGACACCTTGCCACTTGAAGCTGCATTGGGGTCCCTTCCTCACTATAAGATAAATTCATGTAACAAACACACATAGAATCATAGAATACATCCAAACACACCAATATACCATGAGCACTTATAACTAAATCAACAGTAACAAACAGAAAATTAATATAATCACTGTATTAGAGAAAATGGGAAAGTGGGAACAACATAGGAAGAATCAAGCTCTAATTTAAAATGACTAACAAGTAATTTTCCATTCTTCTGTGATTATACATCAAAAAATAAGCATTAAAATGAAGAGAAATATGTCAGAGGTCTGTAACACCATTTTAATTTCATAGAAATAAAAGTACAAAATCTTAAGGTAGAGATGCAATGCTACAAGGCTATTTTAATTAGATTTCAAAACTCTGGTTTAGTTGAAAATAAACTGGGACCACAAATGTCTGTAACATAGCTTAATTGAGAGATATATTCCTTCCAGAAGACTATGTTGATAACGTAGTTAGATGAAGTAGAATAAAAGAACTAAGTTGTTACCTGTTTCACTGCATCATAAAGTACATAAACAGGACTAGAATGTTCCAAAAATGTATCATGCAATGAATTATAAAACAAATTAGCAGAAAGAAAAAAAATGAAAGAAAAAAAAAGGGTCATGTCTACAGCTCTCAGCATCTGTCCAGATCAGATCCCACAACTCCTACCACAGTTGAGACTGGGCAGGATTACTTATCATTCTGACAAACTGAAAAACAGGCAGGACTATTTGTCTGACAATGAAATGAAGTACTTCTTGTATATTAGGAATGATAGAGACTGATGACTGGAGGAAACAGGGTGCATCTGTATCAGTCATTTAGTTCAAAATAGGAAAGGAGTTTCAAAGCCACTGTCCATAGTGGTTTTTTTCTACTGTACTTTAACCAACAACAAAAAGTATCTCATAGCACAAAAAATGGGTTTCTGTTAAAGTAGTTCCATGTACTCATAGATATTTAGTCCATGGGGCCTGATTAGAGTTATACTAAAAATAAAGCTCAAAACATGCACAGTGTGGACACTAGGTCCTCAGCACCAAACATTTCAATTCTACAAATCACCTTCTACTGTACTGAACTATTTGCTAATGTAGCCAGATCTAAACTCCTGTTGCAGCTTCTCAAACTCCTGTTCTTTGAAGCTAGTAGACACAGAAGAAATGCTGCCAACGTATAGGACAGAAGAAAAACTGGTTGATGAAGTTGTATCTTACTTGAGTGGAGTAGAAAATGCTGTTGGACTTCTCATTGCCAGAGTACAAACATTATCCAAAAAACAACTCAAACCCAGAATACATTAGTCTGATGCTTCAAGCTTCTCCTAACAGATGTTTTCGCTAGTTCAAGCAAGAGCCCTTACCCAAATTATGCTTCAGTAGTGGCAATAAGGTACTTTCAAGATTTGTATGTCAAGCAAGACTACTTGGGGAGACCAAGGTTATGGATGCTTATGTTTTTTTTTCAAAACCTTCACCAATTTTCCTGGCACTGCTATTTCCAATTTCTGGACAGGATAGGCATATTCTTCTATCTTTCTATCCAGCAAATTATTGCATATAGGGCTTAGTGACAGTCTCAGACTGACCAAGCATATAAACCTAGAAAAATGCCTCTCATTCCTGAGACAGTAAACAAATCTTGTCTGACTGGGAAAGCTATGTGCCAAAAGCCAAATATAGACGTTCTTGCAAATGGGCAACATAAATAGAAAGAGTATTTAAACACCTTCTAAAAAACCAACAAAGCGTGCTTGTGTGATGGAAAAAACTGAAGCATTTATGGACAAAAGCAACTCTTCTTTCAACCAGATCAGACTGAAGAAACTGAATACTCAATGCCTTTGATGCAGTATGTAAAAAGGATCACTTGAAAATGCTTTTAAAATGTCAAATACAGATAGCTTACACACACTTAACCAAAAACACATCTAGGAAAGCATTTAGGAAAAAATTCTTATTGTCAGATTTTCAAATTTGCAAAACTAAACATAACCAGAGAAAGACCATTCCAAGTGGAAATGCAGCAGGCATAGCTAATGCCCAGTGAAATCAAGTTAGGCCACGGCAGAGCTGTTTGTAAGCAGTTTACCAGATCATAATAACAACTTCACTGTTACTCAAGAGCTTTTAATGTCCTATATAACGGTTCGCTATAAAACTTGCAACCATATAACACACTGAATTGAAAGCTGCCACAATCATCACAGAACTCTTTCTCCAGAAATTGGTGAAAATCTGTCTGAGAAGCAACAGGAATACAATCTTGCAGTCTGTGAATGAAAGTATATAGGAGGTTGAAAACATTTTCTGTCAGTTAAAAAACAACATACAAGAATGAAGAGTTCTGTGGAGGAACATCCATAAAGATGCACCTGAGTAACATCTGATTACAGATGTTGTTTGCCTACCACAAGATCCCTTAATAGCTACAATTGGTCAGCCATGACCCACCATAACAGAAGTCTTCTTTACAGAAATTTATCAACTTCTAAATAAATGCAGTCTTGATCAGGGCACAGCATTGCATAGGATGTCTTAAGTAACACAAAGAAGAGTATGCTTTTCCCTAAGTATTTAATTTATTCTCTGTCACTTTCCAGCACACTGCTTACTGCTACACTCCTCTGGGAACATTTTGGACTCCACAGTATACTACTTCAGCTCCCCAGAGTAACTGCAAAATAGGAAGTAGGAATTTAAAAGCAATGAATGAACTCTACAAAAGTTCACATAACCTTCATGCAGATGTTTTTTTAGGGCACCCCATAACAGTCTGCCCATACATGTCCAGGTATTATACTGCTGGTGAAGAAGTAGTTCTGTTTCCTGGGTTCTATGGAGCAGCTACCAGGCATTGTGATCTTCTGAATAGATGCATGTTAACACCTAAATCCCTCTGGTTTGCTTGAAAATTAAACAAGGGCAGGCAAGTTTTAGCACTGTCTAGGAAGGAAATAGTGGGAGAATAAGAAAAAACCAGGTGGATCAGCATCTGACCTGTAAAACAGTAAGTTGGTAACCTATTTTACCATACACATAGGCTGGAAAATATAAAGCAACTTCTCCATTTCCTTCCTTGAATGCTTTGTTGAAAAGGGAGAAAGAAAAAGAACAAAAACTAGAAACCACATACAAGGATTATTTGGCTAAGAAGATTTGAGACTACGCTGTGCAACCAGGTTACAGAAAATACAGGACATGGAGTGATTCAGGATAAAATCCCCTGCGTTAACTGTGATTAACAGTTCTCTGCTATCATTAGAACAGTACTTTTGTACTACATTTGTAAGTAGCAAAGCCTGGTGTATTTTATGAATGTAGAATTGTCCTTCAGTCAGAAGTGTAGAGATTTTTTTGAAGTTGTTTTTTTTTAAATAGTAGAGAAATATTTTTAAAGGTATTTATTAATTCAAAGTGCTTTGATGTTCCTCTCATAAATCTGCATAATCACATTAATTTATAAAATTGAACTGACCTGATTTTTTTCACTAATGAAATGCAACACTTCAAAACTTATATTTCAACATTCATCCAAAATAATTGCATTGCATATTATTCAGCTTATATGCATACTTGGCAAGTTCTGCATTCATTTAATTTGTTAACATTTTCTTTATTTCTATTCTTAACTTCTATTTTACACCATAAAATTCCAAGTACTGTAATACAAGACAGAATTATTAGCACTGAAATCCTGTTTCATTTACTCTGGGGGGAAAACAGACTGATGTCTACATTCAAAGTATCAAATTCTACTACAAATTCTACCTGAAATACAGGGAGTGTAGCATTATTCCAAAACTCTCTTTTTCTCTCTCCTGTATTGGAAGCTTCAGTAAATATAACAAAGTTATGGTCTGAGTTTCTCTTTTAGCTAGTTTTGGGAAAGAGTAGGGCTCACAAAATGGCAAACAGGTTGAGTAACACGATATGGGGGAATAAATAGTCAGCAAGAAAAGGAAAAGGATTTTTTTATTAGAGGATTTTAATCTTACCGTGCTACAACTAAAAACTGGTCAATCTGACGGTCAGTAAGGGGGCTATCTGGATCCCATACTTTTACTTCCAGCTTTGCCTGTTCTCTGTCATCTAATTCTCCTGTCAAAAGGTAGATGGGACAAAACACTTATTACTCACAATGTTTTTCTCTGTGTAGTTCTTCTACTACGTTTAAAAGAGACATTGTACATTTTTAAACACATACACACATGGAGTACTTAACAATCAGCAGTTATCCATTTAAATTCCATAATGTAGCATCATCAAAATAAATCTCTTCTGTTAACATCAACATTTCAATTTAAGGAGACATTCTTGGGAGGTGTAGTATAAATGAACCTTAATAAAATGTGATTATAAAACTGAAACCATAACCTAACTAACCAGTGGTTTCTTTAAATTGCTTCTCTACTATATGAAAGTTACTGTTTCACTTAAGCTATACTGAAATAAATTTTACACTTAACCAGTTTTAGTAATTAAATTCTATTCAATTTCTATTCTATGCCCCCAAAATACAAGTCATTAGGCAAAAATGCTGTCTACTACATTTTAACATATTTTTTCACCTCTTCAGCCACTACATTATCTGTATTGTTAACATAAATCATACTATTAAAATTGCTGTGTGCATTGACTAGTTATATCCTCCTATAAAGTAATACATAAAGCTACACCACAAGAAATTTACTATATACTACATCATCATTTCCCAACTCCATTTATCTGAACAGAGTAATTTGTGAACACGCACATGGCCGAAACAACAGTGATGGTTTCTGCAATTTAATTTGTCCTTTATTCATTATTACAAGAGTATGACATTTGTACTGCTTGGAAGAACAATGAAGTGTGAATTCATTACAATGATTCCCATTCATATGGAAGCCTAGATCTTGTCTTGCCTACTACACCAATAGCTTCTTCTGTAAAATAAAAAACACTTCAGAGACTGACGGAGCAAGCACCACGTATTCTACTAGTCCAAGAAGATCTACCTGTTGGACGTAGCTAACACATCTGTGGCCACAATAGATGACAAAAATAAAGTTAAAATCATTGTCTTTCCTTGCTGTTTTAAAATACAAATGTGTTCTTCCTTCAGTAAACATGTGAAAAACACTAATGTTTAGCTGATTGCCAGTACTTATCTGTGACTTTTATGAGCTACTATGAGAATAAAAAAACTGTTGTCAGACACAGCCATTCCACTCCCTTTGAAAATCTAGGCTGTGTAGGTAACTCTCTGAGCACACAGAAGATCACTTTAGTCTGTGCTATTTCTTATGACTTAATGAAAACAGCCAGTATCATCAAGACATGACATAACTTGTATACTTAAGAGGCTGGAAGCAGACTTCAAACCAAGCACTGGCTCTTCTGAAATCACATCATATAAGGTGAGTTTCTCTAGCACATTCGTTCTGGAAGGGAATTAAAATGTGGTATATATTTATCCCTACCAAACACACAAGTTGGGACTGCACCATGCTGTCTGGCTAATGTTTCAGGAACAAATTTCAGAGTCACATTCTCAGAAAAACACAGTACGTTACTTTCTTCCAATATACATGCAATAAAGAATTGGCTGCCTAATGGGAATTCTGCTTCTGTTCAAGCTAAATCACATCTAGTACTGGAGACAAACTGCTAATTTTTGGCAATCTTGGATAGGATTTTAGGTCTATAAACTCATTCAATGGATTACACACCTGTCAATACATTCATTTTTTCCATCTGTGACAGACACTTTGTGGGTGATGTTCTACATTTTATAAATAATCTCTGAGCACTTCATTTCAATCTGCTAATATATATTTTTTAAATATCTTTAATGATATTTAACTGTTTCAGGACATCATATTCTGGAGATTAGAACAATACCCAGGCAGAGTACACTTCTCCCAAAGAGAAAACATTATACAAGCATAGCATGAGTATTCAAAACATGTCACTCTCCTGATTCAAGTTTGCAAAAAGACCAAAAAAAATTGCAATACTACTCTTTTTACTTAAATTAGAGGTAATTAAACAATTGCTACTAAAAAGTGTTGTTGTAAATCTTGATAAAACTGATACTGAAATAATGCCAAGTATTATTTGTAGTGGCAGTAGACATAAATAGGACACAAACAATAGAATATCTATACCAAAAGAATCTAAACCCATAAATTAATTTTAGTATTAAATATCACTGCACAATGCTAGGTAGCAGTTTCCATAAAATAAGTGGTCTGTGTCAAACTGCACTTCAAAAAAAAAGCTTCATTCAGATTTTCCACTTAAATGGCAGGATATTATCACTTGAAGAGGAAAAGTAACCTTAAACAGATCAAATGGAGGCAGTCAAGAAGTGTTGAAGAAATCTTTGGAAAGTTCATTTCAGGAGTAAAAATGAACATTCTTTCATGCCAACTTCATTTGCATGTGCTGAAAGTATCAGTATAGGATGATCACATAAGATAAACAGATCTTCTTTCAAGAGGTCTTCTTTCAAAATAATAATTATATACCCCCTCTGCTTTACTTGACTATCTTTACTTTACTTAGCTAATCATGCCTGTAGGCATCCATATACTATAGGATTTCTAATGTCACAGACCCCTTTAAAACTAAGATGCAATTTCTGTTAACACATCAACATTTATCTTCTATAGTGTTAGAATTTGACACCAAAGTACAGGACATTCAAACTGAACAGATGATAAAGTTGTCATAGTATTAATTCCTTACACTGCAAAACCCAGGTCACAAATGGAATGGGGGAGTTTAACTTTTAACACTTTCAGTGCATCTGAGAAGGTTCAGTTTCGTATGTGCCACCTTCCCTCACTACCACCATCATACCAATTACAGCTTCTTAGAAATACTGAGCTATTTTTTTGAACAGTGGGTATGACATACCAGTGTATCCAACTTATTTTATGTGCTGCTTATAATTTTATTACAGTCAATCTAATCCTGATGATTAATTTTACTGGAAAACATTAGTAGATGGTCAGAAATACACCTGGTTTATGCCTCATCAATCATTCAATGCCTTATTTCTCATGGCTTTCTTCTAATAAAAAAAAGTTGTTATTTTTTCTTCTTAAAAAAAAAAAGTAAAAAATTTGCATTTCAGTTAGTCATTTTAAACAAATGAAAGCATGACATGCCCCTCCTCAAAAACAATTGTAAGAAAAAATTAACAAAACAAAAGTAAACCAAGTGAAACTTTTAACCAAATGCAATTAAGACAAAGTACAAGAAATTAAAGATCTTTTAGACTTCGCTTCCTGTAGACAAATACCCCAAAGGTAACTAGTACATTAGATTGAGCATGATTCTACGTTACACTCAACTCTTCAAAAAATAAAACTGAGTTACGTGCAAATAACTTCTCTAAAAGTAACATGAGAAAGCTTAGATCATTTTAAAAGTGTAGGTAAAAGGAAAATTATTTGTTTACCTTTCAATTTCAGAACAATCATTCCTCTCCCTTAGGTTTCCTGACAGATGTATATTCAGGTTTCAATTAGCCATTCAGATAATGAGTTGTATGTTTACACAAATCTCATGGTAAAACTCAATTTATGAACATAACACATGTATAAAGACTAGAAATGAAAAACAGGCTACATATAGAGGCTACAAATGAAAGATATCAGGTGAAACAGGCCTGTTACTTGTCTACAGACATTTAAACTGCTACTGAGCATTTTCAAAGCCAATAGAACATGCATAGTCCAATCACCTCTTATCCTCTAGAGCTTGAATTTATAAAAAAAAAAAAAGCCATTCTTCACTTGAAAAAATCTCTTTTGAAATAGAACTGCCTCCAATGGTCTTAGAGTTCTCTCAGTGTTCAGCTTTATGGTTCTTATAAATCAATCACTGATGATCAAAAAACAAGACTCACAAAACACACAAGAGATTTAATTCATTGTGTTCTAAATTCCTAGAAATAAACAAAAAGAATTATACGTTCAGAATAAACTGAGCTGTAACCATGCATTAGTGACCAACTTCTCCATAATGCTGCATCAAGAATGGCTGGCTTATGGAAATGCCCAGTGCTGGAAGGAAGGAAAAAATGAGGCTGCCTCTTTCCCAAAACCCTGCAGAACAGTCTGCAAAAGGGAACTTACACAAATCAGAGAACATAGAGACATAATGTCCTAAAGTCACACTATTCCTCACTTTTTAGTCCTTACATTAAATCACATTCAGGTCGAATCCCCACAGTGCCAGATATGAAATAATACCCTTCCATTTTAGGGTTTTTTTTACAGCAAAACTAAAGGCAATGACTTTATTATATGCATGAAACTACAAGGTCACCTACCATTCAAGGGCAAGAGTAAATATTCAACTAATGAAAAGATACCTGAAACTCACCTTTATTTTGGAATTAGCTTCTTGTACTCTTTTGATATCTGTAAATAAACCTGAACAATGTGATTCTGGACTCCCCACCCCCAGTTCAGATGATGTTTTGGTTGACAGACACTGTACAGTGGTCTAGCACCTATTCCAATCTGAATACAGAAAGACTGCAACAGTTATTCTGAAATTCCTGAAATAACAACACACAAGGTAATACAGTTTTTAGGAAAGCATAGTGAAAGTGATTCTGTGTAAAAATAATAAGAGTACCATACCATATATGAATAATAATATTTAAAATACTTATTTTTTAAAAAGGGTTATCACAATGCATAGAAATTGTATTCCTTAAAAAAAAAACCATCAAAGAACAAGCAAACACACAGAAAACTGACTAAATTAAAATGAAATCTTTAGTCCTGCAGTTTTGGTTCGCTTTTTTTTAAAAAATCCTTAATATTATAAATATTCAAATTCCCTGTGACTTCAGCATTCTAAAGATAAATAGGACTTTACATGTGAATAAATTTAAACAAAACAATTTAGAGAAGAACTGTTTCTTTAGGATACAAAGTATTTTGATTTATTCAAATGTAAAAAGATCACATTTCATCTGCATCTGCTATTTGTTTTTCATTCTCTACAGAATAAACTTAAAAGAAAAATCAGACTTGTAGTAAAACAGCAAGAATCTGAACTTAGAATAAGTCCATTTAGGCAAAATTACTGAGGTACAAAATACAGCAAAGTCAACTAAACCCTGCAACATTGCTGCTTGAAAGGTGATTTGAGTGCTCACAGGGATAACAAGTACATACACAGCATTCAATAAAAAAAAACTGTATCCTTCATAGGACTGACTACCTGACAGAACTCATTTAGTACTTGAACAATCTCAGCCAAGACTCTACAGCTATTACTGATAACAAAATCTTTCCAAGAGCAATCATACACAACCTTCCACACAAACGTCCCAGCACAAACCACTCATGGTGCAAACAGAAGGCAAAAGATAAGACAGCTACTTTAACCATTTCCTTCAAGCTGATGAAAAATAGGAAGTTCATAATAAACAGAAGTCTGAGAACAGAAACCTAAGTCTTCTCAAGAAGCTAAAGACAGCAGGATATCATGGTTCTCTTTTTATGAAACTAAAACTCTGAGTGACTTCTCTTCAAGCATAAATCAATCTTGAGAAAGGCAGTCCTTGCTTTTACAGTTTGGGGCAGGGGTAAAAAAAAAAAACCAAAAACAAAATAAACAAACAAAAAAACAAACCCCCACCCATCTGCAGCAATCTCCAAGCAGAACAACCCGCATAACACCCCTCAACTGTGGAACAGTTTTTATAAACTCTAATTGATAAGTAGCAGGATTTCCAACTTTTCCAACTTATCAGTTGACTGTTAACATAGAAGTTGTGAATGATCTGAGAACTGAAGCTCAGAAATTTCTGTTACCATATTATATACTTAGTATACTTCTACTATTCCTACATATGGAATAAAAAACCCAACTTGATTCATGTAATTGAGTGCTTGATCAAAATTATACATGCATTTAATACCTAAACAAATTGTACCAAAAGGCAGCAAGTATTTTCAAAGAACATTGAAAAGACTTAATAAAACACTATGGCTTGTAACACAAAGCTTCAAATACCTAATTGAGTTTCTGTAGTAAATGTGGTTGCAACTCTAAACTACAGATTCTCCTTTCAACTGCACAGTTAGGCAGAAGCTAAGTCTTTACTGAAAACAGGTAGAGAAAAACCATTTACATGTGGGTTTGTTTAATTTAGAGTAAAACTGATAAAAGCCTATAAACATGCATTGAATTGCCCAGCGCATAAATCTCTAATCCAGCTCCCTAGAAGTGAGATTGGCAAGACTGATGTAAAGGATATTATCCTATTAAAATTTGACATAAACAACATTATTGTTTGTGATGAGCAAGCATTTGACAGTTAATTATGCAAAATTTACGATGAGTTTAATAATGAAAAAAAAAATCTGCAAATCTGACAAGTGACTACCACATTTAAATTGGATAACACTCAAGAAACAGGTCCTTCTTTTAGAAGGTATTATAGAAAAAATTCATCTTAAACTCAAAAGTGCAACCAACAGAAACTCCATTTGAGAACAAAATATATTTGAGTACTTATAAACAGGAGTTTTATTAGTTGTCAAGATTCATCTCATCTAACCTTAAACATCTGATCCATTTTACATATCAATTGTGCAAGTGGGACTCTAGCTTTTTATACAGATACTTTGAGTAGAGTTTATAATTTTATTTACTAGAAGGAAACAAAAAAGCTTTAAACAGAACATCTTCCCTACAGGCTGCTTCTTCTTCCCTTTCAGAGATTCTAATTCCTCTTCTGTGTGTCTTAGTAAGGGCACAGTCCTCGTCCTTGACCAATCCACACTCTTCCTATATTGCTTTAAATGGCCAGAGAGTACCTAATTGTATCAGAACACTGCTCCATAAAGAATTCCCTGGAACACAGTGGTCTCCTTTTAAACCCAGATGCAAGAGAAGCAGCACTGGGCTGGGAACAAGCCTGCAGCTGGGAGGGGACCATTAGCATGAGAAAAATTGCATGGAGCAGACATCTCCATAACAGTGATTCAAAGAACATCCCTCCAGGCTAATTAAAACAGGTACTTGCAAACAGTCTGCCATTGCTGGTAGGAGTACTCAAGTAGGACTAGCAGCCAGTTCTCTAGATAAACCTTTAAACCAAATCATTCCACATCATACTTGTCAATCTCTTGATGCTTTTTTCCCTTCTATATACCTCTGCATGGAAACTAAAAACTCACTTCCCAACTCAACCCTAACATACTCCCATTTCCCTCTATGACATGTCTCTGTTTTGCTCAGTGATCTCTGGTTCTACTTGACTTGCTCAGCATTCAGAATCCTCACAGCAGGCACAAGGAGCAGAGCCGGATGAGCTGACAGGAGTTGCTGCTACACACAGGCAATCAACTTGCAGAAACCATTCTTAGCAGGCACTTCCCATTGTTCAGATAAGCATGTGCACACTTTTAGCTGTGGACAGGCGCCCCTGTGATGCCGCCCAGGATGACACAGTTTGGAAATCTTTGTGTGCCCAAAGACATCATTCAAGCACCTGAGCAACTTAAAACAAGTAGAGAAAATTCAGAGTTAACTCCCTGTACAGTGTACTTTCAAGCTGGTGGCTTTTTACTAAATCTAAAAAATTATTCCATATTTTTAAAAGAGAAACAAAACTTTTAAAGGTTAGTAGCTGCTCTGTTAAGTGACTCATACTATGCATATGTTACACGTTTTCCTATATTGCAGTATTATAATCTAATTATACTGAAAACTTTTTGGTAGGTATTAACGCTGTTAGCTTAACATCAGTGCTTGCAGTTCCTAATCTTCAGGTGTTCCTTTTATTTTTAGACTACGATTTGCTAAAAGCTCAACATATTGTCTCAAGCCTTTATGGAAAAGTCAGCTGAAACTGAGCATGCTAATAACATTGACTGAACACACAGAAAGAAGTTATCTACTACTCAGTGTCATCACTGGAGGGAAGGTGACTAAGTAGCAGTTTCAGGTCTCTTGCAGCTTCTCTTACTGAAATGACTGTAGGTAAGCACAGAAAAAGATGCATCCTAAGATCATCTTTGAAGTGTGGGTATTTTGATTAAACAACTGTCCACTCACATGCTTGTTTACTAAGAGGTAAACTTCCAGTCCCAACTCTTTCTCTACAAAGACACTTCCCCAGGATAAAAGGCAGAAGACCATGGTCTGAATCTCCTCAGTAGGTTGTTAAGCTGGAGCACAATAGTAGGATTGTTTCATGTCAGAAATCTCAGGAGGTCTCTAGCCTAAACTCCTCCTCAAAGCAGATTCAGCTGTAAGATCAACCAGAGCTGTATCTTCTTGGAATTTGAACACCTTTAAGGACACAACCTCCCTGTGTACTTGCTCCACCATCTGACCATCCTCATGGGAAAAAAAATTATGCTCATGACCATTCTAAACCTCCTATTGAAAGTTATGACAGCTTTATCCCATCCTCCCACTACACACCCCTGTCAAGAACCTGTCTGTCTTCTCAGCAATATCCCTCCAGCCACTGGGGGGCTGCTGTTGGTCTCCTGCTGTGAAGTCACCTTTTTTCCAAGTTGCACAAGCTCAACTCCCTCAGCCTGTCCTTGCAGGACAAGTGCTCTAGCCCTAACAAGTGTGACAGCCTCCACTGAACTTACTTCAGTTTACAAATAGCTTTCCCATATGGAGGGACCCAAACCTGGATGCAGTAATTAGATGGGATCACTAAAGGGGAATGACCACTTGCCTTGATCTACTGGCTATGTGCCAGATGGCCACCTTCACTACCAGAGCCCACTGCTGGCTAACATCCTCTTTCTGTCTGCCTGTATCCCAGGGCCTTTCCCACAGAACTGCTCCTTTCAGTTCCTTCATACCCAAATAAATTTCATACATTTATGAAATATATGAATAAAAGTACCTTCATATGCTATAATTTTCCCTTCAGCTCAGAAAAAAATTATTGGCATCTCATACCACAAAGAAAAAATAGTCTTTGCGAGTCAGACACATTAGCAGATGTGGGGTTAATTTTTTTTTCTTGTCACTCTACTTTCATTCTCCTATTTGCTACAACATTATCCAAATTTCAGAGAACATTCAAATGACTAAAATCTTCTCAGACCATCAAAAGAATTAAAAGGTCGATAAACTACCTAAAGTTCCAAGACCTTGACAATGTGATCTGTTTAAAAAGGAAGCAAGAGAAATTCAAGGTGGAAGAGAAATCGAATTGGTTTTCTGCATTTGCGATGACTGCACAAAACTGCAGGTGTTCACATGCTTCATGAAGAGAGCTAAAACATCTACCTTAAAATGAAGCATCTGTAGGAGAGGTCAAAGAACAATTATACAATATGAACAGTAACAAGTTACTTGAGTTTGGACAAGCATCTTCTCAAAATTTCTACAGGATCTCAGGGATACAGCAACTAGTAACAGTATCACATGAACTCTAATCCATTTGTTTTATACCTAGGGGTGTGAAGGAGGGAATGTGGACACCTAAGCATTGTCAAGGCTCACAGCTATACTAGCCAAATTAGTGGGGACAGATCAGCAGGCCTTTCAAAAAGAAAAATCACACCTCACATAATTACTACAGTTCTTCAAAAAGATCACAGAGATACATAAGGAAGCTCAAGGTGACAGCCTATTGGGTCTCTAATGGGCCTTAAATAAGTTTTAAGAAAACTAAGAAATAACAAGAGGCAAGATCTTCTGCATGGATAGACAGAAGCTGGTATGATTCAGCGAGGTTATTCCTAGAGTGGTGGGCTAAGTTTTCTTGAAAATGATGATTTCAACACTTAACCATGTTACATTGCCTAACAGGACTGTTCTACTAAATCCTGGTACACAAATGGTTCATTCACTATTGCTTCACAAAGCAAATGTAACATCAGAAAATTTATTCTGACGAATTACAATTAATATTTTTATTTTAAATAATAGGAAATAGTTACTATAAACTGTATTAGCTTTCTTGAAAATACAATTTAGTACTTCTTTTGTTTAGTTGGGGTATTTTTAGCCAGAGTATTACTGCAAATAGTTTCACTAGACTTCCATATCATGACAACAAAGCAGTCAACATAAAGTTTTTTGTTAGGTTTATTTAGAAAATATCTTCTGCTGCAGAAGTTTTAAAAGAGCTTTGACAGAGAAACAATTATTGGCCTTTTTTGCCTTTGTTGCAGCCTCTCCACAACCCTATGAATAAATGAAAGTAAGCATTACTTAAGAAATTACTGAGATTACTGTAAGCAATTGGCTTCCCTATCTGCAACACCACTTTGACTGTATTTGTTTCGCTAAGCTGCCATGCATTTTACTTTGTGTAAGCGCACTGACATTTTGTGACAACTACAATTAGGCCTACGATAGCATGCAGGAGGCAGAAAGACCAGAGCAGGTATATGACAGAAACAATTATGCATTATATGAAATCCTGCGGAGCAAAAAATTCCCACTTACTCCCATTCTTAAGCATTATCCTACTTGCTAAATGACATCCCTAATGCTATGCCAGTACTTTTCTCTGTCATTCTCTGCTTGTTAGCGAACCATGTAAGACAACCTGTCACTGCGTCAGTAGTTCCACTGCTGAGCCATACTGGTTGAAATGCCAGAATTTAAAAACATTTGGATTTTAAAGTTGTGAGACGAGGAAAAAAAAAAAAAAAAAAAATCAATCTTACATAAAAGTCTACCACGTATCTAAACTGATTTCTCTTGGTGGAATTTCCCTGTACACAAAACAGGATTAAATAAAAGCTGTTAAAGGTGACAAGAATTTGATCATATTCAGAACAATTTATAAAAGTACGCCTTGTAACCAAATAAGAATGGTAATAATTACTTGCCCAAAGCAAAACTCTATAGGTTTTTTTTCTTGCTTGTTTGGGGTTTTCAGTTTTGTTTGTTGAACTTAGTCACACATTTTAGAAGCTGTTGTTCAAATACAGTAGGTGCATGCACTAGACAGCAGCTTCTGGCCATCACATGCAGAGAACTGGGTACCTTGCTCCTGTACTGTAGAGATGCTTGAAACAAGATACTCTTTGTCCAGATTCATGCTTTTGGTTCTTAGAGATAAACCTTTTTATTCTTGCTTTGCACAGATGAAGAGAATGTCTCCAGTGTGGGGTAACAGATTTGAAAATAAACTGATACATCCACAGAATAAGCCACTTTCTTCAAAGTGTTTTTAAAACAAAGAAAGGACCTTCTTCAGTATCCTATTAGGCAAAATCTAAGTCAATGCTGTAGAACACAGTCTCCTGTTCTCCAGTGTATTAAAAGAAACTAAAAACTCAATCTTCAAACTAGAGTCTCGACAAACTGGAACACTTGGCACTGGAGGGAAGGAATGGTTTCACACAACCATAACATCATTCAAATCTGACAACTTTTACTCCCACGTTTTATTCCCAAGGATGTTGATAACAAAAGTGGTAAGAGACTCCTCAAAGCAATCTGGTCTGGTCTCTCTCCAAAGTTACAATCTTCACTAAATGTGTGATCTAGGTGATTTAGCTAAACCACTACAAACAAAAGGGGCAAAGAAATACAAAGCATATGCATTTTGAACCAAATTTTAACTTTGCTCAACTTGTTTACTGCAATTGTGTAAAGGACTTATGATTCAATACATCTCTAAAGTGGAAAAACAGTTGAATCTGGAATATCTTATTATGCATATTGATTTTAATAAAACTTTTTGTCTTTTGAAAGTAAATGAAAGTGCTTTTCATTTCAAAAATTAAAGAGAAATATAAAGTTATCCAATACACCCATGGGGCAGTGGGAAAAAGGTATGCTGCATTATCCAAAGCCTAAACACCCGGTTTTGGAGAACATTTTACTCAATAACACAAAAATGATAACATCAATGCATGGAAAAAAAAAAATCTATTCCTACAAAAAAATGCATATATTTCTCCAGTAAACACTAAGAAAACCCCACCATCACCAAAAAAACAGTAGTCCGTTACAGAACATAAGTTATCATGGTATGGAAAAAGTGCAAGCAATTTGAATTTTTAATCTATTAGAATACATCATTGTATTTACATCAATATAACTTAGTGGTTCCAGGACTGTTTTTTTATTTTTCAGCCCTGTTGTGACTGGTCTTCTGGAATCTGAACTGGCAGAATTGTCATGTCTTCAGTCATTTGAATTGGATTTATATGTCAATAACTTTGAAAATATAACAATTGATGGTGTGTGAATCTTCCGTTTTTCTAATTTTTTTTTTAAACGGGTTTGGGGATTTTCTGTAAACATAAAATATGCCTATTAATCACCTTCAAAAAGTTATTCTTCCTTTACATTAGAGGACAAATTTTATATGTGAATAAATTTAGAAGTGTCTTCTCTTTTATTATACTATACTATTATTAGATGATATAAAACCTGATTTTTCCTAATTGACTTGAAGTTGTCTAAATTCTTTCTTTTGATATAAGGTGATTGGTCTAACTTTTAGTTTTAAAGAGTCATACATTATAGCATAAAAATTTGGAGATACAGCTCATTATCCACTTTTAACAGTACAGGCTGAAAAATCTACATAAAGATTCAAAATCTTCACAAAATCCCATAAAATCCAAATATAATTATTTTACTCTGTTAATTTTAAAAATCATTTAGATTTGTTTTCATGAATGAAAAGACGACAGTGAATGGATTAGCTTCCAGGTCATCAGCTTACGTAAAGAAACAGCAACAGCTGAATCATCTTTTGTTTTTCCCTGGAGGTCAGAGGGCTATGGAAACACTTAGATAACAATCAGTCAAAACTACCATAATTCAGACATTTTTATCCTCCTAAAACCAAATCCTTTTTTCCACCATCCACTTGAAATAACTGCAGATTAATCCAGCTAAACCGCTCCAGTCTCTGTGTACCAACAGATCCTTGATTTGTGGGCTTGGTGTTTTTAAACTTTGATGGATTATTATTTCCTTCTAAAGACAGCAAGAAAACTGCATCACTTATTGCATTTTGGGGATTAACAGGGTGTGAGAAAAAGAAGACCGTAACATAGTGAAATCGTGTGTTCATGATGTAAGAGAGATTATCTACTCATTTAACTAAATTAAGTATTTAACACAGAATGTTAAGCTCCAAAAGAACTTAGTAATTCACTTTTAATAAATATGAAATTTAACTTTAGGAAAAAAAATCAAATAACTAAAATTTCAACAGAAAAAACATTTACTTTATATATAATATTCACTATTTCATAATTAGGCTCTTTCTTTAGTAATTTAAGTAAGCAGAACTCAGTAGGAAAAGACTTCCTGTCTGGCAGACAACTCCAGTTTATCCTGAAAACCCTACAGTTCAACCAACTACTTCAGAATCACATCAGTACTTCCAGGCTACTTGATACACACATTGAGATAGTCCTTTTCTTTTAGTCCTCTGGTAAGCTTTCCTCTTGAGCATATGAATGTCTACATAAATATTTTTTTCTTTATGACAGGTACGTTTTACAGCAAGAATAGCAGTGTATCATATTCTATTCATAAACTTGTTCTGAAACAAGTTTGTACACCTTATAAACAAATCTGGAAATGACTTCTTATAGTTTATTTCTGGTTATTAAAAGTCAAAATAATAATGCAGGTGATCTACTAGAGACCATTCATTGTAAAATAATCTGCCATTTGCCAGAAATCAAATTCTTCTTGTTTTATAAAAATTATCTTGTTTCATACGTTTATTAAATGAACTCTGTAGAAATTGGAAATAATGCCTTGTTTTTAATAAAAAAAGTATACAGCAAAAAAAGCAGCCCACAATGAACGGAAAACACATTTAAGGTTACAAATATATGTATTCAGAACTCCTTGGACTTATTGCAAGTGATACTCTTCTCACATAATCTTTTCTCATTAAGGAATAAATACCGAGATTCTTGAAAATAGTATCTACATCTGGATACTTCTGAGGAAACTTTTTCTTTTGTTAGCACTCAATATAGAGTGGGAATTACACTGATGAAACCAACTCATTTTAAAATTTACTAAGTAAATATAACTGCAGACATAAGACACAGGTGCTCATGGTTCTTTAATGTCATCCAAACACTAAATAAATATTGTACTTGAAATTTTGTTTAAAATAATAGTTCCCATGTAGCAAAATACTAAGGCACAGGTAGTAGAGCTAGATTATAAATAAATAATATAAAATTTAAAAATCATCAGCGATTTTAAAGCTATGCCAAGGCTAGAAACATTTGTTTCAAACATGTTACAAAACAGACAAGATGCTTTGATTAAAGATAGTATTTTAAAATAAGAAGACATGAAGAAATATCCTCTATGCATAGTCTGTTTAAAAAGGAAGAGAAGAAATTTATTTTTCACTTATTTACTACTGTGTTACTATTACATAAAATGGTCTGGTCCTCGACATCTTCTCTCCGTGCAGCCTATATTAAAGAACTAAGCAGACCACGCAATTAAATAAACAATATCGAATGCTTAAACTGCATTATGCACAAACTGGAAATGGACACTGTCTTTTCAACAGCTACTCAATTACCTTTTCCTTCTTTCTTTCTGGTATCTAACAATATTCATGAATTTTCTCAGACCTACCACTTTACTTTCTGTGCCTCTCTGTACTAGTTTAGTTCAAGAGTCAGCATGAGCAATATTGCAAGACAAGGATTTTTACTTTTTTCACTAATCAAAGATCTTGTATTTACCTTCTGCAAGCATGTCTGGCACATCTGCTTGATATCTAGGCCCCACTCTGATTTCTCCCTTGTCTGCTAAAAGCGTTTTCAGTGATGGATCATATACCAGCGAATAAAAAAAAGTATCCTAAAAAAGAAGATACATTTGCAACAGCATAATACTCTTTAAAACTGGGGTTTTACTATTTCCTTTTGGAAATTTGCACACTTTACAGAACCCAGGTTTGGCACATAAATCCCATTTTTACATAACACAGATGTTTCATGAGTGCTTTTAAAAGGGTAATCGAAGCTTCTGTCTTTGCTGGGACTTATTTCAGAACTGAGCAATAATGAAAAGATTCATACACAAAAACATATCAATGGAAAAAAAAAAGTTAACTTCTTTCAGAATTTAACATGTTTCCACTCATAAGTATCTCTACTATATTGACTTTGCATGATAAATTAGTCTCCAAACCCATTAAACACTGTGTAAACCTTCTCAGACATAAAAATAGGTATTGGCAAATCTGGTACAGTACCTAAAGTACAGTGCAAGTCCGGTTTTCAGAAACATTTTTACCAATTATCAGTGGTTTTGGTGTAGAAATTGCAAAATAAAGACATCCTAATTTCAGTTTAAAACCACTGTCTGCCTGATGCTATATCAAGACGCTCCAAAGAAAAATATGTTTATTCTGAAGGTATTTTGTACTATATTTTGCAATTATCTTTCAAATTCTTGGGGTATTTTCTTCCCTTCTGGTAAAGCTAGGCATCCTAAGTACTTTCCACAGGAAATGAAAGTTGACGAAACACTTTCCAAGCATTAAAAAGAAAAAAAAGCCATGTGAATTCTCCCTTAAGTATCTGCTACAGGAAAACCTCTGTATATTTTTCTTCTGTAAGATACCACATAAATTACTTCAAATTAATTATTTTCTAAATACAAACATATCTTTTCAGAGTATCAATTAAGATTTTATCCAATAATTTTTTTTAAATCAGTGTTTTCAACAACATAATTTTTCTAACCTATCCTTCAAGAAAAGATTTTCAAAGTACTGTTTGCCCATTTGTTAAAAATACAGTTGCAAAAGACCAAACCCATTACAATATTTACCCAAATAGAAATCATATATTACCTCCTTCTCCAGGTATGACAGCACAGATTCTGTCTCATTCAGAAGTGCAACACTGCATTTTCCCCTACACAAACATAAGGAAGAATGGTTACTTTGTAAAAAGTTCAAATTTTTATTAAGGAAAAAGTTATTTACAAGAAAACGATCTAGATATACTTCAAACTATTACACTAAAAAATATAAAAATATTATAAAATATAAAAATGAACACTGTCATACTTTAAAGATACCAAAATAAACAGCAAAACAACCGACTAAATGGCTGCACTGACCCACATTCAAATACATTGGAATTCCACCAAACTGGGAAATGGTTTCAGGAATGGAGAAGTAAAGAAGGTGAAGAGGTACTATGGCAAACAGTAAATACACATTCAATTAATAAAGAGGTCTTCATCAATGAAACATCACCTCAAAGTGACTTAAGTCCCGTAAGTTCAGTGCCTAATTTGAAAACAAATAACCCAAACTAGAAAGAATATAAGGTTTTACCAGTGTCCTGTAAAAATAAAGTGCTTTTCTCTTTTGAATGGAATTGTTTCTGATAATGAATCGTGGAATTCTATTGATTTCTTCTATGACCACATTAAAATGCTGATGACTACACATTTCTGTGCAGGCTCCTGTTACTCAGTAGTGGTACAGACCTGCCCATGTGCAACACCTGTAGCTAAAGCAATGGGAGTTTGACCCCATTACCCCCACTCCTTTCTCATCTCCTTCTCCCCCAACATTGCCTTGGCCTCTAATTCCTCTGCCTCCATCTTCTCTGCAAATAATCTGCAGAATTATTTTTAACAAATGGTATTTTAAAGAAACACACATGGATGTGGACGAAAAATGTTAAGTGTGCTGAATCATCTTGTTAGCAACTGGCATTTTTATGTTATCATTTATAACCAAACTACCATTATATATATATAATTATAATATATATACTTATTACCCTTTACATACAGCACCTTGTATTTCATGCACCTAACCTTCAGTTTAATTGGTATTTACCAGGAGGTTCCAGTGGCATTACACATATGGCTATAGGACCTCTGCCCAGAACACTCGTCTCCCATCTTCTTCTGTCATGGAACAGACCAGCATACAAATATAGAAGGAATAATTGTTTGCAGAGATCTTTTTGATTTTAAGATAACACCAAAGAAGGTATTGTAAAAACCTGCCTGTTCTTGTCAGTGGATGCCAACTGCTAAAGTCAACTAGAAATACTGAATGCCAATGGACAAGGGCTGATCATTAGGTGAAGATACCCAGCTAATGTTTTATTCATTGCCACTGCACATTATGAGAAAGGGAGTTAATCCACATATGAAGACTGCAGTACATAACCTCCTGAATTTCTCTTCGTTGTCATACCTGTCAGAAGAACCACACCACCAAAGAGAAATGGTGGAAAGATGAGCGAGAAAAATCTGAGCACAGTACACAAGAGTAAAGGAAAAGACTCCTGCAGTAGGAAACCTTTTCTATACTCCACCAGGTCTTTGAAGGTTTCTTTGAAACTTTTGGCCTTGATAGTTCCAGAACATTCACTTCTAAAAATTAATTATATGTTGTACCATGAAGTCAGTTTGCCAACTTTATTTTAATGTTTTGTTGGCGTCTTTTTTAGAGCAAAAGGCTAAAGAGGAGTTTACCTTTCCAGCCTGCTTCTATTCCATACACCTCCAGAATGTTCTCTCTTCAATACAGCCTACCCTTATTTAACTCCAATTACTGCAGAAGCATTCATTGCTTCACTGCCATCACAATTGCAGGAGCATTTTATTGACTGACCTCAGACTTTGTTGCTGGTAACCTAAAAAATTCGTTTTATTTCATTAAGAGACGAGCTTAATCCCCCCAGTATGTTCTTTAAGGGAGTGAATTTCTACTTGATGCTACATTTCTTTGAACAGCATATTAACCATGTCATGGCTGGAGTCACACAGAGGTAACATTTTGTATGCGTATATGACCTCTCACATGCAGAGACTAGAGTCTCAATAAAGATAACACTAGACATACAGTAGTAGATACCACATTAAAACAAAAACAAACAAACCACCCAAATCTCCCACATTTGAAAAGAGGTAAATTACAGAACTTTTTTCTAATTTTGACTCTATATATTAAAGTTACCAGCTTCTATAATGTAGAAACCTGCAATACTTAATAGAAATGTTTTGGAATCTTTACAAAATGAATAAAAGGCTACTGTTTATATATCTCCTCTCTTTTTTCCCCCCCAATCAGAGGAAAATCTTATCTGTCTAGTTGTAAATGGTCTACTGGATTGAACCAAGCATCCAGTACATTATATTATCTCCAGCATCTGTCAATCATGGATGCTGAGGAAATTACTTAAGTGAATATCGATTTGCAGTGATGTCCCTTAATATTCTCCAACCATCACTGCACTTTTCACCCTTTCTTCCAATACTAATAATCAAAATGCCCTGGAGAAAAAGTTAACGTCATTTAAACGACATTACAACAGGACTTGGGAGTTATTTCTCTAAGGCATATATTTGAAAACCCAGAGCTTGTCCACATTTAAATATTAAATATTTTCCTCCTCACAGTGTTCTGGAACTTCATTTATTAATGTTTTTAAACAATTACAGATAACTGGGACAGATGGAGCTATATTAAATAAATAATCAATGTAACAAGATAAAATCTGACTATTCTAAACTAGACAGAGAAAAGAAAGGGGGAGCTAGCTACCTACGAAAACAAATGAAAGAGAATGTACACTGCATTTACCAGATTATAAAATCAGTTACACAGCAAAATAAAATTATACTCTTTTTGCAAAAACAGTAGGATTTCTGAAAGATTTGAGTATTATTTAGACTGGTAGTGTACAATGTCATAGTTTCACTGTTCTATTGAAGTCTCCTGCCTGAAATATTAAATTATGCAGCATTTGAGAAATAAAAAAAAAAAAACAAAACAAAAAACCTGTAAGTGGAGAGCTGTCTACTGTTTTTTCACATAAGAAACCTTCCCCTTATGCGACTGATTCTCTGCTTTAAGCTGTATTCCTCCACCAAGCAGCATTCTTGACTTAACTGGTATCATCTGGATGAATTACTAGTAAATAGCATCAGAAGGTCTCAGTGATGTTAAGATGGCATGTCTGGTTTTGACCTCTTTCTCAAATTAAAAATATTCAGAAAATTTTTTACTTCCTACAGATTTAGGCAAAATTTATCTTGTATGAACTTTGAGGGAAAATTTCAGCAACATCAGCAGTGCACAAATAACATTAAACAACAGAAATAAGTTAGCTTGTATGTTTTCACTTACAATTTAATTCTGACGAGACTAAGTTGTGCCTTCAAGATCCTTTCTGCTCTTAGATGTACTTCATATTTAAACTGGTCACAAAAAAAAAGTTATTCCATTGAGCTGACAACAATGCCAATAAAACTGTTGCTGGCTGATTTAATATTATTAAATCAGTCAGCAACAAAAAGTAATTTAGAGGTCTTGCACTAATAAAAGGGGACAACAAAGCTTGCCTATATATATGCTCATGGTATTACAAGCCTCTATCCTACAAACCACTCAGGATTCAATTGCTTCTCTTGTCCGAGTAACCAGAGCCACAACTCATAACTTTTTTCTTTAAAACGTTAATCATGTGAAAGTTCTTTTCATTTGCTACGCCTTCCTTCACTCTCATTTGTTAGGAGTTCTTGTCTGCTTGTCAATTTTTTTTTTTCTGTTTCAGGTGACACCAACCATGGGTTGACAATTCCTGAACATTTACAGCCATGAGCTAAGGGATGCCTGATAAGCTATTTCTCTGTGCCTACAATGTACTTCTGTACCGCAGGAAAGCCCTTCTGTTCCAATATATAAATGAGACCACACATTCTCCCCAAAAAATTGACTTTGGAAAAAGTGCCTTAATGATTCTGTAGGAAAGGATTTCTTCAAAAGCCTTGGAAAGCAAGTCAGGACCATACAGTCCCAAAAACAAAATACAAATCATCTACAACCAAAACTGCAAAGCACAGAGACGCTAACATGAAGATTATAAGGAAATGGTAAGACATTCTGATCATTGTGGTAGATAGAAGTCTCAGTGCAGTGAACATAAGGATTTATTTCCAACCCCCTCCATGTTTTAGGGACTATTTTTCATGGAGGGCAGGAGGCACTGTTTACTGTGGAACAAAGAAAAGGAGAATAAAAATAAATTATAAGAAGTAAATGGCAGCTTTGTGAGATCCTCACAAGTAACACTGTCTTCGGCAATTCAATAAGGAGTTAATGGTAATCAACACTCCATGTGAGACGTCATTTAGTATGCGAGTCCTGAAGGAGAGATTTCAAGGAGAGTAAGCAGAGAGAGGACCTAATAAACCTTGAAAACTAAAGACAAAAATGTGCCACATTTCAGTGAGATCCAATAGAGAAATGAAAAAGATGTAGGAACATATTTCAGAAAAGAATGTGACAACAATCAATATTTAGAACAGAGAAATACAAGACTGGCCTTACTAATCTGTTCCAATGAAGATAAAAGATGAAGATAACCAGCTCAAGAATTTAAGTAGCATGAAAATAGTTGTACCAAGGCTATTATACAAGACAATGTTATGAAAAGATTTCAATATAGTCTGTTTAAATAACCTAAAGCAAAGCACCAAACTGTCCAGAAAATACACTTAAATGATTTCTTTTTTGCACTGTCTGGGTAATTGTTCTGTAATGAGTTTTTCCTTAAAGTAATCAGAAATATAGATTAAAGTCTTTACCAAATTTTTAAAAAGCTGATGCAAACACTTGTAGTTTAAAACTATCAAAATTACTCAAAATAACAGCAACTGTTTCATCTTTTGAAGTCCCTGTCTGTTTCAGCACAGCCCTAACTTTTAAACCAGTGGAAACATCTACAATTGCTGTTCTGCTGTTCTTGCAGACTATTTCTTTATGTTTTCATCAGATGAGTAAGATAGCTCGCAACATATAAATCTTAGATTTTTTGGAACAGGAGGCATGCAAAAAAAAAAAAAATTACAGAAAGAAACATAACACTTACTGCTTGTCAACCAGTACAAGTGATAGGACTGGAAAAGGCAATGTCATGGGAACAGTATCATGCCATGGAAGTCTCCTACTGGAATGCAGATGCAGCCTGAATGACACTGATGCAGTACAAGAATTCTCAGAACTCATTGCTCTGGGTTCCCACCAAGTCAATGAAACTTGATACGCACTGGTTGTTCAGATACAAGTGGAAGAAAGAAAAAAACATATGCAAGCATGCCCCTACAGACTTGGAAATAACAATTAATTGCCCTCCTGAATGACAGAATTACGTTGGGCAATTGTGTACAGATATACAACTGTATCTTGATGATCTGCACCAAGAAATGTTAGTCTCTCAGCTGAGATTTGGAACACAGAAGCATGAGTCACTAACTAGACAGTCTGAAAATAAAATATCAGGAAAGAATATTAGGAAATATTACGCTTGTGAGAAAAATCTGATTTGATTTTAGCATATGCTGTTACTTCTGTGACAATCAGAGATTAAACTAAAAAGAAGATGCATACAGAAGAGGGATAGAAAGAAGCACATGCAGGAGTAGAACTTGGGAGTAACCTTTCCCATATTCAGCATGAAGCAAAAAGAGGCATAACAAAAGGTACAGATATTGAGTAAAGGAGCTACCTTCAATAACAAAGGTTTTCATGAACTGTCTTAAATGAGAAAGTGTTTTAAAGATTTCCAATCAAACATCTGCTTTTAGCCAAGTCTTGATCCCTTACAAGCAGACTAAATTGCAATGACGATCACCAAACAACAGAGTAGGAACTGTGGAGTCCAAAGAGCTTCTACTAATTATATCAAATTGATTCCCCAGTTATGGGAAGCCAGTACTAAGAGTACTTGTGTATTTTACTTTGGAACACAGTTTAAGGGGCACAAAATGATGCCAACAGACATATACCAATGTCTTTATAGCAAATTTCGAGTTCTCAAGATAACAAAGAGATTAACAACTGGGGAGCAAGCTATTGCATAACGCATAAGAAAATAACAGCATCATCAGAGTGATTTAAATCTGCAACAGATCCTTAACTACAGTTTGACGTTTCAAATATTCAATCAATACCTAGAATTGACAAAAAATATTTGCATTGCATTGATTCATACTAATTGCCTCTGTTCATTTACAGGGTCATTTCAAACATGAGGAAAAAAAACAACTAACAGAAACCATCTGATTGGTGACTGCTACTGGCATCTGTGTCTGACAAAACGATACCAATCTCCTAAAGAGTACAAGATTGTGTATCTGTGGCCACAAGATAAACCAATAAACTTGATATTACCTGATTAACACACTCTTGATCAAATAAAACTAAAAACAGAATGAACAGCAAATTGTTTTATGCACATCAAAATGAACTAGTAAATGCCTGGCATCTAAACATATGCATAGATCATACAGATGGCCCAGGGTTTTTACAATACATGTGGGTTTTAGTCAAAAAATTCAGAGTTTTAATCTTGATTAGAGCTGGAGTACTGATTTTGAGCACTCCAAATTGGTAGGATTTACAGACAGTCTCTTGGAGAAATTGTGCACAACTGACATGGATTGAAAAGTAATTAAAAGGTAAATATTTTCTTGGTGTGGGCACAGTAAAACTACATATTTCAACATCTCAAAACAAGCATAACTGTATATGTGTACCTTCTATACACTATTGTAGGAAACTCATGTAATTGATATTTTTTCTTTAGGGATTAATTCGTGCTAAAAAGTAAAAATGTTACATTTTAGCACAGCAGCGCCGATGCACATAAATTGAACAAAAACAGAGAAGGTTGGTTAAGAATGATTTTTCATACAATCAGGAAACCACTCAGGTTGGAAAAGATCTTTAAGATCATCAAGTCCATTGGAAGGTCCCCCAGGTCAGAACCAATGCAAATCACTCCGTGCAACTGAACTTAAAACTTTTGCATCTTATGAACGGCTCTTGCTTTGCAATTGTATCACCACGGGGAAATATATACTGATTTTCAGGTATTTAAGAAACAGTCTTCCACCAATAAATACACTTTTTCTTACACTGTTACTAGTACTGATTGTTGACCACATCTGAAAACAGGATTCTGGTCTAGACTGAATTTTCATCTTAGTTCCTATCAGGCTATTTCTAATTGTGTTGGAAAAGGAAAAAAAAAGGAAAAAAAAGTCAGATATGCTTCAAAAGTCCCTGTGCCCCAAACAAACTCAATCCAGAATGGAAGAAGACTTTGCTCAACAATCCAAATGATCAGGTAAGCACGTGTCTATGCAAAGCAAATTCACTCCTTATCCAGTCTGATTTATGCCAAAAAATAAATCAGGCTTATAAGGCTCATCTGACCTATCTGTCTTGAGCTTCGGATCATTTGTTGCATTTTAGTAAAGGAATCCCACATTCAGAAAAAAACTACTTCTCTGTACCTTAGTAGTTTGAGGTATCAATATTAGTGAGTCCTGACAAGATCACGAAGAAGAAAGAACAGCAAAAAAGAAAGCTGCATGATAAAACTGAGTCATTTACAACACATTTAAAAAGCATCGCACTCTTACAGTCTGTAAGCACAGCATGTTCTTACAAACTACACATTCTCATGCTGCTTTTTTTGAGACATCTACAAAGTGGTGCCCATCAAAGTTACTTTAATCTACCCAGGAGCAAGGGTATTATTTAACAATCAAAAAAACCCCAGAAACCCCAAAATAAAACACACACACACAAAAAAAATCACCAACCAACCAAAACCAAAAAAACCAGACACTGTGTTCTAGACTGCATTACAGATCACAATAATGTCAAAAGAGGGAAACAAAGATTCTTACAGTTTGACACTTTGGAAGTTTAAGTCCACTTTTTTTTTATTCTTACATGTAAGAATATGCAGAGGCTCCAAATTTCTTAATAAAAATTAAAGAACTCTTCTCATGATCAGACTATTTGGACACTCTAGTGTCACATATGCACAGGCATTCTGAAACAATAATCACATTCTCCACAATCATATTAATCAGCTTTTAATAAAATTACCTTATGCAATCACAATCTTTAAAGGGCTCATGAAGTCCTTTCTGTGTTGGAACAGAAGTAATAAACCATGCCAAGAGCATCTTAAGATAGTTTGGAGGTTTCTTTTTTGTTTTTTTGTCTTTTGTTTGTTAGTTTTTTAAATAAAGGGTATGTACGAACAGATTTCAGAATCAAAGGTCAGAAAGCTTTTCTGAATTAAAAGTCATAGGTATA
Organism: Pipra filicauda; assembly: GCF_003945595.2. Taxonomy (NCBI): domain Eukaryota; kingdom Metazoa; phylum Chordata; class Aves; order Passeriformes; family Pipridae; genus Pipra; species Pipra filicauda. Next base: position 1,517,490 of record NW_024104665.1, on the reverse strand, counting down.
TAGAAAATTTGAATTTGCTGCTTATGTCAAGCAACAAATATAATCCTCTAAGAGTGTAAGAGATACTTAGTCCATGCAAGGGCAATTTGAATAAAAATCCCCCATTAAATATTAGGGTGTAGATTTACTAGTTATTTGAACAATCCCCATAATGAAGAACATCCACATAATGCACAGGCATCATATGCAGCCATGTTGAGTCCAGAAATCAAGCTCAGCAAGAATTTCAGCATTGTGCCCAAGAAACGCAAAAAAGTACTCAGTGCAAACAGTCTCTAAGAAGAAAAAAGAAAAAGCAGAGTGGTGCAAACACACATAATTAGCAACTGATAAAACTTTAAAGATTACGGTAAATTATCCACAACTTGAAAATTTTTCAACCAAGCATGGACTTCTCTCTGCAACATACAATTTAATGCAAGAACAAACACTTGGGATCACATCAATAGTCCCTGCACATAATTGTGTGGCCTGAATCAGATAAAAGAACAATGGAAGAGGTCATTACAATACCACTCTTTTTGGTCCCAGGATAGGACTCTTAAAAGCCTATATTCTAACTTACCAGAAATGTTGTTGAAAGAAGTAATTCAGTAAATTAAATTTAGCAAATTTAATTTTTATTTCCTTAAGATAAATATTTGTAACCCCACTGTAACTCAGAAAGGCTTTTGACAAACTAGTAGCTTATTCTTTATCCCTAACAAAAACCCAGACAATCATATCAACTAAATTACCAATATAAGAGCAACCAAATATAATTATATAATAATAATTATATTTGAAATCCTCTTTCCTGTTTACAAATGGCCATCAGCCTGAAACTGTTCTCCATTCTCAAGCTGTTTTGACTTTAGTCAAATAAGCTGTATATGAGCCTTTTTATTTTGCATAAATTCAAAAAGAAATATATTTTTTTAAATTTTTAGGTGGGTGGGGATTGTTCTTGCAGTATAAAGTAGCCCAAAAGATAGCCTGATTTTATTATGATATCTGAGAATGTTTGGACTATGTATGCTTTCCAAACACTTAAAAGTATTATAATAAAAATAATAATAATTAACCAACATAAAAAAATCCACAACCCCAAGACTGAAACACAGTTATTAGCAAACAAGAACTAAGCAAAGATACTGAAAATGGTAAGATGAACTCTGATGGATAAATAAATTCTCTTCTACACAACTCATATAAGTATTAAATTTAAGAGCAGTTACAAAGGATCTCAGAAGTTAATGTAAATCTTTCATAACAATCTAAACATGTTTAACACCTTTTAACTCTTGAGAGCTTAAGAATGAAAAGTAAATTTAAAGCCCATGTCAGAAGTCAGATAACTCAGTGCATCTCCAACAAGATAACCATTTGCAGATTTTTATACAAAGGACCCATTTTTACCATGTGCTAAGTTTTATAATGAATTTTACAACACTGGCAAACAATTTCAACTTTCTGACAACTTTCACCATTTTCCCCCCCCAGTGCCTTCTCATGCCTTTCCAAAATGCTGTACTTGGTAATGCTCAAATCTCTGAAATGCCAAGTTAAAGTACACAGCACTGGCCCAACTCAGCCCCTCTCTGGGACTGGCATTGCTTATAGGAGCCACCTGCACAAATCCTGGGAGCATTCACCGCATGACATTAGCGAAGGAGAGTGGCTCAGTGAGTCTGGCTGGCAGTATAACTGTTACAAGGACACATGGGGATTACAGAGCCTGGCAAAACTGCATCTGTAACATGCAGGGATTAGGAAGGAAGGAGATAATCCACTGGAGGGGTGTTAACTGACCTCACACATTTGAGCAGACAGGAGAGACAACAGTTTCACTTATAACTTGACAAGTAGGCACCAAGGTAACAAACCCTGTCTTTGATCCCCAAACCAGTACATCAGCTTGTACTCTACCCCACATCATGACTCCAGAACAGTGCTGCACTGATCTAGACAATTGCACTTAAACACATTCCATGGCAAGAACACTGTCCACAAGGCAGCATTGCCATGTTTTAATTACTACTACACTACCTGTTTCTAATTATTTTCTAAATCTGGATTTTTCTTCTATGCCAAAACTAATGCCACTCCCTAAAGGTACTGAAATGGCATAGTGACACCTAATGTAAAGGGGAAACAAGATGAAGTCTGAAAAGTCCCAGTATTTCTAACAAAACAAATTACATATCAAAAGAGTTACATATAATGTATATAGCAATATAAAAAGTATCAGAATAAGGAATGAAACTGTATTTCAGTAATTCAAGAGCAAACAAATTACATCAGAATTATTCAAAGCTCAGAGTTGCAGACCAAAGAGCTTCAGAGTTAGACATACACACCAAAGAAATCTAACCTACTAAAATAACAACAAGGTAACTCAACTGTGAAGTAATAGCACCAGATATATATAAATGAGACATCACCGTATTTGTAATCATGAACTAGAACAAAAGTAACCTCAGTGACAGAGTTTTTTAGAGGGGTAGAAGTATAATTTCCTCTACTATTCAGTTTGAAAAATGTAAAAAGAGCAAAGTTAAGAAAAGAAAAAAGACAAAATGAAAGCAGGAAAACTGTATTAGTAAAAATTAAATAAAACCATACCAGGTAAAATACATTTATTCCCCTAAATTGCAACACAAAGGCAACCAAACTCAGTTTCTTTTCTTGGCTGAAGATGTCAGTAAAATTTCAAGATCTGTAGCTGCAAAAACCCTCTTCCATTCTCTTAAAATCAGCTTTGGCTTTCCCCTCTTCCTTCCAAAGGGACTGATTTTTTTGCGTTCTTACTCTTGAGAGAACTGATTTCCAACCACCAATCTCTATAACACTATACCATTTATTTTATCCTGTAAATCCAATTGTTCCTATCTAGGGGCTACAACTGCAGGTGCCAAGACCAAAGGCCTGACATGGAGCTATGCAGAGTTTTATTGCACAAGTATCTGCTTGCTTTCTATATGGAGACAACTGGCTTCATAGCCCAGTGACAGTCAGAGAATGTCATCCACCCTGTCTTCAGTAAGGTCTGCATTGTGTTCCAGTGTCCTTTAACCAGACTGGAAACATATGGACCAGGTAAGTAGACAATAAGCTGGAAAAAAACTAGCTGGACCCTCAGTGTAATGAGTGATACTAAGTCCAGCTGGCAACTGGGGTCATCCCCAAGTTTCTGACCCTGGGACCAACAGTTTAATATCTTCAATAACCTGAATACACTTTTAACAAGTCTGCAGATTATATTAAACTGGATTTGTTCACTCTTAAGGTATAAGAACTAAACAGAGAAATTCTACTGCTGTGTTCCATTACCTAATAAAAAGATGGATAACTAAGATGGAGCCAGGCTCCTTTCAGAGAAGCACAGTGACAGGACACAAGGTAGCAGACTTTCAATAAGTGAAATCCCAAATCCACGACTGGGAAAAAAATTTCACAACAACAGTCATCAAACTGTTCACAGAGAAGCTGCAAAATCTGCATCCTTGAATATTCTTGAGTACTGATGGGAGACAGAGGAGTACCACTTTCACAATATTTCTACAACATTTACTGGAAAAGTTAACTGATAAAAGTTATGAAAACTACTGAGAATCACAGAATGTGAACATTAGTAAGCTAAAAAGCTAAATAAGAAATACTTTGCAGCGTATTTTCCTTCTTGTTTCCTTTTAAAACAGAGTTAAGGTTGTTAAAACACCATTAGTCTACATCAAGCTTGTTCCAGAATTCATCTGGTAAAGGTCTTAGTAACTCGTGACAGTACAGCCCTACAACATTCATCTGTTCTGAAAAGTAGATGCAAGTCATCACTCTGCATTTGCCTGCTGTGTTGTGCAGCATGTACTATGAATTCACATGGTTTTTTGCCTTCTTTGTGAAGTATATGCTGGAGAACCTCTATTGCATTTGCTCCCTGAGTTGTGAGGTGAAAAGACCTTTACAATACTTCTTCTATGTAATCTTCCCTCTGCAAAGAGAATACCTTATTTCAATATCTAAATGTCAAAGTAAGGAAAAGAAACTGCACAGGATTATTATCTCCATGCTATAGCTGGAGCAGCAGAGATGTGACAGTTAAACGACTTTCTCAAAGTCAGAACAAGTATCTGAATCAAGCATGGGAAATTAAGACAAAAATTTCCAGCTTGCAGGTTTCGTGTTGTCAGTGAGAGAGATAAGCAACACATCTGCCAATAAGAGAGAAAATACATCATATATACATATAAAGTGTTTCTCCTACTGGATAATATATACTTCTTTTTGGTGGCTTCTAGACATTTATGGCCTGAAATAGCTGATGGGAGTTGGATGGAATGAGAAAATGAAAATTCCTTCAGAATGCAACGTAAGAAACCTTGTTTCACACTTAGGTACACTCCCCCTTGTCACTGTGCTCTTTTCCATTTCTAGGTTCATTATCCCCCCGTACCAACACACACACACACAAAAAATCTTTCTTGACTACTAAATCAGAGATGACATGAGTATTTGCATCAGTTACAGACACAAGTCAACAAATACTTTTTGAGCTTTAGCAAGCTTCTTTCTACTTTAGCATTAGGGCAATTTAAAACGATACTTGAAATGCTTTTGCAACATTTAGCCAAAGAATCATGACTTCTTCACAGTTACTGAAGTAAACTGAGGTAATTTTACTTCAAAGTGTGTGCAGCCCTAAAGTGCAGATCTGATCACTGAGCCACTGCCTCCTTTCCAAACCCATCTGCAATTTTCCTGGCCAGACAAAATGGTCAAAGTTCCTTTGGCCAGTAGATTAAAAAAAGAACTCTCCCAAAGTAGTTACAGACTGATTTTATACCAAATTATCAACTGTTGCTCTAATTGACAAGCCAGAGCTCTGAGACTCTTGTCTCTTCTAAGGCTCAAACATCAAGTAACAGAAGGAAAAACCAAAGGTGCTTGTAAAGCAGTTCACGGGACAATCTGACCCAACTCAGGTAAGATCAATTATACCCTTTTGCAAGACAAAGGCTGACGTGTTCAGGCAGGTGGGCTACTGGCAGGCAATCCATCCCAGCAGAACACGCAGAGAAATGGTATCTACTGCTTCTTACCTGATATGTGTTGCCGGAAGGGACTCATACTGGCGAGAAAGGAAAAGCTCTCTGTGCTTCAACTGATGCTTCTGTTTATCAGTCAAATCAACCTCAATTGTAGTTTCAGACTCTTCTTCAACTTCTTCTGCAGAGAAGCAGAGCGTAGGTCGAAATTAACTCTGTTGCATAACATCATTGCAGCCATTTCACTTGACATCCCCCCCACCCCTTAGCAACCTCCTTTAGTATTTCAAAGAAAAGATGAGTTTAACAAGACTACAGTTTATGTAACTTGACAGAATATTAAGTATTTTGAATTATACACTTCTACTTTAACTCTTTAAAAATTATGCTCCTCTCCTACTGTACTACGCATTGATGTCTTTCACATAGCTTAAAAACAATCCTGATATTACTCATTCTTTTTTCATCCTCTTTCATCTGTTTTTTCTTGCTTGCTTGTTGACCAGTTCTGGTTTTCATTTTCTGTTGCCAATATTATTATTACTAAAACTTTTACATACTTTCTATGAACAGAAATTTACTAAATACAATTGCAGTCTAAGACTGCAAAATCACAGTCTAAGAAAACTGAAAAAAACCTACTGTCTTCCACTATGTTAACCTTATTAGATACTGACAACAAATGCACTGTATTTTCATGTTTAAGTAGGATTTAAAATTATTTCTATTTTAAGCAAGATAGGAAGAAATAAAAGCAGATACTAGAAGGAGTCACATAGAGAGTTAAAGAGCAATGTTCACAGTGCTTGCTAACACGTTTGAGCCTTGCTAACAATGACAGGCTCTTCAAAACAGCTACCCTGGGATCTCAGTGGCTGAAATCTGCTTTCCTAGTGGATTCTTTGGACATAGGGAACTTGAATCTGTACTTCCTCTAGCATTCCAGAAAGGGCAAAAAGTGTCTCTGAATAATGGGTGCAAAAACATAGACCCTTTAATAACTTCTCTAAGATTTGGCAATTTTCTACCTGGCAAATTATCCATCATCTGCAAAACCAAGTGTACTTTACATACATACATACTTTACTATCCATCATCTGCAAAACCAAGTTTACTTGTCAGAAACTAAACAACAGAACCTCAGAATGAGGTAGTATTTCATGTAGCTACCTACAACAGATGACATCATCTGCTCTACCAATAATAACCATTTTTTCAACCAACCTACAGACACTATTTCAAAATGAAGCCTGCCTGCATCCTCATGGCAACCACAGTTCTCTCCAAATGCAACACTACTATTTTTTTCATCATGCCTGTGTGTAGTTCATTTCAATTCTAATAGTTCTTTCCACAAACGTGATATAACAACACACCCTGATATAACCAACTTCTTCAAACCCAGTTCCATTTACTTTAAGTCTATCTTGCTGTAGACACCCCCATACCCCTCCTTTTCTTGGCATGTTTTGTGGAGAGATGGAACAAGAAAAACAAAATAGAAAATAATAATCCTCCAAGTCTCATGGACAGCCCACAGCCTCACCTGACACATGCACAGGTTCATATCAGACCATAACTCAGTTCAGAATTATTCTGGCATCTACAATACTGACAATAAAGAAAGCTTAAAAACAAACAAAAAAATCCTATGCTAAGGCAATGCATTTTTTTTTAATAAGGCAAGTAAGTACATTAAAAAATAGAATTTAATGTTAAAAGTTTATGTTTGTACTGGTTTGGGCTGGGATGGAGTTAATTTTCTTCACAGTGGCAGTATAGGATTGTGTTTTGGACTTGTGCTGAAAACAGTGTTGATAACCTAGAGATGTTTTTGTTAGTGCTTAGCAGGGCTTACACAGAGCCAAGGGCTCTTCTGCTCCTCATACCACCCCACCAGCAATGAGGCTGAGGGGGTACAAGGAATTGGGAAGTGACACAGCCAGGACAACTGACCCCAGCTGACCAAAGCGATATCCCATATTATATGTCATCGTGCTCCTATAACACTGGAGGGGAAAGAAGAGGGAAGGAGGGACATTTGGAGTGATGATGTTTTTTCTTCCCAAAGTCACCCTTATGTCTGATAAAGCCCAGCTGTCCTGGAGATGGCTGGACCCCTGCCTGCCCATGGGAAGTGGTGAATTAATTCCTTGTTTTGCTTTGTTTGCTAATCCCAGTTCTCTTCCCCATCCCATCGGGAGTAGTGAGCGAACAGTTGTGTTTAGTTGCCAGTTGGCGTTAAACCAAACCAAGGTTTCCTGCAATCAATTTCTATAACTGTTTATTACAGTAAGTGACCATTACAAGCTACATTTGTATTTCAAAGCTCAAGCATGAATATTTCTTCTGGTTGTCCTCATTTTAGTGTTTTTCTAAATAATTTAGGCATCCAAACACAAGTGTCCGGGACCATATTAGCTCAACATTTTGAAAACATCTGACTGCAGGTAAGGCACAAAACACAGGACAATATGGGCTGGTTTAAAGTGTTTGCAAGAATCCAGAGATGATATTCCAGAGAGTTTAAAATGGCTTTAGACACCTATGCTCATATCAATATCTCCCTCAGTGTAAGAATTTAAATAAAAAAAAAAAAATTAAAAAAACCCTTTAATCATATTTATTGCACTAATCTTACATAAGACTTGAAAATGTTAATTTAAGAGCCTAAAGCTGAATGCCTCTTACATCCATCTCCTAAAAGACTCCAAACCTGAGACAAGGTAACTCTTTCTGTTGTATTTTTAGAAATAAAGCACATGTTTTACTCACGATGATCTGACAAGCTCAGTACTAAGTAGAACAAACCATGGTCGGACATAGAACAGTTCCATCCACGCAACACAATTTACCATCAGGATAATTTTACAACTTTCTGCTTTAGCATTATAATATAAAAACAACTCTAACAGTAGGATTAGCGTTTAGTAAAACAAGTAATAGTTTGTCCCAGCAGTCACACAAATCTGTACCAGGAAAGGAAAAACTGGAGAGCACAAAGAACTAAGAAAGCTGAATTTGCTTAATGGCATCACAAAGAATTCTGCATCTGAAGAACCTTCAGACAGCTGCTTTTGAACTAGGTTTTTGCACAGATCAGGCCTTAACACTACCATAAGAAAAGTGGTGACAAACTTGCAGTAGTTTTAGAGATCTCTTCATGTTTTTTACTTGATTTGCAGTACATATGAAATTCAACTTGCCATTCAAAGAAAGATTATTCCTATCAAAAGGAGTGAAATGTAGAGGTACCTAAAGGAAACCAAGATAAGCACATTTCAGCACTTGGGGAGAGAAATAAGCAATGGCTCAGAGCGAACAAATATTTTAATGAAGCAATATGATGATGACATACACAGGCCTCATTGTTCCACAACTAGAGAGGAAAACAAAAAACAATTTAAAATTGTTCAGTTGAATAATGTTTTAAAAGTCTTAGGTATGACTACAAAGATGAGTATAATCAGTTTTTGAAAATGACACAATATACTTTAGGACTTGAGCTACGTTTAAGATAATGCTTTTTTGTAGTACTTTTCCTGGTTTACAACAAATATTTCACTATTTAAAGGAAAAATCACAGAGAGCAAAAAGCAGGCATCTCCAGTGACCATTAAAATCTTTTAGTCTATTTATTATACACTGGCTTTCTAACATCAATTGTAAATACTTAATTTGACCTTGAAAACCAGAGTCATCCAGTGATACTTTCAGTGGCAGTGCTGCAAACTTTCTCTTTTCCCTCTGATATAAATAAGACTTAACTGACTCAGTCAAGCAATGGGTACTGGGAAGAAAGTGTAATCTTCACTCATTTTACATATGCATTGCCACTTCTAAAAACATGGGGTTTTTTCCTCTTCCATTTAATTTCTGGAATTCACTGCTAGAAAATGGTGGTATATTAGGGAGCGTGAGAAGAGACAACTGTCCATGCCACCTAAACTTTGTATAGTGTCTCTGTTTATAGTTATATGATGACTCAAGCTTGCCACTAGAAAGAACAGCTTATTTTTACAACTAAATGAAAATAAACTGAGGGCAAGTCTCTAGAAATACAATACTCCTATTTAATACAAAATTGTTTTAAAATAACTTAAAAAAATAAATCCTGAAAGACATTTAAAGGTTTAAATGCAACTTCAACAACCGTATGGTTAACCATCAGCTGGCAAATAAGGTAAATTCCTCTGACATACTATTCTTCCTTTAATAAGTCAAAATAACCCACCATGTGCTCCCCTTGCCCACTGCAACAAAAAATAAGAGATTAGTTTAAACACTGAAGACTATCTTCAGGAAGGAGGTGTAAATCTTCACTGTTTAAAGAAACAAGAAAGTTCTCCCTCTACTGCCACCAAATTGCTGACAGTGCTCTTTCCAGCTAGAGACACAAAATCAGTCAAAAAGGGACCACAGCGAGTCATCTGGTCCAACCTCCCTTCTCAAGCAGGATCATTCCACAGCACAAATCCACAGTACTGGAATCTGGAAATTCAACCAAGAATCATAGAAACACAGAGTAATTCAGGCTGGAAGGGGTCTAGTACAAACTATTCCTCAAAGTAGGTTCAGCTGTGACGTCAGCCCGGGTTACTCAGCATTTTATTCAGCTGGGTCTTGAAATTCTCTGAAGACAGAAACCACATAACCTCTCCAGCACCCAGTCATGGGAAAGAACTTTTCCTTATACCTAATCTGAATCACGCCTGTTTCAATTTAGTCACTGCCAAGAGTCAATTCCATCTTCTCTATAACCTCCCCTTAGGCACTGGGAGTCCACCTCTTCTCCAAGCTGAACAAGCTCAATTCCTGCTGCCACTCCTAGCAGGGCAAGTGCCCATCATGGTGGGTTTTGCCAAAAGTGCTGCAATTTATCATCAACTTCCCTGTATTGTGGACCTAAAACCTAGATGCGATGCAAGGAGTGCTGAATAATCAGGGATAATCACTTGTCTTGATCTACTGGCTATGTGCCTGGTGATACAGTCCAGGATGCTGTTGGCCAACTCCCTTCATTGCCAGGGATTTGCTGCCTGCCAGAGCCCTCAGGGCCTTTCCTGCAGAGCTGCTCCCCCAAGCCCCTCTGTTCCCTATATACCTGCCAAGAGCTTTTCCTTCCCAGGTGCAAGACTTGGCATTTGTCCCTGCTGAATATCTTCATGTTCTTGGAGGACCACTCCTCCTGCCTTCTAGGAATCCCTGAATACCAGCCATTCCCTTGAGGTAGCCTATCACCTGGTCATCCCCCCTCCCCACGTTGTGTCGCCTGCAAACATGATGAGAGTGCACCACACTGCCTGCTCCAGTCACTGATAAAGACAGGTTCTCATATAGATCCCCACGGGACTCCTCACGGTGTGGACCATTAACTACCACCCTCTGACTCAGGCCACGCAATTAGTTTTTTATTCACCTGGTTGTCCCTTAATCCAGACCAATTCCAATTGCTTGGCTTGGTAGGCCTACCAAGAATGCTAGTGCTGGCACAAAAGAAAAAAGCAGGAACAGGAGACAAACTGGGAAGATGTAATGCAAAAAAACCAAAACCACTCCTTTCAACAGCAGCACGGACTTACACTGAATTAAAATGGCAGAATACCCAAACCTACGGTGCATTAACTTTCTGTGTCTTAAACTTAATTGCTTCCAATGCTGAAACAATACTTCAGCTTAGATGCATCCAGCTTATGCAAGCTTAGATGGAGAGATTTAAATCAACACCCCATCTGTAGAGTTACAGCAGTTTCACCAGGTTTGTTAAAATACCTTTAACAAGGTATTTTATTAGAATGTATTAGATCAGAATTTCAAGTTCAAAAAATGCCACTAAGCCTCACTTTCAGAAAAGATTCTAATTTTTTTCCTTTCCTGTATACCTTTTTCTTTTACACTCAGCCCAAAAACTATACACATCATAGGTATCAACAACATATTTTTAAACCTACAGATAAAAAGCTGAGAATGCTGAAGAGCAGCAAGTTTACCACACATCAAAGGAAAGGTGGCTGTTTTAGTCTCTTTTAAGCTTAGCTGGTTGTGCAAAAACATCAAGTGCGCATTTGGTAGTTAGATGCTACAGCAGTAAGAACTATAAAAATAGATTTTGGGGGAGAGGAGTAAATCTATTTACTGCCAAATTGAGTACAACATATAAACATTAAGTCTAACCATCTGAACAATTCTATTCAGACTGTGAATGAAGAGCTCTCTTAGGTGAGCAGTTTGCCAATTTGCTCATCTGCATCAGGCTTCTTGCTACATTTCATTGTTCTAACTTAGTTGAGAGTTAACCCCCTAGTGCTCCAGTGAAGACATTTAATCAACTTTGTGAGCTAGACTATGCATGGTTACACTATCAATTTGACTGAGGAAGCATTTCCCAAAGCCGAATGAATCAGCTTTACTTAAATCACATCTCTCAGTACAATGTTCACATGGCTGTTTGAATATATAACATCAGTTTGATATTCCCTGTTTCTTTCAGATAGGATAAGAAATCCAAAGCACAGTTTGCATGGATTACAAGCAATTTAGATAGCATATTAGTATCTAAACGTTGAATCTGAGCAATTCTGCAGGTAGGAAAAAACCCAGACTGATCACTCATGTACAGGAAGGAAACAGGTCTACTTTTCATTCCCACTGGATAGCACAGATATACAGGTGGTCTCTAAGGGGTTATCCAGTTTTCTTACACAAATCCAAGTGATCCTCCCACACTACCTCATCATTATTTTTCTAAAGGACATCACAAAACAAAGAAATAACTACTGTGCAACCCTTAAGAACTAATATGCCACACTCTTCAATAAAAAAATTATTACTTAAAAATCACACAAAATATTTTTTTGGGTACTCCCAAGCAGCACGTTACAATAACAACAATTCCCAGGACAGCAGTGGGCAATCGTCTCAAGTTTATCACAGGCCTGTAGCAAAATTATTTAATGAAAACTATCACAGCGTTCATTACCATAAAACTCCACCTTCCAAAACTTGATGGGTGAGTTTTTTGGATAACTGGTTTTGGAGATTTTTCAGAGCAAGAAGCTTGTGGGTGGAAAGCAGGGAAGGATTACCTTCGTAAGTAGTATGAATCATGATGTGCTACATTAATAAATAGATCCTAATAAAGTAAATGCAAAATGAATGAATGCAAGAGCAAGTACAATTGTTTTTTAACCCTATTAATTCAGCACTGCAAACTAGTTTATGATAATACTACAGAACAGAAGGGTCCCATAGAAGCACAAAAACAATGACATGCAGGCAATGGTGAAAAAACAGGCAATTCTGTATCATAAACCTAAACTAGATTTTTCCTTTTTACCTGGTTTCTGTATGACCTATTCAAATGCAAATTCTTCCAAATAAGAAAATATCCTGTTACAGGGCCCAAGATGTGTTTGGTCATGTGTATACCTGTAAGAACTGCACCAAGCTGCTGCAGAATGTGGGAAGCAACAGTCCTGTGCCATGTTTCTTTAAGCAGTTCATTCATGGCAGCAAGCAGCAGACTTAAAATTGTGCCAGAGACACTGCTATTTGCAATATGATGAATGTTTTCCATGTCCAATAACTGGTACCCAGCTCATCAGCTGAATCAGAAGTCAATTAGTAGTTTTTCCAAGGTGTACATATGTTTAGAGCTATGCAGGAAAGAAAGCAGAAAATTTTAGTTCTACCCTCAAATCCAGGCTGGCACACCACTCATGAACAAAAGCGTACATGGCAAATCTGACACTGCCCAAGAAATAATTTTTAAATCCATCACCTGGCTCATGAAATACAAAGGCTATGTGTAACAATGCCATGTGAGCTGCATGAATAACAATCACACCTGATTTTAAGAAAAGGGAGATATGTATCTTCCATTTTCACAGGACAGATGCTATTAACAACTTTTCCCATCACTTAGATTTTCACCATTTCCACGTGAAACTCATGCTCATATCTTGTTAAAACATGATTGTCTTTCCTTCAGCATAGGCAACAGGTCTGTTTGGTCTAGTTGGTTAACAAGTTCCATAGTTGCCTCTCCTTAAGAAAATGCAGTGTAAATATTTAAAAATTAATAAATATATCATGTAGACAGCTAAGCACACAAAAAGCTCTTATGCTTTCTGTAAGAACCTGAAGTTCAGATTTAAGATCGACAGTGACATTTTCTTTCAGTGTGACAATAACCACCATTTCAGAGATCTAAACTGCTTTTCCAACATTCAATTCACATCCTCAAAAGCCAGTAAACAACTTTTCAAAATTTGTTGGCAGAGATGAAAAGGCACAGATTGCACAAGCACTTTCCTACCCCTACTCAGAATGGCATATGATTCTGCTTATAAAACATAAATTATTTATCTTCTACAGTATCTCCTTACCGAAGGGCTGAATTTTGTTTGATTTTTTGCAGAAAGAGAAGAATTAGGGAGAAAATAAAGAGAAAGAAAAGAAAAGAGAAAAAAGGATTTGTATATCCTGTTCTTGAGTAAACTTAATCAAGACACATTAAAGTTCTATGTACAGGATTTGGAAATGAGAAGAATATCATACAAGATAATGCCTGCTCAATGACAACATGATAAGAAAGCTTTTCTGTCTATAGACCCGACAAGATGAGCGGGAAGAGTTCATTCACTCTAATGGCCTGTGTAAGACTTGAAAGATAACTTTTTTCCATCTTCAACTATGTTAAAGATTTACCTTCCAGCATACATTATTTCCTTGATGCCTGTACAGTATATCAAGTACAGATATACTGAGATTATAATTTACAGAAACTATACATATGAATGGAGAAAAGTGTAAAGAGGTATGAATATATGTATTACTTTAAATTATTAAAACTTTTTAATTTATTAATTCCGATGCCAGGGGAAAAATAAGCAAACAAAGCAGCATAGGAATAAACATCACATTGTATTAAGTAGTCAAATTTTAATATATGTGCCATTCTCATATTTTTTAAAATAAATGGAAATAAAGGTCAAGTAAACCAATGAACTTTTTCTTCTATGCTCAGTACTTTTCTTTGTAGACAACACAGTGAAATACCATGTTTTTTTGCATCAAGTCAAATATCAAAAATCATCACTTATTCACCTCATACATGGTAAATGTCCAGTATTCTGATTCTGGATTTTTTCCCCTTCTATTAAGAAGAAAAATTAAAAACAGAAAAGAAAGGGGAGAGCATTATGAAAGTATATGAAGCTAGTTCTCCTTTGAAGGCAAATACAAATATAAAAGCTTTCTATATATCAAAACCATTTTTCTTGTATGATACCTAGCAACTGATCCCTTGGCCTCTTGAGGGCCTACTGAGAATAACAGCATCAGGATTTCGCTCCTGACAGCAGCATTACTCAAAGGATATGGCCTAAAGGAACTGTCACACAGCAAAGGGCCACAGTACCCTGTAGGACTAGGTTACAGGTCACTGACTCTGCCAACACTAACGATTGCTACACTGGTTTAAGTCAAAACAAGGCTGTACTTTTAATAGAGGAAACTGAAACATGACTCCCTTCAGTGTTGTGTGTCACTGTCACGATCCCTCACAAATGAAAATTTAAGTCTATCATTCAACATATCAAAAAAGGAAAGCTAGCTAATTTAGTTGTGCTGGTTTTTGATAGATGCTTAACGTGTAGTACTAGTAGAAAAGGCACATGTACTTACATAACCCTTGGATGTATGCATACATAGTGCTCTATGCATAGGCCAGCAACTATGCAACCTGCACAGAGAACTCATCCTATGTACTGTAATAAATTTTCAAACAGGTTTTGGATTCAGACAGTAGCTGACAGTCAAAATTAACTACTTAGCTCCTCAAAGTCTTTTAGGAATTTTGTAAATGTAGAACAGGCTTTTACTGAGAAAAAACTGTGCCTTTTACCACTCAAACTTGTTTTGCTCATGGGAGTGATGAATTCCACATTATACAAAACAATCCCTCTGCAAAGATCAGAATCATTTGTGTAGCATATCAAAATCATAATCAAAGCAGGCTCACACTACAAATCTTCACTTGATCAGAGGGTTACAAACAGTAGCTGAGGTGAAAAACAAAGTATTGATCAAACAGACAAATCACACTGCCAAATAGCATAGCCATTCCAGCCACCCATTCCATGCGGTTCAAGGCACGTCAAACTCAACATACATGGTAATTTTGAGTCCTGTTACTTATGCAAGCTACCTTTAGCAGAGGTTACAGACAAACCACACTAGTACTTTACATATTAATCTAATCTGCTACTTCTACCTAGTTCATAATAGCTCATGCCATACATATATATACACTCAGCACCGCATGAATCAGCTTGGGTAGGACGCACTACACTCATTCTCACACAGTGCCTTGCCCAAGCTAAAAAGCTCCACCTCTACCATCATGTGTGCAGTTACATGTGTGTGTCAGTACCACCAAGGGCAACTACTGTAGACTTCACTCCACTGCATGATACAGACATTCAAGAATTAGTGCTGCTAAGTCTTTAAATCTGACCTGGTTCCTGATTCATACATTTAATTGCCACTGCATGATGGGAAAGAAAAGTCTTTCTATATTAATAGTGAGTTTACATCATTCAGATTTATAAATTATATAAACTACTGATTCAATTAGACTATCAGAGAACTCTTTGAAGATGTAAAATTCATCTCTAATTGGAGCTTTACAGATAGAGATAACCTAGCAATGTTTTTGTAGTCTAAAATTTATGCCTCAGGTGATTTGGTACAGTGTGGGTGCACTGGGGAGAAAGTGCGAAAAGTCAGAAAAAAAAAAGAAGCAAAACCATGTGAGATTATGGAAATCTAGGAGGTGTGAAACATCCTATTTATGAAACAAAAAATTATGATCAATAATGTCAATTTAAATGTTACAAGTATTTTGGAGGCACCGAGAAAACAGTGTAGAATCAGTGGCCTGCACAATTAACAAACAGAAGAGGCAAGACAGTTAGCAGCTGAGAGATAGCAGTTAAATGTTTTCCAAAAATCAAAAGAAACCCCAAACAAGTACAGTAACACCAACACGTGTATTTAAACTTGACCATAAGGAAATTAATCCTAAGGAACACAGGGAAACAAGATAACGCAAGATGCTTTAGCATTTTCCTGTGAATGCTGTCTCCTTCTAAAAACTGAAATGTGAAGAATTTATTTTGGTAGGAGAACTCAAAAAAATGCCACCTTTTGTACCCCACTGAGTTCCTCCACACCAAGGGAATATATTGAAAAAACGATTTCAGTATTTAAGTAATAAAATAAAAGCTCTATTTCAGATACTTATTAAACAGTTTTAAGCATAAACATGAACTGATATTTTGCAGCTTTCCACTCTTCACAGCAAATTCACAGAATTAATCCAGATTTTGGGTCTAGTTTGCTTTTACATGCAGAAAAATTGGCAGCAACGTATTCAAGCCTTTTAAGTTATCTGTTCAGAAAATAAGATTTTTGAGTTGTAAAAAAATTCATCTACATATGGCTGCCCCAAACTATATGTTTATTCTTAAGAGGTGAAAAGATGAAGCTAGCAGTTACTCCCTAGCTAGCTCATGCAAAAATTCAGATGCAATTCCATAAGAGCTAAAAACTCCTAAAATTATGAACTTAGTTGGAAATCCATTCACTTCATTAAGAGAAGATCATTAAAATTCCCACCCTAACAAGACATTCTGCACAAAAGGAAGAGTCTGAAGGGCCACAGCAGTTAATAATTCCACAAGATACCTGGAGCTGACAGTAAACTTCTTAATGAGACAATATAACTACTAATTCTAAAATGTCAGTCACGAAAAGAAGACTCAGATATTGTCAGAAGCAAAAAGGTCCTCATTACTGCTTCTTTATTGCTTTCATTGTTGAGGGGAAAAAAAAAAACATTCACAAGTATAAAGTTCTTGCACAAAAATCAAATGACCAAACCATAATTTATGAGACTACCCAAAGCACCCTTGAAAAGGATAATAGGGAGCCTTGAGACAAGTTTCTCCTTGGTGACAAGAAAGTAGCTTTGTACAAGGCTTGCTGTATTTCAGTAAGTTCTGAATTTTCTCCTCCTCTCCAAATAAATTACAAATGATGGCATTCTCTTCGGTAAACAAAGAAAAACTTCATGTTCCACTGTCTCAGGAGACCAAAGAGGTCATGATGTCTTCCTTACCAAAAAAAAAAAAAAAAAAAAAAAAAAGCCTACTCCTCAAGCTCATTTCTAGTGAAAGTGATAGTTAGACTAATATATTTATGCCTTAGCATAAAAGCTACTCTGTCACTGATTAAAGAATTTGTTATCCGTATCATCCTTAAACAGTCCTCTTAGGGTGTGTCTCTCCCACATCACAGACTTCAGGATTGCCAGAATCAACATAACACATCTGAATTTGCTAAAGCCTAGTTTACATGTCTCTATTAGTTGACTCATTAACATTTAACAGCAAAAGTGCAATTGGAACTCATACTAGTAAACTTTCCTGACTTCCTTCCCTTACTATATTTGGGTTTGTCTTTGTTTATCACCCCATCTTCAAAACAAACCCAAGTCTTCTAATGGCTTGCTCAGGTATAGACTTTTGAAAGACCTCTTTTCCTCAAAGAAAAGGGACTAAGTATCTAAAGGTCCACCACTACAATAGGTCAACACTAATTTTCTCCAAATTCTTGGGGACTCACAGGAAAGGGGTGTGAGTGGACAGAGATGACAGAGCCAGAAACACTGAGCTGCAAACAAAACACAAGTTTATATTTACAGAAGCGTTGAGATTAATAAGGTAGTATCTCACTGAACCAGTTACACAAGTCTGCTCACCTACTCCTCAGGCATATCTAGCAGCCAAGCCTTCTGCCTTCAGTACACTTCAAGAGATTCTCCTGTATTTGATTCCCAACTCTGTCTTTCCATTCCTTAACTCCCTTCCCTCCCTAACATTCAGAAAAATAGTATCCTTCATCACAGGGTAATATCAACATATCTCTTTTCTTAACAGCAAGCAAGAGAGGCTGCCTCACCAAGTGCAGTGAAAAAAATTGTAACCAACAGAAAACCTTCCAAAAGCCAGTAAATTCCATGGAAGAGTCACTTACACACTACTGTAAGAGACAAATCAATTGAACTCTTGAGCTCTAGAGACAACTTTTTTTTTTTTGGTACCCACATGACCATAAGCAAGACCCGAAAAGTTTTGTTTCTGTTTTATTTGTATCAAGACTAGTGCAATACAATTATCATCTTTTCATTCAAAGGACCACCTGCTCAGCAGGCAGCTCTTTAAACTTCAACTCCCTTGAAACGGTAACTAAGAACTCTCTATGCCTTAGAGCATCCTTTTCTGTAGGATGGATGTCAACCTCTACAAGCACCACCAGCAAAGCAAGCTGAACTATCTTAATTCATTCTGTGGAAGTTGTACATAGAATTGAACAGTACAAGCATTCACTATGAGGTTGCTTTTCGTTGGGTGGTTTTTTTTTTTGAGAGAAACTATGAATTATTTCAACATTTGAAATTATGAAGGTGGAGAAAACAGATCTTACATATGCAGTGGAAGAGTTACATTTGCCTCTCACATTAATTTCACTAAAGGTGCTTCTAACTGAACATAGGTCGTGGGGACAACAGGTACCAAGGGAACTAATGGGTTAAAAAAGGACAATTTAAAGTTTTAAACAAAATCTCCAGTCAAAACTTACTTTTTATGCCAAGACATTATATGACTTGAGCTAAGTGAAAGGAAAAGTCATCTTAAAGTGATTTTTCAGAAAAGTTATTGTGATTAAAGAAACATTATATCCTTTCTAAATAACTGTTTAGTTTGATGTACAAGAACGACTATGAAGAAAAAGAATCATGATCAAATAAAAAATATCCACGAAGTTTCTGGTTGTGTTACAATCTGACTGGATGAAAATAGTCCAGTAATATTAGTTTATAAATGTTTTGAACTACACTGACTCAAATATGTGACAAGATAACAGAATATCAAACAACACAAAGTGCTTTAAACATATTATTCCGGAGTTCTTTACTGAACCCCAAGATCTCCACACACATAATTTTTTTCATACAACTTTCTAAGTTTTATTTCTTTGATTGGTGAAGAGGGCAAGAAAAACTCATCTTTTTTTCTGGAATTGAGCATTAAGAATACCACCATGCAACAGCAACCATATATTATTAAAAAGCCTGATGACACACGAAAGGAATTTACATTTCAGTTTTGTGTATCTTTGGGAACATTAGTGAGTAACCTGCTAAACCCTACTGCTCAAGTTAAGCTATTTTTTTGCTATCCTCTATGCTACCTGCTAGTCTGTTGCTCTACTGAGATAAAATGCTTCTCAAAAATCAGATGGAAAATTAACAGCTTCATTCTCTTGGATGTATCTGGAGTGTTGGCAAGTAACAGACAATATGCAAAATATTCCTCCCCTCAAATACAGAGCATCTTTACATGACAATGCAGAGCTCAACAGCAGCTAAACTGCTCTGCAAAATCAAGCCATTTTCAGGAATGCTGGAATATTCTTGATATTATATAGAAAATCAACTCCTAGTATTTGTAAGGCACTTTGAGATCTTTTAACAGGAGCTATAAAAATATATTGGTATACTAAATATTTTCCACCAACTTTAATAAGAAATTATAATAAGAGCATTACTTTACAGATCAGTAAACTAAAGTACAAAGTGAATACTTGATTTGTGTCTGCTCACAACATATTAATGTCATACCAAGGTCAGAACTGAGTACAGACTCCAACTGTTCAATACTTCACAATATGGTTTAGAGGGCTTGGTAGTCTTTAGTCAGAGGCTGGACTTGATGATCTTGGAGGTCTTTTCCAACCCTAACGATTCTATAACCAGGAATCACTAGCATAATTTTTCCTTTCCTCTTGGATATCTACTGGGTACAAAAATTCTGTAGCAGAAACACCATTTTGCAAAGCAGTATGACATGAAACATGATTGATCAAGAGCAAAAGAATAAGAGAAGTCCTAAAAAAGTGCAACTACAAGAAGTAAAGCCAACAAGTGACCTCTACAAAGAGCAACTGAGATTGAAGAAAGAAGATTTTTTTACTTCAGCTTCTGTAATCTAAAAAATCTCATTTTACCTTTGATTTTTCAGTCACTGGAACCAGCAAGTCTCAGATTTTCTTTTTTAACTGTGTCCTATGTCATTCATAAAGAGCATCAACTTTGTTAATGAGAAAAAAAATACATTCTGCATAGGCTTTATCACAGGCCCAAAAATATTTTTGGCATTTAGTCAGCAGCTCAGCACACCTAAGTCAAAGCAAACTCTCTTAATAAATCAAGAGACAAAGGTCTCCAAAAACAGTAATTTTTTTATACCCTCACCAGGTGGCTGACTAGGTAAAAACTGGCTGAGGAGCTGCAATAAGACAATGACTTCAAACATAGTATTACATGATAGCACACGGCCAGATAAAGAACTTACAATGTAAAAAACGGTATCATGCACTTGGGTCACCCTACTCAGTTTCAAGAAAGTAATAGTGCATAAACCTCACATATGGTGTGATTCTTGGGGTGGTCCTGTGCAAGGCCAGGAGTTGGACTCAATTACCCTGTGTGTCCCTTCCAACTTAGGATATTCTACAATCTATGATAAATCTATTACGAAAGAAGGAAATACAGAACTTAAGCCCTTTACTGTAACCCAAAACCAGTGCTGGTACACAGCTAATACAGTCTCCCCTCCACAGTTAGTAAAACCTTGCCCTAAAATACCTACATTAATTCCACTTTATCTAAAGAAACATCTGCATTTTATAGATTCAGCTACAGTTGGCAATTTCTCAATCACACCATTTGGTTAGGAAACATGTCTATGCCACTCCTTTATGTTTGCTTCACCCATTTTAATGAGCTGAGTGTTTCTGTCCCACCTCTCCAAGTTCATTCACTCATGTACTTCAGTATCTGTTGCAATAGCTCTGCCTGCCATCTTCTGTTCTTCTCTCATCCTTCTTTTCCCTATGAAGTAAGCCTTACTCTTCTGGTCAATTCTTTCATTCCAAGAAGGAACAGCTCCCCCGCAGTGACCCTGTGGTCGTAACTACAACCTAAGAGCTGGAGAGTGTTAACACTACAAAAGAAATCTCCTTCTCAGTTCAGGAGGCTGCACAGGATCAAGAAGCTGAGTACTTTGGTTTGTCTTTCAAGTTGGCCTTAACATAAATTTTATTTTATAGTAACAGAAATCAAAGGGGGAAAAATATAAAGTCCTCAAGTGACCCTTAAACATTCCAAACCCGTGGACTTCAGTGGCTACAGTCAGCTTCTAGAACTATTCCTAGATCTAGACTGATGTCATAGATGATGCCAGTAGACAAATAAAAATTTCCTTAATTAAGTTCCACCAGAAACACCAGAGAAAAAAGGAAGGCAATACAGTTTTCTCACAGAATAGTGACATCTCTAAAAATCAAAGAAACTCCTCTGGTACCTGAGTATCTTAGGATGGCCTAAGGAAAACTCAATTTCCCCCCCCCTAAACCACAGAAAGAGTATACTGACTCTACCAGTGATAGAGTCAGAGATCAACTTCATTCCATTTTTCCCAAACATTCTTTCAAATAGCTTTGAAGCTTTTTCAAGTTATTGAAAATTTCTTCTTAAAATTCAAAATATTTTCTTACAAAGCTATTTTCTTCTTTCATTAAATGGGACAAAAAAAACTCAATCCCCACCTGACAAAGTCTTGAGAAGTGAGTAACTCAGGACAGTTTTCTCGATCATAAAGAAAAAAAGAATTGCTAACAATATAAAATATCATTAGAAAAGATCAAGCAGATCTTATACTTAAAAGACTTCTCTAGACAGGTACACAGGAGAAATCAGTGACTGAACTAGCATTTCCATTCCTTAAAAAACTCGTATCTTTTAGCATTTATTTTATATCAAACCAGGTAGAAGTGTTGTAGCATCAACATGTTTAGCTACACAGAACATTTCCAAAACATATACAAATATTTTGTTTACATACATCATATTTTTAAACAGAACACTGTGGTATTCCAGAATCAAAGCATTTAAATTGATCTGACATTTAACTACATCTGCTGTATGAGCTGTACAAAGATATAAGCTATGTGCTGCCCCCTGTAACAAGTATCTGGGAAGATTACGTAGCAGAACAGATTCCATAGATTGGTCAGGAAAAAAAAAACAAAACACTGTGTCCAGAGAAAACATCCACAGAGAAACTTAATTCATAAGAACATCGGGTTAGATGACTTATAACCTGTAGACAGAGGCATTCTAAGGATACTTGTTGAACCAGCTGGAAACTCCATTTCTATTTTCTTGCTAGAAAACAGCAAGAGAATCTCAACAGAGAACACACGACAGAAGATTCCATGGTACTTCTAGTGACACCAACAAACCCCTAGTACGCTATAGTAGAAGAGCAACAGACCGTCAACAAGTCCTTTATATCAAAGTGCTGACAAAATGGCAAACTCACAAAGGAAATAGAAAAATCTTATTCGCTTTTCCAGATCGAATGATGCCCACAGGACTAACACACCCTTTTCTAAACAATAAGCTGACAAAAGAAAAAGAAATGTACAAGATTCATGTTTTAAAAATTAAACTAAAAAAAAAAAGTGCATTTCCCGTAAAATTGTTATCCTTTTAATCCTTTCTTGCCCTCTCCATTAGAAAAGAAAAACAAAAAAATGAGCTGGAAAGTTTACTGAAGCTCACCAAAAGTTCTGTATTTCTATACAATTCAGATGGAAAAACTCAAAAGACTGTAATGACTGCAGGAGGTGATGACCATAAAATAGGTCACCAACAACTATAAAGTGTGGCCAACTGTATTGGAAAAACATTAAATCATTCCATTAGAGCATAAGTAAGATGTATTTTCTTTCTTTAAAACCCAAGCTAGTACTACATACTCAAATCACCTCCACTTCTCTAGGATCAATGAAAGAATAAAACAAAAGCCAAAAGTTGACTATTTCTCTTTACTAACCGTGCCTGTATGAGCAAGATTACCAGAAGCTGACATTAAACAAATTGTGAGGTATTTTTTAAAGTGCCTAATTACTCCATCATATATCTGCACATAGAAGTTGGCATTAGGTAATGTCTTTCAAGAGAATCATCCTGATGAATTACAGATTTATAATCCCTACATAGCTTATTCGCTGATTAATTTTGAAAACTCAAGTATCATTTATAAGCAAAATGTTATTTAACAGTATATGGGAAGAAATCTTCTGGATGTTGACATACTTCACACTTCAGTTACTTACAAAAATGGTTGCAGCATTTTACAAATAAATTCCACAAAACTTTTCTCAAACATCTCAGATTTTATGTTCTGCTTTTGTCTTCAGAATTACATTTTCACTATAAAATTATGGAACAATATTCTATTTCACTTGTAAACCAAATGGCAGCTACTAAAAAAAGTTAGGTTCATGACAACAATGGGGCTTTCTTCACCTATTAGCACTTGTTTTCCTGAAAAAAAAAAACCAATTATATGATGCTTAATACTACTTTTCTGACTAATATATACATTTAGCATAAAAGCAAATAATAGCTATTTTACAGTCTTCAGTGATATATTTCATTCTTTGCATTATGCAATACATGTTTATGTCTAACTCAAAAAAGCCAAATCAAATCCTTACAAATGCTCTTAAGCTTAAACTGACTTACAACCAAGCACTACTTTTGACATGAAAAAAAAGAAATACAGCTGTATCTTCCAGCTGAAAAAATATATTCTTTTTATATATTCTTTTTTTTTTTTTCTCAAATGAACAGTTTCAGTCACACTAATACAGCTTAACTTAATTCCCAGAAGCAATTGCTAGGAGCAGGGCCAGTATCAGATAATGCTAAGCACCTAACTGGATATTAATTAATGCCTAATATAAATATATATTTCACATGCCAAAGAAATGCAATTTTAAGCAGCTGTAGAAATCAAACAGGCTGTGATAGAAAGAAAAATTGCCCTACACAATCTACTTACTAGCATGCTTATCTGCAAGCATTATAAGGCTGTTAGAAATATCTCTTCGCCTGTAAAAACACACCACTTTTGCTTCCACATTTCCATTGGCAGTCTACAAAAGAAAGATAAATCAAGTCAGAATGTATCCCTCCTCAGCTGAGTAATACAAATTAAATGCTCTCTGCTTGGGATTTTCCCTCATATCAGTAGTTCTCACATGATTAGTCAGGCTGAAATCAACAGAAGTACGCCAATAACTAAAAACTTCCTGACAGAAGCCAATACCAGTTTCAGATCAGACAACAGGATTAACTATAATTATTTAGTCCTCAGAATTTATATATTATTCAGCTGTTCAGAGGTGTAATGCCAGTATCATGCTTACATAAGAATCCTTAAGAAATATTAGAAGCTTGTGAACAGTTCTTTGCAAGACAGCTTTAGACAGAAATGTAAATTTCAAAGTATTCTGGTATTCTTTTTCAAAATCATATTGAATATAACATGGTTTATTTGAAAAAGTCACTACAGCCTTTTAGCCTGATAATGTAAAGAATTTACTAATATTTGAAGAACTGTACCCTCTTTCTCATTATGAAAAGCATAAAATTAGTTTATTACCTTCAGTTACTTATTTAAAACTGAAAAGTATAATGTTTTAATTAAGTTTCTTACAAAAAAACCAGCCAAACAAAAAACCCCCCAAGCCTCTTATCCCTTGTAGAACAGTAACCAAACCATTTAATTATATGTTTGCATAATATCACATTTGCTCAATACCTTTAACACATGAAAGTAAAACATTCACATTTAAGACAGCTGGACTACATCCTCCAAACTGTCTTGGGGGTGGGGGGGGAAATCAATACATGACTCTGCTCCAGCCTGCACGAGCAAGATTAAATTATGTGCAGTTTAAGGATAATAAACATTACATTCAGAACATGATTGGGATCACTTCAATTACTGTAAATAAAAAAATATTCTTCTCCAATAAAAATCCAGAGTGATTTGCCATGCACAAGTTCAGTGGATGTCGTGTTGGACAGCACTAACAGGTAAAGTGGTTGATGTCTGCTATGGAGTAGTTTTATGTTCCATTAATAATAAGAAAACCATTTGCAGATCACCAATTTTTTTAATTTACTTTCTAACCACCGGGAGAAAAAAAGGATATATTTATCATTATTTACATCAGGAAGGGCATTTTGATTAGTAACTTTTGATGTAATGCATCAGTAAGTTTGGAGGGAACAGTAAAAATATGCCATGCTAACAAAAAAAATAAAATAAAATAAAAATCCCACACTGTTCTTAGTAGTATAACAGAGAAGAAAAATAATCATGCTTTCCCCAGGATGACAGTGTAGAAAGCCTCCATTCTTCAGGAAAATACACCCAGGATGAAGACAAAGAAAACAGTCTATACCTCTATTCAAAAGCCCATCCTTCATTCACAGCTGCCAATGCACAGAGCAATAAACAGCCACAGAAGTCACATATTCTGTTATTTGATCACTGCAAAGTCTCACTGATACCTTCCAGCTCTTTTACACGTATATCTAAAAGCAGACATATGACATGATCACTGTCATTCCAGATGGATTCACAGTGTCATCATCATCCAGAGAATTCGTTTGAAAATTTTTATAGCAGAGTAATCCTGTTCACCAGGAAGGATCAGCTGGGTGTTTCCTTAGATAACAGGGCAGCGTGACAGGATATCACACAGCAAGATTTCAGTAGCTGAAACGTACACAACACACATAGCAAATCTCAAAGAAGAAAAAAACACCAACAACACAAACAAACAAAACACACAAACAAACCAGAAAATCCTACCACAATAAAAATCTTATGGGATAGAAATAATTCTCAGGTTTTGACAAGTGCACTGATTGTTGTCAAAGCTTAAGAAAGAATTCTAGATATTTGTGTACCTTGTTAAGTTCTTCAATTCTTCTAATGAGATATGGATTGCTGGAAGAATTTTCAAAATAAACATAATCTGCAATGAAAAAAAAGTCAAAGTTGCTGAAATACCAAAAAACAATACGCAAAAGTATATCATTATTAGTGCAAAACTTTTATTCTAAATCTAGAAGCCCTCAAAGGGCTGAGATGTCTTCAAGAACGTTAAGAAAGTGAAGTATTTCTATGCTGAGATTTAACATAATTTGTTCCTAAATTCTGGTTATAACTGCACTACACAGGCTTTAACAATCATGCTGGGAAAAAAGTTAAATGCCTAGTGTTGAAGCTTACATTGTAATTCAGTAATCCACACACTTCATAAATCTTGATACAGAAGCGGCAGTTTCTCATAATCGATTAGGGAAGATTTAAGAATTGAGCGCTTTAGTGAGTTTCTATATTACAGAGATAGATATTTCTGTACAATTGCCACCTCACATTTATTATCAGATGCTCTGGCAGTACAGTTGTCCAAATGAGTAATGTACGTTTTACAATCCTTGCTTTTGTTGTCATATCTGTAAGTAAGACGCAAACTATATTAAGCAGCAATAACCAGGAGATTAGTAAGGATCTTCCAGGACAAAATCTCTTCCAGCATCATTCATTCAAAAATATTTGCATAGAGTGTATGGAAGTCTACTCGTATCCTGAAAGCGGTTCCCACGTAACATGCAAAGAATTAACATGCAGCACATTTCCTTTGAAAATTTTCTGAAAACTTGTTTTTGTCAATTGAAAAAGTATCCATCAAGTGCCAACCACACTTTAAATTTGATATTGGACTTCGTGCACCACGCACCTCGCAGTCTTTACTTTTAAAAATTAGAGGAGGAACTATAATGATGTAAAAAACTCTTCTGCAATGCTTCAACGCTGCATTACAAAGCAACAGAGCTTCAGGTAGCTCCTGTACCTCTAATGAAAGAATATGATCTCTGGATGTTGTTCACAATTACTTATTAAGATTACAACGAAAAAAACGAGAATTGATGACCTTAGAGGAAAATTCTGTTACCTGCCCAGAGAAAGGTTACTTTCTTGAGTAAAGGCTGATGAGACTACAATCTAAATGCCCTAATGAGGGAGTAGGCAGATGGAAGATTTATGGACGTATCAGCACATCTGAAAACATCAGCAGAAAGAGATTTAAACTACTATCACCCCTCATTTCCACGCATCTTCAGTCTCAGTTCTGGCTGTCGAGAGACCAAGAAATAAAGCCATTTCTGGGTACCCAACATTGCATACCTAACTTGAGCGGTGCACCTGAGCCACAGCGCTCGGCACATTGCCACGCTGGAAACTTATCCGTGTCAATTTCGATAGGCTGGGGGTGGGGAGACAAATGTTCGCCCTGTTGTTCACCGCCTAAATGCCCACCCCCAACCCCCCCGGCCTTCGCCCTGTGCCAAGCAGTCACGTATCAGCGCACTTCTCAGGGGTCACGTTGGTGAGCAGGGAAGCTGACAGAAATCTCCCGGCTACACAGCCGGATTAATTATTTATCCCCAGCACACCAAGGAAGGCGCGGAGAAACTCTGCGGCCGGAGGGAGGGCGCGGGGGCCGGGGAGCGCCGCGGAGGGAAGCGTCCCCCGGCGTGGGCGCCGCCCGCAGTCCCGCACCGCCCGGGCCCGCCAGGCCGCGCCGGGACAGGGCCGGGGACACACGGCCCCGGCGGGCGGCCCCTCGCCCGGGCCCGACCGGCGGCCCCTCCGCTGCCCGCCGGGGAAGGAGGCGAGGCGCGAAGGGCGGCCGTGCCCGGCCCGCGGTGCGGGGGCTGTGAGCCGGAGGCGCCGCTCCCCCCATCCCCGCGGAGGGCGGCGCTGCCCTTCTCTTCGGCGGCGGGGGCCGGGCTCCCACCCGGCACACGGGGCCGGCGGGGGAGGAACCTGCGTCCTCCCCCCCGCCCCGCGGAGGGCCCGGCGGCCCCTTTGCCGGGACCGGCTGCCGCCTCCCGCCGCCCTGAGCCGGGCCCGGCCGCCCCGCTGGGGGCCGCGGCACTCGAGGGGCCGGGGCGCCGCTCTCCGCCCGGCAGCAGCGCGGGGGGCTCGGGCCGGGCGCCGCCGTGTCCCCACATACCTCCCACTCGGTACATGTTGGCCGCCATGTCTGCGCTCTGCGCCGCCCTCCTCCTCCCGCCGCCTCTGCCGGGCCGGGCTGGGCAAGGAGGGAGCGGCTCCCGCCGCCGCCCCCCCGCGCCGCGCTCGCCCCCTCCCTGCGCCGCCACCCCTCCGCGCCCGGCGCAGGACACAGCGCCCCACGGGGCCGCGGCCGCCGCTTCTGGAGCCGCCGGCGGGGAAGGGGTTAAACGGCCGCCCCCGCCGCCCCCCCGCGCACCGGCCCCGGGGCGGGTCCGGGCAGGGCCGGGCCGCAGGTGGGGTGGGGCCGGGCCCGGCGGCGCCGGGGGAGGTGCGGGTGTGGGTGCGCGGCCCCCCTGCCCCGCTCCCCGCCGAGCCCGGGCTGTCCGCCGTGCCCAAAGCCCGCCACGTCCCACCGGCTCCCGCCGCTTTGTCCCTCTCCTCACTGAGTTGGTTTTCGGGAGGGAGGGGGGTTTGGTGGTGGTTGCCTCTCCCCCGGCGCCGCCGAGGGACCTTTATCCACAGGCAACTCTCGGTAATATCCCCGAAGAAAGTTTGTTTCTTGCGCAGCACCTGTTGGTGATGCGTTTGGCGGCCTCTTTGTTCGCCCCCGGAGCGGGTCCCGCGGGCGGCTCTGGCGGCCCCAGCCCTCTCTGAGCTCTCCGCCGGTCGGAGAAGGCAGCTTGCTCGCAACAGGCAGCAGAAAGCCTTTACGGCAGAATAAAGATAAATCTAGCAGCTCTCCTCGGAGTCAGGAGGCGTTGAAGGAGATGCTTACAAATCATCCGATGAGAGGGATACTTCAAAAACATCAATATTGATGTAACACGGAGCCATTTCCCTGTGTTTATACAAAGTTCACACCATCACAAACAATCCATGCACTTTACAAACAAATTGATCCTGCTGTGGAATGCTTCCTTGGGAGAGAAACGCTTGTTATCATCTTCCTGCAAGGAAGGGGATGATTTATTTTGTTTCATGTCCTGGATATTTATGTGTGTAGCTTGAGCATTAGCAAGCTAACATTTCACTTCATCCTGAGCTGCAAGGAAACACATTGATTGGAAGAAAGATGATCTTCCCTGGTGTTTCAAATGATCATATCCTTTCTTCCCTTCACCCTTTAAGCAAATCTGGGACTATCAAGTTAAGATTTCGTCTACTTTTAGGACAGTTTTAATTTCCCAAGTGACCACTTTGTGTCAAAGAGGCAACTGAGTACCAAATTCCTGAAACACACAAAGCAGGCATGTGCTACAGTGATTTAGTCTTCTTTAATAAACGGCAACACATTCAAGCATTGAAAGGAGAAGAGGGGAATTTTCCTCTGTTTTGTCTCCTGATGACAACATCTGAGCTGAAAATAAAGTCCACAAAAACTCCTTGAGAAGTACCAACTCTGTTCGGCTGGTTATTTCCAGAGGTACAACCACACGACCTTCGCAGAGACCTGGGATGTTATTTAACTCTTCTGGTTTGCTGCTTGGGTAAATGAAACGGGTTAAATTTTCAAGGCAAGAGAACAGTTAAATTAAATAGTACATTTGTCACAGTCATTATCAATTAAACAAAATGCCTCCAAGCTCTTTTTTCTTCATCTTAAGTCTGCACTTCAACATTAGGGAAATTCCCACACTTTGAAGTTTACAATGTATCCTCATCCAGTAAGGAGGGGATTTAGATAGACCGTTGCTTCCACCAACTGAAGGCATGGCCTATGGAAAAGGAAGGCAGCTCCTGAAGAGACAGAACATAGGAGAGCAGCCCAGGAAAGCCGATGTTCCCATCCTGCCCTTTCAGGTGGACAGCCTAATAATAGTAAGACAAACAGTAAGAAAATAGCATGAAAACCACCTTTATTTACAGTTGCCTGACTAAAGCATGCATCACAGCTAAATAAAGAATGGTGTTTATATGCCTTAGTACTGAATCACTTCTTGTTCACAGTGACATGGGTTGTATAGTCACCAATAGCACAACCTGACGTCCTGCTGTATTTCCATAGTTCAAAGTCACTGCTTTGGGAGTGGGCACAGCTGGCTAGTGGATACAGAGTAACAGGACTGGCAGTACATTTTACTTTGGTGTAACAAATACAAAAGGCTGGATACAGTTTATTTTCAGAGCTCCCTCGGTGTACAGAATGGGAAAAATTAAAGTTACGTAAACATCTTCATTTTTCTAGATTAAATACAATGGAAAACTCTTGTTTCAACCACAGGACTGTTGAGAACAAAAGATTCAGGTAAGAGCTTTGTCTTAACGTGGTAAATGAACTGTATTTAGCTACAGACTAAGATTACTCGTGTTGTTCGAAAGAAAGCACATTTCTGTAGCAACTTAATTAAAGTTGCAAAATAGATTATTTCTGTTAGAAACACAAGTTACCTGAGAACTTCATTCCACAACTTTGTTGTACCATCCTGAGCAGCCCATCATTCCTCCTCATAATCCTTCAAAGAATAGCCAAGAAGAAAAGAATGGAGTGTAAAAAGGATCGTTTTAAAACACAGACCAATTCTGAGGTCCAGGCCGACCAACTGCCTCCATGGTAAGCTAGATCAGCAATCCTGAAGGAGATGGAGATGAAGCACTGAGAGCAGAGATGCCTGAAAACCTTTCATGGCATTCTGAACACAGTGTCTATTGACTTATCCAGGCTGCACTCTCTTTATTGGCTTTTTCACTTTAGCATCATCAGATGCATCTAAATCATATCTATTAAATACCCATTAAGCTGACTGGAGCTATGCAATTTTCGTAACTTATTTTTAAAAAATGTAATGATGAAATATTTTTTTAGTAGAGATAATACAAAAAGCTTCACTTTTTCTTCAAAGGCAATTTAAGATTTCTTTCTTATATGTGGAATTAGTTGGACAAAGGTATGGGAGTCTGCTATCAGATAATTTAGTCCTGAATTTTCATTTTTGATTCTCTGTTGCTTTTCAGACAC
Organism: Pipra filicauda; assembly: GCF_003945595.2. Classification (NCBI taxonomy): domain Eukaryota; kingdom Metazoa; phylum Chordata; class Aves; order Passeriformes; family Pipridae; genus Pipra; species Pipra filicauda. The sequence goes on along the minus strand of NW_024104665.1, from coordinate 1,486,426 downwards.
CATGAGTTGCATTGAGTCAATAGCAGAACTCTGGCTGTTCACAGTAGTTTAGAGGTTTAGGATAAATCCTAAGGAATTCCTGCATCAAATAAAAGTTCCTCACCACTGATGCGCTTTTCCCACTATTGTAGAGCCAAAATGAAGCTTTCAGAAAGCTCTGACAACTTTATCACTACATAAAGTGGCAGAAAAAGAGACTTTCCCTTGCAGCTGTTGTACAACATCCTGTTTTGTATCCAGAGAACTTAATTTTATCAGTTCCCAATTTCAAGAGTTCCTTAATTTCAAAAAGCCTGAATCTAACCAACACCAAATACTCCGTCACCAAAAAAAATCCAACCTATAAGATTATTCATAAAATTCACCACTACTGAAGACAAATCTTAAAAAGTTACTTGCTAAATGATTATACTGATGGTCTAGAGGACTAAAGTAAAATATATTGATAGAGGTGTGTTCCAGATCAAAATACTTCAGGATCGTACAGGTAGAAACATCTTACTGAAATCAACAAAAACGTTGAAGAAGAGAGTTGCTTGAACCTTAATAAAAGATGTTCATCTTCCTGTGGAGCTTTCATAGAGACTCACCCTCATGCTAATGCAACAGAAAGGAAAAGGCCTTTCCCATCCTTGGGTCACAGCTATGGAACCTGCCTAACTCAGAGTGGCTGAGTGTTTAGGTGTTTTTTTGGCACAGGTAATTTGGAAGCACAGAAAACATTCGACAGTTCAAGTTTATGAGTTCATGCCAGAGAATGTGACTCCCTTGCTAGTAAAACTTTCCTACAACAAATAAACCATCTGCATGCACATAATCCATGCAAAGAGTTAAAAAAAAAAAAAATACAAAGGAGTTCACAAATGGTCTGGCTTAGAGGCAGCTAAAAGTACATGCACTTCTTTTTTACCAATGCAAAGACACACCATAGCTTGCAAAACTTCATTAATGAATTTGTAGCAGAAACAAAATTCGTACTGGTGTCACTTAATTAATCACAGAAGAAAATTATTTTCCATGTCAATACTCATGATTATATTTATTAAAAAACTTGGATAACTTCCATTTTGCAACAAACATTATATAAAGGGGGGGGTGTTAATTTACAGGAATACAAAAATCAGTGTTTATTATCATAAGCAATAGAAACTTTTAGCTGCCTCTACAAAGCAGAAACTAGCTGCAATCTCTAATAGATGCTTCCATATCAACTTCTTTATAAATCAGAAAAAAAATCCCAACTCTCTCACTAAAGGAAATCATCTTCTCTTGGCATCAGAAATAACGTTGGCTTTTTTATTGACTCTATGAGTCAGATTTCTCAAGAGACTCTTAGCTAAATATATCGCTATTTTCATTAAATATGATTTAAACAATAGCTTAAAGCTAATTGCCGAATTATTAGTAGTCTGCAGATTTAGATGTTCAATCCAAACCTTAAAGTCATAGGAATACCACTAAATCAACGTGCAGACAAAAATGGTGCTTATGGTTGGCAACAAGTTATTAATTGACAGGGTAGTTAAAAACAGATATTGGGTAATGGTTTTTCAATAACTATCATACTGCTATATAGATTGGTGCTATAGCCTACCATACGGCACTGCTTTGACACCATACATAATTTCATTTCCCATTAATCATACAATTGAATCAAGGTCTTTTTTTTTTTTGTACAAAATAAGTCAGATCTGGACCTATAGGTACTGGTCTTGTTATGACTGAATTTGCTTTAATGAAAACCACTCCATTGCAATGGGAATAGTACTATAGGTTTGATGGAGAGAGGGAGGAAGGGATGGTGAAATAGTGTTTATTATTCTTCTTCTACTAAAGGCTAGATAGGCAAGAAATGCATTTCTTCCACTCCAGAGGCATAATTCTGTTTTTGATAACAGTCTTCTCAGTAAGAGAGTAAAAATCTTATTTTTCTACTCAGAGTTAAAAATAAATAAATAAATTTACCAATCTAGAGCTTTTACTATACCTACCAATTTACTTTGCAGCTCACATCCTAACGGGGAAAAAGCCTGCAGCTCTAGGATTCAGTTTTGTGCACCATTCTGTTTGCCAGTTTTAGAGAAGACTTAGGTTCATGTCTAGTTTCTGTTAAAGTCAATGTGAATTTTGTGGTTGACTCCAGTGAGGCTAAATCAAGACCATTATATACCTTTGTTATCTTTGTCGTAGACAAGACTGTGAATCAGAGCAGTTAGAAGCACAATGGAGTGTTGGATACATCTGCAGCACTCCAAAATGAAGCCATTTGGGGCTTCAACACAATACTAGATAGATATTAAACACCCTGCACTGAATTTACTCTTTATCTCTCCCTTTCTCTCAACTGATCTATTTTTTGTGCTTAACACCTGCTAAAGAGCTGTGAAAGGTGCTTAATGACACCTATTTAAGTAGAGTACAGTACATTCATCTGAGCAGAATTAATTTAAGTCAAGGGCTCAGCATCTGTTCAGTTCAGATTTTCTGGGGCTTGAATGATCTCAGGCAAGCAACACCAAAGCACAACTTACTGAACATATGTATGCTTAGTGCCTTACCATGTCCCTAAATACTGCCTGGTGTTTCCATTACAGACACTTTTGACCTGAAATTCTCAGGTACTAAAGGTTGTACCTCTAGTTTTGAAAATCAGAACAATTTCTTTATGCAGGTAGCAAGTCTCCAGGTCAGTGCAGCAAGAAGACAATCATTCATTGTTCTGTTGGTAGGAGGAACTTCACTTCTGAATTCAGGCTGGATGCATTTCAGGGACATATTTATCAGTGCTGTAATGCACACACCTTCCTCCTAAATCAAGGACATCATGCCTGCTTATACACAGTGAGTTTAACTTTGTGTTCAAGTGACCTTTCTTTCTAACAACAGGTGGTATGACAAAGGAGGCCAGTTTGCCTGCCTGATTAGATAGCTTCTGACTAGATGACTTACTTCCAAAAATCAATCTGGGTAATAGCAATGAAGAGCAACAGCACAATGGCAGTAGTGCTGTTATTTTGGAAAGTATTGGCAGTCGCTTTTAAGCAAGTCTTTTACCTAGAGGCAATCAAATCCCTTTCTGAAGCCAGTGAAGCTCATGAAGCATTTTCTTGGAATGAATGGAAAGAACAAGTGATGTACTTCTAGGTAGCCAGATTACTGCAGGCAGAGTTACTACACAAAGCAATAGGTAGTAACACAAGAAATATTGCAAGAACTAGAGTCTCCTTGGTGGCCAGGCTGGCATGGTTTTTGTTGTTGTTTGGGATTTGTTTGTTTTAAATCAGCTATGTGTTATGCTTGGCAAGAAGAAATAAACAGCTTGAAAATCCCCTTCCACTTAGCACACAACGGACTGATGGAGAACACTTGTGCACTCAGAATACCACGAGTATTCCCCCCATATAGCAAGGGAATGGTAGATTTTACATATTTTCTACAGCAAGGAACCTAACTGAGTAGGTCCTGCAAGTTCTTTAATAATGGCTGTGTGTGCTAAAATAGACAAAACAATAGGCAAATTTGTGTCAAATTTGGCTGTTTGTACCAAACAGGCACAAACAAAAAAAAAAACCAAACCAAAACTCTGAACAGATTACCTGCTTCTGAAAAATCCACATCCAGTAAAAATCTCCCCACTATTGCAATTAAGTCTCTTCTTTGTACGAAAGGCAGATGCCAATTTTGCCATCTGATAAATGTGTCATGTCCACGTGCAGTCTGACAAGTTTTACTTTCCCTCTGGCAGACTTTTTGACTACAGTCCTCACATCCATTTATCAGATGAGCCTTTCACTATTCTTTAACCTCTGCAACTAAACCCTTTTGCAGTTTGTGTTACAGCTAGGGATGAAAACCCATAGAATCTGGATACCCAAGATCAACAGTCTGAAAGTATCTGAGTTTTAATATTCTACAATATCATCTAGAATACAAAAGAATATTTTAAACCCTTACAAGCAAGTTGTTCTTATCATTTATATTTCAATATAAACAAAAAAACCAGGGTGCATCAGCCCTCTCCTCCTTATGAAGTTCCTATGGGAGGCAAGAGTACAACACTTAGCTGAGACTAACAAACACACAGAATCAAAACTGTATGTTTTCATTTCACCATCTTCCTCAAAGCTATCCAACCAACTACTCTGATATAGGGAATCAGCAATGGGGAGAACTGCTAGGGTAAAAGGCCAGTTCTTGCTCTTCAGGAAGAATATGACCAAAGAAGCATTTCTTATAGTATGCTCTTTGAAAAATCCTAGATTCCTCAATCCAATGGTTCTGCCATACAACTCTGAAAATTCTTCAGGGTCCATCCTGCAAGTTCTGCTTTGGGACAGAATTTAAAAATTCCTAAAAAGAGTCATGTGATAGAAAGCAGGAAGGAATCATGGGCTCACATGCACACAGTGTGCTTGTTTTCCTTTTCTTCTAAACACAAGAATAATTGATACTGGAATAACCCCCTTTAATACTGTTACAGCTACTTCCTCTTTAGGGATCTGTAAAAGTTTTTAAAGTAATGCATACCCACAGAAATAAAAAACACACAACAACCCCCTCCAACAACAACAACAAAAAAAAACCAAAAAACCCCACAAAAAAATACAAAAACCCCAAACAAAATGCCCAAACAAACAAACAAGAAACCACAAAACCCCAAAACAAAACAAAAAAACAAACAAAGAAAAACAACCCCCCAAAAAACCCAAACCACACCAAACCAAAAAAATCCCATCCAAACAGACCACAAATCAAAAAAGCCCAACCATAGTCAGCAAGAAATCCAGGACTGTTTTCACTGAAGCCAGTTCCTGAACTTCACCAGAATAACCACCAGCAGCCAAATCAAAGTACAAACATTTGTGTATGTGCTATGCCCAGAAGACATCACAGAGAAAATAAACACAGCTCATACCACTAAATCACATATACTCTGAGACAGAAGAAGCCTGCTCATGCATGCTTCTCAGATCTGATTCCAAAAGTTCTGGATTTCTTCCCAAATGAAGACTCATATCCCTTTGAGGACTGTCTGGGTCCATAAATAAGTAGTGGTCAACATCCAAGCCATGACTGTAGGGCTCAGTTCTAACAAATACTGAATGCCATCTGCTTTCATGGACATCAACCAGATGATACATAACATAGAGTACAGGTAGAATGCCCTCCAACTTTTCCGTGCTGGAGACTACTGTGTAAGTTCTCATAATTATTCATAACATCAGTTCCCTAGGGACTTCTCCATTAAATCAGTTGAAAATAGTACACACTGACAGGTAGGGGAAAATTGCAATAAAAATATCCTAGCCATAGTGACTGTCAAGCCTTTCAGTATATAACATTTTTAATGAATATTTTAAGAATTCATGTTTTGATTGGGTCTTCTTGGGTAGTTATCCAACATTTTGGGATGAAGAAGGTTATTTATGATTGTTTGATGAATATTTTCTTCTGAACATGAGTTACTGTATGTTTTGCTATCAATCTTTCCTGTTTAGAAAAGAAAATAACAAATGACTGAATATAGCAGAGTGATCTGTTATCCCAAAGCTGGAGGAGAAGGTGCCTGGGCAAGGGCATAGCGTTGCCTTGTGTAGGAGGGACTCCATGGACTTTACACTACTTAATCTGACATTTTACCCTAGCTCTTCTTAGCTCTTATCTTGCTCTTTAGTAAGCTTGATGCAATCTATAAAACATTGAATATGTTATGTTAGTTCTACCTTTAAAATTTGAAGAGGTACACTGCTTAATAGTAATCATGACTTAAAGGACCCATCATTTGGAAAGGCCTTTTACACTTTTCCTCATACATTGAAATGTAAAAATGAGAGTATTACATTGTAGTTTAAGCCTCTCTTTTTTTTTTTTTTTACGGGACAAATTCTCATTCAGAGTATCTTTCTTATTCATCTACACCTTATTCACCTGTCTTATTCATCAAAATTATTTCCCCACCAAAGAGGACAAAAGTAACTACAGTTCTTCATGATCCTTCTGGTATTTTGTATTCACTTTCTGTTGGAGTCTGTTTGCTATTCCTTCTGAATAGCAAAATGTAATGCTGCTTTATCAGATACACCGGTCTTGCAATCCCCTCCAAGTGCAAAACTTCAAGGCACAGAGAATCCATCATGCCACCATTCATAACTCTAAAATTTTCTCCATCACTATTTCCATTATCAGCCCCTGTTCCAAGGTCTATAACTTGGCAGTAAAAGTTCTTACTAGATTGAAATTTGCCCTGTGAGGTTTAAGGAACCCAAGAGTTCTTTTCTTTTTTACTATGGAATTACTTTGTTGTAGAAGACACAGAGGATTGCTTTTCCATCAACAAAACAGGCAAAGGACCTAATGCCTGCAGTTGTACCAAGCAACTTGTACATAGGAAATAATTGTTCTGTTACTGAGAACATCTGTCTCTTGAGGCAGTTGCCCTAAATTGTCACAATTTCTGCAGCACATATTCCCTTCAATGCAATTTATTATCTAAAATTACTTAAACAAAGAAAATACTGGAATATTAGACAGACCATCATTATTAGCAATACAAAAGTATTATTTTATTTGTCAACAGAGACTCAGGAATACTAAGCCATAGTTAACTCTGTCACACCTCTGTAAATTGAGAAAAACTCTATTGGTACAACTGAATTAATCCACAGGAATCCCAGTCTTGGGGAAGACAAGAGAACTGGGCTACATGATTACAAAATTCAGCAACAGGTTGACTCTTTAAGACCCAACCCTATGAAAGGAAGACAGGAAGATTGTGCATCTCTGTTCTGCTCCCAGGATGGGATGATAAACTGCATGCTTCAGATTGGGAACTGGTCTGCCAGACCAGTGGTGTGCTGGGAGGAGGAATACTGGTACACCTCAACAGGCTCACTCCCACAAAGCTCCCAAGAAGTGCAGGGTTAGAAATCACAGCTCCACAAGCTTGTCTTCCTCCTGGCTTCTAAGGACTGTTCCTCAGGGAATAACAGAAGTGTAAGAGACTGCAAAAATAAGCTGTATGAGTAGATAATCCAACTACATACTTGGCAGTGGCTGAGTATTTTTCACGTTCTATGAAGTCACTGAAATGCTGAACTTGAGAGATGAGGAGGTCGTAAGGAATATTTTCCAAATAATCTCTCCAAATAATAAGAGAGAGCACCAGGCTCTTGTACATCCTTAATTTCTGATGGTATCCAGGCCATGGCAACTGCACACATCTTAGAATGGTTGACCACAGCCTAGGCTGAGTGGGGAACTCCTCACCATCCTCTTTTTAGAACAGAGGATAAGATGCCTGGGGCTAAGAACAGTGAAGGAGAGAGGATGAATGTATGACTTATTGAGAAGGACACTCAAAAGCTCCTAGTACAGCTCCTGGAAAACAGAAGCATGAGATTTCAATACAATGCTTTATTATCATTATCAGTATTTGGGGGTTTTATTTTGTTCACTTTTTACTTTTATTTTGTGGTTTTTTTTTTTTAAAAAAAGCTTATTTTCCCTATTCTTCTTCTCTTCTGAGGAAAAATGCAATTTTAATATATGAATTACAAAGCAAGTTGGGAAGAAGACACAGAAAACCGGTGATATGAATCGGTGAATTAAAGACAGATCTCTGAATTAAAGATTTAACTATAGGCGGAAAGAAAACAAATAAGGCACTGCAAGCATGAGATGTCTGTTCCCAGTTTGAAGTCTGTTTTGCAGCACAAATGTTTAAACAGATGAAATTTCTAAAAAAGAGAGAAGAGAGAGTCACATTTAAACCTGCTGAGGCAAAATTGTGTTAATGATCTGATAACAATAGTTTTCAGAAAATTTAGGAAGCAAAATGATCCTAAGGTCATGTTTTGCAGTCTTCTGCATAATACCACAACAAAAAATAAAATAAATAAATTAAAAAAAAAAATAAAAAGTCCAAACCTCCAAACAGAAAGAAGTTCCTCCAGCTGAATGCTGCAGTCTATAGGCAGACGCTGCTAAGGGGTTGGAATCTTCTGAAATAAGCTTCTGTGATATTTACTATAATTTCCAACTTTTGAGAGCCAGGCCAATATAATATTCATTGAAGTGCAAGGCTGTGCATCTCATTTAATCATGTTAAGCTTTTCTAAAAGACACATACAAATTTTTCCTTACTATGATTTCAAGATTACTGATGTCTCCTGCCTTGTTTGTGCAGCAGTTTAAAAAAAAAAAAAAAAAAAAAAAAAAAAAAAAAAAAAAAAAAAAAAAAAAAAAAAAACAAACCCAAAACCAAAAACCACAAGACAAACCTCCATGGATCAAAGGAAAAAATTATTTAGAATCTGCAATGAGCAATCTATTTTATTCTGGCTCTTGCAATTGAAAGGCACATCTATAAACCTGCCTGGGCAGCCTAACGTGCAAAAACCCAGTTGTACTGGAAATTTACCAAGGATCTGTATGAGGATAAGTTTTCATGGCTCTGTAGACAACATTACCTATTTGTTCCTTAGCTATCATTGCCAGAAAAGATCTCATTTTTCATTGACGTTGTGATATTTAGTTCTTTTGCTATCTCCAGGCTAGAGTCAGTTCTAACTTGATGGCAAAGTTGTGCCAAAGTCAGTCCAGCTTCAGCAGCTGGGTTTCACAGTTTATCGCCATGGGAAGCAGGGAAATTAGGGGATGACTAAATTGCTAATGTCAGTTGATTAGCTTTACATCCTGCAGGTACATCAGTAGCTGAGTCAGAGAGGTAGTGGCCATTACAGCAATGCAGGTGGCCCATTTGCAGTTTGATTTCAGCATGACGCAACTATTTTTGAGCACTGCAGAGTCCACCAGCAGCACTTTCCAACACACCCCTTGATGGCAAAAGAATGCATCTTTTTCAACCTCAATTTCATTATAAATTTGGCACACCTTATAGAGGGATACCACTGGCAAACCGCTCCTTCTCCAAATCCCACTCCTCCCTCCCCAAGGGGAGGGTGTGGAGTTTACCTTTCCCTCCTATAATTAGCAGGAAAAGAACAATTAGCGAGCATATTGCAGTTTTCCACAAAGCAAATCAAGAATTGTGATGTTAGTCACACAATTTAAAATGTGGAGGCAGGTCTGCAAGTAGGACCCACAGTTGCCAGCATAGAAACAAAAGTATGTTGAAATAGGCAAAAATATGTGTTAAAAAAAATAAAACACGAAATCAGTACTTGCACAAAATCAAACTGCAGTAACTTTTACCAGAGAACAGCACAGCATAAATACTGTACACAAATGAACGTTTTCACAGTGTGAAACACAAAAAAAATATGTTCTCGTGCAGTTGTTTTCACCTCAAGAACCAGATTCTCCGATATTTCACTATGTCTTCTGTCTAAAAGGTGATCAATCTATCAGATCAACCTGGTGGATTCTGCCGCAAGGATTTGTACCTGACCCAGACCACCAGTGGTTACATCTTGAAGTCATAGTTGAAAAATACCCTTATGAGGAATATATACCTTCGTAAAATGAAGGCAAAGAAAGACAGAATCATTCTGGCTATGAGACATTTCTAGCTGTGTAATGGACATAATGGTGTGATCACTTTAACTTCCAACTCTGGGACATAATCCAGTCTCTTGTGTCATTTAGGAAGGAGTCATTTGATGTAAAGGGTGAGAAGTTACTGCTCCTGAAAGCAGATACCAGCTTGCACCAGTGGTGCAGCCGGGAACCTCTACGTAATTTGTTTAGATGTTGACAGTGATTATGTAGGCACCTGGGGAGACCTGCATACAAGCACCTATATGCAACCCAGTTTAATATATCCCGTTTGCTGGAAGCCAGAGCCCTCTCCAATATATTGCAGATAAGTTACAGAAAGTAGTGAGCTTATTCCTGCACAGCCACCAAAGGCATGCTGCCATTTAGCATCCTATGCTGTGAACTCAGGACAGTGGCTTTATTGGCTTCCCTGTAACTGTAATGGAGCTATGCTCCAGTTGTTCCTGAACCTCCGATAATGCAAAGGTTTTAACACCTCGTTTCACCACAGTACCAGGTCTTCCTGTGTCCTGAAGAAGGATATGAGCACCCTGCACTCTCCAGTGCCCCAAAAGGCTCAGGAAAAAAGGATTTTTACAAAGAGGTCTGATCTCATTTTCACCAAGAATCAAAGGATTTACTCTAGTGGTTTATTAATTTTAATTGGATGAGTATTTGACTTCAGATTTAGTATTTTAAGAACCTGATCATCATCTTTAAGTTCTAAATAGTCATGCAAATATTTATCTAAGTTAGCAAGCTTGATGATTTTCATAAACTAGTACGGTAAACAGGTAGAATTTCTGGGACCTCTGGAAGAACACGCATGATAAGCCTAAAAGGCTGAATAATTCCTATTAGAAATAAAAATCTGCATGTAGGGGGTAAAAGTGACTGAATTTTGTACACTCAAATGTTATGTAAGACCTAATTGTACATCATTTATTATAGTTTGGTACAACTGAGTGGTTAGTAGTTAACAACACTGCATTTGTGAAGAGCAGAAGGAGGGAATATTTTCCCGACTCATCAGGAAACAAGTGAAAAAGTTTTTAAAAATGCCTTATTTGACTTTATTTCCTCTGAAGTGTGACACTTAGGACAGTATAACAGCAAGACACAGTTTCTAACCCTCCTCTCCTTCCCCCAGGAGTTTAGATACCTAAAATGAAAAAGTACAGCATTTCTCACTAAGGAATAAAAGAAATTAACCATCATTTCCAGAAACTTCGCTTTAGAATATTTTTTCCACAGATCCAGTAAAATCCTGCTTGCGAGACACTAACTCACTGTGATTACATCCCACCTAATTAGACCTCCAGGCTTATCACCTCCTTTAAATAAGCAGTCAGAGCTGTGTGGTGTTTTCAATGACTCTGCAGAAGTCTCCAGCAATGGGATTTCAGAGTTCCAGCTGTCTGAATTCCCATCTGACCTGAGTCCCAATCAACACAATTTCAAGTTCCTTGTTCGGTCCTTCAAAGAGGCATAACAGATGCCTAGGGCTCAATTAATTTACCTAAACTCAGGCATGAAGTGTCCCCTGTACAGTACGCTGGACATCCGCAGGGGCTGTCGGACAGGACAAAAAAGGCTCATGTGCTACTGGAGCAGCAGATGGAGAAAAGGGTAAATCACAGAATCATGGAATCATTTAAGTTGGAATCTCGATGTCTCTCAGACCACCGAGTCCAACCATTAACCCAGCACTGCCAAGTTCACTACTAAGCCATGTCCCAGGTGCCACACCTACACATCTTTTAAACACCTCCAGGGAGGGTGACTCAACCACAACCCTGGGCAGTCTTTTCCAGTACTTAATATCCCTTTTGGTGAATCAATTTATCCTAATATCCAATCTAAACCTTCCCTGGCACAACGTGGGGCCATCTTCTCTTGCCCTATAGCTTGTTACTGAGGAGAAAATGGAGGGCATCCCAAGTGACATTAACTTGTGTATGTTTAGGTAACAGAACTGAGCTTATGGCCTTTGCTGAGGGTGCAAGGGGAAAAAACCACCCCAAACCACAAGAAAAGCACAACAGTAACTCTTTATGTTAGTTAGTGCAAAAGCAAGCAAACAAACAAACAAAACACCAAAACAAAAACAAAACCACAAACAAACAAAACAAAACAAAAAGGTAAGATTGTAAGAAAATAATGTTTATACGCATTTATCTGGAGCAGTTTTCTTCCTCTTCTGAGAACATACTTTGGATTCTCCCACGCACATGGCTTCTCCAAATCCCAATATTTCTCTCCATCTTCTCTGCAGATTGTTTCCCTTCCCCTTGGTAGTCATTTAGAACAGACTCTCACTGGTGTGAAAACACATTCCCGTGTTGTATTCTCCTGTGAGAATACGTTCATGCCTTTGAATTCTCCATTAGCAAGTCTCCTTCTAATCACCTTCCTCAGGCGAGCAATGTCCTTCTCTCTGTGCTTTGTATCTGCCTGCCTGGAGTTCAGATGTAACAGACTGGATTGCCCCCCAGCTAGTAACCATCTCTGTCCGAGAGGGTTTCACTTGATTCAGCGATCACTGAAAACTTTAATAGCCTTCAGTAATTAGCCCAGCATCAGGGACAAGAAGTTTTGCTGGGATTTTCTCAATCTGGAGATGAAGGACAACAGAGAAGGCAGTTGTCTCTCACATTAAAAAAAGCTCACAGTTTGACCTACAAATACATTGATTCTCCAGTATCAAATCTTAATTGTTCACAGCCAAATTTCCCAAACTGTTAGCACGTTTCACGAAGTAAGTTAGTCTCATTATAAATGTCAACTGCAGATTGTATTCTGTGCACATGTATATATATGTGAATACCCAGCTCCCTACTAAATGTCATTCATCCACTTTTAGAAACATTTATATTCAAAATTATTCAGATTTTTACAAGTGCCTCAGTGACAAGGGAACTTGTACTCTTATGTCAGGTGCCACTGACAATCCAAACTGCATCTGTCATTAGACTGTTTGTTTGGTAATTATATGTGGCAATGGGATCATCTCCTGAAAGGTTTTCTATGTAGCCCACAAATCACAATGAAGTAGAGGGGCTTTGGTGAGGAGAAGTTAGATTTAGAAAAAAACATCTATTTGAAACCAATTTTGCCCAAGACCTAAACAAAAGATAAATGCAAATCATAGTCCATCTGTGCATGCAGAACTTTTGAAGCATTTGTTCTGTTCTTTATGTATTGCTTTTTCAAGTAATTAAGATAGAGATGGCCAAATACGTTTGATACCAAAAAGCATTGGGGTTTTCACCCCACAATTTTGCATGTTATACACTATATACTCCCTAGCTGGGAAGACCTTTTTGTTCTGTGTTTACAGGTCTATAATGGCAACCTGCTCCTCAGCTAAAGTTCCTACATGTTGTGGTCATAAAAATAATTGAGATTCCTGATAGAAGACAACCCACTAAAAGCCAATTTTGCTTGTATTGAAGTCAACAGCACTCAGTAGCTACCTCAGTAGGAACAATCTCACCTGAGTTACGAAAAATTCTGCCATTAAAATATACCAGTAGGTTCACATACAAAATGTAAGTAAAGACTCTTTTCTAAAAGCAACCATAGAGCTGCACAGAACACAGAGCAATGGTCTCAGCACAGGGCCAGAAAGATTTGGAAGCTGTAGAAAATATTTCAAGTTCATTAAATACCCCTAGGATGCAATAGCACAGTGCAAGCCCTGAAAATCAATGTTGACACAAAGAAAGCTAGTTTTACATAATTACTATCAATTGTAAAGTTCCTCCTGGGCAGCAAATGATAACAACTATAACACCAGGAAATGTGTTAATTGCTTTGATTCAACATCCTAGCGTGTATATCCAGATCCTAAGAACTGAAACACAACCAAGAACAAACCAACACCTTAACCACCTGAACTCAACTACTTGAAAGAGGTCTTTCTAATATTTTGGATTACTAGCCCATTCAGTCCTTCTAAAGATTCCCTTTACACTTCATACTTTACCATTTAACATATAGGTTGAATAATCTTTACTAATTTCTATGTTGACTTACATGGATTTATTGGCTCATCTGTTTTTTTACTAATTAGGTAATATCTTTCAAATCAATACAGATGGAACTTTCAGACATATTTTTGGTTTGTTTTTTTTCTTTACACAATAATCTTTAAGAAGATTTTTTCTTAATATATTACTAAGTGTTTTGCATATGGTCACACAAAGTCTTCAGTGTTTTATCTCTTTCAGGCTCTCTATCATATTTTTTGCAATTTCTTAAGACATTCAGTCACTAAATTAAACACCAACAAAAACAAAACAAACAAAAAAGTAAGACAGATATATTACAACTACTGAACTGACACTTGTAAATTCTGAGTAATTCCTATGAAACAATGTGAATTACTACAAATTTACTACAAACCTGCTATTCCACAACTCCAGTGGGGTAACCAATCTCAAAATTGAATGACTGTAAATCCTGTCTAAAATCTGAAGTTTTGGTCGTGGTAAATTGCTGCTTCTGGTGTGAGAAGATATTCTTTACAGTTGTTGACACCGGCTCACTAGAATGAATCTTCTCAATTGGAAGTCATAATTATAACTAAAATGACTAAATTTGAACATGCCGAACTACAGAGGAAAAGAAAACATCCCTGTTGCCAGGTTAGCTTATATTGAATGTCTGACAAAGTTATTCTGAAGGAGGAAGTAATTTTATTCTGTATTTAAAAGAAACTGAAAACCAGAAGTAGGCATAGGCTTCAAATCAAACCACAACCACCCCCTTCAAATCAAACCATCACACAATGTATTTTAAGATAAAGCCTTGTCAGGCCAGCACTTTACCTGTTCTGCCATACAGCTTCTAAACACAGCCAACAGAGCTTTGTTCATCTTGAAATAATTTCTAGAACATACACTCCAACCCATGTTTCTATACAGTTAGTAAACGTGGGTCTTCAGGCCATGTTACCTGTACTCTGTCCTCTTCCTCTGCAAGCTCCCTATGAGGGATGGAGGGCGTTAGAACATATGGAGCAGGAAGCCTGACAAATTGCTAAGCCAAGAGCATCTGGATAATTCATTAGCACTGTCAGAGTTCTAGTCAGGTTTTGCTATTTAATTTTCTAACAGATTTTCTAGTGACTGTTCCTGAAAGAATGAAATTCAGAAGCATACACATCAAAGGAGGGTGAAGAGGTTTAAAATAGTGTTTGTTGCTTATAAAATTAACAAACAGCCAAGATACATTAGCTGAACCAGGGCAGTGGTTGAGTCACCATCCCTGGAGGTATTTAAAAGATGTGCAATTGTAGTGTTTAAGGACATGGTTTAGTGGTGGACCCTACAGTGCTGGGTTAACAGTCGGACTCGATCCTAAATGGAGACGATTCTATGGTTGTATGAATGCAGCCACTGGAAGGAAAAACCTTTCAGGCTATGTGAAAACAGACATCAGCATGACTAAACAGAGATAAAAAATGACCTTACTGTGCAACGACACGCCGGCATGTGTACTTGACTACGTTTTGCAACTGGAGTTTGGGTGGGTTTCTGGTAAAAACCGGGAAACAGAGAAGAATGACTAACCGCGCCCTCTAGTGGCCACACTTTATAACAACAAGAGCTCATAGGACTCTCTTCGTGGTAACGGGGACATTTATTCCAATCTCTCCAGAAGTATTTTTTAGAAGATGACAAATAGGCTTAAAAATAGTAGCGCTTAATCGCATTCTCCTTTTAAAAAAAAAACCAATTTTTACTACACAATTAGACGGCTATTCATTTATTTTGATACTTCTAAACGTCCCTAAAAAATCTCACCTGATAAAGTAACAGGACAGCAAGGATAACAAAAATCATCAAACCCAACCCACAGAGTGCATCTAGAGCGAAAAACAATGGGGATGGTAAAACTCCGGTTTAATGTGGATGTCTTTTTAAATACACAGTGAGTGACAAATCTTCGGCATTACTTTGGAAAAGATATACTCACCTGCCCTTTCTCCTGACAACTGGAAGCACCTCATTGAAAGGGAGAACTGCGTCTTGTCTGATTTTACCCCATGATGCTCCAGGCGTTAATAAGCCTAGAAAATATCTCAAGCCTAGAGAATTGTCATGTTCGGGTAAAAAAAATTAATTAAAAAAAATTAGTAGCAGAAATTAACTCCCTGTACTTAACGCAACCAAATGAAATTACAGCTTTAGAGTGCAGATAGGGTCGTGGCAGCTAATAGGTGTTTTAATGCTGTGGACAGGTGTAGGACACAAGAACTCAGGAAGCTGCAGGAGCAGAGACCTGAGAAACAAGTGAGCAGAAGCAGGGAAGAAGACTCTTCTGTTGTCCATACAGTATCGGAGGAGTAAAAAGAGAAGAGTCTCCCTATCCAGATGTGCACGGCGGAGGGCCGGGGCGGACGGGCTGTAGCAGGAAACCTGCGTGTTGCAGGGCAGCCCGGCGCTGCAGCCACCGCCCTGCCGTGCCGGGGACCGGGAGCCGGGACCGCTCGCCCCCGCAGGCAAACAAACGAGACGGGAGCGACAGGGGCTGGCCGTCGGCTGCCGCGAACAAGGAGCGAGCTGAGTCGTACTCAAACGCTTCACTTCGAGCCTTTTTAGATGGGGGAAAAAAAGTCCACAAAGCGTTACTTGCGTTTAGCGGACAACTTCGGCCAAGTGCCGCTTGGCGGAGCGGGCAGCGGGGCAGCGGGGACGGGGCCCCGAAACCCTCTGCTGGGAAGGGTCCGCGGCGGGCCGGGGGCGCTGGGAGCCCCGGACAGCCCCCACCCCGCTCCGCCATGTGCGCGGGCGGGGGAGGAGGCGTGTCCCCATCCCGCCGCACCGCCCCCCGCTCGCCTGCCAGCCGGCACCGGCACCGCCGGAGCGGAGTGGAGCGCAGCGGCGCCGGGCACGGGGCTCCCCGATCCCGCCATGCCCGCAGCCGCGCTCCCGCCCCGGCGGGGCCCCGCGGAGCCGCCCGCCAGCCCCCGGCGCTGAGCCCGCACCGGCACCTGCGAGCGGCATCGCCGAGGCATCACCGGGGGGACGCGCGCTCCGCCGCGCCCCGCGCCGCTCCTGCGCGGCCGCTGGGGCGCCTCTCCCGCCGTTCCTCCCTCTCTCCCTCCCTCCCTCCCTCCGTCCCCGCCTGTCGCCCGCCCCGTCGCCGAGCGGGAGCCGCCAGCGGTACGCGCAGAGCCGGAGCCGGGGCAGCCGCCGCCTCCCGCGCTACCCCCCTGCCTCGCCGCCCTGCCCTGCCCTGCCCGCGCTTCCCCTCCTCCGTCCCGCCCAAGCCATGAACTTTGGCCGTGGCCCCCCGGTGGTGTTGAACGTCGGGGGCACCCGGTACTCCTTCTCCCGGGAGGTGTTAAAGGATTTTCCGCTGCGCCGGGTGAGCCGCCTGCACGGCTGCCTCTCGGAGAAGGACGTGCTGGAGGTGTGCGACGACTACGACCGGGAGCGGAACGAGTACTTCTTCGACCGGCACTCGGAGGCTTTCGGCTTCATCATGCTGTACGTGCGTTACGGCCACCTGCGCTTCGTGCCGCACATGTGCGAGCTCTCCTTCTACAACGAGATGATCTACTGGGGGCTGGAAGGCTCCCACCTCGACTACTGCTGCCAGCGCCGCCTCGACGACCGCATGTCCGAGACGTACACCTACTACGCGGCAGAGGAGCCGCCAGGGGAGTCGGGTGGCGGCCCCGAGGGCAAGGGGAGGCGGCCGCCGGGAACCGAGGGCGGGAAGTGGCTGGAGAGGATGAGGAGGACTTTCGAGGAGCCCACGTCCTCCGTGGCCGCTCAGGTCCTGGCCACCGTCTCCATCCTCTTCGTAATCGTGTCCATGGTGGTGCTGTGCGCCAGCACCCTGCCCGAGTGGCGGGCGCCGGGGAACCGCAGCATGGAGGAGCAGAGCAGGTACACAGCAGAGTCAGTGAGGGAGCCCTCAGGGTAGGAGGATCCTTTATTTTCCCGCTGTCCGGTCCCCGTGTGTCCCGTCCAGTGTGTTCTGCCCTTCGTCTTGACCGTCCGTGGCTGTAGTTGCCGCCGGCGCAGATCGTCTGCGCGCCTAAAAACCCCGCCCCTGAGCTCGGAAGCTGCTGGGGGCGATGCGGGGGGGTCGGCGGAGCGGTGCTGCTCCGCAGCTCCGGCTCCCGCCGGGCTCCGCCGGGCTCCGGTGGCCCCGATCGCAGGGCGCAGGCAGGGGGGAGCCCGGAGCGGCCGCACTACAGGCGGGCCGGGGCTGGCAGCGGAGCGGGGCCATCGGGATACGGCTCCTATTCTCAGTAAGGGTGCCTCCCTCCGTGCAGGATCTTCGGGTTTTAAGAGGCCACGGGACTCTTTACCCACACAGAGAACTTCAGACACTCGGAAAATCATTTTAGGCCTTACGATTGGGGGGGGGGGGGAGAAAAAAAAGGGGGGGACTAAAACTCGAAAAGAATGCAATTCCCTTGTCTTTTCCTCTGGGAAAAGCACAATCCTGTAAGTACTCTGAACGTATTCGTACAGGTCCTTCTGATGGAGCAGATCCGGTGCTTGTTACGATTCTGCTCTGGTAAAATCATGTGTGGGGGAACAGCCTTACCCCCCCGCCTTTCCATCTCGGATTCTATATGTGGGGAACACAGGAGATGATCAAACTACACACTGAGCTCTTGCAAATGCATCATATAAGCACCCCAGTGTATGAATGTAACAGTGTTTACATTTCCTTTAGATAAGACCTATGTAAGCACACTAAACATTGCAAAACAGATGCAGAAACCAGGGCATGGGGTATAAGGCTCTATCCCGAGCCTTACTAGTAATAACAAACCTTTTTCATCTTCTTGTGACCTCAGATTAGGGTTACATTGATGCAACTCTGCTGACTTAAGTATTGTTGCACTCGCTCTCCCTCTCCTGCTCCCTCTCTTTCCCTCTCTCCTGTTCCCTAGAGAGCAAAATTGAGACCATTTCTGGTAGAATTTCTCTCATAAAGAAGAGTGACATATAAAGAAAGAAGTAAACATTTCTGGTATTTGCTAGCTTCTCCCTTTTAAAACAGACAGGATACTCAACAAAAAGTTTTCAGCTTCTGGTCTGCTAAAAGGGCCCTACAGTGAAATTGCAGCCTTGTCATTATGAAATCATCATCTTTTACCATAGACTTAATTGGAATGTGATATATTATATCTTAGTAGCCAGATTAATTCCTTGGAAAGTATTTTCATAGTTTCCATTAGCTTAATGGAAAACTGCACCTGTATTTCTTATTGTAGTTGAGCCAAAGAATTAATTGTATGAACAAAAAGCAAGCAGATGCAGATTGAGAAGCCATTGATGCCTGCTTAGATTCAGATACGTCAAAAGTTGCTCTTATAGTTTCTTCCAGTTAAAAAGCATTACTTAAGCTTTGCAGGGTTGTTTCAAAGAGTGGATGCTCCTGGTGATCTTTTTGTACAGCAGCAAATTGCCAAGATGCTCCCAACAGACATGTGAAAATAGATGCAGCATTAGCATAGCGTTAACCACATCTGTCATGTCTTTGTTAACATCTTCATGGTGTGGGAATTGACAAGATTTTTTTCTCTTACTGAAAGAGTTCAGCTTGCAGAAGGACATAGCATAGGATGTGTTGTTTTTCTTTCATGGTGCCTTTCAAGAACATGTGTATTACTCTTCTGAAAAATTGCATATTGTATACCAAGTGTTAGAAGGATAAAGTCCTAAGTACTTGAAAGGTTCAGTATAGCTAAGCACTTCCCAGGGTAGTGAAATTTGCTATTAAAACCAGAAGGACCACTATCAATGGTGGGGTGAGTTTCTTCAGTACCAACTGTAATATTCCATGATTTGCAGGAAAAAATTAGAGATAACTGTAAAAGTTGTAGCTGAACAGTTTCTAACCATCTTCTTGCAAAAGCCTGTCATGTATAAACACTGATACAAACTGTTTCATTTCACAAGTGGCTTAACCGATGTGCTCTCACTGCACAGGAACTGATCACATGGGGAACATATGGAAAACAGACACAGGTGTGTGCCTCTCTGTCCACAGCTGGCCACCAAGGTGGAAGTACTCCTCTCTTTATTACTTATGCTGCACCATGACTAAAAAGCCTGTTATAGCTGGAAAAAGAGGTGTGTTAGCTACAGTTGCTTTTAAGTGAGTGATCCATTTTAGTTACAACTACTTACGCATGCCACAGGATTGGACCTAGCATGCCCAGTTGTCATCTTTATTTCCCATTTTTTTTTTATATTTTCTTTTGTTTGTAGTTATTTCATTTAAAATTAGTTAAGTTTCCTAAGTAAGTTGCTAAGTGGCTTATTTGAAAGCCTGACCCCAGAAATCACGTAGGAGTGTCTGGGATCACATACATTGGCAATATTGTCCATCTTAGGTGTGAAGGCTTTTAAAAAACTGTCCACTAGTTTCTGCTACATTTAAAAGTTTGACACCAAATTCTGTCCTTTGTTTATTAACCAATGTTCCTCATCAAAATAAAGGAATTTTATCTAACATAGTAATACAATAACTTACATTTTTTTTCCCCAGAGAAATTGTGACATTAGTGCTGTACTCAAGTGAACTTTGACTTGCATGGTACTGTAATTACTAGTATGAAGACTTTACATTATTCAAAAAACATATTTTGAAAAGTTTGAGGAGTGAAAATTGAGCAGGCTAATCTAGAAATCCTTAGGCTGTAGATTTGGATGTAATCAATTATTCAACTCAGCATAAGCTACTGAGGTGAGGTGAGAACCACCTCACGAAATTCAGCAACTCTGATAGTTTTAGTTTCTCACATTCTCACATAAACCCCCTGTCCTTTCCTCAATGTGTTACAGTTCAGAAAGGTGCCACGTGGATAATTTCTGTGGCTGATTCCTGTGGTAACCATTCCCAGAAAAGCTTTGGGCAGCTGTAGTGAAAGCACCTGACTAGCGATGTGTCTCCAGCTTACCTGGACATCATCTCCACAAATGAGAGGGTCACTAACTCTGTCATTTACAAAATCATCCTCTTTAATGAGGTTTGCAGCAAGGGCTACTGTGGCTGCCAGCTAGTACCAGCTGTGTTTGTTTTTCTTGTATGAACACCTCTCCAGCAGAAGAGGAATTGAGTCCACCAAACTTTTCTCAGAAACCATTATGTTGTTATGCCTTTTCATGGTTACCATGCTCTCAAAGGGTAAACTATGGCTATTTCTCTTCCTTTAGAGTAACACCCTTTAGAGGGCAACAGAGAACTCCATGAGTAAGCTTTAAGGAGAGAGGAATGGGGAATCTGACCTTGGAATTTCACAGATATTACAGACAGTGACAATATAATTCCCTGATTGCAGAGGAATTGCCTTCCCCAGGCCTGTTCTCAGGATGCAATCTGAGTTATTAAATTTATTTAAGATTTTTGCTCCCTTCCCTGCCATGGCAAGTTTTACTTGTCAGAGCTAAAGATTTGCATTAGATTTGTAGAGTTTTGGAGCAGACAGCAGGAATGCCTGTCTCCCCTTCTGTTGCTTCTGGCAATTTCAAGTCATCTTTGCTCTCCTCTGAACTGTGCCAACAGATGCATACTGTGAGCCTCTGCTCAGGGACCCGTCCACACACTGATTGTGAGTGTAGTCTTTTAGGAAGAGCTTTTCAAGCCTGTAATAGAAAATCATTTGAAGGTGCTTGACTTACTGCCAGCACAGTTCTATCTACTTGCCTTAAAACTATTTTTTCTAACTACGAGTAGCTTGTTAGCCCCCTTTTCACTTAATAATCATGATTAAGTTTGTACTGAAATAATCACTGAGCCACCAAGCCTATATGATTGCTGTGTTCTTAAGCAAAAGCAGATAAACACAGTAACTTCCCCAAACAGTGTCTCTCATCAGGTGCCAGTGGACTTTTTTTCATATCTGCAAAATATCCACCTAAAGAGTTACATTTGAATTTTAGACACACAGAAATCATTATTCCTTTACGGTGGTGGAATTTCAGAACACCTAAATGTTCATGTTCAACATCTGTTCAAAAACACAGTAAGATCTCCTTTCCTGTGTAAGATCTAACTCAAACACCACATTTTTGCTAAGTTAAAATAGTGGGCTGAAGATAAAGAATGGAACTACAAACCTAAGTTAAAAACACAGACATGGATTCTTCTATTGAATTTACAAGCTTTTTCAAAAAGAGTTAACACAATGAACAGATATATATATCACTGTCTGGCAATAGGAGAATCTTAAACTCACCAGGTCTAGGTGTCAGTTATGTTCAACATATATGGAAAAGATGTTGAGGGTCCCAGGGCTTGAGATCCACGTATCCTGGTATCCCCTTCGAGCTGTGAAAAGCATTTGCCCCTTCCCTGGGGCTGGGTCATTACAGCCTCCCACATAAGGCAGCAGAGTTTAATGCATCAAGACATATTGCTACCAAAGCAGAGACAGAACGGAAAAAACCCGGCAAGGTTTTTAATGCAGGGAAACTGCTGTTCTGTGGCCTCTACTCCATAGCTTGTAGTGAGAAGGAAACCCTGTTGACTTTAAAAGGATTAAAAAACCCCAAACATTTGCTGAAATTACCTAGGAGTCTTCCTGAGCAGGAATTTGATCATTCTGGCTACTGCTTGGATGTTTTTCAAGTTTAATGTGCTCTACATGGAAATAGGCTTCAGCAACAATTTAAAAAATCAGTGCTGACAGACTTTAATCTTTAATCCTGTCATATACTGTCTTTAACCGTATCATCTGTTTTCCTCATGTGTCCTGTTGGTGTGTATGTTTTATTTACAAACTTAATAGATAATAGTGCCACTAAGGAATATTTTGGCTCTATTTCAACCAACTCACCAGGGGATATTCAAAGTACACAAATTGGCATGCTTGGGCAAAGAATATTGCTAAGTCAAAACATTCTAAGATAGTCACAATATGATTTTTTTTTACTACTAGCAAACTAGTCTTGTTAGTGATTGAAAAAAATTATTTCTGAAGTGGCTTAACTCTGTACATAAAATAGCTTATTCTGAGAGAAAGTTATATGCAACAGAGTAATCTTGAAAGACTATTAGGTACCAAGTGGCTTAAAATTTCAGGAGAAATACCTTCTTTGATGGGCTTAAGTCTTGGACAGTGAACAGTAAGTTTGAGCAGAAATAGCCTGTAACTGAATAAAAACTATGTCTTAGTATTTTCTCTGATTACTTATAAATTTCGGGGGGGGGGGATCTTCAAGGAAACACTTAATGAGTTTGTTTTTAATTCCCCCTCTCCATTTTGAATACCAGCTATATTACAACTGAACTGATAGGGTAAAAAACCCAACCAAAAACTGTGATGGAAGTTTATAGGTACTACATTTTACAAAATAAAGCCACTATTTAATGAAATAGTTATAGATTTTAATACAGCATTATTCTAAGCATAGGCAATAAAAGCAGTCTGCCCTGTGAATATGCAGAAAATATTTTAAGATTGATTACAAAGAATACAGGTGCTTTAGTTTGCTGAGTACATGCCTGTTTTTTGGCTTTAACTTTACACTCAGTTAAGGTCTCTTGAGGGGTAACTGTTAAATTTGCTTTCCTTATTAGATGTTATTTACCCACTAATAAGGTTAGCTATAAAAGTCACTGCAATGAGAGGGGGACTTGCTCTAAAAGTGGAAACATAGTATGTAGCATCCAGATTTCTCAACATGCTAGAGGTTTCTAGTTTTTCTCACCAAAGCATGCACTTTTATGTGATTCACCAGTACTACCAAAATCCATCTACACAGGCAAAAAGGAGTGACAAAAGTGAAAACTGTTTCACTGATGGCTAAAAAGTAACTAGAGGAAAGGGGGAAAAAAAAAAAAAGGGACACCCTTCTTAATTATCTTTTTCCTAGCCTGGAGAAGGAGGGATGGATGCAAAATGCAGAAATGGCAGTGCAAGCTGTAACAGTGGCATTAACGTATCTCCCACTGTCTTGATCTTTCTTTGTCATTTTTGCATCAATGGCATCCCTTACCTCTCTTCAAATCTGTTCTACAATAAATGCTTCTTCAGTCCTTCCTATGGAAGTATTACTGATTTACAGTATTTCTTGTGCTAGGAACTGCCAGAGTAAAACAGTGGATTGATAATATTTAATGGATTTTTACTTGTACAACTATTCCCCAAAGTTACATTGAACCACTGAATGAAGGCCGATTTATAAAGAAAATTTCTATTGTATCACAACAATCAGAACCTAAGCTCCTTAAAAGCTCAACCCAGAGATGTGTCTAACATGTGACAAAAATGGAGGAGTCACAATTCCAACATTATCAGGGCATCAGTAGGAAATACCAAGTGAAAAAGCTTTAAATTGTGTAATTACAAATTTCTTTTTCATTTAAATGCTTCATGTCATAGGATACAGGCAGCACTACCAGAGAAATCTCATAAAATGTAATGAAATAGTCTGTTGGAATTGTTGAATATTCCTGGCTGCAACTTTCTATCAAGATACATTTTTCTTTTAATCATTACACGAGATCTCAACCAGCCAACATATAAGTACATTCAGACTTCATCACTGTGTCCATTACCATGATCTCGCTGTTTGATTTTACTGGGGAAAGTCTTACATATTTCCTCATCATATGTAAAAAGGATTTCAGTGAACTTACCCATTAACCTTTTTTCCTTTATTTGTTTTCAACATAAAGGAAGCTTTCAAAAGCTTAATTTTTAAGAGAACACCTAATTCTTGAGAGCAAACTAGTTTTGAAATTGAGCATTGTGGTAAATGGGAGGACACATCATTGGGTACTTTGTGTACCCAATGATGAAAAATGAAATACCATCTATATTTAGTGGCAAGACCTATAAAGTTCTGAATATAATTCTATACGGCCCATTTGGGATGCAGATCAGATAGACTGGTTTAGGTTGATTCCTGAAGAACTAATTTGCATGAATTATCCAATGCAAAAACTGATTTCTGCCTACTCCCGTTGCACTTCCATTTTAGTTTAGCAGTCTGGTTCTATAACCTGTTCATAACCTGTCAGTTCACTGACCTACAGCCCTTGGCATTCCCACATGGATCAGACCTCATAGATTTAAACAAACAAACAAAAATGAACAAAATCCCCCAAAACTCAATGAACAAAAGAAACCCAAACCGCAGATGTTTTAGATATTGTTACACATTGGCACTGGTGGCCTACCATTTCCTGTAGGGTTCTAGTTTCTGGCATGTTTGCCATGTACTGTGACTACTAGCAGTCTGTAATTCAAAGAAAACAATCAGTGAGTGAGTTCTCAGCAATTATCAGTTTAAACTCTCACTAGATCCTCAGGTTAATTGACGAAATCCAGTGCCACATGCGCAGGATAAGAATAGTGTGGCTTTCTGTTTGTTGTCTGTGAAAGTCTAAGTGTCAATTTGGTAATATCCGTGAACAAACCAAACATCCACTGAAGCTTTTGCACAGAGCATAAATACTGTACTTTGTTTCTTTTGACAGGATAATTGAAGCTATCTGCATAGGCTGGTTCACTGCAGAATGCATTGTGAGGTTCATCGTCTCCAAAAACAAGTGTGAGTTTGTCAGAAGACCTCTCAACATCATTGATTTGCTGGCAATTACTCCTTACTACATCTCTGTTCTAATGACAGTTTTCACAGGGGAAAATTCACAGCTTCAGAGAGCTGGAGTCACTCTGAGGGTCTTAAGAATGATGAGGATTTTTTGGGTGATTAAACTGGCCCGTCATTTCATTGGCCTTCAAACACTTGGTCTGACTCTGAAGCGTTGTTACAGAGAGATGGTGATGCTACTTGTCTTTATCTGTGTTGCTATGGCAATTTTCAGTGCACTTTCCCAGCTTCTTGAAAATGGGCTGGACTTGGGAACAAAGAATAAGGATTATGCCAGCATTCCTGCTGCTTGTTGGTGGGTGATCATCTCAATGACCACAGTTGGTTATGGTGACATGTGTCCCATCACTGTGCCAGGAAGAATACTTGGAGGGATTTGTGTGGTTAGTGGCATCGTTTTATTAGCCTTGCCAATCACTTTCATTTATCACAGCTTTGTGCAGTGTTACCATGAGCTCAAGTTCCGATCCGCTAGGTACAGTAGAAGCCTCTCTGCTGAATTCTTAAATTGACCAAACTTGCATTCTGTTGTAGTTACTTGCTAAGCTTTGTCTTAGAAGAGAATGGTGGAAGGTCCCTTCGCGTGTCCTCCTTGACTGGATGGTCCTGTGGAACAACATTCTCGCCAGCCTGGAGAAAGCCCGTCACCATTCAGACAGGAAGGATGGCCATTTGCCTTGGGCACCTTGCAAGGAGAGGGAGTGATGTTTCAAATTTGAGAGAACAAAATTAACAAAGAGGATTCAGAAGTCCTCAACCAGACCAGTTTGCCTTCCCACACAAAAGCAGAACAAAAAATGGGCTTAACGCTGAGATCTGTCATTCCTGTAATTATATCCTAAACAATTCTAAGTGATGTGTAGCAGAAGTTTTTCAAGGATTTCAATATTTAAATATTGAAATGCCTCCATAGAGGCATTGATAACTTCTTGCCTGAAGCATCTCCACTTTTACTCAGATAACCAAACTATATATTGGAGAATCACTGCTACTTTTGAGCTTTGCAACAAAGTAGAGCTGGTTCTGTAACTCAGGAAAGATGACAAATATAGGTCTGTAGGACGAAAAACCTCGAGGCCTGATTCTGATCTTTGATGAAGCACACAAATCTTCTGTAAACCCATTGCTCTGAATTTGATAATTCACAAAGAAATGCAAGAAATGCACCTCCATTGTTGTAGTAAGGACTTCCTTAGTCACAATTAATTTCTTCTCTGGAACCAAACTGTAAGTAGAAGCAAGTGCTGTACTTTACAAAGATCAGCATAAGAAATCAGGGATTGATACATATATTTGCTGGTAGCTTAGTGGGGGAGCTCTCCAAATTTTACATGCATTGAGTTCAACTCCATCCACATGAAATTACATACTCATAAGCATAGATTTTCCTCCCCTTTCCCCTCACCCCATTTAATTAAACATAGATATCATAATGAGAGTTCCCCAAGACAAATGATAAGATTCCATCACTTGAGCAAGCACTGGAAAACAAGAGTAGCTGCTCCCTGTCAGATGACACTCGTTATCTTTAAATTCTGTAATCCTTACTGAAGGATACACGTTAATGGAAGTTTTAAAAACAACTGTAAAAAGCCCAGAGCATACCAAAGAAAGTAAAATACAGACATGTGAGTTGCATTTGGCAAAATGGTGTATTCTCCAACGTAACTAGAAAATGAAAATGAATCAAGTACGGTTCTAACATATTATTTACTACATTTCTTGTGTAGTACTGCTTAATAGCATCATTCAGTATAATTCTGAAAGGCTACTACGTAGAAATGTGCAGTTAGATACTAACACACATTAAGGTACAGCTTTACAAATTTGGGTACCAATAAACATCAACAGGGAGCTTTCATACTAACATGGAAGTTCAGAGTCATCAGCATAGGTGAATTCAGTGCGCTTGCCTGAAAATACCGCATTTACCGTTATGTGCTGTAGAGGCATCTTTTATATACGTAATTGTTAGAAGCTTTAGAAGTAAAATGAGTACCACCTAGAAAACACATCTCTGTAATTGCTCATGCAAACAGACCTGCCACATTGGTCAATAACCTGTACAATGCAGGCTCTACCCTGAGACCTGGAAAATTCATTATCATTTTAAGTGGTCTTAGTCTTAAGTAGTCTTAAAGAATTACATTGCAAACACAGTTTTTCTGAAGACCTGAAGAGAACATCAGTAGCCTTCCTACAGACAAGTTTGACTTTCCCTTCAAGACTGCATTATTAAGAACCGTTACAGCCATACTTCTGTTCCTTGACACTCGTGTGTTCTGGTGTTCAGAAGATTAGCTCTGTAGTTCCCTATACTACTCTATTTATGCCTTTTATGTCAGAATCATGTTGCTCAGAAAACAGCATTCCACAGAGAGGTGAATATGAGATCAGCAAAAATTTCTTTCTTAGGTGAGATTCACAGCTGATGTTAGTTAGGCAAGTTGTGACTTCAGAGACACTTAGATGTTCTACACCAGCAGAGATGCTGGCTCTGTATTCCTGCATGTGTACCTATATATATCCTGCATATATTATATATTACAGTCAGTTGAAATTTTTTTTTTCTGCTCGAAAAAATTTCCTCCTTGACAAAATTGAAATTTCAGACTTTAATCCAAACACAGCTGTTGAAGAAAAGGACATTTTCATCTTCTAATGAAAAGTTATTTTGACAGTATCAAAACCATTTTCAAGGAGAAAATTGCTAATTTTTTTTCTATTCTGCTCAAATTTTTTTCCATTAAAATAGGTTAAAAATCCCATGTAAGAACTTAGCCCTACAGATTTTCATATGCTGTTTTTAATGCTTGGGAAAAATACTGTTTTTCATAAAACTCCTTAAAACCTGCTTTGTCTTCTGTCCATGTATTGTACTTAGCCAAACCAATACTCTGTCGTGAAATGAGTGTTTTAAGGTGGCTCAAAAAACCCTCCTCCACAAAACGCCCAAACCATCATCATGATGGCAATAGTTTGAAATCCATACAGAATGTGAAATGAAGTATATTGCAATCTTGACTTCAAGCCAAAAAAAATGCATTTCAGCACTACCTATAAATCTAATCTTTAGATGCCTGTACAAAGGAAAAATATATAAATTAATGCACATAATAACTTGTGAATACCAATTTGCACCATGAATCATTTTGTATGAGCTATTAAGGACAGGAAGTTTTCAATTATCTGGACTATACACAGTATACAAACAAAATGTTCAATCCTTTATAAAGTGCTTTCAGCTAAAGAATCCTTTCCCAGTGTAAAAAGGTAATCCAATGAAAATAGTTGTGTAAAGGAACGGGTCTGTGGAGATTATCTTAAGTCATACTGTGTTTTTTTAACAGTTTATGTTCAATTTTTACATGGTAAAATGTGAACAGAATGACCTAATGTATTTTTTAATTTGAGTTATAATAAAATATTTTGAAACTTCTCTATATAAGCCCACTAGGGAGAGATATGGGGTTGGAGCTTTTTGTTGGGTTCTTTTTTTTCCTCTTTGCTTTTATTGTTGTGTGGTTATCAGTGACTTATCAGGTTATCAGACTTTAGTTTCCTTACAAAGCAAGTTGAAATAAAGTAATCTCAATGGTAGCCTTAAAACAGAATTGTAGGCTAAATAAAGT
Organism: Pipra filicauda; assembly: GCF_003945595.2. Taxonomy (NCBI): domain Eukaryota; kingdom Metazoa; phylum Chordata; class Aves; order Passeriformes; family Pipridae; genus Pipra; species Pipra filicauda. Next base: position 1,457,694 of record NW_024104665.1, on the reverse strand, counting down.
TCCTGACTTCTAGTAATATGTTGTCTTATTTTCAATGAACCAGGTTTTTTAGTGAAACTTTACAAAAAATTAATTATATGTGTAGTGAAAAATAAGCGTAAACAGCTGAAACTGTTTTACTAAAATTTTACTTGAGACTGTATTGTACACAGACATGGGGTGCAGCACTATTTTGAAGTCTGTAATTTGAAAGCTAAGGGAAGACAAGCTGGTTCATCTTTAATCATTGCCAGTTTGACCTATACAATAAAAGACTTCATGGGCAGTACCTCTCTCTATGAGAAACATTCCCAGTTGGAACAAATTAGAGGAAATACAAATAGTATAAAACTGGGGATAAACAAAGACAGCTTATACAATTGTGATCTAGTATTTTGGTTTATCTAAAATGAAAACCAATATCAGTGAGTTTTGAGCTGCCATTGTATGGTTTGATGACAGTAAAGGTTAATCATATGTTATATGTTCAAACCTTAGGACTGATTTATTTGGAACTGTATATTGGCTGTAATCATTCAAGGTACTGCATGTCACTTAAAAGCATTTGATCATTAATGATATCACTGGAACAGAAAGCTGTCTAGGATATTTTCCTTCTATAGTTCTACATGAAACATCATGCCAGATATCACAAAGAATGGACGATTATAATTTCCCTTGATGTAAGACTTGGAAACTGTATTGTCTTGATGAGTACCACAAAAAAAATTAGTTTGGTTGACTGATGATTTGAAATAGTCTTATCAACATAAGGATCAGCCATTTAAAAATGTGATATTCATTCTTACTGTACAATGGCTTATATTGCTGTGCATAGCAGAAAGTTTGAGAAAGATAAAAATCCTGTTAATGTAAGATTTGTGTCTTGATGCCCATGTATTTAAAGAAAAAGGCACTCAGTTTTCATATCATGTATGTAATTTCTGCCCATAAAGGAATTGTTATTCTGATTCCAAAATAAAACTAAAGTCCTTTTGGGTTTAAAACACTTGTTTATTCCCCTTTGGGTAACAACTACAAAAATTCTACCAGATCTGAATGTGTGCCAAGAAGTGGTCATATGCACACACCAGCCAGCTAAATTCAGCAGTCAAACCAGCCAGTTTCCTGGGAACCAGCATAACGAGCAAGGTCTGGTGTGCTCTGAATTTTATCTCACCTAAGAGGTTCAGGATTACACTGATGATTAAAGCTTGATCATTTGAAGTACCTTAATTTTTTTTTAATTATTATTTCAAATGAGCTTCTAAGGAAAAATTTGCTGGAAAATTAAATAAGCTGTGCATAGCAAAACAGATACCATTTTATTAAAAAAAATTACTATGGTTTTAAAAAAGGAAGCTGGCTCTCATTTTCTGTTACTTGTTTGTAAAAGCAAACATCCAGGTCAGGATATGTGATGCAAGTTAAACTTGCTACGTAAAACAGATCCCTGTTTAAAATATGGAGACTTAGTAAGAAAGATCTTCCAGCTTTGCTAGAGCTGTAACAGTTTATACTAGCTGAAGAGTTGCCCCAGCACACATGGAAGAAACAACAAAACACTGTTTTCATGGTAAAAAACTAATATGATTTATGGCCTGTGAAGTTCAACACAAATTAGGGAGTATCTTTTGCAGATGACAGGATAGGTTAAGCATCAAGAAGGCTCCACAGTGAGCAATCAAGACTGACAATCTGATTGACAACAAATTTCAAGAGCCACAGAAGAATATAAATCTTTGGTCAATATGAATTATGGTCAATAAAATATGAATGCTTGCAACTATACATTTTAGAGTCCTTTATTCTTTACAAACACAAATGTCTATACTTTTGTAGAACATTAATTTTATATATTGTTTGCTTATCTGTAAAGAAAAATATATGCTGTAATTTTAAGAGGGAATAAATGTGGGGGGTTTTATGTGAATACAGAATTACATAGATAAAACCACATAATAAAATTTGCTGGCCTTGTTGCTGTATTTCACGGACTAGTGGTCAAAACACAAATGTTTATAAAATGTGTTCTTTTCAACAAGTGAATTCCGTGGCTATTTGTATTGGTACTGTATCTCAGAAAGAACTCTTTCCTTTAACAATTGTTTACTACTGAGAAGTCTGCCATTTAGAAACTAGGAGTTATAATCAATATAAAATTTGAATATTTGATCCAGAAATTAGTCTGAAGCAAAAAATAAAGTTAAACCTACATAGGGCTATTCTTCAGCAACTGAATATCTATCATAATTGTGGACTGCAGAACTGTCAAAACAAAATGAAAAAGCAGCCATATAACACATATATTATTCCTGAGGGATTATTTATAAAAACAAGTCTAGAAAAATGGATGGAATTTGTCTTCAAGTTCACTGAAACTTACTTATATTAAAAAAAAAAACAAAAAAACAACAAAACCCAGAATAAAAAAGGAACCAAACAAAAAACCCCACAAATATCAACATAATATTCATTCCGGAATGTCAACACAACCAGAAATTTCACCAATGCAATCCTTACATCATTGTGAATGGATCCGAGACACTGCCTTGATTCTTTAAATGCAGCCATTTCAAAATACTTCCAAAAATAATCACAATTAATGTTCTTGTAAAAAAAAAGTTTGAATATTTTAAGAGATCACTGAATTATGAACTATACTGGCACCAGCCTGATGCATTATTATGAAAATGAACAGACTTTTCATTTAGAAATCATGAGCATTTTTACTTCTCATATGTTATTTATTAGTTTTAAAGGTTTTACATAAAATCAGTCAGAAAATAAATGAAGCAGATGTCCACATAGTCATAGAAGTATGTTTTAGAAGCATTTTTCCTAAAAGAACTGCTAAAATATTTGAAAGCAGTAGGGTTTTTTTAATGTTTTAACACAGTTACTATTTTACAAATATGCTCAGCACTTGCACCTCCCATCAATCTGAGATGCAACTGTAAATACATAGAACCCCCAAAAATAAGATTGATTCTTGCTGCCTTGGGGAACATTTTATACATTTGTTTGCCATAAGAATTTAAAAAAAGAAAACAGTGAAGGGGTTCACTAAAATCTAGGAAATCTAGAAGCTCAATATTGGAATTCTTTCCCACGTACTCCAGAAATCCTCCAAGTCCATTTTTATACTTCTTTGCACTGCTCATTTACCAATATTGAAGTAGTAACTTGGAGCCACAGTGAGGACCAGGTTTCCATTGTACTGAGGACTCTACAGCCACAGATCAAAATTACAATACTGCTCCCAAAAACAGTATGATCCAAGACTGAAACACAAATCAAAAGCAGGATGCAGACAACAGTGCAAGCAAGCAAGCAACACGGCACTTCTCTGTAGCATGAGTGTAGCTTATCTATTGAATCTGATATACTGTTAAGTCATTCATGGCTAGGCTTCACGAACGAAGATTTGGGAAGGCTCTATCCACATTTGTTACAGGCACGTTGGTGGCTTATGAGGCCAATACGTGACAGACATATCCGGTTGCAAAAGGCACAGCAGAAAGACTCCTTAGATGGTGTATTCTGCAAGACACAGTTCTTTCTGGGTTGCCTTTTCTCCTCAAGGGTGATCCTGCGTGTGTTCTCAAAGGAGACAGCTGCGTTATAGATGGTGTGTCTCCAGGCCTCCCAATTGGAGGCCAGAGTAGACCAGTTATGGTGATCAATATGGCCAAGGCTGAGGTGTTGTTTCAGGGAGTCCTTGTATCTTTTCTTTGGGGCTCCTCTCATGCAGCAGCCAGTGGTAAGTTCACCATAAAGCAAGATCTTAAGGAGGCAGTGGTCCTTCATCCTGGAGACGTGCCCTGCCCAACGCTGCTGTGTTCTCATCAACATGGCCTCTATACTTGTGACTGCTATACTGTTAAGTACTAAGTGCTCAAATACAACATTTTTTCTCCTCAATTTAGAGATCCTCCCAGAGAATGCAGCACTTAGAAGACAGTTTTTTTCTACAATGCTAAAGGCCTTATCAGCTGCACTGGCTGTGCCAAGACAGCACAGCGTCTAACCATGACTTTTGTCATTAGGTTTAATATTTGAACTTGATGTCATTTGATGGGATGCTATGAATGAGTAAAGCTGGGGCTGTTTATTAGAATGGCATCTTGAATGTTGATGCTATTATCTAGATGCCATTAAAGACTAAAAGGGAAAAACAATTCCAACAATGTATTCACTAAGTAAAGTCATGCAGAGGACCACTGAAAAGAAAAGCATCACTAACAAAATTACTTCAATAAAAAAAAATTAAATACAAATCTAAAAGTGTGGATTCCTACCAGAGATTCTTGCTTATAGGCCTCAAATTTACACGGCTTCCTTGAGTATCTCTGCCTTTAGGTGCAGTATCTTTAGGCTCTACCTGTTGGGTTCTCTGATACAAACTCAGCCTACAGGTCACAGCAGCTTTTTGGTCTCCATTGACTCAAGAGGCCTAAAAACCAGATATATTGGAAAAGAAAAATCTTCTTCAAGGGAGCCAGGCAACCAGCAATGAATATAATCTTTAAGATTTTTTTGTTGTTGTTTTAGAAAACTATTTTTCATCTGGGTTATAGAAGACAAATTCTTGAATATAAGTGCCAGGTTACCCTCAATGCAAGATCAGGGACCATGAAACTTATCTGCTTCCCTCTTTATGGCACACTCCATCTTCAGCATCTCTATCTTGTTCTCTTAGAGCTTTCTCCTTTCACCTGATCCTCACTCAAGAAGCATTAAGGTTAAACATTAACATCCATGAACTGAAGCTGCTGTTACCTTTGCCTTCTCTTCATATAGACTGTCCCATTCACATTTGAAATGCAGTTCAGATTAGATAGCTTAGAATAAATATCCATACATTTCTCCGTGTCAGTGTAGGATAAGAAGCTCTCTCCTCCCCCACAATAAATGTCATATATAATGGGAAGAAACAGTCATGCAAAGTAAAGCTTTTACAAAGCAATACAAAATAGCCTAAATCATACACATCCCATCCTTGATCTACAGTCTTATCCTGGTGCTTCACATCCCACAGGCCATTCAAATCCATTCACAACTCTGCAGTAAAGATCACCTATCTGCCTTTGGCCATCTGCTTCTGCCAACAGGTGTGAACCTGACAGCTGAATTGCCCATGGGATGTCAGAATTACAGATTTTTACTTTTTGGTTGATTACTCTTAACTTCTGTTTCTACCAAAAAGCTGTAAAACAAATTAGCCAGGCTTGGACAGTACACTTCCACTGGCCTGTCCACTTCCACCAGCATGTAGTAGAGTCATGCTAGAATCAACTACCCATCTTAGAAACTGCTAGGATTTCACCTTTGTATTAAAAAAACCAGTTTAAGGTCTGTAAGAGAAATTACTACATTTATATTCTCTGATTTGGGAATTTATTCCTACTTAGAGTTCAGGAGTGTCATGGGAACTAAAGGAACATTGCAGAGAGCACATGGAAGATTAATTAGTGAAAAAAGGAAATGAGATAGAGAGATATAGAGAGGTTAAAAATACTAAACCAAACAATGCAAAAGGCTCTGTGTAATGAAGTCCTTTCTAAGTCACTCACCAAAAACTTAGAACACGCAATGCAGATAGAAAAAAAGAGAGAAAACTCTCAGACACTACACTCAAGAGGACTTTGCTACGCTTTTCAGCCCTCTTTGCCATCACTGCTGCTGTCCTGCCATGCTATCCTTGAAAATGCATCTCTGCTTTCTTCCTTTGCCAGACTTTCTATCCAACTTCTTTCCCCTTTGGTTTTTAACCTTTTCCTAGCTGCCCCATCTTCTTTCTTCTGCTAGCCACACCAGCAGGCTTCTGCACTGGGACCAAGTATTTCTAAAATCACTGTCTGCCATCCCATCCTGCTGGAGACTGGAGCAAGAAGATAAGCACTACAGCACTTGATTAGGTGTTTTCATCGCTCCAATAATAGATACAGATCTCCTGAATCAAAATATATTCAGCTTGAATGTTACAGTTCAGTGGGAAAACAGGTTATGTTCATTGTAGAACTGCAGTTTTTTACCAGTAGTCATCAATAATCCATAAACTCTCTACTAGGTCTTTTGTGCAAATCATATTTTATGGTTTCTTTTTTTTAAACCAGCTTTAAGAAAGGTTTTTCAAGAAAAGGAAGAACTTGTAGTAATTGGGTTCCTGTTATGTCAGTGTAATCTCTACGGTACAAGGCAAGTGTTTAGTGAGTGCTAAGAAGCTTGAGTTTGTAGTTTCAAATTATAATAATCGGACGCTGTTTGGTGGCGACCAAATCTGGGACAAGCAATTTAATGGAGTCGAAGTGGTGCCTCCAGCAATTCTGGGGATGCATAGAAGTGTTTCCATTCTGTCTTTGAACAGTGAACAACAAACACTGTAGCCTAAAGGAGATGGGGAATCCTTCAGGAAACCATGATCACGTCAGATCCACACTGCAAAATCTAGAAAAAGAATTACATCAGGAAGGGGAAACAATCAAGAGTATGTAAAGCAAAAAGCAAGTAAAATCATGGTGCCAAATTTCTGTTTCTGAGGAATTTGGCACCTCCTCACCACTCCTTTTCATTTCCCTCAGGCTGCAGAATAAGATACATCACTCTTAAATGAACATGCCTGTCCCACCACTGGTACTGCAAGCTGTAATACTCCCTGTGAAGGCAGAACTCAGATTTTCTCTTTTAAAAAGCTTAGCTTCCAGATATTGAGCCAAATGAAACTCTGTGTTAGCAATTGCCATCACAGAACCTACGCAAGACAAGGGAGCCAGATATGGTTCAGCAAAATTTACTGTGAAAAATCTTTAGGAGGGAGGATGTTGTCAAAAGACACATTTTCAACAAAATTTTACTCAGACTGTGTGGTCAGCAACTGCTTCATCCACAAACAGAGACCTGCACTCACACAGGTTGTCTCTTCCTTGGGAGGAAACTATAAATAGAGATGCAAAGCACAGTATGAAGAACCCCAATCTAACTATAGGCTCTGTAAGGCTGTGTGTGATTTACCAAAGTTCTTGCACAATGCAGAGGCAGATGTTGCAGGCAGCATTTACTTGGAGGGCTCCCTATTTCTGCAACTATCCAACCCTTTAAAGTGTGCAAGGACTTGGCTCGGGAACAGTTCCTTTCAGCTTTCCCTGCTGTTACTCTACTCACTCCAGCACACTTCACTCCTCTTCCCAGCAGAGCTGCTACTGAGCTTCCCTCTTCCCTTCACTAGGGACTTTATCAGTGTTCTCCCACACTGTTACCTAATCTCTGAACTTCTTTCTCCTATGCAGGGAAATGCTGTGATAAGTAGTAGATAGTTCTTTCATCTGCTTGTACTCCCAGTTTTACAGTATCCCTCTTCTGATGGCAGTAAAAAGCACAGACAGGTATACAACAGCATTTAAAAAGAAAAACACATCATTGACAATGTGGCAAGGCAAAGGGGAAACACATCAAAAAACCTTCACGACTTCCTGAAACAGACCCAAGTTACACAGCCATCTGAAGAGACTAAACCATAAAAGTAACATGCTTACAGAATATCAGTGCGACCCTACGATGCTGCAGGAAAGATAATTAGGAGACTGTCAGTTGAAAGGTATCACAGAGTAATGGTTCCTGCTGCTGGTTCCTGGCAGAATACAATTCTCAAAAATAAATGTAGTCAAAACTGTGCATTATTTTCAATGCAGGAGACGCTGATCTCATGGCAGAAATCTATTTTTATGTTACCTCTGATGTGGTAAATGATTCATAAAACAAGAATGTTTTCTATGAGAAAGATTTCTCAAGTAACCAGTTAACTGACATGAATATAACTGAACTTAAATATGGCTTGGTTTTTTGGTTTTTTTTTTTTTTTTTGTTAATAGTCAAATAGAAACCCCTTAGAATACAGCCTGCTGACAAATAGCCTGAGCCAAGATGGACCTTCCATCCAAGTATAGTGATAGTTTAGCCACCTCTGAATGGCTTTATCCCACGGAAGTACTTGAAAGAAGGGCTTAAAGGCAATAGCTGTGAATGAGATTCTAGGCAGATATTAGAATCTAGAAAATCCATCCTTACATCTCATATTCCACAATTTGCTAGACTGTACCTACTGTTGAAAGCCATGGACAGAAGAGGAGCAACGTGCTGATGTTGAGGGCCTGACATTCACAATATACACATTTCAGGGGCGTTGCTTCAGACTAGTTCTGGTTTGGTCCTATTGACTGAACACTTGTTGGCAATTGAAATACATTATGTTTGTTACTAAAGTGCATCTTACAGTCGACCAGGAAATCAAGCCTAGATATGACTTCAAGGTTCACTTCAAAAGAATATTACTGATTAAAAGCTTACCAGCTGAGTACATCTGGAAGAAATTTCTCTTTTTGCTCCTTATATTTCAGTTCCTCCTCTCTAACATACTGGACAATTTTTTTTACATTTGTGCATCCACAGAACTGCAGAACTTTCACTGGAGTTGCAAGTTCAGGCTTTTCTTAGACTGTGTCTTGGCTGAGCAGCCATGGTGCACTGCAAGGTCCTGGTTTCTTATTCATTCAGTCTAAGAACATTTCCTCTAACACAAGTGCAAGGAAGGGGTTGTTTGTTGGCTTTTTGTTTGGTTGGTTGGTTTTGTTTTATAATATAATCTTGCCTTATTCAGAAAAGTTTGTTATAATACTGCACTGAGGATGTGGTTGTCTCTGGACTCCAATCCAAAACGAATTTGCATATGAAAAGGCTGACAAGAAGAAATTCAATACAAGGATAATGCAGATCCTCCTAGTATCTATAACATACCTGAGAAAAATAAACTTTTGCTGTGGACTGTTGACTATTTGAGAGAAATGCTTACAGCCTAGGGAGGGAGAAGGAAGAGGTGAAAGAAGACTGTGGTAGCATTGTGAAAACAGAAAACCCTGCAGATGCATTTTATCTCTCAATCTCCAGACATACTGTTAATGTTATTTGAGAGCCTATTTTGCTATGCATATAGTATTTAAATAAAAAGTTCAGGAATAATAAGGTACTGCCATCATGAGATTTCCCTTCTAGTTGTAAGGGAAAAAATATGTTGCAGCAGAAAGCACACATAGAGAAACTTTGAGCTGTGATTATCTCTATCAAAGTCATCAGAGGTAAAATATCGAACCTTACAGTACAGCTTTTCAAAACTGGAAAGTGTCGTAAGCCATAGAGATATGGCCTGGGGATTTCAAGATTATTTTCTCAAGAACAGAATAAATAGGGCTTTTAGGTAATTATTATTTTACTGACAGCCAACACTGATGTCTCAATCAGATGAAAAATTTACCTTTGCTTCTGCAATTCTGAAAATCAAGGGGAAAAAAAAGCAGGGACAACAAAGCTGAAAAATAGTGAGAGTAATATTTACTGTAGGTTCCTATAATGCTTTTCACGTCTGGAAACTGGAGGATAAAAGAATACTTCATTGCTTACCTGGAATAAATCACTGTTTTCACAATTTCTATTTTGCTTTTATTCAGAGAATAACTAACTGCAGAGAAACAGTCTATTAAAAACATAACTGCCCCAGAACTGTTTTTCAGTCGTTAGTCTTTACAATAATTACATCATAAAGTTTTCTGTTCCTTCATTTACTTTCTCAGACAGGTTCTGCACGAGAACCTGAAAAGAATATTATACAAATTCAACAAGAGGGAGATATTCCCAGAAAAGATTCAACACCTCAAAAAAGATTCCTGATCCCCATCATACTGCAGTCAACACAGTGCCCTTATTGCCAAAATTGCTATTGCTATTAAATAACTATTGCTATCAAGTATTTCACATGTAGAAGCCTTATCTCAAGACAAAGAAGTGCCCAGGAAACAGGAGTGAAATAGGAATTATTTCTAAATTCATAGAGAAGATATAAACGGCTGCCTCCTTAACACCATCTCCCTCAAAAAAAACCCAAGAATAGTCTTACAAGAAAGATACACAGTAAAGCCTTTGGTTAAATGTATATTAATAGTGTAAGTCTATGACAATTTTAAAATTAAAAAACTACAATTTTTATTAATTTTCAGTATTGTTAGGACTATGAAAGAGAAATCTCTTAGTTGACAATAGAAGCCTATTTCCAAGAGTTATCTCTGCTGCATTCAGTATGTATGGGCAAAAAAGCACCAATAAATTCAGGTACAGGTTTTACAAGTAACTAACACCTTAGTTTGTGTATAGACTGAATCTATTTCTTTCGGTTGATAATTCAAATGGAACATGTTTACAATATCAGTCTCTTGCATTAATAGTTTATGCTTGATGATCATCTTCTAGTTTGGGGGTTTGTATATCCTACGTATACACAACAAAAAGCAAACATTAAGCAAATCCAATCTAGTACTCTTAAAAATGAGTACTGCATAAACAAAACATAAGTGCACATGGCAATTTTATGTTCTAAATCCACCCACACAGTTGTTCTTAGCAATTCAAGAACAGAGTTGCATGGGTAGATTGACAGAATTTGAGTTACAGACATCTGTGCTGAAATAATGATCAGCATATGAAGGTTTTGTTCATTAAGCAACCGATAAGGTCTTGTTCTTTATCCTCAGAAAGAAAATAAGTACACAGCATCAACAACAACAACAAAAAAGCAGAATGAGCTCAAGATACTCTGCTTCTTTCATTCACTCCCAGAAATCTACTCATTTTGAAACATAATCTTACTGCTATTCCAAGAACAAGCCATGATAAGAAAACTTGCATGTATAAAACCAGTGATCTTAAAAATCTGTAAAAAATTGAATAAACTACAGGATCCTATTGTCTTTAGCTGCTGCAAATACCACACTGCAGTTGAAGGCATAAAATCTCTAACAGACCAGATGTCAAAATGCCAGTCGCCATGAATTGTTCGTCTCAAAGTCAGAGCTCACCTTAAAATCCAGAGGAGGAAGGTTTTTCCTTCCAGGACACTTTGCTTCTATTAACTGTACATAGTTTTATGGTCTTCAAAGTTGCCTAATCTTTGTTTGAACCCTGCTAGGGTGAGTGGCCTTATTATGCCCCAGTTACTTCCTACGGCAGCAAGTTTTACAGTCTAATTACCCCTTATGTCAGCAAGTCTGATAAGCAAAGCAGTCTTGGCAAAAGTCTAGAGACTAAAGCAAAAGATGAACCAAAGGTCCAAGACAAAACCAAGTTTCTTCCTTTAAAGGAAAGACTTCATGCTATTTTTTTCATGGAATGTTCCCATGCTCCTGTGGTACACGAACAACAGCAGAAGTTCCACTTGTAACTGTAATTTTATTCATGTCATCCTCCCATGCAGCTCTCTTGCAAGGTAAACAACTCCCCATCTTCAATTTTGTGAGCTAAAACAAGAGGGAGATCACACCTAGGTTTTGTTCCAACAGCTTGAAGCAGCAAAGTTTCACAGCTTACTTTTAAGCATCAAGACTTAAATTGATTAACTGAAAAAGAGGATAAATTTGTACATTTTTCACAGCTTCCTCAGAGCTCCAGGGCATGAACCTTTTCTTTCTGTGGCTTTCAGTCAATACTGAATGACTTTTCAAGAACTTGATTCAATAAAACAATGAAGCAAGAACTAGTTATACAATGGTGTCATCTCAATGCAGGACCTGCCACAAGACCTCTGCTCCTCTGGTACTGTAGCATGTGTTAATACTGGGGGAGAAAAGGGCAGAAAAACAAAATATAACACAACCTTAGTGAACTTACCAGGCACACCTATTTTTTCTGGCAAATGCTAGAAGACCTGAACAGGAGGAGCTATAGTGCAGCTGCAGACAAATATGCCCAGGAAAGGTTCCAGAAACATTATAATATGAGCTAGATCCCATGGATTTCAATAGGTCAGGACTGTTACCAAACAAACCTAGCCATGATGCACAGCATTACACTCTAAAGGAATATGTATACCTCATCTTCAGGGTCTTCTGCTCCATTACAGGCAGACTTGTAACCAAACATAACTTTTAGTTTATTTTTCTCGGGAATAAATTCTTTTCCACCCTAAATTATGCAGCACATCTTCCAGTTCATTAATACTGCCTACTCTTGAAAGCTACAGGGATTTCACAATTCTTCCTGTAACATTTACAAAATATTTCCATAAATTTCCTACTTGCTGAGCAAATAACACATCGTCTCCAGTTAATGTTCCTAACACAGAGTCAGAACATTGACTCAGGGTATCACGTATGGAGCATCCAGCTGGTTGTCTCTGTGAGAGGACAGCACAGACAGAGTTTGAGGGATTAAAATTTCACCAAGAAGAAAACTTGCTTTCAGGGCAACAGGCATAGGTAAAAAGTAGTGCAGCAAGGATCTACACTTCTGGTTCATAGCCCTGCTCTCAAAAGTAAATGGATGTACAGGGCTCCCAAGGGCTTTCCTCGTTACTGAGCAGTGGTTATCCTGTGTAGGACATGTCTGTTCACAAGGGGATGAACCCAAGACAACTCAAGGCTCCATTTTGCCACCACCAAACTCAAATTCTAAAATCTAAACAGAAGGCGTTACATAGGTGGGTAAAGAAATCATATCACACACATTTTTATATGAGTATTTTACTTTCTAAAATATCTGCTATGAGTACATCTTCCCCCAGCCTATAAGCAAAGTACGTTCTAATAATTTTCATTCAGTGCACGACCACAGATATTTTTATAGCAAGCATATCTGCCAAATTGTGAGGCTCTTAACAGGCAATGAACTAACCGGTGTGGGTCACTAATAATTAAAAAAATTACCAACAAATAATACTTTTTAGTAAGGCCTCAGTATGTTTAATCTTATCCAACAGCAGGCAACTCACAGTGTGAACTCCAATTATGAATTCGCACTGTTAGACTGATAATAGCAGGATGTTCTGGGTCACTGACAAAATCCCAGCTGGCACAGAGTGACCATGGAATGCCACAGGCCTGTGAGCTGTAAGGATGGTAAAAGTCCTGCCGTGTCCCACCGCAGCCGGGGAGCTGCTGATTTCTCATGAATGTTAAACTCAGAAGCAGCATCATATTACATTCCCTTGGTTAGTGGTACTGACTTCATTTAACAAAAGTCTTCTTTTACCCAATGAATTATACATTTCAGATGTTTTCAAAAGATGGCAGAATAGAAGGGAATCACTTGCTAGAGACATCCGAATCACTTGTTAGAGTGGAGATTCAGAGATTAAGTCCTAGAAAACAAAACCGCTGCTCTCCCTTTTGCAAAATGTGGAATACATAACATTTTCTTAGGAAAGGACGTCATTTGATGTTTGATCATCGAGTACTTTCAGGTCCCATCAACAAGAAAGGAGATTTAATCCATGAAACAGAAGCTAACAAGCAAGCTCTAAGTGACGGCGGTGTTAGAGAAATTACTTGTTGGAAGAATTGCCTTCTTAAGGTTTAGGGTTTGACATGCTCCAGTGATCTCAGATCTAGGGGGAGGTTAACAAAGCTTAGGAAGAAGGATGTACCATTGAGAGTGGACACAAAGAATGTAGAATTTATGGGCCACAAGGATATTTTGCAGAACTCCCAAGATAAGTAAGAAACCAATAAAGACAACTTAGCAACTGTGCTGAATCAGCTCCGACTGGGTGAAAGGCAATTCTTGCAGGGGGAGAGCATGACCAGAACTACCGACTTGCAGATCACTGACTCGAGAAACCCACCGACTCAAGAGAAAGAATGAGAATGCAGACTAATTAGCATGAGAAGAGAGAGAATAATTAACCAATAGAATTAATAAGAAAATTATGTAACTTGTAGCCAGTAAATGCCTTTGTTTGCTAAAACATATAAATAGTAAAAAGCTCTGGTAGTGGGTGTGCTTGATTTGTACAACACCACCAAGCACCCAGGCTTGCACAGCTCTGAAATAAATAATCAATGTATCAGTAGGAGTATGGCCAGAAGGACTAGGGAAGTGATACCTCCCCTGTACACGGCACTGGTGAGGCCACCCTTGAGTCTTGTGTTCAGTTCTGGGCCCCTCACTTCAGGAAGGACATTGAGGTGCTGGAGCACATCCAGAGAAGAGAAACAAAGCTGGGGAAGGGTCTGGAGCACAAGTCTTATGAGGAGCAGCTGAGGGAGCTGGGGGTGTTTAACCTGCAGAAAAGGAGCCTCAGGGGAGATCTCATCACTCTCTGCAACTCCCCGTAAGGAGGCTGTAGCCAGGTGGGGGTTGGCCCCTTCTCCCAGGCAACAAGTGACAGGATGAGACGAAATGGCCTCAAGACGTGCCAGCCTCAAGAAGGTTTAGGTTGGACATTAGGAAGAATTTCCTCACAGAGAGGTGATTAGACATTGGCATGGGCTGCCGAGGGAGGTGGTGCAGTCACCGTTCCTGGAGGTGTTTAAGGAAAGACTGGAAGTGGCATTCGGTGCCACGGTCTCGTTGACTAGGTGGTGTTCGGACACAGGTTGGACTCGATGACCTCACTGGTCTTTTCCACCCTGTTTGATTCCGCGACTCTTGGCCTGTTGCACACGGGGTAACGCACCCGACTGAGCGGCCCCCCCCTGTTCAGAGCGGACCCGAACACAGACCCACCCGCTCCCTCACGCGCAGCGCGCGCGGATCGGAACCTGAGGCGCCGCCGCCGCCCCGCGCACGAGCCCGCGTGACCCGCGCGCTCCCGCGGCCCCGCCCCCTGCCCCGGGGCGCCCCCACCGCACCCGCCAGAGGGCGGGGCCTCACCTCCCGCCCGCGCTGATTGGCCGACGTAAGACACACCCGCTCCCACCGCCCTTAGCGCTCCTCCCCGGCTTGCTTGGGGGGTCGGGTTTTTTGCCTGATTCAAAATTGTCGCCAGGCTCAGTTTCTTCGCGAGCGCCGGGCGTGCTTGGAAGACAAGCGCTCCCGCTGCCTTGGTACAGGCTCCTGTATTTTTCTGGATTTCTTTTTTTTGTTTGTTTTTTACCTTATTCCTTCGGCGGTTTCCCGCGCAGGCGGCTGTACCGGTTGTCCGCGAGCCGGAGGGGCCCTTGAACGGTGCGACGTCTCAGAGCAGCCGGCTGTGGCGGGGGGTCCTTTCCCGGCGCGGTCGCACCGGCGCCCCCCCGCCCGCCATGTACTACAAGTTCAGCGGCTTCGCGCAGCGGCTCGTCGGGGCCACGGCGGCCGCCGCCTACAACCCGCAGGTAACACACCCCGGGCAGGGGCTGCGGCACCGGGCGGCGGCTCAGCCGGGAGGGATCGGCCGCCCCGCCGTGCACCGAGCGCACCCGGCCCCTCGCGTGACCTTGGGCGAGCCGGGACGCCGCGCTCGGCGGGGCGGCCCCCGAGTCGGCTGTGGGTGTATCGGGGGTCACAGCAAGGGATTAACACACCGTCATCGTACGAGACGGCCCCCGAGCTGCAGCAGTGGCTGGTGGTGTTTTAGAATCACAGAATCAATTAGGTTGGAAAAGACCTCAGGGATCATCTAGCCCAACCTGTGACCGAACACCACCCTGTCAGCCGGGGCACCGAGTGCCATGTCCATTCATTCCTTTAACACCTCCAGGGACGGTGACTCCACCACCTCCCTGGGCACCTCCAATTTCTGATCACCCTTTCTGTGAAGAAATTCCTCCTGATGTCCAACCTAAACCCTCTCTGGCGCAACATAATACTGTGTTCTCTCAGCCTGTCGCTTGTTGTCTGGGAGGCCGACCCCCACCTGGCTACACCCTCCTTTCAGGCAGTTGTAGAGAGTGATAAGGTCACCACTGAGCCTCCTCTTCTCCAGGTTAAACACCCCCAGCTTCCTCAACTGGTCCTCATAGGATTTGTGCTCCAGACCCTCATCGGATCCGTTGCCTTTCTCTGGACTTGCTCCAGCACCTCAGTGTCCTTCCTGAATTGAGGTGCCCACAACTAGACACAGGACTGTAAATTGCAGCTGGCAGGTCAGAGCAGTCCTGCAGCCAGTCCCCTCTCTTGTCTGTTAATGCAGAAGAAAAAAATTACTGAAAGCATTAAAACCTTTATCAGAGAGGACACAAATCTATAAAAGTTTGTTTAAAGCAAAATAAAAAACCACCTTTCCTGTACTATCTTTCATATCAGCTTATCATTAACACAGCTTAGTCCTCAGCTGTGTCACACAAATGTGCTGTGCAGTAGAATAGCTACATTTTAAAGAGTTACTTTCAGTCCCTTTTTGCAGTGTTATTAGGCTAGGCCAGATTTTTGGTAGAATTTCCTTTTTTATTTTTTCTTAGTTTGACTCAATTCCCACGTCACACATTCAGATGCATCAGTCTGATAAAAATGTTTTCAATAAATAGCAATTAAAATATGAAAAGAATCCCATGAATAAGTAGGTGTTAAGTCCAAAGTGAAATGAATTTTGTTTTTTAATTTCATTGCTCTATTTCATAAAATATAACTCAGAATGTAAAGTGGTTTGCTTTTTATGCTTCTGTTTATTTTGATGTTTCTGAAAAAGTGAAGGCATCCTGTGACTCAAATTCTGCTTAGGCAAATAATCAGTGTCATAATTCACTCTATTTTGTGCTGTTACATTGTGATGCTTCCCAGTTCAGGTTTAGGCTTATTATGGGCCTGCAAAGTATCTGTCAGAATGTTTTTCAGAAATTCTTTTGCTGACAATAACTTAACTAGCAGCTTATTCTAACAAAAAATTCCCGGAGTTTTAAATGTGTGTTGTTCTTTCCATCTCAGTCCTAGCATTCTTAGAAGACTTAAGTTTTATGTTTAACAAAGTTGCATAAAGTAGTCTGAACAGTTCAGCTTGTTTGAGTAAATGGGAACTTCCTCGGCTGGTGCAGCTGAGGAGTCAAATAGGTTGAAAAAAACTACTTCTCATATTTGGTAGGACAATGACTGCCATAACCATTACAAATGCAATAAAAAGTATTAATTCAAAGCAGTGGGTTATGTTTAAAGTACAAACAGTGGGACCAGTTTCAAATGTCAGGTGAGGACAAGGATATGAACTTTTCTGTAGAACTTTTCCCTAGGTCTTCAAGGCTGAACACCATCCAAGTAGAAATTTAGTTACATTACTGGATCTTCACTTGATACAACTTATTTTGCTTATATCTATTTAAACTCCCCATGAACCACAGGTCTTTTGATTTTTATCCCCTACGAATTGCTTGGAGTTTGTTGAGAAACTATAATGGTCAACCTTTTATGCCATAGGTGTTACTTAGTAAGTGCACAAAATCACTTTACCTTAAGTGTGTCACCCCAATACAAACAAAACCTCAAGTGATCCTGCCTAAGAGCATCTTTGTGTTAGAGATAACAAATATATTTAACCTCATACAATGGGGTGTGTTCTACTATGGAGAACCTGCTGTTTAGGTTAGAAGTGTCTATGTTCAGCAAGTTCATAAAAGGTATTTCAATGCATGTTCTGAAATACTAATTCTCAGCTTAACTTTCTTTCCCCTTTTCCTTTTGGTCCTTACCTCAGTTTTCTCTACTTTCTCATTCTCTGATCTGTTTGAGCAATGCCCCTAACATTTAAAAATTTGAGTGTGGTGCTGTCTCCATTAAATTATGCTCCAAATCCTTAACTGTTCTGTGCTGTCGGGAACATGTCCATTTAACTTACGGATTCATACTAGAAAGGGATAAATTTGTTGTAACTTTGAGCATGATGGCCAACTGACAGATATATTGTGTCCTTAGACGTTCAGACCTCTGAGAGGGGAACAAACGCTACAGCAGGTTAGGCAGAGAATTCTGTTTGCTATTTTGGATTAGCTACATGTCTTGACCTTTCTTTGAGGACTTCAGCATCTGACAAAGTCTTTGCTGTAGTGTGCTGATGAAATCAGCTGATGTTGACTGTTCTGCATACTACCTCTGCTGTACGTTGTCCAAGAATGGGGTAAAAACCATGTTATAGTGATTAGAAATAAAAGATAATCTCAGAAGAGGAATTATCAATGTGTAACATTTTTTTAATGAAGCTTAGGTCAAATGTTTAGAGGCATTAATTCCTCAGTACTATCCGGAGTGTAGTCAGATACTAATGTTATTAAATCTCTTAAACATAGTTTTAGTAATGTTAAATACAAGTGACAAGGGTCATTTAAGGTGTCTAAGTTCTTACTTAAAAATGATCTGCAGTGAAATTCAGCCATGACATTATACTGAGGATTTCTCTTCAGTCACGCTAAGCTTAGCAAGCAGCTGGGTCTGAGATAAAGCACTTGCCAATAACCACAGACAAATACCAAGTAGGAACAGCCAGGCAGTTACACTGATTTAGCTGAGTTTCTGAGCCTGGGTGGAGCTGACCACAAGATTCACAATTCATGGATGGAATTCAAGTGGAATTTTACATAGGTATGAGGGACCCTGATTAATGCAGCATTAGGCGATGTGAATGGTCTCCCTTCAGCAGCAGTGTTTTGTTGTACTCTTTCCTTGAGCCAGCAAACCACATCAGTGGTTTTTATTTAAAGTGCCATATGATGTTCTTAACTGGTGCCATGCTGCTCTGGAAGTAATTTACAACAGTACACTGATAATTATATGAGTTTTCTGAAATGGTTTCATTTGATTTCATGATGAAGTTGGTCATTATGAGTTGGGTCTGAATCTGCTATGGCTTCAGCAGAAGGGGGATCTTATAACTATCTGACCAGGAATGTATTTCTAAAGCCAGAAGAAGTGTGCAATAACCAACAGTTGTTAACATGACTGATTTCACTATTCCAATAGTAATCCATAGTGTGTCTTGCATGCAGGCAGTCTTCTGTAGGTGCAGGAATTTTAGTGCTAGTAACAAATGGTAGGGGTTGCCTCTTATCTGTGAGTTTCGGAATGATCAAAGAAATATCTTTATCGTGAAACTATTGGAAGTAGTTTGCAGCTTACTCCAATTCTCAGTATTTACATTTGCCACATGCTACAGATAGTTCATGAAATACAGGAGACATGATCACAACAAGCAGGAATTGCAGTGATTAAGTAACTGTGGGAGTTACTAGATGGCACTGCTGCTGGTAGAAGTGGGCTCTCAGGAAGGTGAAAGTGAGATTCAGAATTGGAAATTTTAAGGCAGAGGAAAGATGCACATTTTCACATTTGTTGCGATACTAACAATCAAGAAGGCAAGAAAAGTTTTGGAGAAAAAGTCAGCTGCACATTTAGTATAAACATCTGGTCTGTAGTTCTATCAAATCACCAACCTTTTAAAGACAAATCTAACAAAATACCTAAAGTTCCTATAGATAGAAAAGTGGTCCAAAATTGCTTTCTTCAAGTCTTTTGCCGTAGCTGGTACTGAGCCTTGGATATATAGTCATTAACTTCCCCTGGCTAAAAATAGTTCCTTAGATGCTTCCTTCTCACCAGTATGACCAGAACTGGTCACGGTTCTTAAATAATTCAGTCCTTACCTTCAGGCACAAGCCTGTTCAGTAGAAAGGCAGTAATTACTGAATATGCCAGAGAATGCAGTTTTGGCTGCTGTCTTTCAAAATGTAACCAGGAAGGTCACAAATGGATTCTAATATTCATTTAGGCACTAGAACAGTGGGAAGCTGAACCCACATCTTCAGGATAGAGAATTGATGACCATTCCATAGATTATTTTGGGAAGCTGAGAAATCTGGTCTTTTTGCTGAAGATGCCTGTTGTAGCAGAGAGTTTACATATGGAAAACGTGTCTGGTCTATGGCAGGCATAAGAGAAAGAGTGCCAGTCTGCTTCCAGCTTCAAACACTGTTCAGGCAGTTCTCTTAAATACAAAATGCATCAACTAGTCCTTTCAACTGAAACTAGAGTTTCAGTGCAGTCTGAACTTGACCCATGGAGAGCACTGCTTCTGTTTGTAGTGAAAACCTGTTGCATTAATTTAAGTGTACAATGTTCTTAATTCTGAGTCAACTTAGAAAAAAAATTATAGCTGTTTTGGGAGCCATAATATAAAAGTCACTGCCATGTGTCCAGACATAACTTTTAAATCTAACTAGAATAGTAAAGGCAAGGAAGACACGTCATGATGGCTGTGACTTTGTGCTCTTAGACACAGAACTGAATTATGTAGTTTTTAATTATGGCAAACGTAGAGTACAACGATCTGAACCAAAGGGAAATTGAGCTGTGCTGCTCATGTGGAGTTCACTGAGGTATGGCAAGTTGCAGCAACGTGAATTACACAGTGTAGTTGCATCTGCATAAAATATCCACCATGTCAGGGCCTCTGGAGTGTCCTTGAGTATCACTTATGACTTCTGTATGACACAAGTGATCCTAACCTTTTTTTTTTGACTCAAAATATGCTTCCAAATTATTCAAGGCCAAATTATTTATGGCTACTGCTTGCAGAATTCGGGAGGTAGAGTTTATTCCTCACTCCGATCCTAGCATCAAGGATCCTTGTTTGTAATCCTACTGCTCAGAGAGAGTCCTGGATAGTCTGACTGTGTGCAAAATACAAGCAGTAATTTGGGCCAAGTACCAGCACTGAAAAACAATAGCTATAAGTTAATGCCATGAGGAAATTGCAAAGGAGGCTCCTATTTTCCTCGCTAAGCTCTGACCCAAAGATGTTGCTGAGAAATCAGTGGGCCAGCAGTGTGTCTGGAGCTCATTGTCACAGGTCTTCATACCAGCTAAATAGTCTCTGTAATGTATCCTTGTAATGATTGGCAGCGTACCTGCCTAACGTGACAATTGGTACATTTGCAAGTGTTATATACCTTGATATTTTAATCTTTATTTATGCAGGGACTCAAACCAATAGTTTCCACTGAATCCCCAGCTCCGATTTTTGGGACAACAAGTAAACTTGCTCCAGATTTTCCAGCAACTGATTCTTACTTGGGTAAAAACAAGGTACCAGACCTACAGAAAATTTTTCAGGTAATGACAACTTTTGAGAGTAACTTACAGAAAACTGGAGAGTGGGACATATCCGTCCTTATTTTAATATAGCTAACTACTTTTGTCATTCTGTAATGCCTAATTCTGTAAAGTCTAATCAAGAAATGCCAAGTGCAGTATAACCTGTACACTTGTACTATACTGCAAAGTATATATATGCCTTGTCTAGGAGACAAATACAGGAAGTGGAAAGCCTAGTAACATTGTCTTTTTGCTGGCTTCAGAAGATGTTTGTTGTATTAAACAAAAATAAAATTTGACTATTAAAAGCCCTTTCTCTCTGGGAATCCAAGCGTATGCCTTAAAGCTGATCTGGAGGAGCAAAGCAGAACATTACTATTCTGTGTATAGTTATTTGAATATTACTGAAGCTGTTTATAATGCAGTATAAGAAGAGCACAGTAAAGTTTTCAAGGCCAGTTTGTTAGCTATGCAATTTTTAGGCATGCTAGGATTTTTCATAAAACAAATTAGTTAAGCATTTTTCTTTTAAGCATGTGCTTCATATAATGTTCCCTTTTCTCTCTTACATGCCACTTGAATGTGGAGTGTGTCAGTCTGACTCGGTGAATATTTTTTTATACCCATCCTCTCATGTTCTTTTGTTAGTGACACTTTCTCCATCCAGGGCCTCTTGAGAAATATTTCAATATATATTCTTTCTGCTTGCACTTAACAGCTTTGGCTAACAAAAGTAACGTGCCTTCGCACATTTGGCTTGCTGGATAAAAACCACTGAATACACTTGATTGTAACCTATTTGTCAGGGGGTTTCCCTCTTGGAAGCCTCTTAATTTATGCAGGGTAAGTTGTTCCTTAATGACCTTGGAACGGGTGTTAATTTCTTTTTTGTTTGTTTTCTTTTTGAACTGTTCCCACAGAAAGCAGACGGATTGCCAGTACACCTGAAACGAGGAGTGCCAGACAGGCTGCTTTATCGGACCACTATGGCTCTAACAATAGGCGGGACTATCTACTGTCTGGTAGCACTGTACATGGCCTCCCAACCAAGACAACAGAAATAAATGAACCACAGTTCATGGGACTCTCAACACTTCTCTGAAGGACCTCCTGCATGCATCAATTTGCACTTAATTCTGTGGTCACATAGGGTTCATTATTCAGATTAAATTTCTTGGAGAAAATGGTTTTAAATTGATTGCCTTATGTATTCTAAAAAACAATATAAATGGCCAAATACATAATTTTAACATATGGTTGTAGCTTTTGTTGTCATGCAGGAATGTATAAAGAGTTGGAGAAAGTTAAGCTTTTCCTTCCTTCCCTCCCCCAACGTAAACAATGTTAGAGAGAGGACAGGACAGGACAAATACTTTGTGGGCTATGAACCACATTTCTTAGTGGAAGGATGCTGCTAGTTTCCAAAACACTAGAAGCAAATAATTTAGTTATTATAGCATACTGGGAACTTTTTCTGTCATATACAGCTCATTTTACATAAGCAGATGGCAGTGTAACCTTTCCAAATGCTGGTATATTATTAAATATTTGTACCTCTGGTGGTAGGACTTGACTCCTTGAAGCGTTTAAAGTGGATTTATTCCATAACTTTAGCATCGGTGTATGCAGCAGAGTGCACCAGTATTGTAGCATCAGTTATACTCGGTTTTGGAACTTTCATTTGTCAAACTATATTATTGTGCAATAAAGATAACTACACAAATACTAAACCAGGCAAATCTTGAAAGTTTCAGACCACTTCAGCTGGCCTGGTAGGGAAATAAACATATTGGTACGTTTTTAAGATCAACTTGTAGATCTCAAACCAGGCAATTGATTCAGCTACCTTACTGTCATCTTTTTGAGATGGTAAATCTCTTAAAACGCTCTCTCGGATCTCACTGAGTGTTTAACTATAAGCTTTGGTGAAACAGGCCACTGTCATAACTCAGCTGCTTATTATTTTCAGTGCCCACACATTTATGTACCCACATACACACACATTTCCTTTGTTGTGCGGGTGGAAGAGGGACAAGTCAATAAAACCCTTTATGGATTCCCTTTCCCTTGTAATAGCATAGCCTTGGACTGAAGGTTCATACAGGTCTTCACAAAAAGCATCCTCTAATTTGATAGATCCTCCTCTGGCCCTGAACATCGATTATTCACTCTTTGTCACCGAGGCTCTGGATAAGCATGGATTTACTGACCTCTGTAGAGACCCAGCTCTCACAGAACTGCATAAACAACCTTCAAAGTAAATAAGAAAACCTGTTGATAAAGGAACCTAGAACTTCTATTTTTTCAATCTTTCACTAAAAGCATTCTGATTTTTTTTCCAGTCAAGTTACATCAAAGCCTTATTACTGTTCCGTGGGAAAAAAAATAGCTGTTTTTATTGTGATCTCAGGTTTCAATCAGTGTTGGTATTTCAGGATGAGAGAGATTTAAGTCACGGAAAAATAATTCTGTAAGCACAGCAAGAGCCAAAGAATAGCATAGAATAACTTAATTCTGCAAGAATTGACAGCTGTGTTGCCTCTACTGATAAAATATTTTATCCTCAGTAGTCTGTGCTTCCATGGCACTAAGAATCTTCTGCTATAGCCTGCTAAATCCTACAAAAAGAAAAACAACCCCCCCCACTCACAAAACAAAAAACCCCGAAAGAAAGAAAGAAAATAAGAAAGAGAAAACAGCACAGCAGGTTATTGTCTGTCTCCCCTACCTACCATCTATTAAGCACTGCCTACAAGAATTTTCTAATAAAGGATACTTTGCACATAAACTTGACTGGTAGATTTTCATGAAGATGAGTTTTGCTCAGTATTTCCATGCTCTTAGTTTTTTGAATTGGTTTGGGTTTTTTTTTTTTAGAGGGTGGGTTTGGGTAGTTTGTTTGTTTGTTTTGTTGGGGGTTTTTTTGTTTGTTTTAAAGAACTGGTTTTAAAGTTTATAGAGGATAACTTTCTGCTTGCTGCCAAAGCAGATATGGTTAAAGTAATTAAGCTGTTGTCCCGTAGCTCATTAGCCAGTGGGAATACCCTTCAAGTACTTGTGGAAAGAAGGAGCGACTTATCACTCAGGTCCAACTTGCCTACAGGGAAATCAACTAGGAGATTGAGTTCATGTATTGCTATAGAGGTCATGGCTGAAGCTATGGATATCAGAATTGTCTTCCTATTGCCCTGGGCCTAGCTTTTTCCAGCTCTTTGTCAGCTGGTAAAATCATTTGTGCTAAAGGGAAGAGGCACTACCATCAGATTTTGCAAATAAACAGAGACTACCTAATCCATCGCCTTTTTTTTTTCTCTCCAGCATTTGGAGTTTGAAAAACTGCTTTCACTTTGCCCTTCTCACAAAAGCTGACCCCTTTGAAGGTTGAGGGTGCTGCTTCAGCTGCTCAGATTCACATCTGTGGTTCAGTTGGGGGTTAAAGAACAAAGAGGATTGTCTGCAGCCAGTGATACAGCTCCAGTCCTGAAAGAGGAGACTGCATTTCTGTATTCTGACAGCAAAGTGTTCTGAAAAACAGGAAAGCTTGCAAGCTATAACCAGGAGGTTAGGCTGTGGCAGCAAAATCTTGCCCCTTTTTTCTCAATTAGTTTTGAGATCATCATAAAAAAATTACAACACGGTATATGCTTTTTCTTCCTAGAAAAAAAAATCTCAGTTAACTATCTGTTTTAAAATATTTCTGATGCCAGACTTCTGTGAGGATTCGAGAGGGTTTTAGTGTTTTGAATTATTATTTGTGATAGAGACCTAATCATCATCTTAAACCGTCAATAACACCCTTACCTTTAAAAGAAGTAGTCTGACCCCCACCTGATGTGAAATAAAGTCTTAAATAAGGAGAACTAGGGGTGAATTGCATAATCAAGAAGGCTACTTTAGTATGTCATCCCCAGAAGAAAGAACCTGATGAGTACTACGACTTTATCATGTGTGTTATGTTCTGCTTGTTTTTCAAGACCGTCTCAGTTTTGTCTTAGAAAATATGCAACCTACCAGCAGCGAGAACTGAGGAAGAAAAAAAACAGATGCATTTTTAAATGATAGCTTATACTCTAGTACTAGTTTTTTTGCTTGAAGGTACAGTAGAGAATAAATTATAATAAGCTCTCATGCCCCAAGGTGCTGGGTGTGGAAGGGAAAGCGGCTGAGATTTACGGTACTCTGGAATAAAATTATCTCATGGATAATCATCCATCCCCAATGGCATTATCTTATTGTTCAGAGACAGTGGTTTTCCTTCTTAAATGATTTCTCTGGCAATCTGGATTCAATAGTTATATCTTTGTAATGTTTTTTAAATAAGATTCCTTCCTGCTACTTTTTATGTGGGAGCAGTAGAATAAATGCCTTTGAGGTAGTATGCACATGTCTTTCAGCTGCTTTAAAAATAAAAGTATGTTAAGTAGAGGATTGCTCCACAGTATTCCAGGATGACCATACAGTCTCAACAGGCTTTTGCCTTAACATTTTAAACTGTCAATGGACTGATTATTTCAATACAAGGACATTAACTGACTGAACTTGCCTTAAAGTAAAGCTTTCAAATTAAAAGGTGCTGTAAGGAATAAAAGCAAGAGAGCTAGAAATTTTGGATCAAATCTTACAGACCTAAAAAATCCAAAATGAGTTTTTAAGAACTGTTTCCTTGCACATATGTACATAGTACTCAGTTGGTTAGAGCACAGTGCTAATAATACCAAAGCCTAATGTGTTTTAAAATGGACAGTGGGAAGAACTCGCCTGTAATCTAAGGATTAATTTTAAGCAATAGGCATGATAAACAACCTTTTAAGCATTTTATATATTCAGTACTAATTGCATCTTCATATTTATAAGAGATTATTAATTTGAAACAATTCCAGCTAGTTGCACTGCAAGTGATGCCCAGATTGCTAAAATACAGAAGCATATTTGCTGTGAAGGGGAGTGCAAGCATTCCTGTGGATCAGGAAATAGGATGTATACTGTCAAGCATCAGTTTGGCATCTCACTAACACCAGATTGTATCTCCTGGTGCTTCTCATGTGATTCCAGACTGCTTTTGGATATGGCACTAGAAGGAACCATTTTTTTGTACATTAATTATCTTAAAATACAAGAAAGTGGAATTTAAGGGTCTGTTTCCTCACACATATCCCCCCAGTCTGTTGCAGGCAGCCCATATCTGGGCTACGAGAAGTCAGTCATCATCTTCTGGCTCCAAAGAGACATGATACTCCATGGCAAAACATTTTTTCTAAATTATTTTGCCTAGTGGATCCAGTGCTGCAAAATCAGGGAGGTGGGAGAGAGGCATAAGTACTTTTCCTCACTTCACATCAGCTGCATACCACTGTCGCTTTTCCCCCTTCCTCACTCCCACATTTTTATTCTGAAGACCATGAAAAATTTTCTAGTTTACTTCCTTTTTTCTTACAGCATTTCTTAAATATTCTGTGCCACAAAAGGAGTGAAATAGTTTCTAACTGCTTCAAGAGAACTTCTGAAATATTCATAACAGAAGGCATATATTTGTCACATGTATTTTTTCTCTGCAAGCTGGAAAAAGCCCTGGAAGTCTCCTTTGTCAAGTACATGATCCTGTCAACCCAGTAAAACCCTTACTACAGTGAGAAGTCTTTGAAGCAGCTTTTCTACAGGTGTGCAAACATAGGGGCATCAAATGGCTTGCTGCTTACAAGCACCAGACTGTATTTCAAAGAAATATAGGAAATACCTCTTTCCTGCAGCATTCTTACACTTAAGCCGGGCTACCTCGAATGTTTATTGTACCCATTCTTATGTCTTCCTTACGATTCAGTCACACACACTAATTTTGCTATCGAGTGCTTTACCTGCTTATGGTGTAGTGAAACCTCAAACATCTTGGAAACCTTTCTGATTTCATTACAGACCTAATTTTTAACACCCAAAATGAGAAATTTAGGCATTAATTATAATGTGTGTCTATTACAAAACTTTCACTTGGGGCATAGAGACAGCTGACAGCATCCATAGCAAAGGTCAGTATGACCTGCCACTGTAAACCAGATGTTCTCCCAGCTACATGAAGCCATCCTTACTATTTTGAATGGTTCTTGTCACAGGGGGATCATCTGTGTAATCTTTAGTTGCTTACCTACTTACAAGAGAAGATTGAACATTGTCTAATCCACAACACTGCATAAATGCAAATTGTGCCTTCCTTTAAAATAAAAGTGTAACAGCACTTCTTTGGAAGGAAGCAAGGAGAACACATTTGTTGGAGTGGAGAGGTCATAAGTGTCAGTTCCACCAATTTGATTCTGACTTGTAGCCAAGAAAGCAAGACTAATGAAATGCAGCTTTTCTGACATAAAGATCAAGTACTACTTATTAAAGCTTATTCTTGCATAGGCTTAAGGAATATTTATTATCAGTTCCTTCTAATTGGAACTGATTAAGCAACTCTGCTCATATGCAAAACAAAAAACACACTTCATCATACTCGTCGTTAGCAGCATAACCCTGCAGAATTAACAGGAGGCAAGATTTTAGGCTCTCACAAAACAACAGGAGCAGCAGCAAAACCCTACGTTGCAGTCAAGCAGGCTGGAGTCCATTTAAGGTTCACCCAGATGCAGAGAAACCAAACAGCTTGTAGCACTGTGCCCCTCTTACACTGTCTTTTCAGAGAAGCACACTTTCAAAACAAACTGAAAGAATGATTTCTGGCAATCTCAGAGACTTGCAGGTTTCTCAGAAGTTCACCTGGAGCCCTTTCTAAAGCTCTGTAACAGCTTTCCGTGGCCACTGAAGAAAGGCTCTCTAGACAAAGGGCTGAGCTTTTGTTTAGACATGTTCCCAGCTACGCAAAACCTCGTGGATAATGCCTGTCAAGTCTGCCTGCAGAGGAGCTGTGTCTTTGATCTCTGTACCATGACATGTAGAAAATGTAAACATAATACAATATCCAAGTGTGACAGTATTAAAATGCTTGAATAATTCCAAAAGATGCGTGCCCTCCAGGAAATTTATCATCTGTGTGTAGCATATTTTTAATTGCACTGACCAACAGCTTGCAATTAAAAACTACATGGTGTGGATTTCTGGATTACAAACTCAAATTCCATATTCTTTATTAAAATTATATTGGATAAACCAAACAGTGAAAACAGAAAAATCTGTCAGTAGCTGTATGAACTAAAATCATCTCTTCTTGGTTTGCTGCTCCTCCTTCCCAGGAGATGTCAATGCCTATGCTTTTCCTGCCACTTTTCCTGGGAGTGGGAAGCAATGAGTAATCATGCACAGTAGGATTTTTCTTGCTTCTAGAACAAGGGAGGTTGGGTGGCCATAGAGTAACCAACTTGTTTCCATGGCACCCATTCCTTTCTTTGTGGATGCAACCAAACAGCTAGACTCTGCAGTTTTCTGCAAAACTGTAGTATCTTACCTGCCTGACAGACCTAAGGAAGGGGAGACCTTCATGAATAATCTGGCTGGTCAACAGCAGGCCCATTTGCCACGGCTGGCACTTAGGTACGACCCATGAAAAGGGAAAGTGATACTTGCTGCCTCTGGAAACAAAGCCATCCAGACCACATGAAGACATCACCTGTGAAAAACACCATCAAATGCCAGCAGGTCTACTACGAACACCCTTTGTGACCATGTGTCAGATGGTTATTCCATATATTTCAACTCTTAAGCTTTGGGTTCCATGCTCCCAAAATGCAGCAACTTTCACCAGCTAGATGTCAGTCTCTTATGTGTGAACAGTCATATATGCCCTTTACTTTTTACATACTGTAAATTCAAATGACCATGTGATACATACATTTAATCAGGATCACCGACCTGTGTTTATCCTTTAATCTCTTTAAATTTTAACTGTCTGCATGAGAGTCTTCAAGTGCTCAATCAAGCCCAAACTGCTCTTTTAACTGTCATTGCTTTTATTAGGTATTTCTGCTAAGCATTTCCTGGACACAGATATAATATCATATCTTGTATGAACAGTTCTGATCCTGATAACTGAACCTGAAAGTTGCTGAACTCAGTGCATGAATGAGCAATTATGTGCTTTATTTCTCAGGATTAACACGCAGATATGCATACATAGTGCTTACAGGTATAATTCCGGTTTCGAGTTGCAGTTCAGGAAAAATATATTTCCAGAAGCGGCAATAAATAAGCAAATGGAATCTAGCACCTTAACAAATGTTTTGCCTGGGTTGCATGCCTGGCTTGAAGAAATTAAAGTTATGCAAAATCCTGCAAAACCTGTCTTCACAAGGCAAAGTTTTTAAAAAAAGCACATTTTTTTGTCTAACGCGTTGAAATCCACTCTAGACAACTCGGAGTTTGACTATTACTGCACTGTCAACTTTTGGATTTCAACACACATTAGGGGAAAATGGACTAAAAAGGCACTGCAACCTGTTTTTCTCATTAAATGATTGTTTCAGTTTTATACTGTGAGGAGATGTATGACTGCCATCCTAGAGCTGCAAGTGCTTGGAGTCTCCAAGTCTGCCTGTGAATGGTTTCAAACAAGTGTTTTTCTATTCATGCATTTTTGTGTGGAAAAATTGCAAAGATTCTACAGGCTATCATTTCTAGAGTAAGCTTTGCTAGTGTTAGACCAGAACTAGAAGAGCCTTTCCAGGTTGCCCTATATTGTATAGAGCCTCTCTCCTGGGGATGAATCAGAACAAATCTTGTTTCTAGCAAGGAATAAACTCATTTTAAGTTGTCTTTCCATAGTCTTCACCATTTTATCAGCAGAACATATAGGTTGCATAGCAACCTGACCAAGTTTAATTCCTACTGGCAAAATCCAGACCAAAGTGGAAATGGTGCAAGTCAAAGAAAAAAGTCCTTTATGTTTCTGTTACAATGATTTGTTACACAAACATTCAAGGTTACAGTGAAGAGCAACAGAAAAAAACACAAACCACACCAAATCACAAAAACAAAATACCCAGCAGAGATTCTGTCCATTTTTACAGATTTTGACAGGAAATCCCTACAGATTTTTCCCCTCTCAACGTTTCTTTCACATTTCATCTCTCCCGGTCAGAAAGATCAAGTAGCAGAGAGCAATTTCTTTCCTATGAAGCTGTTTGTAATAAGCCACATCTCTGCAGCTGCAGACATAGGATTTGTGTAAGATGCCAGTGGAAGTGCTAACTGTGAATTTATACCAGTATATGTGACCCGTTGTGATGCTCTTTTTGGACAAAAATGTTAACAGGATGCAGCGTACAGACCAAACTATAGAGCAGTTACAATAAAATTGTCCTTTTACCATCCAAGCTGTCCCACGTAAATCTGTTATCACACCAGCCTGGTGAAACAAATATAGTTCAATTGTCCCATCTGCAGAGGCAATATAGCCTAGAGGCTGCAAGATAACATGGCAGGGTTTTAGGTCTCCCCTTGTTTCCTGTGATGAGACCAGAGTATTTAATAAAAGCACTGTGTACATATTGTAGACTCACAGTCTACCACTAACCAAACACTGTTATAATGATCAGAAGTATTTTTTTTTTAATTTAAAAAGAGTTACAGGATTTTTCACGAAGTATGAAATAGTTTATAGACCCAAAATGCTGATTTGACCCTCCCTACAAGGAAAAACATGCTTTACCTGAATCTGGTACTACCACCTTGTTCTATTTTTTTTTATTTTTCAGACTTGATTTTCCTTGTTAGAATAAAAATAAAGAGTACAAGAGTGACATGAAAAATCTATAATTGCTTAAGAGTGCAGAAGGATCAAGAACTAGTCTGATACACTAAAAATTGAAAGTTCTTCATGGTTATTTCATAATGTATTTCTATAGATACAAAGATCCTTGAAACTTTAACGTTATATTTTGTATATAATACCATTTACAGTTTTTGATTTTGATATGTCTTTTTGATTTACTGATACCACTCATTAAAATACACCCAACTCTGTCACTGAAGCCAAATATTACATTCCATGTGAATCTTGGCTGGAGTTTCACCTGAGTGATATAAGAAAGAGGGTTGCAGAATCCAACATAAAAAAACCTGTGAATTTGCTATAACTTTCTTAGCAACAAAAAACAATTTATGATCAGACACACTGGAATAAATCTGAAATGTATTAAATTGCTTAGATTTACTCCGAAACCACCTTCATCTCATACAAGGTCAGTTATCTGTTGCAAGATACAACAGCATTTTTAAATAGTGATGGCACTAAAAATTACAAGCAACTTCACAATTGTGTTTGTGGTGAGCAGCCGAGTTCTGTGAGCCAAAAGAGACCATTGGATCTGGCAGCTTGAATGGCCATGGAGCATCGTCTTGTCACTATAGATTTTACTTTTGTAGAATTTAGAACAAGCTCTAGTATTAGTTGCAACAGCTCCATTTTTAGAATAGACAAATGCAAAGTGGTCCTTTATTTCTAGCTGTTTCTATCATTTTGATTACAAATCTAATGTGATTTACTCTAGTAATCCTTAATTAATAGCATTTTTTTTAAATGAGCTATGAGCTATTAATTTCAATACTGTAATAAAAGGCTTGAAATCTATTTCATGGCTTGCAAAAGAGGATTTGGGAAAAAAAACCAGAAAGGCCTGATTCTCACTCATTTTATTTGCTGCACCTGTTATATCTGCTCAAGGTAAATTAAGGATAATGACATTCTAATTCAGTGGCCAAGTAGGGGTCAGAAAATATTGGGGCATTTCTATTTCAAGTTGATCTTAAAGCAGTCCATTTAATTTTAAACAAAATGTACTGATCTAACCTTGAGAAATTGTCAACTTTAAAAAAAAAAGTACATACTATTTCTGAACCTTTAAATAACACCTCACCTGCCCCCTGCCAAAAAAAAAAAAAAAAAAACCACAAAAAAACCCCAAAAACCAAAACCAAAACCAACAACAACAACAAAAAAAACAACTGACCAATCAAACAAACAAAAAAAAAAACAAAACAAAAAACAAACTAAAAAAAGAAACACAGAAGAAAACTCAGACCCACACTAGAATTTCTAGGATAAAGTCATTGCACAGAAACACATGCAGTATTCCTTACTGGTTTCTTCCTCCTTGCGCAGAAGAAACTATTCACTGAATTTAGGTGAAGGTAGAGTATCATTTAGGTTCCAGAGAAGCTGACTCCCTTAACAGAAGGTTTGTAAGCAAACAGAATAAAATTCATCTGGCTTCTAGTGTAAGTGGCTTGGTGGTGTTCTAACAAGCATATTTACCCTTCACAGGGCTAAATTACTAGAGTGCATGCACCAGAATAGAGCATACAAAGCAGAAGAAAATAGGAAATCAGGACAGAGATTAATTTTAAGGCTAATTTAGCATAATGGAGACTGGAAGAAAAAATGAAATGTGGTTTTACAGTGAACTATTACAGATTTTAATAAAACTAGACTAGTATACATGACCTGAAACCCACACTGCTTCATAAAGGCACAATTGAAAATAGCATCCAAAGAACAGAAATTATATAAATTATAATGCTGAATTCCTCTGCAATGTTTCCCTAGAATGTCCAAACTACTTTGCAAAGTCATCATCCAAATAATTTTACTTCTTACTGTTCTATTAGGGCTAATTACATTTAAAATGGAGATACTGGTCTAAGATTGGACAGCAGAAGGCAGACCTTTCATTACAGACCATTGAGAGTTTTGCATGAGCAGAAGCTTGTTTCTCTCAGAAGGCAACAAGAGCAGCCAGACATTTCAGTGAAGAGGGTTATTTGTTTACAAGTGTTTCTCAGATGAGCATATGCTAAGACTATAGACATCAAGATGAAGAGGTCTGGGGATGAACACTTGAAAGTGATTTGATTTCTACTATTTAGTGGAATTTTGATGCTGCAGTACACTCAAGAGTTTAATAACACAACATAAAGCAGTATTTTCTGTCTAGTGCTTAAGACTTAATTATTAATTAAAGTGACTATACTGCTTCTTCTAGCTAGAATGATTTGAAAATAATTTCTGATTCAACAACCTCTGTTAATAGCTGTTTAACCCTGGCTATTGAATTTAGATGTTGCAATATTTCATGTAAATATGTTTTTCTTCTCCTTGACAAAGAACTGTCCTTCTCCATCCTAAAACTGTGGAAAACTTCAGATAATCATATCTTCAAAATATCTTCATTTGAATTTGATGAGTACTCAATATTAATGCAACCTAAAAGTATGCCAAGACTGACCATTACTTTGAAAGAAACACATCTTCAGAAAAAAAGATTTCTGAGCACCCAAAGACAATATGAGGCATTAAAAATGGACAGAAATCAAAGTCTGTTTTATATGGGTATGTATGAAAGAGGAAAAAGAAAGACTAGTGAGATAGAATATTCTCCTTGGCTTTCTTTCATTCATATATTCTCACGGTTGTAATAGGAGCTTTGCTAACAATCTGCAATATTTTATTTTACTATGAACCCTGTCAACACCTCTAACCAACTCTTAGTCATTTGTCCTAGTGAAGGACTATGTCCCCTATTCGAGCACTGAACACTTGCAGTTCAGCTTTGCAAAGGGAACAGTGAGCATTCATCACTTGGCAGGGTTACAGCACGGTGGCCATAACAATTACTTTGCCCAAGTAATCTTGGGACCTTGGGAATTTATCTTGCTTGAAAAACATAGAGAGTTAGGAGAGGAAATGAGCTCAGTGCCTGCCTCAGTTTTGAACAGGCAGAATGCAAAAGTTAGGTACCATCTGTGGGAGACAGAAATCTGTGAACAACAAGGCTTTGATCTTCAAACTGTAAGAAAGGATTTGTTTCAACACACAGTTGTATGGGTGGTGATTACCTGTCTTAGGATCTCACTGTGCCCAGTGGTCTGTTTTCCCAGGGTTGTTCTTGTGTCAAAATCAAATCCATGTTACATATTTGAATAAATCTCTATCAAGTAACCACTTGGGAGTGGAAATTTCCAGCTAAAACTGAGAGGGCACTCCACAATCATGGGCAGAAGGACACGGGTAAGACTAAAGACAAGCTGCTCTCTGTGCTGCAGAACTATTAATGCCTGCTCTTCTACAGCAGTCACTCTTGGTCTGTCAAACATTACCTTTCCTACCTTTCCTTCAAGATAACACTTGTCTTGGGTCCTCTTTAATATTTTAATCAGGTAATAGACAACATACAAATAATCTGCAGCTACCAACAGTCTGACAGACAGGATTAGAGGTTAGCCCCAACAAATCACAAACAGCAGTTGAATTCTGCTGCTTTTTCTGACACTGAAAGCACAAATCTCTCAGTTTTTTACTCTGTCAAGGGATCAGTTTTAAGAAGTGTACAGAAATTTAATTTTCTGTAATTTTATGGAGATCAACAAACAAATTTAAATCATTATCAGTGAGGGACCAATAGATGGACAGTCAATTAAATCACATATTGCATAACTGACCTCTATGTTGCAAGAAACCTTAGTCCTTGATAAATAAAACAGAGTTGAAGATGAGCCCTTTGGCCTAAGCAAAGGGGAATGATGGCAGTGCATCAAGATGCTAATACTCTATAGGAGTGAAAGCATAACTTGTGATGGCCCACAGCACCCAAATACTATGGCCAAGTTGGTTTGAGATCATGACTGTCCTCTTTGGGGGATTGTGACTGCATTATGTCAGAGGTATTGCATCAGCATCCTCACCTGTGAGAGTACTGTAATTCAGCCGTATCTGCCACAGGCACAGCAGTGCTACAAGGTCTAAATTCTTTTTTTTAAATGAGGCATTGTAGTCAATCTGAAATTCTACACTGCAGTGTAAATGTGCATTTCTGATAATAATATTGATTATATATCTGAAAAAAAGACAAACCCACAAACCTGAAAATTATTATTTGCCCAAGATAAACAAGGGAATCCTGGGCGGTAAGCAGTATAAAATGGGAGGAAGAAATGGTCTTTGCCCTAAATTCCTTGCTGTTGAACCTCATCTTTGTAGGCAAAGGTGCAAGGAGGTACACAATTCGTTGAGGCATATAGAAATTTAGTGGCAGACAACTGCCAGAATATTGGAAAACCCTACTCACTGCATGCTACTGCATCTGGAGCACTGTCGTCAGCAACCGATATTGAAGATAGCCATGCTGCAGTAAAATGCTGTTTCACTAGCCACTTAATCAGGACAACCAATGTTAACAGAAACTGCAAACTGCATCCAAATTTATGGGTCATCACAGAGTCCTTGTGCTCAATAAAATAATAAAAAGATTAACAAGTTGCCATCATGCCTTAGGCATATCCTCTCCACACAGCATTTACCATGTGTCATGCAGCACCATTCCCTAGCAACATGAAGCATTATTATTAGCATCCTAAGACCCAAGGTTATTAATGAGCTATGAACTCACAATACTCAGAAGATATAAACCTCTAATAATTTTGTTGCTCTCATTCACCAACTGGTGTTTTAATCATGATATATTGTCTCATTAAAAATCATTACATTAATTCTGTATATGACTAGAATCCACAAAGCCTGTTGCACACTGCTGTTAAAAAGAAAAAAAAAAAAAAAGGGTCAGCTTCCCGTAGTCCCTCAGAGTGCTTTTGGGTTTACATAAAAGTCTTTTTTGAGAAAAGGTGAAAAGTAATAGCTGCACACACTATGTTTTTCCCCTAAGATAGAAACAAAGGTCTAAGCAAGTAAAGTAGGATGTGTGCTGAAACTGGCTTATTGCAGTAGAAGGAGGAAGGCAGATAGACTGCCTAAGTTTTAGCTTTAGCCACCAGGCTTTGAGCTCCCAGCTCTGAAATGCTCCCAGAAGCATTTTTCCCCATTCCCCCTAACACAGTAGCGTGTTAGCCTTATTCTCGGAAATGTTATGTGTCTGTCTGGTATTTGCTGTGTTGGACCCACACATCCACTGGGAAGTTTTTCGAATTTCATGAATTGTATTTAAAAAAGTAAAAGCATTGGTGTAGAATAAAATCCTCCAGTTGCTGGCAAAACAGTTGAGGACTGCACCTACCTGCTCCACAAACACATTAGGGTAAAGGGAGACCTTCAGCTCTACATTTTGCTGGATTGGCTACAACGTGGATGGACTGGGAATTGAGACTGAAAAGGTCTTCTGTCACTCCCCCTCCTGTTCGTCAGCCTTCAAAACGAAGCATCATGTCTTCCTCCCAAAACCCTGAACAGTACTACAAGGCAAATAAGCCTGCCTCCAAGTCTCAAGTCAGGCAGGCAGAGACTGTAACCTCGACACAACCCATCTGAGAAACACTTTGGCTTGAGAGATCAGTGAGTGTGTGATGAGTCTCAGTCCTGCCATCCCACTGCCTGGGCATTGTCCCATTCCAGCGACAAGGTGGGACAGTAGCTGGCAGACAGCTATATGGCCAGGCTCATGAATTCACACAAACTCCCACTTGTTGACATAGATCAAATAGTTGGAATACTACATCACAGTATTGCCAGATCCCTGCCAATACAATCTCACTTAACAGTATGGATGGTATTTGTTTGCATATAGAGATGTTCTGAATCTTATCAGCCCGAAGCACAGCATTTCTCACTACCAAGTCTTCCTCTCCGCTCCTGATATGGAGTTGCATTTTGTCTTCTTGAAGTAGCAAAAGTATT
The DNA here is from genome assembly GCF_003945595.2 of Pipra filicauda. Classification (NCBI taxonomy): domain Eukaryota; kingdom Metazoa; phylum Chordata; class Aves; order Passeriformes; family Pipridae; genus Pipra; species Pipra filicauda. The sequence goes on along the minus strand of NW_024104665.1, from coordinate 1,421,300 downwards.
CACTGAGTGAGATTTCTTTGGTTTTGCAGCCTTTCTTTCCCAGGCTCAAATTTGCAGAGCATACAGACTCTGGTTCACTGTCAATCCCTCAACAGAAGCTACAAGATTTTAAATTGCTCTGTAAATAGAGAATGCTGTCCCCTGGGACCAGGGGAGTTCCTAAGGCCAGAACAAGAAGGTAGTCTCCATGCAATTCAGACTAATGATGCGTTTGCAAGGAATCTGAAAAAGAAGGTTCTGTCTCACTCTCAACACAAGTCTCATCCTCACCTCTCTTCCTTTCTGTCATTGAGCCTTAAGTAGAAATCCTCTGGGGATGCTTCTAAATTAGCTCACCAGTCGACTTCCTATTCAACATGCAGCAGCAACTTTCCAATTAGTGGCTATTCGTTTACTGTAGTCTACACTCAAAGATTCATTATTCCTAATTTACCTACAAATTGAACAGCCCTCTTTCCATCAGGCCAGGTACTAACATGTTCCAAATCCTTTCTCATCTCATTACGTTACTGCTCATTAATTTTCTTCTTTATTGTTATTATTATTCCAGCTTCACAGTACGGGATTGATGCTGACTATTGACACAAACAACTTCAGCTGTACAACTCAATCCCTGTATGGGTAGTCTTTAGTGTCAGTAAAATAGGCACATTTATGTTCATATTTGTTTGTAAAGCTTAGTCCTGTTCATAAAAGTATTGTGTACCACTATGTAAGAACATCTGCAGAGAAGATTGTACAAACATTTACAGTTAAATTTCAGTTTTTAATTACTTTTTCGTCCTTATTTTTGTAGATGGAACATGACAAATTTCTATCTGAGGCTGCATTTAAGAACATGAGCACTAGATATTTTAGACAAGAACTAAAGACAAAAGAAGAAAACACACCTTCTCCTAACAGGAGAATACTGAAATGACAAACAGAAAACCCCAAAGTCCAAAAGTATTCCAGCATGAAGTATGGTTTGAAATATGGAAAGAGACAGGCAGCCAGTGTAGTAAATATCTTGATTACATGATGAAAATGAGTTGTAAGTTATGAAACTTAAAGAAACTCTACCCCAGAACATAAGAAACATTCATATCCAAGACTGACAGAATCTAGACCTGCAGCCAACCTGGCTTCCTCTTACATAGTCCACTTCTTTTTTCTGTTTTGAGAGACCTTGCATAACCCCTTTGTGAACAGTTTGTGACTCCCCTCCCAGCCCCTCACTTCTCATGTTTCTGTATCAGACCCTCTGTGAGCAGAGGCACAGGGGCATAGCCAGAACATATCCAGCAACTACATTGACTTTGAAGACATTTTTCCTTTGTGGCATCTCCATATTACCCTTGCTATGTAAAGGCGTATGCAAATAGCATGGGTGCAAATGTATATAAATAGCAAGGGTGCAAAAAAATCCAAAAGCAGTGATGAAGTGCAGATACCTCAGTGATTCTTTCAGATAACACCAGATTGTGGCTTCGCTTTACCTCTCCAAGCATTTTTCTCTTCATCCTACTCAGTTTAAGATCAGAATTTTGTATCTAGATCTAGTAAAGCCCTATCATCTGCAGGTTTATGAGAAAGTCACTTCATGAAACAAAGGATGGGTCCCCGCTGTGTTCCTTGCCCAGTTGCCCCCTGGGCTACAGCATCTGGCCACCTGCAAAAGGAAATCAAACTGAGCCCTTTCGGGCTGCGACAATTTAATCACCCCTTTCCAGCAAGCAAGAAGACACTCTTTGTCCATATACCATTCTCAAAGGCATCAAAAACCCTTTACTAAAGTTAAACAACACTGGGAACAGACACTGTAACACTCTGAGGTTTCCTCAGGCTGACAATTTTAAATACTGTTTTCTTCAATTTTCATGGACTTCAAATTGAACACTTTTTTAGGCTTCCAGTGAAATATCATTATTTTATCTGCCTTAAAATGCTTCTTCCAGTTGTCATACTAAAATTTCCAGCTCTTATACTCTGAACCATATAATCTATTATAGCTTTTATCTTCACACTTAACCATGTCGGGATAAATCTGTGGATATCCTTATCTTTCCCTTCCTAAAACCATAATCTCCTGATCGTTAATCAAAAAAAAAAAGAAAAAAAAAAAGCTGTTCTGTGCCTCCTGTTCCACATTAGCAGTTGCTAAGTCACTTGGCAAAATTATTAAGAAGCTAAGCTTTTCTGCTTTATTTGATATTTTCTTTCATTTGTCCTCCTTCTGCTAACCTTTCTCTGTTGCTTCATTATGCATTGTCGATTTCAATTCCTGTATCAGATTAATAGTTCTTTATTACTCCTTAGCACGACTTGCAACACCTTACCTCAGTGCCACATTTGTGATTAGCATGTGATGCTTTAGTGTACTAGACCAATGTAAAGTGAATGCAAATGATACATTTTCCAAGAGTTCCTGAAATTCTTTTCGGTTTTGTAAATGAGAACAGATTAGAGGAAGTCCATTTATACCAGGTGGGACACTTGGTTGGAGTGACCTTATTTAACATTAAAGTGAGCTCTCAGGGAACAAAGCTACAGTACCTGATATCCAGAGGTCCCTTTCAGTGTACGGTTTTCTGTGACTGTAATCCCAAACGTACTTTTTCCTTGGCTTATTCTCCTGTCTTAATACTTTCTTTTGCCAGAGGCATAACGTTTTTCTCAATAAGAGTAGTATATGTCCATGTATTGTTGAAGGGCTACACTCACAAAACAGCATTTCAGGTTCAAATCCCTTGCCTGCAACCTCAACATGTCCTTTCACACTTCCAGAGAAACGCCTGAAATATCTTCCAGACACTACTCAGTGGCTTGCTTTCAATGTCTTGATGCACTTTCATTTTGCACAGAGTACACAGCACTCACCTTCTCCCAGGTGAGTGCTCTCACTGCCACGTTGTGCGTCACGTTCTCATCCTCTGTTTGCTCTTCATCCACTTCTAGGTGAATACTCAACTATTTCAGTGTGCTGTGTAATAGATTGCAGGGGAAGAGAGAGTGCTGTCACCTTTTCTTTGTTTTTTATTATGAGTTACCATAACTGTTCCATTTGAATGGTGCATGCACACATGCTATAGTCTTTGTCTAAAGGGAAAAAATAAGTCAAGAACAACAAATCTCTCCCTTCCTTGTCTTCCTCCTAGTTTTACAGATGAAGCCAAAACTTGTTTTTGCAGTCCCAGTAGAGTACACACTGATCATTTCTCTTTGATGGTACTAAGCCAGTGAAACAATGCTGATAACCACTTTTAAGCATCATTAATGCACAAAGAATAACATTTGGGTTATTTGTCACTTAAAAACTAGCTATAAAGAATAACTTCTGCATCCAAAGAGAAAAAGCTGCCACTCCTTTAGAGACACCACTATTTTTCCATCTATCAGAACATGCCACATAGGAATAGCAATTGCTTGTGTCTAAATGCTTCCTCAAGGTGACTTCTAAGGAGAGACAGAAGGTCACAGACTTTCGTGCTTCTGTCCTGCTCATTAGGTCAAGTACAAACAACAGGATATGTGGGGAATGAAGGAGATTCCACAAGCCTGAGGTTTCCACTACATTATGTAATTCAAAGCTTTAACCAGTTCAAGAGGAGCTCACAGGATGGCAAGAGTCACCTCCGTCCATCTCTGCAGATCCCACCAAACAATTTTTCCACATTCTTCAGAAGTAGGTCTGTCCTGCACCCTTCTACCTGCATATTGGGTGAGACAGTCTCTGTTACAGCCTTGGGACACTACTGCCAAAGAAAGAGCTGACAATTCAGGTTATAGTAAGGAACACAGCTATGGCCCAAAATCTTCACAGAAATATCTGAAATAACTATTAAACACTAATATATCTTTTTTAGTAGATTAATTTCTTCAGTACAACAACCAGATGAAGACTTTGAAGGAGTGTGCAAGAACATAAGTGGGAAGCTAATGAGCAAGCAGAGTGGTATTACCATGTCCCAAAGTGAATGTTATCTCTGCACTATGAAAGAAGCTAAAAATGATACCTCTCAACTATAGAACATTTGCTGTTTGTAGGAATAGGAGATTAAATAACTTCATGAAATGCCAGAAGAGATGAGTAATTACTCAGTGAGGCACCTAGACCAGCTTGGAAAGAGGAGTCTTGATAGGGATGTTTCTGTAAGTTGGCAGCACTGAAGGAAAAGCCTTGATGTTCTAGGTAACTAACAGAAGTATAATAATATTAGAAATAAGAAAACCCATCACACTGACAACAGCAAAACAAGTAAACTCACCCAAACTCTTACACTACAGGGACCAGTACTTCATGAAAAAGGATGCAAGAACTATTTATCAGTGTCTATCTTTCTCCTCTAAGCCAGGAAATCCAGCTCACATATTTTGGGGTACTTTCGATGTACACCAAAGTAATTTTTAGTAGAATATTGAGTATTACTCTTGCCCTTAAAATAGTGCAACAAAACATATCAACAACTATGCAGTGTCTGTTTTAGAAAACTTAAATCCAGAAATTGTGAAGGGAAGAACTTTGGGGGACAGCAAGGAGATATGAAGGTTATAAATCCCTGGAGATTTTAGAAGAAAAGTATATTTTTTCCTCCCTCCCTCCATCCTCTTCTTTCCATAATGTATAAGGCAATGTTAAAGAAGCTGAATTTTCTTCTTTTGGGGAGAAACCCATCGTATCATAGCAATCTCTCAGTCTGGGGGTATAAAGGTTACTTGGAGACAATTACACTAATCTCAATTGCACTGACTGACAATTGCAGCAAGAGAAGCCCTATTTCACCAAGTATTTTATTAAAGAAAACACCAGAAACTTCAAGAGCAGATGATTACCAGAATCCTACCTTTAAAATGAAGCAGCTAGAGTTTCCACTGGTCTTATACAAGCAATATCAAAAAAGATCATTATACTTTCTTTAAGAAGAACTCCAACAGCCTTTTGCTTCTAATGAAAATAAATACTAAATTCAAGAAGCACCACAATTTTAATTTTAATTTTCTAGTTTAATTTTCCAGTTCAATTTTCCAGCCGCACTATATCACACAGTATGAATACCTTAAAGCTAATGCAATTTTAATACCTTTATTTGTGGAGATAAAAAAAAATTTACTTCAGTTCATCCAAAAATCCCTCCCTATGCTCAGTCTCCAGACAAAATTCATCTTTTCAGTTCTCCAAGTCTAGTTGCAGGTGACTAACAAACAGCATATCTTCCACTGTGATCCCTTCAGAATTCTTTGGGTCATATCATGTCCTACCTTAACAGGATTATATTTAAACTCTCATTCATGGGTGAGCACTGGCAGGTCCAGATCCTGGGATCCCATATTGTAGTCATATTCCCATGACAGACTCCACTTGTGCTTTCAGGCTCTGAGGTGTAGCTGGTCACTATCATAACCCTGTGGAAACTACCAAACTCAACTCAAAAGATTTTCACATGCTTCTAAGAACAGTTGAACTCCTCCAGCACTGCTGTTCTTGGGATGAAGAAGGACTTGCAACAGGGAACCAAACAGGAAATATAGTCTGCAGGAGCAAGGAGAAGAGCGACAGCAGCAGAAACAACCCCCAGGCAGCGAATGAGGACAACACCCAGCTGACACCCTCTACCACCTACTGACTGGGCATTTATTGCCTTGCTCTCTGTCTTGTAATCTTCTCTTCCCAGCTCTATTCTGCCTGCCCTTCCACTCTTCTTCCTCTCCGGTAGAAAATCCTCGAAGTCTTACCCTAAGAACTGGGGGAAAAAACCCTCTGAAAGCCCAGTAAAATTCTCCTTTTTCAACGGAAGAGAAAAAAATAAGTGACTATCAGAAGAACAAGCTTACCACTACTACAGTCTCATTGATTGATTTACCTACACCTTATGAATGACTTTCTACCCTTCCTATTTCAAGTTTGCACTCTCTGGAAGAATAAGAATATCTAGTTCCTTTGTATTTGCAAAATTTTTAGCATATGTGGGCTTTGTTCCTGTTTGGTCTTTATAATCATTATCATTATCATAATAATAATAAAAGCTGAACATTCAGAAATATTATAAAAATAACTGTTAGACAAAAGTCTGATTATTAGGAAACAACAACAAAAAAATTGTCTTAAGGTCTATGCTCTTTCAGAGACTGACTTCCTCGCTCAGCAGACAAGCTGTGAAAATTAGACTTCGCAGTTCAGTTTTGGGTATAAGAATTACCAATGTTGCTGAGAGCAATCTGGCAGATATTCTGGGATGCAACACACCTATGTTTGCAAGGACAAGTTAAGTAAGCCTGGTTTTCTTCCTTTCTCTGAGAAATTTTTTTTTCTGCTTAGAAATCCATAAAGAAATACAGCTATTACAGCTGAAAATTTTGCATCTTTTCTCCTGGCTAAAAATCTTGCCATTTTCCATCTTTTCTTCTAGTTAAAAATCTAGCCATTGGTCCAAATAAAGATTTTTGCAGAAAATGTTTGACCTTTTTAGGTATTTTTATAATTCCTAGGAAGAAAAATTGTCTGTGGTTAAAAAAAAGCCCTTAACAACAAACTTCAACTCCTTTTCCGAGCATTTCTCTTTTTATAAGATTAAAAACAATAACATTATTTTTATAAAATTAAACCCCTCCATATTCATACTCATCTTTTTCATTTAATTTATCTTTTTCTTCAGAGATTTCTCATTAAAAAAAATCTGTTATTTATTTGTCATTCTGAAATCATACTTGTGGAAATGCACCACATTTTGAAGTTCTCATTCAAGGACAATTCACAAAGCAGGTCCCTCATGGTTTCATGCCAAGTTTCAGTTGCTTTTTTCTGCCATTCTATGCCTATACAGTTAGGTGGAATTTTGCCAATTCTGCCTTGGGACAACAAGAGATGTGCTCACAGCTCTGTCAGTAAGTTTGACATTGAAAAAGGGACAAGGTCAAAGGTTTATTCATGAGTCACACTAATATTTTCATGGAATTAAAGAAACTTCTTTTCTTTTTTACAGGAATCATTAGGGCAATTTTAGGAAGACATTGAAGATCTTCGAAGCTATTGTAGTGTGGTGTAAGAAGTATCTTCAAGTACAAGCTAACAAATTTGGAGAATAGTATACAGAGTTTAATTACTGGTTATAGGATCTGAATTTGTTCGGTACTCTCCAATAACCACTTTCAGCTGAGAAGTCCAACAGGGATTTTCCAGAGTGCTAGCCAGTCAGCACATTTTTAATATGAACCTCTGAGTAACACTGAACAGCTCCAGATAGCTCAGGCTGCGTCCTCTTTGAGGTGCTATACTCCACACCTTCCTTTTCTCAGCCAAGCATGTTAACAAGAATTAACAATGAATAATAACATCATACAACATTTCAAATTCAAGTAATGGCTGATTGACTCAACTAGTGAGATCTGTTTGTCTTTGTTGTCTTGTGCTGCTGCCTGGCCACATTGCTCTCCTGAAGTGTTGATGTTGCGTAGGCTGGTGCTAACAAACATGAATCTATTGCAATTTCCTTTGAACAAACTTAATGAATACAATAAAAATGAAAAATGTAAGTGCTACAGTAGCAGCTATATTTGGCAATAAATATACCCTTGATTATATGTCTTTTGCAAGTGCTCACTGACTGAAGACAGTCTCTGCTTTGTATTTCTAGAAAGTTTCTGCCCTGGTGAGGCTTCTCAATGGTACAAGCTATTTATATTTAGGCATCTTCTTTATCAGTTGTATTCCTGGTACCAAGTATGGTTCAGAAATCTATCAGACCCAAGAAGTCTGTGTTTTAATCAGAATTTCTGATAAAAGAAATCTGACTTGGTTACTGCTGTATGATTATTTTTGCAGAAAGAAAATCTCTTTACAGTCAAAAAGTTCTTGGAAGTGCAAACACAGCCTGGGTGTGAGCACATACTCCAAAGCCATGCTTGAATTACTAGAACTACACTGAATCTGTGCTGCTTCTGTTGCCAGAATCTCTAGAGAAATATCTTGCTGTTATTAGTACTGCTCTAAGCCACTTTGAGATTATTTTCTTAAAAAGACAAAAGTTCAAATCCCCCTTTGGGAGATTGTGTCCAAAACCTTCTCCATTTTCATGTTTTTCAGCACTCCATAAGATAGAAAATAATTAATTTTTAAAAAATTCTTTTAAAGGTATTTTTTTTCCTGATGATTTTCTAAAGGGTAAAATGTCTCCTTGAAGAAATATCATCAATGTTCTCTTTGCAATACTAATCCGATCCTTTTTAGTAATTTTATTTCCTTTTCTTACAAATTAAATTGATTTGCAGAGACAGAACTCTTCAAAGATATTCCCATAAGATCTCTGGTTAGATTATACCACTACTTCAAACAATAATGAATCTGTTTCTGAAAAACAAATGTTTGTCTCTTCCAAATTGTGCCTTGAGTTCCCTTGAGCTTTACAATTCAGTAAGCATTAATGTTATATAGCACAAATAATGGGACTTTTTCTGAGAAGACAGGATGCAGCTGCTTATGCTTAATTAAAACTTATAAGATTTGTTGTGTTGCTTTGATCTGTTGCTTTTTGGTTTCTCCACCTTTTGAGCAAAGGTTGTGTCAAAGTCTAAATGTATCTGCATGTTTGTCTCAGTGAATGTCATGCAAAGAATCTGTCTCTGCAGCTTTTGGAAGAAAAGACCAATTCCTGTCAAGGTGAAAACATCGACACATTTAACTTAAATTTTTAGATCCATGTTAACAGTATACAAAGCTTATATATTCATATGATTTCAAGCAGATGACAGTGACATAGTTTGTACACACCAGCAAATATATACCTGGAAGTGTTCAAAAAATGTGTGAATATGACACATGAGGATAGGGTTTACTGGTGAACACGCTTGTGGTGCTAGGTAGAAGGTCGGACTTGATGAACTTGGAGCTCTTTTCCAACCTGAATGATTCTGTGACTCTGTGATATATGCCCAAAGCCATAGAACAGATATATCTACCTCATCTTAGTGAATATCATTTATGCAAGAAGCCTATACATATAATACACAATAAGCGTCACCCTACAGAACACTGATACAGGCATGGGGGCAGGACAAGAGTTAGTGAGAAGCAGCAAAAGATGCTGCTGTAATAGGTAATAGGTCATTGCTTTCATATTTGCCCAGGAAGTAGCACAGCTTCTAACAGGATGAGGACATTACTTAGAATAATTTGAGGAAAAAAGGCTACTCTGTAATAAATCAAAACAGAACAAAAGCAGAGAAACCTGCAGTTCTCCCCCTCCTTTCTGTATTTTGCAAAAGACATAGCTATTTTGTGCAGTGGAGTGTAAGGCAGGACATCTCAGCTTTCAAAGACCAGAGGCAGGGTGAGTGTACGGACACGGCAAACCCACTTTAAACCCTGAACTGCCTCTAGCCAGTGGTGCATTGTATTGCACAGATGCAGCCATCTGGAAATAGCTTGTGGATCTCTGCGCTCTCCATTGTGCACACCTGGATAAGCCCTTTAACCTCTGCATGTGTTGGGGCTGGTCTGTAGCCTAGGAAGGAAAGAAACCTGAATGATGCCACCTCAGTCTTTGCCTAGCACATACTACTCACTTGAAGAAATTTGTCTGATCAGCTACCAGGTTTCCTTTTCCTCGTATTCTCCATTGGGTCCTGGAAATCCCTCTAATAAAAGCAAACCCAGCATCATACTACTTCACTGTTTCAACTCAGCGGTTAGATTGTCATATTGCTCTTTCAGGCAAATAAAGTCCAAAAATAGCTGTGTTTAGAACATGACTTTGAGAAGTGCTCAGTGGATTGCCTTGATCAAGTCATATGGGATGAAGAAAAACAAAGAATTCTTTGTCATTTTTGTAGGATTTGTCTAACGAGACTCTTTGACGGATCAAATGTTCATTTAATATAATCTTCAGCCACTCTTGTTGCCATGAAATATTTAATGAAAAAACACCCATCACAGTAACTTTTTATCTTTAACAGTTTTTAAACAAGCAATTATAACAGAGAATAAAACTTCACTTTCCATTGATTTTGATTAGTGATTTCCTAGGTCATTACAAACCTAACACAGCCACAGAAAAATTAACTGAAAAAGGGAGAAAATCATCTCTGAAAGAATAATTAGAAGCATATGGCCATTTTAAGAACCTTGATTTAAATTGATAGAAACATTTTAACAAAAATTAACCTGTGTAATTCATAGCTCTCCAAAGCCACTGGAAAAATGCACACTTACTCTAAAATTTTGAATGGACTCCATTATATGCAAAAACATTTTTAGGGTTGCATTTACAGAAGTGCCCATGAGATTAAGCACAGAGGAAAAGTCAGTTTAGGGCAAAAACACCAATGCGTGGAGTGCGTAGGAATCTGCTCTGGCACTTCCTGCAGCCAGGATTTCATCCTAACTGTTCTTCTTAGAAAATAAAAAATCCTTTGTAACTATTACTAATAAATTTGTATCAATAACAATAACCCTTTCAACATAGCCTCACTGTGCCCCATGCATTTTCTTCCCCTGGTGCTCACCTGTACCTCGGTAGAGGTACAGTCGGTGGGTACCATCTGTCATGGGCATTCATGTATTCAATGTATTCATTCATTTTAAATTTCATGTAAAACTAGATTTGCACAGTCTTTGTACCTTACTGAAAACTCTTATATAACTGTTTATCTTTCAAGATTTATATGGCTTATTGCCACTTAATTTAAATACTAAACAGATTACTTTTCTCTCTGTCAGATCAAAAATAGTTAGGGTTGCAGCCTAAGAAGAGGATTGAAGAGTAATAGAGAAAGTTTAACCATACATATAGTGGTGTTAGTGATATGTACTGCTTAAAGCTCTTAGAATAAAAGACAGAAGTCACTTATCATCCACAGCCATGCCAGTGAAGGCAGCATCAAGGTACTGAATGAGTGGCACTTGTATTTATTTATCAGCTTATAACAAGACTTCTGGTGTTAGAATACCAGCTCACCATTATGGATTCTTAAAAGCAGTCCTTTTGTTCTACTGAAAGCAAAATGTGATGTATATGAAGATAATTTTTCCTGCTTTTGTTACCATCTGGGAAAAATGCAATGACATGACCAAGGGAGCGGCATGCTGGAAAGCCAATCTGGCTGCTGCTGCTGTGCAAAGAGTTGGTTCATCATTTGAGGGTATGGCTATTGCTAGAGGAGCAAGTGGGACAAATATGAATGACTTTCCAGGATTTAGTTGTTCCTGAGCTACTGATAGCTATTGCCTCCCAGGGATGGCAAAACTCAGCATTACCTGTAGTGCTGGTAAACCTTGAGCCAACAGCTATGAAATAAGGACAGAAATTAATTGTACCCTTTGCTCCATCTAAGCAGCTCCAAGCTTCTAGAAGCTGAAAAGTCATTAGCTGTCTTAGCAATAAATAATGCAGAAGACAGAATTTTTAAAGAGGATATAATGTCCCTAAGAGCTGCTATCAGGTTTGTTACTGATTTCTGCCAAAACTGTGTGTCTTCACGGATGGACGTAGAAAACCACCAGATCTTGAGTTCTTGCTTTGAGCTGGAATAATTTTAGTTGCTATTTTCAGTCTGAAAACAGCATAAATGTGTTACAACTGGATGCTTATGACTGGCAGGTTGCAAAAGGAGCAGAGGAACTCATCTACTTATGTCTCCATTTGGATTTAGCTTAACCCTGCTATGAAATCTGACTCTCCTTTTCTGGATTGCTTGCTATACAACATAGATTTGATTTAACACCTGTTTCAGATAATCAACAGAAAGGTTTGAGAAATATAAATGTACCAAACCCTTCTCTAGGAGGGACATTGTTCTGTAAATTTCTCATTCCTCTCTGCCCTCACATTTTGCTCAGACATCAACTCTTTTGACCTAACGTGGACAGTCCCTACGACTGTGTAATCTGTGCCACAGAACAGGAGATGTCTGATTTATATGGTATCATTTTTAATTACAAAGTGTAAATATTGTGTTAAAGGACATGGCCTCACCCTGTTGCACTTCAACTCCTTGTTTTAAATTCTCTACTTCTCTGACATATGAATGCTCAGAAGATTTCTAACAAACCATTTTTAAATGAAAGGTTTTATTTTAAAAATTAGTTTTGTGATTTGGCACAAACTTGGCAGGGTGGAAGATGGCTGTGCAGTGAAGACAGCTGAACTAATGTATTATGAGAGGTATTAACATGTATGTAAAAAGATTAATCATTTTGTAGTTCAAGCCTAGAGTTAAGATGCTAGTTTGCTAAGCAAAGTAACCATTTTAGTAAATTAAATAATTAAAATATTTTTCTGGCACAGAAAACTAGATATCCATCTGAAAGATATGTATATCATGATATTATAGTCTGGGCTTTGGATGGGGGGAAGTTTACAGAGTTCAAGCATCATCTAAATTTTACCCTGTAATCTGAGCTGCTATGTCATTTTTCCAAGTCACAGATAAAAAAAAAAATAAAAGCCCTTGGACACTGATTTTATTGAAACATAGTATGGAGAGACCTTGAGAATGTAAAGGCAAAAAATAGATTCAAAGGGTTGTGTTATTCAAGAAAAATCTGTCTTCTCTGATGAATGAAGCAGACGTGCTATCTAGTAAACCATTTAGAAGTATTGCTTAGGGACTTCTTGTGCTATATGAAAGCTGTTCAACTTCCACTTTCTGCCAAGACTACTTCATTTTTATATTTTCACAGCCGTGGTTCTTGTTTCCATTTGTTTCATATTACAAACCACCTTCAGAACCAGGTGGTTACATTTCAGACACCTGAAGAGACATCTTTGCATTTTGAGTTTCACTTCGTTTACCGTGAACTGGGAAAAACACATCTAAACAAGAGAGCACAAGTGTTTTGGGTTTTGTATTTAAAAGAACAGAAAGACATAAGCTCTTTTATGAAACAATGTAACCTTTCACATCAAAACTCAGTCACATGTAACAAATATAAGTGCACGTGCCAAGCCGCTTGGGAATTTGCATGGCATTGTGTGCTGCTTGTGTAGGTATGTAAATGTGTGGATAGATGTTGGCATTCTCTACTTAGTTTTGCAAATTTCAGACTGAAGACAGAAAACCAGGGGAAGAAGAAGCAAACCAGACGAGTACCCCGAAAGACTCAAGATGAGCTTAAAGCGGGCTTGTGAACCAAGTGCATGGTCACACAGGCCACAAACTATGGTCAAAGAAACAGATCGGCTGCTGGTTTATATGACTGCACAAAGGGAAACAAACCCTTTAATTTCTTTTCAAATAAAGATGTTTTTATCAAAGAAGCCTCTGCTTTCGTCAGGTTTCCGTCCCAAAGAGAACAAAAGCAATGTTTACTTCGTCCTTCCTGGTTAATGTTGAGGAAGTGCAACATTATTCAACCCTTTAATAACTGTATTCCTATTTTAGCCCTCTTTAGTAAGGGCTATAATAGTCAGTCATTGCACAAAAAAGCAAAAAAGAGACAAATGGTAGGTAGAAGAATACTCAACACTATTGATAAAATGTTCAAAGGTACAATTAATATCTTCCAATTAATGACATTCACTTACAAATTCTTAAAAACATATGCTTTGGAACTTGTTTCATAAATGAGGAAAGAGAGATTCTGCTTGTCTCGTAACGCTTGGACCTGGAGTTTATGGAGGATGATGAAACCACAAGCTGTGCAATAAAAGCACTAAGAGCTGGCATCAGTAAATTACATCACCCCATATCAAAAATAAGCAGCTGAACCAGAACTTTTGCAGACCAGATCCTTGAGATTTCAGGGCTATGTACTCAGATGGCCAAAGCTACAACTAGGGTTAGGTTTTCCTGACTATCTAAGCTGCTATGTGAGAGACCAAGTTTTCTAACTGCACTCATCTGCTGTCAGTAACTGATGATACCTTCAGACGATTCTAACATTCCGTGTGTTGAGGTTTTTTGAAAATGTACCTTCTATATTGGTGCTGAAGTGGGAGCTGGTGGCAGGTACATGTATATTAATATTTGGATCATCCACGCCCATTTCTTATGCTGGGTCTCACCTAGTGAGGCTGTGTCAGAGCACGCAAACCCAGCTCTTTCCAGATCTACATTGAGTCGAAAGACATTAGAGGTAGCCAGCCCACAGAACCAGCCAAGAGCTGGTCTGAGTTACCCTTTCCACCCCACCGCCTCCATGAATACATGTAGTGTGGGTGCTGCATCTGCAGCACCAACTGTTTTGTTGTGTAGATCTGCTCCTATTGCATTGTCCTACTTGCTAATATAGACATAGATGTCTTTAGAAAAACTGGCGCCGTACTTTTGAAAATATGATTTTAGTGTCATATCCACAGTGCAGAAGGGGAAATGAGACAGAAACACAACTCACTGTTGTTTCATCACTGAGGAAACTGGAAATAATGCGGCTGAAGGTTTCTCTAGTGGGGGACGTAACACCATGCTTATCTAGTCTTACTGCTTTCAGCGTGACCTCAGTTCCAGTGCCTACTGCTGCACTGTGGCATGAGATGGTACCAAGATGAGATTGTGGCTCAGAGGACATCTCAACATATTGATGCTCCTTTCTGTGCTATGCTGTCCTTACTTACTGTGGATCGTGGGGGGCACAATAAATTCCTAGGACCCAGCTCTGAGGTAGCCAGGGAAACAATCCTTTTTGTCTGCAATGCCTCCTGAAGTTAAGAAGGTAGTAGTCACCACAGCAGTCTATTCTAGCTAAAAGAATGCTGGGGAATGTAGAATTCAAAGGGAAAGGCAGCAGTTTCCAGTGGAAGAGGCAGGGGAGAAATCAAGCAAAATGTAAAATGCAGAGAGAAATATTATATCAGATATCTGCATGCAATATACATTGATAGTAATTGCACATTGAGCTGAGGGCAATATATCACAAAATTCATTTCTCGGACCTTGTGCAAATTTCTTCTCATGAACCAGATCTTTATGTTTGGTTCATGCTTTTAAAGGCACAAGGGAACTGTAGAATATTCAGTTGTATAAAACCAATATGTAGGACAGATTTTTCTTTGCTGTAAGATGATAAAACGTCTGCTCAAAGATGAATAAATTACTTTGTGCAAAACAGTGGTCTAATAGTTTGAGAAGAGTATGTGGAAATTATGAGGTTTCTTATTCTGTGGCTATCACCATGGTATTTGAGCACTTTTCATAGTTAATGGGGCAGCTTTGGGGCTGGCAGTGGTTCTGAAACTTATTCATGTGGAATTTATGAAGTATATAAGGAATGCATCTGCATATGTACAAGGGAATTATGAATCCTGCACATCAGGGGTAAAACTGCAGCAGATCTATGTTTTACTCTAAGCATTAATATTTAATGTCTTCCTTCCTTCCTTCCTGGAGAAACAATTATGACATGAATCCAATTCAAAGTCAGAGGAAATCAGTGCTATTTGTCCAAATATATTAACTTTTGGCTAGATTGTACAGCCACAACCCCCCTTTTTGTGGAATTAAAACATTTGACAGTGAGGGCAAGTTTGTTCCTAAAGTACTATCAGGTCAAGACAAACTGGAACAAGTTTTAATGCATCCTCTCATATATGGGATAGGTCCCTATCCACTGTGAGTTCTTTTCAATTTTTTAAATTATTATTTATTTATGCATTGTGAAAGCAACATTGTGTATGAATGATTATATATGCGTAGACACTTGCATCATACACTGTAGTTTTTTGAGTGACTATATGTAGATGTATGGTTAAGGGCTTTGAAAATTCTACACAGAATGTTGTTTCTCTTTAGTCCTTGGCTTTGTTCTTTTTTAATCAAAATCAGAAAACCTAGTAAAACTTAAAGTGAGTAGAACTTTTAAATAAATAAAACCACCAAACAGTAAAGTAAGACTCAAAGCGAGTTTCAGCATTTTAATGCACAATGAATTAAAAAAGGTAATATAGATAGGTATCTAGTATCTTTTCAACATCACAGATATCTAACTCATTCAAATCTTCATTAAGGTGGCTAATGCTGCTTTCCAAGCATTTTTTAAAATGTGTTGGGTCTGGTTGAGATGGAGTTTATTTCCCCACTGCAGCCCTCACAGTGCTGGGCTTTGCATTGGGAGCTAGAAAGGCATTGATAACACACCAGTGTTTTGGCTACTGCTGAGCAGCGCTGGCACAGCGCAAGCACTGTCTGCTTCCCCCCTCTGCCATTGAGGGCAAGATCCCAGGACACAACCAGGCCAGCTGACCCAAACTAACCATATGATATCAGCTCAGATATAAAAGATAAGGAAAGGAGGAGGAAGGGAGGGTATTCATTATTTACATTTGCCTGCTGACCAACTGCTATGCATGCTGAAGCCCTGCTTCCTGAGAAGTGGCTGGACATCGCTGCTGATGGGAAGTAGGGAATAAACCTTTTTATTCTCCTCTTCAATTGTGCACGCAAAAACTTTCTCTTTTCCTTTAGTAAACTGCCTTATCTCAACCTACGAGTTGTTTTCCATGTTATTCTCTCTCCCCTGTCCATCTGGGAAGGGGAGTGATAGAGTGGCTTGGTGGGCACCTGGTGTCCAGCCAAGGTCAACCCATACAGTACTAAACAAACACACAGCAGAAGATCAAAAAAACCCCACACAACAAATCCAACCACCAAGTCACACATCACATGGAGAAAGCTGTGAAAAATCTACTTGAAGACAAAGGACTTATAAATCCTTTTGCTATTTTTGGTCATTTTAAAGAAGTACGTGAAAGAATTTCCCTCCCTTTTCCTAATTTTTTACAAATTAATGTTTAAAAAAGATAATGAGTTGAATTATCATTTTCAAATACAATGATAGAGGTTAATTACAATTTGAGCTTAATTAACTATTAAAGTTAAAAAAGCAGTTAGAAAAAATTTATCGAATTTGGAGATTCAAGGCAAGAAACCCAAATCTCCAAAGACATACATGCAAAAATGAACATGGCATGTAGATTAACCTCTATCTTCTAATAAAGTCTATAAAATGGCTAGGATTTCAAAAGAGGTAAATCAACACTTCTAGAAGAGAAGAAAGATCAAAAGAAGGGATGCTTTTGGGCCTGGAAGTGCACTAACATTGCAAACACTATTAAAAATCCGTACAAGGAGCTAACTCAGTTTGTTCAGCTGAGGTCTTGGATCAATGACAGTATTTTGCTGACACATTGTCTGCCATTATACACAGTACTAAATGCAGTGCAGACTAGGCTAGGTGACTCTGCCAATAATTCCACCTGTTAGACCCTGGGCAGAGGATGCTGCTGGCTTTAGTGACCATCCAGAATTTGTTACTTGTATTTCCATAGAATCATAGAATGGTTTGGGTTGGAAGGGATCTCAAAGATCATCCAGTTCTAATCCCCTGCCATGGGCAGGGACATTTCCCACTAGACCAGGCTGCTCAGAGTTCCAGGGAACCTGACCTTGAACACTTCCAGGGATGGTGCATCCACCGCTTCTTTGGGCAATATGTTCCAGCATCTTACCACCTTCACAATAAAGACTTTTTTCCTTATACCCAATCTAAACCCACACTCTTTTACCTCTAAACTTACCCTCTTTTCAGTTTGCTGATTTTCCTACTCCTTTGTACCTAGAAATACAGCAATTGCAGAAAAGACACACATGTAAGCTCACACATGGAGACTATATTACTTTAAAAAGCTCAGAATATAGCTTATAGAACTCTGAAGCTACCTGAAGTCATGTCAATAGATCCAGCTGAACTGCTGGAACCATCTATACCCCAGCTGGAAAGTCTCTGTCTAGCTTAGAAGTCTATGTGTGTTATGTTTTTCACAGCTCAGTTCTTATAATATTAGTTTTCCCTTAAACTACCAGGTCACTTGAGAGGACTTGTCCAGGAACTTTCTTTCTACTCTTCCTTGACTTTGTTTTTTCCTTCATCTCAATGACAAATTTCAATGGGAAAAGCTTTATGGCAAAGGTGGTATTACACAGCAGAACTTGGAGGGAGAATAGAGCTCTCAAAGAAATTGGATAATGATTGAATTATGAAAGGTTTCCTATTACTGGAAGGGGGGCAATTTGCCCTATAGCTTCACAGAAACTAGAAAGTTCAGATGATCCAGAAATAAGTGGCAGATAAAAATTTAAAAAAGAATCATTTCCAACACCCATGGGGAAATGACCTCTTCTGTACTTTACAGTGTCTCCACATTAAACAGACAAAATGCAGTGCAGAGATTTTAAAAGGTGTGCTTTTATTCTTTTCTTTTTTTTTTTTTAAACAGACTTATTCCAATAGCTTGTTTTCAATATATTCTTAAATATTCATAAAAGACCACTGCTGTTTTTTTGTCTGAGAAGGTGAAGGGCAGGTTTTGTGTGAGCCAGACAACAACGCCACCAGTCACACGCGATTCAGTTCTTCAAGAGAAGTTTTCTCCAGCATAAGGCCCTTTAATGCAGTTTCATTTTGGGTATATTCTGGGAAGCAAACACCATTATCCAGAAGCAAAAGAGTGATATATGTGCAATAATTACATGAAGGAAAACTGTACTGTTAAAGAAAACTGTGCATTTTGATTTCTTGTTTTAAGTGCATTTCAAGCCTTTTCAATATAATAGACTAGGATAAGCCAGCAATTCAGATTCTTTCCCTTTATGCCATACTCAAAATGAAGTTCTCTTTGCTTCCTGTACATCATTAGTATCTTTTAAGGCAAACTCCATCAGCACAATGGTGTTGTTTTTTTGTCGCTTTGAACTGGTTTAAGTCACCAGTACTGATATGTGTTTTGAGTCCCACAAGTGTCTTGAACAAAGATTAACTTGTAAATCCCAATCAAAGCTATACTTACATTTTCTCTCAGCATATGACTGAGCTACCTTTAGTCAAGTATACTTCATTTTCATTTATTTATATATTTTTCTTTAGAAGCATTGCTTCTTAAGGAGCTTAACATATTTGTATCATATTTCTCCATGAGCTACATGGGTAGAAATCCAATACAAAACCATTAGAGTGGCTCCTCAATTTCACTCATGTAATTTACAGACAAGTTTTGATTTACCCTACATCTGTTGCTAATGATTCATAGATTTGAACAGTATTAGTAACATACTGACACCTCATCTTCAACTTCTTCCTTCCAACTTGTCTTAGACTTGTCATAGAACATGATGATGTTCCAATTAAAGGACAGTTTGTGCCTTATTAGATTTCATTACTTGAATTTTAGTACAACAACGGAAAAAGCACCCTGATCTGTCTTCCTTATGAAGGCTGTTGTGCTGACATATTGTAGACCTTCTCCCCTTTTTACTGATGATAAAGAGCAAAGCCTTAATTCTTCTATCATTAGTTAACTAAACCAGACAGAGCAGAAATCATCCTACCGTGCTTTTATTGCTCCTAACTCTAATGGTTCCGCTAGCATTTCCAAAGCATAATTGTGTTATTTCTTGAGATCTTTTTAATTGTGATTTTTACATCTAACAAGTATACCGTTCCTTGTGCTAATGGTACATTATGCAACACTCAAATTTCTGGTAGGTTTGCTGATTTCCTGATGGTGTGAGCTCTACCCGTCAGACACAGAGGTAACAATTTTTCTAAAGAATAATGCAAATAATTCACTGTTTGAATTCAATTGCCCCAAGCTCACTCTCACCTCCAAATAGTGAGTCACACAGGTTTCTGCTTTTGAATGAGAGCCCAAGCCAGTAATGAGATACATGCATCAACTGTATTTACATTTTTATATCAGAGCAGTTGGTGGCTTACATGTAAATACAAAATATTAGCTTCATATGGAAAAAATTTCTCAATGAGATTTTCACATTTTCTCATTAATAAGTTAACAATTTCTTAATAATTTAGTCAAGTAAAAGAGATCACCATTGTTCTGCCAAAGACATATGAGCATTTTCAGAAGGCAGAAGGCAGAGGAGAAAAATTACTTCCAGAGAAGTCTGTCAATCTTGAAGATCAATAATCTTCAAGAAAAAAGAGAGTTGAAGCTGAATGGAACTCCACGTGTAGGGTTTAATATAAAAGACTGTGTGTTTTGACACGAGAGCTGAGTCCCGTGTAACCTGGACAGACTGTCAGTAGCACAGCTTGACAACTCAGATTTGATCTCCGCACCAGTAGATTGAACACAGATCTTTAATTTCTGCCACTTGTGTCTTGATAAACACCTGTAGCCCTTTTGGCTGTTTTAAAAATAAATATTTTTCTTATATCTTAACTTGTCTTGAATGCAGAATAATCCTAAAGGAGCTGGTTAACAGCAGCATTCAATATGCCTGGGCACAAAGAACTGTAAAGAGGGCTCTACATTTCACCATGAAATAAAACATTTGCAGCTAATCTGAGAACCAAGTCTAAGCAGCAAACTGTCTTCTAGTGAACAGCATTAGACAGAAAAGCTCTCTGGCATGCAGTAAAGTGGGGAATATATAAAAGTCCTAAGTGTTCTGCAACATCATTTTTGTTGGGAAGCAGACTCTTTTATGGGCTTGATGACAGAGGCTTAGTTTGATGAAATATTATATGTTTTAGACTTTTCCATGGAAAAGATAATATGTTTTCATATCCTCATTTGGGAATGTGTAGAAACTGTAAGAAATAAGGCATAACACAGTGGAAAGTTCATGTTTGGGGATAATTCAGAGTTGTCAGACACTATTTATACATTTCCTCACCTTTTCCCACCTTTGAAAAAAAATGCTTGCTGTCATGTTAAGTTGTAAAAAAATGCCTGAAAATCTCATGGAACCTGTCTTGATTTTAGGAAGACTTCAAGAGCATCCATAACATGGCTGTGTGATTGTCAATGTCCTTAGCTACTTTTGCCAACAAGTGTAAAGGGTTTTTTTCTATAAGCCAAAATCTTGGGTGCAGCCAAGGATAAACACACCAATTGTGAAGCTTTCCCAGTACTAATCTGAGTAACACAAGGGTATCCTCTCCTTAGATATGGAAGTTTAACCATTTTTCACTTACCACTGTATCTGCAGAATAAATAGCACATATATTTCTACTGTTTCCTCCAGGATGGGAATGATGTGGCAGAGGAAAGGATGGACAAGAAAGGAGAAGATCAGATAATCAGTTTCCTTCTTCTTTCGTTAGAGAGAGGGGTGAACTAACAAAATAAGTAAAGCTTTAAAAGTACTGGTTGAATCTTGAGTTAACTTGTTAGTTAAATACCCTACTTAGCATTTTTAGCAGAGAAAATATTGGAAAATAATGTGTTACATTAATCATTATTATTTACAATGGAACACAAACATTTCAGTCTAAAGTATTCAAACATAAAATTTGTTAAAGCCATAGTAATATTAGCAATAAA
This sequence comes from Pipra filicauda, assembly GCF_003945595.2. Classification (NCBI taxonomy): domain Eukaryota; kingdom Metazoa; phylum Chordata; class Aves; order Passeriformes; family Pipridae; genus Pipra; species Pipra filicauda. The sequence continues at coordinate 1,400,049 of NW_024104665.1, read as the reverse complement.
TGAGTCATGATTGGTTCTGTAGTTTGTTCTTTTTTTTTAACTTCTAATTCCAATTTTATTTTTACATGGACCTGTTCTTACATTCAGCTACCCTCAGTTCTTTCACTGCCATGCTTTGGCAGTCACAAACATCCTTGCTCTACAGCCACACTTTCTTTTTTCCTCTAATGAACTGTAGACTTTCTAGTGTATGAGGTGTCTAAGTGATGTGCACATGTATGTACACACTGATCTTATGGTTTCTGACTCCTCATTTCTTCTAAAAATTCAGCAAGGGGTCATTAAGCAGCTCTTGGGCTTTGGGGATTAATTCAGAAAAGGAAAAATGTAGACACTGCTGTTTAATTTATTACCATTATTATAAATTCTCATGGAATATGAAGAACTATATAACTCCACTGAGTTTTGAACATTATACTTAAGAGAAACTGTCTAGAAACCAATTACCTTATCTTTATAGACCTAATTTAGGCCATATTCCTGCAAGATACACAATGACCTGAGATTTTAATGTGATTTACATAGCACATGGTTTAAACATTTTGCTACCATTTATTTTATAAAATACGTGTGCTGGTAAGTTCATATGTTAGTAGACTTTTTAAAAAATATAATCAACTGATGTTATTTTTTCCTCAATATTCACTTCCCCTTTTTCAAGCATCTGGATATGCATAATGAAATTTTTCTATACAAACTGCAGTTAGATTTTTTTTTAAAATATCCAGTCCCTTTCGGTTTTTTAAAGATACTTTCAACTGTAAGCTCACCTGTGGTTAGAGCTGTCAGAAAAAAAACCCCACCAACTAATTCAAGGAAGACATGTGATAAAAATCTCAAGACCTGGTAACCATTCGTATCTCAAGAAGGTATCCATTCAAAATACAAGTGACATATAAATGTTTGAATAGGATATTAAAAAAACCCCTATGGATATATGTAGTGCAGTAAGGATGACTGAGGTTGTCTGTGTTTCACTTACAGATTTAAAACTGCCCGCCCAGCTTCCATACCAGACAAAAGAGTGTATGGAACCGAAACAGGCATACAGTGTTGTTCCCCATGGCAAATTGAACTAACATCTGAGAGTCAGCAGCTCAGGGGCTTTCTGAGAGAGAGGCTTCAAAGAAACTGTTGTACTTAGCAGCTGTCAACAGAATTACATTCCATCAATTCCATTTAATTCTCTTTGGAAGCTATTTTTACTTTCAACCTTTTGTGATAATGAGGATATTAGAACATCTCTTACTCATTCTGAGATGAGAAATGGGAATAATAACCCCTATTCACCTTCTGGCTAGCTTTAATGATATGATACGATATACTTTCAGTATACGTTTTTCTAGTTGCCTCTTTTTCTGACTGGAGTGTTCTCTTGTATTTCCATTTCTCATTTTGACTCTCTGATTTAGTCTCTTCTCATATCGAAGCTGTTCCATCCTTCTACCATTCTTCTCAATTTTTAAGACAGAGGAACTATGGAATATTAAGGGTTGGAAGATCATCTAGTTAAAGACCCTCTAACCCCAAGCCCCCTGCCATGGGCAAGGACATGTCCCATGAGACCAGGTTCCAGGCCTTATTCAACCTGGCCAACAGGGCTGGGGCATCAGTGACCCTGGGCAACCTGTTCCAGTATCTCACCACCCTCACACTAAAGAATTTCTTCTTAATATCCAGGTAAATTTCCCCTCTTTCAGTTTGCACCCATTACTCCTTGTCCTACCTCTACAGTTCTTGATGAAGGGTCCCTCTCTGGCTTTCTAGTAGGCCCCCTTCTAAAACTGGAAGGTTGCTTTGAGGTCTCCACACAACCTTTTCTTCTCCAGGTTCAACAGCATCAACTTCCTCAGACCGTCTTTGTAGCAGAGGTGCTTCAGTCCTCTTACTATCTTCATGGCCCTCCTCTGGACTTCCTCCAACAGTTCCATGTCCTTCTTAAGTTGAGTGCACCAGAACTGCATGCAGTACTCCAGCTCAGGTCTTAAAAGAGCAGAGTAGAGGGGGAGAATCATCTCCTTCAATCTGCTAACCATGTTCCTTTGGGTGGAGCCCAGAATTTGATTGGTTTTCTGGGCAGCAAGCATACATTGATGGCTCATGTGGAGTTTTTCATCAACCATCACCTGCAAGTCCTTCTCTGCAAGGGTGCTCTCAGTCATTTCTCTGCCCAACCTGCAGGTGTGCCTAGGAGATTGTTGTGACCCAGGTGTGGTACCTTGTACTTTGCTTTGTTGAACTACATGAGGTTTGCACAAGGCCACCACTCAGGCATGTCAAGGTCCCTCTGGATGGCATCCCTTTTCTCCAGCGTGTCGACTGCACCACACAGCTTGGTGGCATCAGCAAACTTGCTAAGGGTGCATGTGATCCCCTGTCCATGTCACCGACAAAGATGTTGAACAGCACTGGTCCCAGTACCAACCCCGGAGGGACACCACTTGTCACTGGTCTCCATGTGGATAATGAGCTGTTGACCACAACTCTTTACATGTGGCCATCTAGGCAGTTCTGTATCCACCAAGTGGTTCATCCCTCTATGTCTCTCCAGTTAAAAGACAAAGGTGTCCTGTGGGAGAGTGTAAAATGCTTTGCGTAAGTCCAGGTAGACGATGTCTGTTGCTCTGCCATATCCACCAACGCTGTTGCCCTGTCATAGAAGGTCACTAGATTTGTCAGGAATGATTTGCCAGACATGATTTGCCCTCAGTAAAGCCATGTTGGCTGTTACCAATTACCTCTTTGTTTTCCACGTGCCTTAGCAGAGTTTATAGGAGAATCAGCTCCATGATCTTGCCTGGCACAGAGGTGAGACTGACAGATCTGTAGTTTCACAGGTCTTCCGCTTTCCACTTTTTCTGGTCATTGGGAACTTCACCTGAATGCCACAATTTTTCAAAAATAATGTCTTAGCAGTTTTGTCTGCCGGCTCCCTCAGGACCTGTAGATACATCTAGTCAGGTCCCATGTACTTGTGCACATTCAGGTTCCTTAGGTCATCCTGAACCTGCTATATGGGCTTAGGGTCTTTATTTTCCCAGTCCCTGTGTCTGCCTTTCTCAGCTTGGGCAGCATGGCTGGAACACTTTGAAGACTGAGGCACAGAAGTCATTGAAAACCTCAGCCTTCTCTTTGTCCAGGGTAGCCAGATCTCCCATTTCCTTCTTGAAATGGCGCACATTATTTGGTTTGCAACATACCTATAGAAGCCCTTCCTGTTATCCTTGATATCCCTGGTCAGACTCAATTCTAACTGGGCCTTATCTCTAGCTTATCTCTAGCTTCTCATACAATTTCCTTGTATTCCTCCTTGGGCATCTTTCCTTGTTTCCTTTTCCTTCTGAAAGGTTCTTTTTTTGCTCTGAGTTTGCTCAGGAGCTCCTTATCCACCCAGGAGGCTTCCTGGAATTTTTGCCTAATTTCCTCCTTGTAGAGGTGCGTCACTCCTGAGTTTGGAGGAAGAGGCCAAAGTCTGCTCTCCTGAAGTCCAGGGCAGTGAGCTTGCTGCATACCCTCCTCACTGCCCCAACGATCTCAAACTCCACTGTCTCATAGTCATTGCAGCCAAGGCTGCCTCAAAGCCCTACATTCCCCATCAGCTGCTTCCTATTGGTGAGCACAAGGTCCAGCATGTCACCTCTCCTTGGTGGCTCCCCAGTCACTTGTATAAGGAAGTTGTCATTGACACTTTCTAGGAATCTCTGGTTTTGCTTGTGCCCTGTTGTGTTGTCTCTCCAACAGATATCAGGGTGGTTGAAATCCTCCATGAGGACCAGGGCTTGCAAGGTGTGAGGCCACTTCTATATTCCTACAGAGGGCTTTACCCACACCATCCTCCTATAATTGCTTAAGTGTTTCATACATGGACACAATATTTCTTTTTAATTCCATTATTTTAATTGTTTCTAACATTTAGTTTACCTTTTCTACCACTGATGATATTTTTGGAAAACAAACACCAAGATCACAGTGACTCTAGGATCTTTTCCTGACAGATAAGAGCTAATATAGAACCTATTACTGTGTCTGCTTATTTTAACTCAGGTACACTAATTTGCATTTATCAATATTGAAACCTACCTAGTGTTCTATAGCATCAGGAGAGCCTACTGCAGTTCCTCAGGCAGCTTTGTTTTGGCCATCCTGACTATCCCTGATCAATTGCAAGCAGTGGCATCCTATGATCACCTGCTCTCACAGCCCACACGCTGGCTGTGCCCAGTGGCACCAGTCCTGAGCCATCTCTCAGATATCCCCCTCCTCATCCTGCTTTACCCTGCTCATCTTAACTTCTGCTCCCTGTCTTTTTAAAGACATTCTCTTACCTAAATGCTGATCAAATTTGGAATGGGTCTGAAAAATACTGTAATTGAAATAACTTCTTGTCCACTAGAGGGAAGTACCTCCATAATTAGGATTTGATGTGTGACCGTACAGATCAAGGAAAATAGTCTTTTGTGTTTCTAAATTTCAAGACAACACTTGTTTTGAACTTTAATTAAATGCACAAATGAAAAACTACTTTTAGTAACGACATTGACATATTAGGTAATAAATAACCTTTTAAATTGGATTGTGTTAGGCTTGCCTTAATGCAGCCTTCTATTCAATAAAAGCTAGCTTATAACTTAATAGTTTCACAGGAAATTGCTGTAGAAGAACAATTAAAGAAAATGAAAGTTAGATTTGTATTTCTGGCAAAATCTGTGTTGTATTCAACTCTCTTAAAGTAGAAATATCATTAACCTTTAATGAAACAACGTTAAATTACTTTCAAATAGTTATTACTCTAAAGATGAGTCATAAAGAGAAGCTACCTTAATAATGTTCTGTTTATCTCTACAGTGACACATGTAAACCGATCCTTTCTTCAATCTTCTGTTATATATACGGTACCATCAAAGAAAGATTGATTAAGGTAGAGCTGCTGATCTACTGAAACATTTAAGCATGTCAGTTATTTCATAAGAAGAGACCATGTTCATAGTTAGACACTCACAGTCAGCCACAACCTGAGTGGTCTATTTCCCACAAAGCTTAGAAATTTAAGTGTGAGAGGATTAGGTCTTTTACAGAGACAGTATGACCACATTACATTCTGATTTTATTTTTTTCTTACTAAACTCTGATAGAAGCCCTACTATTTTTAGAACATTTTAGAAAGACATTAACAAAAGCAGTACTGCATTTCTCCAATAAGTGATTACTAAAATCCTCCAACTGACTTAGCAGCTTATAAGATTCTGGATATTAAACACTTGGGGAGTGCTTCTACTCAAATTGAATGAGGTTTGAGCTCCTACTTCACTGTAACTCTCCTCTGTCACTATTTTGAACTTCCTTGATCAAATAATAGTCTAAGAGGAATTTAATGGGAAACCAAGTGTTATCATCATCATGGGTAGGCTTTGCGAACGAAGATTTGGGAAGGACTCTACCCACGTTTGCTACAGGTGCACTGGTGGCTAAAGAGGCCAATGCGAGATAGACAAGTCTGGTTGCAAAAGGCACAGCAGAAAGACTCCTTGGATGGTATTGACAAGATACGATTCTTTCTGCGTTGTCTTTTCTCCTCAAGGGTGATCCTGCATGCTTTCTCAAAAGAAGCAGATGTTATTTCAGGGAGTCCTTGTATCTCCTCTTTGGGGCTGCTCTCTTGCGGCAGCCAGTGACAACTTCACCATAGAGCAAGATCTTAGGGAGGCGATGGTCCTTCATCCTTGAGACGTGCCCTGCCCATCGCAACTGTGTTCTCATCAACATGGCCTCTATACTTGTGACTGCTGCTTGTTCTAGAACAGATGTATTGGTCACATAATCTGACCAGTGGATGTTTAGGATTGTATGGAGACAGCGTTGAGGGAAGTGTTCTAGGAGACGCAGGTGGTGATGGTAAATGACCCATGATTCGGACCCATATAAAAGAGTAGACAGCACAATGGCTCTGTAAACGCTGATCTTTGTACTTTTCCTCAGGTGTTTATTTCACCAAACTCTTTTATGGAGTTTTCTGAAAGCTCTATATGCCTTTGCTAACCTATTGTCTGTCTGTCAATCTTGCTACCCGAGGAGATGATGCTACCTAGGTAATTAAATTGCTGGACTGATTTGAGCTCTGATTTGCCAATGGTGATATGGGGATGATGGAAGACTTCCTGAGGTGTAGGTTGGTAGAAGACTTCTGTCTTCTTTAAGATGACTTCCAGCCCAAAAAGCTCAGCAGCCTCAGCAAAGTAGGATGTTAAATGCTGCAGAGCTACTTCTGTGTGGGTGACGAGGGTGGTGGTGTCAGCATAAAGCAGGTCCCGGACAAGATGATTTAAGGTCTTGGTGTGGGCCTTCAGTCGCCTTAGGTTGAATAGGCTTCCATCGGTACAATATCGAATGTAAATACCATCTTCTTCATCGAGGTCTGCCATGGCCCTTTGGAGCATCATGCTGAAAAAGATTGTGAATAGGGTTGGTGCGAGAACGCAGCCTTGTTTCACACCATTAGAAAGGTGTGAAAGAGCTCAGAAAGGCTGTGTCACCATATCTGACTTGGCCACGCTGATCCTCATGAAGTAAGACGATAATTTTAAGGAACTTGGGGGGACATCCTAAACATTCCAGAATCTGCCACAGACCTTTTCTGCTCACAGTATCGAAAGCCTTGGTGAGATCGGCAAAGGTTACATAGAGACCTTTGTTCTGTCTCCTAAAATTCTCTTGCAGTTGTTTGAGAACAAATACCATGTCTGTGGTGCTCCTGTTGGCTCTGAAACCACATTGGCTTTCAGGTAGAATTCCTTCTGCTATAGCGGGTATTAATCTGTTCAAAATTATTCTTGCAAAGATTTTGCCAGCGATGGAGAGCAGAGTAATATCACAGTAATTTGAACAATCTGATTTATCTCCTTTCTTCTTATACGAAGTGATGATGACTGTGTCACGTAGGTCTGATGGTAGTTGGCCTAGTTCCCAACAAACTCATGAAATTTAGCATGGAATGCTTGGCCCCCATGCTTCCAGACTTCAGGTGGAATTCCATCAACCCCAGCTGCCTTGCCAATTTTCACCTGCTGTATGGCCTTAAGAGTTTCTCCCATAGTAGGGGCAATGTCCAATTCATTCTTCACCGGTTGCTGTGTAATGTACTGAATTGTTGAGTATTGAAATACACGGCTAGTACTGAAAAGAGTCTGAAAGTGTTCAGATCAATGATTCAGAATGGAGACATGCAGGTAAACCCACTACCTTGGCCAACCCATGTTTAGGCAATAATGCAGATATCTGACCCAAATTCCTTAACATTGTCACTTAAATGTCTCCTGAGTGAAGGGACCCTAGTTTCATTATATTATAAAATCATTGTTATATTATAAAGAAAGAATAAAATTTCAGAAACAGATGACAAGATGCCACAACTATGGCTTTTGTTCTTGTCTGCCAGAGCTCTGCAGTCAGTTTCACACAAAATCAGGACACCAAAATTCTCCTGGCTTTAGTACTCAGGATTTCACTTGAATCCTTCATGCTCTTCAGCAAAACTTCTTACTATTTATCAATTAAAACACTTTATTATATTGCCAGGAGAGGACAACTTATCATTTCTTGCCACAATGAATCATTTGTGTTTTAGGATACTGCAACATGGAAATTACCAGTAAATTAACAAATAAATAAATAAATAAATAAAAGCTTCCAGACTGTCTTAGAAATTCTCACTGCAGGTTTCCTGAGGAGAAAACAGTTACCCTGTTCTTCATTAACTTCTCCTCCCCCTGTGATTGCTTCATACTTTAAGAGGAATTAAGGTGAGAGGCAGCAGCAGACTGCCTGTGCTGCATTCTCGTCCCGAGCAAGGTGGAGGCTCCTTGCTGCTCCCCAAGCTGCCCTATCAAAGGCTGCCCTGGGAGCTGCTCTGATTAGGGCAGCAGCAGAAAGGACTTTCCCTGCCCAAACACACCCAGCCAAGAGGATGCATCCTTTCTACAAACACAGCCCCCCCTTCACAGAAGTTTTGAGCAAGGGTGGGTGGTAGAAATCATGCACTCTGTGACTGTCTCCCTCTTCTGGGGGATCCGGAGCCCCTGTGCAAAGGGGAGTACTGGGGCCTTGGCTGGTGCATTCACAACAGACCATAAAATGGCAAACCTGCAGTATCAAGCTTTTTACAGATGAATTCCTTGAACTACATGGTAGAAATCATTCGTAAAATCAAAACATTGTGCTTGTGATTTTTTTTTTTAAGCTTAACACGAAGTGACAGTTGACTAAACAATTTTACATAAAATTTCCATTCCCATTTGAAAAGCTTACATTTGCAATAAACATCCCTTCTCAGCTCTGCTTCCAGACTCAAGCTTTGCTCTGGAAAAACCCTCAAACACTGAAATAAACATTATTTCCAAACAGGCTCCACCACCTCACTTTCTCCTTCACAGCTCCATCTCTTAGACAACATTACAAGCTTCAGCTTTACAAGGTGTTTTCCACTTCACACCAACATACTGTGAAACAAATCACTCATCTGCAGAGTGAACTCTGTTTAATGAGGTTTTGCTTTAGGTTCTGTTCTGGGCACAAACTGAAAGAGAAGATGCTCACTTACCACAGAAGAGTCACTGCTGAGTTTTGAGCAGCAGAACTGTGAATGAGTGGTGCACGGAAGAGAGCGTTTAAATGTCGCAGCTTTCCACTGAAAAATGGAGAATTTTGACCCAGCTTTCTGATGTCTAAAACCTATAATTAACGGTGACTAGGCTGCGTAACATTAATGGATTGCCTATGTAGCCAGCCTATCATTTTATTTTAAATATAATGGAAGTGAAATACTCTCTCTGAAATCAGCAGGTTGTGGCAGCAGAGCAGAAATGAACAGAGAGAATAAGTGGGTGTTCTTGTGCTGGGTATCAAAACCTTGTTGAAGAAAACATGTTTCTTTTGTAAGAACACAATGGAGATGTGAAAAGAACAATGACAGATTTCAAAAGTAGAGTGCATGAACAGGGTTTCACAATAAATAGGTCAGAAAGGGGTCCCTGCTGCCTGAAGATGCATAGAGCTATGCCTGGCTTATTTTTTTGCTGCACACTGCTTTCCTACCCCTTCAGACATATACACAGGCTACCTAGCGTGGAGTGGGTGGGTGATGTGTTAGACTGCTCAGGGCTGTACCCCTTAACACTTGTCTGTCATTGTCAAGTGTCCTCCTACAGAGCAACTGAAAGGTAAAATTTCCAGGAGTAGCCACTAATTTGGTGTACTTCAAGTGCTTTTGTACCTATGTCTAGAAAACCTAAGTGGAAAAGAGAAAGGTGGGAGAATTTGGTTCACCGTTTTCCACGTGAGACTTCCCATTCCTGCATGGTTTGGAGCAGTGTGATACCAGGCAAATCTGACTTCTCTTTTTTGTTTTCATAACATCATGCTTGACAACTCTTCTAAATTCTGGTTTCTACTTCTATTGTACCTACAGTAATACTGTATCTGTAATAATAACATTAACAATCTCTGCCACATAGATATTTAGACATACAAGCATATAATATTAAAAAGAAATTATTGAATACAAAGAGTTATGGTCGACTGATAGTAGAGGTGACAGATTTTTTTAAGGGTCTGTTATTGGTAGACCCATTCCTTGACCTTTAGAAAGATAACTGTATTCAGTTTATCTCAGGTGACTAACCATAAGCAGAATGGACTTCTGCTAACACTGCAATAATTCAGACTACAACATTATTTCCATTATAACTGTATTCCCCTGGTTTTTTTCAGGCACTCATAAATTCCTGAAATAACAAGTGCTGAGATTTATTATGTACCTAGGGCTCAGTCTTGTGACGTATGTAGCTCTGTGGCCCTAAGCTGGGACTAGAGCTTGTATTCACATGCTCTTCTAACATGAAATCAAAGCAGCAGAAAACAAGGCTGGAAGGCACCTTGAGCATCCCCTGGCATTTCCACACCATGAATGGATAACCATACATTTTTCTCTTTTATTCTTGGCAAGGAAGGTGACAACATTACCATTCTTAAGCCTCTGTGCTCACTACTTCTCTTGAAGTTAAGCCTTCCAGTGACAATGCATTTGAGGCTTTTTCAGTCTTACGTATGGGAAGAACAGATGGTTGAAGCTTCAATGGGACTTAATAGCAGCCTTTGAATACCTATAGGAAATTTACAGAGAAGATGGAACCAGGCTCTGTACTGACGTGTGTGGCAGGAGGCAGTGTTCATAAATAAAAGAGAGACAGGAACAGGGGAGGTTTTGGCTGGGCATCAGGACAGTATTTTCACTAGAAGGATCAAGTTGTAGACTCTCCCTCCTTGTAGGTTTTCAAGACTTGACTGTTCAAAATCCTGAGCAATTGGTCTGAATTCAGCATTGCCCCTACTTTGAGAGAGAAGTTTCATTAGAGACCTCCTGAGGGCCCTCTCATCCTGAATCATTCTGTAACTCTAATTCTAACTCTTTTTAGAAAAGACTCTTACAATTAAACTGCTTTTAATTTTCCCTTATCTAGTTTAAAAATGTATTCTGCTTCCCTTCAGAAGATATGTTTTCTGTGAATCTGGTTGTTATTTCTCCACTCTGGACTCTCTCTGGGTTCCTCTCATCTGTCCTGAACAACACTGAACCTCTGGTTTTATATGATGAGAACACTTCTCCAGGCTGAGGCCAGAGGTATCATCGGGTGGCAGACAGATTCTCAGTTGCTTCATAAGTGCTGAACCTTCATTTGAGATGGCTGCATAAAAGACAACACACAGCATGGAACAACATGTACAGCATGGTATTTTGAAACATATATGTTCTGAAAGAAAACAGTTTGGAGATACTCAAAATGCTGTGTACACATCCTTAGCTGTGCAAGCCTTTAAATGTAAAGACTAGAGTTATCTTGAAATTCTGCTTTTCATGCATCTCCTTCTCCAAATTATGAGACCATTTTTCTCTCTTAGAGTTTTTGTGCTTTTTTTCCAGAGTAGCTCCAAATATACCATATTCCTCCTTCAGGTTGGCACCAACCATTAATGCTGTACCCAAAGATGAATTAACTAGGAATCTGACTCCAGAGCAGAAATGGTTTGCAGCTTTAAATAATGGGTAGTGCTTTGGCAGCAGCATTTTTTATTTTTAATTTTTGTAAACAACCCTATCCCGATAGACTTAAAAAATGTCCTGTAGTAAGTCCTTTTCAAGAAAATATGGAGCACACAGTGCCTTACAGCTGTTTATGTGAAACAAAGATCCAAAACTGCAAATTTGGTCCTGACTCTTTTTCTCTTAAGACTCAGAAAAACCATAAAATTACTTTTGAATAATAATGACCAGAACATACACAATATTTAACAGTTTGGCAGTCTGTGTCATGCTTTTCTTCTCATAGCACTATACAACCTCAAAGCCCAAAACTATACCTTGCAATCCCTATTGCACCCTTCTTCCCTGTGCTCTCCCTGCTGACTCCCAACTTTGTCACAGTCTGAAAGGATTTTCTCTTACACAGGGAGTTTTCCCCAGGGTCTATTTTGATGTCTTCAGTGATTTTAGGACAATAAAAAGTTTCTACAGCACCACGACTCACTTGTTTCCAGTCTGGCACACTGCTTGCTGATCTTGGCAGAACCATAGTGAATCTGAATAGACTGACAAATGTATTTTTTACTATTTTTCTTAAGTGTATTCCTTCTCCCTTTCAGGAACTTGTATAGTGAAAAGAACATCAGGCTTAGCTTGAGGACATGGAGTTTGCTGGTTGATTTTTAACTTCCAAATAAAGCAAAGTATCATCTTTACAAATGCCCATATCAACACAAGATTCAAAGATTACTGTTTATAAATGGAGGTCTAGTGACAGTCTTTATCTTGGTACCCATCCTTTTGATTCTAAACAGCTAGTGATCAGACCTCAGGCACTTTGATATCATGCTTGGATCTTAATAATTTCATTTATCACTTTTTTCCTTATGTTTTTTGAGAGGTGATAAACTGACAAAATGCATATTTAATCTGTATTTGCTACAAGTAAAACTACCTCTGAAGCACTGGGCATTTATTTTTACAGCTCGTTCTGAATTCAAGTGCACTGGTTATAAATAATTTCTGAGGGTCATGTAATATTTATACAGGAAATCTGAAACTCCATGTCATGTTTGGAGAAATGAAACAGAGGGAGGAGAGGTTGCCTGTTCACTGAACCATCACAGACTGAAGTGTCTGATGCAGTACTACCAGTGCACCTACAAGAACCTGAGAGCAGCAGTTGTTGCCCTGCCATTGCTGAGGAATCTGAAAATCTCCCCTTGACAATTTATGTGACCTGTATAATGAATGCATAATGAATCTTCTCAGATATTCCCCTGGTCTCTGCACTTTGCAAGACTGCTTTATGTAAGAAACAAAGTGCATCTTCTCAGATCTATCCAAGTGTTTGCCTCCATTTGACAGAGCGTAGAACATCAGCTGACTTTGATATGGTGATCTTTTGCCTAATTGCTTTTTAGAGGGAATGGTCAGGCATGTATTTATTACACTGACTTGTTCAGTTATAACTATGCTCTCAGTTACTCCTCTGTGGGTTAAATTTAACTGTCCATCTTTCAGGTGAGAATTACCTTATCTGACTTTAGGAATCCCCAATTTGGACAGCTATGGCTTAGCTGGATGCCTCATATAGTCAACAGAAAGGAATAGATAGAGAATGAATAACAAAGCTGTAGATGACAAAGCCAGGAAGAAAAAAAAAATAATAATTTGAAACAACCATGAAGAGCTGGGATGAATGCAAGCTTTTGCACTTAAATGGATTTAATTGGTTGCAAAACAATTAGTTAGGCATATGTAGTGGTTTGGACCTTGTTTTCCCCCAGAGGCTAAGAAAAGTGGTAGACCCCAAGGGGTGGAAACCCCTGGAAGTTTTGAAATTCTGCCCAATGGGCGCTCCTGCAGAAATGTAAACATACCACAACCAGACCGGAAGAGATGAGTTGTAGGTTTGGTTGTTGAGGAGAGGTGGCCATGTTGTAGAGCCACGAGGTAGGGCCTCTGAGCCCCTTGGGGCCTCTGGCCCCCTCCCAGCCCCGGCTGGGGGGAATGCAGAGGCTTGGAACAGTCTTAGACTGAACTAAGTGTCTGTAGTTATGCCGGGAGATGTTTTCTCCATGGGCACAGAGCAGCAGCCGACACTGACCAGAGAAACGGTGGCAGAGAGCCAGAGATAAGAACCTGAACTGAAGGAGCAGCAGAAGCAACATGCAGCACCGCAGAGGAGACTCCTGGAAGGAGAGCCGAGGAAAGGAGAGCCAAGAGACAGAGTTCGGGGGGTAAGACTGTACCACACTCCCCAAAACTCCCTTGAGACCCCTCTTGGAGAAGAGGGAGATGGACTCCTATTAAGGAGAAGAGTTTTAGACATACAGCACTGGAGAGAGAGAGGAGCTAAGAAGCTCAGAGCGTCCTGGAGCTGGACCGGGACGGCCAGATGGAATGTGGGGGGAGTTGACCTTGGCTCCCCCCCCCTTGCACTGCTGCCACGGTGGCAGCCTGAGAGGCAGGGCACAGAGGCCCTGCAAGAGATACCAGACCGTCACGAAGACCCCCCTGTGTCTTCGTGATATGACCGTGGTGAAACGACCTTGTCTGGGGTTACGAAGCCCACGGAAGACCTTTCGGTTGTGAGGCGATGGGGCCGAGAGAGAGGCTTGGATACCTCCCTCGTGGATGCTGGCAGAAAGCCAGCTATCAGCTGCTGCATGCATGAGATGAGGAGAAACCTGCTGCATTAGAAGATCCTGCTGTTTAAAGACTGGAAGGGATCTATCCTTTTTTCCCTCCTGGACTTTTATTTGGAGGGGAGAAGAGATCTGATCTATTGTAAATACTATATGTCATGGTAGAGATAGTTGTGATCGTGTGTATAATGTGATACGGTATTTATTTGTACAGTCATTGTAATATATTCCCTTTCCCCCACTTTGAGTCTGGTGTGTTTTGTCTGGAAAAACCCATCTCACATTAGGTTGAGATGTGGGAGGGGGCTTAGACTAGGGGATTGGATTTTGGGACTGTCTCAAACCATGACAGTATAGGTTGCCTATGGATGATGCTGGATCACAAGCTGAACATGAGTCCACATTCAGGTCGATGTAACCAAGTTATCAATAAAAAAGCCAGGGAGTTTTAACCTAAGAGATCCTTCCCACTGCTCTGTTCTGTTCCAGGAACAACAGTGCCCATTACAGTCAATGGCAGAGTGTGTGTATGGGGTCAATATCCCAAAAATGATCAGAAAACATGACCTAAGAAAGACGTGGGATCGTTTCTTGTAAAAAGAAGGATGAGGTCTTTTCAGAGTCTTCAGTTTTCAGACACGTTAAGAGTCTTCAAAAAGGAATGGAGCAGTCTATTGTCCATAGCTGTAACAGGGAGGACAAGAAACTATTGACCTGAGGTGAAAGAAGAGCTAATTGAACTTCCAAAATACTTTTTAATGCTAAGAGTGCTAAAGAATTGGATAAATGACTTTGAAAGGATCTCTATCACAGGAAATCTTTAAGAGACAGTCAGGAATGTTGTGGGAGAGCAGCAGACTCTATAATTTGCCAAACTTTTTTCAGCTTTATTTTCCTACAGTTTTATGCGTAAGCAGCTGATGCAGAAGGAAATAAGTTCTTGTGTGGCATACCACAAGCAGCAGGTGATCCAAGCACTGAAAGGTTTGCACTTTCATAGACCTCAGGCTTATCCAGCCAGCTAGAACATCACACAGCACTGAAAACAAAAGCAGCAGACTATGTTAAATTAAGCAAGAGTTTCAGGTGCTTTTATTGCAGTACTCTAAAAAAACCAGCTTAAAGGTCCAAATTAGGCTCCAGTGAATGGTATGTTAGACAATAGCCATTTCTCGTACCTGAGATACACAAGCCTCCTCACATTATTAAAACTTGTAGTCAGGTCATTTTAGAGAAGGCTATGGCCAGAAACCCCAAATGTGTTAATTGACAGAGAAAAGTATGGCGGTGAAAATGACTATTTTGATTCAGCAGCCGAAAACTGCAGCAGAGGAACACTTAGGAGCAAATAATATTGCTTAGGTCATAAAGTTAGAACAACAGAAGCAGCAAAGGAAACATAATATATCCTTTTAAATAAGACAGGAAGCATTTCTATTCTCTCTTTCCCTTTTCTTTTTTTTCACAGCCTCTGTTATAGTCACACATTACCCAAGCCTGATTTCTTTGAAAGACTAACACTACTGTTAAAGCAAGTGAACCTCAGCTGAACAACTAGAAGGCAGGAATGTAACACCATGAAAGACAAGCTAAAACAATGGATGTGTTGGAAAAAGTGCAGAATTGGAATTGAATGTTTGGTGCAACAATGAACACAATAGAAAATCTCATTAAGGCAAATCAGACACTGAAAAGGTAGAGAAGAAAAGTGGTTTAAAGCTTTGGCTAATGCAAGTAAAACAGTTATGGAAAGCAAGGACTTTGAAGTGTTGACACAGAAAGAGGAAGAGAATCATTAATCAAACTTTGACAGACAAGAAGAGTGAATAAAAATATCTAGGTTGTGCATCTTTGATTCAGGCATTTTCTGATGGCAAGATTACCAGAAGAAATGTCTTTGAGCAAAATTTGGAAACTACTGGAGCAGTCTGTATTTAAAACACTAGCAACGTAAGAATGAACTTTTCTGTAAAAAGGCATTTTAAAATGACAATGTTACAAATTCTGATCCTTAGGAAATTAAGCTTTTGAAGAGCACTGTAACATAAAGGTAATTCCTGTAAGAGAAAAGGCAATTCTCATTCTGGTTAGCAAAGATGTGGAAGGAGGAGAATACTAAGAATGGAAAGGACAAGCCAGGGTTTAGTTGGACATCCAGAAACCAGATGCAATGCCTTTGTAATATCTATATCCATATGCTAATGACTTGAACCAGTAAAATACCTAAAACCTTCAAAGAGAATTCTAAATCCCTAGCTGGGCACTTAGTATTCCTGTGTAAGACAAGAGAAACAGGAATTCTCCAAAAGTTAGAGATACAAGAAAACCACTGAGCAGGAAACTCCCTGAAGCTAGTCAACAGCAAGTGTAAGGAAACACAGGAATGCATGAGCTTCTTCCCTCTCCAGAGGTTTCATATTCAGCCAAACACTCCTTTCCCTAGTTGGAGGCAAAAACTTCCAACAAGGTTTCTAACAAGGAAAAAGCCTAGGAGAGCTCTTTGGGAAAAATGATCATCATTCCTGTGCAAGCTCAGCTGAGGCAGAACCATAATTAATTTTTTACAGCCTTTAACAAAGCAAAGCCAAGTGGTACTTTAAGCCAAACCCCACTGGACTGCTTTAACCTCCACCTACAGAATGAAATTCCTTCTTGCTTATCTTTAAGTCCTGAATTTTATGTTCTTGCCCACATGGTGACAGTTTTAAGAATGCTGTGTCAAGAATGAAAATCAGCAAAAGCAGAACTTTACCTGGTATTAGGGTATTTCTCTAGGAAGAGAAAGCCAACAGACTGATAGAAGTGAACTCAATTCTCCCATATGCATAGACAAGTGTTCTTAGCAGCTCCTGGGCTACCACAAAGGATTAAAATTGTAGTCAATAACTACTCCTGCTCAAACTTTGAGCAGAAAACGTTTAGCTGCTCTTTGTGAGGGTACAAATATAAATTTCTGTACAGCTAATCAGAGCAGTTCTGAAACCTTTTTGTTGCCCCAAGATCGAGTGCACAATTTAGTTTGTATGCACTAAATTCTCAGCAGTGCAAAGCCAAGAGCCTCCAAGCTGCTTGTTAGAAAAGTTTCTGACATCTCCATGCTATCATTTCTGTGTCTTTTTTTCAGAAATGAGACTATCACAGGTCAAAACTGAGACAGGGAAAATGTTAACAGTTAAGAAGTATGTATGATCCTGATCTGAAAATCGCTTTGGGAAGTCAGGGATGCCACTTTGGCTTACAGAGTCTAGATTTTCAGGCAGAGGCCCCTAAGGATATTACATAGCTTACAGCATTTTCTGGAACTGCAGACAGAATGTGGAGCCCTCAGGGAATTTAGGTGGTACCAGGACCAGGCTGTTGCTGGGAGGGATCAGGCAAAAAATTTGGATCACAATTCTGGACCTGAGCATATTAATCCTCCTTAGAACCTCGCTGCTCAGTTTGCTGGTTAAGTGAGGCTATTATTTCTTGTCCACTTCCTAAGGCCGTTTCAAGTCTAACTGCGAGACTGCAAGGCAATCAGATACTTCAGTAAGTTGCTATCGGCACCCCTGGGGACCTTCTGCCTCTCGTAAGTAGAAATCCTGCAGGAGCTGCCAACATGCAGAGCTCTTCCTCAGACTTCCTATAACAGGCTGTTGCTTAGCCACAAGGCAGCCCGGGAGGCTGTGTAGCTCCAGATGTCAGCGTGCGGTTAATCCCTGTGCCGGCAAGGGGCCAGAGGAACAAATGTCCATGTGTAATTACCGTTCTCTCATGACTAAACACCAGCCCCTACTCCGTGCCCAGCTATACGAGAAATTCTTTACAGCTTGGAGTCCTCCCCGCTTCCTGCCTGATCAAGAGCTAGTTGATCTTGTGACAGTATTTTAATGACTGTTTTTTGATGGAGAAGTGAAGCGTGCAGTTACTGTGCTAACACCACGTTTTAAATGACAGTTACTTGTAATCAGAGTATGCCCTGTGAACCAGGGCACTATGCCCAATATTCTTGTTGCGGGAATATAAATTTACTCTTTCCCCTGCAGTTTTCACAGTTCCAACTAATACATTTCTTCAAGCGAAGAACAGGAGAGCCCTCCTGTGGCTAATTTAACACCTGTGATATCTCACAGATGCTATGGATGGTAGTAAAAAATATACTGTATGAAAGTTTTCTTTTATTCTTACCTCTGGTCTCACCCCCTTCAAATATGTTTGGTTTAATGAACCTTAAATTTGTTTTCCAGCCAGTTGCATCTCAATCTTTTTTTCCTTCCCCTGAAAATGAACAAGCCATTCCTCATACCATATCTGTGCTTTGTTTCCCAGTTTTGGCAATAGGAATGTAAATTATAGAGTAACATTTTCTGAAATGTTTCTCTTGTGGGATGCAGGGCAGAAAAGCATATAGGGGATTTATTATGCACAATGACCTCATTCTTTCCAAGTTTCCTCACTCTCAGAAGACATATTTGCAATTCACACACAGAGTTCAAAACTGTGTAGTAGGCTATGCATCTGCTGTGCATATGTATACACACACACAGAGCTTCTTACATTCCCCAAAGACAACAGGCAACAAACTGATGTGAGTCTTCACATTATTTTTGCACTAGAGCTCTCTTCAGAGCTAAATGATGCAACAAGCATCTTAAGTAAACCCTAGTTTCTGTACATGCTTCTTAAAGGCACTGCAAAGATAAGACAGTCAGAACATCTGGGGTCCATTTCTAAGAAAAAAAATCACTTGTGCCTTAAAAAAAGCATACTTTTGGCATCAAATGGATAAACTGGAAATCAAAAAATGGAATTAACTGAGCTCTAATATATTCAATACAGGGATAATTTAATCTAGGCCTTGTATGAGTCTTTCTTATATGTTTTATTGACTCTATATTTAACCCTTAGGAGACATTCACTACTATGCAGGTAACATGACACAGATTAAATCACACCACAAAGGAAAAAGTGCTCAAGACTCTTAAAGGCACCCCTCTTCTGCTCTGTCTGAAACATACACATCGTATCCATCTTGTCTTCCTCCATATCTATAAAGTGTTTATTTTGTTCCCTTCCTCACTATTCTTTTTTAAACCAGCTTGAGCTAATGCTGTGTTGCAGGGCAGATGCTGCTGGTCCAGTATGTGGGAGATATTGAATCTTGAGAGAGTGTCATTTGACTACTATATTTGTCTTTTTCTGCACATGAATTATTTTTCACTTAACTTAAACATGTTGCAATTCAGAAAAGAAACTTG
This sequence comes from Pipra filicauda, assembly GCF_003945595.2. Classification (NCBI taxonomy): domain Eukaryota; kingdom Metazoa; phylum Chordata; class Aves; order Passeriformes; family Pipridae; genus Pipra; species Pipra filicauda. The sequence continues at coordinate 1,381,087 of NW_024104665.1, read as the reverse complement.
TCAAAAAAACAATCAACAATACAGGTTTTGGCGTTTCTAAATGGTTGGTCAGTCAGCAATAGCACTGCAGAAAATTTTATGGATGAAGGCTAAACAGTTTAAGAAAATTCTGATCAAGGTACAATCTAGTAGCAAGCAATAACACTCCAGGAGCACAACCCAGTGGTTACAGTGTGTCTGACATACAGTTAACACAATATTTACTCTTAAGCAGAAAAAAACAAATATTGAAATAACAAATTTAGTGGCTCCATGTGCAGAAACTGTCTGAACCAGCTCAGATAAAGCATCACGAAAGCTTGACCAAACTGAGGTGATAAAACCATATGAAAACATAACCTGTATGTTCAGAAGAAAAGAATTTTCCCAAAGTTATGAAGAACGATTAAGGACATTAGATTGCCTTCTAAAGGGCAAACATAGGCAAATGATGTTTAACAACATTGGATTTTAGGATTTCCCTAGAAGTAAAATAACAGGCTTGGGTACCTATCTGTCAGTCCTAACCTTACATTCTTTTCTTCAGAATAACCTGAATTTAATACCATAAATGGAGACTGTTCTCAACTCAGATGAGATGATAATACACAAATATAAAGCTTAATAGTGTTTTGAACCTACTTAGGCTGAGGTAGATCTCTGGACACAATTAATAACCTCCTTAGAAGAACTGGCACCAGGCTGACCACATTCAGCCTGATCTTAATAATAAAGAAACATATGGATCAAACTGGTGCCTTCTAAAGTTGTGGCACTGCTCTATGAAGTGCACTGATACAGCCTCCTAATGGTTTGTCTGTTAAATCAATGCTTGGGCTATTAAACCATTTTTCTTTTTGAAAAATAAATTATATTTGCTTCTTAGTTTGTCTAGACAAAGACATATTCTTTTGCTAGATGCCAATGGCATTTGAAGACGGACTATCTCCAAAGTTTTTTGTTCTATCTTTTCATCAGTTCACTTGGGCAGAAGTGGCAGGTTTAAAATTTGCAAGACATGAGTCAAACTTCTTTGAGAAAGATCAGTAGTTCATCTGAGTGCCTGGAGACCTAAGGGTTGAGCTATTTCAATTATCTGCTTTTAAAAAAAGAATATAGGGAAATTCCTTCAACTTAAACAACCAACCTGCTCAATAGGCAGAAAGTTGCCATTTAACTCAGGTACTGCACTATGACATTCTTTTAATGTGTTTTGTTTGTGGGGTTTTTTTTCTATGACAGGCTTTTTCCACAATGAAGAGCCAGACTTATTTATAAATATTACATTCTTTTTCTAGTCTCTGGTTAGATGACATGTACAAGATCTCATTGTGTTCTGTCTACAGGAGTAAGTCTCATATATATATATGTGTGTGTATATATATATACACACATATATTGTATATTTAGGAATGTGTGAATAATTTGCCTTAGAAAAAACAATTATTTTAATAGGCTATTCCTAAGTGTAAACCTATATTCAAAATGAGACATAACAGAATGTCTGTATTTTGTTTGCTGAACAAATGCTTGAAGTTTTAGAGCCATGAAGTCTATGGCTGCAAGAAAGTTAGACTGAAACTATTCTTTGAGGTAAAATACAATTAATCTCAGAGTCATAGGACTAGAAGGAATTTCCCTCTGTTTTATAGGGATCCCTGTTAGAAATGGAGAGTTATTTTGCTTCCTCAGTTTACAAGATCAAGACCTGAAAATTTAGGAATCTTCTGTTTAACGCATTTTACATCACAGAGTATATATTACAAGGGGTTTGCTATTCAGATATTTTGAAATATGAAGAGGTCTTGCCAGTTGCATACAAAATTCATACCTCTCCACTTTAATTCGTCCATTTAATCTTTAAAAATCAATTTAACTTTGATGTTTTTATTATTTTGCTGTTATTTCAGTAATTCAGATCTTCAAAGGTAAGAACACATTAGCCATTCAAAGCCAAAAATCAAATAAAGCTACACTCCCTGTTCTCTAATCAGAGCTTTCATCTGCACGTTTATGATTTCAGGAAGAAGCCAAATTAGTCCTAATTGCCTCTAATTTAACTTGGCCACTCAAATAGGATATGAGATCACATTTCATCATACTCTAGATATTTTAATCGCTAGTGTACACAGAGTGGAGAGCTAACTGTACACTGAAAAAAGCCTATCTTATCACATAGAAGTTCAGCCATGTAGAAGTAGACCTGACACCATTTTCTTTTAAAACTACAGTCTTTAGACAGAATGTGTTCTCTGTTTGATGGGCATTTGAGGTTTAAGTCTGACTTAAGGCTGTATGCTTAATATAATTCTTTAACATTTAGGGGTTTTTAAGCCTCAAGTGCCACAAAATTACTTCAGTATTATGCAGCTTTATATAAGACCTTTTGCTTAAAGACTTCAAGGAAAGGAGGTTGCTGAGAGATGGAGGCCCCTCAGAGCAGTCCAGGCTGACAGATGTTCCCTGTTGGACGGCGGCTGCTGCCCCTGCAGCCTGCACAGCAGCAGCTGTTCAGATCTGGCTGCAAGACACAGTCATGCCTTCAGCTCCCACTTCAGTAGCTGCTGCAATTTTGTAGGAAAACTTGGAGATACTTGAGGAACTTGGAAATAGAGTCAAAGGGCAGAAACAAGACTGTTTACATCAATGTGCTGGATCAGCATGAATCAGAAATTCTCTAATTTAGCTTAGCACATGTTAATTTTGGTTTTCTGCTCCAAGTACAATACCTAATTATCACTTCATCATTCCTTTCCTCTTGATTAAATATCTACCAGCTTATATCTCCTGATAGTATCTTTCATTTGAAGTGAGATGATCAAAAGAAGTTAAACACATTTTAAGAATAATCTTTCAGAATGTTTAAAGCTTTTTTGATCAGTGACGTTGGTACTCCATAGAGAGCTTGCAAAGGCAGTGGCAAATCAGGAATGTTCCTGACTGCAAACTAGAGAGGGAGCAAATGTTACACATCTATTTTAAAGCAGAATAGCTGGGCACAATAGTTTTTGTAATCAGAAACCTTTGAACTGGCAGCTTATTTCTAAAAGTTATGTGTAACTGGAGAATGTGAATGTCATGCAACCTCTGTACTTAATAAATGCTAAAAATTGAGTATTTTTATTACTGGAAATTATTGGAAAATCTACAGGCCATTATTCATATCAGTTATTTGGCAAGTAAATTTGGATAATGGAAGCATTGAGAAGCAAAGGAATCACAGTGGTTAGTTATTGCCTATAAGTTATTTTCTTCCTCTATACAGAGGAGCTCAGGCAATTTCACTGGCATTTGTGAAGGAGGATGTTTTCAGCAACATAACACCACAGTTTAGAGCCCTGCTCTGTGGAAACCTAATGCTCTGCTACTTTTGGAGGAGTGCCTCTAAATCAACAATATCTCTACTGAGCAGATAAGCTGCTTTGGGACTGGGAAAGGGAGCAGCTCACACAAGTATAAGAAGAAAACTCTTTTCCATCACCTGGATTGATGACTAAGTCACCTCCAAAGCAAGATGGAAACCTGAGCACATGGGGATGCCAGGTGGTTTTCTTTAAATAAATTAAGGAAATTTCCTCCTTCCCTACAGAGCAGATAAATCATCTGGAGAAAGACAACTTTTATGTATTTTTTTTGCAGGGAGTGGAAAGAGAAAGTGACAAGAATTGCAAAATAATATCTTCAAAAGTACTTCTTAGAAGAGATTGAACATGGCTTAGCCAAAATAGGTTTTTTGATGGTCACATCTGTCAGATTGAGTATATCACAAGAGGAAGATGTGTCCAGGATAGAGTGGGCGAATGGATTCTGCCTCCCCCAGCATTCAAGTGAATAGCCAGGTACAAGTTTCCACTTGGAGAATTCTTGGCTTTCAGAAAAAGGAGATCTCAGGATGATTAACTAATAGTTTCCCTGGAGAATTGAAGGCTGGGAAAAAGCATTGAATGCTGAGAGAAATAGCAATCATAAGGCTTATGGCTCAGCCTTCCCCATTTGGAGCCTACTGGGTTGCAAATGGGAAGAAAAAGCGGTTGTCAGAACACTTTCTAACTAGTGCTTCTCATGTTATTGAATAACCTGGAAATATTTGGTGACACTATGATCTGCTAGCACTAAGGACAAACTAAGCATCTTAGCTTTTCAGATTTTGAGAAATTTGGACTCTTGTTTAAAAATAAATATACTAAGAAGAGTTTGGATCTTTTTTTATAGTTAAGGAAGAAATATGATCTTCTGATTCCAATTTTTCTGAGAATGTTGGACATTTTTTTTAGGAAGTAGAAAATCTTCCTGCCGAGTCATTCAGAAAAGTGGCTTTGCATTGGATTTAATCTCAAGGTTCCCAGATACCTCATAACCAAGAAGAGTTAAGATTCAGCATTTCTACTTACAAAATAAAGCATAAGTTTACCTTGTTGCATAATAGCCATTGCATGTATTGACCTTTTGAATGTATTAAACACAGTTTAGATACAGCTCTGTATCATATTTTTCATGGTTCTTGCTGTTTTGTTTCACCATCATTGCTGTGTTGCAGAGGATTTTGTTGCCTTGGTTTTATTTGGGTTTGAAAAAAGAACCATGTGACCTGTTATAGGATTTCTGCTGCATGAGAAAGCCAATGGGAAAATGTCTTCCTGTAATCTGTGAAGAGGGATGGGAGCAGAGCTATCCCATGGGTTGCTGTATGAACTTCCATCAGATATATGCAAATTTGTAAACCCAGAATAACATAACCTAGCAGCTTTTGAAGTACAGGAGTTCTGCATTTTTGTCTACAGACCCCTGTTGGCTTGATATTCAGAAAGTTTTGACATCCTAGCTTTGCCTAGAGTGTTGGCCTCACACATCTTTTATGAGTCACTTACGTGGTTGTGCCTAAGTCTGACACACCCAAGAGCCGAAATATTTCCCGTGGTCAAACCAACCTACAGTAGCTGTGCCAAGAAGCAGTGTGACTGCACATGGTCAATGACAAGTGCAGAAGGCAGTGTGTTTGTCATAAAGACAGTAAATCACTCTCCTCCTGAAAGGAGTGCCCTTGTTAAGCTGTTTTAACTATGCAATTTTAAGTCTTCTTATCTTAAAAGTCTATGGGGAAATTGTAGCTGTTTGATGATGTAAAGCTACGTTTGCTAATGCCCCAGTTGAGCTGTGGAATTAAAATGACAGTATCTATATTCCATTGTAACCATTGTATTAATCAAGATAATTCATACTTTCCTTGACTGTTTGGCAATAGAGTGGAAAGTACTAATTAAAGAATTGCATGAAATGTAAGGATGAACTCTACTGTGGTTCAGGTTTAAAGAGGAGTGATAGAAGCATAAATCAATCTAATCAAATAAGCCTGGTGTATAATAAAAGTAAATGTAATAGCAGGTACCTTCTGTTCCAAGTGTGTTCTCTTGTTACAGAGCAGAGGTTGGAAGAAAAAAGCATTTTAAAAAATGTCATATTAAGAGACAGAAAGTTCCAGGTTAAGATTCTCAGGTCCAACCTGTTATTTGCATGGATGTTTCCTGGTCAGAACACATCAAAATCATGCATGTGGTTACATACTTGGTGGTCTCATGTCCTTTATCCTTTAAAAGAATCAATTTCTTAGATTGGATCCTAGAAGAAATTGTCCTATATAACTGTTATGATTTTAATTTTCTGCCTTGGACATGTATAACAAAACTGACTTTAGTGTCTTGCAATTACTTTCCCAAAACAAGAATTGCTTAGCTAAGGATGAATGCATGATAGAAGTATTATTTGATTTTTTATAATATTTAAACCTTGCTTGGTAATTAAATATCTCATTACAGGATCTGAATGCTTTCAGATTCAGATGGAACTTTTTATACAGTGTTTTATTAATTTTCATTCTGAATTGCTTGATTTTTATTCCTTTGCAAATTTTTATTAATTGTTCCATTAGTTACATTAATTGCTACAGAACAATACACGTGTGATTTCATTTGAATGACCAGATATGAATAATAAGCCAGCCTAATGATTAGAGGATAAGATGATGAAGAGAAAGTAAGGCAAAAAGAACCAGGAAACACAAAAATTTTGCCCAAGACTTACAAGGTTTGAGGCAAAATAACGAGATGAAAGAAATCTAAACACCATCTACACCTAGTGGGCATAAAGCACGCACTCAAATATACAGTTGATTGCTACCAGTCACAAAAGAAACGAGAGATGAGGATGCAATAGCCAGCATCCCGTGTCCTGGCTGAACCAAATGGGTATATACCTTGGCAAATAATGAAATCTAAGTGCAAGGGAGTGAGATCAGTTTTGTTTAAAGTAGCTATCACATTCTACTTCCACTGAATTCACACTGAATTTTGTTGTGCTAATTCCCTACAATATTAACCACAACATTGCTACAGATGTTTATACAAACATGGTGTGACTCCTGGAGCATCTGTGCAGGACCAGGAGTTGGGCTCGATGATTCTGATGGGTCCCTGTAACTCAACATATTCCATGATTCTATGATACACTACAGGATTTGCAGAACAGAGGTACCACTACAGACTGTAAGCAACTGCAGCTCCTTAATGACTGATACACCTTCTCCTCTATAGATGGGGGACTTAGCACCACATATTTAATGGAGAGCTACTTCCTGACAGCATCTGTAATAAGAGCAAAAGAATAATTTTCGTCAGCTATCCAATGGTATTTTTTCATTGCTTTGTTCCTCTCCCACCAAACCAATAAATAGTGAATTTTTTAGTGTTAAAAACAACAGAACTCAGAGACTACCATGCCTATGAGACTACAAGGAGCCATAAGGAACACTGCTGTAAAAGGAATGGCTTCACATTGTTGTAAAAGAGCACAATTAACCTAACTGTACAGTGTTTTATATGACAGTAGAGCCACCACCTTATGCCACTGATGCAATCTCAGAAAGTTTTATCTACTTTCAGTTGTGATCCATAAAAAGTCTGTGCTATTTCTCAAGCCATAAATGAAGGTAATTGGAAAATAGTCACATAACTTAATTATTGTAAGGGGGTTTTCAAATCTATATAAATCCCATCACACCTAACAATACATGGAAATGAATTACATAGGCCAGCCTGAAGCTGTGATAGAGAAAGGAATTAAAAAATTGGAAATAAAACCCATGTATGCAACACAGTTATGGAACATTTTTATGGTGTTCACAGAGAAATAATTTGCTGAAACATTTGGCTGTAACAGACCAACCTCTTAAACACTACTTGTAGAGAGGCATTGCTGGTTACTCTGATTTTTTTTAAGTGAAACAATACCGCATCTGCGCTAAGCATGTCCAAGCATGTACTTCCAAATTTTCAAAATATTGGAAAATGAAGTCTTGATGTTACTCTATGTGTTCCTAAGTGGCGTCAAAATTGAGTAGATGCTGTTGCTACAAATGTCACTTCACATCAAGACGTTTGTTTTCTTTTATGCAGACAACTCAAACGTTGTTCCTTGAAATAAACCCTACTTCATTTTTAAACATTATTCCTAGACTAAAAACAAAAAGGAATTGTTCTCTATATTTGTCTCAGCTGAATCTATTTGTGCTACTTTTTTCAATGTGTATGCTCTGCTTTAAAGTCTTTCGGCATATTGAGCAACAATAGTCTGAATATAACCAGTAATAATACAACATAAATGTTTTATTTGCTCCCTGAGACAAGACTATTGTATGGCAAAGTCAGCATTCCTTCACTCTAGTGTGTCACGGTTGCAACATGCGGCATCTCTCTAAGCGTGGTATTAATGCCACTCAACAGTTTTAATATTTTCCTTTTTTGACCCAAATGGGTAGCCAGAGGGTCTTGGGTCCATTAGAAGGAAAAACTGAATAAAGGGGGACTTTTTGATGCAATTCTGCTTGTTTACAATTGCCATTGTTTATCCTTCTGTGTTCAGGGCAATAAAAAGCAACAGCACTTTGTTCAAATTCCTAGGCAGAAGATGATACAGAGGCAAAAAAAGAGGCTTTGAAGTGCTTTCTGAGTCCTCTTGAAGCTCAGTTACTGACCACCCCAAGGCTCTCCCCTCCTGTCTGGATATCTCATTGCCACTGCAACTTTCATTTACCAGCAGTGGCTTCACCTTTAACTTACTGCATCGTTGCTTTGGTCAGTTACATGTGTTTTAGATGAGGTTTCAGAAGGAAGAAGGTGACCTTTAAAAAGTTGACATCGTGCTCAAATGAGGAAAATAGAGGAGAATGAGCTCTGGCAGGTTAAATGTAAAACACAACAAAGCAGGCCAAAGAGTTTAAAGAACAAAAGCTATAAAAGAAGTAATAATAAAACCTTTTACAAAGCCATCAAAAGCCAAAATCCTGGTAGAAAGACTATGCAACAATAAATTGTCAAGGCACAAAAGAAGCATTCATAGAAGATAAGACCAGAGCACATAAATTAAATGAATTTTTATACATAATGAACGTAGAGGAGTTCAGAAAATTCTCTCACCAGAAATGTGCTTCCCCCCTCACGCAAACACACTTTATTTTTTAATAAATGATACTTTGATGGTTCTGCATTCAGTTGAAGTTCAGAAAATATTGTGAAATGTTCATCAGGACTAGAGGATATTTATGCAAGACCTAAGAAGGAATTGAAGCAAGAAAGGAGGTTGTAGCCAGGTGGGGGTTGATCTCTTCTCCCAGGCAACTATGAGTGAGTTAAGATGTCATGGTCTTAAGCTCTCCCAGGGGAGGTTTAGGTTAGATATTAGGAAGAAATTCTTTACAGAGAGGGTAATCAGACACTGGAATGGACTGCCCAGGGAACTGGTGGATTCTCCGTCCCTGGAAGTTTTTAAGATGAGACTGGATGTGGCACTTAGTGCCATGGTCTGGCAACCATGGCTGTAGTGGATCAAGGGTTGGACTTGATGATCTTGGAGGTCCTTTCCAACCCGGATGATTCTATGATTCTATGAAACAGCTTAAATAACAAGTGCAGTGTATTATTTCTTGCTAAAAAATGCCTTTCATCCCTTAGTGTTTTATAACATTTACAATCTTGTGACTACTTCTACTTATCAGCAAATAACCCAAAAGATTCATACCTGTACAGAAAATAACATAGCCTATTGTCACTATAAAGATCATAATTTTTTCATCTATAGTAGCCCTAAAGAGAAGTTACTGGGTTTTTTTTCCCGTGACCCTCAGAAAAATTTTATTTGAATTGCATCTCAAAGCCCTAACTATTTACCTCTCTATGGCCAAATCCCTACCTGTCAGATGAGGTATCTGTAATGTTTGCAGTTTAGCCTCAGATACACTTATGTTTGGTCTTTATTGTTCATTATTATTTGTGTAGCTCTAAAAGCACATTAGGCACTTCACAGACAAACATGAAAAAGTGTCTGATTCTTCTTTACAGCCTGCACATGCTTGAGGTAATTGAGCCATTATGTTTAAATAGCATTTCATGCTCAGGTTACACTATTACAATCAAATTCATGCCCTGAATGAGAAACATAGGAGCACAGTACTGCTCATACCTTAATAGCACCATGAGCAACTGACAGTAATTGGTGCACCTTTCCATCAGTCCTTTCAAATGAAGCATCTATGGGTATATTTACTTATACTGAGCTACGCTATCACTGCAGTTGACATAACTTTCCTGGCTTCAATACAGTCATTTGTGCCAGCTGAGTAACCAGTCAGAGTGACTAGTCAAGCTGATGTAGCAGACACTAATGTACTCTTATCACTCTGCAAATGCATTACAGTTCGTGGTGACTATTTACCAAAATGAGTCTTTGTCTCCATCAAAAAATAAAGCGGTAATTTCACATCTCATTTGGTGGCTGCAACATCCAGAATAAAACCAAACCAACAATTTGTTTTGGCTGTTCCTCTTTACAGGCATTGTAATATTTGGGTGCCACTAAATAAGGATATGATTGGTGAAGTTATCTGTTTAATTCATGTATTGTAAGTACCTGTTATAAAGCTGAGGTGCAGCTGTGAAGAAATGCTCTCAGCCTTCAAAAATGATAATATCTTTCAGGAAAGAACCAATGGTGAAGCATTTTCCTTACAAAACTGATTTTACTGTCACACATAAATAATTATTTCCTTTTCCTCCCCGAGAAAACAAATATGAATGGAATTCACCCTAGAGTACTCCTCTGTTACAGATGACACTGTGAATTGTGGCTACACAGTTGTAGTTAAGCATTACAAGAATCATTACCACAGATAGCAAATCCCAACAACCTGGTCCCAGTTTGTAACTGGGAAACTCTGCCATGGGAGGGCAGCCCAGAAGGGCTTTCCTGCAGTTATGTGTATTGTTTGCTCACTGGCTAGAGAAAATGATTCATTTTCAAGGGGAGGCAAACCTTTTCAAAACCTCTCTTTGGCCAATGCCCAGATAATCTTGTAGAACTGAGTATTCAGGAGGCTACTGAGTTGTATAACACACTCAGAGGAGCTGATGTCCTTGCAGCTGCTAAACCATGCAGTGCTGCCCTGCTTTCCACATTGAAACTCTCCAAATCAGTTCTGCTAGTTTTCAGCTCTCACTGTCATCACACACAAGCCTTGTCACAATCACTAAAGAGTGGTAGTCTGGAGTTTGGAGTAAATGGAAAAAGAAATTCAAAAGAGCCTTGTCTCTACCTGGCTCTTTTGTACTGAGCCTTGTTCATTATAACCAGTGTTCACCATCTACAAAGCAGTCACAAAACAAAGCAATATCCAGCTTTAAAAACAGTGCTACGAGTTAGAAACCCTTACCTGAGCAAACAGAAATCTCCCTTCTAAAACCAAGAAAGCTGTTTTTGGGGCATTTCCTACAGACCAGGAGCAACTAAAGGGCATATCCATCAACAGATTGTTCTCCAGCCCTCTTTTAACTAACCTGCCTCTGTTTGATGGGCTCAGGGGAAGCACACAGCCTCCTGTGACAGAGTGGTGATGGTCTCCAGGGGACATCTGGAATTAACAACCTTAAGAGGGACGAACATCAGAAATCACTAGTTTGCTTCCTTTGTGCATCTGTCAGGACAATTCTTTACCTTTTTATATCATAACTCTTTAAAATAATAAAATGTGTCAGTCCTCTGAGCAGTCAAGGGACTGTGAAGTGCAAGCATTGTGTAAGAATACAAGTTCGTGTTCCCTCATGCACTGAGGAGAAACAAATCTTGAAGCTGTGATGCTGTGCATACAATTTAGGGGGATGTCAAAACCACATGGGCTCAAGACAAGAAGGGAACTGGATTAGACTGCCTGTCTCTGGGTGACTTGCTCAGATTGTGGCACTATCACCAGGAAAATGTCACACCCTCCTTAAGCTGCTGGACAGTGGTTGGGCTCTCTCCTCCGAATGAGAGGGAAGAAAGGCCATCAGGAGGGCAGTCAAAATGGATTTTGAATGGACTGAATTATGGGTTGCTTTCATAGTCATGCATGTATAATTTCTCTTTATTAATATGCTATAAAAATTAATGCGTATATTATGCCATGAAATATGTATCACAAGTATATATAGTAAACATTTGAAATAATGAATTAATGGTATATAGTTTATGATCCAAATTTGATGTTGGTTCTGCTTTGAGAAGTAGGCTGAACACGATGACCTCCAGGAGTCCATTTCACTATAAGCTATTACATGAGTAGCTCTAGAAGTTGCTCAGTATCTAAGGGTCCTTGCTCTACTTACTTGTTTGTTAAGGAAAAGTGGCTAGCAGAGCCACTGACTTAAAAAAAAAAAAACCAAACCAACCAAACCCTTATCCTTATTTAGTAGAAGAAAAATTGTCATGGTAAAAGAAAATCAGTCCCAAACACTGACCCTAAGAATATATGAAAGCATCTTCAACTGTCACTTTGAATTCTCTCCTTTTGACAGAATTCACATTTACTGAGCATAAATTTATTCAGATTTTGTGAATAAGTCCACCCACCCAAATTTTTGCCAGCCTGGCTACCACATTCATAAAAAGCAACTTGAATGATCAGATGATCTAAATTTAACACAGCACACACAAGGCATACAAACCTAATTTCAGTAATATTCATTACACTTATCAGGTGATATTTCAGTGGTATAATAATAATCTTCATAGATAGAAATTATTCTAGAGTGGCCTGAAAAGGAAATTCAATGTTTCAAGGTAACGATTCAATGGTAAACCTTCATTTCCATTCAGACAGATGTCTCCCTCTGTTTGGGATCCTATCCTGGAAGTCATCTTTGGAGTTAAATATCTAAAACCCACTGTGAACAAAATGAGACGGCACATTATCCAGGGCACCCAGTACCATAATGCACAATCATTTGGGTTTGGATGATACTCAGCAATTCAGGACAGGATGTGACAGCAATGGCCCGTAAGAAGCCCCATTTCCAGAAACCCCAGCTCCCTTGTCAGAGGTGGTTGTCACATCCACTGGCCACGGAGTTTCCAGCTGTGCTAATAAAACTGTGAGTGAGCTAAAGTGAAACAGCCCTAAAAGGACTGTCTCACAGGGGTTCCTGAAGAGAGAGAGACATGCAGGAGAAGTAGGGGCAGATGCAGCCTCAGCATAGCTAAATGACTTGGCTCTACCAGCAGGGAAAGTGGAGGCATCTCTATTTTGAGTCCACTTCAGTGCCGCAGGGACTTCAGTATGACTTTGAGCCTCTGCTTCAGGCAATGTCAGTTTTTGCAGGAGTGCTGTGCTCAGCGAATTCAGGTATTTGTAGAGTTCAACAGCAAATGTTAGAGGATGCCAAAGTCATCTGAAGGGTAGGGGTTTCACTAGGAGCACAGATACTTTTGAAAATCTAGGACCTTTAGGCCTGATTTCTTTTTAAGAAGAGGTTTTAGATGAGATTCTAACATGTAGGTCCAAAGCAGCCCAGCTTGTACAATGATGTCTCTAACATCCCACCCTGATTTGTGATGCCGTATGTATGCACTGCCAGAAAACAAGCAATATTCTGCATGTGAGAGAAAGAAGACACTGCAAATTCAATGGCAGACATTCATCTTGGAAGCTCAAATAGAGAACAAGTGCACAACCAGAGGAAATTTTTTCATACGTCCAAATCATGCATAACCCTATCACTTCCCTATGGTGATGATACCACAATTGTACTTTTCTCTAAAGAACAACTGAGAATAATTATAATTTAAGCGGGAGGTTACAAGATTTATGTTGTATGCACATGCAGGCAGAAGCTTCTTAAAAAGACACCCTTATACCTGCTGCGGTAACAACCACACCATCTTGCACTCAGCATCTCCCCTCAGATGTGAGTGCTTGCAATAAGGACAGGAGCAAATCTGCCACAGAAGCTGGCAGGCACAGAGTTGTATATGTTGATGGGTGATACCTCCCAAGGACTAAAATTTACAGGTTTTGCCTGGCTTAAGGAAAAATAACTGAAGCTCATTAATCATTTCACAATCACTTAAAGCTTTACTTTCGTTAGACTGTAAGAAGTGTATTTTTTGAGCATTAGAGAGACGAGCAATCTGTAAAATAACCCATCAGGGAATTCCTTGTATTCCTGGAGCTAAGACTATTTGTTTTACATCACATTACACAGTCTTTGAGTTGTTGCCAGCCTGATAAACAGAGTAGAGGACACGAGAAAGCATTGATTTATCATTTGCCCCTGTACAAACAAAACACTTCTTCTGGAGAACAGAATTAAAAGTTTTACAAGGAAGAGCGCTGTAGATCAGATATTTGGTTATTGACATTAACTAAATTATTAAAGTAACTGAATATTGACAGTCAACACAGTACAAAGGAACATACAATAGAAATGAGCAGCAGCCTTAGAACTGGCAGTTATAATGTTAAATTTTGAAACACTATGGGAACCTTGTATAGTAAAAGGAAGACACTAACATGATATTTTAACAATATTCAAATATATAACTACCTTCCAAGACTATAACAATTACCACTAGAAATCAATTCAGAAACAGAATAACTATCTCTACTATAAGTTTTTAAAATACTCATTTATTTAGGAAAATAAAACTAAATACACTAAGATAGATACTTTGACAGCTGTTATATTACCATAAAAGTTGTAAGGTGCCCTGGGATTAGCTCACTTGGTTAGATCATGATGCTAATCACACGTTATGGTTGTGGGTTTGATCCCCCTATGGGCCATTCACTTAAGAGTTGGACTTGATGATCCTTATGAGTGATTCTGTAAATTTATTAAGTATCTGGTCACCCAACACAAATATGCAATTTTACCTCTCCTCAGACTTTGATCTAGCAAACAAAGTTAGTGTTTTAAATAGATAATTTAAAAAATAGAGAAAAAACCCCAAATGGGGTACACTATACCAACATACCATGAATGGCAAATTGATTCCATCTTTTGAAAGAAGAACTAGTGAAGACTATAGGAGCCAAAGTAATATTCTCAAGACTGAAAAAAATTCAGGAGACTAAATGAAGACTGGCAAAAATTCAGAAGACTTTAAGGGTTTCACAGGTTCAGAACAGTGCTCAGGCACTGGGAAGGGCATAATGGTTGCCAGACTCTTCTATCTTCAAGGTCCCAAATACCCACAAGATATTTTTATGCACCAAGATGTCTGTGAGAACTACTGTACCATGTAATCAAAAGTCAATTATCCTGAGATAACTCTTCTAAATGACAGCTGTATCATAGGATCTAGAAATAGTAAATTATATGATAATTAATCACTGGATTGACTAATGATTTCCATTATAAATTATTCCAAGGAAGTAACTATTTAAAACATTTATCTATCTATTATATGTTTGTTTATGACTTTAATAGGTTGCGACAGAAGTAATTTTTGGTTATTTGTAACGATCAAATGGTGCTGAAGGATAATTACTTATGGAGATGCTGAACTACCTGTAGGCCTGGTAACAAACTACATTCCTTTATTCAAAACTCTATTCAAATGTTTAAATTAAAAATTTTTGAACACCCTCAGCAGAACAGTGCCCTGAAATATGTGATTTTTCTTTGAAGTTATAGACTTAGGAACTTGCAATGGTTGAGATGGTTGCATGTTTAGCATTTAGTCACTTGAAAAGAGGTTAAATGTAGCTGAAAGAGTTCTTTGAAAATAAATGAGGCTTTTTCAAATGGTCGAGTTTAACACTGGTGTGAATAGATGTATCTTTACTCATTGTCATCTGAAGTGGTCCAAAAGTTGCCAGGAGAAAAGGGCTTTTTGTTAAAGACATCTTTTTTGAGTTTTTAAATTTCAAAGTAATTTAATTCTAATTTTAAGTATTTTCTTTTGTGTCTTTCAATAGAGGCCCAATTCAGAAACCCATGAGACTGAATCATCTTCATAGTTGAAAGTGGAGGCCAAAAATTGAATCAGTGAAGTGTATTATTCTGATAATTATCTAAATGTAAATAAGACATCAATCTGTCAGTGCACCCAAAGACACTTTCAAAGAAAGTGGTGTGGAAATTCAGATCCCAAGAGCTAGCCCAGGTTTGCTCCAGCCAAGCTCTGTGGCCTTCCCTCCAGCCCACTTCCATCAGGGAACAAACACTGTATGCCAGTGCAAATAGTAGGAAAACAGTATTTTCCCCTTATCATAGTCTGCATCATAGAGACATAAGTGCATAGACAACTTCTGGTCAACCTTTGAGCAGAACATATTCTGCAACCACCAACACATAAGCCTGGGAGGAAAACCCTCTCTATTTTTCAGTTATTATGCCCCAAATCACCATCATTTTTCACACTGTAACAGAGAAATGAATCACGTTCTTGAAAGTAAATTCCAGTAAGTTCTGCTACACCTTATTCTCAGTCAAAATGGACGCTTAAAGTGCAGATGTCCAGTATGAAGTGTAATCCAGTAGTAATTTTAGGGCCTATGTAAGGCTTTGACTATTTTTTAACTGTAGCATTTAAAAAGAAGACAGTCACGTTGCATTGTATTAAAAGTAGAGTGCTACTGGAGGTGTACCCCAGGAGCTGGGATCAACTATGCTTCAAGGTTAAAGTACCTTTACGGAGTCCTGAAAGATAATCCTCTAAAAATAATTTGTATAATTAATCTCTCTCATTTGTGACACAAAGAACATTTATCTCAGAGTAATAGAATGTATCAATATAATATTTAGTACTCTGATTTTTAGAACCTCTGTTTCAGTACTATTTCTGTTTGCTCTAGGTTTCACCTAACAGTTGCATGTTTAGAGTGTTAATTTAGGATGCAAGGTAGGTCTGAGGGATTTGTATTGGAGAGCAACATCTGTAAGGTCATACTGTTGCTAATACTTGTAATAAAGTTGTTAAAACTTCCCACAGAAGCAGCAATGCATATGCACCCCCCTCTTTCAAGATGGATTCTTTTTTAACCAGAAGGTTCTCTGTGATTAAGGTGAGAATATATTCACCCCTTTTAGGCAGACTCAGTCTGTGATCAGGCAGAGCATGCCAACATGCTAGCAGAGGCAGAACAAACCCACCTCACCATTCTTTGTAAAATAATTTATGAAAAACTGTAATATGGCCAGGAAGCAAGCCAAAGCAAGTAAACATCTCCTCCCACTGAGTATATGGAAAGAACAAGGGGGTCTTAACAGTTCATGAAAAGGCATTAAAACCTTCCAAAAACTCTTTCATCTTGGCAGACCAAAGCCTAGAAGTCCCAACACAGCGTTTCAGGTTTTTTTTCCCTTAAATTAGCTTGAATCTCTCTTTTCTTCAGTAATTTCCAGAACATTATTCGTAATTCTGTTTGTGTCTCTACACCTCTTGCTGCATTATTTATAACAGTACATAATGAATTGTCAACAGCAATGCTTAACTTTTAACTGACTTTTTACTTGCAATCTACTTTGGATGCAGCAAAAATAACCATATCCAGACAGCAAAATATAGTCTGAGAGTAACAAAAACTCTTTTTAGCCCTTATCCAGTGAGCAATTGCTGCTCAAGAACAACCCCTGGACCCCTTATTGTCAGTGCCTGGTTTTGTGCTGGTACTGTATTGATGCACTGGGTTGTTCACTTTTTGCTGATTTCAACAAGGTCTGGTCAGCAGGTGGTAGTACATCATTTCCAAACAACGGACACGCCGCTTACTCCCAAAACAACTGCATTCCCACCCTACTAGGGAGGTTACTCCTATCTGTGAGTTTATTCAAGGGAGAAGTAAAACAGGTGAGAGACTGATGGTGAAGATGATGTCTTCCACTTGCTGTATTTGTGGGTTTTTTTCTGAGTCTTTCCCTAAAAAAGAGAGGCAGTTTAAGGAAAACCAGGATTTTTACTCATATCTATGTGGAACATAGTGCCACTTTCACAAGTAAGGGCTTGAAGGTCTTGAATGCTTATTTTAGAGAATTTTTATGATGACCCTAAAGATGGTTGTGAGAGACAAAGCAGCACAGTAGGGATGCTCTTATAAATTTTCATTTATTTTTTCTTGTTATAAACTACCTGAGAAGAAAGTCTGTTGGTCAAGCCTTGGGCTTCTGTAAGAGACAAGCAATAGAGGGAACTGCCAGAAATCCCAGGCTATCATCAAAAAAACCCCATTGTCCTCAGGCTGCAACAGAAATGCTGCTGCTCTTTGTCATCAAGGTCTAAGCAATCAATGGTGAAACTCTTTCCATTCCCTGGGCTTTTTTGCCCTTCCTCTATCTCTCCACCAGCTGCCTTTCTGTATTCTACTGTAATAATTTCTCTCATACTTTGCAATAGTGACTGTTAAAAATACCTCCCTGCACCCTTCCACCTTTCGAGGAGGTAGTTACTGTGCTGTTTATACACTCATCCACTATGGTGTCCCATAACATAGGAGCATGTGTTTCATCAAACCTTAACAACATGAAATAGTTAAAATATATATTTTCCTGACAGCACTGAGCGAATTCAATACCTTTCTGTGTTACAGTATCACAAGAAGCCATCTTCATTCACTTGTTTTACTCTACTGGGGAAGGTACAGTGTTCATATCATATTGTGCAAACACTGTATTTACAGGACATGGAGATTTATTATTCTCTGTATATGTCTTAGAGCACAGACTACAACAATGATGGCAAATATGCACATAACTTAGAGACATTGAAATATTCTTTTGATATACCAAGCGCTGAAGCCAAAAGTTATGAGTTGCCACATGGCAGAACAGAGGCAGAACTACAGTCAGTGACTGCTCTCCCCACCCACACCATTTATGTCATCTCACCCCTCCCCTCTCCTCTAGTAACAGGAGTTTCCTTTATGCTCATGGTTCTTTATTAAAATTTTTATTCTGAATATACTCTCCAGCTGTATACACCTATAGCTGTGGAAGCACGATAGAGACAGCAGCCTTTGGGATAATTACACTCTATTCAAAATTATGGTGTGTGGCTTAAACAAGCATCTGTTCACAAGACATGTCAAACAATTTCAGGTTACTTGCTTATAGATGAAGGCTTCAGCCTTCAGAAACTCTTACACAAAACCAATATTGAGCATTTTATTCCATTAGACACCTACATTTATTCTTAAGAGTTTTGACTTTTATCTGTTCATTGAATCAAGAAAATATGTAGGCCAGATAATTACTTTCTAGGAAGTAACAAATCCAAAATTAATGGAAGAGCAATGGTAAAAAAAAGTAAAAATCATTACTGAATAAAGCCAAGCTACGTTGCATGGTGAAAGTAATCAACTGTTAATGCAGCTTAGTTTTAATTCTCTGCTTTTTAATTTAATCCTTTTCTTATCAACTGCAAACTGACGTAAGAGCTCAGAGTGCAGAGCTGTAATTTGTCAGCATCATTCAGGCACAAAAACAGACCTCCAGAGTTCATGTGAGGTTTTGTGCGTTTTGGATTGGTTTTTTTTCTACTGTTGTATGACTGTAATTTGCCATTCAGTTTAGATGGAAGAGTATAGAAGCTTCATGTTTCCCATTAGTAATGGGCACCTGACCTTCAAATAATGTGAAACTTTCTTTGTTAAAATTGAGTTCTACAGTCCAACTTTTCTGTATGTTCCCTTCTGTGGTAAGAACACTGTAAAACTAGGTTTATGACTTCTGTATACCTCTTATCTCCCCTAGACAAAGCAAGGTGCCACCAGGGTGGCAGGCTTCCAGACTTTTCTAATGGCCACATGCTGCCCAGAGAGGCTTGCCAGAAAGGTCTCGGAGGACCAGAGGATCTCCTCCACCCACATACTCAAGGAAAGGTCAGTTTTAGGATGCCAGCAGGACACTAGCACTTCCTTAGCCCTGTCATAGCTAGTTGATTTTGGGCCACTTTCATAGCCATCTATGGCTTTAAACTTCTGTCAGTAGCAGGCATATGATCAGTTGGAATTCATTATACCCATTCTGTACCTGGGCATCTTATTCTGCTTATGTCATGATATGCAAAGTGTATCTTAAAATAAATAAAGGCTCCTAAACATTTTGCATACCTCAGATAATGTCAACTAAAATCTCAGCAGAATTTGTGTTACATTAAATTAAAGTGGTTCAATCCCTTTAGTTTAAATACATTGATTCTGCATAAACCAATGAAAGAACCATCAGGGTATAAAATTACGTGCTCAGGCAAATGATTGCAACATTAAGCTTGAAAAAAAATATATTATTTGAATAGCAACAAATCTAAGTTTATGCTACAATTACATGAGATTGCTGCATGCTTCATTGTCTGTACAATCAAAATGATAAATTGGTAACACACTTTAGAGATCTATTTGAATAAGGAACCCCATAGTGTTATAAATTCAACTTCATGGTCAGTGAATAATTTTATACTTACTGTCACACTAAAATGAAATCCTGTATAATATATTAACTCTCAAGTGCAGGGGTGTTGCTGTTCCTCATATTCCATGCTGACCAATTAACAGGATTGATTGCAGCTATAAATTAATTTAACTGAAACTATAAACTGATTTTATGGTTCAGACGACAGATCATTTTATTCCTTCCTGAGTGCTCTGTACAACACAGTCGTCAACTGTGATACGTCTTTCCAGGCCATTGCGCAGTTCTTATTTTCTTTTTTATGTATTTCTATCTGTTATTGACTGTATTTCCAGGCCTCTCAGTCACATTTTAGCTCTATTAGAAGCTCTGATGCTGTTTATTTGGCATGGTTTTCTCCCAAAGTATATAAAATACAAGAAAGACTCCCCCATAGGACTTCAATTGACCTTGAATTTAATGAGTAGTAGCAAGGAGGGATTACTCTGATGAGAAAGCTTTACTGAAATGGTTTAAGTAGGCTTCTTTGGCCCAGAAGACTGTAACATGACAGTGAATTTGTAGTGTATCAACAGTGTTTGTATCTCCTCTGTCTTGATGGAAAGATATATGGAGTTTGACACTGTTTAAAAAATTGTTTAAACATTTTTTTCAACAGAGTAACTCAACACAGGAGAAACTAATATCAGAATAATACCAGAAAATCTATATCAGCTTATCAATCATAACACTCTACTATTTAAAACTCTAGTGGAACCTGTAGGATTGAGAAATTGCTGAATATGTTGAATATTGCTGCTTTATAACAATAGTGTCAGCTTCATGCCAGGCTTAGACAAGTAGCAGAAGCCTTTTTTTGAAGTGAATAGTAAATAGTCTTCCTTGTGAATGGGTTTGCTTACTTTTGTAGTGTAGTTTTCTTTTCATGGAATTATTTCTACTAAGTCAAAGAGTTTCTATCAAAGAATATTAATAATTGGTTTTCTTTCACATTTTTGTACCTGATACATACTCTTAGAATTAATTCCTTGCTTGGAAGGCCCAATACAAAACCATCTGAACTGGCACAAGCTCTTAAGCATTTGTTAACCTTGAGGCACTTTTGAGCATATTGTTTACATTCAAGATATTAAAATTAGTTTAGTAGACTGTTACAAACCATGGGAATACCCATCTGTTTAATGGTATCTCTATTCAAACCAGAACTAAAACTAGAAAAATTGCTTGATAATACTAGCTTCTTCAACAAAATAACCCATAAGACAATTCTCTTAAGCTTGCTCCCTTTACTGCAACTGTTTAAAAACAGCCTCTTCTCGTTTTCCAGTTAAAAAATATGAAAATCTTCTAAAAGCCCACTGTCAGATAGAAGCAGTTTCATCAGGATACATACTGATTCATACTCCTAAGAATCCCAGTTTAGCTGACTGCTGATCCTACTTCTGAGCCCTGTACTCAGCAATAATGATCATAGAATCACAGAACCATAGCATCATTAGGGTTGGAAAAGACCTGTAAGATTGAGTCCAGCCAGTAACCCAGCACTGCCATGTTCACTACCAAACCATGTCCCTGAGTGCCACATCCACACATATTTTAACTATCTCCAGAGATGATGACTCCTACACTTCTCCAGGCAGCCTGTTCCAATGCTTGAGAACTCTTGGTGAAGAAAGTTTTCCTCGTCCTGCTGGCCACACTCTTGCTGATGCAGACCAGGATACCATTGGCCTTCTCGACCACCTGGGCAGACTGCTGGGTCCTGTTCAGCTGCTGTCAACCTGCATATCCAGGTCCTTTTCCACTGGGCAGATTTCCAGACACTCTTCCCCAAGAAGAGCAGTAGCACAGCATGGGGTTGTTGTGACCCAAGTGTAGGACATGGCATTTTGCCTTGTCGACCCTCATACAGTTGGCCTCAGCCCATCAATCCAGCCTGTCCAGATCCCTCTGCGGACCTCTCCTACCATCCAGCAGATTGACACTCCTGCCCCACTTTGTGTCCTCTGTAAACGGACTGCAGGGGCACTCAATCTCCTGGTGATAGTAAAGTATGAACATCCATGATTTAACTTCCTATCTGATTACCCATTCTGGTACTCAGTGCTTGATAGTCCTTAATTCTTACCTACCTGAAGAAGAAATGGCATCTATTAGACGTGGTATAAATGGTAATATATGTGCCGCAGGTGGTATGAACATCTCTGTTTATGAGGTGCTGAACTTAGAATTTTGGGATGAAAGATTTGATTAAGAGTTATTTGCTTATTTAAAATTGCATTAAGTGGAGAAAAGCAATTTTCTAGGGACTTTATTTGTCATGTTGTCATATTATTCTTTCATTTAATAATTTAAGTATTTAGTAAAATAATAGCCTATGTCAAAAGTTTAAGCCTGACAACAATAGATTATAACCTCAAGTCTGCCTTGCTAATGAATCAGTATGGCTTCTATGCATATAAATAAGAATTTGTTGGCAGCGTGTGTTGCAAATAGTGATTAAAACCCTAATTAAAACTAGTTGGAAAAGCTGAAGTGGAATAATTTTAATCTTGAGATAGTCTGAACACATCATAATAACAAAACAGGGAAAAAAAGGGTGAGGAATAGAAGAGTGCAGGTCAAGGAAAGTCACCTTCTCCTTCCTCCTTTTGCTAACATACAAGGAAAAGGAGGGTCTTCTAGTTTTTAAAGGCTGCTTCCAACTTTATACAGATGCATTCAGGAAAAATACTTACTGTGAGAATAAAGAAAGAACATATGGAAAATACAGGCGACTCACTGAGGTGAACACTGAGGTGAACACTTCAGAGCCACCCCTGAGATGTGCTCAGCCTGTCTGTCCTCCTGTAGGGCTTCATAGCCCTCACAATTGTAGGCACCAAGGACAAGATGAGGAGCTGATCTCTGCAGATCCTCTCAGGAAACAGCAAGGGGCAGTTTTGGCCTCTCCTCGGACAACAGAAGGCATTTTGGCAGTCTGACTCTTATCCTATCCCAAGTGTTAGCCTCCGCCAGTGTTCTTGGTGCTCTACACCATCTGCAGATACTGGCAGGTATCACTGCCTGTCATGGTGTTAAGGGGCTTTTTCCTCTATTTCCACTTTTTCATCTTGACTCCCCTAAGACCAAGTGACTCATTTTTGATGTGTGAACAGCTGAAACCTGCAGTGCAACATAAAGCAAATAGAGGAAAAAGTACTGGTACAAAGAATTGCAAGTTGGTCCAGTCAGAACATTCCCTGAATGTGAGTGAAGATCTGTCTTTGCACTAAAACCCTGCACATTTCCATTGCAGCCCCACAAGATTCTAAGGTTGGTCAGAGGTCAATGCTACTCATGGTATTTCTTAGAAATCCAGTGACCTTCAAGTGAATGGGTTGAAAGAAACAACCACATGCTCAAAAATTACTTCCATGAGCTTTATATATGTGGGGTAAAAAAAGAGAGAACACCTGCAATCTTCCCTATGAGTTTGGTGAGACAAAAGCCCCTGTGGAGGAGGCAAGTTCTATGTTGCTTATGGAGCACAGCAGCAAAGTCTCTGGTTTCAGTAAGTGTTTGAGGAGCATCTGATCTGAGCCCTGTAGTGACTTTCAGGGAGAGAGGAAGTGAAGCTGCTGGCTCCTGCTTAGATTAAATTTCTGTTGTTACAAGGAGGAAATTTGCTGCTAATTATTTAAAGCAATCCCTGCTGTAAATTGAGTCTTTGTGAAAGTAAGGAGCTAATGATGTCCATAGGTCAGGCAAAAACCAGGCAGCACTTCTCATATCTGTCTGCCAACTGCATATGACGAGGAGCAGCTTCATTCCGACAGCAGCCACTTCATCACTGCCACCCAGCCCCCTATGCCTGGCCAAACACTCCCATCTCATGGCAGAGCAGTTCCCACCAAAGCTCACCTTAGTGTATCAACCTGCCCAGCGGAAAGATGATAGTACTCCCTGATGCTGTGACAGTGAAAGTTGTTTTCTGTCAGAGACTGGTTCTCATGCTTAGTTTAGAGAGTAATTGGTAAAATATTTACTGCAGATGACTAACATAAAGAACAACAGAAGTGGGAAACAGCTTCATATCCTTGGGAACACATTTAATGACTAGCAAAGTATTCCATCATGTTATTTCATTTTATGAGGCCATGAATTTCAGTAAACACAGTGGCACTTCAGTGATACCTTTGTTCTCTAAGTTTCTTGGCACACAAGAGCAATGTCTTCTTTTTCTGAGAGATGAAGATATTGCATCATTTGTTTTTGTACAAAACAAGATGAAGCCTGAAGTGATTTTACGTTCTGTAGGATGCAGATATCTGTTTTGTCATTCTTACCTCTTCAGGGACACATTCACTTTGATAAGAACAATGCAGTCGGAAATATGTGGGTGCTATAATGAATATAGTAGTAGTAATTTGCCGATCACAGCTCTTATCTTTGAGAAAAAAGGATGACTGAATAAGACTGAAAGAAAAAGCTTAGTTTAAGCCAAGATGTTTATCAACCCTTTATAAAGCCTCTCATAATGAATCCTTCACAGTATTTTCACTCCAACGTTAAACACATTAAAACAGTTTTTGTTTTCACTTATGTGAAAAATCACAGAATATTCCTACAGCTTTTTAAATTGTGAATATTTTTTAATCCCATCTTCTCATATTTTAGACACCTAGGTCATATTTTTTGTTATGAATCTAAACTGTATCTAAGCTATTTTACTCACATTTCAGACTACTGAATACCATGGTTTAGTTGAGACTTATGACCTAACAAGTAGATAGGTTACAAGGCTGGTAGTAGAAATCACTACAGTGGACTGATCTCAAAAGAGTTCTATGTTCAGTTGTGTATGTTTAGAGCATTTCATCTTAAAACATCACTTTGTTAAGAACAAAACATGACTTATTTAAGAACTTCCATTTCTTGCCTTCATTGGTAACTGAATACAGGATGAATATATTAATCCTATAAAATGCAAGCTATTAGCTAAGGTTGGATCCTAGTCAGTTAAATTGTCATATAGTGATGTTGAAGTCAATGCTTTGCCAACTGAAAGAAATAGTCTTTCCCAAGCTACAGAGATCAGTTTCTACCACCTATGTTTTACATAAGTGCTAATTTTCTCATCATTCACTGCTGAAAACTAAGAGACAATGAAATAATTTCTACAGTAGACTGGATGCACATGAAGTACGAAAATTGTCCTAAAGAATCTAATTACTTGGAAAGACCCTTCTCCTAGAATGAGTGGAGCACCAGCCAACTTTCCTGCTGAGATCAAAATCAAAGCCAATATTAATGTGCTAAGCATGCTTCAAAAAGCTATTGTATGAAAAAAATGAGCATGCAGAACAGTTAATTGTATCTTGACAGGGTTTTTTTTGTTTGTTTGCCTATTTTTAGTTGTTTGGGTCGGGGGTTGTTTTTGAGGTTTTTTTGTTTTGGTTTGGTTTTTTTTTCAGTAGTAGAAACTGTCACATTTGCAGATAATTCCTTTTGCCAATATTAATTTTTTAAAAAAAAAAGTTTATTTTAAAGAAGAAAAGATAATAAAAGCATAGTTATAGCTTCAGTATGAAGTTATCCTGCTCTTTCGTGGGTCAAAAATATCTGTCTGATGTCTTTAGAATATGAGTGTCCAGAGATGCATGGTACATGACGCTTTAACTATTTGACCTCAAGTAGATAAAAGATTTTTCCAAACACATTTGAAACTCTTTAATAAAGAAATTCCAGGTTTAAATAATGCAATAATGCTTTGTTTAGGTAGAGAAGAGAAATTATATGTCACATTACCGGTAGAACTGAAAGTCCCTGAGGCTGTAAAAAATTCTCTGAAATATGGTGTAGCAAAATTCATGAGGACATGTCACTTTATCAACACTTATTTAAAATTATTTGCCCAACACAACTAGGCCCTTGATACCTATGAATGATGTGAATACTCCTAACCCACACAATAAAATCTTTGTCTAATAACATATAGTGAGCTGTCATAAGATATGTAATATTAAAAAGTTGTTATGTGAAGTGCAGACATAAGGACACTAAGGTGATAGTAAAAAAAGTCAAATGGCACTATTTTGGGCCAAACTCCAGGGAAGTAGAGTTTCAAAAATCCTATTATATCAATAATCTTTCTGGGAGACATCTGCCAGCTTCAGTGAAACCCAAGATTTGCAAGTCTCAAAGAAGTCTTATGAAGACCTTCAATTCACTTACAAGGAGACAAACCAGTGTAAACATGCATGTGCTGTCTTGGCAAAGCCACCTGTCTGCCACCTATCCCTTTCCAGCTCCCTGTCCTCCCAGCTCCCATATGCTCTATCTTTTTTCTTATTTCCAGACTAGTTCCCTTGCTAGTTTACTCTCTACGTATTTTGCTCAAATTTTCATCTAGCCTCTTTCCTTTCATTTTCCATGTATATCCTCTCCTCCTTTCCCTGAATTCCTTCTTATTTTTCCATTTGAATTTGATTGCTCAAGACTCAGATAAACTATTTGTCTTTTGAGGTTCTTGTGGTATCCTGGATTTCAGCCCTCTTCTTCAAACTGTTCTTCCTTTTTCAATTTCTGTTCAGTCCTTTTTCTTTGCTTTTCTCTCCTCTTTTCTCTGTCATCCTTTGGTCTTGGTTGTCTTCAAGTATTTCCTAATGGGAAAGAGTTATGTCATGTTAACATTTTGTTCATTGTCTAGTTGTCATTTAACTTCTATGCAGTAAGGGTCAGACAGAAGAAATATTTCTGTTTCAGAAAGGCCATTTTCCAAGGTTGCCCTGCAGACTTGGGCAGTTTTGAGAGGACCACAGGCTCATAAGAACAGTAGCAGAGGATCTGGTCAGCTTGGTGGATGAGCATAGAAAATCTAATATCGCCTCAGTCAAAAGACCTCAAATAATTAATTCTGAAGTTCCTTCTTCTGTCAGCTGGTCTCAGTTTGGTTGAGCAATCTTCACCTTTTTCAAGAAATAATACAAAACTGCCATAGCAAGAGGATAATTCTCACCCTTACGTCCTTACCCTTTTCCTGGTGGAGAGACCTGCCAGGTTGATGAGTAATCTCATGCACACAGACACACATCCTTTCCCTTTCTGAACAAGTCTAAGATTTTATAATCTTGCTCTGTCTTGCAGCTCAGCAAGATTGATTCCAATTATTCACTGCCAAATTTCCAATAACCAGGAGAAAGTTATAAGTGAAACTACAGGAACATTATATGTGTTCCCCACCAAAACCAGGAAAATTTAAACAGTCTCTGCAGTCCTTTTATGGAGGTGGTCAGCAATTTCAAAGTGACATCTGGTATAAATTTAGAGAGACTGTACTTATGCAAGCAGAAGAAAAATAACATTTTATCTAGACAGTTGTTACAATGACTATGAATTATTAGGTTACTCTGTTGGTTTTTTTCATATTCATTAAAATATTCACTATGAGACTTGCTCTTCCCACTCATTAGTAAATTGGCATTGGACAAGTAACTTGTTTGATTTCTATGAGAAGAGGACTTTTAAAGATGTTCATCACAGAAAATTGTCACTTGCAGGAGGCCACAAATTTCTTCAAATTTATTTTCTTGTGATCTCCAGTGTCTCCTCTTATTTAATCAAGCTTGGTCTATTCTATTAGGAGAACTCCTAGGTTGTCCTGTGCTTTTCCACAGGAAAATACATAGAAATGTATTTAAAGAGTCTCTGCATTTAAAGCAGCATGTGTTCCCTTCAGCATTTTTCCTCCTCTTAGCTAACTAAAGTCCTTATATTTATAGATTAAAGAATAAACCTCTGACTGTTTTATGAAATTCCCACTGCTGAGATTTACTATTTTGGAAAGTGACAATTCCTGCAGATAATAGAAATTTTTAAAAATCTATAAATTTTCACCAGCTAATATACTTTTTACAGTATAAACAAGCTTTAGGAAATGTTTGTGCTTTTATTCTAGGTAAATAATTAAAAAAATCTACCCATTTCATCCTTTTATTCTCCTAACTTACATGGAATAGAATGAAACATGATTAGCGACGGGGATTTAGAAACAAGCTATAGAATTCAACTGAAAATTCAAACCCAGTGAGAGGTGTCTATAGATAATTAAATATTAAAAGTCATGTAATTCCATACTCTGCAGGAATAGGTCTGTTTCAGCGTGAGGTTCTTGTTGAAACTATTTACATTTCACTCTTCACCCAAAAATCACATGCATAAGTTAGTCATCTGTTCTGGTTTCAATCACAGACTCTCCTTTGCAGCAAAATATTACTGAAACACTGTACCTGTCATGCATTGCACAGCAGCAAACCAAATGATTTATGACTATCCAATAGCGATCTGATGCTTCTAATTTGTCAATCAATTATGCAAGCTGTGACAAAAATCAGACATGTTTCAGAAAGTGGAAACACATCTGGAGAAGCTCAGTCTTGTTTAGGTACTTTGCATAACCATCAATGCACCCCAAAAATTGTAAGGGAATTAGAAAGACTCCTTCCTGACAGCCTATAAATTTATTTGAAGTCCTTCTACATGACACTTGCAGGTCCCTGTTTCAGGGACTGTATCATGGTGTGAAACTCCACAGAACTGGGGCTCCTCAGGTCCAGCCTCGGGTTGGGAAGTTTAACACTGGTACCCCAGTCCAAAGAAAAAATATTGTTAGTCCCCTTCTTCAGTCAGTAAATTCATACACTGTTTTTTCTCTTCCATATGGAGAAAATTCTTTTTCTTCTTCATCCTATTTTCAGAAAGAACAAGGAAAATGATCTTTTGCCTTCGTCCTCTCTTTTTAAGTACTTTTCCTGTCCTCCATGTGGTTTCTTGCCAGTATAGCAGCAAGATGGCACATGGCTTAAGCCAGACCCATTTGATTACTGAAGTATTTCTTTCTCTTAATGAGAGAAATTGGGCATTTGTTGACCATAAGTCTTGCCTTATTATTATGCGGTAATGTTTGCTCAGTGTTCCCTAACTGCTACTAACAGTAATAGCACCTATTCTTGGGGGAATCACAATGTCTTGCTATTAAGGCAGATGTAATTTTTCTGAAATCCTGTTATTTACAAGGTAATTTCTTCTCAGCATGATATCCGTACAAAAGACTAAGGGTGGCTCACAATCCATTCAATTTCCCCTTTCATCCACAACTCCAAAAATTAAGAGACGAAAAGCAAAAGAAAACCCATATGGAAAGTAATGTCTCTGAAGATCCACCCTGCAGCAATCATAGTTTAACCTAGAAAATAAGTCCTGAAGTAGCACCTGGAACAGGAAAATGATGACTGTCCTGATGGGCTTCCCCACTCCCTGAAAAGTGTGGCTCCTTAATAAGCCTGGCAGAAAGTTTTACAGATCCATGGGTTATGATTTAGTCCTATCCTCACAGCCAGCTCTGCACTGAGCATAGAAATCTTTCTGTGCTAGTGCAAATTTACTGTGTTGATGGTATCATATATTCAAAATGCCTGTGTCAGAAGCTTGCATCTCTGTATCTTCAGAAGAGTTTGTTTTCTAGAGTTGTTCCAATAGCAGGGAGTACTTTGTCTAAAAGTTAGAACTGATTTTGTAGTAAATTCAATTTTCTACTTGCAAATAAATGTGGAATTAAAACCTCTGCACTTGATGCCCAGTGACCCAGTAGGAAACCATGAGGCTTATGCTCACTAGGTCACATTAGAAGAATGTGTTTCTGATATGCAATCCTAATTACACAGGACTGTTGGGAGGTCATTTTACAAAGTAGGTAGTGATATCTAGGCATACCGTTGAAAACTGCTGCAATTGATACTAAAATTATAGTGCTATAGTTTACAGTGGAAAAAGAGAACAGATACTAAAGCTGTTGTAGAGTCTCTGGAGACAAAAATATGGCTTATTTCTGGTATTTTGAGTAGCTGTACTCCACATAATCATAGCCTTGCTTTAATGCCAAAACCCTTGGCACTTCCCAGCTCATGGACTTACTAATATGTATAAACTCACATAAAACAGTACTCAATCTAATTTCCCTTTAAATCAGCAAGTTGTAGAGTCATAAAAGTATACAAAGAATTTACACCACCGGAGAATCAAGTTGATTTTAAGTCAGGTTGACTAAGGCTCTGCCATAAAAATTATTTAGGTTCTTAGTCCTATTAAGTTTTATTTCAGAGAAATAGAAATTATAGATCTCATATCTTCAGAAAAACACAATCATAGCAGCTGAGTCCTTTAGGACAAGCTATAGCTTCCTTTTTTAATCCTATGATTTGGAAGGTGGTAAGTCAGAGTAGTGATTTCTGAATATCAGCAACTCATACGTGGCAATCTGCTATAATGAGGACCATTAAAACTTTCACATAAGGGTCCCTGCTGTACCTGAAACTTGGGATTCCAAATCTAATAGCAGTAATTCCATTTTTCTTACATTTCTTTAAAAAAAGCAGAAACATGCCAACTGCCTAGCATTGGCTTACATAGTGATTTAAGCTTTCTGATGGATAACTAGATCAGGGAAGGACAAAATTCAAGGACACATTGATCCAAACACTAACCAGAAGGCAGGCTCCCCTTGAAAGTTAAGCTGCAGAAGCTTTCATGACACCTTCTGTGGGCGGGCACACACACACACACTGCTGACAATATCTCTGTAAACCTCACATCGGATCTTCTACCTTCTAGCCCAAGATCTTGCACCTTCTACTCCAAGATCTTGCCTATAATTCTTGCACGTTCAGGAGACTGCCACCACCTCCTCTAATCCTTCCCACCACTCTCTAAACCTGCACTTCTTCCCCAGATCAAGGAATCTCACACCTGGCCTCTTCTGCTCTCTGGACCCTTTCTATGTTAGTTTAAGAGCCTTTACACATTCTCTTTTTTAGCAGCACATGCACCGTGTCCTTCCACTTACTGCTTTTTTTCCCATTGCTGAGCCTCTTCCCCTTCAGCCCAGCTTCTTACAGCTTCTCAACACTTTCTCCCCCAAAAATTTACTAAGGCATATATACACTCTTTTGGGACATATAAGCCTGATTTCAATAACAGTAGTTTCACTAGCAGTCTACTTAAAGCAATACAGAATACTCCCCATAGGATAATTGCCCAAATTAACTAACATTCAAGGCATATAATTATCCTATGCAATGTTCCATGTGGATAGACTACGACATGTACTGGAGTTAGCTAATTGTAAGCAATGCTACCAATGAGCTGTGTTAAGTAAAGATGGTATAGCAGTAACTACAGTATGGGCAGACCCTCAGGAGCAGAATTATTTGTAACTTCACTACCCAATACTCAGACAATTGTAAAACACTGCAGTCATCACATCCCTCATTTGTTCTGATGGCCAATGAGCCAAAGAGTGCATCTGAGGTCAGATTGCAATCATGAACCAAACCCAGTCATTGCTCAGTCCTTGTCATATGGGTATCAAAAACTGGAGTCTTTCAGTGGTGGAAATTGCAGACTCTTTCACTTTCTCTATATTCCCCCCCTACACATTATTGTAGGCAGCACTGCATGGATACTGCAGTACTTCTCCTATTTTTAACAGTGTGAGGCACTTGGCTGGGAATTCTCCATGCTCTAATGTGTGTTTGATCAAAAATTTAACTACCTCCTATAATTTAATTGTAAAATGAACACTTCCTGCTCCTGCAAATGATATTTCCATGGAAACCGCTCAGTACCGTTGCTACAAAATGAAGGGGGTTTACTAATGGGTCTTTTTATTTTTTTCTGAATATAAAATAGAGCTCTATTTCAGAGTCTTGGTTCTTCAATATTTCTCATTTTTTGCAGGAAAATATATAACACGTTCAATGAATGAGGTATATAAACCAATCCATAGTACTATAATTTAGGAGCCTAAATTCTTGGCTCCATAGAGCTGAAGTTGAGAAGGGGTAGTTGAGAAGGATATATTATTTTATTCTTATAAAATATAAAAGTTATATTTTCTTTTTCAAATGGTTCATACAGAATGATAAAAGGTGTCTATTACAGGATGATATATTGGGATTTCAGAAGATGATTGTAGGTTGTGCTGATCGGGAACATTTTGAATACAGTGGGAGACTCCTGAAAATGAAGTAATTTGTTTCAGTAATGTAATCAATACAATCCTCATTCTAGGAAAAGCTACTCTGGACTCACCTCACTGTTAGCATGAGGGAAGCATCCAGGATAACATCCTAGCTTTCTGATACCGATAATAAACAACTGGTATGCTTGACACTGACAGGAATTGGTGGATGTTAGGCTTTCTCCAAGGCAAGATTTTGGCATTTGGTCTCCAACTAGGAAAATTCTAAAGCAAATTCTCTCTCTCCTATCTGTTAACATGGAAAGATAGGGTTCTTCTAGTGGTATTCACAGCCAAGAAGTCTGACATGTCTCCCCTCCTCACTGACTTCTATTATATAAAGAATACTTCTGTAATCACCTAAAAAGACCCCTCTCTCAGATCCACAGAATGTAAATTCAGCTGTGGGTATTTCTCCCCGCCTGAAGGCTACCTGCAGTGGAAGGTGACAAGGATGCATATGCTTATCCTTAAACTATGTCTCTAAGGTTTCTTTCTTCAATTAAAAACGTGTTTTCTAAAAGGAAGACCATGAGAGGGCTGAAGTTCTGCAGTGCCTATCATCTTGAAATCTATGTAGATATCTAGTCGGTAAGTCCCGGATGACAAGCAAAGAAAAGCATGTGTGAAACCTGTTTTCCTGATATGATTTCACATCCAAGGGAATAATGGCAAGGTCTTGCCCAGAATTTAAATCAGTGTTTGAAACAGAGCTATATCTATGTCACTGAATGCATACATGACAGATGTACTTACTTTTATCTTATTGAATGCAAACCAGGCTCTGTCCCCCACTTTTTTTGCATTTTTGCTATTAATTGACAAGTTTAGAGAAGAAAAAGCATATTAAAAGGAGTCAAAAGGGGGTAACTTCCTGATGATATAAGAAGATGCCATGGTAGTTGTTAAAGAAATCCCAACACAATGTGGCTAATTATATCTAGAGTTCTCAATTTATTACTTTTGATCTAGGATAATACAACTTGCTTTCCCCTTGTTAATTGACTAGTTCAGAATTGCCTGAACATTTTATCATCTCTGATGTGTCTGCCTTTGTTCCCTTTCATCTGTTTGCAGAACTCCATTTAGCAACACTGCAAGAGTTAATGCTATCTGAAGTCTTGATATTTGTGAGTGCCAAAATCATCTTTGACACTGGCTATCAGTCACAGTAGCTTCTACTGAAAGATAAGGCTTCCCCAGTTGGTTCTTATGTTTTTCAGAAAATGTTGTGGATAAGGTATCTCATGCTTTCTTGGTCCTGATATCTGAACTGCACCAGGTAGCAAATGACTCACAATTTAAAAAAATCCAAAACTGTAGTGTGCTGTTAGGATAAGTCTAAGGTTGTTAATACTAGATGATCAGTACAAGTTACTAGCGTCAGACCAATTAGATGACATGGAAAGAGCATCTTTAGATATCACTGTCTTTGTTCTTATCTTCCAGTCTGTTACCATCATGTTTTCCAAGGCCTTTTCACTTAGTTTCTCTCCTACACAATGACACTAGTATGAGGCATTTGCCGTGCAGCCCAGTTTTGGGTTAACTCATTATCTGAGGATCTTGAGGTTTATAGCACCTGTATAATTTGCTGTATATGAGAAAGTGTTGCTTGACTACTGGAAAACAGTGTTAAAAAGTATTGTAAAATTTCAAGAAAGAGTTCTTTTTTTTTCTTATATTGATTTTATTTTGTGGGGCACTTTTTTCAGCTGATTTTCTGCTGATTTAGAAATAAGGAGAGTTAATAGCACTTTACCAATATCCCACATTTTATTAATACACTTGCTAGATGAGGAGTTCAAATAGCTTTCCTTTGTGCTCTGAATTTTATAGCTTTCATGCCTGAATAAAAACCCACACCTGTCTGAAAAACCTATTTCTGTAACACTGTTCAACCCATGGGAGGAGAACTACGATTTATAGCCAGCAAAGAGAGACTTAAGCTAGCCTTCCCTGCTGTTGACTTCAGATATTCACCTTTACTTCAATAAAGCTCTACTCTTCTTGCCATACAATCCCTCCCATGGTAGGATGTAAAGACAGAACTTGTTTTCATCATCACTAGGTATTGCCAGTCACTTGTTAAATTGTCTAGGAGTAAGTATGTGTATGTCCCACGTCCTCCCTCTCTTTTGCACAGGCTATTTCCATGCTTATCCCTCCAGAGTGGCAGTGATGAAAGGATTAAATACTCAGGTAGGTCTGATGCTGAAAATGAACTGTTATCTCCACCAGAGGTGCTTTGATAGGCCACCCGCCTGCTCTGGTAGCAAAGGGGTTCCTTTCTGTGACCACTTATTACAAAAGCAAAACCAAGTCCACTGCTATCACTGAATAGAAAATAATATTCTGAACCAGGTACAGGGATTTGATGGATGTCCAATTACTTTAGGACCTCCAGTTGTTCTAGGAGTGTTTTGGGGAACCAGCCTGCAAGACCTATACTTTCATGTGTTGCTTCTGTCATCTAAAGGTAGAGTGTCATACAGAGAGACTGGACTAAAAGTTTCCAAAAGTCATGTTAAAATGAACAGAGGAAAGAAAGGTTTGTAACTATATTTTACTTTATATGGAAAACAAAACTCAACTAATTCTTATTTCAGAATTTTTGTATATTATCATTGACCAATACATCTCAGCTTGATTCTTTTCAACCTTACAGGAGATGGAAAAACTACCATCCTCACACCTCCCCACACCAAATCCACTACAGACATCAGATATAATACTAATGTTAACAACCAGTTGATGCTTTCAGAACTCACTAGATCCTGGGTCCTCTCCGGCTCATTACACAGGTTATGGGGACACCCTGTTTTCTAGACAGCACATGGGATCCCTGTGAGAGGTCAGGTAACAAAGGAACAACTCCTCCTGTGCCAGCAAAAGCTGTCCCTGCACTATATTCCTTTAGAACCAGATACATACACACACATAAAAAAAAAGAAGCTTTCTGAAGCTCTGACTGGCAATCCTTACTCCTCCCAATGAATGACTGTTTTCATTCAGTTCTTTCTTGACCTTTGCTTTAGTAGTTATCCTGTTACTTGCCTTGCTCTTTCTACCTTAACATCGTTATTTCTTTCTGTATTGGACTTGAATAAGGCATGAGACAGATTTTATCCAAAAGTGAAGACAAAAATATACTTAGGGATAACCCAGAGTCCCTTAAATTTTGGTCACTTTTAGGAATCTCCTTTAACACTCTAGTTATAATTAACAATTCCATAAATATTATGTGCAGCTTCTGACTTCTCAAAAAAAGGGAAGATTAGTGAAAATAGCTTTAACAGCTTTGACAGATATTTTAGGCCAACAAGGACTATAATACATGTACAAGTATAGTTTTCATGTGTAGAACAGAAGCTGAAAATGAGGATACAGGCTCTTCACACAGAAGCCAAGCATCATGGCTTTGGGATCCATTAGGAACAGTGCTTCTGGCAGCAACAATTGCTATCGACTGTCTTACCCTTAAGTATTTTATGATATGGAGACCGTGTTGTTCTCTTAAAACTGTTGCATGGATCTCCTTTAAAAAGCAAATCATCTATGACATTTCAGTGAGATCCCTTTTACTTAAGGCCTTGCTACAAGGAATTTTAAAGCAGCTAAATAAACAGTCACACCATTTTGTCTAATGCATGGACAATGTGAATCAGTTCTGCTTGCAACTACTACCTTTTGAAGGCTGAGTCAATTTACAGCTTCATTAAGAGAAACTGATAATGACCGGTGTGTATGAATTCTGTTTCTTATATTTTTTTGATGATCAACATGTCTGAATGGTGATTTCCCACTGCCAGTTCCAATGACTAATAGCTTGAGAGTGCTTTAAATATTAAATAGAGCTGGAAGATTTGTTTTCCACAAGCAGAGGAATCCCCTTGTTTTAGCCCTTGCATATCATTGTATTATGAATAATCGAAGAAGCTGAATAGAAAGGTTGAGGCTCCAAGTAACTCTCACACAAATCTGAAAAGAACTTGATAAAAATTAATGGGGGAAAAATCACCCAAAGTTTGTCATTAACATTTAAAACTTGATATTATTCTCACAACCAAATTACAGTATGCAGTAACAAATAATTAAATGTGATCTGGAGACATTTGGCATACTGACACCATCAAGGTTTCCAATAATCTGTTTAGTTTTCTTGGCATGAAATCTAGGAACAGAAACCATTCTGAACATGAAGGGCAGAGGCATGGGTGGGGGGGATTGCTGAGAGAAGGTTTCATGAGGACACAAAAAGTACCTCAGAGAAAGTCAGCTCTTCTAACACAAACACTGAAATCGACTGGGTTAGGAATAGAGACTTCCAAACATTTCCTGATTAATTTGTAGCTGTTGGCTACATGTTTGAGTGTGTTTTCCCCGGTCTCAAATATAAGCCTGTGCTCAGAATTGTTCCACTGTAAACAAGGAAGTGTTTACAATACCTTTAAAGAAATGGGTTCCATGTTTATGTGAAGATAAACATACTTATTTAAGAAACATATTTTTCATTCAAGGAGATGTCTAACTACAAAATACAAAAATGCAAAATTAAGATCCCATCTCTGTTGCATCACATGTTAATGTTATGAAGAGGAGACCACTGGTGGTTTGAGTTTGGCAGTAGTTTATTTCCAACACTAAAGTGGCAGAAAGTCCTATCCTCCTCATGCCAGAGACCAGGCAGTTTTAAACTTTGAATCAGTGCTAAGAAAGCAAACACTTTTTGTTTAACTACCATGAGGCAAAGCAGATCAGGCTTAAATTCACTGTAAACAGATTTTATTCACCAGAATTGTGTTTCTTTTCTTCCAGCCAAGCTTCATTACTTACTAGAGCAAGAAAACAGCATTGGCAGATCAGCCATTTCTTTAAAATAGAGACACATTGAGAACATATTAAAGAAACCTAAAATCCATAGGCATTTTCTTTGAGGAACAAAGAATCAGGTATTTAAAATATCTTGCTTGTCTGGTTGGTGCTGTAAACTAGAAAGTACCATACACAACAAACCAGTTTCCAGGTAGAAACTTCTTATAAGGCACCATAGCCATCACTAGGAAATTTTGAGCACCATTAATAGTCCAGAGCTCAAAAGATGTGGAAAACCACTATTCCGGAGGGACCTGGATAGGTTGGAGAGTTGGGCTGATTCCAACGGGATGAGGTTAAACAAGGCCAAGTGCTGAGTCCTCCACTTTGGCCACAACAACCCCCTGCAGCGTTACAGGCTGGGCACAGAGTGGCTGGAGAGCAGCCAGGCAGAAAGGGACCTGGGAGTTTGGATCGACAGGAAGCTGAACATGAGCCAGCAGTGTGCCCAGGTGGCCAAGAAGGCCAATGGCAGCCTGGCCTGGATCAGGAACAGTGTGGCCAACAAGTTCAAGGAAATGATTCTTCCCCTGTACTCAGTGCTGGTGAGGCCACACCTCGAGTACTGTGTCCAGTTCTGAGCCCCTCAATTCAGGAAGGATATTGAGGTCCTGGAGCAGGTCCAGAGGAGAGCAACTAGGCTGGTGAAGGGACTCAAGCAATATGTATAAGAATCATATATGAAAATTGATTTTGTGTGATACCTCTGAGCAAGTTTTCTGTGGTACGAACCACTCTTGCTCCCAACCTTGTAATAAATACCTCTGCTGCTCAAAAGATCCAAAGTCTCTGAGCAGTTCTTTGAACTGGATTTTTCGGCATCAGCTTCGCAGGTGTTCCTTATGGTGGATATCCTCCCCTTTTGCACTTAATCAAAACCCTGATTGCCTCTTTTGTCCATCTTTCAAGCACTCAAGTAAATTAAGTTAAAATTAATATCTTGCCAAAAGAAAACGTTTAGTAAAACACTCAGAGCTTTTGTGGGACTTATCTGAAGTAGTAGTCTAAATGATCACATTTTATTATCTTTCCATAACATTTTACTGCTTGTGAAATAAAAATGTAGTTCAGCATTGTCTGCCCAGCCATAATGAATATCTCTGAAATAAATCCAAATACATTAGCAGCTTGTTGAATAGACTTCGTGCTCCCATCTAGAAATCTTATTGATTTCCATGCTTTGAAATATTTCACATTCTCTTTTGGTGATTAAGCTATTATTTTGTACATTAATGCAGAGAGAAGTGTCAACACTATAATATTTACTGAGGAAATTTGAGAGACGCTGATTAAGCTAAGGCAAACGGTATGTCCTTTATGACCCTGTTAGATTGTCTCTGTTTTGTAAGTGAATCTAGCACTTTACATATGTGACATCCTGTCTGTGAATGAACAGTCAGTGGGGAACCATCTTATTATAATTATTAAACGGAAGGGTTGCAAATGGAGAGGAACAGTTAAAACCTCTCCACTTAAAAGCTTCAGCACATGCTCACTTCTTTGCCTCCTCTTTACTGGTAGCTCTGTGTTCAGTACATTTTCAGTCAGGTCATCTCACTGACATGGACCTTTCCTTCATCCTCCTTCTTAGGTTTCATGCTTCCTGAGCTAGTGATTCCTGTTTTATATCCACAGCATCTAGCAGGGATCTCAGGGTACAACTGTGATAGAAATCATCATGAACAAAATCCCTTAATAGAATCCTGTGCTTCCTTTGAAGTGGTTTTATTTGTAGCAAGGTTATAACTGCATGGCTTGCACTGATTTTGAAAAAGAGGTTGTTTTCAAATGGATCTGCTTATTTGCTAGTCAATAATAACAATAGTGGTGCTGCTTGGGCATAATATGGGTTTAATGGAGTAGAGAGCAGGATTTGAAGTGTTCATCAGCTCTGTTGCAATTTACCCATGTTCAAGAGCCCTATATGCTATTTCTACATCATGATGCTAAGTTCTTAATAAGTTTGTCCATCTCTAGATTTTTGCATCAGTTTACTAAGGGTTTAATTTTGAATGTCTAAAACCCTGTCATGTGGTAACACACACTCACATTAATTTTGTTTATACACATCTAGAAATTACACTTTGCATATGTTAGACGAGCTGCATGGTTTGTTTTTAGAGGTGTGTAGAAGTCACCCATAATTAAAATATACTTCTTCAGCATGTGTTTTCCTGATTTGAAGCATAATTTAAAGGCATAACAATCCACAGTCATGCAGAAAGACTTTTTTTTTTTTAACACACTTTTAAATTGTTTATAAAACAACAGCACACAGGTACCTTGATATGAAAAGCTTACACATAGGTATTTTACACTTTAAAAATGTAACATAGACAGGTATACCAAAAATTAATGCAGTTAACCACCTCGTCAAATAGAAGCAACAAAACTACATGTGTTATTCTGGTCAGCCAGTAATCAGCAGCACCTCAAACTAAGGTTGGAAAACCACGATGATGTTTCCATCCAGAGCAAAGAGCTGCCCACCACCTCACTGATAGTGCCCAGTGAACTCCCAGTTTATGAAGGGCATGGGGATATGTTGAAGTGCCATTTTACCTCTTCGGGTTGCTTCCAACGCTATGGTAACTGTGAAAAGGTGTTTCTCGGGGCTGCTGTACACCCTCTGTGTATGTTTTTACATAGTAAAGAAAAAGAAGTACTGAGGTACTGTTGATAACAATGTCCTTAGGACACACTTTCCACATTTCTTTAACAGAAACAGAATACTTCTATAAAAACTATAAGATAGCAACCTCTGCATCTGACTTTCTTATCTCCTAAATTCAAGCAGCCTTTTGCATTTCAGGAAGACTGAAAAAGCTGTTATGGTCTCTGAAAGCTCCTGTCCTAAGAGTTATAGCCATGTAGTTGACCAGCACTAAGAATTACTTGATTTAACTTATATACAGAATGAACAGAGAGATGGGTTTTTGTGGTAGGATGGAAAAGCCTTCATTAACTATGCTTCTCCTCCTAAAATAGCATTCACTTTTTGAATGGGGGAGGACAAAGAGATGCCAAGTAGTCCCAAAATACCATCCATTCTTAGAAATGTTTCAGTGCAGATGGTGCTGTGAAAGCTGAACTATTCCAGAGATCCTAAGTGGTAGATGGAAGTACCTGAGCACGGATGAGCAAAGACAGCTACCTTCTCTCTATGCTGACTGGGCACAAATCACACAGCTCAGTTGATTAAAGCAGGGAATTTGTGCCCAGTTAACCAGATCCTTGAGTTTAGTCCATCTTGCTATGTCACCCTATCCACACAAATTAAGTGAACTGCATTTAAAAAGCATTATAGCAATTTGAAGTCAGTAACTAGTTCTGCGAAAAATGATGCCAAGGAATTATCTCTGGATCTTATTAAACAAGAAAATATATTTCTCTGCTGTATTGACCTTATTTATCCTATAGCAGTTAAAGGTCCCATCAGTAAAAAAGGGACTGCAGACCAATCTTTTTTTTAAGTGTATTTTGATGTCATTTCTTGGTCAGTAACTTTTGTGCCCTCTCAGCTCCTGCAGAGACAAACTCTTAAATATTTAAGAGAGTCCTCAGAATTGTGCTGACACTATATGCATTTCTTTTGCATCATCTAGTGGGGCTTTTAATACACAGGTACTCAGTCTTCGGGTGGAAGTGTCATCAGCTTTTTATAGGCGAGATTCTAAGCCAGTTTGGATACAATATGGGAGCTGGATCTGACCACAGTCATTTCAGAAATTAATTTTTTTCTTTGCTGCTACATCAAAGAAAATGTAGCTCCTAAGATAGAGAAATTTTTTTTCTCCTTTTGAAAACCGTCCCATTAGTCCATATGCCAGAAGATGCCATTGCATATAACTCATAGGTGAAGTAGGACAGACATTAAAGATCCCTCACACCCATCTAGAAAGCACTGAACAACAGAAAATATTTTAAAGTAAAATAAGCTTACAGGGAACACTGAAGTGTAAGCAGAAGATAAAGATATAATTCTAAGGTATGGATGCAATCACAAAAGAGCATCTAGAGGTGACAGCCTTCAGTCCTCTGGCTCTTTCTCAAGGAAAACATTTCTAGAAGACCTAAGGTCTGTTTACATTTCCATCACTGACTTATAAAATTTGTGGGCAAAATACTTCATCTTCTCTTGCTTTGCAGATCTGAAATAGTACTTTTCTGTCTTTATGAAGTGCTTAGAGTTCCAAGCAAGAAAAGGCTGTAGCTAAATTACCTCTTTATGTCCTCTCATCCATGCTTGTCACATAACTTACATGCAAGTTTTATGAGGATTTTCTCTTTTTGTTCTTGAGGCTGTTCTAGGCAAGGTTATTGGGCACTACAGGTGTTTACTTGAACTATTAATTTTTCTGCACAGTGCATTTTCAGTTGAAAGCAACTTCCAGACAAAAAGAAGCAGGACAGCACTACAGTCTTGAAGAACAGTAAGAAAGCCACAACTGGATCCCCACAAGCTCACATTTGATAGTTACATACTGCAGTCTACTACCCTTCCAAGGCAATAAAAGTAAAATTAAACAAACAAACAAACAAACAAAACCTCTACACTCGTAAAACCCAGAAACTACATTTATTGTAAGAGTTACACAGAGTCACACATTTAGAAATTATGTACTGGCACTCCATAACATCAAAAGAAAAATAATTTTGTCCTTTTTTTAGAGCTTGTGATTCCACTTACTCACGAAAGATAATGTAAGTTCTGAGGTGACTCTATAAATATTTGAGATTTATGGAATTTAGAGGAAGCCACCACATACAGAAAAGAAATTCCTGACTGAAGAAAGAGACTAGGCTTGCAGGAAAGGCATGGGAAAAAAGAAGGGGTTGTGATGAATCCCATGCATAGCTAGAAGGAAGCTATAAAAGGAAGGCAGTCTGTCTTGGAGAATTCTTTTTCCTATATAAGTAAAATTTCTGTCTCGTTATAGTAAGGAACAGCACTTTTTAACTTTGAGAAATTAAGACAGGAACAAGCTTTGAGCAGGCTATCTGTCTCAAGCTTTTTAAAAGCACATTTTTCTGCTCTCCTGTAAAAATCACATTATATATAAGTATAGTTATGATCATGCTAGACGGAAAGGGAGGAATCAACACTTTTCCTGGTCAGGATGATTTTACAGTGCTTGATAAGAAGGTGAATCCACAGCAGGGTACAGAAAGCAGGCACAAAAGCAAACTTCAACCAGGCAGTATAGTCTAACAGGGGGAAGCCCCCATAGCAGAGTGCTGGAGAACCTGAAGGGATTTTCTCCTGCTTCTAGCAGCACTTGGTCTCCTGGGTTGCTGATGGGGAACACCCAAGACCTACAACAAGCACACCGAGTGTATTTTTATAGACTCTAAGACTCCGTTAGCAGAACTGATAGGAAAACTGTGATTAGAAATATTAACATATCTAATATTTCTCTACCAAAACAAATGGAAAATGCACCAAGCTAGTGTTCCTGGGGTCTTTCCTTTCCATGCTACATATTTGGCTAAAAACGAAGGACAAGAGGAACTCTGTAAGCACATAGAGTGGTAAATTATTTTCTGTGGTCTTCCCTCTTCCTGTAATGGGTGGGGATCCTACTTGGGTTACTTCTCTGCTGTTTGTGACACTGTGGTGAACCATGCAGCAAAGGAAGCTACATTTCTGTGGCTGTTTCTGTGTGGGGCCTTTCATAACCTTACTATATTCTCCTGCTGGGGACCAACTTGTGGAAAAAAACACAGGATGTGCCAGAAATCAGTGTTTTAACAGCAGAGCTGTTATTTAGGCAGTATATGTGGATGTTTAGTCTATGTTTTACAGTTTCTCTATTTCCTAAAATATCTCTCTCAATAAAAATTAAGCTAGCCACAATTTGGTCATTTATACCCATAAGAGGAATTGAAAAAAAAGGTTGTAACTCCAGTAAAACATCTTTTAAATATAACTCTTTTCTAATTTAGTGTCTGATAAATGATGCTAGAGAAGAAGGAAAAAAAATCTCAGAGTTTTAACTGCAATATTCCTTTCAAGATGAGATTAACTGTAAAATGCTACTGAAGGTTAATAGTTTGACACTGCGAGGACACATAATAATCTATTAATTAATCTCAGTATCCAGCAGCTGTCATGTGCAAAACGGCTCATACAACTAAACAAAACAACATTCATTGTCTTTTTAAACATTAATGCAAAGAGTTAGCTTAATGGCATCCTATCATCAATGGTTTGCCTGCAGGGCCTATTTCATCATTTTTTTTCAGCTATTAAGATGAGAAGAAGACAGATGTTATTCAAATAAAATTGTTCCCTGCCTGAGCTACTTGCTAGCTCTCACAGCATCACATCAAATTATTTGTATAAGTCCAGTATATTAACTGAATTGATAGAATCACATTCAGTAATGCTCATTTGTTCTCATGGCCTGGGGTTGTTCCTCTGATGTTGCGTGCTAAATCTCTGAAGTACTCTACGGTCTTACCCAGATTAATACAGAGGTGCTCTGTAAATGCAGCCCATCTGGTTTCCTTCACTGCCAAATTGATAGAGGCAATCATATTCAGGAGACTTGGCCCCAGTGAGGACTCAACTGGAGCACTGTGTCCAGCTCTGGGCTCCTCAGGACAAGAGAGAATGGAGATCTTGGGGCAGGTCCAGCTGAGGGAAGCAAAGATGATTAAGGGACTGGAGCATCTCTCTTGTGAGGAAAGGCTGAGGGAGCTGGGCCTGTTCAGCCTCAAGACAAGATGACTGACAGGGGACCTCATCAGTGTCTATAAGTATCTGAAGGGAGGGGATGGATCCAGGCTCTTCTTGGTGTTGTAAAGCAGTAGGACAAGAGGCAGCGGGAAGAAACTGATGCACAGGGAAGTTCAACCTGAATATGAGGAAGAACTTCTTTATTGTGCGGATGACTGAGCACTGGAACAGATGGTCCAGAGAGGTTGCAGTCTCCCTTACTGGAGATATTTGAGAACTGTCTGCACACAATCCTCTGCAATGTGCTTTAGGATGGCCCTGATTGAGCAGAGAGATTGGACCAGATGACTCACTGTGATCCCTTCTGACTTTACCCATTCTGTGATTCTGTGGGAGTGGCTATGGGAAAACCAGGCAGTGCAGGGATGGTCCATAAGATGCAAGATCATTCCGCAGAGTCCCCAAGCCCTGCTCCAAAACAGAAAAGAAAAATGACTGCACAAGCTATTCTGCAAAGGCAGAAGTGGTGAATGAATGATTCTGTTTGAGATGCTATTGATTTTTCACTGTATTGTTATTGATTATTCCACAAAACCAAAAAGGACAATCTGGTTTAATGATCAGCAGTAACAGTGCTGCTTTTAAATCCTCCATGGACAGCAAGCGTCTTCTACAAAAGTATTATTCTTTGTTCCTTTCTTTAAAAAGAAGCAAAAAGATATTTAGTTATTTGTTTTAATTTTCCATGCAGTTTAATTGTGTGTGATAGTCTA
The DNA here is from genome assembly GCF_003945595.2 of Pipra filicauda. Classification (NCBI taxonomy): domain Eukaryota; kingdom Metazoa; phylum Chordata; class Aves; order Passeriformes; family Pipridae; genus Pipra; species Pipra filicauda. The sequence goes on along the minus strand of NW_024104665.1, from coordinate 1,337,011 downwards.
TTCTAATTCCTCTATAGTTTGTTGAATTTTAGTGAGAGTTGTATGCATTTGAAATCACCATATCCTATTGTGACTACCACAAGATTTTTTCAACATAGAAAATATTATGGGAACATTCTTTGTATTTTAAGTAAAAGTTTATGTTGGTAGAAAGGTACAAAATTATTTTGTAGATGACGAGCAACATAATTTAATTTTTGTAGATCAATCTTTACTTGGTATAAACATTCTTCAGAGGATTCATAGAATCATAGAATCATCTGAGATCATCAAGTCCAACCCTTGATCCACTACCACAGTGGTTACTAGACCATGGCACTAAGTGCCAAATCCAGTCTTATATTAAAAACCTCCAGGGACGGAGAATCCACCAGTTCCCTGGGTAGCCCATTCCAATGTCTGATTACCCTCTCTGTAAAGAAATTCTTTCTAATATCTAACCTAAACCTCCCCTGGGAGAGCTTAAGACTATGTCCTCTAGTCTTGCTGATAGTTTCCTGGGAAAAGAGACCAACCCCCACCTGGCTACAACCTTCTTTCAGGTAGCTGTAGAGAATGATGAGGTCTCCCCTGAGCCTCCTCTTCTCCAGGCTGAACAACCCCAGCTCCCTCAGCCTCTCCTCATAGAAGATTGCAACTTCTATCTGTACATATTAATAATGGGCAGAGTATAGGCAGAGCTCAAATGGAGCTTAGGGCGGTGCTTTTCTTAGCCCCCAGTTTCATTGGGGGTTCCTGCCTTCAGCCTGGGTTTTGGGGGTCTTCTCATCTTCATTGGTCTGACCTCCCTACCTTTCCCTTGTTCTCGGCCCGCTCACTGAAGCTTGGAGAAAGCCTTGGCTCCAGGCCTATTTCTCCTATTCAAATGTCTACCTTATCTTACCTTGTCCTAATTTATTACCTCTAGGCCTATTGTATACTGCTTCTAGCATTCTTCTAAGTTTTGGTCCAGTAGGTGGAGCAGAACGAGTCTTGGTAGCTCAGGCAGAGTAGATGTTAGGGGGCCTATCTTAGTTAACTCTCTTAGGCCTAACTCTTGTTTCAAAGCACACAGGTGTTCATCACCCTCTTAAAGGACCAGAGAAGATGAATAGCAGGTTTTTTCCAACTTTCATTCTGTTACTATATTCCCTTCTGCCATGCAATCATACTTCAGCAATAAAAAAGGTAATAATACATTATTTGCCATGTTGTCACTCAGGCTTATGGTTTGAATTTTTGTTTATTTTTTTAAGTTCTGCTGCCCCTCTACCCTTCTAAATACTTGATTTATGCTTTGATTTGGTATCTCCATAGCACATGTATTCTTTTCTTCCTTTGATCTCTCTACCACATACCTGTCAAAAAAAGACCTGACAAATATAACTGAATTTGAACAGGAACCTACTGTGCCTTAGGGAGTTCATGCATTTGACTTAAAGTTAAACCAATAGGATAATATTTGGACTTGGGTTGTTTCTGACAGAAAACCTGCTGGCAAAAGCACAAGAAAAGTTCTTCAAAGTTCAGAAAACTGTGACTGAAAGATATCCTGAGCAGCTCTAGAAGATATTATTAAACATAGTACTCTGATTGCATATCCCCTTCTTAGCAATGTTTCTTTCAGAATATCAGCTGCAGAATTTAGAGATCTATTTTATCTCTTGCCCACAGAAGTGGAAAAAAAACCCAAACATTTTCTTACAGTGCTTGGAGAATTATTATGACCACTCTTCAAGGAAGGTAGATGCTTTTGCTTTATTAGTCTGAAATCAGGGAATTTACTTTTTTTTAGTGGGGTGTTGGTTTCTGTGATGGCCAGATCATCCAGGTTTTCTAACATCTTTCTGAAGGCTCTGTTTTTTGAATACAGCTCATTTAAAAATTTCATTTCTGTTCCAGAACAATAATCCTGTATTAGCCTTTATATTAGCTTCAAGACAGTCACTTCAAAATGTTGAACCTGAGAGGACATAAATCTAATTTTCTGTTTTCAAAATTTTTAATGTTGTGACTTTTCTGACAGACAACAAAAGCATTTGAGGGCAGATTTCCTTAACCTTATAAGATAACCTTAATAAACAAAGACTTTAACTTAAGAGCTACAGGAAAATTAATAACGGAGGACACAGATGTCCTCAGGTCCCCAGATTTACTACTTTATTTGTGTATTTGAAGCTAGAAGAAACAATTAGGTGGGCAGCTATTTTTTTATTCAATGCAGACAAACAGGGAGGAAATACCTGAGATCCTAAAGGCAGAATGCACTTCAAGTGAAGCATGATGTGAGCAATGGCACTCAGTGCCAGGGCAGGAAATCACAGGGGGGTGAGGAGTTGAGGTGGTGGTACTCCTACAGAGGAGCAAGACAGCACAGCAGAAGCCATGGACTGCAGGGGAGGGAATCAGCCCACTTCAGCAGTCTGACAAGCTGCTATGCCAAAGGAACACGAGGTGAGCACATTAAGGGATAACAAGGAGAAGGCTGAGTTGCCCTTTTGCATTAGCATGCACAAAATTTGTGACAAGCCACTTAACACAATTAATACTAGCAGGTAGGTAGAAAGCGTGACAAAGAATGGATAATTTGACTCTATATTAAAGTCAATGGGGCATGCTCAAATGTACCCTAAAGCCAAAGAAATCTCTTCTGAATCATTATCCTTGAGAAATCATGGAAAGCTGGTGAAAGACAAGCACTGTGCTTTCCTTAGCACCAAAAGAGTCCAGGGAATAATTTATCAGCTTACTTCCTACCTTGAAAAATGCCAGAGCAAATGTTAAATGATCAATTTGTAAGTACATAAAGGATAGCAAGGTGGTTAGTAGACATAGCAGTTTTCATGTACCTCAAAATTGTTTAAAAAGGTTATAGTGGTTAACTATTCTCCAAGGTTGTTGAGGGTGAAACAAAGAATAATTGGTTTGTTTCACAGCAGGAAAAGGTTAGAGGGCAGACTGGAGTTCAGAGCAACTTTGTACTTAATCACAAGGACAGCAAAATTCTACAAGAATGCCTACAAAGGTTACAAAAATTAAGCTGGAGGTTTTCAGTAGCATGTCAGGTAAATATTTGCTAAAGAGCATTTCAGTGTGACCTCTCCTGTCTCAGTGTAAGAAGATGAAATAGCAAAACAAAATACATCTTCCAGCTCTTTATTTGTCAGACTCTATGTTTCATATATTTTAAGAGGGTTTTTTCCTCACAGTTTCCAACACGTCTATATTTTACTTACAGATTTTCACATATTGTTTTCAAAGGCAGTCCCAGACATCTATCATAACTCCTGCCAGCTCTGAACTTTATGGGGACTTTTGAAGTATTCAATGACTTTAAGACTTCAGCTCATTATCTATAATAATTTACGAGAATACTATTTTTAAATTAATTGAATAAATAAATAAAAAGAGTAAGTACAGTTCCTCTCATAGTTTATAATCCTTGTAGCTATAGAGAAAAACTTGGCAGTGTGGCCAAAGTGTAATCCAAGACTCAGAAATCAAAGAGAATGGGGTTCCATTTTGTAACACTTATTTTCAAAAGATTGATGAATATTTTTAAATGTTCGGGACTGGTCATAAAACAAAGAACAATAGATATTTTCTTCTAGTATGAAAAAGAATTTCAATTAAAAAGTGCTAAGTTGAAATTTGTTGGGTTTTAAAGCATCCTATTCTTATTTTGCATTGTTTAAAGAATTTGGTATGGTTTGCATAAGTAAGAATACACGGAACAAAGTAACAGGGATTTATTAACCATGCAACTCAAGTCTTAGCCTTCTAATGAGCTACTTTTGCATTGTTGAAAAAACAAGAAATAACATAAAAATAACATAAAAACTTTTAATTAGGCCTCTTCCATGCCTTCTTGGACTACCCTTTGTCACTTTGAACAGATATACGTGAGAGCATGTAGCATAACACCAATTCTATTCCTAAAACAAACAATCAGTATTTTTAAAACATTACTCATGTATATACCCAGAATAGCTGTAAATTATGCTAGAATGTATTGTGTTGATTTACAACAGCATGTCTGGGAAAAGAATGTTATCCATGATTATGATATCATGCTTTGATAAGTTTTAGATGTTCCTCCCAACTTGACAGGCTTTGTTTCATATCTCATATGTGACAGAAGAATAATGCTTTCATCATGCTCTTGCCACAGTTACATTACTACATGCTAGATATTATTCAACTGATATGTTTTATCTCCATTCAGTAGAGTGGTAAAGTTTAAAAAATTAGATACAATTCCACATTTTCTTTATTTCTGTTACACCAATTTTTAATTATTACATCACAGTGATGTATGCTCCTGGGTGGTTTTTTGTGCTTTTTTTTTTTTTTCCATTTAAATTGTTTTTTCTTGAGTTTCAGTCTTTCAACACCTAAGCCCAGATTTAAAAAAAAACCCTCAGTCTCTCACTCCACTGACCTTGTTTTGCATCTGTACATACATGTGTAATTTGATTAATCTAAATCAAGATTCTCCTAAACATCAGTCGGCTAATCCCTTATCTAGGTATGCATCCCTAACAAATACAAATTACTCAGAATCTGACCTTATAGACAGTTGATATAACAAAACATTTGAGTTCATGACCATCTTCAGCACTGCATGCCTAATGTCCAGCATTTTGCAAGACTAGAACCCAATGAGTAACACAAATGATAAGATTTTTATCTGCAACTAATTCTTGCCACCAAAAAAAAAAGAAAAGAAAAGTCAAAAGTAGATCTATGAGTTGCAGGAAGATGGGCAGAAAAGTTTTGAAAGAATGAGGTTTAGTTCTACCTATATTTATAAAGTGTTCCCTGTCAGAACCCATGGGATTTATCAGATATAATACTGCTTTAGTCTTAAATCAACTCTTATTCCAGGAAACTTGAAGAACTCTCAAGCAGAATCCAATGTGGAATCCATCTAAGAGTGTGTGTTAGGATCAAGCAAACACAGTAAATATAATTCTTTCCATATATAAAATCAGTAATTCATGCAGTGCTTTTTATACAGTTTGATTATTGCTTGCTGGGATATTCCTAGAAAAATGTTAGTCTGAAAAATAAACTTAATTGTGTACTGCAGAATCGGAAGTGACCCTGGACTGCATTATTTTCCTTTTTAATTTCAACAGACTATGTGATAGTGTTGTTTTAAATCTTGCATAGTAAGAGGGATTATTTTTATACTACCTGTGGGTGAATTAATGAAGTGTTCTCTTACGTTTAAGAAGAAGATTAATTAAGACCTTTTTTTTTAATCATAGCAGTACCTCAGAAATAATATCATTATATTAGTTTTGTGAGTACAGTTAAACTCTATCATCATCCTTTTAATTTCAAACATGAGATTTTCCCTTCAGACAAGGAATAAAAACAAGGTGTCTTGATTGCTTGTTCTCCACTGAACTTCCTCCATGCTCTCCACCTCCTGATCCTCTTTTTAAGAGTATAATCTTCATCAGTTCTTCCTCAAATGAAATGGAAAGACTATTTGACTCTGGTAAAGGGAGTGATGGAAACAGATACTTTTTCCTCTTAACTTTAAAAATCAATATTTGTAATTATTTTAACCAATTTGGAAAATTGGATCCTACAGGAAAATCTTGGTACCTGAGAAGTATCACACAGAGTGAGAGAAAGAGGTTGTATTCTGCTGAAATGTAGCTTATTTAATTCACCAGCTTTCATAGCACTGCGATGTCGTAGCCGGACCGCTGAACTAATCCATTACTGCATGTAATGGTCTCACAGGAACAGCTGCACAAATAGATTGAACATTACAGAGACCACAGGTGCTAAGATTTTGAGTCAATCATCTGTGGAAGCACAAATATTTAAGGCCAGAGTCTCACATAACACCCTCTCAGACAGCGTGGAAACAAGCTTATCACGGTCACTTTAGACGTTTCTTACACTAACAACCTGTACTTTCTAAAAGTCTTATCTGCAGAGCCAAAGTGTAATGCTAACAAATCTCTCTAAAAATCAGTTAGGTTAGATCCCAGTACTGGAAGAATTCTTTGTGTAGAAAAGTGACATCTGTGAAAACAGGAAGCAATCTCATATTGAATACCTTCTCCTTGCTCTCTATTTTTTTAACCACGAGAGTAGCCTGTATAAGGGCTGTATTTCTCTAATGAAATTGTGAAAAACCACATGGCTAGTGAATATTTAATGGCACTACTTTCTGGTATGTGACACAGAAATGCAAGAAATCTCTTTTACAGTCAGTGAACATCTCATGTAAAATGACGAAACTAATTAAGAAATTATTATTTCTTTTTAGTCTAAGCAGGAAAGCAGAAACCCCCCAGCTCTTAGAATAAGGAAGAACTGAAAATCCATCATAAGGTATACTACCTTCTTACTATAACTCTCAGTTCAGAAGAAGTCAGCCTGGATATCAAACCCTGCATCTTTTATACTATAGTATGCAAAAGAAGATCTACTCTCTAAAATCCAGTGAAATTGGTGGGTTTTTTCCCTGGGCACACAGAAGCAAACAGTGAAATCTTGAGTGGCAATTTTTCTGAACATACCTTGATGCATCCTCTGTGAACTTAACAAGTAAATCAAGTACTACTAATGTTTTGGAATTTGATGAACTCTTCACAAAGACATGAACTACATTTATATGTAATTTACGAAAAACAGTTAAGATACTCAGGATATATCATCATATTTCACAAGACTACGAATAGCTGAGACTAATCTGCAGTCAAGTTCTGGGACCACTGAAGTCAAAGAGTGTAATCCTCTTCCCTCCAGTATAGGCTTGATTTTATCTGGCTGTACACCAACAGGATGCTGCTAGAAAAGCCACAGCACATCCTGAGAAGAGGAAACTAGACTGTGATCACTCATAGTTTTGCTTAAAGCCCAGAGTATAACCAACCGCTCCAGAGGAATGACAGGTGTCTGAATGCAGAGGAAAATGTACTGCAAGGCAGTCATCGGTTTCCCTCATTGAGGCTGAGCTTAGGTTTAGGTTTCTTATGACTAATTAGTTAATAGATGCCATAAATCAAGTCAATAGTGCAAAGGTAGTAAAGGACAAATAAGCTATAAGAGTGCTGCGCTGACAGAAAATGCAGAGTTTTAGGATTAGGTAAGCAGAATGAAATTATTGAAGGCAGCTTTGGTCGGTCCATCTAATAGCATTCAGCTCACCATATACCATCTATGGTCTGCTCTAGATTTTATTGTTGATACTCTCAGATACCTTTTCAAATACCTATGAAGCGTAGCTCTGGGAAGCTTCTTTTTCCAAAGTTCCCCAGCAAATCCCATCCCAAAACAGAAAAGATGAGGTGTTAGAGAAGGTGTTCTTCATATCCTGTAGAAATCACTCTTGGGCTAAGGTAATTAGGATAGGACAGTAAAACAAGACCTCCAGTTATTTTGCAAGTTTACTACAAGGGCAAATTTGCCAAACCACATGAAAGGATCAGGGCTTGCATGCTTTCAGGAAGACCATATGAAGTTAAAAAACCACAGTAAATGATTCTCTGACAGTAAATTTTTGAAAATATTGAGTCATCGTACCAGATGAGGAGCTGTACTTTTCCTTTAGTGCTGTTTGAGGTCGCAGTCTCACTGGATTGCTGTGGTAGGTCCATTTATATTACAAAATGAAAATTCATCCAGTATTTGCAAGATTAGAAGCAACAAGATTAAAAAAAAAGTAAATGACCGTGAGGAATTGCTATGTACCTAAAAGCAAAGAATGCTAGGAAATATGGCAGATGGAGTCCGATGGATTTCTCTGTGACCTGCCTGTTTACTTAGAGACTTTAAGAAACTAGAAGAATCCCACCTTAAGTCTGAAAATATCTAGATGAAGATTTTTCTTAATGATATTCAGTAAAATCATAATTTCTCTTAGCTATAATCACTGAAAGATTGTACCAAACCAGTCACTATATCTTTCTGCTCAGATTCGTAATCACTCTTCAACTGAGATATAGGAGCTCTCCAAAGATTAATCTCACCTAACCTTAGACACCTATCTGAGCTAATCATGTAGATACCTTTCAGACTCAGTGGAGCAGGATTCACACTGTTTTGAACAGCTTTCCCAAGATAAGACAAAGGGCACTCCAGATGCACCTGTTTCTTTCCACTGACTTTAAGATGAACTTAGACAACTAGCTCAGATGTAGAGATCTCTAACACAGAGATCTCCATTTAGAGCAGTGAAACCCTCCCAGTGTGCACTCCTAACCCATGGCACACTGGGAGTAATTTGATGCAATGAAAGAGAGTTAAATAACATTACTTGGCATTTTACGTGTCAAGCACATGAATGAACAATTGCCACAGCTCAGCTGACACACATCGAAAACTTAACTTGCTGAGTTGTGGCAACTTGACTGTGAGAGTGAGCTGTTAATTATACAATATCCTCCAGGTCCTTCGTTATGCAGGAGGACTAAGACAGACAAAACCCTCTGGGGCTTCGGTTCTGGGGTTTTTTGTCATCCTGGCATTGTCAGAGATTCAGCAGGAGGAAATATGGTACACTGGTCATAAAATAACCAACATTTCACACTACCGCTTTATCTCTTCTGTTCCCCCCCCCCCCCCCAAAACACATCTGAGCAGATCCAGCTCTCCAAACTCTCAGCACTTCTTAATTTCTCTCTCATGGGTACATGATGAATCAAGAAGATCAGGTAGCAGACTGATGTTGATTATGGCTGAGCAGATGAGCTTTGGATTCCCAGCCACGAACAGAGTATCATATGTCCAGTCTGCTTTCATCTCTCTGCCTCGCTGTGGATTTTTCACATGGAATTTTGCAGCTGTCTTATTATATCAGCTTTTAAATTTTTCTTTTATTCATACTGCACTCTTGTACATACTGTCAAAGGGAATGACATTCAAACTGATCTTTTTTTCCCATTCAGAAGATGCACCAGCCACTGTGAGTTCAAAAATGTCATAGTATTTTCTTGATATCAATTTGTTCTGAGATACATAGTGACAAATTTTACCCAGAGTCTTGCTTTGCCTGTGACTCTAACAACTAGACTTACTCAGTGTTGTCTACAACCATCCTTCATGGCACAGTAGAGATTGTTGAACTTAAGAGTAAAAGTAACATTCAAAAAGCATGCACTGCCCAGTCTAAAAATCCATTCCAAAATAATTTCAGTGTTTTTCCTTATGAATCCTAAGGTCTCTTCTCAATTTTTTTTACCCTTATGTACTCATCTTTCTACTGAATTCAATCCAAAACCTATGTAACTGAATGGATAAGAAGATAATTTCTTCTTACATAGACACAAATGTATGCACATCTATGTATATACATATATTAGTTCTTTATGTACACAATGTGATTTTTAAGTTATTTTTAAATAAAAGCATATAAATGGCCAGTTTGGTTCCAAACATCAGTTGTTATAAATGAACAAGGATATTGATAGCATTTTATTTCTTAGTTTTTGCTGGACCAGAACTCCAGATGGCAAAGACTGAAGTAGGACTGGTATAAAATGATAAAATTACTGGTAGGTCATAGGAGCTATGTGAATTTAAGTCTGAAGGCTGCACAACAATTTTTTTTGTCTGTATTTGAAGAGGTCTCAACAGTTATTCATGCTGAGGGAGAGGATCATAGCTTACCAGGAGCTATAAAACCAAACAAAGTGGGTTTGCTCATTCAAGATTCACAGCAAGGCGCTATTCCTAGAAACACTTAACGCTTCTGGAGCTTACCTGCTTGTAGGATGTGCAGCTGGAGAAGATGTGTCCACAGTTTGGTTAAACAGGCAAAGCCCTGCTGAGATCACCAGAGCTGTACCCCTGGCACGGGTCTGAAATCAATGACAGAGGTTTAGTCATACCAGCATAGAGGCAGCCTAGCTAGCTGCTAGGAAATTTTTGCAGTGAACAAAGTCGATATTGTGAGGCCTTTGCAAGAGTTCACTTTTCCTATACAGCCTGGTAAAAACAGCCTATCAGGAATTCTCCTAGAGGAAAAGAAAGGCACATCCCAAGTATTAATGTGGATTGGGATAATAAGCCAACACACCTCCAATGTGGCACTGTGCTATTTAGCAGTCCCAAGGCAGGCTGCTATTCCCCATCACTGCAAGGAGAGTGCAACTGCACTAAGCAGGAATGTGAGGGAGGTCATGATACACAAAACTCTGTGCCTCCTTAGCAAATCTGCCCAAGACAGGAACAAAGTGTGTTGGCCATTTAGTGAAAACATGAATTCATTTAACTCTGTCTCACATGGTAAGGAAAAAAATTCCTCTCCATTTGTCATAGTCAGCACCTGTCTAAAGAGCTCCAGGGTAAATTTCCCAGAGTAGCCATTGTACAAAGTGCTCACTTCTGAGCTTCAGAGGAAAAATTCAGCAACTTTCATCCAAAACCTGCTTCCCTTGGGCACATCCCATCTCTTCTGACACACAAGCAAAATGAGTTTCTTTTACCAGCTCTATGCATGTTCATCACTTTCTGTGGTTCTGCTGTCCTCCCACCACCCTTCCTGCTCTCTCTTGGGGAAACCTATCCGTCACAGTAAAAGCATGAAATGGATGTGGCAAAGCCACATTTTCCCAGATTTGTTAAAGTGGTCTTCTGCTGCAGGACACATCGAAAGGAACAAAGCAATATAACTGCCAAATCCTTGGTACTGTAAATGAACAACAGTATGGATATATTTACTTGGTCTTTTTCACAGAAATGCCACAAGATGAATCTTGAGTTGATTCAGACTGAAACAGAAAATTTTAAGGACTGAAAGTCAAAGAACAAATAAACCCAAACAAGTTTCTCTCGAAGTACATTTCTTTTATAATGTCCTGGTTGTGAAACATTAAAAGGAATGTATTTTAAAGGGATTCAAGAGCTCTACAAGATCATCCTTCTCTTGCTGAAACAACCAGAAATAAATTTTCAAATGTCATGTGTCAGAAAAAGCATGGTTAACAGGGCAAAAGATATAACTCCTTTTGAAAATGCTGCTGCTGAATTCAAATATCCTCTGAGCTGTACTCAAAACTGTGTGTGACACTTCAGCTTAATACTGAGATGTTCCACCAGATTGTGTTTGGAAAAATAGGAAGTTTGAAAATGCTAGTTCTGCTCCTCCAGGGGCTTCACAGAGATGAGTTTTTTTTGTCTTGAAGTTAGCTGTCAAGTCCAATAACAATGAACCAATTTCAGTACTAGTGGTACTCCTACTCCATGAATCTTGGTTAAGAAGTCAGTGACTTGCAATTTGGGGCTATCAGGATCTGCATATAATTTGTATTTTATAAAACTATTGTAAAATATTTTAAGAACCTAAACATTTTTTGTAGTCATGCATCACCTAATTTGAAGCAGAGGATACACAACAATTTCTGGATTATAATCACAGCACTTCAGTTTTCCTGAAGTTGGGTGGTTAAATATCTTAGTGTAATAACTGAGTAATGCCACGTAGGGCTTATATCTATATCTGAGTAACAAGCAGAGATATCATAGGCTTTGTACCTATGCGATACCTTAATAGATTGAGCAGTAGTTCTCACATTTATTACATTCTTGGTCAACACATGAACAATGTTGTGGTGAATCCGTAGGAGAAATTACTTTTCTCAGCCTTGATGCAGTTTCAGCAGAAGTGTAGTAAAAAAGCACATTTGAGTGTGATTAAAATCATGATTATTGGTGACACTTGATGGAAAATGGGAGATCTTCGGAAGTATACTGGAAGAATTTAAATTGAAATATTAGGTAAATACCCAATGAAAACAAAACATTTCAGTCAGCATAAGTATTAAACAGGGTATTAAGCAGTTAAATAGTTACTAAGAGACCATCTTGAACAAAAAAATTGCTTTCTAGATTGAAAACTCAGTACCTTTATGCTGAAGCTAATGAAGAGCATCCGAGGCCAAGGATCTCATTATTGAGCAGGGCTTCATCTGAGATGAGAGAAATCAATAAACAATATAATTACATTAAAAAAAACCTAAATTCAATATCCAGAAACAATGACAAGGAGTGAATATGCTACTTGAGAAAAGGTAATATATAAAACCATGATCAATAAAGCAACTGAACAGCCACATCTCTTTAGATTTAACCTGGAGAATACCCCACATTTGGAGGTAGTAAATAAGGGTAGTGGTAAATGTGGCTGAGGGAAACTTTTTTGAATCTCCATTCCCCTGACAAGTAGTTTTGACGCCAGAGAGCCATCTAAAGGCATTTGGTACTTTCAAGTTTTCTGTTAAGACAGATTGCCTTTAAAAACCGAGCTGTTTTACTGCATTTTCAGCTTAGTAAAAGGCTTACGCAGATTTCCAATCAGTTTCTGTAATTTACAAAATGCTCCACAATAACAGAGTCTTTCTATCCAAATTGTGATGCATCTGTGGAAAAGCAATTCTTCATGCGCATTCTCTGTTTGATTTGTAGAGTCATTTGCATTTGTAGAGTCATAGGATTGTTCAGATTTGAAAAGACATTTAACATCATCAAGTCCAACTGTTAACCCAGCACTGCCAAGTCCATCACTAAACTGCATCCCCAAGTGCCACATCTACATGTCATTTAAATTCCTCCAGGGATCATGACCAACCTCCCTATATTCCCTGGGCAGCTTGTTCCAGTGCTTGACTACCCTTTCAGTGAATAAATATTTCCTAATATCCAACCTAAACCTTCCCTGACACAACTTGACCTATCGCTTGTTACCTGGGAGAAGAGACTGATCCCCACCCGGTTACAACCTCTTTTCAGGTTGTTGTAGAGAGCAATAAGGTCTCCCCTGAACCACCTTTTCTCCAGGCTAAACAATCTCAGCTCTCTCAGCTGCTCCTCATAAGACTTGTGCTCCAGACCTTTCCCTCTGTTACCCTTCTATGGACATGCTCCAGCACCTCAATTACTTTCTTGTAGTGAGGGGCCCAGAACTGAACACAGGATTTAAGGTGTGGCCTCACCAGCACCAAGCACAGGGTGACAATCATTTCCCTAGTCCTGCTGTCCACACTGTTGCTGATACTGGCCAGGATGCCATTGGTTTTCTTGGCCATCTGGGCACGCTGCTGACTCATGTTCAGCAGGCTACCGACCAGCATTCTCAGGTCCTTTTCCACTGGGCAGCTTTCCAGACGCTGTTCCCCAAGCCTGTAGTGCTGCCTGGATTTGTTGTGACCAAAATGCAGGACCCATGTTATTGACTTCAGTTTATTGACTCTTATACAATTGGCTTTGGGCCATCAATCCAGCCTGTCCAGATCCTTCTGCAGACCCTTCCTACTCTCCATCAGATTGACACTCCTGCCTAACTCAATGTTCTCTGCAAACTGGCTGCAGGTGCAATCAATCCCCTCATACAGATTGTTGATAAAAATATTAAACAGGAGTGGCCCCAGTATTGAGCCCTGAGGAACACCATTTTGTGACACTTCACATTACAATAATGATGGATAAGCTTCTAAAAATTTGGTATATATATAAAAGCATTTTTCTTGCATAATTTTTTCATTTACAATAATTTGCTTGTTCTGCATGTTTGCAGAAGTTATGCAGGTAAAGAAGCTATTAATACACATTTCTACAACATGAAAGTTTACCGTCTGTTGACTGACCTCTAGTGGAAATAAGGTACATTTTGGAGTATTTTTTTAATTGGTATTGGATATTATGAGGTTTATGGGATTTTGGGGTGCTAAAAATGTATTTAATTTTCATTATATGATTGACTATGTAAAATGCAAAATGAATCCGGGTACATGTGACTTCTCTCAAACTATATCCAAATACATTACTAGAATGGCAGGATGAAACCAGACCCCAGAACAACAACAGTGATTAGTTACTATGACTATTATGCTGCACATTCAGAAATCAGGCCTTTAGTTTTATTTAAATGAGGTAACTCTAAAATGGCAGGGTATGAAATACACCAGTAACACACACTAAGGAAAACTGTTCTTCAACAGGGTACAGACCCCGCTACTTTCTCTGTTTTGGTCGAAACCACTCGATAACTATAAATAACCAAAAATTCTCACAACCACCTCATAGATTTTCATTGTTACGCATCAGTTTAATCTATCTACAGATGCCACCTGTCTCCATTTTATCTCCATTCTTGGACAGATGTTGGTTCTTCACAAGATCAGTGTTGAAGCATCACCAAAGTGTAGTGTCATGTGTTTTCTTCACATTTTATTTTCTTCCCTAATTTCACTTCTTCTGTAACTATTACTGGTTGGTACTTTAAGAAATAAGGGGTGAATAAATACATGTACATGAGACATCTGAATAAATACATGTACATGAGACATCAGTTTCATTCCCCTATTTGTAGCACCTGGAAGTATTTGAAAACTTGGGCAATAGAGAGAATGCTGAGAATATTTCTTCTTGCTTATTCATCATGTCTGTGTTTGTTTGCCTGATTACTAACAAAATTCCTCTTTCTCTCCCCTGGCTCCGTTGGATTCCAGATTCATCTTTGCAATTAAACCTTTGGTTCTGTAGCATATGGTTGTTGATGATTTTGAATAAGGAGAACACAGTAGCATCTGGAGGGCTTTGATTAAAAAATATATTAAATATAAAATAAGCCAAACTCTTTCTTGTAAAGACACCTCTTCAGTCAAAACTCCCTGTTAGCGAAAATATTAATGGGTAATTTCTAAGGCAGCAACATCTGAAAATTTGGGGCTTGCTATCTGTTCAGCTCAGCCAGACTTGTTTCATTATTTGCCACCTTTTAGAAGCTTGGAGAAGCAATCTTGAGTTGGTGTGTGATGCAATTAGAGAAAAAACAGGAAGTCCATGTACTGGAAACAGTTAGGAACAATAGGACTAATCTGTAGTATGTAAGCATTTGACTTAAAAAAAAGAGGTACTTTGGCTTCATGTACATGGAGTCCTCCAGTATTATTACTCAACCTCCTAGAATACGTAATAACTCTCAGTTCAGTTGTATTTCTTTCTTTGAGATTACCTTTCTGAACTATTCCCCATCCTGATATCCATACCTCCCTCAAGCATCCCCCATCCTGAACTGAGTCAGGGTCACTTCTACTACTACCACTTTTGCTTACCAGAGAGACCCTGTCTGATTCCCATTACTCCAAATCAGCTTCACCGTCCTGACATCATTACTTGCATTCCCACTTCTGTCCCACAGATCCCACTAATATATTTACACAGTTAAACATTTCCTTGCTTAATGCAAAAGAAACAACAAATTCACACTGAACAAAACTACTGATTGATATTTTAGTAGGCTTTACAAATACATTAATTGGGGTAGAAAATAAAGACAGCTTCTACACTAAAGTTGGATGAGACACACTATATTCCTAAGTCTATCTCCTTTATGTATTTTTTACAACCTTTTTGATTACATTTATTTTGCAAGTGGAGTCCACAAAGTTGTTTTGGTTGATATATGATAATGTAAGAAAAATAAACTGGTTTTGTTCTGTTGAGTTTATTAAAGATATTTTATACCATTCCTGGAGCTATGATCAAATTCTGATGGTTTCTACATTTGTTAATACTGCCTACTCTTTCCATTAGCAATAGGGTGAAATTGTAAAGACCAGAACACACCCCCCCATTTTTAGTAAAGATTTTAACAATTCAGTGAGAGGAAGGAAAGTACCTCTTTAATCCGGAGTAGAGGACTATGCTTTATACAATGTAATTTCATACCACTTGTTATTCACAAATTATATAAAGACTATGAGAATGAATATTCATTTAGGTACTTTCCTGTACCTTCTTAGTTCTGATTCAGAACTTTCCCAAAATTAGACTTGCAACAGGCTTTTATCTCAACCTTTTTGCCCTTTTTGCCCTCTTCTTGTGATAGTTTTTCCATTCTCTATATCACAAGGGGTCAGATTTCAAGCTGCTGACTACCTTGGGCTGCTGTTGACTTAAGTGGGATATTCTCAGAATTTTCCACTGGGTCATTAGTGTCTCAATGTGGGTTCACTTCTAGATTTAAAAATACATTTTTATTCTGCTTCACTGCTTTATAACAAATCTTACACTTTCATGGCATTGCTAAAGAAGATAGGGACATCTTTGTTTCACTTTAGTGTTTGGGAAATAAGTGTAGTGGAAATAAGAAGATGCAGCCCAGTGCCAGCTCCAGAAGGCTGTGCTGGTATACTGGACTGGGTATAATGAATACATCACATGCATAGTCTCTCCTGCATGACCCCAGTTCCCTGCAGTTTGAAGTACAACCACAGAAATAGCACACGGTGAAAAGAAAAGAAAATGAACCAAAAATTCTTCCGTTGAAATGAGTAGTACGGCATTAATGAAGCAGGAGATTTGTGAGATTTTGGTTTTCCAGTAAAGCCTTTTCTCATACACATTTTTTTTTAAATTCCTAATCTGGGCTTTATATAGACAGTTTAATCATTCTTGATAGAAAACCTGGTCTCCAATCCTATTTGGCTGAAACCCCAAAGCATTACTATCTGCAAGACTAGCTCCCTACAGACCATCCTTTCTTCTGCTTATATATAACAATCTTGTTTGACAGATTGTAGGCAATTTGAAGCTTGAGATTAACTATGTTTTGAAAAAAATGAAAATGTGTAATGGTCTTTTTAGAGCCATTCAGGTTTGGAAATGTGAACTCTATTATTTTCTACAGACAATAACTATCAGATTATGCTGATAGTTATATATAAAGCTAAATATAAAGAAATTTTGGGGAGAAAAAAAAAGACTTTTTTTAACCTTTTAAATATGGTTTATGATATGTCTTTGATAACTAAGCCCTTACCTCAGGAGTGTTTAAAATAGTCATATCATAAATATTGTGTGGAGTGTGTTTCTTTGTTTGTTACTCTGTATTTGTTCTTTGTATTTATAACCATTAGATGGAAAGTAAAGCAGGGAGAGCACCAAGCACAGTTTCAGATCTAACAAAAAGTCTAAATTCCAGGAAAATGAGAATTTACAAACTTCAAAACCAATAAAAGAGGCACATCCCATCCTTACCCACAAAAGGATGCACATTTTGCACATGATTAAATTATAGACCTCGTTGTCTCAGAATTTCCAAGTTCAAAGAGACTAGAACATTAAACTGATATGAAAAATATCAGGGGTTATAATGATAAATATAAATGACATAAATTATAATAAATACAGTGTCTATTTAATGTAATATGAAAGACATAATAAATGATAATGAGGGACTAAAGAGAGGCTGTCTGGTGTGATGGGGCCCATTACAATCACTAAGGACTGCTGGCTAGATTGCCCTTCTTCAGTTTTCTGCTGTGTTTGTTGCACCTTCTTCACATGCTCAAAGCTGGCTCTGAAGACAAGTAAGATGTTAAACCAGCCAAATTCCTGGCCTAAGCCAATCTAGCCATCCCTCTTAAAGGCTTCTTCCCTGCAAACCTACACATTGCCTCCAGCAGCTCAACTATTTTATCACCTAAGTGGGAGATATTCCACTACCTTAGGTGTTCTCAGGAGACAAGAAGACACCAGAAGACAAAAAGAGGGTCCCATCTGTCTCTAATATGCATACAGCCTCTTGGATGTGATACAGCCCTGTTCAAATGAACCAGCTGTTAACCTCCTGAACTGCTTATTGAGCAATTTCTTTTGATCATCCCCTGCTTTTCTGTGCTATTGTCATCTCTGTACAGTATCATCACCCCTCAGTCTCTGCTTGGTAGGTGGTGCCTTATTCTTTCCTGTCATCCTTTATCCTCATCTCATCCACAAGCTCCTGAGGAGCACAGGAGCCATCAATGTGGAACAGACAAGCTGGCTAGATCTTTTCTGCTGGTCACCATCGGCTGAGCTGGGTGATACTAAAGGTCCAGTACAACTCTGGTTTTACATACTGTCACATGCATAAAAACTATTTAGATTTATTTTTTTTCAACGGCTTTTTGAATAGAGAAGGAGGATTCGAGTCCTTTTTTAGAAAAAAACTTCTTCTCAAGGCACTTAAAAAATTCTGAAGGGAAGTATGGCAGAAAAAAAAATATATATACACAAAGTTTTATATTAGAGAGCTCATTGGATTTTACCTTTTAGGGAGAATATTTTTGCCCTTTCTGGCAAAAGAGAAATCTCTGGCACCTGGTTCTTCCCATGTCACATGGATATATCTGGAATTGTTTCACTGTACACGAGGGACTCATTACATTTCAAGGGCTGTGATTATACTTTGGGTCTATCATAGATTGAGCTATACAGGAATCCAATGGCTTCAGACAGTGTTTTTCTCAAGAAGAATCACACATTCCCAGAGAGTGGAAAAACATAATCACCTGGCTCCTGCTCTCTTTGTCATCCTCTGCATGTGTCCCAGGTATTGATATAACTACAGGTTGTGTGATAGCAAGGCCTACAAATGAAAAGGAAGAATAGAATTGACTTTCTTTTCTTTCAAAGTACCAACACAAGAAGGTGCATCAGTCAACTGCTGCATGATCTACCTCAGATCTCAGGAAACACACCAACAGGGCAGTAATTAACAAAGCAACTGAGTAGCTGAAGAGCAGCTCAAAACTGATTTATCATCTGCAAGGTCTGAATATTTCCAAATCCACCTTGAATAAATACCAGACTTCTCTTTAATGTGTTACAATTAAGATCTATATTTTCAAACAGAACAGATTTCCATCTTCTGTTAAAAACAAGTAGCAAAAAACTTGGAACACAGTGGTTGTTTGATCCCAAGTGTTACCCTGTGTCTGTTGTATGCTGGGAGTTTTTATAAGTGCAGTGTTAATTTGTGATAAGGCCAGAAAAAAAAATGGACATAGTCTATTTGAATTAAGTCTATTTATATTAGCCTATAACATGAGGGGAAATTCTGAGTCTAATCTATAAGCGTCTAGCAATCTGGTATTACATTAAGTATGATTAATTCACTTATCTCTTCTTTATTAATTCATCCAACTACATTAATCAACTTTTTATTAATAGAGAAGGTAATCAGGATTTTTTTATTGGGAAAAAGGTCATCTAGACTAAAAGCGTAATTATGTTTACTAAGAAACTCTTTTGTTCAAAAAAATATTTGGCTAGTTCAATCAAAATGCAAATTATACTGCTATGGAGAAAAAAAAGGAAAATACGTAATAGCTAAATGTTCCAGGGTTGCACAGACCTTGCTGCTAACAGTTTATTTTGGAAGAGCTCACTCTCGAAGTTCAGTCTCATACATTATGGACTATACTGCTATGTGCTTTCCACAAGAGCATCTTAAATCTGGGAACAAATCTTCCCAAAGCTTCAGGAGTGTTTGGTTTGCTGAATGCATGGCACCCATACTTTTCCTGTACCCATTGTATATATCCTACATACCCTATACCTACCAAAAACTAATTCTCTTGGAATGTCTCTCTCTGGTCATGGCCACAGCACAAAAATACAGTAGAAATGTTTAAATATCAGCAGCCTCCTCCCCCAGAAGCTGCCATTTGCTTTCCTGCAAGGGGCTGAAGTTGGTGTGTACCGCTCACAAATTTCTTGGTGACGCTGGTGCTGGAACACCACTTTATTGCTGCACCTCATCTTCTCTCTACTTGTGTTATTCACTCCATGAGGCCTTGATTTTGTCTTCCAGTTGATGTTTGATCTGCCCAGTGTAAGCAGACTGTAGCCTTGACAGCAGCTCAACTGTGTCACAGTACATGTCATTGCTTGTCATGAAGGTTCCTGTCCGTCAGCACATCACGGCAGCAGGACCTGGGCTTTTCTTGGGTTCCTGCAGTTAAATCATGGCCTCTCCTGCAGAAATCAGTTCCACATGACTAATTTAAACATATTTGTCCTCTTTCTGTATACTTCTTACCAAAATAAATGAAGAGACCAAGGAAGAAATATATTTTCCATACAAGTTAGACACTCTT
Organism: Pipra filicauda; assembly: GCF_003945595.2. Taxonomy (NCBI): domain Eukaryota; kingdom Metazoa; phylum Chordata; class Aves; order Passeriformes; family Pipridae; genus Pipra; species Pipra filicauda. The sequence goes on along the minus strand of NW_024104665.1, from coordinate 1,317,137 downwards.
CTTCATTTTCTCTCCAAGTCCCTCAGGCTTTCAAGTGCTTAAGAGGTGAGGTTATGCTTGACAGCAGAGAAAGGTCTTTCTGGATTCTGGGTTTTTTCATTTCAAAGCTGAACTTTGTCATCCTAAAGCAGTATAGAAAAAAAATTCACAATCTATGGATAGTTCAAAAGAGCAGGAACACATCAGAGAGACAACCTGCCTGCCACATCTACAAGAATTATTAGGCTTACTGCTGAGTCAAGCATCTAAGAGTTCCTCAAGCCCCATGTTCTTCTTCCTGTGGCACTTGAAGAGCAAAGCTCTGGAGAGGAAAGGATCTGTTTCTGGGCATCCACTAGCTCCCATAATGTAAGAAGACAGAGCAATGCAATCTCCAGCTTGATCTTAAACCCCACTGGGAACTATGAACTTGTTACTTCTCTGGCTCTTATATGAAGCCTGATCTGATGGGAATTCTCAAAGCACATCATCTGGGTTGGGCCCTGCAAGGAAAAGAAGCAGAGTAGTCTGCTTTTACGGGCTGGCTTCACTGCCAACTTCTCCTTAGTCTGCCTGCCTCTCCATTTCTGTCCCTTCATCCTTGACATCTCCTTTTTCTCCCTCTTGATTTATCACCTCAGATATCAGCCCCAGCATGCCTGTGCTGAGCCACACCTGTAATCACTTTACTACATTTATTAGTCTCTTTGGAAACAGTTCAACAGACTATTTAAATATGCCTTCTGACAGAGCATGATCTTGAGCACGATTAAAAAGTGAGGAAATTTTCCTTCAGTAGGAACCTGTCTCCCTGTCACTGCTCCAGCGCCTGTTTTTGTCTTTTTTTAAGCATACATTGGGAAAGGAACTGAACTCCAGCCCTTCCATTCCACAGCCCCTGCAGTTACCTATCTGTAATGACTCCCTGTAGGAAGTCAGTCCATGGAAGGGGAACCATTTAAGTGGAGCTTAATGAACATAATCTCAAAAATTCAAATAGTTTAGTAGTCTGGACTGGGGATATGAATCCATTCAGGCAGAAATCCAGGTGGGGAGTCACTAGTGACCAACCTCTGTACTACGCAGTTGGGCAACACTTTGCAATGAATTTACATTGACTCTGTGAAATCAAAAATCTGGCCTGAAATCTGAGAGACAGGGAGACAGAGATGCTGTTTTATGCTAAGAGATTTTAGTTTGTTTAAAGACTCTAGATGGTATAAGAAGATTAGCTTTATTACTCATATAAATTATGTTTACTCTTGTAGTTCCTGCAAGTAAAAATACCTTTCATCTGCTAAGTGCAAAGTCCTTGTGTATTTACATTTCAGTAATGTCTTTTTAAACCACCACAAACTTCAGAATTCTTCAGTAAAAAGTCACCTTTTGCTCTAGCAAAACCAAGATTTTACTTAAAAAGAAGCAAAACTGATTACAATGCTTTCTCACTTGTTTGCTGCAGCACTATAAGACTGAAGTTAAGCTTGATTACTTTTATCCCAGTGATACTTTGTGGTGATTTATAATTCATCATCTCTAATAGGACATAAATATCACTGTCACACTCTGAGCTCAGCCCTACTATAGGCACGTGTGGTTTAAAATTGATAACTTGAAAACTATATCTGAAGATCCAAACTCTGAAACGACTTCTTCAAATATCTATGTCTGAAAGGAAAGAGAAATTCTTGATTTTTGGTGTGTCAAGTTCTTCTGACTCTTTCTTCTTCGTAAATATTACTTAATTGTAGCGAAGGGTACAAAGAATTATTAATTTGTATAGATATCAAATATTTTATGCTCCTCACACCTGGTTTGTTCAAGACTGAGATCCAGTGATCTCATATCAGTTCCAAGAGATTCGTATGAACTTTCTTACGTCAATTAAACCTGGTCAAATCATGCACAAAATCCACAACTGTTTTATCGCCAAGGAATCTTTGGCCACATGGATTTTTTTCTAATTTCTTTCAGTAGTTAATTCTTTAGAAAAACTAATCAGAGAATAAGAGTGTTAGAAAAGTTTTCATTCAAGTTATAAGTAATCTTGTAGTGTTTTTCCCAATACCCAGTGCAACAGATCTTCAGTCCATTGCAGAGGTTCTCAGCTGCTATAATGGTACCTCATACACACAAAATAATAATGTCTCATTATATATAACATTCCTAAAATTATTTGCATCCTTCAGGATGTAGGTTGACTTTCCTATGGCCCTAAGGACCAAGGCTTCATATAAAGATAGCAATGTGAGAGCTGTCAATAGATGATCAACAAGGACCACCATGTGGGAAGAGTATCTGCAGTATCACCATGTACTTGGGGGCGTATGTTTTCACTGACCACATACCAAATGTCACTGTGATCAGGAACAAAAATTACCAGCAATATTTACCCCTGAAACAGCAGTGTGGAAGACAATATCACTTACAAGAGATGAGAACCAACAACTCTAGCCATCAAAACCAATGTCTGGATGCAAACTGACACACTAGATGGTAGGAGAGGACATGTGGATGAAACTCAGTGTAGTCTGCAAATACTTAAGCATATCCAGGGAATGAAAATGCAACCTATATTAGGTGTTCATTTAAAATATATTTAAAAGATTTTACAATGTGATGTAGTATAACGTTCACTTTGGCAATTTAGCAAAACTGTAATTTTTTTAAGGATGAAAACAGTTCTTTGCAGTCAATACAGAGTGCATTCTCCTGTCACATATGCCATTTTCTCCTCGTGATTTGTTGTTCTTTTATACCAGAATAGCCACCTTTATCTTAGCTATCCTTTATAGAACTGCAAGGGACAGAAACTGACCTCTCCTATAAATATCCTATCACTAATAATTCAGGATTTGGTTTTAAGGTTCGCTTCTCTGGCAGATATAGCTGAATTCAGTTGAAAAAAGGGGAGCTGAAAATCAGTCCTAAATAGGGAGTGACAACCGAGATGTGGAAATGCTGACTGAGCATAAACCTGGAAACGATGTTGGCATACGAAACCCATTTGCTGGGTCTCCTCATTGAAATAACACCTTTGTTAAGGATTATTTATGACAAATTTGTGGTATTGCTGAAACTCTCATTTGTAACATAAAAATCTGGGAAGGACAATTTAGTCAGACATAGCAATCTGTACTACATACAATTCTGGAATATTTTTTATATTCTGAGTTTACTTTATTATACCCGTATGTAAATCTTGGCTCATGTAAATTAACAAATTGAAGATGTTTCACTGGATTTATATGATGAACAGGTGATTTCTTACACTAAGCAGCTGTGCTTTTTCTTTTTTTTAAAAGAAACAAACTCTACTATACTTTTAAATCTTTCCATAAATTTTTCCTGGGGATTATAAGGACCTAAGAAGCATTTCCATCTGTTCTGGAAAGAAGAGATACATGTATCAGTCCTTCTTCCTTTTGTGGCTGGACATAGGATAAAGTAATATTTATCTAGCCTTTTGGACTCAACTTTTTATCCCTTATTCCTGATGCTTTACATCACCATACCTTCTTCAGTGCTGCTCCATCTCACTGGCCCAAGAGGGGATTAAGTAGACTCCACCAGGGATGATAAGCAAAAGGAAGAAATCTGTCCCAGATGAAGTTAATGGCAAAATTCCTGCTACCTTCCAGTGAGAGTCAAGATTTCGCTGACAGTGTTTTGCCAAGCTCTCTGTGAGTTGTCCAGTGGAATTCATCAGTTTTAAGCTGGTCTAAACCAACACACAGGTTAGTCTTAGACTCTCACAGTCCTGAGGAAAACTAAGAGCCACCATCTCAAGGCATAACATATGACCATAAATTAGGCCCCAATTTTCTTCTGACTTCTGCAAATTTACTTCATATATAAAAGCCACAAGAGTGCTGCTTGATCCAAAATATTAACTGTGCTGGGAAGCCCAGTGATGTTGGCTTACTTTGCAAGTGAGGCAATTGAATTAACATTGCATTTTGCTACCTAGGCAAGCATAAGTTCTCAAAAGAAAATCATGTTGGCAATTCAAAGGAGACCTTTAAAAAATGCACCAGGATTTTCAGCATGATGAATTTCTAGTTCTTTTTCCACTGTAAGAGGACTATAATTGGTAGAACTTATAAGTTTAGTAAATATTTTTAAAAATATTTCCCATTTTGTTTCAAGTCTGGTAACAGCCAAGGTGCTGTTATACCTCAGAGTTATGAATAAATATAAAATTGTTGGCATGAAACAGCCTTTCTCTACCTTTAAAAAATTGCAGGTGACATAGTGGTCTTTCCTGATTTCAAGTCACAGAAAGTATAGGGTAATTTTTTATTTTAAGTTAACACCGTTACCTAAAATGTGCCACCAGTTATCTCAAGAACTCCACACTGATTGCAGAAACAGGTCACATTATTTGTTGGCAGTAATGTTTGTTGAGTTCTATCTCCCTATAATCCAGCAAACAAATGCCTTTCAACAGCTTTGATTTGTGCATATCTTATTGTTTTATGCAACGTTTGGAAAACCTGATTTAAAACCACAGACTTCTTGTAAACCCAGTATTGTTCAGATGTGACTGAGTAACCAAATGACCAAGTCTTGTATTTCATACTGTATTCTGTGGCCTAAAACAATATTATTGTAAAAGTCAGCCAAAAAAATCTGTTATTTCATTTCCCTCACATAACAATTGCATTTATGAGTTATGCTTATGTTTTTTTCTATGCCCACCTTCTTCATCTCTCAGTCTCATTATATTTTAGGCAAAACCATTTGGGTAACCCTCCTTTAGCAAATCCGTGATGAAAAAAGAAAAACAAGGAAGAGATCACTTCAGAAATTCAAGTTCAGAGTGTAAAAAAAACCACAACTTCCCAAATCAAAAGTGTTTTTAACACTGCATCATCTAAGCAATCTGTAGCAACCCAAGTTTCAGAATGAATGTATTTCAGGCATCTTCAGGGCAGCCACAGGACCTGGCTGCCCTTTCTAACTTGGCAGTTAGAAATCAAGGTTAGGTTTTCATTCCAACTTACTTAAGCTGGCTTTTGGTCACTCAAATTACTTTTTTTCTAATTTTTACCAAGAATGTTATATTAGTTAGTAATGTATACATTATAGATTTTATGTTAATTGTGAAATAAGTTGATAAAAACATATATAGCACAGAAAATACTAAGCCTTCATTAATATCACTTTTCTGAGGACAAAAGTATGCACTGTACAGTCTTAGAATAGCTATGTTTATGTGGATTATAATCTAGCTGTCCTTTTTCCCTTCAACTTTTGCAAAACTGTAGCCTATTGAAAGCAATTTTCCATTGATAGCTGGTTCTGAATTATGAGTCCTACCAAGACTTATCAACTTCTTTTCATATTGCTTTCACACTCTGTGATTCATTAAAATACAAATTCAGCCCTCAAAATAGAAACTTGAGCTTTTCAAAGAAAACTTGTGAAGAGCCTTAAAATATGAATGTAAAAAACTTCTTCATAACACCACTGGCGAGATTCAGTTTCTGTTCCCACTTTCTTTAATTCAGAACTTTTGAGTTGAGGAAGTTCTGTTAGCACAAAACAAAATCTCTCCGGAACAGTGTATTCCGTGACTAAATCTATGAAATATCATGTTTATTGAGATCACAGAACAAAATACATACCTTTGTTTATTCAGTGTTACTTCTTCAATATTTGCATGAAAATGGGAAACAGGAATAGACAGGACCCATTCCTGTGACCTGCTGGGAGGCTTCAGACCTGACCTGGGCAGCCCATGATGAGTGTCAGTGCCTCAGGCTCACTCACAGCATCCCGAGAGAGAATTCCTGCATACTGGTTGGGTTGCACAGACACACAGGGCTCCTCCCCACAGCACAGCTGCAAACTGCTCCAACACAGAGAACAAGCAGTGGTCTGCTCCAGGTGAAGCCTACGGCTTGTGTCCTTGCCCTTGTTTACTTTCTTAATAACAGTGAAAATAATAATAAAACCCCACTCATCTTGAACATTCCAAAACGATCGAGTCATCGGTTATGATGAGTGAAACCTCTTTTTTCTAAAAAAAATAGGTATTTTTTACTTTGTTTTAGCCAGCCTTGCAGAACTTATAAAAAGAAAACAGACACAGAAAGCAGTTATTCTCTCAGAACCCATTTAAGTGCAAGTAAATTCCCTCTGTGTTTGCATGTCTGTTTACAAACACTGAGAGTCAACTACTCAATATGAACTTCCAGTTTTGTCTACAGTATTTTAAAGATGAACTAAATGTTCCAGTCATATTTTATAATCTGTTTTACTAAAGTCAATGAAAAATAGCTAATAACAACTAAAATAACTGAATGTTTTACAATTCAGTGAAAAAGAAAAAACAGACAGCCACAATAATTTCTTCTTATAAACCCTACTATCTTCCTGTAGATGCATAATATTTTCATACACATACTTTACTGTAGTAGCTAGTAGTCCATTTTACCATTTAAATCTTGACTTACAACAGGCATTAAGGTTTCTTGCCAGGGAGCAAATGCATCATTGCCTTCCAGGGCCAGTACTGCCTCAGAGCCGTTGCTGAATTAATTTGTCCTCTGGAGATGTTGCTTCATACTCTGAGCTGAACCACAGCACCCTGTGAGCTGGCATTACCAAATGTGAAATAATAAGTTTATGGGAGAGAAAGAAGGGTCTCATGTACTAGCAAAGAGCCTTGGCAGATATATTTTGAGCCCGACCACATGAGTGACAACCAGAATCCTGCACCTCACAGTCACAAAGCACGAACCATGGAGCTGTCTCCCAAAGGACCACCGCTGATGGAGGCAGCAGCTCCCAGACACCTTTGTGCCTGGGAAGGGCCATCACGGTGTGTGATGAGTATTGCCACACCGCTTCTGGTATGGTACATTTACCACGGGGTAGGAACCTCAGAGGGTTCAATGAAAGGTTGAAGGCAACTCTCTCTAAGGCTGACATGATGATTAATGCCCATGCTGGCCACAGTAGATTCACACTTAATTTACACCTGTGTAAACAACTGGAGACACAGCCAGAAGGATCTGATTCTACTGGAGCGTAACCACTTTGGCAGGTTTATACTGATGTCAGTGGGAGCATGCAGCAGTCAGGTCCTGACTGTTTTAATAATAATGTCTCTAAGCCCCTGAAAAGTTTGCTTAAAAAAAAAAAAAAAGCAAAAAGCAAAAAAAAAAAGCAAAATAAAAAGCAAGCTGTCTATCATTTGTTGACACTGTGACATTCTTAGCCACCCACACAGAGGTTAAAGCTACATTTCAGCATGCAGCGAAAATTACCTGATTTTCCAAAATTCTTACCATTTTATTCAGCCTACTATAAATAGGAGCCTGTTGTAATCCCACTTTGTTTTTAGAAAAAATCCAAGGACTCAAACTTCAACAGCATGCCTCTTGATTTACACACCCTCAAAAGTATTACGATAACCTGCCCTTCAGACCCCTTCTTCCTTGGTCTCTCTGGGCAATATGCTCCGGGCTCTCAGCCCTACCCAGTCCTCCTGGCTGAATTCACTCTTATCGTCCACCTTCAACCTCTCACCACCACCAATGACAAAAAAACTGTAAAACTGTAAAACCTCTTTGTGCCTCTGTCTTTCAAATATTTGTCTCTGCGTACTTCTGTGAAGCTGTGGTATTGCTTTTGTGCTGCTTCTTCCTTGGCCCTTGTCTGTCAGATCAATACATTCATTAAGGAAATCTTCGCTACCCAGATGATGAACAGACGTCATAAAATTGTTATATTTGACAATTCTTTTTACAGGTTTTATATGGTGGCTACGTTTTTACCACATAAAAGACACAGAAGACTTTTCCTGATGTACAACCTTTCCAACAAGAGAAGGAATGTAATTAAAGTCTATTTTCTAGAAGTCTCTGCTTTGTTCAGAGTTTAATCCAAACCTCATTCCTCACATTCCCTTAGTTTTATGGTAATTGTGAATAGAGTGAAGTGGGCTGCAAATATCTTTACAATTGTTTTATATTACTTGGAGAGATAATTACCTGGTTGTGCCAACAAATGCCTTCAACCAGTGAAAGAAATTATACGCATTTCTAGACATAATTGTATGCAGATGAAAGAGCAGGAATAAAATTTTGAGAGCCAAACTGAGATCCCTTTGAAAAATCAAGAACTTAACTCCTCTTCCCCCCAAAATTGAGATTGAGTTTTAGGATGAAAAGTTTTGTATTAAATATCTTCTCATATTCTGTGTGATTCAAGAAAATTTTGAGGCTGAGGACTCTGCAGTTATTTAGTAGAGAAAAAATTCCCCTTTCTAGTGAACAACACTCAGGACTGTAGCTTAGTCCCTTGGAAACACTATAGCTTGCCCTTGGCACATCACAAAGAATATTGCTCTTCTCCACTTTCAAAATGTCAGCCAAGTTCCTGGGAAGTGTGTAAAGAAAAATAAAAAAAGACCCTACATTCTACCTACGTTGCCTCTGCAGCACTTATCTTCTGAGGTCTTGCTTGGGCTGTCTGCAGGTGGGATAACTTCTGTCTCTCTCACTGTAATCATTGTGGTATGTTGGAATGAGAATTCATCACACAGTTAAATCCAAATGTCTTCGTCTTAGTTTTCCATACTTTCCAATACTCATCTCTCAGCACTGCAGGAGATAGTGAAAGAAGTAAAAAATCCACAGTCTCTGATGCCCTAAATGCCACCATATATTTAAAGTATCTCCCCATGTGCTCATAGCTTACAAACTTGGAATTATCCCCATATGGACACCACAGTGGCACCGCAACAGGACAGTTCCCAATGTTATTCATCACTATTCATCACTGACCCAGTGATGAATCTGGATTTATATCCAGATTATATCTCCCTGCTTTATCTGGGAAAAACTGCTTCTCAAATTATAAGAGACTTAGGTCCACAATTCTGTCACTAAAAAAATACATGACCCAGATATCTCAATCATTGCAGCAAAATGCAGTGCGTGTCTTCAAATGCCATTGGGCAAGGGTAGATGCGCTTTTTGTGTTTGAATAATAATCATCATATCCACATGCTCATCTATGCTTTTAATGAACAATAAAAGGCATCTTTTTAGGTAGTTTCTTATGAATTTTTTTCATATTTTTTTTTAAAGAGACAGAACATCATCTCTTGCACTGTCTTGACACATCCTTGTTCTGATAAGACAAATAAGTGCAGCAACAGAAAATTAAAATTAGCTTAAAAAAATTTCAGGGACCAAATCAGGGACCTTGGATGAAAAATTCTTCTATGTAACAAAATACGGATTTCACCTCAAGTGAATATGATATGTGGATACACTAGACATTATATGAATAAACAAATTCATATTAAAATCTTATTTCTTGACCTGCAGCCCTAAAAAAAACATTGTCATACAAAAATTTCATTTTTGCTCAAAATACCATCTCATAGGTGGAGAGAAGGATGCAAAAAATACCAGCCCATGGCTTGTTTATGACAGTCAAAGACAGCAGTGGGTAATGAATTATTCTGTGTGAATCAGCAGAGTAATAAAGAGCCAGGGCTCACTGCGAGGCAGGGCTGCTGAATTAGCTCCTCTCACCTCTCACAGTCACCACCTGGAGATCTGACATCCCCAAACTCATTTGCACACAGTCCTCTCCTGTAGCTCCTTCTAACAGACATGGAACGTGTTTTTCCCCATTACCTCAGGTAAAGCGCAGATTTTCTGGGTCATTTAGTCATTCCTTCCTCCCCAAGGTCTTGTTTCTCATGTTTTGAAGAGAAGCATTCCTGCTACATACAGGTCAGATTTATGACTAAAATTAGGCTGCTCTGCTCCCAAGTGGGGAAAACAACCCACCTTTCAAAGACCTGAGATACAGAACAGCAGGGACAGGTTCTTGGCAGTAGGAGGAAGATTTACATGTGGCAGCACCTTTTCAGTTTACAAAGGTCTTGCAGTTCCCATCTTTATATTTAACATGGAAGTTTTCATATACCTGTTATTAATACTAGTATTCTGAAATAAGATTACTTGAAGAATATTCTAAGTATATCTAATTCAAACTAATAGTTGTGGTGTTGTTTTTTGTTTAGTGAACTTAAGGCAAGAAATGGAGTGAGGGACAAAAAGACACAGACCATAGTACAATAAAGGTGGAAATCACATCATTACGTCTCTCTCTCTCTCTCTATATATATATACATATATATAGACCCTGGCACAAGAACAGCAGAGGGATAATTGGTGTCATTTGCTTTCTGTGCTGAGCAGTCTGGAAAGGTTAATCATGATTACCAGATGTTACACACACAGTGCCATCTTAGCGAGTGTATATGCAAACATATACTAATTGTTGTTCTAAAGCTCTTTAAACTGCTAAAATGCGGGATACTGGTACAAAATAAGAATATATTTCATGCAAAGCAAAAATACATAAGAATATTGTTCAAGATTGTGTTGTGGGTTGTTTTTTTTTTTAAATTAATATAGCTTAATTAAGCTGTGGTTGCAAAAGTAAATCATGAGCGTTCTTGAAATAGAGTATCTTTGCGTAAGTCCATTAGAGCACATAACCGTGATAAAATCTGAGCATCACAGAGTAATTAACAAATTCTGGTGTTGCAATGAACATCTAAACAGCACAGTCATCCAAACAGGAGATTTCTTGCCCATCCCTGTCTACAGGCAGTTTAAACAGGATGTGATTACAGAAAACCACCAGAGATTGTGCAGTCCAGAGAGTCCTGGTTGTTACCAAGAATTTTGTACTGTGCTATGGCTGCAAACTGTCATATATGTACATCCCTCACACTGCTCCACTCCCACCAGTGAATTTATGGCAAGGATGAATTTAGGCTAATACATCTAATGCAAGACAAAGTCTGAAGCATTGGAAAAAATGAAGAATGTCCATTTTAGGGACAGTATGGTTTTACTTACTAAACTATCTCTGTTAAAGCAATATCACTGATACAGTAAAAAATTAGAGTTCAGAAGTCTTGCAAGGACTTCTAATTCTTAATATTTACCCTCAGAGACTGTTTATAATAGATCAATTTTATCCCACATGGAGAATCATTACCTTTTGATTCTGAATTTGCAGAGCAGAATTTAAGAGCTACAGTCTGTTTCCCACATGATGGAAAACTAAGTATTTCCATCAAGATTGCCTAGTCTGAGTGATATTTTTTGTCACTGCACTATAAAACTTTTAAAATATTGGGAACTTATAATGTTTCACAGTGTTGAAAGTATTCCTTCTGGATTTACTGAGGCATCCCAGAACCTTTCATAGTCTTCCAGTCACACAATGCAGAATAGTTGGTCTTCCTGTGCACATCCAAAAATATTATTCACAGCTGTGTTTGGACACACATTTTAGGACTGCTAAAAACAGGGCTGGATGTAGCTGCCTGTGGCTGCGATGTGGGTGGGAGGCTGTGCAGAGACATTTATCACCACAGGAAATTCTCCCTTTCTCTTTTTTATTTCATTAATTTTCACTAGATTTATATAGGACACATGAAAGGTGCTCTAGTTAAAGCATCTTTAGTACTCAAAATGGCAGCAATACCAAGCATGTCCCCATCTGACAGCTTCAAGCTCCCATGCTCAGGCTATATCGTGCAGCATAATCTGCAACAGCAGTTTCCTTGTGTCCCCATGACCCCGGGTTTTTTGGGGCCCCAGAGATCCTCATAAATATTTGGGGAAAATAAAAATAACAACAGAACTGTAGAAAGTCTAACAGTAACCTAGTTTACTACTAAATCTCTGTACTTGGTAATTTTTGAAGACTGCATGTGATCAGTACCATAACATTGGAGGATGTTCTATACATGATTTGGGAGACCCCTATGGCAAAAACTGTGTAGCATTCTGTACCTCTTTATAAATCAATTAATTCATAACCTACACTAGAGTCAGTTCCAAGAGAACAATTTCAAGATATGAGTCATGGTACTTTATCAAGTCCTATCCAGTTCTACTGAGGTTCACACAATAGTGAATTACCGAAACGATTATTTAGCATTTGTTCACAGTGGGTATGGTTCCCTAATAGTTGTAAATTAATTGCTGGAAATAATCAGGTGGGGTTTTTGGACATCTTTTACAAGCAACTAAAAGTGTTCTTCCTCAAGAGAGATTTTAGGCCATAGGAATATATTTGATGGTTAAATTGGAAATTCGATCTTAACATCCAAAGATGTAATTATTGTATCACTTGTAACAATGGTCAAAAAAAACCAACAAATTAAGTCTCTGCAAAAGGCAGCTTTTTGTCATATAAACATTATTAGAAAACAAAACATGGAGGGTATTTGATATCAGTTATGACTGGCCAACCAGCTAGATTCCTACCACATCAAATTTCTTGTCAGTTTTGCTTCTATGGAAATAACTGAGAAAAAATATACTGAGGGCCTGGGGAATAGCTCTGTACTCTCCAAGCAGCTCCACTGATACATTTTAATCTTGATCTCCAGAGTAAAAGAACACCTGAAAATAAAAAGGTTAACCAGTCATTCACTGTATTAACACTTTTTCTCTACTTCTTTGTTAATTAGGTCTGGAAAGCCAATGCAAAGGCAGAGGAAGAAGTCCTTCTCTCTTTGCCTGCCCAGCAGCATCTCCTTTGGGATCTGTGCCCAAAGGTGTTCCCAACTGCAGTGTGGTTGCTTCTGGATACTCCTGACACCCTCTGTCCTCCAACAGCTTGTTTGCTCTTATAGACCTATTGAAGTGATTCATATGACTGGTAAACCTCCCTTTACCATTAGGAGAAGCTGTGAAATGTAAAGCAACCTGAAATTTGCCTGACAAAAGCAAATCAATGGATAATTGTGTTTACACTGGAAAGGAAGCAATTAATCAATTCCAGCATACACATTTATTTGCAAGAGTAGATTATGAAGGCAAAGCAATCTGTTAGGCTCTGCTTTCTGATTTTCTGTTGAGATTTGCCTTCAGATTTACCTGTGTGCATTTCAAAATGCTGCCAACTGTGATAACGAAAATAGTAACTAAACAATGACAGAAATTGGTGCCACGAGAACATTCTTTATGAAGGAGGCACATAAATGAAGTTATAGTTTACCTAGTACCTGGCACATGAGCCTCTTGTGCAAGAGTTCTTCTTCTCACATTTCTTTCAGCCTCCCTCGAACTCAGCACCTCTTGAGCAGCAGGTCCTGAGAAAAAGGAGAGTCTCCCTGCAGAGAGCCCGGGGTTCCCAGCTGCCCACCAACTGGGATGTGTGAGACAGTCAACGTGAAGGGGTTTGAAAGCCCAGGGGAGATGTATTTTCCACAGTAAGGCATAACTTTGTCAAGAAAGTATTTGTTGGTTTTGCATAAACGCAGGCTAGCAACAACATTCCAATGAAATGAATGGTTATGAAATTTATATCATTTTCCTGAGCAACTTTTGTGAACCATTACTGTCAAGTAAGCAAAAAATATTCAGAGTCTATCCAACTGACTTTCAATAGCTATTGAAAATTGTTTATCACTATTTTCTCTGTGAACTTCTTCCTTCTGACAGAAGTAAACCATAGCAGAGTTCAGACTTCCCAGAATTCAACCTCACCACAGAAGCTCCTTGCCAAATCCACATCTGAGACAATGAAAGAGGATCTGTTCCAAAGCATCCAGCTATGGCTGTGGGGGAATTCAAGATACAATACAATATGAAGACATTTTTGATTTAAAGATAAAAATGTGTACTATACATAATTCTAACCGATCTTTACATTGGTTTTATGCCCTTGTAACTGTTCTCTTCCAAAGGGTGAATGTCTTTAAAATACAAAACACTTACTTGTAAAAGCAATGATTTTTGGAAGGGTAACACGACATTAACCTAATCTTTCTTGTTTAATCAGTAGACAGAGCAAACGGGATATAACATGACGGTCCACATCCTCTGTGGCTTGAACTCAGAGAGAAAGCTGATAGGGAACATGTTGGTGGAGGAGAAAAAAGGGAAACAAGACTTTTTATGCACAAAGCACAGCTCTGTTATCAGGATGATTAAAGCCATTTACTGTAAAATAAGAGCCTTCCAGATCCTCCCAACATCCTGAACTCATTCTGCTATTCTGCCGTAATTAGATGAGTTTCAAATGTTGTAAAATATAAGCCTGTTTATGGAAAAATGTTCTGCTAATCAAGATGTCTCGGTGCATTTGGTATAAGTTTTCATTTCTATTCCTTCTAACATCTGTCATATAGGGGCACCAATGGAGTTTTGCAAAAACATATCTAATACCTCTGCAACTCCAGCTGTTCTGAAGAACAGAAAATTCTCTAAAAAACAAGTAAAGGTAGGGTGGCCATCAGGCATGCCCTCTCTGTGTGCATGCATGTCTGGGTTCACGTCCTCCGGAACAGGCTGAGGAGTGAACACAAATCTCCTGTAGCCCCAAGAAGAGTTCTGTCTTTCTTTTAAAAAGTTTAAAAAAGAGGAAATAGCAGAGCTACCAGCAGCACTGCTTTTAGATCTCTCCATTCCTTTTGCTTTCTTACAAGTCATAGCTTACAAAGGAAATTTTCTGGTGGCTGAAAGGTTACATATTTTTTATTTCAGTTTCTCAGTTTTCTTATTCCAAGTTTTCCTAATTCTTTTGAGGCAGCGAACTGTTGGTCAATGGCTATTGATAACAGTTCCATTTTTGTCTATTCCATCACTCATTTCACTGTCCCAAGTGCTTTCTGCAGTGCAGTGAGGAGATGAGACCTGTCCTCCACAGCCCCTGTTCACCAGCTCTTACTGGTGAGCTTTGCTCTCTCACACAGTGTGAGAGCTCTTTGCTGCAGGGCCATGTCATCACCCTAGTCGTGTTTCAGAGTCACTTTCCGAGGTCGTTGACTCCTGTTCAGGAGTTTTGGTCAACAGCTCAAAATTGCAGTACATCTCGAGGCTCTGCAACATCAGATATCCTCCTTGGGTTTTGACAATGATTTTTTATAACTAACATTTTAAGACCATTTTAAAACAAATACACATATACCAAATGCTAATACTCGAACTAATGGTTTGGGCATGGGCGTCAGGACCCTGAGTGCACTAACAGACCTCACCATCCTTTCCCAGCCTTCTCTGGATCTCCCCCTACTCTGTCTTTTCCCAGGAGCCCCATTTCAGCTTAACTGGGGCTATCAGTCCCTGTTCTGGTGACACTGCAGCTGTGCCAGTCTCCAGCCCTACCTCTGGCCCTGCCTCAACCCTATGCTGTGAATGGCCTGCCTTCCAGATGAAGTCTTTGGATGTCCCTGTGGCTGTGTCCCCATCCCTGTCTCCTTTTGCTGCTGTCGGAGATCCCTGTGTGGATATCAGACCCAGTTCATCCTCTCACGGTGCCAGGGGCTGCTGATGGACCCTGCTAGAGCTCTCTACCTGTGGTGACTGGATGTTGTGGAACTACACTCCAGGGATGAGGGTCACCTTGGCTCCTAGTCCCTCAAGATACCCTGGCAACACACAAGCTGCAAGGGGGAAAAAAGACCTGTTGGTGTATACAGATGCATCATGGAAATAGTTTATAAATGGAGAAGATTAAGGAACTAGAATATATCTTTTGAAGAAGCAAGACTTGATTAGCAGGGTTTAAAGGCAGAAACTTTGCCAGAGGGATTGTAATGGCCCAATACAGATGTACATATGTTTATGTATACGTGGTGGAGGTTCTGCTTTCTCCAGAGCCGAACAAAGTTTCAAGGAAGTGTGGATTTCTTCAAATGCAGTTAAGAGGACGAATCTTTTCTCTGGTAATTATGTACCTTTTTCTGCAGCCAGTAGCATGATATAACCTGCCAGGATCAAGCAACAGCCATCTGCTCCCTAGCCAAGCCCGGGTGTAGTTGACTGCCAGGCAAAGTGAATTACCTGCATCACTAGAGCCTGCAGCGAACTACACAGCATAGGCAGCTCAAGCCAGATCACCTCATCAGATCCTCTCTCCACACACAACCACTGATTAATAAGAACAGCAACCCATCACAGACAGCTCAAGGAAGGCTACGGTCACACCTCCAAGTGCCACTGGAAGCCTTGAGTCCAGTAAAACAGGATATTTTGTGAGTGAAAAAATCCATGGCATGGACATGACAGTGTAAATATCCACATTGCATCCTAGGGCTTAAAAAGTAGAATCGTTCACTGTGGCCATTTGTCTCAAGACTGAACATATAACAGCTGCACTGTAGTAATTCCTGACTCTTCAGAATACTTCTAATCAATGAAACGATGCAAGGGAACAAATAGATGCAGAAGCAGCAAGAGACCAATCAAACATTTTTAATACCCTTAATCAGGCATGCCTAGAGAAGATGTTCTACATTTAGTAAATTTGGAACACAGTCTCAGGTCTTCTGATTTACAAAGAATTTGGTTTCAAGGTAGCTTCAGTTCATATTAATAATAATTGACATTACCTTGTAGGGGCTGCAGTGCTTTTTTCTACCATCTGTAAAGGCAAGTCTTGATTGCATCTGAACATTAAAGTTGTTTGGAAAAGAAATGCCAACTCTTTGCTGTTTTCTTTTGGTAATGCTGGAAATGCTGTTTCTCATAAACAAATTGATCCAAATTCTGCAAACTAGCAGGTTTGGTTCATCTAATAGTCATATGTCCAAGATGGAATGAAACAGGTCAGAAAAGAACATCATAGAGGATGTAACAAATATGTTTTCCAAAAGAAAAAAAAAAAAG
This sequence comes from Pipra filicauda, assembly GCF_003945595.2. Lineage (NCBI taxonomy): Eukaryota > Metazoa > Chordata > Aves > Passeriformes > Pipridae > Pipra > Pipra filicauda. The sequence goes on along the minus strand of NW_024104665.1, from coordinate 1,300,485 downwards.
GAGCGGAGGGGAAGATGAACTGAGCTACAGTAACATATTGTGGTGTCAACAATACCAGTATTGGCAACAATATCCCTTTATGTTCCATTACGCGGGGAAATGTCCTAGGCAGAACTAATGTAGGAATGTTTGATTTAGACAGAGAGGTTTTAGACTGTTGGCAAAAGCAAGAAAAATTAACATTTGTATTTGGCCATTAACTGAAGTTCAGCTGATGCAGCTTGGGGTGCAGTTTCAGCAGGTATATGCGGGTGGATGGTATATTCAGGGAGAGGGAATTCAAGCACAAGAAACAGTAGGAGGGCTAGTGACACACTGAGACATCTAGCAGCAATGTTTTTTTTAGTTTTTGATGCCAAGACACACTCTCTCCAATTTACTATTGCTCATATAGGTAATTTCCTCTTTGAAATCAAAATCAGTTCAAAGCAAAGAGTGGCAGCCAAATTCAGGTAACAAACAATAGACCTGCATCAGGAACATCAATAGATCAATGCTGTTTTTCAGTGACTGCTGGGAGGCGAATGACCCTGGCACATGATTATACAAGGAGAATCTGTCAGCTAAGCAAAACTATTTGTATTTAAATGAAGTTACTTCTTCCTTATCTATGAAGTTTACAAGAGATGAGCAGTGATCAGAGCACTTTCTGTCTGCATGGGAATCGTGAAATTTCTTCAATGTTTTGTAGATGTTCTGGTGACACCCAATGGTTAATGGAAAAGACATTATGTTACTTTGACCTTTTGTCAGACTGATTTGGAACATCCATAGGTCTTTTTATTTGATTAAAAAGTTACCCTTTTTTTCTTTTTCTCTTTTATCTGGTACCTTGCAGTCTGGAACGAGGAGTCTAACAGCCTTGTATTTGTTCTATCGCATATTTCAGCTCTCTGTTGTTACACAGCTTTAATTTACCTATCAGTACAACATGTTTGATTAAAATAGACATGGGTGGGTGTGTGGCAAAATTGCCACTTGAATCAGCAAGCTAAAATGGGGTTAAGAAAAATTATGTCCTTATGATTAATTGGAGTATTTTTTTATTTGACGTGAAGTACATGCTAATGACTGCTTTTAACATATTCCTGTTGCTTCTTCTTTATTTGTCTGTCCACAAACTCATTTGATTGAGTAACTGCTGTGAGTGGGGCTTTATATAAATACACTTTACAAAAACAGAGGAATAGGATTACTGTAAATTTCTTAAAGTAACAGATTCTGGCAGTGGCAGTCCAGCAAAAGCAAGAAATTCAGTACATGAGCCTTAATTTTTCTGCCCTTTCATTCAGCTGACATTGGCACAGAAGCTCCATTCTGCAAATAGTGGGAGTTTAAATTATGGAAGGAGTGGGTTCAGTCCATACTGTACATGAAAATGTTCAAACAAGCCATTAACTAGATCTTCCAACACCTCTTTCCATCCCCTGACACTTTAAACTACTCTCTCCTCTGACTGATGCACAAACTGTGTTCAGAGAGAAAGATTTTTCAGTGAGAGAACTGCAAAGGGACTGTAGAATGCTTGCTGTCACAGGATGGCACAAGATTTGGTCACTCCAATCAATGCAAGGGCTGTCTTAAGCTACCAGGAACACCAGGAGTGTCTGTCTTTGAAAGCAGAGAACATCTATCTTCCATTGTTCCCATATGCACAAAGAATTCAAATAATAAATACTATATGTATATTTCACCCTTAAGAATAACAAGAGTCACATGAATAATATGTAGACAAATGAAGTTGACCCAAGTGGTTATTTTTCTGCCTGTGGTAGAGAGTCTGATGGGGATCTCTGAAATGCATCTAAAGAGGCTATGAAAGTTAACCAAGTTCCTTGTCCATAAGACTACAACACTGGCATGGAGTCCAAAGATCCACTTGAAAACTTTAGGAAAAATGTTTGAAATGCACTATTTTCGATAACATCACCAGTCAGGGTTTCTTTTCTTCGCCCCACCCCTGGAGGTGTTCAAGGTCAGGTTGGATGGGATCTGAGCAACCTGGTCTAGCCCACAGCAAGGGCATTGAAACTAGAGGATCTTCAAGGTCCCTTTCCAGTCCAAACCATTCTATGATTCTATGAAAAAGAGAGACCTATTAGACAACTAAGATCTAAGAAGCAAGTGCCTATTGAAATAGTAGGATTTCATGTCCTATTATTACCAGGGGGAAGAAGGGGGGAGGCAGTTTCCATGTGAATAATTTCTTTTCTTATAAGGTCTGCCATTAGCATTTTTGCTGTTACTGTTCTTTTCCTTATCTCATTGCTATTTCCAGTAAACTGTTCTTATCTCAACCTGTGATCTTTGCCTTTTGTGCCTCCAATTCTCCTCTCCATACCATAGCAGGGAAAGGGTGGGGAAAATGAGGGTGTGGGAGAGCAGCCTGTGGTTTGGAGAGTCTCGGTGGGGGCACTGACCTGAGGAGTACCTTTCCTAAACACCACACCCTGTAAGAAGGCCAGAAGGTGAGGAAGACACATATTTGGGTCATTACACCTGTGCAAGTAGGATTTGATGGGCAAGTGAGTAGTAGATGAGATGTTGTTTGCGGAACCGTCACCTCTAAATTTCCCCCTGTATATAAATTGAGTAGTTTTTTTCATACAATTTGATTTTGCATTCATTTTGGTCTCAGGATGCTATCCAGAAAACCATTTCTTAAGTTAAAAAAAAGCTACCAAGGGAACAGCATAATACCCTCTGTGAGATATCCTGCAAATACTTCCCTGTGCTCGTGGTAGCAGTGCTTTAAGCTGTACCTGTCTCACTGGTGTGCTCCAGGGAAATAGGCAAATGAGTAGAAAATTCAGAAGAGCCTCATGAACTCAGAATATTCTCAGGCCTTCTCTTTTCTTTAGCTTCTGAAGACTTGATAACATGTAATGAGCCACACCAGATAGTTTCTGGATGGGTGAGAAAGACTTGGTTTCACTAAAAGCAGGGATGAGAGTTAGAAGCTATTCCAAAGATAAAACCTGTGACTCCTGGAAGGTGAATGGCTGCATTGAGAAATCTTAAGTAAGGACTTCAGACGGATCATCAACACATGAGTGGATTTTTCTGAATCAGAGAATGGAAACGAGTTGTTTGAGGAGGGGGAAGATGTGAGACAGAATTCCTTGTCAGAGCCTATGTAGATGAGCAGAGAATTAAATAAAGGGAAGGAGCAAGGAGAACTATTGCAGAGATAGAAAATGTTGTCCAGCATTTGTGTAGAAAAAATTACAGTGGACTATAAATAAGACTATAAATTGTTAAAGAAAGAAAATGAGGGCAAAGTACAGGAGATATGATAAAGACCACAGAGAACAGCCTTTCCCCTCCTTTCCTCTGCCCAGATATTTGTGTTCTGCAGTAGGAACAGGAGAATCTCATCTCATCTCAATCAACTCCCACCTAAATCCTGTTTATTTGGCTTATACACGCCACTACTGTGTTTTTGTTTTCACTCTAAGTTCTGCTGAATCTCTGGTGGTGGAGAGGCATTTCTCACTGCAGTGTCTGATACAACTAAATCAAAAGAGTGGCCATCTTACTTCTTTTTAGAGGTTAGTATGAGTTAGGAGTAAGTCTGAAGCCTGTTTGAGCTCAGTTCAGTTCAATATTATATGGCTAAATTATACAGTTTCTATCTTCTGAGCAACTTTGTTGCCTTTCAGAGCCTCCTTTGTTCAGCATCTCCTGCTACACAGAAATGGCATACTTCATAGGACTTCTTGTAAGCATCTCACGGAGCAAAGTACAAGGACCCGAATCCACAATTTTAAAATAAATATAAGTGCTTGACCATAATCAAATATATCATGATGTGTACCTTCTCTTGTTTGCTGATTGTTTATATTTTGAGCCAGAAATACATTTGCCACTCCTCAGTTTGCAAGAAAATTGTTTTAGTAACAATTTGCCAATACATCCGCAGTTCTTGTGACCTCCATGTTGCAGTCATTTGCTAAATTCTGCCCTTGCCAGCATTTAAAGCCACAACCTTCTGTTCATTATTAAATCATTCTAAAAAATATCACCAGCTAAAATTAATCTTTGGGAGACAGGAGAAATAGCTGCGAGACTCCATATGTTACCAGTCTTAATTTTATTCCCTCCCAGTCTCATAATCCTCCTTCCATTTGTTCCAGCAGTTCACTTATCGGCTCCCTGAGGTACCTCAGAGTAGTCACTTCTTATCTCTTTACCACAAATGTGACATTACTTAAAGTACAGGCTTGAACAATGATATCAGTCACTATGTTTTCCTCTCCCTTTCTCTGTCAATGCACAGGACTAATCCAGCTTACTCTCTTGCACTTGCTATTCACTGAAATAGTTAACAAATACAAGCTGTTTTCTGTGGGTTTTTATTTCTAAAAAAACATAATTATCTCTCGATAAATCACAGTGTATTTGACTATGTAAGATAAGTTAATTTGAATATTTGTTTAGCATTTTTCATTATGAAAATGGCATTTTACCAGTAAGCTTGAGAGCAAAGGATGACAGCTGGGCTGATGGTAGAGTAACCTCTTGTCCTGTGGGATTATTGCCAGGGTTGCTGACGAAAGTCAAGTTAGAAAACACTCCCACACTGAATATCTACCCTGGGATTCTAAATCAGAACACTTATTCCTGAACATAAAGCTTTCTGCCAAAATCAGACAAGAGGAATTCAACTTGTAGGGTCAAGTTTGTAAGGCGTCATCAGTAAAGGACTATAGCACCACGGCTTCAAGGACCAGATGGTAAATTAGGGAAAAATATAAAATACCAGGATTGTTCACCATCCAAATTATGCAATAAGCATTTATATGATACATACCTTTTGATGAAACATTTATTCTGCAGCTGGCAAGGAAAGAGAAAGGGTTGTTCACTAAGAACAGCTGTGAAGGAAGAGCAAGTTGGACCAAATCCACACATCAGAGAAGACATGAGAGAAGATAAGGTTGTCTAAGAGAAGAGTAGATCAATAAACGCCAGTGTATGATGGCTACCTAGGTAGCCTCATCTCCTCGGATGGTAAGATTGACGGAGAGATAGACAACAGGTTAGCAAAAGCATACGGTGCCTTTGGAAAGCTTCATAAAAGAGTTTGGCAAAATAAACACTTGAAGAAAAGCACCAAGATCAGTGTTTACAGAGCCATAGTGCTGTCTACTCTCTTATATGGATCTAAATCATGGGTCATCTACCGCCACCACCTGCATCTCCTAGAACACTTCCATCAACGCTGCCTCCGCACAATCCTAAACATCCACTGGTCAGATTATGTGACCAACACATCTGTTCTAGAGCAAGCAGCTATCACAAGTATTGAGGCCATGTTGCTGAGAACACAGTTGCGTTGGGCAGGGCACGTCTCCAGGGTGAAGGACCACCGCCTCCCTAAGATCTTGCTTTATGGTGAACTTGCCACCGACTGACACAAGAGAGGAGCCCCGAAGAGAAGACACAAGGACTCCCTGAAACAACACCTCAGCCTTGGCCATATTGATCAACATAACTGGTCTACTCTGGCCTCCAATCGGGAGGTCTGGAGACACGCCATCTCTAACGCTGCCGATGCCTTTGAGAAAGCACGCAGGATCACCCTTGAGGAGAAAAGACAACGCAGAAAGAATTGTGCCCTGCAGAATATACCATCTAGGGAGTCTTTCTGCTGTGTCTTTTGCAACCGGACATGCCTATCTCGTATTGGCCTTTTTAGCCACCAGCGCGCTTGTAGCAAACGTGGGTAGAGACCTTTCCCAAAGCTTCATTCGCGAAGCCTGGCCATGATGATGATGGCTGACAGAAAAACTGGTGAGGAACAGGAAGTTAGGAAACCTAAGGTCTTTATGGAGACAGGACAAGAGGAACAGAAAAGTAGTGGCATGGTCAAGCTGCAGGGCGGGATGTTGTTACCAGTTCAATACTCAGTTGCTTTATCTGCAGTTCCCTAGAAAATTTGATTTGTTCAGTCAAAGTAATTTGAGGCATATGCTTAGAAGGCAAGTATAACAGTTATTTCTTGATAAATTAAAGCTTCTCTACCTATGACTTAACCAATGTTTGTAGAGCATCTGTAGAAAAATAACTACGTTCCTTCAGGGCTCCCGGTGAAACAAGTCATGTCTCAGGGAGATAGGTCTTAGTTTAAGTGCACCGCTCCAAGAGCAAAGACCAGAAAATACGTGGAAATAAAGACCTAGCAATTTGGTTTGCACAAGAGCACATTACAGTGTTCAGTGAGAAGAACAAATTTTATGTTGACTCTTTTGATCCTTAGCTTTGTGCATCAGGGACAGTACCTCCTCTCTGTGGGTGTAGGAATCAACAAGCAACGTTGTTGCCATCAAACCTGTTTTTCAGAGCACTAACACAAGAATGCGTTTCCTGTTATTGGGAAACCTGGAAATTACAGCCACAAAATAATAAAATGCAATTACTGGGAGAGCTAGGGAGAAGTTGCCTGTCTACAGTCACTTATATTACACTTCAGAAACGATGGAATTTTTAATCCATTCTTGAATACTACTTGGAAACAACAGCTGTCAGCTCAGACAAAGTCTTCAGCGTGCCCTGGTAGTCCTTGTCCAAGGCTGGTGAGCCCATGGGTATCTGCTGCACCCTGCTCTTACAAGTCACACAGGAGAGAGGAGAAGGCAGAAGTGAGCCCAATGTGAAAGTGAAGGCCAATGGCAAACCTGGAGAGGTTCTGAACTCTAGAATTCCATGAGCTGCTTAAATTGGTCTAGGAACTCTTCCAGCCTTGAATCAGACTAGAAATTAGGATATAAAACACATGGCCTATGTTTTCTAGCATATGCCTGCAGGAGGCTAAGCGAAGCATTTGACCCTGGATTTAATATCTGAACATCCTTTTTCACATTTTGCTGAATACAAACAGAGATTTGTGTTCCCTGTCAGTGCCACGCACCGCCTTACAGCATGCATTATTTCTGACAGCTTGTTTTATGATCTGGGATGATTTCATTCCCGCTGTGGAAAGCAGGAGCAGGTCTTCTCTGTCTCAGTGCATCCTGCATGCCTCTCTCTCAAACCATGATTAGCTGCTTTAGCTCCTATAAGACACCTTCTGACAAATTTGTACTTTAGATAACCTAATCATTCTCAGTGCATGCTATGAAATTTCTCCTGCCAAATGAATTCTGTATTTCAGTCTGACATTTACAGAATATTATGTAGGCTATTTAAAAAAAAAAAAATTAGGTCTGTTTTGTGAACCTATAGGGTCATAATTTTTATTTTATTTTAATACCAATATTAATAATTTTAAAATGCAAATTTAATGTAGAGTGTAATTTTAAAGGTATGAAAAATATTAGATTTAAATATCTCAAATTATTATTTTTGAACTCTAAGAGAGTTTAGAATTATTCAAATAATTACTGGCAGCTTACTGATAAAGTACAAGTAACTCTTTAAGTTTGCCTTTTAAATTTAGTCAATAGGATTATAAGTGGCTGGACTAAGCTCTAGCTACAATTCTCACATGATCAAGTGAGGCGTACACGTCACTGCAGTTTAGCGAGCTGCCTACACTTAAATCTGATTGAAGCTTAAGTAGATCAGAAAGATGGTCAGCCTGCGACATATTCTCAAATGCCAAATCCCCAAAGGAGAAAGAGAAGCCCTCAGATTTTAATAATTTATCTTTAAATGGCTTGGTTAGTCAGTCCAAACCAAACAAAGAATATGTTCTAATTAAACAATAAAAAATGCTTTCAGATCTATTACCAGGAAACTCATACAAAATTACATCCTTATGTTTCTTTAGCATGGTTTATGCCTTTAATCCTTGATTATATAACAGTGCTTTAATCCAAGATAAATTGCAAGAGAACAACAAGGACCTAGAGAGTTTTGATTTTCAGATTAAGTTTGGTCTAAAGGCACACTATACTCTTAGAATACCTCAGCAGAAACCTTTAGATCCCTGTAGAAGCCATGGCTGATTTGGTATTGTTCCAGGTTTGGTCTAGAAAAGATACTCGGTTTTAACTTTTATGCTCTGCACAGTTATAAAGTTTAATCAGTCTTTGGGTGTGCATACCCAGAGTGCCTTGAGCACTTAAACAGAGTTCAAAGTTATTTTGCTCATCAGTGGGACAATTTTTAATCCTCATGTGTGTCTCTGATGTCTGCTAATTGTCTCTTCAGACCTGAACACTCCTTTTACTCTGTTTACACAGGCTATCCTCAGTAAATTGTTATTTTTTCCACACTGCAAACACCAAATATCCCGCTTGTAGTTACTTTAACTCCTACAGCTGACACAAATAATACTGAACAAATACTTAAAAAAACCAAAATCAATATCTCTAAATAAAGACAGAAAATATATCTGGGGAATATTCTAAGTACTAAGCACTATTTTATAAAAGTTAGTTAGATAAGGATAATTGCTGTCATGTTACGGATATAAAGACAATGATACACATAAGACATTTTATTTCCTTAATAATTTTTAGAGGAGAGGTGAACAATGACTTAGTCAAATACACAAAATATCAAAATTTGCTGAGGTTAGAATTCTAGCTAGGAGTGAGTTTTAAGCTCAAGAAATTCAGAAGTTTAAAAGCCACAGATCACAGGTACATAGCGGACACCAGAAATGTAAGGTTTGTTTGGGAGGTGTCCCAGATTTGATGCACTTCCCTCAAATTGGGCCTCATGACAACCTCAGAAATAAAGAAAATGATTCCTTCAAATTCAGTTGGCCAGAGCTGAGATTGCAGAAAAAAATGATGCTTAAGTGTCACATACAGCAGTGGGTTTTTGTAGTCATTCCTTTTCAGAATAAAATGGGAATCACAATCACACCACTGTTTTGTAATGAGACCTCTAATCAATCATTATTATGATAACAAATGTAACACTGTTCACCTGAGCCAAACATAAATTAGAGACTACACTATAATAAATCCTGGCTAAAATATTAAACTCAGTGAAATTACATTCATTAATTCAAAAAATAAATTATCCCCTGACATGTGAAAAGCTCTGTGCTGTCATGTGAGAGCAACTGAAGTCTTTGGAAATTTTTTATGGAGAACAATAGTTTTTTTCACGGAAAGAAGTTTGGAAGGTCTGTCAAGTGTTTCAGAGAACATTCTTCTCTAGATACACTTGAAAATATGAATAAATACTTTTATATTCAAAATTTACTGGATGGTCTTAAATAAAAATAGATTTTTTGAAGTTCTATCTCTGCATAAAGAAGGGAGAGGAATTTATTGAAAGAGCATGTTGACTTCCAGGAGATATTAATGCTGTTCCCAATAAAGACTGCAAATCATTGCAAGCACATCTTTAGCCTGGGTTCTTCCACACAATCTCCTCCCCTTTGGGTCCTCCTGCTTCCTGTCAGATTTTGACCTTGCAAGCACTCAAGAAATGTTCACACTAGATGTGAAACTGGTAAGGTACTACTCTCTCCACTTTACTTACCTTCCCGTTTCTCACTTGTAGCCCCAGGATTTGTGTCAGTTGGGTGTATCAGCAGATTATTTCAGCAGTAAGCTTGTGGAGGCTGGGTCCCTGTTTGCAGAAAAGCATCCACCCCCTTGTCAGCTAGTGAGGTTACCCATGGAGGGGTGTGAGGCTTTGATTTCCACTCCTGAAGCTTATCTGTGTTTTACATAAAGAGGCACAGATGCAGTATACGTGGCTGGGAATCCATGGTTTTCTGCTCCTGAGCAAAAGCCACTGAACTGCTGAGCCAGGTTTACACTTACTGTTACAGTCTTGAGTTCTTCACCATCCGCTGCTATGTTTGAAAAGGAGACACAGAGGACATGTCTCCCACCCACCTTACTCTGACCAGTAGGATTTTATTAAAATTGAAGAAAGAACAGAAAAAAATATTCACCCTTACTGTTACAGTCTTGAGGTCTTCACCAATTACTGCTATGCTGGGAAAGGAGACACAGAGAATGTCTTCCACCTACCATAACCTGACCAGTAGGACTTTCTAAAACTGAAGAAAAGAATAGGTCTGTGGATTCACTCCAGCTTTAATGCTTGGTTTGTGAGAAGACCACTCACGTGGCTATTACTTGCCAAACTTCTTTGGACATATTTTTCCTCCTGAACTGATGATCTGAGCTGATCGCAGACAGCAAAGAATTGTGGTAAAACAAAAGAAAACATATGAGCAACATGAGCAGCTGATAAAAGTCAAGGCAAGGAAGCAACAATGACAGTTGTCACATTTAGAAGACTGTTATGAAAAGGGGAGTAAATGCTTTGTTCTCTGTAAAAAAAAATTCTCAGAGAGGTAGTAAATTGAATATTAGGGAATAATTCTAATAATACAGGTGGAGAAACAGAGACACAGGTTACCAAAATGGTTTTTCTAAATTCCTAGTCAGGGGGGATTTTAATATCAGGGCATAACTCAGACAAAGACAGGACTAAAGAAAGTTTATGAACTGGAAATGCAGGTGGCCTCTGAACAGTGATGGTCTGTAAACACCAGAACTCTTTCCCTGGGACACTCTTCTCCCTTGCATGGCTGGGTCTCACCTGGGTATGTAAACATATTTGGCCATTTGTACTGGGACATGAGGCACAGCACAGCTGAGCACAGTGCAGAAAAAGCAAGAGTGGCTGTAAGGATCACATGCTACCATATCTTGTTTTTTTCATAAACAGGTATCATGAAGCAGCTGAATACAGCATATGTATTAAAAGTCCAGGTCACTGCTCCCCCCTTAAAACTCCACCACAAAACATTCCCTTCCCCGTGATCCTGCACATCTCCAGAGCCCAGGAAGGTCTGTCCACCAACAGCACAGCTCCCAAGTACCTCACCACAGCAATCTGTTGTGCACATCTCACAGAACAGATGATTTACCAGAAACTGAGATCCGTGGGTTTCTGTGGACTTTCATTTCCTATTTCACAATACCTCTAGTTATCCATACTGGAATGCATGATGAATACATCTATACAAACTTAGTGGAAAAAACACACTGGGCATTATCCATTTTATATTTTTCAAAGGCTCAGAATGTTGGCCAAATCAAAACCAATTTCCACTGAAACTCTCCAAAGTCCTTCCCAATGAAAGCTATAATCCTTGCCAAATGTCAGTTCTCAACTGAGCTATTCAAATATTAATTTTTAAATGTTTTCCTGAAGGCAGAAATATTATTTTTTTTATTATTTTTACATTTACAAACAGAACACAGGCATCTCATCAACATTTATTGGACAGTGAAAAAGGGCTGCCTTTCCCAAGCAACATTTTAGCCTCAAAAGGGAGAGATTTTGCCTGAATTAAGAGGAAATTTTTGGCTACCTCTATCATGCAATCAGTCTCTGTTTTTGCAAGATCACTGCAGTAAGTTCATGATCAGTTATACTAATATTGATTCCTTGCCAGAATTAGGACACACTGCCACATCATACCCTGACCAGAGCATCTCCCCGGGTGGCGGAAGGAGCAGCACTGACAGCCCAAGTGCTCATCCCACACCTGCCCTCACACATACTCAGCTCAGGAGGTCTTAAAGCAATAAACTTTAACTCATAAATAAAAAGCCGAATCACATAAAAAATTTAGCATTAAATCATTCATGACAGAAAGAAAAACAACAGGGACATCATGACTCATGCTTATTTATGTGTTTGTTTTTGCAGACTCCCAAAAGCCAACCAACAGTTAGCTGCATATAGGAGTATACTAAACTACCCACAAAAGGTATATTCAAGACAATATAAATTATATTTTTCACTGACAGTACCTTTATTAAGTCAGCAAAATGAATTTTTCACTTCATAATTTCATTTAAAAAAATTTACAAGTACTTTATATATTTATGCTGACTTTGTCGCAGTGAGGTACAAATTCCATGTTATCGGTTTTCAGTAAAATTAAAAGAAAAAATACAGCTGACTCAACCTTACTTAGTAAAACTTTATGACAGTCTCAGAACATATTTTCTTTAATATTCTGGTTCAACTCTAGCTTTCACCTGTTGTTTGAAGAATCTTATATCATTAGCCCGTGGGAGGAACAAGATTAACAGTTGATATTCTGGGGGAGGAAAGGGAAAATGATCATAATTAATTTTGTACCTTCTTTTAAAATGTCTTGTTATTATTTGCTATTTTTATAGGCTTTATTAGAACATATGAGAGAATTTCCATCTACTTTTGCTTGATGGTTTAGTGGTTTTATGTACAAGAGCAAATTCAATAGAGGAAGAAAGACAGGTGTCCTGGCAGAGAACTTGGAGTCACCTTCCTCGGTGACAAAGCTACCAACATACCTGCTTGCATTGCTGGGAGCAGTTGCTTCTCTGGGATGTTGGTAACTCTAGGAGCCAAAGGCACATCACAAACCTAGCCTTGCCAGCCCACTCCTAAGGCTGAAATACCATGATCTGGAGGCTGGATCTTCAGCCATAGAAAGCAATCTGGAGAGGATGAAAACACCATGCAAGAAAGTATAGCCAATTCTAATCACAGCCCCTTCAGCTTTTCCTAATTTTTTCACACTATGAGTAGGCCATATGTTACTGGTCACACTCTATTATCATCTTGTGACTGAGTCTTAAATGTCCCTGACAAAACCCCTTCTATTTGTATTTTACTTGGTTTCCATGACATGACATGACATTTGCAACTCTGTCAATCGCAAGAGCCAGCAAAGACTTATGTTCTATCTCAGTTAAGACTATGGTCAGGAAAGTCCAAAACAGCTAGCTATTTTGTTATGGGGTCATGATAAATCTTAAAAACATATTTGTGTAGCCTGAGCTGGAAAATGATTTGAGCTGGCATCAAATATATTTCACAGGAGAGGCTCTCTAAACATGCCACTGCACTGTCATCACAGTCAGCCTGTGGTCTCTAGAAGAGCTGACAAACTTGCTGGGAGGGGGAAGCTGTATCTGTTGAAAGGCACCTTGTAGAACATGTATTTTATTCAATTCCTTCACTGCATGCACCAAAGGAAAGCAGAGGATAGTGAAGCTAGGAAATTATGTCTTCACCAAACTAAACTTTCTACCAGGAGAAAGAGTCCCTTAGTGAAAAATGTGTCTTCCTGAAATGCCTTTCCTCAGTCCATTCAGCAATCTGACATCCTGGATAGGAAATCCTTTGAGCATGGACAGACAATTCTCCTTACCTGACCCTTCAACACCCTGTAATACATTTTTCCAGTGGTTTAGAAATACTTCTAGTCTAGGAATTGCTGGACTAACTAGTGCTCAGTGCAGAATTTTAAAGTAGTCCATACTGTCAAACAAGAGTTGGTCTGCATTGTTGCTCTTCCAAAACCTCAGTAGATTCAGCTGACTGTCATCCTCTCTATTACAAGGTAGTGCTCTCTTCTACCATTTTCCCAGCAGACCAAAATACAAAGGTTCATACTGGTCACAGAAAGCAGAGACCAGTTCTAGGACTGTATTACCATCTTGTAATAAAGATTCCTCTTTTGAAAAAAAAGGTCTCTGCTGTTTACTGAGGCATCTGGATAAATTCAGTCCTGCATCAAGATTATTTTTGGCTTCTGCAGAAAGTGACTAAATAAAACCAGCATCCATTTTAATGCTAATTTATTTAAATTAATTGGATAGACATGCATATTAATTGCATTTTCATTTTCCTTTCAGATATTTTTTGTGAACGGTTAAAACAAGAGGGAAAACATCTGTTGCAGGTAAATGACATACACAAAAGCCATCAACTGGAATATGATGCAAAGGATGGCTGAGCCATTAACATTTCTCTACGAGCAGTGTTTTATGCATCTCAATAGCCTAAGCCTAAATACCGTAAGAAAGCCTTTGTTTCTGAATAGTTGTGCTAATCAGGGTTAAATATACATAATCAGATACAGAAGATAGACTGAGCTAACAGAAAACCAAACAGATTAAAGATCAGAAATTCTAATACTGCACTTAAAAAAACAAAGGCCAAGTTCAACTTCCAGCTCTGCTGGTGCACTGGTTTCAGTGGTATTATTCCAGATTTACAGCAGCATAGCAAAGACCTGAACCTCAGTATAGGCCAAGAATTACATAATATTCCAGCAAAGAATGCGTGTTGTACCTATATCTTAGTTTTATGAATCCTATCATGTTTTTCCCCATCAGATCTAGAATTACTACAGTCCTGCCAAACAGTTAATGAAAATAGTGAGAGAACTAAATACAGAATCAAGGAATATTTTTCAGAAGCATATACCATAGAAAGCAGAAGGAAAAAGGGCATAAGTATATTACTTGAAAAGCAGTTACTTTTGAAAAACGTGCTAGTTAGTCAGGATGACAAGATTGTTAAATGACTTATTAAATGAAAAAGTTTTGCTACCTAAGTAAAGATTCATTCAACCTACACACAAGTGGTACGTTCACCATCATGCTTAAAAAAATAGAAGATGCCCAACCACCCCTTGCACACTGCAAGTAGACTTGATTATTTTGAAGTCTGCTTTATACTTGCAGTGCTTTCCTAGGAGTGAAATCCTGTTAAAAGGAAAGAGCATGCACTGTAAACACTTAAAGACTTATCAGCAAGCAAAGCACTTTCTTTGATTTTTTTCCATAAAGCTTTATTTCCTATTCCAGCCTCCACTGCTTCTATCAGGCAAGATCTAAAGCCCCATGACAGATAGAGGAATATATGTGGAGTTAATTACAGGGCCTGGAGAGCAGCCAAGAAGATACACTGCTATGAAACGTTTACTCACATTCCGTAGGTCATATGAACAACATTAATGGAATTCCCAGTCTCAAGACTGCATGGAAATAAAAGTGGGGAACCTCCCATAGGAATAGAAAAATGTAAGCTAAAAATGGAAATTCAGACAATAGGGAAGGGAGGTTTAGGATTTATTAATGCAAGGAAATGTGCTGTGATGAAGTGAACATGCAGCTTTTTTACTTATATGAAAAGAGTAGGTTTTTAAAATCCAGCATGTGAGTATGCAGCATTAAAATATAGGGACTAAGATGCTGCCAGCAGGTGAGCCTTCTCTCCCTAGCTTCTAGGCTTTGAGAGAAATGCTTGTGCAGGAAATAGGAAACATCAGGCAGATTTGTTTTGATCTCCCTTTCTAACTTCTATTGTGTTGATTTGATATTTAAAACCCAGAAGGTCCTGGTTTGGATTCCATTGGTGAAATCCCTCATTTCTATACAATCAAGCTGCAGAGAGCAGAGGTGCTTGGTGGCCATGCTTCCCAAAGCCTCCCGCAGGACAGATGGATGCACAGACATGAGGAGGTACAGTTCTCCCAAAAGGGGGAAAGATGAGTGACCTGAAGTGGCCCTGCGTTCATCTGAGATGTCTTTGGGATACAAACCAAAATGCAGTGAGTGGAATCAACCAGATCTGCTTCAGAATTATGCTCCTGACCCAGAGTGCAAATTCCTAATGTGTTAAAATCAACAGGATGATGCTCTCCAAAAATGCACATAATGTGCTAATGGGCAGCAAGTCCACAGGATCAGATTACAGCTATTCAAGTATAAATTCCCCCTAGGCATATCCTGCAGACTTGAGACTCCCCAGCACTAACTGTTTTACCTCTACCTTGTCTCCTTCTGCAGTGCATTTTTTGCTAACATCATCATAATATTAGAGGAATGATTAGCTCATCCAAACCAAACTGAAATGGAATCAAGTGAGACCTGAAAATATTTATTCCACCCTGTGTTGTCTATTCATAGGCACCTATTCCTAACTCACCTTATTTTGACTGGTTTTCCACACACAACATCCCACCTACAAATATACCTCTCTCAAATAAACCTCCTTTGCACCTCTCAATATTTGTCATTGTCACAGCAAGTCCCATGATTGTTACTAGAAGAGTCTGTCTGTCTCCGTAGATGTACAGACTTAATCTCAGGAAATCCTTTCTAACACATGTCCTTGTGCTGTCAAAGGCAAGGGTTTGCTGCAGAATTCACTACCAAGGCTTCTAAGGGTGAAATCACCTATCCACAGATTCACACATCTTTTTATGCTCAGAAACTGTTTTGCCAAAGAGCAGTCTCCATACATCCAATACAGATAACTCAAAGGCTTGTCAGCAGTCTTTGAAAACACTCAGGTTTGTCAAGATGACCGAAACTCAAGTTTCTCACAGCAACTAAGAGACAAATGGTATATAAAAAAGAGAAGCCACATCCACAGCACAGACCAATGTCTGATTTCTTAATTCCGCATGGAAGTGTTAGAAAAATATTTAAGTATCACAAAATATTAAGTTTCTATCAAAGTTCCCATTTGAAGAGTACAATTGGGTCCACATCACCTAACTCAAGCAGACTCATGCTGAAGAACATTCTCTAATCCTTCAGAGAGAAAGGGGTTATCATGAAGTGATGCACTACTTACACACCAGATAGAATATGCCTTCCTCTGCTCAGCAAAATTCTGATGTCCAAGATGACAGTTTACACATTCCCTTTCCCAGGTGCTTTTTCCTTATTAGCGTTTTCCAGGACATTTCTATTTCTGCTAAAAGCAAAATTGACACTGTTGATTTTGCTCATGATTAACTTCCACACAATAATTAAAAAAAAAAAAAGAGATCCTTTATTTGTTACCTCTTCTTGGAGTCTTACATGTAGGCTCTGGATATTGGTGTTCTCTTTGTTGGTGTTTTCCCTCAAGCCTCTTTAGGAGTCAGCAGCTTTTGGAAGATCCTCTCTTTCATCTCCTAGTTATATTTTCACTTGTTTTTTAAAATAAGTTTCTAGTCCGGGCAGCCATAAAGGAAAGCTTTATTGTGTAATCCAAGAGCATAATTTCATTTTGTGAGCCAGAAAAATAAAATTTAAAAAAAAGGCAAAATATTTGATATGAAAATAAATTCCTCTTATTGTTGTTTAACAGGGAAAGGGAGGCAGTGAGAGAAGAGACTAATGCTTAAGACTTAACCACACTGAATACTTGCGGTTGACAGTTCTTTCATCCAGCCCCATTACAATATTTGCAAACATTCGATGCATGTGAGACCTGTACTTTGTACATGCAAACCACAGAACTCTCTCTAATTGCACGTAACTCTGAAGCTGACCAGGTGTCTCTTCAACAACCCCCAAAACCTGACTGGAGGTATATGGAAACCTTGTCCCTTTTTCAACACTGCAGACTGCAGAGCAACAACGCATTTCTCATCAACTGCTGCATGAATTCTGGATAAGCTGAATTTTCCTGTGTGAAAACTAACAGCAGCTGGCAAATGTAGTGCCTTCTCAGGAGAGGTCCACTGCTCCATGTACAAAATATCAAAGTGGCATAAAAGCACAGATGCACTTTGATTCAAATAATTAATAACGCAGAATCTTTTCACATGCATTAGAACACCGTAACACCACTGTCTTCAGCAAAGTTGCTGCTGCTTTCATATGTGAAATATCTGAATCTGGCCTCTAACCTTAAAAGGTCTGCATATTTTTTATGTCATGCAGCCAACAGTACTTTAAATCTATCTTGCTGACATCCTGTAGTCCCAAAGCACATTCGTGCCATATTGTGCTTTTCAATCATATGTGTGGGATGCAACTGTATCCCTAATACAGGCCTCCAAGAGAAGTGCAGACTATTAAAAGCATTCCTTCCAATTTTTAACAGGATTCTGCCAAAATACTTAAATATAGCTGGTCAGCAGACTGCACAGTGGTTTCTGAGATGAAGTGAGACACCAGCTTAAGCTCTGTCTGCACCACAAATTTAACCAAGCTGGTAGCTGGTTAGCAGTACAGTCTGTTAATCTGGGCTCATCTCTCAGTATAATACAAGCTCAGTCATGTTTGCTTCCATTGAGAGAGTATCCAAATGTGTCTGTGGCTCTAGGAAGACATGTGAGTGGGTGTGTGTTATTCAGCTTCAGGAACACAAAAGAAGAAATTATCTAGGGTTGTTTATCCTCTAATTTAAGGCCAGGCTTTTAAAGGTAAAAAAATGAAAGGCTGCTCCCAGCACCACTTTGCAAACAGCGACCAGGTGAGTTTTTCTTCAAAGAATTGGATGATTTACTTCCATGTCCCTGGATACTACCCTCTCCTTTTCCTTGTAACGCTGACGCAAAAAAATCACTAAAACAGCACATAAGCCAAACTACAATTTAAACTTTCCATTGCATTGCACTGACATTATCAAGCTGTGGGTGGATTCACTGACACAGTAGTGGAAGTACGAAATCAGCATTGGTTCCATTCTTTAGAGACGCAGTGCTGCTGGCACCCATACAGAAACGCCTACAAGTCTTGAGAGAATATGATAGTTGACCTAAAATATTTGTATACGCTAGGTTATTGAAACAGTTTTCAAAATATTTCTCAGAGTGAGCCTTATTTCAGTTTGATCTCTGGCTCTGTGCTCAAGAAACATCTTGCACTTAATTGAGAATTTGCTGGGAATCTAGATTATATGCCAGCACTAAATGCTTGGCCAAGGAGATCTAGGGTCTCTGCCAGCAGAAACATACACTGGAAGACAGGCTGCCTAGTGTGTTTTACCAGTGCTCCACCACATATTGGACTGATTTGAAACCACCCATTGCAGTTGTATTGCTCCACAAAAAACAGTTAAAGAGGGTACATCTCGCCATGAACCACCTCAGAAGGATTTGCATTTATATGGAACTTTTTTTAATGTAATCTTTACAAGGAGGGAAGCAATAGGTCCCAGAAAGACAAGAGAAAAAACCCTAGCCTTTACACAAGTGTGTACAGCCTCTTATTCTCATTGGGTTTTATCTTTCTTTGCACACATGCCTCCAGATAGAAATGCAGAATTTTTGAACTCTCTTATCCCTTAGAAAGAAGAAATCTATAAAATATGTCCATTTTTGCCATTACAACAAGTAAAGATATGCTATGGAAAAAAAACCCTAAGTTAATTATTTGCGAATATTTGAAGGGGAGCAAGTAATAAAGGCATTCCAAAATATCAGAGCTGCCTTACAGCATAAAAAAAAGGGCTGGGCTAAAATTCAGGGGAAAACAAAACAGTTCAGTGAACTGACTGTTGGAAGAAAACTGTTATACAGATGATATGCCCAGATAGCCAAGGAAAATGGTACCAGTCACTTGGGGCAATTAGAACTGGTCTACACAGAGCATAAGAAAAAGTATTTTGGGAGGGAGCCTTTAATGTTAAGGACAGAACCCAAACCACAAAGGTCATAGACTAGTATTAAAAAGTCAGCCTTCACCACCAAGAAACATACAGACACACACACACTTTATATGAAACACATTTTCTCTATTTTGACAAGGTCTGGCACTTAAGCGGCATTTGAAGCCCAGTTCTCCCTCCCAAGCAAATGCCTGAAGCATGGAGCTGGGCCAGGCTCTCTCCCTTTGCAGTCCATCCTCCTGCCTCCTGAACTCATGCAAGAGGTGGAAGCCCTGCAGCTCCTCCAGTCAGGTGATGCAGGTGTCCTGGACCTCTCTCTTGGCAAACAGTGAACCCAGACATGCACCTCCACATGCCAAGGAAGAAAGTCAGCCTCGGGTCCCCAAGATACCTGATGATGATATCTAATATCTAAACTAGTAAATAAAAAAACAGTACCCTTCTCCTCCCCTACCAGCCCCATTTTCAAAGACAACAGCGAGTTCTGGTCAGCTTTCTCAGGAAATGCCTTCAGCTGCCTCCCTGCTGGGATGTCCACAGTTTCTGTCCCCCAAGGGGACAGGTGCTGAGCACAAGACATTTCCCCATGTCTCAGCTTAACCAACAACTCTCTCTCTTCTCTGGTCAGCAGCAAAGATACTTAACTCTCATCATGTACCAGCTGCAGAGTCTCAGGTCCCCAACTCTGTGAGTTAGAGGATGAATTAGGCTATAGCAGATGAGCCTTTGACTGTATCCAGCCTTTATGTTCACAGTCACATAGGAAGCCTGTATCATCAGACTTCAATCACCAAAGCAGTACTCCCAGGGATGGGTTTGTGTCCCAAGCAATAGGTTTCCCTTCCTCTGAAGCCACCCAGAAATAGCACTGACATAAGATCAATGGCTCACAGTCATTTTACAAATCACATATTTTTCTTAACAGCATTCATGGCCTGAGTTTTTGTTTCTTCAAGATGAGCAGCACACACACAAATTCATCCCATTCATGAACAAAAAGAGTTTGAACATATGCTGAGAGCACGCAACATTTGTGCTACTCTGCCCAGGGCTGGTCACTGATACTGGTTGATGGTCTATAACACACAACTCAGCTGCATGAGGAGGGATGGCGTAGGAGCTGCAGGGAACAGTAACACTTTCCAGTGCCTTGATCATCTCCAAGGAGGCAGGAAGACTCCATTTCTAGATACTGGTTGTCCTAGGGCACAGTCTCACTGCCTTTAGGTTTTTTTTAAAAAAATGTATTAACTTGGATCAGGAGAAATCTTTTAAAACAAAACCCCAATCTCTCTCTTGAGATTCACATCCCCAAGCAGTCTCACGGGTTGCAAAACAAGTTTCCTTCTTGTGAAACCTGCTTAGAAGATAAGGTGGTCTGGAGCTCAACACTCTCCATTTGGTATGGGCACTCAGTGGGCCCAGTCAAGAGCCAGCCCAAAGCACACGTATGCAGCTAGATGTGTAAAGCATGGGTGCTAGGAATTCAGCATCAAATGTCTAGATTGTGGATTTGCTCTTGCTGGGCCACATTACTTTTCAAAAGAGATACAACTTCTGCTAACTGAAATTATGGCACCTGATTCGGTACCTAAAATGTTTGGTTGCAGAGGATCTTCACTCTAACATATTCCAAGAAAATGTGTTATTGCCCCTGTTTAGCTCTGTGAGACACAATTTCAGAGTTCACTCTCAGGTGATGTGGTGCAAAAGGCTCTCCTCTCCTACTTGCCATGCCGCTGATGTCACTGGAGTGGAACTTGAGCAGCCTTCCTTGAACATCACTTTCTGGAGTTTGGATGAATTGCAACACAACTCCAAGATTTCTGGGTTATTCTTTATTGCTAGAAACTGAGTTCCAGCACTCCAGTCCTATATCCATCAATTCCACTTCCTATTCTATTGATTTGCTCTGCAAACGTGCCCACACACTAATACCCACCACCAAGAATCTATCTTCCCCTTGGACTGATAGTTGGTCCTGTGCCCATCCAGGCAGTATTTGACCCAGAAACCCACCTCTCTATAAATTCCTTACACACCCCATAAATTCACTCCATTAAAATATATAAAAAAAACTTACCGATGCAAACTCCTGAAAATTATAGTGGAGCTTTCCCTCTCCTGGCCTCCATAATACAAAATGTACTAAGAGCAAATGGGGCAGAACAGCCACTCTTCAGTAAGCGTTCCCACAATCCCCACCCTATTCTCTACTGACCTTGAATAATTTTAGATTGTTCCACTTCCCAAGAGGGCACCACATTATTAACCCCACAAAATACCTATTGGTTTCTCAATAGCAAGTCCAATGACTGGCACTATTAGAATAAGTACATGGATCTCATTTCCTCCCTGCCCTCTCATCCAAGGACATTAGAGAGGCTCAGACAGCTTTACAATCTAGTTAAAATTCCCCTCATATCACAACATGGGTGACTATCCTGGCAAATTGTTGATGAATCTAATCTCTTTTTGTTGTTCCCATTGCTAAAATGTTTACCAAACTTCAAAAGTAAGGCAAACTAATTTAGATTATAGCAGAGTGCCACCTAGTGCTAAGCAGGTTTGAATTCAAAAGGAGTGCTCTTATCTACAAGAAAACATTAACCAAAAATTCATCCTTCAGTTGTACTGGCAGTATAAGACAACTTCCCTCAGAAGGTGCAAAGAAGGCAGATGAAATAACGGTGGGGGAAATTGTAAAAGAGTCTGTAATAATTACGCTCTTCGTAAAGTTGACAAGGCTCTGATGCTAATGATGCTCTGCAATTCTAGATGAGTACATTTACACTGTTACACGTGCTCTAGATGCATTTACTTTTTGTTCCACCAAGAGAAAATCCCCTGGCTGAAGTGTGCACATCACACAGTGCCAGGAACACCTTCTGTATTACAGATGCAAGGCATCTACTGATCCTAGCAAACATCAGCCAAAATCTTTTCATGTCCCACAACTCCCTGAAGAGACACGAGGTAAAAACTCTGCTTGTGGGCTCTGAAAATGGCCAAGGACATGAACAGAGATGAGAGTGTCAAAAGTTTTCACTCCTTAAATGCTCTTACTGATGTCCCAAGGGAAATATTAGGCTAGCAGAGTGTGGGGGCAGGAAGAACTTCACTGATAGCTCCAACAAAGATTAAGTATTTCCGACTGTCAAGCTAGAAAAAGCATTTCCCTGGCTAGGATGATATTCCCAGGCTGCCATTCTTCCATGCATTCCATTCTTCTCTGAGACCAACAAAGGAAAAATTGAGAAGTGTCAATTTTTTTTTTTAATTTCTTAAACCTTCAGCACACCCAAAATCAGGTGTTTTGTAAAATGAGATTTCCCAGAAAATGATAACCAGACTACAGGAACCTCAGTCCCTTCTCTTGGTGAGCTCTACATGTGGTAATGAACAACTGGCTCAGACAGACTGCTGGGGTGGAGCACAGATATTCCCAGGAAAACACAGTCTGAGGTAAAGTCTGTTTGCTGCTCTGTTCTGTCTTCTTCCTTGAGTGTGTTTGAGAAAAAGCTGAATTATCTGACATTTATTACCAAAAACACAGCCTATATTGAGGCTAATAGGAATGGGCAGAATTGAGCAAGAAATAAATCAATTAATTTTTCTAAATTACTATTCCAGTTCTTGTTTCATCTTCTTCAGTGGTTTTTGACTGCAGCAAAGCCACAAAACACCACGGTCACTGTTGGTGTTTGTAGCCTGTTATAATTTAAAAATATGGACTGTGGCATAAAAGTTACCAAATCCTTCTGTTTTACAGGACAAAAAGACTTCAAAGTTGCTTAGTAAATGTTTCTAAATATGAAAACTACACCTTTGCAGAACATGATTCTGTGAGTTGCTTTTTTCTTTTCTTTTTTGGTTAAAACCAGTTGAGTTTGAGAGGGATGAAACATGACAGTATAGCAATTTGAACCCTTTGTCTGTATGAACAAAATCAACCTGAGCTACTTTCCTCGTGTAGCAACCAAAAGCCATCTTTTGGGTCACATCTACTGTGCCCCAAAAGTCTTGAAAGTCAAGAGAGGTGCCACTCTGCTGAGATGGTGCCCATTTGTTGCCATTTTTACGCTGGTGGAAGAACTTGGTGCAAGCCCAGCAACAAATTAGCAGGCAGGGTGTGGGGGTGCCTCTAGGCTAGGGGGCTTGGGAAGACTTGCTGATGAATACCCTTTTGAAGCATCAAGCTGGTCCCACTACACACTTTCCCACCACACAAAGCTTGGGATGGGTGGCTCCAGCTAACGAAAGTGTTGTGTACCTGCACACAGTTTCATACTGCCCTCTGTGGGACAGAGCTCATACCCTTTGGGTAAACAAAACTGTCCCTTTTTTTAAGTCTTAAAAAGCAGAACTCCCTTCACTCAAAACCTTCAACAGTAATTAAGACAAAATTGAGTGGTGTCTGATTCCAATTATTAAAAAAAAAAGGTAAGGATGCACTCCCCCCCCCTTTTCAGAACTATCCCAGCATCCCTCAGAGAGTCTGTATCTTTCATTCAACCTCAGCAGCCCACAATCTCCAGCATGCTGCAAGAAATGAAACCTCCAT
This sequence comes from Pipra filicauda, assembly GCF_003945595.2. Classification (NCBI taxonomy): domain Eukaryota; kingdom Metazoa; phylum Chordata; class Aves; order Passeriformes; family Pipridae; genus Pipra; species Pipra filicauda. The sequence goes on along the minus strand of NW_024104665.1, from coordinate 1,276,811 downwards.
AGCTGGCTCAGCTCTCTGGTCCTGCAAACCTTCTTGCTTGAGGCAGAGAGAGAATTAATTCCATCCTGGTTAGAGTAATTTGCAAAAAGCTCCTTTTCCTCTTACAGGATGCCCAGATAGAGGCAAAGTGAAGTGATGCTGTTGCCTACATTTCCTGTTTTACTGAGAATGAATTTACATCAGCCCAAGTACAGCAGGTGCAAGGTGCTCTTTCACCATCTAAGATTCTGTCCCACATGCTGATGTGCCATGGAGAAACTTGTGCATCTTTGCAAGTAAGGATGTGTCATCATCACCACAACACCTATTTTTATATGCTTTTAAACATAGTAAATAATATTTATCTTTTTATATATATATCTACAGATATCTATATCTATCTGTCTATATGGCAAGGCAGCACACCTCAGTTTTACAGAAGTGAGACGCCCTCATGTTACACACAGGGAAACTGAGACACGTGGGTAAAGCCCTTTGGCAAAGGCTTCCCCATCGAGTTGGGAGCAGCACTCTGATGTCTCCCAACTCGACGGGGAAGCTTTTGCCAAAAAAACTCCATTCAAGGTGCCTCCCTCCAGCTACAGCTACAGTGCTCCTGAGGTGCCATTTGCACAAGGTCAGCTGCCCTGTTTAAGCTGTGACTCCAGTTTAACAAAAGGTCAGCTGCCCACCCAGGGCTCTGGTTTAAGAGACCACTCTCCATTGAGAAGCCGATGTCCCAACCACGGACCTTTGAACTCAATCCAGCAACCAACAAGGAGTCCCCTGTTACAAAACTGCGCAGACAAAACAAAGAGACTGAGCCCAAATTCCCTGCTTGATACCCGCTGGTGGAATCCTCTTTGGGATATTGCATTTGAACTGCTCCAAATGAAATGCAATGCTCAGCTGTAAAATATTTTCTTTTTGGCAGCTCACAATCTTGTTCCAGAGGCACATGTGAAATACATTCCTGGGTAATCTTGGAGTGAAGTGGGCCAGATGGTAGCACTCAGATGTGACCCAATTCTTCTTAAGCTCTCATATTTTCATAAATGTGTGCTTAAAAGCCTCATGCTTCTCTCCCACAACATATATATATATCTCAGCCCCTTTTTTTGAGGCAGTTGCAGGCACATACAAAGCTGTCACCTTCTGGCACCCTCTGTCTTGGGGATAAAGGAGCTGTGCACATCTGTAATGGAACAAACCATCCCACTGCAGTTTTCATCCCATTTCCCATGGATCAAGGGGATATCAGGCAGCCTTCTGGTTTAAGGAAGGCGAGGGAGCGGAAATACTTTCTTCAGACTTTACTGAAGGGAAACAGATAAAAGAGAGGGGAAAAGGGAAACTGGTTAGATTTGCTATATCAGCTGGAGGGGAGGGAACGGCTTTCAAAATGGCTGAGGGAATGGCTGTAGAGCATTCTGGCTTAGGGTTTAGACTTGTTTTTCTCAGAAAGACTTTAAAATGCCTGATTCTTGTTCAATTAAGCATGCACGCTGGCCCTCCCCTGCTTCTGGAGGGTTTACTTTTTGTTCTTATTTTCTTTCCACTGCCTAGCACAGGGCATCTGAGTCATATCCCTGGTGTCTAAATGTTTCAACATTCACTGCAGTATCGCAGAGCTCAGGGTAAGTCCATGTGGCTATCACTGTAAAACCCAGCACCACAGGAGGACCACCTCCAAGAGCAAGGGAAGGAAAAGCCCTGCCAGCCCAGATGGCAGCTGGAGCTGACCAGTGTCAAAGCAGGGGTAGGATGGTCCTGGTCCTACTTTGTGCAGGACTCCTCAGCCAGCTCACAGCGGTTTTAGGATGCCGGGTCCGATTTCACATGTACACTCAGACAAACCTCTCCATAAAACTATATTTTTCAGTGTTTTTTCTCTGACAAAAAGCTTATTAGTACTCAGTCATCACTACCTTGAACAATCATGATCCCTACAGAAAAATAAACCAAATAATTCACCAACTAATCAGTCTTTCCCAGCTGAGAAGAAGCAGAATGAGAGTTGCCTGTTAAAATGGCTTTTCTCTCCAACAAAAGAGTTCAGCAAAGGATTAATACATGCCTCCCTTCAATGGCCTTGGCTAGAAATTTTAAAGGTGCATCATATTAAGAAGAAAACAAAACTAATGTTCAGCAGATGTCTACAGCCTGCCATGGCAAGCATGCCTTTGGATGGTCTGTGCCTGGATTTTGCATTTGATAGAAAATGGGATGTCAGCAACCAGAGCTCATACATACCTTTTCCTGTGCCCTGTAGCCTTGCACCAGCATGGTCCTCTCTCCTGGGGTTCCCCTGCACAACCAGCAGCACGACCATCACGCTCCAGTCTGGTTGGAGCTTGTGCATGGACTCGTGGACATCTTACTTAATTTAGAAGGTCTACTCTTCCTCCTCCAGCGGAAAAGCTGAATGGAAGCAACTTGTTCATTAGAAGCATATTACATAAAGAAAATTTCAAACCAATACACACATTTGGTTCCATATTGTGGATGATCAGTTTGAATTTAACTTCCGAGGCAGAGTTCAGCCTCCCTGATGGTGGCTGGGTGCAGCTGCTCACTGTGGAAGGGCTCACACACACACTGCACACGCAGAAGCCAACTTTGGCAGCGACAAGTGCAACCCAAGGATCCAACACCTGCATCTCATCAGTGTCACGGGTTTTCACTGTCTGCAAGGAAGATACAACTGGAGTTGTTTAGCCTGGAGAAGAGAAAGCTCAATGGGGACCTGATCATTCTCTACAATCACTCTCTAAGTTGGGAGGTGCAAATATCTTTCCACCCAGGCAGATTTTCACCTTCTGGTAAAACAGATAGCAACACAGCCAGTTACCCATCCAGCTCCAATCTGCACTGAGCTTGTGGTCAGAGATAAATTAGGGGCACTATAGCACAACTGGAAAACCAGGCCTGGCCATTGCTACAAAACACAATATCCAGGATCAGATAGGTAAAGGTAACCTGTATAGCCTGTATCACAGTCGGGATATTCAGGGGAAAAGTGGAAGACTAAGTTCAAAAGCTTAAGCTTGACTACGTGATTCCTCAATAGCAGTGTGCTTCCTTTAAGGGCAGTGGTCAAATTAACCACTATTAGTTTCTGTATGTTAAGGAAAATGCTAATGTAGAGCCACAGAATACCCGAGGGAGGAAAAATATTCAAAACCTGCTTGAATAAAGAAGGGAAATAATGAAATCCAAGTGTCCCATAGGGTGCAGGGTATGTAGCAAGGGTATGATTTCCAAGGAATAGGGGGCTTGTATTTACATACTGACCCCACAAGCTCTTAATAGAATAATATCCCCAGATGAATGTGAAGAAAATCCTTTAGTAAAGTCTGCTTTGTAACAGGTTTTGACAAAACATTGCACAACATACTTCCTATTGTCTTTTCTCTACTAGAATATAAAAGACCTTTTTAAAAGATCAAATTCTTGTAGTTTAGAGAATGAGAATCTCAAACACATCATCTGGCCTGTAATGCACTGTACTGGTGAGGAACTCCTTTGCTAAGAAAAGTAAGATGATCCATCCATGCAAATCCCATTTTACAGCTTTCTCCCTTCTTTCAAATTACTCGGGAAACATGATTATTTCCTAGAACACATCCACTGCTGAACTAACCCAATTCCCCCTGCCAGTGTTTGTAAACCACCTGTCTGTTATAATTAAGAAAATCCAGTGGTGCAATCCCCTCTTTTTTTATGTCAGTCATATGAGAGCATGTATTGCTCTCCCATCATCAACTCTCAGAGTCACCTTTCCTCTTCAAACTTAATTTTGTAACCATGACTATTTGTTAGTGCCAGATTAAAATTTGCTGAAATTTCCATATTCATGAGAAGAAGGTGAGGATCTTTTTCCAACAAATGTCAACAAAAAGCCACAAGTTCACTTGCACTTACAGGTCAGGAGGCAAGAATAGTCATTATAATAATTTATATATATGTATATATATATATATGGGCAGTGTTTGGTCCATGCGAGTGAAGGAGAAACAAGTACGAACATTACTCAGCCAAAGCAACTAAAGGCAAACAAGTCTTAATCATCATGCTTACATATCAGCAGTACAAATGGTGTGCCTGTACTGCACTTGGGTTTTAGTTGGCACTACTGTTTTGACTGGCTTTTTCTCAGAACCATATTCAGTAACTACGGAGCCTCCCTGCTGTTACATTTCATCAAACTATCAGCTGTAGCTGGATTGATTTTGGATCACTGGACATTGATTTTGGATCACCCAATGGTGAGTTTTACTGCTGTTTAAATGCAGCTCTGTCCTGAAAATGACTCTGAACTGAAACCCCTTGAGAACTACCTGGAACAAACCTCGTGAAGGGCCTTTGAAAATTTGAAAGACCAAGGGAAAACAAACAAATCAGGTTAAGGTTACAAAAGAGTTGCATGCTGGGCTGATTAAAAACTTGCTTATTCCTTTGCACACATGATACTCATTGCCTCTGTTTCACGTACGTTCCATTAAATACATATTTTACAGTGATGTGGCACATCAGATGTGCAGCAAGACCATGTGCACAGAGCACAGCACCCCCAGGCCAAGCTCTCTGCACACACAACTTCATGCAGATGCATCCAGCCTGAAACTCGTGAACCAATTCCCATGATTTTCAGCGAGACAAGTTTTCAATTCAGCAAAAAGCTGGACTGTCAAGTAAGCCATTTATGGCAGCTTTCCCCATCTGCAGCCTCTCCCCCCTATGCAAAAAAATCCCTTTCTGCTATTTGCTGTAGATTTATGATTTGTTCCCAAAGGGTGATTCTGGGGAGATAGTGCTTGCAGTGGGAGTTATTATAGTTGGCAAGAATTCAGAACCCAAAACCGGGATACAGGCCATAGTTCCCTTCAGCCTTTTCTTGCAGCACAGCTAAACCAGAATTTCTATCATGCTATCTGTGACAGTAAAATCTGTGACATTGATCAGGCTCCAAAGAGATGGAAGGAACTTAGGAATAAAATTGCCACTCAAACCTGCGTCAGCCTTTGTGCCAATGTGTCCCTTTGCTCATTTCCAGTCAAACAAATTTAAATCTGTGGAAGAATGAAGGAAAAAAAAGTAAAATCAAAATAGTAAATGAGAACACTGCATACAAAATCCTCTTCCCGTCTTTCAGAGAAATTTATGGATTGCAATTGCCTGCGTGCTGCTGCTAAGCTGCAAATACTCCAGGAGAAAGTAATCCAAGGAAGTGAAACTGCTGCAGGAACACCACATGGATTGCCAATGATTATGTGCCATTCAGCAAGGCTCACCAAAGAAGGGTGACCTTGACAGTGCTCCACAAGCTGCAGTGGGTGAAAGAGTCCATGCAGCCAACTCCTGCCACTTCCTAAAGGGCACACACCAGCATATGGACACAGTCAGTCCCGTGGAGCCTCCAACTGCTGCACCAGCACAGAGTAACATCATCTGGACAGCTGAAGCCTTAGCCAAAAGTTTCAGAAAACACAGGTCGTAGGTAAGCTGTAGCCATTCCCCTCTTTGATGCTGGGGAGAACAAATCTGATTTAATCGCTGGAAATAACCTGGAATGTCATCCTATTCTTAAGAGGAAAAAACCATTTTGAAACATTATGTATAATTTAATGAAACGTATCAGAGCAAGAAGTCTACTCAGGAAAAGGTGTTTCAGAGGCACAACCCTAGGAAGGCCTCAAACAGCAACTTGGAAAATAATTATTCAAGGAGTTTGGTTTGGTTTTGTTGTTTTGTGTTTTTGGTTGGTTATTTTTTCCCTCCCTAGAGAATTATTGAGACTAATACAAAATACTCCAATATAAGCAGAAATTTTATGAACACACACACAAAATACAATGTAAGCAGATCCATATGGTCCTGGCAAAGGGTGGAATGGACATCTGTCCTGAAAAATCCCTCCTAGGTATGCTTTTTTGAAAGCTTAAAATGCTTCACATCTGTTTCCCTCACAGCTGGCAGAAAATCCACAGAACTGCAGATCTCCTGATTTGTGAATCAATCTAAAAAATGCATTACAACTTTTGACATAAGAAACCCAGCTTCACATGCTCAATTGACATTTAATTTTCTGTTTGCCAAACTTGGGGCAAATGGGATCCTTTCAAGAGCCCTGTCTATACAATAGCCATTTCACATTAAACAGTCATGGAAAATCTCTGTTTAGCATTAGCAGTGGAGGACATGTGTGTCCAGACAAGATGTTGACTGCTCCCTCTCCTCTTAATTCTCTGTTGTCCAGTTCTTCAAGTTAAAATTCTAATCAACACAATGCTGCAAACAAGCTTTTCCACAGAAAGTCTGCCTTTCTGTGGAAGGGTAGAATCTGCAGCATCACTCGGAAGGAAGAGTGTCCACCCATAGCAGGGGTGCTCCTCACACCCACCTCTGGACCAGAAGAACTGTAGTAACAGCAAGTTTGGCACACAGTGAGCTCCTCTGTGCATGCTGTTTGCTCCCTCTTCTTTCGCTATCAGATGGAAAACTTTTTGCCTGCTTTGCTAAAGCCAAAAGCTTTACTGTATTTTTGTTTGCTTGCGCGTTTCTTTTGTTTTTCCTGAGCTATGAGGTGAGCCTCCAGGCCTCCCTGAGGTAGCAGTTAGCATCAAGTTTGTTCCAAATTCCTTTTACCTAGGATATACATAGCTTTATAAGTTCCCAGTTCTGTTGTCAGTGTCTCCCCAACACCAGAGACACTCACTGATACAGTACAAAATGCTAGGGATTTTAATACTTACATACTAGATAGCACTGGAAGTTGTATCCCTTGTCTGATGCAGACAGCTTATGACTTTCCTTTTCTATGATTTTTCTTGTATGCAGTTACAGGTCTATAGAAAATGTGAATGGATTTAAGAGAGACTAAAAGGAATAAATTATTGACAGTGGAAGGACTCATCTCTGATAGAGCTGTGGGAGGGGGAGAAAAGGGGGGACACGCACACATGGAATGACAAGACAGCATACTTAAAGGAAGCCAAGATTAATTCTAAAGCAGCACTAAAAGAAAATGTCACCTCCCACTCGTAACCTGGGAGGGCAGAGACTTATGCAGGATGAAGAGCCTTGTGCTGTGCGACAAAGAGGATTCAGAGCAAGGTCAACTGGCAAAACAAGCAATGCACAACAGAAACATCACATTGCTGAAACATCCTGCAGTGGGGAACAGAGTATGTCAAGAGCTCTCTGGAGCACTTGTTTGGCTCACCATACAAAAGCACGTCCTAGAAACAGAAACTTAAAGGCATTTATCAAAAAAGAAAGCTGGGACAACGTAACTGATTATAATTCAGACAGCCTTTAAGAACTTGGAGAAAGTGAGTTTTTTTACAAAGAACCGACAAAGCACAGTGGTTATCTGAGAGAAAAAATAATGTGACACACACAGAGGTACACAGCAGGGGACCTTGACAGAAATCACTTGGCTGGTGAGAGCTGGGAAGCATCCAGAGGTCCACTTCTGAAAAGTATACTGGGCTATAAAACCCACCATTTAAATCATGAGGACATACATATCCCTTAAAGATTTAGGCTGTTTATAGATTCAAGTGTCTTAGCAGAACCTTTTGGAAGAACGCTGTTTTCTATAATTGTTTGTTAATAATAAAAACTAGCCAAAATCTCCATAAACTTGCTTTCTCAAAACTACCTTTTAACCACCCAGTACATCCAACAGAAGTAAAAGCTTTTACAGGCTTTAACTTACAGTCAAAACCTAGTAAAGGGAAATCTGTGGTGTGTGTTGAGGAACCAACGCAGGAAACACCGCCCTGGTAAAAACACTATTCCACCATTGCACCTCCTCTCCCAGTCCTCTTGCCTTGCCATCCTGCTGGGAACACGTTTTATTCTGCACTCCTAAACCTGATTAATTCACCGTGAAGTCATCCACTTCTCTCTTTCAAACAAACAAGCCTAGAGCAGCCATACCCATTTGATGCTTGCATATATGTATATGCACACAAAGCCACACCATGCACGCTAAACATATTAAAATGTGTACATTGGCTGGTCTTCTAAATGGTATAATCCTACTGTAAGCAGTTTTTCATTCTCAGTTGATTAAAGTATTAGTACATAAAACATCTGTCAGAAAGAAAGATTAGGCAATGAACTTGTTCAGGAGGAGGCAAACATGCAGCACAAATATTGCTCAAGTAAAATCCACCTCATGGAATATTAACCCTTTCACTGCCAGGAGCCAACATTATATTGGCATGAGGCTACAGAAAGGAGAATTTTATGTTTGTTTGGCTTGGCCACGCTTAAATTTCACAAGGACATTCTACTTACTTTATTCCGATTCAACTGAAATACTGCACTTAACTGAAGGAAATATAAGGGGGTGTAACACATCTTACGGGCTGAAGCACAAAGTAGTAAATACAGCATATTGTTCTGTGTAGACTGCAATCAATATAACAATCAAAATTTAATTTTTGCTTTATTTTCAGAGACGGTCTGAATCTATGTTTTTTTAGGGATGATTAAAAAAACTGAGAGGCTGGAACTTGACATGCATCATATGCAAAAACTAGTTCTTGTTATTTATAATGAGAATTACAGCAAGATCAAACCTAAGAAACGCTTGATTCATCACTACCCATCCACATCCCCAGCCTGTTCCTCACCTATCCTGCAACTTCGATGGGAAAAAATCCCCAGGGTATGTGGTCATATCCTTAAAAGTGCCCTTTATATGTAAAACCCAGTATCACTTTGCATGATATGCACCCTATATGGACACATACTCCAAGAATCCACAAGCATAGCATTTCATAACTTTCCAGGTATTTAGTGCACAACTATACGAACATTTCAATACAGACTTTGAATTTTTCGATTGTGTAAAACGGAAGGCTGCTATAATTTTATGCCTTCAGTGGAGCTTCCACCCTGAACTTCAGCTCCACGTAAGAAATACCATCACTGCAGCTTCATGAGCTGACAGCAGATGCTGCTGTCCCCAGATAAGAAAGTGGGCACTTAGAAGCCCTACCCCACCTACATCACAAATGAGGATTCACAGAAGACCAGCTTACCCACTCCTCAAAAAGGCCTTACTGAGAATCCCTGAAGAGGTAGCAAAAGCCTTGATCTGGATTTGGAGAGAAAGAGCCTAGAAAAGGACAGCACTGCACAGCTGCAGGTGTGCTGGGAACAGCACAGTATGACCTTAGGACATCTATTTTCTGCTCATGTTGGAACAGCAGCATTCTCCTGACAATTTGGTGCAAAGAAGAGTCATTGAGGTTTCCAATGATGGTTTTTTTTTTTTTCCTTTAAGTGAGAATAAACATGAGGTATCTGTCTATCTTGCAGGTTTCTTTTCTCTCTACCCCACCCTGCCCTTTTGTGAAGGACAGAAACCAGATACAAGAAATGCAAATGACCCAAAGCCTTTAAAAAGACAGAATCTCTCACAAGGAATAAATTCAGCATATTGTGACCTTCTGCATCTGCAACTGGACAGAGACTACCAGTAATGTGGAAACATTGTGGTATTTAATACATTATAGGTAAAATAAGCTTGTACTTTTCTCATGACTTCCAGAAGAAAGCTTCTGGGCACAACCCTGGAAGGTAGACTGCACTTTGCATCAGGACAAAAACCCATTCATAACACTGCCACTTTAGTTACAAAAGGATAATGCTAGTAGGAGATTAATGAAAAACGGAAAAGGGAAATGTCATAAAACTTTTGGGAAGTAAATAAGATTCATGATGCTGAACTAACTTATTTTTAGGTGGCCTGGGAGGTTATCAAAAAAGCACACGTTAAAAGGTTCTTCCAAAATCACAGACCCAGACATTGCAATTGTGATGGCAGCATCCACTTTATAACAGAAACAACCAGAACAGATACAGAGAAAGACACTGCAATATTTCATTTTGATTATTTTATTTTTTTTAATCTTCAAAGTTTTCTGCCTTGAGACAGGAATGCATGATAGATAGAAATGGCTCAAACATCTTCACATGAAACACTCTTAATCATAATTCATTCACAATTATTTTTCTAAAACATCTACAGTTATATAATCCCACCCATTTCCATCCATTATCACAGATTTAATTGTTAAACAGTAGTTGCCAGCAATTGAAAGCTGTAAGGCTTTTTGCATATTAGTAGAGTCTTCTGAACTACAAACACAAGAATATCACAACTATAACTCTCACTTTACATGGCAACCCCAGGTGACAGATGTTCCAAATAGAAATGTGTTGCTTATGTGGAGTTCATAAAAGTGACAGAGAGCTCTCTGTGCCTCATTAGCTCTACAATCCTTTCTCCTTTACTAAGATTATTTTCTAAACCTACAGCATATTCCTCATTTGTAACCAAGAATTTTGATGAGCTGACCTTTATCTTCCACTGCTATTTGGCAAATTTGCAAGTCAGGCATACTAGAGCTCTCCAGTAAAACTCTATGTACAGAGCACAGTTTAAACAGATGGGTTGCTTGGAATCCATATCTCCCTCCATCTGAAGGGAACTACTTTGAGGTTCTCTGGAACTGTTGTAAACAAGAGGATATTTTTTTTATATATATATGTGTGTATATATATATTTATATATTTTATATATAAATGTTCTAAATGTCCTTTGGGAGTCCATTTGTTTTTATCTTTCCAAATGATGACTAAATACCTGATCTGTAGCATTTCTCCTGAGAAGATACTAGTAAGGGAATGACAGTTTTGATGCACTTTGGAATGGCACAATCACGTAAACGCTTGCACAATTAAGACTTATGAACTCATCCAAAGTTTCTAAACATGATATTCTAACTAAGAACTAAAATACCAGCACAATGCAGCAAGTTAGAAAAGAAAATTCTATGTAATCAAAATATAAACAAGTACATAGGAAATGGATATCTGCCAGTAAATCTATACCTTTTTTTAAAGTAGGAAATGTATGCACTTAAGAAAAAAAATGTAGCTATCTGACAAACTTTGTAAAAAAAAAAAGTACTTTCCAAATGCATAACAAATGCCAAGATATCCCGTAACTGGCCAGGTATAGCCACATGAGAGCTGCATGGCTTAGAGCAACCTGGGGAGGGGTGGAGTGGAAATAAAAATCACAAAAATAATAGATCAGCAAGTCTAGGGGGAAAAAAAAAATCACATCATCATCTAAATTACTGTATGCTTATATCACAACTGCTAAGGGAGCCAAGGGAAAAAATAAAAGGACAGACTGCAGTTCAATGATTCTTAGAGTTACCTCTAAAAACTCAGAAGAAAAAATTATCAGCTTAATATACTAAACCTAAGCACCAATTTAATAATTTAAGTTAACTGTATTTATATTTCTCCTACTAGGGATGGAGCAAGTTTTGCTTGAAGGCTTGAAGTTTAACTCTGGAGCCCATCTGACTTTTGTGTTCTTGTCATGCTTCCTCTACTGCTCACATCAAAGTCACTGTAAAGATTCTCTCAAGTTTCCAACTCTCTAGGCAAGCAATTCTTTGAAGAGACAATTACACCCTATAGTTTAAATCAACTTTCAGGTCACAAAAAGTGAAACATGCCAGTATTTGGTTAGTCTGCTATTAAATAGTCTGTGAAAATGGAACAGCTGACACCGTTCCTTGACAGGATTTGCCTTAGAACTAGCAGCACCCAGGGCAGACCAACTACAAACACATTCAGACTCCACAAGGAATTAGTAGTGTTAGAAAATTGCATATGTGTTAGATCAAGAAGGCATCGCCATACACGTGGCATTGTTACATTATTTTTCCTCTATTTTTTTCATTAAGAAAAAACAAAGGAAAACAGCCCCACAAAGAGCTTTTTGGTAGTTTGTTTCATTCTGTTTGTCTTTGCACCTGGAAAAAGCAGCACAGGACTCCCCAGCTGGAACAGCTCAGCACTTCCCATCAGCTTAGTTCTTTTAGAAAGCACTTTCACATAGTTAAGGTGGTCTACTCCAGCTAATTCTCAGAGCTAACCTTTTTTCCAGTATGTATTTCATGCTACTTCCTGACAGCGATTTCAGAACTGAAATGGATCTACAGTAATGTCCACTACTAACTGTGACCAGATCTTGACACAGACCATCAAGCCAGGCCCTTGGGATGGTTCCACACATTGAACTGAAGCTCAGACTAAAAATCTCACTGAAACTCAAAATCTGGAGTGGTCATGAATCTCAGCTAGTCTTCTCTATTTGAACCCTCACCCTGTAATGAAAGCACGCACACCAAGGGAAAATAACCGCCTGAGCTGGGAGCATTAAGACACCGGTGAGTTATCTTGCTGCTCTTCAGTGACTGTGGACTCGCTGCGCTCCTCGCTCAGCTCATTGGAGGGCTCTTCATAGCTCGGCTCGGCGGGATCCAGGCTGCTCCCCTCGCTTTGCTCCTCACTCTGCTCTTCACTGGCCTCCGCAGACTGCTCCAAGTTGCTCTCCAAAGAAACCGGAGAGCTGCCAGTTACACTTTCATTTTGGTTCATTTCGTTAAAAGGCTGTGGGAGATGTGCAGGAGACTGCACAGGATTTTCACTGGCAGGGATGGGCACTTTGGTTGCACCGATATCTATGACAATGTCATTTTGCGGTAGAGTTACCTTCTCCACAAGTTTCCATTGAATAATACTCATGTCTTTCCCTCCAGTTGAAATCAAGTGACCATCGCTATGAGTGAAGCTGACATTTGTCACATGACTACTGTGAGCACTGTATTTGTGACTTGGAGCCTATTGAAAACAAGCAGAAAGACAAATCACATGTTGACTAGAAAAGCACATGATATGGAAATTTAAAACTACTAGTATTTTTGCTTAGCCCTTTCAAGAGAGATCTTAATTCACAAAAGAGTAAAGAATTATATTTATATATGTCTTTGCTGCAATACATCCACTCTTAAGGTCTGTAACTTGGGACAGATGTAGATCTTCATGCAAAAAGTAATGAACCTAACACTAAGGCCAGCAAATACAAAGCATCAAGCTCTGCTCCAGAATTTAAGGATAACTACTGCCATTTCACTTTTAGGTATATTGTTTTGCATTTATATTATTTTATACTTCCTATTTTCTATATACATTTAATGGGGGTTCTTGGATATAAATGAGGTATTTGGCTGCCAGGTTCCAAAGCAACTACGCTGGAAGCAGGTGTCTGGCAAGGAAAGCTTCACACAATGTAAACAAGCACATGGACTAGACTGGTCTAGACTTACCTTTGGCTTGGAACAGGGATACTGAAAGAGATGGACCTTACAGAAATCATCAGCAACTGCTATCACTTTTCGGTTATGGGATCTGACAAGGGCATTTATGTCTGTTCCATCTGATCCTTCAGGCCAAACTCCTAGGAAAGAGTACAGCAGATATTCAGCCACGGTAGTTTTAGAAACAAAAGACAATTCATAAACAAAAACAAAATCTATAAAGCTGTGAGAAAAGACGAGCTTAACAAAAGATGAGATAGAAATTCAACTGGAAAATGGAATGTGCATGGCATTAAATATCATAAATATTTTGCTAGTCTAATGCTGCTCCCCCACCTCCTGTTCTCCCAAATCCTCAGTCTCAGCCAGGATAACATCTCAGGCTTAACATTCATGTCCTCTTCAAAACCTCAGTCTTGTTTAAAGTTTAAGTTTGCTGCTAAAACTGGTAACTCTTAACACTTTCATTCATGCACAGACATTTTAAAAGCAACAGTGGTGCTGACACATGGGACAAATACATGTACTGTACATTATGGTTTTGTTGGTTTCTTCTATGTTTCAATTGGTTTGGCTTCTTTTATTTTAAATCTTAGTATTTGTGTGATTCAAAGGAGACAACTGATTGATGATACTCTGCACAGAAATCCAGCCTGCATGGGTTTCATAGATATAAGTTCTGTCAAGTGCTTAAGTACAATTCAATATGCTTTTAAGTAAAAAGAATGACACAGATATGTCTAGACAAAAGAATAACAACATTTCCTGGATGAAAAACACGGAGCAAACTGGGGATGGGGGAGGCTCTAGTTTTAACAAAAAATAAAGACCTTAGAGATTCCCATAACAAAACAGACGATTCACATCTGCAAGGAAAGCTGAACAAAAGGTAAGCAAGGGGTTATAAGATACCAAAGTACCATATTTTTAAGCTCAGACTTGGGTTTCTAATTAGGTTCAGGAGTTAGGAGGAATTTTCCCCTCCTCAAATTTCACACCCACTCCAAAAAACTGTGTCTGATTGACTGAGAGGTATACTGATTATCAGATATGAAAATATCTTCTCCCTCCATTACAGTCACTGACTTCAGTAAAATAAAAAACATGTGCTGTCTACTGTTTTATACAGCACAAAAAGCCAAATCAGAATTGCCTTATCTTTTTCAGACTCCCACACTATATATTCTTATTTTTATCCAAAAAGACAAGCAGTTAAAAAAAAGTTGGTTTTTTTCCATTCTTCAGCAGGTGGAGTAAGAACTTAATTTTCTCTGAAGAATACAAAGGCAGCTTGTTAAACTTGTGACAATGCCAATAAGATACACTGTAGGTAATTTACTAAATAAAGACATGAAGTGCTAAGGAAAGTATTCAGAAACATTTTAGTGTTCTCATATCAGTGAAATCAAACTGGAAAATACATACTATTTAAGAATTTTCAAGTAGCTCCACATGAATGAATTTTAGCTTTCCTCTGGCTTTCTGTATATAAAATACTGTCAACAGGTGGGAACAATAAATGAACTTCAACTTCCTGAAGCTTCAGCTACCACCTTAGGCAGACTGAGACAAACAGCTATTCTCTACTGACTCTTCTTTTTAAATTCTTCTTCTTTTTAATTTAAGATTAAAATTACAAATACTCAAGATTGCATCTCTTATTAAACATCTTTTGTGTTTGCAAAGTCCTTTAGCAGCTCTAAATATAAGGCCACCTTTTTTCTTAAGACAGCAGAATTTGCTTTCAATGCATCACGCAAACATGGAAAAAACCAAGATATTAATATGACTGAGGTTTTAGTTCTCAATATAACTGTAAAAATAACAAAACTCCCAAAATATTATTATGAGGCATGACAACAGCACTTCAATTTCAATAAATTCTGCTAAACAGCATTAAGCCTCTCAAAAGAATCTGCTCAGAAAAAAGTGTGGGAAATGTGCAGTAACCCAGAGAGTGACTTCAATTGCTTGGGGTGTAGAGTGATGATACTGCTGAGCCAATAGTAATATCAACTGCCAAAAAGGAGCAATGCTGTTTTCATCCAAACCATGCATTTCCGTCCTTTTTCTTCTGCTGACAACAGTGCAATGCCTGAGCCTATGGCACACTATCCACAGAGCTAAACTGTAAAACACATACCCTATAAACCCAAATCCTACAAATTTAACCCTCTCTCCTGAGTGTCAGTGAGCAGTCCCTAGCTTGCTTGGATCCCTGAGCCAGCTGACCCCTCGGGTCAAAGCCAGACTAGCAAATATATGCTAGGTTGGCTTAGCTGTACTGTCTGATTTAATGGGAAAATACTTGCCTTTGTCTGAGACGGAGTCGTAATTTTAAGATTCTGTAAAGGGTGTCAGACTAGCAGACAGTATAAAATTAGGGCATGATGAATCTTGGCTAGGAAGTTTAAATATATTCTGTTCTGCCCCAGAATAACATCACATTATCTGCTTTATCTACTTCATTCCCAGGTCCTCTGGGAAGATTTTGAGAGCAGTTGAGACTACTTAAACTTAATCCAGAGTGGTTAAAGTTTGTATTAATCCAAAAGGGCATGCAGACAAGATCAAAAGACTTTTCCACTTTTTAAAAACTAAAAGTAAAATGGTTTCTCAAAACAGGGATTATGGGAGCTGCTTATGTCCACAGCCTGGCCCCAGTCGCTAGTAGCTTCTATCTAACAGCTGTTAAAGAGACAAAGCAAATGGTCCAGATGTGAAACCAAACTCTTTCTGCGCTCCCACTTCTCACCTCCTTAGGTCAGGAGTAAAGGACACTTCTGGGAAAGCCCTGGGATTCAGAGAGCTGCTCCCCTTATTCTGTCTGCTCTACCACCAAATGTAGTGGTAGAAGTTCAGTAGCAACAGAGCCTGCTACCTCCATGTTTCTGGTAGATTTAAGTACTCTGCATAAAATGTAAAATATGCTTCAGCTCCAAGTCTATTCCAGAAGGAATATGCAGTCCTTACAAAGTGTTTTTGTTGCTCCTGGAGAAAGACATCATATTAGCCTGAGAGTTTTGGTTTTCACTTTCTGTATCATCTCCCGAATCTTCTAATACTCCATTTTAAAAAAGGCTTTTGTGTTGCACTATTATTTCAGTCACAGTAGCAAAGACAGTGAGGAAATGACTACTGTGCTCCAATTCCTTGTTAGCCCAAGCCCACATGCACAGAGCATCAGGAGGATACAGCCATCCACTTCCAACTTCACCCAGACAGACTGAATAAAAACAAACATGTACCCAACAACCTGGTTCACAGCTCTCAGGATTATGGAAACCAATATTTTCATCAAACTAGCAATAAGCAACAGTATTCAGCTCCAGAAAGAGCATGCTTCTGTTTATTTCTGTTACCTACTTCAAGCTCCAAAGAACTCAGAAATGTTTATGCAATCTAGCAACTCATCATCTTCCTTCTCTGATCCCTCTATTTTCCCTATTCTGTCACAGATCTTTGTTACCAAAAAAGGAAATCATGTTTGGTTATTAAGCACCAAATGCCCTCCACCCAACCAATATGCTACACAAGAGTGTCAGTGTTAGCCCACACACCAACTTCAATCCTTTAAGGCTACTTGCTCATTAAGGACATGGCAGACCTTAAATAGGCATGACAGGTGTCAGAAGGTACAGAAAGTATTCAAACTCACTTGAATTTCTTCTATCCTGCATATAAACTGGTATTCAAAGTTGAACTCCTAGTAGCTGTGAAAAGATCTGCAGACCTAACCCTCACCTCTAAAGAATTTGCTGATTTACCTGCTTTTGATATTTCCACCAACACAAAGGACAGAGGCAAGTATTTGATCTCAGTGGTGGAAGAGAGACATTCAACACCCTGCTCATACAACTTCACTGAGAGGTTGAACTGTACTTTTAAACCCATCACAGAGAGGCTCCTTATTTATGGCCAAAAGAGCTGTCATAAGCAAAAGCAGTTTGAATTGTACTATTAAAAGCAGATCTGTCAGCTTTGTAAAGTGATTTTGTGCATTTTAAAAATAAACTACTAGGCAAAGAATCTGTTTAATCCGTAAAGCATTTTTATTCTTTACAAACAGTGTATATTACTCACCTTTGACTACAGGTATCAAAGTACTGTCATGATTTTAATTTATGGACTATAACCTACACTCACACCTTCTTGTTCCTATCCAAAACCAAGGTAAGCAAAGGAGAATGCACATGTGCTATATGAGCACTTTAAAATATAAGCTTTCTGCGTCTAAAAGTGGTAGCCTAAAATGACAGCAGAAAAGTCAAATCTCAAACTTCAAGAACTAAACAGAAACCAATTGCACGTTGTCTGTAGAACATCCGGTGCTCTTTATTTCAGACAAATATTGTGGTCAGTCTCTTTGGTCTGTGATCTCAGCACCATCCCTAATAATCATTAACAGTGTACCTCTAATGACAAACTGAAGCAAACAAAAACACAAGCACAGCATGGATAGCTTAAAAGCAAGTTAAACAGTGCTTACCAAAAACCTGGAAGCCTAGCACACAAGTATATGTTGTCCAATCTATATCCTTACAGTCAGAACGATTCCTGATTAGCTTACAGCCACTTGGAATGTCCCCTGTAAAAACAAAGTGAATGATGAATGAAGCAATGCAAAATTATATTTACACACATGCTCTTTGAAGATGCTAATACAGTAAATAAATGCATCTTAAAACCAATCTGGAATTACATTGTAGAGGCAAAGACAGACCAGTACGTTTATGAAATTCCAGATACTTGAAGCTTTACTTGGTTTTTATGAGTCATATTTACTTCTCATTTCCCTCTTCTGATAGCATAACCTCCCTGCAGCTTGAGTACCCTGCTACCAGCTCAATAAAATGCTTTAATAAAAGTCTGCAATATAATAATTTCTTCCTCCTACCAGCTCCACCGATGTGCTAAAATTCAATCAGTCATTCAGGAAGTTCTGCTTTTAAAACAGTGAGCAACTACTGCCAGAGAAACCTTAGACTGCTTTTCAACTTTTAACTAGGAAAGATTGTCCATCTTGTAATACACTAGGCCACTACTAATGGGTCACAGCTCTTTTCTTCCTTATACATGAAATTAAAGCACCGACATGTCCTTTTGATAGATTGCACTATCTATTTTGATAGATTTGAAACTTAAGTGTGACAGGCAGAAAAAACATGTTAAGGGGACAGATATTTAAATTGCTGGCTATTCTTGTCTGTACTGCAGTCCTCTTGGATCTAGTTAAAAGTTGTAAGAAGACAAGAATACAAAAACCAATTTAAAAACAGACTGATATGCACTACTCAAGTTGCATTTCTGACACAGCCATTATATATTAAATTCATATTTTCACATATTAAAAAAAAGACAAACCCAAAACCATTATTTCCACTAACTTATTAAAGTAGCAATATTGCTTTGCTTAGTTTTCAACACCACCAGCCAAGAGAAGTTTCAAACAAGAAACCACAGAACTGTGGCACAGACCTACTAATTTTATTCCCCCAAAATAACTGGTATTGTTGACATCAATTAGACAACTGTATATATTATTTTCAATCTACAGAACTTTGGGCCAACATCAAAATGTTTATGACCTTGTAAAGAAGTAAGCTATATTTGGCATTGCCATTAGGTAATACACAGCTCTGAATAACATCAAGATATCAGGTTACACAAGTTCAAATTGGTCCCTTTGTCAGTAAGCATTTTGTACAGCCCTGATCAAACATATTTTTCTAAATATTCTGACAGTTTATACATATTTCTGTTTCCAGTCTATTTAATTTCATACTTACAGTATAGTATTTCATAGTCTCCTGAGTTTGACATTATATACTTGTTGTCCGGGGACCAGTCAAGGTGTGTAATATAGCTGGAATGTCCCTGGAGAAGAATGCAGTAACAGCAGTGTGAAACACCTACTTTAGTGGAAAGTGAAGCAGAAGTTGCACCCACAGATGGGACAGCTAACAGCAAAAAAAAAATCACCTCCCCACCCACCCCAGGTCTGCTGCAATTCACTTGTGTTCTTTTAAAGGCTCCTTCCTTACTCACAGTGCCACACTCACTGACAGCTAAACAAATGCAGGCCTCTCCCACTCTTCCCTTGTAAATCGTGTCCCTCTTGGACTCCAGAATGATTTACTGCTAGAAGGCATTATGCTAAAATATGGATGAACTAAAAATTTATATGTGAATTAGGAACATACACATTGCTACTAATTGAGAAAAGCAAGTAACTTGCACAGGATCATTTTTAGAGCCCAACAAAAAAGTGACAGAACTCTTATTTCTCTGTTCATTTAAAATAACTTCCATTAAATGCACACACATGCAAATAACCTTTGCTCACCCTAAAAACCAAGGATACCTTGGTTAACAACCACAATGTAAAAAGTACAAGATCATGACCTGGTGTTACAAGAATACTCTTCTAAGCTTTTAAAAAGTTTCTGCTGTGCTTCTTACACTGCACACATGTTAGTGCCAGCTTTGAAAGCTGTCCTCCGTATAGGCACGGGGTCATCTATATTAAGAATCAAAAACCTCTGGTCTAGTTGCTTAGTTATTACCATAAAGAGCACACTGAGGGCTAAACACCCATCTGGGGTTTTGAGGGAGAAGATAAATCCAGCTGGTCGAAATATTTTTCCTGTGCACAGACTTTTTTGATGGTAGTAATAATAAAAATAATAACAACAACAAAAATAATAATAGTAAAGGCTCCAGAAAAGCCAAAAATTTGTATAAGGTAGGAATAATTTATTTCCTGTAGAGGAAAGGGTAGGAAATTAATAAAAGTGACATCCATGTCACTCTTTTCTTCCTCCACCCTTCCATTTCTTCTCACTGCTCCTCTTCCTCTTCTAAGTCCATCTATTTCCTCCCCTTCCTAGTCATTCCGCCAGGCAACAAAATGGCATTTTCTTGAATGATTCAAGTCAATTTATCTCCCTCTCTCAGGGGGCATTATGAAGATGGTGTCCCTCAGCCTGAATGGCCCAGGGTCTCATGGCCCAGTCTGCACTGGCCATGCCAGGGCCATGCCGAAGCACTGCACTGGCTGCCAGCTCACCCACCACACCAATTGCTTCCACACAGAACTCTAAGAGATGTCGATTGCTTCCAGAATTATATGTAGAAATACGTCCATGTCCTGTCTCCCTGTTCCCAGCCTCTGTGAGAGACTGCAAAAACATTTAGGAGAAAAGCTAGCCTTTATGATTTATTTACTTATGAACTAGTCTCTCCCTCAAGCAGAGAACAGTGTATTGACATAACTGCTTTGCAGTCATGGGTGAGATATATGATATTGACTTGCAAACTTGGTATTAAACAAATAAAAAGTGCACAATTGGTTAGGATTTTTTCTTCCCCCTCCCCTTATTTTTCAAGTCTTCGAATATGCAATTGAATTCCAACATGGAAAAGAATTGGTCAGTCATTTAGTAAATCCTGCCAGACATTTGGCAGCTGTTAAAATTCCTGGGGGCTGCAGGGCAAGCAACAAAGCAATTGGCCAGGGGGCTCTAGGCTGCAAAATCCCTTCAGGCAAGCGATCACCAAATGATGAACTGGAATATAACATTGTTATCATATTTTCAATAGGAGGATCCTGTTTTCTATTAAAATCTTTCTTTGGTAGCTCCCCACTGATAAGGCAACATTTTACTCTCTTCTTTTCTGTACCTTTATATACAGTGAATGTAATGATTCATATTATCACTGGATAATAAAACTATCTGACTAAACAGAAATCCTCTCCTTCATTGGCAATGTTTATCTGTTTCAGACTTGAGTGGTGCAAGGTTCAAAATGCCCATAGCCTATAGGAGAGCCACACAAATCATTTCAGGTCAAGTCCAGTGCATTAAATACTTTAGTGTGGCTGCCTGTGTGGCTTTCACCCCACAGCCCTCTCCATAAATGCACAGCATTTGCTCCTCTTTTGCTAAGTTCTCTCTGATGTAAGGCAAACAGAGACAGCACCAGCCACCCAGGAACTGCTGACATGCTGGAAGTTCATACCCCAGCCCATACCTTCAAACTGCTGACTGCATAGCTGGAGCCCTCAAAAAACAGCTGCACTAGTCAAAACCGTTGTTTAGGCTCATCTGAAATTCTGATCCCAGCCAGCACTATCCCTCACCGTGGAAACAGGCTCACAGGTCGCAGACTTGCCTCTCTAGCAGCAGCAGAATGCCTGGTTATGACTGAGAGGGGATTTAAACGTAACAGTGGGCATACAGCCCTCATGCACAAGCTAATGCTGCTTCAGGAGATAAAATCCTTCTGAAAGTATTCGAGTAATGCATTCAAGTTGGAAGAAACAACCAGAAGTTGACTACCAGGAGGACTGAGTCATACTACTTGGAGGTCACCCGCAAGGCTACTGAATGACAGAATGCCAGAAAGATGCAGTGCCAGGAGAGCGCTCCCGGTCCCGAGCACGCCTGGGTGTCTCCCTGCTTAGCATCAAACTGGTACGGACCCGCCAGCATGCTGGCAGGAAGCAGAGGGCAGGCACAGGGTGCATGAAATCGGATCAGCAGCCTCACAGCTACATGTCACTGCCTTCTGCACAGGCTGGAGGGGTCGGGGGAGCTCAGCCCCGGCAGAAACCAGGTTGCCAATGTCTTCTACATGCAGTCACTCAGACTAAAAAAAATGGGATAAAAGAAATCTCCTTTAAGGCCTTAACACTTCTGCCTGAGTATAACAATGCTCAATTCTCCCACTCTAATTTTTATAAACCCCTTTCCTGCCAAGGTAGAGGGACAGAGGGACATACAGATGATGGTTTAAGTTACAATATGCTCCCTCTTGACACATAATAGATACGATATACAGAAATAAATGCTCATGCATCTTCAAAGAGCTCACAGAGACCTTGAAGTACATAGTAAGCTAAATATTATGTATGTTAGGATTAGCCATCTCTGAGATATTTTATATTCTATGGTTAAAAAAATAAGTGATGAGGTGAAACGTTGTACTAAGGTGCAGTCATCCATTGCCATCCCCACTAGCCCCACTGGGGCCCTGGTCTAAGCTCCCTGCAGGCTCAGCCCTTTCCCCATTGCCTGAGCTCCTGCAGAAGGCTGCAGATTCAATTTCTCATCTCACAACCATTGTGGTATGGGGTAACCTCATCATCACCCTGCTCAGGGGCTGCAGCATACCCTGGCTCACCCCACCCCACAGTGAGGAGTCCCCAGAACACCCACCAGCCTTCCTGCCCAGCTGCATCCCATGGCAGCGCTGAGCCCGCCCTGTCAGCCTGCACACTGCAGGGATGGGGCAAACCCACTGCTGCTGATTGCCCTGGCAGCCCTGTGCCCCCCACGGCAGCTGCACACAGGCTGCTCTGGACCCACATGCTCTAGCAGCATGTGTCACATTTCAAACGTGAACCTGTTCTTACGATGTAATTTGCACCCAAATCCCATTAAGTTTCACGTGTTCTTTTTGTAAATATTTCCACTACCCTAAAGAGATAGCTGAACTTAAGACCAGAATGTTAGATAACCAAACACTTAAGGAAAAAATAGCGTATCTCTTTAGCACTGGGACAACCTCATCTAAGTGTAATGACTAATATAAATGCCACTACTTGTGCTACACTTAGATCTATTTATCCTGGGCCATATCCTTCAATTTCAAGTTTGGTAGTAACAATTACAGCTGAAAATAGTGTACATTCACAGTCTCTAAAAGTACATGTTCTAACGGAATTCCACCACCATATGTTGGTTCAAGAAGTACTTTACCAATAGGGGGAAAATACCCCCAAACAAATGTAATATTTTCCTTGAAAGAGTTTCAGCATACAGGTGCAAGGCATTTCTCCATCTTACTGCTAATTTCCTTTTTTAGAGAAACAGGCAATAGTCTGATAAATTAGTCATATTTGATGCAAAAGTGATCACTGAACACCAAGAGTTATGGTACCCATTAGATTGAAGTTCCAAATCAATCAAATGCTGAAAAAATCCCTGTCAAACATTTAACCAAAAGGGAAAAGCATCAGTCTGGAAAGGGTTTCATTACTTAACCATCATAGTGTATGTATAACATCAAAATGCAAGAACTGATGATTATATGTGCTCCAAAACTTACATTGCATTTTCCATATCTGCTATACTTTCTTCCATTTTCTGTTACTACGTAGAGGTAAATGAAGTTGTCATGGGATCCAACTGCAAGTAAGGTGCCATCTACAACACAGAATATTTGATATAAATTAATAGAATGTTTGTTTTCTGAATTTTAATTATTTCAGACATCGCTAAGACAACAGTCTCAGTTAACCTACTGCTTATGAATTGTATTGAAGGATTCATAACTGTTTATATTATGCTGTTTTTCAGTCAGTATCTGTTTACTTTTTGGGTATGGTTTTTGGGCAAGTTCATTCATTTCTGCTTTTTTTAGAGTCAGTGTCCAATGGCCAGGATATAAATCCTCAGATTGCACTGGATTTCTGAAAGCTGTTGACAGGAGGCAGAATTGAGTTTTCTGCATCATAAAAATGCAGAACAGTATTTACTCTATGGACACCTTAACTTTGGAGGTGTGGACTGCATATAAATCATCACTAAATAATGTCTAAAGATGTCGGACATTCAAACATTATAAGCAGTTTTCTAATCTACATTGTCTCCATTTAAAAAAAGTATGTGGACAAAAGCTGCCATGAATCATGATTGAACACCTCTAGTGTCAATGAATATCAGTGATTTAAAATAAATTGCTGTGCTTGGCATATGCAGCAGCAGCAGCAGAGGAACATTTTGCTCACTGACATTCCATGTTAGCCAAAAGCAAACAAGAAGAAGATTTACAAGGGTGTTCTTCCATCTTGTTTTAACAGAGAGAGGAGTCAGCCTCTGATGATTTTTCATGTCACGCCTGAAGAGGAGACTCAATACTGGCTTGGACTCCACATAATCCCTTAGCAAATACTTGACAAATAGCTCTGACTGTCAGACAGACAGGAGCTTAGTTTTATCGTTTTGCATTAATAAACCTGAAAACCAACTAAGAAGTATATTAAAATATCACTGAAATATTAAGTTTTTTACAGACTTTTCTGTTAATCTGTCAACTATGTAGTTAAGAACTTTTATTTTTTCTTGGAGCAAAGTTAACATTTATTACGACAGCACCGCGTAACATGAAGGAAAGGCTGAGAAAGGCAATGGCAACTTTTGTAGTTACAAAACTCCAAGATGTAGCACACGCAAACAAACTTGTAAGCAAAATACACAGTTACATATTAAGTATCTGAAACAATTTTTTCAAAGCTGTGTCCTTTCTAGTGACTGGGGATTAGTTTACCATCATTTAACAGAACATATATGTGATTGATCAGAATTATTCTCCATGTACAAGTCTGCCTACCTACTGAGTAGCGCATCACCGAAAGCTGTTCATTGCCATCAGTGTGTATTGAAACCAGATCCCTCGTTTCAGCGTCCAAAACAAACCACCTAGAGAGAGGAGAATTCCAATGAGTATCACTTTCACTAAACAAGAAAACAAGGAAAAGAGCAATAATCACTGCCTGCCTTCATGTTCTCAAGCTATCCCCTCAAGGGTAGCACAGCGAACATCTGTTTTTAATGGAACACTTTCCTGGTTCACAAAGCGATACAAGTTTCAGTGAAGAATAGATAAAAGATTCTAAATAGAGTTCAGTTTTTTCCCCCTCCCCTGACCACTGTAGCAATCACCAAAATTTCTACTGGATGATAAACATGCCAAACAGATAACATGACTGCATCTTATCATCACGAAGGCTCAAGGCTACAGCTGAATTTTATTCTAGTTCTTCCCTATTTTGAGGAGCAACTTTGATACAAAAACTGACCTTTCAATTTTTATGAAGCAAAGTTAAAAAAATAAAAATAGAAGTAGTAAGTGAAAGTGGAAAACATTTTCAAACTCATTTTAAACACAAATTATATTCTAATTTGGTATTTTCTTCTCAGTCCTTTCCACTTCTATGAATAATTTTATCAACATAAGAAGGAATTCACTAAAATTTGATGGTTCATAACCTACCACTTTATTTTTTAATTTCTTAATTGGTTGGATGATTTATAACTACGGTAATTAATTGCATTTTTTTATTATTTAGCAGTAACTTTTAACCTGCAGTATTATTTATGAGGCACATGCAAAAAGCCCAGAGATGCTTACAAAAACTTGCTGGCACATACACTGAAATGGCCACTGACAGCAAGATGTGCAAGATCAGCAGAACCTGAGCATTTTGCAGTGGTTCTCATCTCCACTTAACAGTTAAATAGAGTGAACATTAGCAACAGAGAGACAATGACAATTTAATAAAAATATATATTCATACATGTAGATAATGAAAACAGAAGGTGTCATTATGACTGAATACCCTGAAGCTGTACTGGGAATTTAATGTCTTTGCTCCCAACTTTTGATTTCACAGCCAGGTTTCTATCCCTAATGGTAAACGGTGAGTTTATACACTGTGGAAACGAGCAAGGCAATTCCACCCTTTGTATCACAGTGAACCCAGTGGAACATTGCTAAATCTAGGATCGTAACAAAGCTGTAAAATAAACTCCAGGAACAATAACACACATTGCTGCTTTCTATGGATGGAGATGAGATTCCAGCTTGTGCTCATCCAGTGTCTGACAGCTAGGCATCTGGAAAGCAGCTTGGTCCCAATGGCTTAGAATCAGCTTGTGTTTAGAGAACCACACGAAAGAAATTAAACAACATACACATAAAGAAAACCCAACCCCATATGCCATGGACTGCTGAATAATCTGTGTGCAAGAGAGATGGAACTAGTGGAAAACAGCTAACATGTTTGCGCTGGAAAGCAGTAGAAAACATGCTGAGTCTCTCTGATGTAATCCTCTAGGATTTTGATATCCAATCTACACTGAAATCTACTGAAGCTTTGCAGGTTCTCTGAACAGATTAGGAGTTAAAAGTTGCTATTCTGCTATTTAGTTCAAACTATGTCACCCTTTGGCCCTGACAAATGCTTCACTAAAATGTTACCTGGCTGATAACCCTGAGAGGGGTGTGGATATTAAAGAACAAACTAAAATAAATTTAAAAAACAAAACAAAAAAAAAATCCCCAAAACAGCAAAATCTATTTATCTATCAAGATGACATAGCGTGATGCCTGTTTGCTTATCCTGAGCAGCATAGCTGGAGTGCCTGTATTTAAAAACTGATGATCAGCACAGTAACAACCAAAAGCAGCCTTCTTCCACAAAGCAGATGGGTACCCCCCTTCCCACACTCTCCCACAGGTGACTGTGTTGCACAGCAGTTTTGCCAGACAGCCGAGGGAAGGGCTCAGCCACCTTTGTCCCAAAATACATAACCAGGGCCGAGCAGGGAGGCTGCTGCAGCAGGGGCATGCCTCTTGATGCTGGCCCTGAGACTGGTTGTTTAGGTTTGTTCTTTGAGGCCGTCACCTGAATCAGATAATCCTCCCATTAGCATTACGTAAAATGAAAAATACCCAAAGCCTAAAATGCAGCCAGAAAAAATATGCAAACCATCCCTATTTTACTTAAAGCACAGAGGTATCAAACACAATGCAAAACATCTGCTGCTCTTAAGAGTGCACACTAAACTGCATTTGGCATCTGGAGAAAGCATTTTGTGACATCAGTCCCTCTCTAAAAATTCTTCTGAACAGGAGATACTGGCAGCAATCCTAGCTGTCCAAGGAAACAGTCAGTGCACTGTGACGATTTTGATAATAATTTAAGAAAGGAAACACTGGTCACATGTAGTACAGCCATTTCTTGATGCTTCCACAGCTGTAATCTATAATCAGAAATGCTCTCTTTAATCTTCCAAGCCCTTCCAATGCCGTGGCAAACACTGCAACCGCCAGCATGAAAGTCCATCTCCATGAAATGTGTCTCCAGTACAGCAGCTACAGCATTTCATTGGCATGCCACACATACGCCCTTCTTGCAAATAGCTGGGGTCCACCTTGAGACTGTGTTTCAGAAGATCTTCCTTCCCACGAGAAGGTATGCAACATGCAAATGGCAGCTGACCCAGAAAAACTCTTAAGGGCTGGGAAATGCAAATCTTGGCTTCCAAGTGAAGTTCTGATCCATAGATTGGATGAAATAAATGGATGAATGGTATTCCAGTGCCCTTAGATAGTGTCTCTTTCACTTTTTCTGATTTTATTTGATTCTTCTCCCAATTGTTACTGTTTGTGAGTTCACATGAAAAACTTGAGCAATTTTCATTTGTTTCTTGTTTTCCCATACCTTTGCTTTAAAAAAATACTAATAACCTATCTAAAAAAAAAGTCTATGCTTTTAGGAACAGAAATGCCTTAAACCACTCTCTTTTAGAAAACAAATTCTACCCATGACGGACGTGCATTACTGATAATTCACATCTGTAAATGTAGAATTTTTCTGATTAAATCACCAGGGAAACAGTATTCCTAAGTAGCAATATATTTTTGCACTTACACCTGCAATTCCCATGTTTAGTTAATACTGAATGCTGAACTTGCCAGACATTAATCAGAGTGCACAAACCAACCCACCTTACAAGGTTCCCTCGGATATTTAGGCTTCTTCATCTTAATACAACAACAGATGCTGAACTATATAAATCTCGGTAGCTCTACTGCCTGATTCACTTCCCTGTGGCTCTGGCTTACAACACCCTTCAGCCTTTAACTTTTCTTAATAATGTTAGCAGTTTTGTAAGACTCTTGTTAAGTCTTTTTTTCTGCAGTGCCTTTGAATACTCATATGCTTAGCACTCAAGATATGCTATATGATAAGTCACATAGCAGCATGGCAAAAGGATCTGCATAGTGCCTTGAAGAACCCACTTCTGTGGTAGGATTTCTACCAGGATAGCTGTCCCTTTTTAGTTTTCCAGCTGTGCCTTTTCAGCAAACAGCAGGATCCACAAAAAGTATTAGTTCTCTCCAAACCAGGCTTACTTCCAAACTACTGATGATCAGGCACACAGCAGGTATTTAAAGAAGTGGTAACAAAACCTGCAGTAGACCATTTGCAGACAGCCCAAAAAGGGAAGTGATACCAAAACACTCATTATGGGAAGTGATACATGAAATACACACCAAAAGCATGACGCTTGGCCTAATAAAAAACACAGCACTGAAACAACAGACAAAAACGGGAAGAGACGCAGCAAATCCAGTTTTCTTTAGATGTTACAATTTCAGCCACCAAATCCAACTTTCTTAGTGCTCCATTCTCTGCCCCTGTCTTACTGACCTCTGTACTGGAAGCTGAGCAGCACTAGAAGGTAATAGACACATCCAAGGTTTGGGTTTATTGAGTTCTAAACACATTAGACTAATTTAATATTTGCTTTAAGATTTTTGGGCTGTGAATCAAATTATTAAATTATTTGTTATGGGTTTGAGGTTATTTTCTCCTACGTTAATCGAGATATATCAGGCTGCTCTCATTCCTTGAGAAATAACTCCCTTGGACCAGATTATCTGGCACATAAAGCACTACATGATCCTGCTGGTTAGGCAGTAATTTTAAAACTGTTTTGTTTATCTTGACTCACAGCTCCACTTATTTCTCATCCACTTATACACTTACCAGGTCTCATTTCAATGCAGTTTCATTTGTGTATCTCAAACCTATCATTGAATCATGAAATTTCAGAACACACTAAAATAATAATGGTGAAAATATAACTGCTTAGTTCCAAGAAGAACAGGGCAAAAAATGCCAAAAAACCCCAAGGCCATCATCATAAACTTCTTGAACCCAGTATAAACTGGATGCCTCAAGTAAATTAAAATTGAGATTTTCAACTGAAACGTGCTGAACCTATAAAGTAACATTAAATGCTCTGGGAGAGGGAAAAAAAAGTCAACCAAAAGTAAACAACACACTGAATGCTTTGGCCATGCAATACCTCAATTGTGCTTGATCTAAGTTCAAAAATGTCTAATAACTCAGAAGAAACATAAACTGACCTTCTTTCACCTTTTCCCTGTTTCAAGTACTATTAGGCCTGAATGTCCTGCTCTGTTTAATGAAGACAGAAACATTTATTCAATTTAATTTTTATGATTATAAGAGATGAATAATTGGAAAGGTACTACGTGGTAATCAAATACACAAGAGCTCAGCAAGGTTTTTCTTAGGAAGGTAAGCTTGGTTTTCTAGCCTGATGCTATAACCTAATGAATTTAGTGCAGACTGCATCTTCACCTTGGAGAAGAAAACTTCCTAAAAATATTTAACATTTCATTTTTCCTGGAAAGTTTAAGGGTGTTGCACATGCTCAGCAGTTTCGAAAAAAACAATCTTCAAATGGTTTTTAGGCATGAGGCTAGGTATAAAAAAACTTTCTAGTGGGTGAATTAAACAAACAAAAAAATTAACAAAAAAAAAATCCCTATTTTCCTACATGCACTAGGCATTATTTTATCAAGTTATCAACCATGAGGTATAACTGAAAAACAGAATAAAATGCTAGTAGATTTAAAATCTGCTCCTCTCACCTTTCTAATGCTATGAATATCCTGGTTTTTTCTTTTAAGTGGTACATTGGTACTCCTTTCTTGGGAGATAATACCAAGCCAGAGTTTGACTATGAAATAAAATACACGTTTTTCACCACTGCAAGAAGCCTGAGTTAAAAAGATTCAGCTTGCGCTTTTACAGATGTCAAATACACAACAATTTGTGTATTTCAGGAAGAACTTCACTGTAGCAATGTGCCATTTTGAACTCTGTCTTACACAAAAGTCAAAATACTAGCCTGTTTACTTGCCTCTCCACCTCAATTTAAAATGTTGCAAGTGTGTTTGATCTGGGAAAGAGAAAGATCTCTACTGTACCTGTCTTACAAACTAATGTAACATGCACATATTATTAAAATATATGATACTTGGTAAAGACAATAAGGGGTGTTCATGGAAACCCCTGCAAAAAAGAAAATAGTTAAAGAAATAAAAAAAAAATCAAGACATGAGCTTTTGTGAAGGAGTTGTTAAAAAACCAAAACAGCCTAACAACAATCAAATAATTCTTCTATCTGCATCTAACATATATATAAGATGATCTGCCCCCTTCCTCCAAGCTTTTTAGGCTCCATAACCTCAAGCAATTAAGAATAAAAAGGAAATTACCTCCAACTATAATATGCATCATATTAAACCATGTCCTTCAAACTTTCAATCATCACAACTCAGTTGAAAGGCGTTTACCTGCCCGAGTGTGTTCCTATCGCGACCACTGCTCCACTGGGATGGAAATCAGCACAGTGCCCCGGTTCCTGAACAGAGAGGGACAGACACCATATTCACCCATCCGCTTCCTGAGGGTCAAACACCTCTCCTTATACCAAAGCTATCCTAAAAATCTGAGGTGAACTGACACAGGAAAAACTAATCAGTTAGCAGCATGCTAATCCTCAGACAGCTTTTCTTTTAATGTATCAGTGACATGCACTACAAGACAACCTTGAAAGTAAAAAACCTAAATTTCTGTGTAAAAAGATATTTCTGCTTGGATATTAGGACAGAACTAGCCAAAATATGAAATGAACACTGCTTTTTCCTATTTTTCAGTTTTATATTTAACATTAAAGGGTTAACATACATCTAGCAGCCTGGTCCATTCCAGTGTGTGGTCCACAGAGTTCCACATACAAACTTGCCTATCTTGGGCACATGTTAAAAATAAGTCTTTGAAAGGATGAGATGCCAGTCCCCAGAGTTCATCTGTATGTCCCTAGAAAGAAATCACATATGATTTAACTATTAATAAAATGAAGATTCTTAAAACAACACACCATCAGGGAAAACCTCTACATTTTTGGGTTATAGTTTAAAAACACAGTTGTGCTCACCTGCACCTCTACCACGAAACCATCGTTAAACGTTCCCCGCAAAACAAAGTTTCGTGAAGTACCCACTAAAAATTGATCTGCTTTTCCTTCTGCTACTGCTCTGATTGTCCCATACTGATCAGGAACCTAGGAAAAGAAACATCTGTAGAACCACATCACGCATCTTGACAAGCACTCATTTTTGAAGGCCACAAATAGTGCACAACGACAGTACCATAACTGGAGTTCTCCCAGTAAAAAGGAACAATGTAATCATGTAAAATCTAGATCAGGACTTGACCTGAAACCTACCTCATCTATCTGTTCAGTACAGGCATACAAGATGATCAGGCTCCAAGACAATCACACTTATGCCATTTTAATAAGTCTCAGTAGAAAAAATTACAAACTAAATTACACAGCTTTAAAGTGTCAAACACACTAAACAAATGCACTCCACAACCTCACAACTCATCTTATAAGGAAAGGAATAATACACAGTTACTATTTACTTTCCAAAACACATTTTGAAAAACAAGAAAAATCTTGTAGCACACAGTAAATGCTTCCTGGTTTTCTTAATGCTTCCTGATTACCCTTAAGTAAATGTTCATGTGCCTTATGTCAGCAATGACTCTGAATTTTAATGACTTTGTTTATTGCAGGCTTGAATTCTAATACATTTTTTTATTTTACAGTGTGCAATTGTTTGGTTTTTTTAAACGATTTATCTTAGAAAATACACTAATATTAGCCACACAACATAGAAAAATCAATCTGTCAGGGTTCTGGTAAAATAAAAAGTAGCTTTAATGTAACATTATTAACAAAAAGAAAATAAAGAGACTGATATGAATAGAGTATGTTACTTAAGCCTAAGAATTGTATATGATAGTCAATGCTTTCTCTCATCCATGTTTTCTAAATATTAGATTCAATATTAGATTAGTCAATATTCGATTTAAGGCAGTAACAAACTCTAGATCAAACTTACATAAGTTAAGAAAAAAATGTTGCTATAAATGGACATTAGGTAAGAGGAGTAAACCATTGGTTGAAGAACTGTTTAAGAATACATTATTTCAAAATCAGGGAAAAACAGAAAGTATTTTAAAATCCAAAACATGCAATTTTTTCCAGTTCAACCCCTTTGACCTAGTGCTGCCATATAGGTAAATCACAAAGAAAATATGTATTCACTAAACACCTATTTTAGGTTAAATTCAAAGTAAGTTCCTCATCATAGCTTATTAATCATTAATTATTACAGAATACCAATATGCATCCTACCATCTTATGTCAAACGTTCTATTAAGACCCTCAAATGTTGGTAACTTGTCTTTCTCCAGACAGGTAACTTAACAAAAACACAGGCGATACTAAGGAATATCCTCAAACATCCCCTCAAACAGGATGAATAAAAAAACCTAAGAAAAGTTTTGGAGGAAAGAAAACCCTTAAAGTTTCTGTTCAACTTAGGCACAGAAGAACTGAAGCCCCTATAAATTTAAGCCCCTCTATAATAAAACATTGTCATCCACTTAAAAAACAGCAACCAGAAGGTATTCTGTCACCCTCCAGAGTGTGGGGAAGGCTGTCTTGCTAGCCAAGGCAAATTCCTTGTCACTCTCGCTTTCTTACCTCAATTTCCCTTTCAGGATTCAAATCATGATCCCACAGGATGATCTTTCGGTCTTTCCCACCTCCAGTTAGCAGCATCCCATTCCTCATTTGACAAAGTGTGAACACACTGCCATCGTGCGCTTTGATTTGTCTGCTTATCTGATATACTCCTACATGCACAAAAAGAAAATAATAACTTTTTCACCTGGGGCTTACAAGAAGCTTTGCCTTTTGGCAGAAGAATAAAATAAGTGTGCAATAAATAATTACATTTGGATTGTCAGGCTCTTAGTATTGCATCAGTATTGCAAACACAAGGTGGTAGTGTTTTCTTACGGGATAAAAAGATAAAACAAAGGGCCTGCATTTCTGAAGAGAAACTTTTTTGAGACTGATTGTCCTACAAACTGTGAAGGCAAGAACAGCAATTTGCAAAATGCTTTCATTTCTCTGCTATCCAAGGGAACATAGTTTTTTCAGATGCACGAGAAACTGTGTTTTAGAATCAAAAAATCTCTAGCAAGTCATTATTAGAAAAGAAGTAAAATTATTTTAATAAAGAAACTCAAAGACTTGTTGTCTACAGTCTTTTGGGAATAAAAAGTAAACTACTTATAGCAAAGTTTCTGGGATACACGAACCTACTATCTACTGCTGGATGTTGCCACACTTAAAAACAGCACAAGCAGTATTTGGCAACTATCAAGACAGCAGTTTACGCTAAGGAAAACACATGGAAGAATGAGAGATGAGGAAATTAAACAACAAGGGTAGCAAAACAAGCCCTTTGCATCCTAATCGGAAAGCGTATTTAAAAAACCAAACAAAACAAGACTCTGGTGTTGCACATTTTTAAATAGCAACCACAGAAGAGTCTAAAACATTACCCAACTAAATATGAGCTTATCTTTGCTGATTCTGCCTGTGGCTCCAATCACTGTGCTCTCACACTGTGAAAAAGAGTATGAGATCAAGTCCTTGTTGCCAATCTAATGTGATAAAGCAACAAAAAAACCCAATAGTTAGTTAGCCTTTGTAAATAAATGTTCTATTTGACAACTTTGAAGATTATACTGGAAAAAAATTATTTTTGCACAAGAAATTAAAAATTAAACATCAGATAACTTGTTAAATTACTTTTCCACTGCAGTTAGCTTAAAAGACAAAAAGATTAACCTACAAAAACAGACTTACCATTAAAAATTTACTTTTTACTTGAGTGTTTTCCTGGCACACCAATTTTAACCAGAGTGTTTGAAATAGGTGCCAAGTAAAATAAATTATCACTGAATTTATGAGTTACCTTAGGGCTCAACTGTGCCAGGTCTGCATATGTTTGGTAACAAATCATTTCCCTTTCTTTTTCACAAAAGTTTTGCCCTAAAATTTCAAATAAAATGTGTTGTTGGTTTTTTTTTTAAAGCATATTTTACAAGCAAGACTTGAGTGTCTGCTAAACCAGAAACTGTTATTCATGTAACTGGTACAACTAAGCCGTGTAATTTTTCTTCACATCCAAGTCCTATTAATGTCAGCTTCACCACTTAACGGTATTCCTCTGAGACTAAGCATGGTACAACATAAACTTTTAGAGGCAAAGGTAGCCTGCAGAATACTCAAACTGATCCCACAGCCTTTTTCAAATCACAGGATGAAAGGAAAGCTGATTAACCACATTTTTTAATGCAAAACATTTAGATAAAATAGTTTTCATTCATTTGAAGCACAGTCTCAATTATTGAGAAAATCTAGACTGCTCTTAAGTCAGCAAATTCATAAGTCTTGCAGGAGTTAATACCATCTGTTATTTACAGGAAGTGAATGCTCTTAGTCAGGCCTGTTTCCCTATTCCTTTTCTTCTACAGACCACCTAAAATCTGTGACTAACACATGTATCCTACCTTTAGGTCCTTTTCCTGGAGTAGCTTCTACAGTAGTTTTGCCCCATATAAGTATTATGCCACCTGAGTCACCAGTGAGCACATCACCATTTCCCAAGAAAGCCAAACACTGAACAAATTTGGGTTTTTCATATTTCTGAAACAAAATAAGCAAGACAGAGGGATAATTTCTTGTAGTTGTTACATAATTAGTATATTACATAATTACATATATTACATACTAATACATAATTAGTATCCACACGCTTACACCCTGCATACATGTGAGCAGAATTTAGTCTTTTATGTTTGTTTACCTCTCTGCTCAAACAGTACATGGCAACAACAAAGGAAACATATAGAAAACATGATTTCCATGGATTCAAAACTGTCATGGTATCAAGACATTATTACCCCAAATATTCCTTGCTTCCTTGATAATGAATTGCCACTCCAGGTCCAGAAAAATATATGAGACTTTCCACATGTTATTATGGTATTTGCATCAGTTGGATGGAATTCTATAGCAAGAACAACTTCATTTGTAGTCTGAAATAATAACAGAAAAAATATTTATTCAGATTGGACATTAACTACTAGAAACACATGTAAACATCTTTATTAAACTTCAGTTTACAAGGCAGGTTTTTACATTCCCTTTCAAATCGCAGAAGTTTCTGCTCTCTGGAATAGCTAAGACTTCCTGCCAAGGAAAATGAATAATATATAAAAGGCAAGATTTTTGGATTGAAAACCCTACTTAATTTTTACACAGACTGGTTTGCTATTCTGGATAACAAAGCTGCAACAGAGCAAGTAAGACAACGATAACGTAGTAGGAATATATCCACCATTCTCTTTTTGAAATGCTATAAAAACTCATCCGGGTTCTTTCTTTTTCTCTATTCTTCCTCATGAAGAAGAAGAGAAACCTGCATAATTCAAAACTCTGAAACATAGGTTCCCACCTTTGTATTTTTACTGGCTGCATATACTGTTACTGAATTACTAACATCATAGAGCATTTCATCCTTTACCAACAGATTTTACAAACATAACAAATTGACTGGTCATTTACTTAACTTCTAACGGATATTCAACTTAACTGTCTTTGAAGACAAATCTCCTGGAGGAGATGATTACAAAACACTAAACTAAATGCATCAATGCATTTGTTTCTACTGGATTTTGAAACAGGCTGCCCAGAGAGGTTGTTGAGTCTCCTTCTCTGGAGATACTGAAAACCTGCCTGGACAGAATCCTGTGCAACCTGCTCTAGGTGAATCTGTTTTAATTAATTTTGAAACACCAAGGCACTCCCTGGAGAGTAAAATTAGTCAAAACAGAACACCAGTAAATGGGAAATACAAGGCACATGCGAAATAGCTTCACCTAAAATATCAGCAAAGACATGAAAACATTGGCATAGAATTAAAACTTACAGAATGGAATACAATTAGTATTGGTCAACATAATCTAAAGAAAATGTGTCAAACCAACCTGATTTTGTTATCTGAAATGCCAAGCTTGTAATGATATAGACATATATGCCTGTAGAGCATGATTTAAAAAAATTTAAAAATACTCAGGTTCACATCCGTGTAATATTTCCTTGCTTGATACTGCATAACACCAAGGATTGAGTGTTCCCAGTGAAATCAACTTTACATGAACACTGAGCACAACACCTCGGAACCCACCTGATTGGTCTGAAATTTAGAAAGGTTCAAAAAAGAAACTGGAAAGCAGACAAGATTGCAATCTATTTAGGACTTCAAATGAGAAGACACATATGTGCTGAGAATCAAGGAACAGAATTTGATTCAGAAAAAATGAAATAAGGAATGTCTAAAAGTATCTTATTTTTTTTAACAACTACAGGCTGAATCATTACTTCACTTTCCTAAAGTTCCCAGGATCTACTTTTTTTAAATTGAGAAAATATCAGATAATCGTTTTATTTGAATTAGCTCTTAAGGATGAACAAAATGAAATTAAAAACCTTTCAATATGCAAACCCCTTCCATTATACAAGTTAAAAATCCATTTCTTGGTACCCTTACACAAGCCAGCATTATTATACAGTTGCAGTTTCTGACTAACATCATAAGAGTCTCACAAACTGTTGTATTTATGGGAATAAAACCACCTGTATTTCAGAATATTAATTTGTTAAAAAATTACCTTTATTTCTGCTATTTTTGATTTCCTCTGCCAATCCCACACAGTAAGCATATGCTCATTAGAGTCATCAATTACACACAAATGAGTACCAGAATCCTAAAGGAAAAAGAAAAAAAAAAAAGTGTTGACAAAGTACTATCATACTCCATTTAGCAACAGGGCAGGGCAGAAGTATTTTAAAAAAATCACAAATGTAAATTAGCCAAGTCCTTTTAAAATAATTACAAGCTCAAATAATATTCTAGGAAAGCTTTTAAAGTATCTTATCAAGTCTTTTTTTTTTCTTTTATGTCACTGTTTGGTTGATTTTTTTTGTGTTCTTGTTTGCAATTTCATGCTAGCAGCAAAAAGGTTTCTTCCTTTACCTAATCTGTAAATATTTTGTTTTTTCTCAGGTCTTAAAGGACAGACACACAACCTCCACTTGTGTTTTTTTCTTAAATGCCACCAGCATATACACACAACTTTACATTATCAAATTTTGTAAGCACATCTTGTTTTTTTCTCACGGTGTGTAAAGTACAAGCAGTTTCATCGTGTAGCTGGTAAAACTGCAGCAAAGGTAACACTTTCTGAATAAAACAATGCTTAGAGAGCAGGAAGAGCAGCACCTACAGTATTAAATATTACAACAAAATTGTAAATATGGCTACATATAATTAAAAGAACAGATAGAGAACCTAAGAACAAAATATACTTATTCCCAGCAACGCATACTTGCACAAACCAGTTGTTTTCAAAGACATTTGTAGAAAGATTTGGAGACTTTAATTATTTTAAAGTTGATTCTTGCAGTTCAACTGTGTTCTCTAACAAATCATGAAAATAGAGGTGACTGAAATTATTATTCCCAAACACTATTATGAGTATTAGCATGCAAATATATATGTGAATTATCAACTGGAAAGAACCCTGAAGACAGCAATGGAGATACACACAGCTTTTGTGGGGGTTAATGAATTATGTGGTAAAAACACAGTTCTAGATACTGCCCGTGAACTGTGCCAATACAGTGAGGAATTACGTGAGACTGTAACAAGGTATCAAAATTAGTTTCAGTTGCAAAAGAGAACTAATAAAAAACTAGAATCTAATCCTCAACAATTCCTTGAGGTTTTTTTGTTTGTTTTGTTTTTGAAGTGATGGAATACATTCTCATTCACCTTGAGAAAACCCCTTATCTAAGTTTATAAGTTTTATTGGTTTGTTAGAGTGACAGGAATGACAGTACTCCTTTCATATTATTCTATTTTATTTATGCTACCCTCTATCTAAAAAAATAAAAGTCTTATTCACGGAAACACAAAACCTACTATAACTAACCTAGCAACACTTCAATGTGAAGTGAAACTGCAGCAAGAGAGCATGAGAATTTCTTTTCAACAGGTCACCCAGAGACACTGCGGAGTGTCCATTCTTGGAGATACCCAGAACTCAGCTGGACCACAGCCC
The DNA here is from genome assembly GCF_003945595.2 of Pipra filicauda. Classification (NCBI taxonomy): domain Eukaryota; kingdom Metazoa; phylum Chordata; class Aves; order Passeriformes; family Pipridae; genus Pipra; species Pipra filicauda. The sequence goes on along the minus strand of NW_024104665.1, from coordinate 1,238,618 downwards.
TGAGCAGTCTGCTCTGACTGAACCTGCTGTGAGCAGGACAGTGGATGAGGTGATCTGCAGACAACCCTTCCCAGCTCAGCTGTCCTGTCAGTCTCTTCCTCTATTAGCAAAATACTGTAAGACACTTCTTCTGCATTTTTTATTTTTTACATACATTAATTCTTCTTGCTGGAATGAAAGAATTCAGCCCAGGTTTTCAGGTCTGATACGTCTCAGTGTTTTGGTGAAAATACAATGGCAGCTTAAAGATTAAAATATGCACATATTTTACAAAAAAACCCAACTCATTGGCAATTTTGAAATGAGAACTTTCTCAATGCCAAGTAGTGCATCTCCATGTGCTACTGATTTTTCTGATAAATTCTGTAGGCCCAGTAAGAAAGACCTCTATTTTTTTTTCTATGTAAAAGTAGAGGCAAAAAGTGAACAAGCTATTCCTTGGAGAAAAAACAGTACAAGATAACATAAGGGTTCTTTTCTAAATTTCCTGTTGGTGGACAAAAACCTACTCCAGCTGTGTAAGCAGAAGAGTTAACCCTCCTATCAGAATTGACTAAAATTTGTCTTCACAAACCTCACTACGAAAGTTGTTTTTAACATCAAAACAAAAAAGAACCAAGCCCCTCAGAAACAGAACCAAACCACTAAACCCAGTACGGAATTCAATTTCTGGTTCAGGTGTTTCTTGCCTGCTATTTATTTACTATGCTAGTTTGTTACCACAATTTTACATATGCCATTTCCTGTTTTTCCAGCTCGTTTGCTGTCAGCTGGTTTTATCAAGTATACATAAACTTTACTGACACACTTTCAAATACCAAAAGAGTTCAGCTAGACAACCACACGCAAAATCTCCAGAGATTTCCTTCCCGTTTACAAGGACTGCATAAATTATTTAACACACCGAGTCACTGCACCCATCTTACCGCTTTTGAAAAATCCAAACAGCCCACTCCACGCTCGAATGTCCCAAGGCCGATAACCTGCAGTGTCACCAGGCTCACCGAGTCCCATACTCTAACATGGGGCTGCAGAGGCTGCGTGAAAAAGCAAGGGGACAAACAGCGTCATCAACAGTGAAAGCATCATATGCCAGTGTCAGGTTTTGTTAATCAAATGCCACCTGAATTACAAACTGCAGACCAAAATGCAGGATGACCTGAGCTAATGATGCTGCTGGATGCTAACTTTGAAGTCAAAAGGGGAGAGTCAAGACAATGTTGCTCCCTGTGTCTGGGCTATAAACAAGGCAGCGCTGCCGTAACTATCGTGGCATTTGGTAGTTGTGAACATACTTCAACCAATTTAAGTTAATTGAACAAATAACAGAAGAGTCATCTTGCATTTCAGACCCCAGACCAAGCAATATTATGCAACAACTGAAAATAATGATCAAACCTTTGCTTTTATATAGAAAATAGGAAAAAAAGAAAATAAATGAAACAAACCCTAGTGCACCGAGTTCCCTAACCATCACCAACCACTCAATGAAAATGTCCGTAGTTATATTTCATAGAACTACTATCCCAAACCAGCTTAGCCTCAGAAATGTGAATCAATCACAAATGAAGTGGGAATAAAGTTGGCTTAAGGACAGTATTCACCATAGAAAGTGACAAAAAATCACTGTGTTGATGGAAAAGCAATCAGCTCTAACAAGAGTCAAAAAATGCTCAGTGGAAATCATAACAACACATATACAAAAAGCCTCACATGAATTTCTTACAAAATCTAAGAAATTAAGTTGAACATCTGAAAAAGAGTTATATTTAATATGCTTCTATACGTTGTAGCATCTGTCTGTTTTTTCCTCTGTTTATAACTTCATGAAAATAATCCAATTAAATTCTGACAGAGTATGCCAAGAGCCAGAGATAAGAGCACTTAAACGCACCTTATCTCAAATGAGCGAGTTTATAGGATAGCTTGGCACACCTTCCACGAATTCTCAAAGTTGGTTTCCTCTTTCATGAATGCTTAGGAGTATACTGACCCACAGAACTCGGGACTTGTTCTCCTCTGGGAGAAGACTCATTGAAAGTAATGTGACAGAAATGATGTGGCCTTATGAATCAATTACAAGCTTCACATTTTCTTGCAGAATTAAAATTGCATTTCCTATGTCATAGATAATGAACTTTATGAGCTTCTGCTCTTTTTGCTATATGGTTGAGTGCTTCACTGTTACTGTCTTTTGCTAGAGATACAGGCTGTTACCTGAGAAATGTCAAAGTATCTCAGTAAACACAGTACACAAAATAAACTGCAAACAGAAGGTAATGATTAAAAAAAACTCAAACCACTTTTTCCTGATTTTCAAAACAAGATACTACTGCTCAACAGCTCTATTACTTACCCTTCCATCTTTATCCACTCCAGCTAACTGTCCTGTTGCAATTCTAATTTTGTCTGGATGAACTGCAAGACTAAGACAGACAGAAATATGACTTGCTTTTGCTGTCATAGGTCTTCAAAACTGAGAGGTTTTTTGTAAATTTTTGTTTCTTTGTTTCTCAACAGAAGCCCATGAAGACACTTATGATCCTAAATCCCACTTTTAACAAGACAGCTTGAATGTTTTTTGTCAGACTATGTCATTACACGCTGTATTGATAGGTTGATCAGGCTCTTGCAATGTTTGCTGGCACAAAACTAGGAGTGCCAGAAGAGTCACCTCTACGTGTGCTCTGATCAATCTAAGGTTTGCACTACATCGGGAGTCCACTGTAACAAAATCTATATTGTCTCTTAATGGACCTCCTGCACATTGTTATGTGTCATTTATAAACACTATAGTGTATTTTATGCCTCAACTTACAGGTATCATGAATCTGGGGGGAAAAAAGGCAGAAAAGTTGGCTGAGGGTTTGCCTGTGTACCCAGGAGTCAGGGATTACTGCCATGTGAAATGAGTTACTGATTTAACTGTAGTAAAAAAGTATGGTGCACTACTAGTGTAAGCAAAAATCTGCTCTTGCTTATCACATTTTACTTTGGAGTTGATGTGAAAAAACAGATTTCAGAATATACATTCTCTCAGTCCTAGGGATTTTTTGACCTACCTTCTTATTTGCTTTCTCTGTAAAATCACAAAGATGAAGAAAGCCTTTGAAACAAGAAAGAGGAAGCAGGGGCGAGCCTGAAGAGGTCAGAATGATGGACACAAAAAAAATTTACAATTCAGTCCTGTTTTCTGAATGAAAGTGAAGAACACAAGACTGGCAGCATTTCTCCCACAGGAAGCAATTACATTTATCAAAACACAGCCAGAAGAAAAGAGCTTCAGATATCAAATTTTCTCCAGTCAGGTACGGTACAGTAGGGAGCTTATGTTCACCATTACATTTTGTGCACTATTCTTCAGACTAACACAGCAACTTCAGTACCTGCCTTTGCACCCACAGTGACATTGGCTTCAATTTCCCTGTCTCTCTAATGCTTTTTGCAAACATCTTTCTGATTTCCCAGACTCTCTTAATACTTGGATGGGGCATCTTTTACAAAAATGAGAAAACGATTGCTCAGTTTTCTACTTGGTTTTCTAGTTCTCCTTTAAGGTTACACCTTTGCCATACTTTCTGTAAACAACTGATTTAGAGTTAGGCTAACAACAATTTGTAATTTCTGAGATAACTATCTGGAATAATTTATGTAAAGATCCTTTCTTCAACCCGGCACTCTTCAATTGTCTGCATATCCCCTTGTTTTACATTTAAGCTAGCATGGACTGCTCTAGCACCATTCATTTGTGCAGTGTTTACTAAAGTGAAATCAAACAGGAAACGACTACAATTATGATGACATTAATTAGTTTACACATATAGCAGGAGAGAAGAAAAAAATAATATATTTCTTCATTAATACACACATACTTACATGCAAATGTTAGATACTAACCATTTAACGCAGTCTGTGTGACCCAAGTAATGCCGCTGAGTTCTCTCCTCATAGTTAAATAGTACCACCACCGATGCTATGAAATATACAATTTCTCCGGTAGGAAGGAGGTAAACATTGGCTCGACAGTCTCGTCCACGATACCCATATCTATACATATTTTAAGTCAAGGTTTTCATAATCACTGAATACCAAAAAAAAAAAAAAAAAAAAAAAAAAAAAAACCCTCGACAAAATTTTTTTTTTTCTTCTTAAAGGATTCCTGAGGAGCAAATGCCCTTTAAGTTTTTCCCTCTGGAACAAAAGCACAATTTCACTAGTAAATTTTAAAAATAAAACAAAACAAACCCCATGCAACCGGACTTCAGGAAACCAAACCCCTCAAGGAATGATGCTCATTGATGTTAAAACTAAGACGTGCTAGAAGTAAAGCAAATACAGCGTTGCAGTTTTGTAAGAATTTCCATGCGAAATTTCATTAGGTAACAGCAGGACTTGCTGTTATAATTTACAGCAACAGAGCTGTGTATCTGCACACTGGGCATCAGAGTATTACTTTCATTTGGCCTTTTAAAACAATTCCTAAGGCCCTACAAAAAAAAGGCAAGCCTTCTGCACAGCAGCTGCCAAGTTCAGCAAATATTTCTTTAGACTGTTTTAGAGTATTTTTAAAACAAACCAAACTCAAAAGGAACTTACACAGGGAAAAATATTCTATCCCAATCTATCCAAAATATATAAAAGGCATGTTTTCTGTAGGAATATGTATGGCTTCTAATGACATTCAGAAGTCTTAAATACAGTGAACCGGCCTTGGTTAGCACTGATCAAAGGTTATTATTTCTTTGGAACAGGTGCCATTTTCTTCATCCAGACTATTAATGTGGCTGTCTGCCTATATTTCAGTTCCCTGGGTCACTAGGTACAATTAACATCATAAATCAGACTTTAACAGTAGCTCTACAGCCCCAAAAATATAATTTTCCTGTTATGTCCTGCACTTTAGAGAGCCTTCCGCTTCACTGCCAACTAATACACCTGCAACAGCAATGAAAATATGGGAAATACATTAAGCAATTTCAGCTAAAGGATTCCAGCATTAGGTTCTGGCTAATCAGGTACATAAAAGAAGTTCAAAGGCTTGCATGGAGAAAGCTGGATGGAAGAAGCTGGCCCTTTCTCACAAATAAAGGCAGGTGCAGTAGTTCAAGTTTGGGAGTATCTAAACGGGTATCTCCTATCTGATAGCCTGGCCTCTGTTCTTCATGGAAAAGGGCTACCTTTCTATCAAAAACAGCACTGCACCCCTTCCAATGCCACCCTCCCATCCCCAAAAATCCCCCAGTACACTGCCGTTCCTCTTTTGCAGTCCCTCCAGACCACAGGATCAGAGAAACACTTGCAAAATTAAACACACGCTGTAACTAAACAATGGTTCAAAGAGGGACACTGCATTCAGTTGTCAACTAAATCTCTTTGGAATATGGAAAACAAAACAGATTTATATCTTGCTGTCTTCCGTTTATTACAGAAGAACACAATGGCTCCTCTGAAGCAGAGATTATTCACTAGCTTGCTAAGCAAATGATATCGAGAGAAATGCTGATACAACACAATGCTGAGAGCAGAATAAAAGGATGCCTCTGCTTCTCCTCCATTACTATTAACTTTACCACTAATTTTTCCTCTTTATTCTTCTTTTAAACACTGACGGACCAAAAAGAAACTCCAGAAAGGCCTTTTATAAAAAAAACAAACAACAAACCAAACCACTGAACTTTCAAAACCAATGGGCTACAAGCCAATGAAAATATTTTTTCTATCCTGAAGCATGAAGAACGCTATTCTAAGTACCTCTTCAGAGGAGAAAGGCAGATTTTGTTAATCTGCTGTATACAATACGGAGTGTATTGATAAGGATTTAGTAAGACTGACATCTTTGAACATCCATCCTAGAAAAGTATTAACGATTTACACAAACACGTCTTTCGACAGCAGAAGCCTACGATGCTTAGCCAAGCTAAAGCTAAATATTTTGGCACCCACCACTGAGCTCTGGCATTTATGAGGCTGCAAAAAAAATGGTTACGTTTTCTTAATCCATTCCTTTCCTTTACCCCTCCTACATATTAAAATACCAAAGAGTGGCTGCATTTTCTAGAAGCATGTTTTTTACAGGCATGTAAAGGTACAACCTGTTTTGTGGGAAAGGGAAATTGAGAGACAGCTGCCTTCATATCAAGAATGTTTCTCACAAATGACAAGTACTTTTTTGTCACAGCATTCAATATGCTTAACAACTTTAAATTTTGGAGGTTGTTTGTTTGTTTGTTTTTACTTGGCTAAAAATAGCCACAGCCCTCATGAAAAATGATCCACTGTACATCAGAATTCAACAGTATATTTACCGCCGTCTTCAATTATTCTTAGAAAGAAGAGCAGCAGTGCTAAAAATAATCTCATAAAACGGAGTCTGAAATACCCTCCAGAAACTGAGCTACCATACACTGGGAGAAAGAATCTATAAAGTCACTGCCTGACAAAAGCAGCCCTGACTGTGACCTCTGTAGCTACTAAATAAGCCAATTTCTCTATTACTAGAAATGTCAGATATGCTTCAACCAGTTCTGAAGTGCAGTAGGAAAGATTGCACTACAAAGCAGGGATACTCAAACTAAATTATTAAATTTAAATGAAATCACTCAGGAACCAGACGCAGTCAAGAGCTCAGACTTCCCCATGAACTGCTTTATCTTGCCAAGCAGCTTAGGTACTTCATCAAATGACAGTAATCTGTATGGCAGACAAAAGCTATGTTACTCTACTTTAATCTGCAGGACAGGGTATCAGTAGTTGAATATACCTACAGGACACAGTTCTGTAGGCATATATAAAAAGGAGACCCCCACCACCACCCAAACCAATCAACCAACTAAAAATCCACCCCAAAAATCTGTCTGTTCCTTTCTTGAAGTTGTTCACAGTTGAGCAGCGTCTTCCAAAACAGTAATAACAAAGGAAAACTTGAATATAAACAATCATCCAGAAGCAGGAGAATTAAAGGCATTCAAAACAAAACATATATTGAACAATTCAACACTTAGTTGATCTTTCAGTTGCAAACCAATGACATTACTAAAATACTCTGTGAATCGTTGTCCTCATGCCCTCTTAATAAGGTGTACAAGGGTTCAATTTGCCATGATATTTGGAAGTTACAGCTGGCTTACAAATTTGCTCCCCTTGCTAAACCTGTGCATAAAGTACAAGATCTGCTGCTGATGTACCTTCCTGTCTCCAAAACTGAAGAACAATTTTGTGCAAATTCGTAGAGACCAATATTATGCCATCATAAATTTCACTGCCTTCTCCTCATTTTCCTCACCATCGCATCCAAAAGATTCCCTACACTCATAATTTTACTGGTCTGATTTAAGATGACATTTCCTCAAACAGATTCTAAAACATATGGATGGTTTGTTTAGAGTAGACTTATTTCACTTTAATTAGCCCTCAGTAGGAAACTGGTTTAACCTGAACTTAAGGTCCTTGGACACTAAATAAGTGTGTCCACACTGGGATTTGCACCTACTTAACTGAGGGTGTGATTTCATGATCAGTTTTCATCAGAGCAAACTGGTCACTGACACTGGAAAAGTAAAGCTGATATTCCTTCAGCGTGCCAGTTCCAGCCCTTGCATGCTTGTGGGGCAAATCAAAGCAATGTACTGGTCCTGCTTGAAATTTAACTTTGCCAAGAAAATTACATTTCAGCCAGACCAGTGACTGACCTAATTCACTCCACAGTCACGACTGCCAGCATCAGCAACAAGGAGCTGTTGGAAAGTTGGGTACCACAGCTCTACAAAGCGTGAGTAAGACCTCTGTTTTCCTTCCAGTCAGACTTTTAATCCAAAACTTTCCTCCTGACTTATGACAGTGTATCATCAACATTCCTAAAAATCTTCCTGATTTCAGCAACACTGGAAAGATCTAACTTCAGATTATTACACCCACTCAAATGCTGCCTAGACATGTTATTTTACTGAAGTACTAAGAAACTTACACAATCATGGCTTACTGGAAGAACCTGCAGAGATGAGTGAGTGACAGGAAGACCCAACCGTGTGCAAAAGCATATCTCTTAAAATGAACTTAATGTCTGATCTAGTAAATTTGGAGAATTGTTTTCAGCCACACACCTACTCAGTTCTTCAAATTATACATTTATATTTAGTGCATTTAATGCAAACTAATTTCCAAGAAATTAACCACTTCACTTTGGAGCTGAAATACAGAAGCAGTGCAAAGGATGGCTGCTTCTGCAATTCTCACTGTATATATAAGGACAGCAAACCCAAGATCTTCCGTGGTTCTAAAACCTCCTAAAAACGATCAGAGATTGAAAACTAATAATGTTCCTGAATTGAAAGCCTACATTAATATAGAGGGAGGTAGAGGGGGACATTTTTGAAACTCTGTAACTCTCCAAAGACACTTTCTTTCACACTGAAAATAACTGAATTAGTTTCAACAGGAAAACAAACAAACGAACAGTGTTTCTGTGCCCACACAGTCTGCCGCTTAAAATCATACTATACAGGAGCTACAAACCGTTTCTGTTGTTATACTAATTTGAACTTTTTTTCCTCACTTTTAAGTAATTTTTACCCCTTAACAGAGAAGACAAAACACTGGATTCTAAGGGGGAAAAATGCAAGACAAGACAAACAGGGAACAGTGAGTAGTTACTGATATTAAGGATACACCCACTCCAGTTTTAATTTTTCAGGAGGCAGCTCTGTCCTAATATCATCATAGTTTTCTACATCAGAAGGAATGTACATTGTGATTGGTCGACCTCGCATGAACATCTTGATATATTCTCCCTCTGTTGAAACAAAAGAGCATATTAATCATGTGGCAAGTTTACACAAGTAACAAGCACAAAAGATATGAGGAATTAGCACAGTGATGCAAATAACACCTGTGATATAACAATTATTTTTGAAATGTGAGCTTGGTAAAGGCCTAGATTTTTTTTTTTTAAATGGAACACTAACACACACATACACACAGAGTAAGTGTTAATTGAATTTGTGATAGAACAGACTAAGCATGTAACATTTTAGACATGCAAGTTAAATTATAAAGGCAAATTTCAAATTCAATTTCAAATCTGAAATGGAATAAATATGTAGTCACAGTATCACAATATAAGGTATGTCAGGTTGAAAAGGATCTGAAGAAGTCTTTAAATCCAAATTCTGTCTGGCCATGAGGCCAGACTAGGTTACTCAGGCTTTTGCGTAATCCAGACTTGAAAACCCCCAAGGATGTAGATGGCACAGCCACTTTTTGCACCTGGTACTTGCCAGCACCCTCAAGGCTGCCTCCTGCAGCCTCTCTGCCCCCAGACTGTATCCCTGCCAGGGACATCTCCTTCCCACAGGTGCTGGATCTGGCATTTGTCCCTGCTTAATTTTATGAGGTTCCTGCAGGCCCACATATCCAGCACATCAACTGGGCCCCCTGGTCTGCTGTCACCTGTGAACCTGAGCATTTTAAAGATGCTAAACAGGAGAGGTCCCGGCCAGACTCCACTTGTCACCTACTGGCCACCAGGCAGAGTATGACCCAGTAACCACCACTCTCTGAGGCCACTATCCAATTGAATCTTTCACCCACCCAGCTGTCCACCTATCCAAATCCTAACGGCCAAGCTAAGACACAAAGATGCTGCAGGGAAAAGTGTCAAAAGCTTTGCTGGAGAATACAATCTAGAATTATACATCATCACAAACTAATACGCTAACCTGAGTTATTAAGTTACGGAAAACATCACCAGTACCTAGTATTGTACGTGGCATTGTATCCTGACAAATGGACAGAACCAACAGCTCCTAATGACTCCAGCTATAATACTGCCCATAGCCATGACAAAATACACGCATTTCACTAATTTTGCATCAATGAAATATTAACTTTTTGTCACTCTTCAACTTCTCTAGTAATTAATATCCATTGTTAATGCAACTGGTTACCAAAGTAATAAAATATTTTGCTGTGAGTTTGGAGTTCTGACATTTTTTTTTGTAAGTGGGGATTTGAAAATCATAGCAGACATAGGGAACTCGGAGCTCAAATCAAAATTTGAATAGTTGAGTAGAATAGCTGTAAATTAGCAATACAATATTAAGAAATCTCTTATCACATTTGATGCACCAACATTAGGCTCTAAAATTAAGATTTTTAAACAATTACTTTTGTATTTCTTTCAGAAGACAAACTTGAGACAGACTTCCTCATACGTGCCCAGGGAATGCTCAGAAATACTTCCCTAATTAAGCTTAGGATTATTACTCAGAATATATGATTGTGCAATCTGTGCTTTGCATTCTCTAAAGCACTTAAAATTGAAATTATGAGAAATTCAGGTTCATTCCCACAGAATCATAGCTTAACAACTCAAATCAAACTTGAAGATCTAAAAGGACACCAGAAACCAGAAGATTTTGGTGACAGCAGAAGCAACATAGTGTCAAAAATAATCTCTTGCTTACAAAACATTTTTAAAAGATGCAAAGATCAAGAAATAATCAAAGTTGTGAACAAGAATAACCCTAAACCATGGTCTCTACCCTGAGAGGAGCAAAACCTGTAACTATTTTCATCCACTAAAGTTATAAAGCTATCTTGTACAAAGTTTGGAAATTAATTCTTGATGCTCACGATAGACAAGATAGAAGAACAGCACTCATCAGACTACTGAAAAAATGTGGTGAATATTCTAGGTTATTTAAAAGAAATATTTCTGATCATAAGGGATTTTATTATTTTATTTATTTTATAGCATTGAAATAGTGTGAAATTCTGTTGAATACCTCCTCAACTCTGAAAACACCAGAAAGCACTAGCTTTGAATACAGCAGTGGTGATCTTAGCACACAGCAGTGATTTGGACAGCACTGACACATACAGAAAAAAAATCTGTGGTGATCAAGCCATATAATACATTCAGTAATGCCTAACCTGAGAAAGAACTACCCATGAGCCTGTGTGATTTTAACTTCACTTGTCACCGTACTGATCAAACTTAACCAGATCAATGAATCCATGTACCTGAACATAAGCTAATTAAAAGTATTCTACTACGTGCATGATACTCACTGTGAAGATTTCACAACACATATGGCTTAATTTGTCAAAAACTTTTGGTTTTCATCTTAACACATGGTAGTTGGAGTTCTTAGTGCTTAAGAGTTTTATCAATTTTCGTTTGATGAAACAGACCACCATTTATCAGATTTACCAAGTTACCAGATCTAAAAATATGATTAGTCTGTTCAAGTCAACCTTCTGAGACCCAAGAATTCATTTTACTTGAATACCATGTCACTTTTATCCTCAGTAAGTTTACCCTGTGCTGGAGGGGAATACAACTGAAATCTAGTGCAAAAGAACCCCACGGGTTCAAGAAATTATTCCTGAGTAGAAATTGCAATAATTGAGCAACGTAAAACTAACACATAAAAAAAGGTTGTTCTTATTTAGCATATTAATACAAGGAAAGTTGAGCCATATAAGTACAGTATGAAAGGAATAAATACTGAAAAGATGAGAAACAGTTGTCTTGCTTCTTTCTAAGAACAAACACACATCCTTTGAAAAAGAACCTTGCGAGTCCATCCACTGACAGCAGTAGAAAGCTTGTCTCAGATAAAATAAAAAAGAACAAAGAAAATCACTTCCGGTCAGCTAAATAGTTAGTTTACCAAATGTGCATCGCTTAATTGCACTGCTCAGAAAAGCTAAAGATTGGAGCTGTCACTAGTTTGACACAAATGTTTAGATAATTAGTCCAAACTAGTAACATGTCTCATTTTTCCACCAATATATTTTTTATAGTATGTATTTTCAGACATAAAATAACATCGGCCAAAACCAAGACTAATGTATTAACAATGACCTTTCTATTAAAATCTGGCGCCCGCACTCTTATAAATTAAAGCCTGAGGGTATTTACAAAAGATCGCTCATTTGTGCAAGTCAAATTCTTGATTTAACACTGAGCTTGACACGTCTGGTTCCACCAGATCAGTGTAAAATGACACCACAAATTTAGGATCAAATTCCTCATTGTTGCTTAGAACAGTGGAGACAAGCTGCAACTGAAATTCTTAAGGATGGAAGCAGTTACACCTGTCGGACTTTGAAGATGAAAGAGACGAAGAGTCCAAGAGCAATTCAGTCAAGTCTCAGGCCAGAAGGGGCTCTCCTGGAGCTCAGGGAAAAGAATATCTGCAGGATATTCAGATACAAATTAGCTCTCTGAACTTTCCATTAATGAAAGAACACTTTCTACTTTTATTAGCTGGCTGCACTTACTCAAGATTACCTTTGAAGATACATATTTAACACACTTGTTAGAAAGACATAGGTTAAGTATAACTTGATTAAGCCTCCCCTACAGAAGAGAAAGGATTAGAAAAAAAGAGACAACCCACTGAAAGATTTTTGTCTAGGACTGTAAATTTCCTTTTGTCAGAATAACCTGTGGGGCAGATATAATATTAATGTAAAAACCTTTTGAAACACTAGAGAGGATGGCAGCATATCAACACCACCATTCCCAAACAGGAACTAATTGCCTTAGGTCAAATTCTTGTATTTGCAAGTTAAGAAAATCAGTGATTTAACTCTTTCATACTACAGTTGCTCAAATTAATGCTCAAGAGCATTAGACTACATTTCTTTCCTGCATTCTCACTACTTTCCAGTACATAGAAGAATGTCTAAACTTCTTTTTCCTTCTTTTGGAAGAAAGGAGCCTTGGTCATGTTATGACAGATAATGTATGAAAGGGAGTACAGGGAAGAAAAAGTTTTAAAGAGAGTGGGTAAAAACCCCACCAAACTCCAACCAACAAAAAATTCTTGAAAATTCTCGTATCTACCAGCCTGAAAACAATAGGTATGAAAGTAAAAACCTCTAGTCCATACAAAGACATGTTCAGGCCCCACTACCCTCTCTGCAGAAGCATTTGGGGAAGGTAGGGTGGAAAGGGATAGGAGGGCATACCTTTAAGAACCCTTGGCACTTGCTAAGTTAATTAATCTGCAACTGCAGACATCCTATAAATCCTTTCAAATATGGATCAAACCAATCAGAAAGTAAGAGTTGAAGCCCTGCAGATAGCACACCCAGGTGCCACGGATTATCCACGCCACACAAAAAGTAACAGCTCAGGCTCAGAGTTGTTACAAAAGGTAGCATCAAGTGGATGGAGCTTCCTGGCTTCAGGGGCCAGCTCTTCACCAGGAACAGCTGTAGCTACTTTTGTGCAGCTTTGAGCTCAAATTCACAGCCCTTGCCAAACTCTGCTTGGCTCCACAATAATTCACCTCTGGAGCCTTGACAAGCTCTCTGCACAAGCGCCAGGGAATACAGGATCAACACTCCCAATTTTTGCTCCCAGGATCGGTTCAGGCTTATTAGCCTCATGTAGCAGTCCTCTGAGTGTGCTGGACCTAAACAAACTCCTTGCAGGTCTTGGCTCTCCGTGGCTTCCCCAGAGGTTTGGGGAAATTATTAACTCAGCCCCACAGATGCAGAAACACTTCATCCGACTAAAATGTGACCACAGTCACATGAAGGGACACAAAACACTGCTCAGAAGGAGAGACACAAAGAAAGAAGCCAGGACACGGTGAGGGCCCACGTAAAGGTGGGTTAGAGCACTGATCAGGCTTGTGGCTTTGCGAGGAACATCCTGGCTGAGCTCAGCCTAGTCCAGCCTGATGGACCCAGAGCATGCCCCTCAGAGCCCTCTCTCTGCTTGCATCACTCTGTTTTTCACTCTGCAGGGTACTGCAGCACTCACTTTCTAGAGCCGAGTCTTGGCTGCCACTGGGTGACACAAACACACTCTACTGATTTCAGAATAGCATCCAAAAACCTCCTTCTCTCCTAGTAGTTGGGAACCTCTCGACTTCCAGGTTTCAATATCACATGTCCAGGTTGTTTTCTTTTAGTGCGTATTGACAGCACGATTGCTCACTTCAGCACAGGTTTGCCCTGTCTGAAAGTGCATCAGGTGAGCATGAAAACAGCAATCCTCCCAGCCTTAATTTTGAAAAAATAAAAGCATCAGCTATTTAACTCTCTTTTGAACAATAAGGTTTCAGTCTGTCTCCACACCATCACAAAATTTATCTTTCGTGATTGTTGGTGCATGCAGTATTACAGAAGAGAACCTACCGGGTTTTGATGCATTAACAGTTTCCAAAAGGCTATGGATCTCCATTAGAATTATTTCTGATACATCCTAGGATTCCATTTGTGTTTTCATAAGTTAGTGGTTCAATTTTCATATGATTAAGTAGCATGTTATAGCCCTTTTCCCCATCACTGAATTCTGGCAGGCAACCTGTTTAGAACTTTGCTAGCAACTCCTGTATGTGTGATCTTTCACTTTGAATAATTTAATTTTGTCTCATGCTACTCCAAGCCTCAGGAACATCTAGGTCTTACTGTATTAAAATCTCAGCTTTCAACTCTATCAATTTGGACTCTCAGCTTCATGCCATTAGTGAAATTTCAGTGCTACTACTTTCCTATGTTAAGTTCATTAGTGTAAACACTAAGCCAAATAGGTCCCAACAGGCTGGAAGCAGATGTTAGCAACCAGAGAATCTACTGCAGGTTCTTTGAAAGTTTATAGGCTGATAAAAAAGAGAAATAAATATGTCAGTGAAACAAGGTGCTGCTAGTGAGAGGAAACTCCAGAAGCCTGGCTCATCTGCAAGGAAACAAGTGCATCTTCACTCACAGTCACCGTAAGCCAGTATACTGACCTTGCATGCAAAGAAACTGTTGGTAAAGCATGTAACACCAAGAATCCAGGACTAAAGCTAGGGGCAAATAGAAAATTGTAGACATATAGTAGACTGGCTGAAAATTTTCTGCAAAGCCTCCTTGTATCAAAAGCAGATTACTGTTAACATAAATAAGCTATTAATCTTATATAAAAAAAGGAGATTAAGAAAGAAGAAAAAAGCAGCACAAAGGTAGCAGTAAAATTCAACTCCCAACAATGTCTATTAATTCACCTTTGGAAGAACGTTTAAAATCCAGCAATTCAGGAGAAGCAAGCTGGAAGGTAAGGCCAATGAAAAACACTGCAGGTGATAACAGATAGCAAAGATATGGCAAGACAGACCATCTGAAAGGCTGAAATTAAGTGCTATCGAAGCACTTCATGGACAGTGCTTCCATGAAGTCAGCACACAAAGACTTATGCAATGGCACATAAGCAATTTATTACTTTCTGTGAATCATATTCTTAGGGGAATATGGAAGGTTTGCAAAGGAAAATAATAAAAATAATAGGAACTGAAAGGAGGAGAAAAAAACATCAAAGAAGTCTCTGTAGATTAACTCAGAAATATCTACAGCGAAAAGCAATTCAGGAGACATGAAAGCTACTTTTTAGATACATCAGAAATCTGAAGACAGTGACATTACAAAACCAAAATCCTGTTTTCCAAAAAGCATTCCTCAAAAAGAAATTGTCAAGGAATATACAGTGGTTTTGTAGAAGGATGTGAGAAGCCTTCATCCTCAATTACTGATTTCTTCAACAAAACCGGACAAAATATTAGAAAAATGTATTTTATATCCCACTGTTCCTCGTTATTTAGACAAGACACTGAGGTAGCCCTGCAAGTCTGTGCTGTAATTAACTGCTCTTAAGCTAGCAAGTGTATGCATAAAGGGAAGTCTAATGAGCATACAGCAGATTATATATACACACACACACACAGAGTAGGTAATAGTGAACAAATAGCAAAATTAACTGCTTTTCTACATGGTTTTAAGTTTAATTCTAAAAGAATCACTACAGGAATTTTGCAAATTATTAATGACTTTTTCAGTAGGTCCCACCCCATCTAGTTTGAAAGATCAACATGGGTCGATGCATTAAAACCCTCAGCTCAGTTCTATTTGTGTGTAGCATCTAAATCTTATCCTTAAAGTGAATTACAAGCATGAGAAAACCCTGAAGACTCCAACTAGCTTGGCCAAGCAGAACGCTCTACAATAAACTACCACATCCAGAGTACATTTATTAATCTGTCTTCACCTTCTAGTTGCTTGACCAGTGTAGTTATGCTTTTTAATACTACAAATAGCTTCTTTCCCACAAGCTTTCTGCTTTCAGGCCTGCGTCCAAGAACTCTGCAGGACCACTAACCTGAGGGACAAAGGCTTAGAAGCCTGTTTCTAATTTAAACCAGCACTAATAGCACAGAGACGAATAACCAAATTCAGCCACCATGCCCAAACCACTACATTTTAAGTTACAGAGGAATTAAAATGTAGATGCAGGTCTGCCATCTCTCACCCCACGCTTGCTGAACCTGACAAGAGGACAGCCACTGTTGCTATTGGTGCAATGCCAACCAAATAGCTGGAAAAAGCAGATTAGACAATAGACTTGCCTTGATTTGGAATGATTTTACAACTTCGCCTGGAAGCTTCTTACCAGATCTTTGGTTATTAAATTTTATATAATTTGATAAGTAAACCACAATTACAACCTTGCTTTTTAACGTATCAGGTGACATTAAGAATCTAAGTATTAACGACAGTTACCATTTGCAATGAACTAACTGAAATTTTAATACTAAACTCTAGTTTTTTATGAAAAAAAAAAAAAGGACTCGAAAAGGAATACTGGACACAAACGAGCTCAATAAAACTGTATCTAAATGCTTCCTGCTTAAATAATAAAATTCTAACTTCAACAAGAATCAATGGTAAAAACTTCCAAATACAAATTTGTTTTTTTGACAGTACTGATGGTTTTTAATAATATGCACTGTGCCTGAATGAGATCAAGCAGCCCAATAATGAGATAGACTGGGTCTCCATTTGCCCTCAGGGCAAGAACGCCTTCAATAATAATCTGACAGAAAATCTGTGCCTGAAGAAAAAACTGTTCCAAGGTAGTTACTGAATTTTGTACTCTCAGAGGACAGGACACATTGTCAGCAGGGTAAATTTTTTCCGTTCTATGCTTCATGACTGCTCTGTGCTGTGAAGCTAGAACTATAGCACAGTTAAACTAACAGAATAAATAGTACTGGAAACTAACAAAGCACAAGAGAAAAACCAACAACAAAAAAAACAAACGTAGGAATGCAGTGAATGTTTCCCATTAATTCTTTCACATATGGTTTTTATTGCCATCCAAAAAGTTTAAGTGTCTCATTACTTTATAATAAGTGAACAAGTGATTCATATATGGAGTTATCACTGAAAATCAAACTGAAACACAGAATCTCAGTGAAATAAATTACCTTTTATCTTAAAATAAGCCAGGTCTTTAACTTCTGGGTATAAAAATACGAATGCTTTATGATTAATACTTTAAAAATGTTTCTGCTGAAGTGAAAAGCAAGATGGATTTTACAGGCAATTATAAACACCTGCCGGTAAAGAATTTAAAAGAATAACTTTAGTTAGGGTTCTTTTAGGGCTGTAGTAAGCACCTGTTCATTTCACTCATATTGTCATCAGATTTTCACAGAATTTTAATACCTTCTTAGAACTGGATTTTATTGTAAAAAGACTGGCCTGATTTACAAAGACAAACAAACAAACTGACGGTATGACCTCTGCTTCAGCACATATCCAGATGCATAAAGCTCAGGACTAACCTTAACATGAAGTAGATGCAACTCAACCCAAGTGGGAGAGAGAAAGGCACCGAGGGAATGTGATGAACATTGTAACACACGTGGCCTCGGCATGGAGCTAAACAGAGGAAAATCAACTGGCTGCCCCCAAGGCAGCTGCAGGCTGTGGCTTCCCGTGCTGCTGCTGCTCCTGGCAGGAGAAGAGAATTGCCTAGGTCTTGTCGATATTTGTCGATATGCAACACTCTCTGGGGACTCCATATCAAACCAGTCAATCCAGACACCAAAGCTAAAGCCTTTCACTACTGAAGCTCATCTCAGATTCTCACTTATTCCTGAAGTCTTTCATTATAATAGCTAATACATACTATCAACAGAAATCAGAATGAATCTGCACAGACTGTTGCAACACAAATATTACTGCAGTAACTTCTGCTGCTAGAAAAATTGGGTTCCAAGAACTAAAAATGCAAAAAATATATTTATCTATATTTTGTGGTACTATACTGACATTTTCAAAATAGTTTCTTTAATAGCTGAATCAGAAAAAGGAAACAAAGTGATTCCAGGATGTTCAAAGCTACACAAAAATGTCATCTTCCATCCCATTATCCCATGCAAACACCTTCTGTTATGATAATTTGCAATTTCACAGTGATTCCAAACTTATTTTATGTGTGTATAAAGACACTGAAGGATTTTTAATGTAGATTTGCTTTGAAGCTTGACAGTTTGCACACCAGCAGCCTTCCCAAGAGCCTCTTTCACAGAATTTCTAGGTCTAGGAAGCACATTGATACAGTTGTTACTGCATGAGCCGGGGGCATATACAGCGTTTTACATACAGCCTAGTGAAACGAGCAGCTCTGGGGAGCTGCTCTAACTTAATTAACACCGTGCTACAGACTGCTCACCTCTAGGGGCAAAGGCTGGCAAGCCACAAAGGAGCGTTAAAGCAACTATAACTTCTCATGCCTTTGGGTTGCAGAACAGGAAGGTCCTGTACAAACACCATGAGCAAAGTCAACCCTCCATCCCACCCTGTCAAAGACAACACTGTCCCAGCTCCACAAGATTTACCTCCAGAAATCTTATGTTAACTGCCTGTGCAACTTTTCAACTTCCTGACCAGCTGGGTCAAGGTGTCAACTGGAAATTGATTTATTTATGTGGCAACTATTAACTACAAAACAAGCTAAAGTCATCTGCCCGGAACACGATGTTGCACTATAGAGAATTGACTGGGTATTGCTAAGCTCATACTGGAAAAGATGGGTGAACCCTCTGCAAAAGTAACTTACACATGGTTACTTCTGTGGCAGTAAACACAACACAACACAATCTCACATACACAGACTCTAAAAGCTGTCAAAAATACACTCACTGGTCCATATTTTAGAAAAAAATAAACCTCTGAATCCTTCTAATTGCAAGTCCATGTTAGAGGCAGAATTATGTTTTGCCATTATATGTGTTTAAAATGCAGTAAATGCATTTTCTGTGATAAGACTCTCTCCAGCTTCCATATATGTGGGGTCCTGTTATCTGAATCATGTTTCTCTTTCATTCCAGTTAGGTTGAGAACAGACTATGGCATATCAGACTTGGAAGATGCTTGTTCATCATATCCTCTGCATAGTAACACAATAGATAGCAGGGTACACGTTGAGGCCACTTAAGTTATAGCTACTGGGATGAGAGAACTTATGGATGGCCCATTCTTGGCAGAACATGTAGAATTCCAGAAGCACATTGTAAGGAAAGAAGTACTACTGAAGGTATTTTAAATTTTAGCTACATGCAATTTGGTTTTCTGAAAAGCTGTTTTTAGTAGAAAGGGTATTTTTAATATAATAGTTTTATTCAATCCTTGCAAAGCTAAATTGCAGCTGGTCTGGCCACTAGTCATTACTTTTCCTTTTACAGTAACCACTGCTGCACATATATACCGGTCCACAGCTGGCACTAAGCAACCTGGCATAAAGAAACATTTCTTCTTTGTTCTTGATGTTTATGCATTATCTTTCACACATCTTGTCTTTGAAGGATGCTCTTGGTAAGCATCAATTTAGAGTATTTTTATACCTGTAATTTCTCTCTGAATTAGGAAAAGATAAAGCAATTGGATTCAAATTCATTTTGCTTTCATTCCAACAATTTGTATATTAACTTTCAAAAAATCTGAGGGTTTCTTTTCCTTTTTGAAGGAGACCAAAAGCAATCAAACTGTGAATAATGTAAACTTGCTGACAGTACAGAATCTGAAGACTACAGATTTGTTAATTAGCAGCAAAAAAGCGTGAGACAGAATCTCTGTACATAGATATGTACAGCATGCACTTGGGTTACATGCTTTAATTTTGAAACCACATGCTTCAGCACAGTTTGCAGGACATCAAAGCAGAGCAGTTTTGCGACACCAGAAGTGAATTTCTTTTGTTTTCACATCCCACCATGTTCAGATAGACAGCTCCTTTTCCTGACTAAACAAGCCAGCAGCAGCGGGTAGCCACAGAATGCAAGATTCACTGGTGCAAAGATATACACTTTAGAAGAGACTCATTTTTCATTTTAGGAGACTATGAAACCTTCCGTCTCTGTTCTTGTCTAATCAGTGTGTATATGTTGTAATACTGGCAAGACAGAAAGCTGAGATAAAACAAATCTTTTAGTTGGCAGTTCTTAATACTCTGATATCTTAGGCAACAATGCAAGACTTCTATTCAAACACATATTCCCTCTCTGAGGAAATTATGTGTGTCATAATTTATTTTAGACTATCCCCAAATAATCCCAAAATAGATTGCAATGTGCATATGCATATAAATTTGCAAAAGAAGAAAGCTGAAATATTTATGTAAATGCTCAAAAAGTTTTTAAGAGATCATGCACTGATGCTCTCTGATGGTGAAAAGCCAAATAGAAGATTTGTGAGAGTGCTAAATTAGAAGAAAGCAACCAAAGGGCATAGCTTTATTCTTACCTTGGCTGTTTTTTTCACGAGTTGACATTTTTGCTGGTTATGGGACAGAAATAAAATATCTTAAAACTATTTCTAAAGTCTCGCTCACACCTGCTTGCATGAAGACTGGCACATAAGTCAAAACTTTAGATTTTTGTTTTCATAACCTCTCTCTATGCACATACACACAGAGAACATACTAAAAAAAAAAGTTTTGTTTTACAGAAGTAAATAAATCCCACAACCCACCCATCAAAACTTTCTGTATGTCCTAAAGATCCAATCTGATGAGGCATTTCCCCATAATTTCAAAGACTCATAAACATGTCTGGAGTACTGCTTGACCAAATAAAATCTTGGAGATTATTAATGTTTTTTAAACCTCTAATTCCCTGTTTCATAAGCATATGTCCCAATGTATTCATCTATAGGAAATACTATTCAGTCAAAAGCAAGTATTTTCAACTTCATCCAGTATTTAAAAATAAATGTTTTTATTTACCTTGGCTGACAATGACATCTTTGTGCCTGGGGAAAAATTCAAAATAATATTGTTAGTAACCTGCACAATACTTATCAAGGCAACACCATCTAGTTTTTACACATTATTGCATTTAGCAATGTCATCAGATTCTGTGTACAGTGTAACTGTAGTACAGGATGCTAAATAACTGATCATGTTAGTTATTTAGCATTTTTACTCATATTTTATGCAGTTCACTGTATCTTTCAAGTAACTTCAAGTGTCTTTGGTTCTATAGCAAGGGTTTCTAAGAATTAGTCTGATAATAACAAAATGCAAAAAGCTTCTAAAATAAATTATGGAGGGCATGTTTCTTGTGCACAGAAAATTCCACTTTGAGAGTGTGAACTTGTAATAACCAAATGTTTTAAGCTGCCTAACATCCTCAGGCCTGCATGTAAAGCATTTAACACCTGTCAAAATAAGCCATCAGCATAAAACACCATAAATTTTTCTAGGAATTAACTCTATTGGACACATGGATTAAATGTAAGCAAGTTGCAGTTTCATTTAAAACAGATCTGTGCAGCATTACTGGATGCATTCAATGTCTTCAACAGAGTACAGTTGAGACTCTCCTTACCAGAGCCAGAAATTAATTACTCACAAAAAACCTCAATAATTTTTTTCCGAAGAGGGAAGAAATACTAATTTCCAGCACCAGAGCTACTTCTTAACAGAGTAACACTCCTTGGTGGGAGAATGTATTGCATAAAACACCCTCTTGAATTCATTTGAAATCAGTAGAAAGGTATGAGTGGTATCCAGTATTTTTAGCTGGATGGCAGTCAAATTTTTGTAACAGTGACAAAGGGTCAAGCATATGCATGAGGAAAGTCATCTCTGGCTATTGGTAGAATCAGCCTTCACCACACTGCCAAATGAAAAATTTAAAGTAGATTCCCAGTCTTGCCTGAAAAATACTGCTGTGGGAACCCTCTTACTTCTTGTGGCTTTATCAAACTGATTTACAGCTCAGTGCTGGCTTAAAGACTGAGCTTAGTAAACAAAGTTCATATCCTGGTCTGATAGTGCAAAGCATATGTAAAACATTTCTGTCCTGAGGCCCACAGCAGGGGCTGAATTCTATTCCCTTGCACAAGATTCACGTAACTTCAAGCAGATGAGGCCAACGTTTCTTAATAGAGAAAAATAAATGGAAGATAACAATATGCCTTTGCACAAAATCAACCAGTTCTTATCGAAATATGGCAACAGAATGTAAGAAATGAGTATTAATATGTGTTCTTGTATGCAAATAGTGCCTTTATTATAAATGTGAGCAAAAGAACAAGGTACACAAACAGTACAACACCCAGTCTTCAATAAGATGATGGTCTGCAACTGATAATGTCTGAAGCTTTGTTTTCTGCCAAATATACTTAAGATACAACAGCTTCAAATGTTGACAATAATTAACAGACAATAATTAAAACTAATCTTTCCTTGTGCACTCCGCTGTTAGACACCTGATTTTTTTCTACGTTACAGGTTGTAGAAGGGCAACATTTAAAGTCTCTTAGAAAATAAGCAGAATCACAGAAAAATGAAATACAATACCTCTATTTTGACCATGCCTGAACCAATATGCAAAATGTCAATAAAAGTAAAATTTATTTCTTATTTTCAGCAAATTTGAAGTACATACCCCATTGTGAAAGATATTTCAGCAGCATATCAAAAACCCAGCAAAAAAATCAAGACAAAGGGTTTTTTCATTCCAAAATATTATCTAACAGTACCCTGCTATAATCTAAATTGCCAAAGGGTTTTTAGACTCCAGCAGTGAAAACCAATTACAAAAGAAAAAGAAACACTTGCAAGATATGTAATGCATAATCCCCTCACACACAGCACTTGACTGCTCTGCAGAACTCTTCAGGCTAAGTACAAAGCTTTTAGTAAATGTGCCGATATCCACACCCAAGATTAATTTGCTTTTGCTCTTCCCATTCCTAGGAAAGAAGGAATGCACTTGCATCACTCTTGACTCTAAGTATGTATTTGACAGTCTTACATGCAACCTAAGGAGAGCACTACAGAAAGAATCATAAAAAGACTGGAGATTACTCTGAAAGGTCTGAAGAGTTTTATTTGTCGTAGTGGGAGGGGGTTTTCAGGTAGTTCTGCCTTGAACCAGTTAATGGCTATTTGAATGAAGATTCATGAGCAGATCTATGAATCTGCAGACAACAACAAAGAAGCTGCCAGCATGCTGGGGAGATACTGGCAAACAGGAGAGGGGTCAGTCAAAAAATCAACACCAATTCAACAAATTCCGCAAAATTTCAACCGAGTCAAAAAGAGAAACTGTGTGAAGACAAAGCAGGAAGCCCAACTGGCAGAAAGTACTGAGGACAAGTACTGTGGGTCACAATAGGGGTCAACAATGTGAAGTTACAGCAAAAAGCAAACTCTTGACCCTGTGCTGACAGAAGCAGGAGGAGTAACTACTCTGTACTATTAATCTCCAGCGAGGCCTTCACTGGAGACCACAAACTGAGAAAACCTGCTGCTGACGAAGTGGACGAGAGGACTGATAGGCTACCGCACATCACCTACTGGAAATGACACTGAAAAGAAGGCACCTGCGTATTACCTAGAACCTGTAAAACAGGAATTTGCTAAACATTCAAATGGAGAGACCTACCTGAAAACATAAAAGTATATTCCTACTATTACAGTCTACTTTAGAAACACACATACTATGTGAAATCCAGTAAACTGACTTCAAGGAAATACATTTGCATTTTCAAATCAGCTTGAATTAGGAAAAAAAGGTTGGAAGCTTCACAACAGTGGTATTAAGCCATACATCTTAAATCATAGTACATAATTCTTCTAACCCAAATGGGCAACATTAAAATGTATGTACGCAAAAATCCTGCATTCACATTTTATAATAAATTTAAGATTCCACAGGCACCTGGAGCATCACATCGGCAAGTTATGTAAGTAGTTACTCATGGCAAAAACAAAGATGCAAATGGTCCTAGCATATACAGAAAAAAGTTCACTAGAATTAAACGATTTCATAATATTTTGACTTGCTTTTATGTACCAAGTCAATACATACTTGTCTGCATTCTTTGCCACTTTTGATATTAATTTAGATGTTGATGGTATTCTCATCAGCTTGTTACGACCATCATCTGGACTCTCCCAAGCACTATGAGGCTTTTCAGCAGCAAAGGATTTCTTTATGCTAGAAGAAACAAAAAATATTTTAAATGACAAGGTGATAATATAACTAACTGGAACTCGTATGCAACGGACAGATCAAGCAGCAGGAGACAAAAGCAGAACTAGGTCTTCCTTCAAGCTGAAGCATGAAACAGGAAAAAAAGATTAGTCAAAAAGTTCTAACTGGATGAATGAAAACAATTGAGCAAGACAGTTGCCACATGTTTTAACTATTCCTTTGCATTTCCAAAAGCTTTTACATAAAGACTTGAACAAAATACCTCTCTTCATTACTACATTGCTAACAAATTACAAAAGCATAAAAAATTAGGCTAAGTACATTAGCCTTAAAGAATAAACTATATTAAAAAATCAATTAAGTAGATAACAAAGAAAATTAATCTTTTTTCCCCTGATTAACTGTTCACCAGCTCTAGCACACTGATGTCTGAGGCAGAACAGTTCTATCAAATTACAGTTTCATATGGCTGCTTTGCAGTTAGCACATACTTAACAACATTAATGGTTTTAATCTTTTTGAAACAAATGTCTGAAAACTTCTTGGGTAAGACAAAATAGGTTTGGCCCAATATTACAGACAATTAAATTCATGAATTGTGATGAAATTTTCAGCAATCTTATTGTAGTCAATTTACACTAATGGGAACCTGCAAGTTATGCAGTCACTAGTTCATTAATTTCACACATGGAATACATGTTCAAAAAGTGATCTAGCCCAAATTACTCTTCAACCACCTGATTTAGTTTGCACATGTCCTGCTAATAGTATCATACTTCATCCCGTCAGAAACGCTTTTTGCAGGATTTAGTCCTGGAATGCAACCTTAGAAATGGCAAGCTCCTTCTACAGCACCTCAAAGGTCCTGCGACAAACAAGTTAATCCAATCAAGTTAAATCATTATGAGACAAAAAAAGCATTTATTTTTTCCCCACACTGCAAAAGATTAGTAAGCAAGACTTCAGACAACTTTACAGTGAGATACCAGGCAAGAGAATAACAGGCCACAAGTTCAGCTTCAGACAACTTACGGGTTTGTGCAAGACATGGAGACAGAGCCTTTATGGAGTGTTACAACATGCATCAGTCAAGTGAAAGTTTAAATATTTATTAGAGCTGTGAATTCAAGCAATGCAAGACAACAATCTTGTGAACTAAAGTAAATTTCAGAAAAATAAATTTCATTTTCATTTTGTCTCGGTCTCCTAAATGCCAGAAAGTAAAAAAAAATTTCACACCTTCCAAAACAGTAAGGTGACAATGAATGAAGAAAAAAGAAACCACACCAAGTGATCTGCATAGTTTTGAAACTCAGAAGATACCACCCAAATCTTAAAATCCATTTTCTTGACTTTAAAAAAACATCTAAAATCCCCAAAGTACCTTTTTTTTTCTGTGCCTAATTCCCACTAAAATGATGGGAATTTAGAGGCAATCCTACATAAACTTCTGCATTTACTCAAGTCAAGCAGTTCTATGATCTGGGTGTAAAACAAGAACTTCACTCCTGTAAAGAATGAGAATAAATGTGAACCATCCTGCAACATAGCAGGAATTTGGGAAGGGCTACAAAAAAACCCCTTGAAAATACAAACTGCAGTCACTTTGTAGAATAATTATAATTTCTGAAGGAAAGGTTGCAATGATACTAGTATTTTAAAAATACTATTATGAGATGTAGTAAATGGCCATGTACAAAATACACTCCCACAATTCAGCTGTGTCAGACAAAATATGTGAAGTGTATTTTGAGAAAGATCAAGTAATAATCATGATTAAATATTTTAGAATGATGGTTGATTAGAGGTAATCTACCATATTAGGATTTCAACCAGAGAACAAAAAATTTTCATAATTTTAAAAATTTACTTTAAGAAAAAAACGTATTTTTACATATTTGCTCTGCTGCAATGCATATCGAATGCACCTTCTCTAGCAAAAAAAATATCAAACATTAACTTGATCATGAGAAGAACTATTTCACATGACTTGTTGTCAAATATGAACTCAGTATCATTACAATAATTTTCTAGTTCTGTACTGTGGTACTGTGAAAACCTTTTAGTTGGAGCAGAACTCTTGCTTTCTTGAGTTTGCCTGTGTGTTTGGAGAGTCTGTGAGGAGGGCTGGGGAGAAGGTGATGCTTGAGTTTGTGGACTTTGATCATTAGAATGAGAGTCCTCTTTTTTTTCTTTCTGTCCTGGAGGTTTTTCCTTCTTTTTTTCTGTACCGCTGTAAAATAAAGTGTAACATAAGGGGGGAAAAAAAAGGAGAACAGGCAAATAAATTAAAAAGGTGGGAGAAAATGTCCTCTGTGAAAAGATGGGAGAAGCATTTAACAACTTGCTATAAATAATCACAGAAAAAAAACTTTGATTAGTTACTCACTCTCTTCAGGTTAGCATTTTGCTGAAATAAGATTTATTCACAAGCTCCAAAAATAAAATACAGTGAAGGAGGCATGGAAAATTGTTTACTTATTTTTAATGTGCGGTTTTACTACATTTACTCCGATTTTAAAATGAACATAACTTTGACTTGAGCATGTCCTCTGTTCACGGGTGCTCCTACAGCATTCAAAGCTGACGCAAGTTGATGCACCACAAGTCTGCCATCCCTTGGAAAAAACCACCGTGTGGTTCAGCTCACTGATTACCTTACTGTGCTGTCAGACAAGGCTCAGTGCAAGTGAAAGGCAGGACTGTGACTTGTGCTATCTCCAATTAGCTTAAGCCCACCATGAAACTGTATCTCTCACTCCGTATTTCTGGAGATGAGTGGTACTGCTTATCTTTGAGCTGCCCCCAAAATTCTGAAACGCTGTTGCTTGTCCCTGGGCTCTCCCTGGCTGCACCAGAGTTCAAAGGAAATCACCCCTGAAAACTCATGACTGTTTTGATTTGTAGTTGACTTACATCAGACTGTCTTGCCACTTCTTTAGTGCCTTCAGTCAATGACCGCTAAGAGCATATCTTTATTTTCATAGTGCTGTATTTATTAGGCTAATATTTGAAACATATTTAAATACATGTCATTAAGAATCTTAAATCTATTAAGAACCAAACCAAAGGTTCTCTAAGTAAACAGAAAGATTAATTAAAAGGCTCTTCTATAAGGCAACATGCTTTTTAAGATACTGAATCATTCAAACAAAACCAGGACCTGAAAGAGAAGAGTACTCTGTACTACACAGCCTATTTATTTCCTAAGATAAAAGAATTAAATCTTCCAAGACAGATTTCTCAGTGAACAAAACCAGCAAGATACAAACACCAGCTAACAAGGAAAAAGAAAGATTTTTCTCTTAGGGTCAAAGTAGCCTGCAAAGTAAAAAGTAAACAGTATCTTTCTGAACAGGAGAAGCCCGATTTCTGTTCTTTGACACCAATTTCCCCTGCCTCAAATCCTTGCATGATCTTAATTATTTGTGTTTCCACTTACCTTTTCCCAAAAATCAATAACAGTAAGACAACATTCAAAATAAACTCATAAAAATAGGCCCCAATCATCCATAAGATTCTCTTTTTGCTTCTTTAGTTATTTCAATTAAAGTGTGTCATCTACCACTGAGACAAAGCCCCCAACACTTACATGAGTTCAACTTTTCCAGCTGCTTTCAGAGAAGCAAAGCATTGAAAACCAGGTAAAATCATGAATAATAATATAAACCCCAAATACATTTGTAAGGATCACTCAGGATTTCTACTGTAAACCATAATAACAAGTTTAGGATGTCAATATAATCCATCAGAGTTACATTTTCTTTTCAAAAAAAACAGACAAAAACAAAACAAAGAGCTTTCACATTTCTTGAGAGCATATATGTGATCATAGAGAACAAAGCTTGAAGAACTGTGGGGTTTTGTTTAATAATTTATAGCCAAAAGTCCTTAATTAACCACTAGCATAAAAAATTTTATTATTTTTTAATCAGAAGACTTAGCTTGCACTTCTGGATGCAAAGTACACTACACTTAATACTATTGCAGTCTGTTGGAAGAAATGCAGAATAGTGAAATAAATTTTTGGAATCTCTTTTCATTAAAGACAATGAGTCTTTCTATTCCTATGACAGTCATGGACCTCTGCACTCTCTATCTCATAAGAATGGGATTTCTCACAACAAAGTCAATCTGTTAAGGACAGGGGGTTTTTTATGGCTTGTTGTTACATGCTTCCAGTTTTCCTTTTCCTTCTATTTAAGGATTTCAAAATACAGTCAAATAATGGTGAAAGACGGAAGGGAAGCAGGAAGAGAGAGAACACATCAATATTATGACTTCATAAGTCCACTCTGCATTGCTACAAAGAATGATCCTACTTGGTCAGAAGAATGGCTCACCTGACATCATATCTCTCTGATGGTAGTATAAAAGAATTCTCCAGGTCATTAGGTCATGGTGAGATCATTATCTGTAATGCCTTATACTTTGGATTTCAATGAAGTGCTTTTATCTACCACCAGGTTGTAAATGGGATTCTTTTTTTGACTGCCATTTTAATTTGGAGGGAAATCATGTAGATATGTGACAGTCTGAGTACTGAATACCTTCTGAATTTATTTTGTTTGCTCACTTCTGCTAAATTTTTCAGCTTTATTGTATTATGACTGGCTATTACAGAGTGGCTCTCACAACTAATACCTCTTCAACTAGGCCCTGCGTAACAACTGAAACCAAATTAAAACCAGCACCTTTTCTTGTGGGTTTCTAAAAACTAGTTGTTCCGGGAAGCAGTCATTTAATGCAGCCAAAAATTATTTCCAAAACCAAACCTGATGAGGCATTTCTTCAGCCTGCATCTGAGTAGTTGAGAGCTATTACTATCTGTCCTAATTTTGCAGCTTCTTTAATTTCACTTAGTACTATGTTTCATCCTTTGGGCCACAACACACTGGCAGCTACTGTAGATGGCAGTCACTGTGAAACATGAAGACTATTCTTACCAGAAGCTGTTTTCAGAAGAATGTTTAGTCCTAAGGAAAAGGATCAAACAGGTCTCTGACAGTCAATGTTTGGTTGGGTTTTGTTTGCTTGTACAAAATACAAACCTGTTTCCATTCCAGACTACAGGACTGAGATTTTCTCAACACATATATGACTTTATCTCTGGCAATGGGACATATCTACCTGGTGTTCACAGAATATTCCTGGGCTCTGATTTTAGTGACGGCTGGTATTTTAGCATACCAGCATTGTTGACATGAGACATGCCGTTGCTGTGCAGCTACTGAGCCATCCCATCATCTCCAGTGTTCAGGTTGGCAGAACAAGATTAAATAGTCCACGAAATGAAACTGCTCATTCATAGAAGAAATTCTCAGAGACAGCAGCTCTACAGGGGCCAGAGATCCAGAAATGGACAATATTAGGAGTGCACCAAACACAGACACTGAACTTCAGCAACAGTAACAATTTGGACACAAGTAGGCCTTCTGTTATTTTGAGAAGATGTATGGTTATGTATAGTTAGAACATGAAAAGCTCTAGGCAGGCTGTGGGGTCTGTTTAGAATCTAAAGTTAATTCTATACCTACAGATGACCATGTCCACTTGTCGCACCACTCTAAGCTTCAGCCTGAAGAAAGACCTGGACAAGTTGAGGTGAAGCATCCCACGACCAGCTGATAGTCTCCTCTGGTCTCCCTCCTTTTCATCACAACAAGTGGTAGAAATAAACACAGTTATCCCTAACTTTGTAAGGAAATGGGACTACTATTAACATTCACTTACATTTCCTTTTACCTTTCTTGAGCTGGTAATTTTCCAAAAGGGTTTCTTCCAAGTACCAAACAAATTTAAGGAATAAAGACATGAAAGTGAAAGGAACTGCTGGAAAGACAACTAAAGAGCCTTCCTAGGCCTTTCTAAAACAGGAAAGGCCTTTCTTGAGGAAAGGAGTCACATCTCTTCATCCTCTGGAAGCAGTGGGCTCCCCTGGACACTTATTCAGGGGCCCAGGGAGAGCTGCCCTCTGTATATTACGGTTTTCCTCTTTTGGCCTATCCAGGTCTCCTTTTAAAGACCTTAACTCAGATGAAAGGGATGCCGGCCACTCCACTCTGCTCTTCTTACGTAGTCAAGTGTTGAGCAGCCAATGAATCAAGAAGATGATTCAGCACAAATGCAAGCTGAACACCACGTGAACCGGACTGGCTCTCATCAAAGTGCCAAGAGCCACAGGGGTAAGATTAATGGAAAAGTGCTAACTAAGAAATACCTTCCTGCAGGAATGTCTTTTGTCCCTGTGCCTGTCACAGTAGCAGATAGAGACATACACTGATCACTGTCTGATTTACTGCTGAAAAGTAAACATAAGAACACAATAAAAAGAAAGATATGCAATGCTACAGGATGGAGAAGAACAAAGAGTGGGGCATTACCCTTGCTTTGCAAGTTCCAAAGGGCACTAAAGCTTTTTCTGGTTTGTTCTCATACAGTTTATATTTGCATGCAGCATTTTTATCCCCTGAAGTATTTCTTTGTCTTGTTGTACAGCACAGTATTTACATCCACACTAGAAGATAAACCAGCCCCTGCAGTTACCAGAGTACTCTACAGAGGCCAAGAATTTGTTCACGTAACTTACCACATTACACATCAGAGTATTCTCTGCCCCGTGGCTATATCTGGCAGCCTGTTCTTCACAACAAATAGGTACAAAACCTACTGTTCAAGAAGGCATGCAATCACTGTCTAACAGACCCACAGAAAAACACAGTTAAGCAAACACTTTGTTTACCATATGAAGCTGAAAGTATTTTATGGAGGAAAACTACTATTGTTTGGTTCTTGGCTCATTTAACTTACAAATTACTCAAGCAATGTTATTTCCACACATTTGAGATCTGATACTGATTTCATAGAGACTAAGTAGCCATATTTGGGTTAAGATTACAAAAATGTAAACTTTTATCTAAACAATTCACTACTGTTTCATAGCTATTTTGCTATTGCCTACTATTTACACTCCAGACAATGAAGTCAGTTTTATCCTTTAATTTCCTTGGGAAGGAAAAAAAAACAACCTATAAATACCAGGAGGAAAAAATTCCCATTTGTACATTTGTGTATTTCCTTAGTGAGAATTCATTTTGGACACTATACAGTATAGAAATACTCTCCATTTATGAATTCTGTTCAGAACCCTGCTGTAAGCAGCCCAACAATATGGTACGTCTCCAAAGTTCATTTGTGCCTTACTAGACCTCAGGCAGCTCTGCTGAGTGTTGTGCAGAGACAAAAATCAAACTCTTGTTCTGTTTGGTTTTGGGTTTTTTTAATATATGAACACTTCAATTTTAATAAGAATTTGGTACCTTTTTGCAGCAGATGAAAGAGTTTCTTTTTTGGCAACAGAAACAGATGAACTGTGGCCTGTTTTCCTGCTTCCTGTACTTCCATTAGTTATACATGACATCGAGATAGCTTCTCGCAGGCTTGGCTGACCTAGAAAAAAGTAATATTGAAAAACACAAGGGTTTAAATCTCTATCCAAAAGTCCATCTGAAAAAAACAAAAAACTCTCATTTGTGGACTTGGTGTCACACAGCAGCAGCCTGAGCATTTGGGACAACCATCCAGTGACATACACTCATGAAAGCTTTAATCTAGGCAGCTGGACCCAGAAGACACCTGAGAGGGGTCTGCTTCTCTACTGCCATGCTGCTATGAAATAATTACTAAGTTATTTAAGGGTTGGGATTCTAAGGATTGGAGGGGAAAAAAAAAAAAATCAAGATTTTCAGTTTCTTTTCAGCTGCCCTTTGCACCTTAAAATACCTTTCAGTATATGCACCGTGGTATAGCTATTAAGTTTCTGATATTGCTCACTCTGTAGACCATCTGCCACATCCAGTGAACATTACAGACTCTCTCCAGGGATGAATCAAGAGTGTATATGTGAAGAAGGCTGTTGTCTGTCAGATGCCCACTTCACTCATTGCAGAAGTTTAAAACTATGCAGTGAATGTGGGAGGGGATTGCAAGGAAGACAAGGGAGAGCAAAGGCTCTTCTATTTTCAGAGCTGAACACTAGCCTGGCAATTAGCTTCCAGACCTGCCTCTGCCACAGAATGCCAGTGAAATACAAGGCATTTTAATCGAACCTGATGTTTCATCCTTTCCCACTAACTGTGTGTCTTTTTCTTTTTGTGTGCCTGTCTTATTTCCAAGGTCCTCCTCCTAAGCACTAAACTTGTACTTTTCCCCTCTGAAGCACTACATGCCCAGTAAAAAGATCCCTGGACTAATCTCACATTAAACATCCCAAAATCAGTGGTCACTTTTGAGCCCATCTCTGTGTCACATCCCCATTTCACAAAAAGCAAGTTGTTACTGCATCTCCTGGGGTCGTGATAACCAGTCACTCTGACTTCAGCAACAAGCACGAAGGACACAATCAACAGAAAAATAACAGGTCTGTGTTCATGGCACGCTTGGAATAGTGTGAGATAGATAAGGTCACACACTGAAGATAAAAGTGAGGAGTAAAAAAGCAACTTGGGAGAATCGACAACTCTGTGCACAGAGGACAAACTGATGCAGATGCCTTATTTGAACAATACCAGCATTTGGTCCATTTGTCGCATCATGGCTCTATCAGGCAGGTTGAGAGGCAAATTAATTCTTATTTTAAACAAGCACTTTATATATGAGAGATACTCATCAAGGGAACATTAGATTTCAGAACTATTTGTATGAAGGCGGAAATGGGCTGACTTGCACTAACCATATACTTCTTCAAAATGCACCACGCATCATGTGATCACACCTGAAATTCAGATCAGGAAAGCAAAAAGGAGCATGCAGAATATCCCAGGCAGAAATGAGAAAAAAAGGAAATCTGAAGAAAGTAAAAGTACACTTAAAATCAGAAACACTTCAAAGATTATATTTTCTTCCTAAATTCTGCATAAATCAATTTGCTGTGTGATTCCTTCCAACCGGTACTCTTTAGAGACTGTTTATTTGGACCATAAACATTTGGAACACAGATTTTATTTTAGAAGTTAGTATAGTGTACAAAACCTCTAAAGCTCAAGAGATTTTTACCCTATGTAATTCAGATGCAAAACCAAAAGCGCATGAGCTTATAAAGCACTTTTACTATTAGAAGCCTATAAATTAGCCTCTTTTACTTTCAGTGACAAAGTAAGTCATCTTCTTTGTGGAGATGCACAATATCAAGGCCTATGATTCACTCTTGAACTGCATATGACCTTAACATCTCTGTCTGCTCATTGTAATAGATTAATGCCTCTCCAACCAGCACTAGCATGGCTTTCCAGAAACGTGAATCGGGAGACATAACAGCGGTAATTGCCAGTACAGCGGGGAGAGCATTCAGTGGGAAGTGTAAAGAACAACAGTGCTACAGACAAGGCACAGGAGCTTAATAAGATGGAGAACACACTGTCAGCTTTATCAAGCAAGGAGCACATAGTCGTTTTGTTTACTGATGACATCTAGAATAATTACCCCTACTAGGTATGGAAAGTGTTAGTTCCTGTTTATGTCTAGCCACAAAACTGATTAGAAATAAAAATCTACATCAGCGTAAAACTCTGTATCAGTGTAGTGTCATGTACTCATTACAGAAATGTGCACTACTCCATGCAGGGATGAATACAATAATAATTAAAAAAAGGGAACCAAACAGCAGTTTTGGGATTATTTGTTTTTCAGTAAAGTGGATATTGATAATAGATCTGCAAAGTGCTTCCTAATGTCAACAAGTGGCATGCAAAATAACGTTTGAGACTAAGATTTTTGAATCAAAGTAAAAACAAATTTTGCAAAATGACTAACAATGAAACATAGCCCGGATAAAAAACTGCAGTGACCATTTTGTTTAAAGTGTCAAAAATGTATCAGGCTTTCTTACACTCCAGAAAAAAATCTTGATCAGTTACAGTAATGTGCCACACTTGACATGCAATAAAATGTAAAAAAGCAAGAAAAGCGATGAAAAAAACCCAACAAATAAAACACCCTGAACCCCAGACCCAATACCCCTCAGAAAGAAGACCCCTTCCAAATTCTGTATATTGTATTTTAACTAGATACTCAAAATCAACTTTTACAATACCTACTTTTAACGGGGAAAAAATTCAATTTATCATCTGCAATTATATGTAAAGAAAAAGCATTTATATTTTAATCCATGAGAAGGAAGTGCAAGTTTAAGCCCTGTGCACATCCCAGGCAGCCAAGCAGTAAGGCCTGGCTGCCCATAGAGACGGAGACACACAGTAGGGATCTTCTCAGCTGGGTCATAAATCTGAGGAAGCAGACCCACCAGTCCAAACCACTCAATTCTCTTCATGACTCTTAACCAGGGCATCTCTACAGTCAAAAGATGTAAAAATTAACACCACTATAACCTTCTTCACTGCAGAGACAGTACTTCATAGTCATAGTAGTCAAGTGACTTTGCTTCAGACACCTGGGAAATAATGAAGCAGGACAAGAGAACACAAATTCCAGATCAATACACTAAAACAATTGAGTTCTCCCAGCACTCTGGTTGCACATCTCTGCCAATACCATGTCATACGTCACCTGATAGCATAAAAAGTCTGAAATTTTTCAGGCTGAACAGCACTCAGCATTATCTGCTAGCTTGGAACAAAAGCCAGACATAAACTGAACATAAAATGAAAGCCAGTGTATGGTGACCAGGATTAAAGCCAAATTGTCAGAGATCAAAGTGGTAAAAAATGTCTTTTATGGATAATGGATTCATCTCTGTTCTGATAATTTTCATAGAATAGTATCTGTTGAGTTCAAAAGAAGCATTTCATTAACATCTGTCAAGTATACAAATGTGTGAATTAAAGATAAGTAGGACTAGAAAAAACAGACCACAATAAACCAAAAATCTTTTTCCAACTCTTTATCAGCCTTGATTAGCTAACTGGGGAAAAAAATGAAGCCAAGCTGTAAGAGGCAGTGTTAAGTTTTGAAAATGTGTGTCCTGTGATAATGCAACATTTTTGTCTCCAAACATACTTAAACAGTGCTAGAGCTGAGGATCGGCTAGTAATTATTTTTCCCAAAACTCAAAAGTTACAATATTTTAGGTTAAAATGTAGTTTATCGTGTTATTAATCATGTTTACTGAAACATCAATTTGCTTAATATCTTCATATTTGCCAATATCCTGACAGATAAACTGCCTTACAAAATAAAAGCAAACCTTTCTTTCTCTCCTTCAGGTAGTTCCAATTTAAAGTAAGTAGCTGCAGCTATATTATAACTTCTCTGGACACTTAATTCAAGTGGATTTAAAAGAAAAAGCTCAATAAATTACATGTTACAAAAATTAAAAAGTGGGGCTCTATAGTTTATTTATTTTTTTTCCCTCTTCATTAAGGCATACAATACCCAAGTCCTTCAAAAACCTTAAAATACTTCACTTTCAGCAAAACTTTACAAAGATTTCTATATTTCAAATATATTACATGCCATGGGGTTTCGTGCAAATAAAAATGATGCCTGGAAGGACAGGAAACCAATTTAGTACTCTTACTAAAGAAGCCTACAACGTTAACTCACCAGAGAGCCCACAGAGGTGAGCTGCAGAAAAACAGACAGAAACAGTTCTAAGTGTACCAGAACATAAGATTTTATCTGCACTTCCTTCCTAATATAACAACATCAAAAACAAACTAGAAATTATGACAAATTCTAAACTGATTTCAAGATTTTATAATGAATTGTATGAAAGCAGCTTATTGTAGCCACTGCTCTGTTTCAAAGGACCTCAAGTCCCTCAGTTCACGGAAGATGCTGGCAAAGAAACAGATCAGAAGTACTAAAAATCTTTTCAAAGCGAGTACTGTATTCTGAAGGGTAGAGAACTACTTCACTTACATAGTGAGAGTCAAATTTTGATTAAGACTTCTTAATTAGAAAAAAACGTTCTCTTCTTCTATCACACGAACAAACATTACAGGTCAGGGTGAGACACCAGGTTTCAAACAATGACAAAAACACATCAAGAAAAATAATTCAGTCCCCTACCTATGGGTTATGCTGCTTCTTGTTTAATAATCAAATTTTAAGACAGAACTAAGTTCTGACAAACTTCATTATTCTTACAATAATTATATCCAGCTAAAAAGATGCATGGTTCTTTTTTTTTTTTTAAAATGAGGTCAAATTTCACAAATTTTAACTGACAGTTAGCTATTAAACATATATTATTTGTCATTTCCTATTAAAAAGAAAAGAAGTATCTGAATAGAGGTATGTTTATACGCAACAGTTTGAGAATGTATAGCTAATGCATAAATCGTGAGATGCAAGTGAATCTTTCCTAACAGGTAGATAAACTAACTAAAATGTTAAGAATAATTAAATACATATTTTGAGATTTCCTACAAAACTTTTATAGCTAGGGACTTAACCCATACATTTCTAACTTAAATGGTCCTCCTATAGATATAGAACTAGTTTTTCAGGTGTTAGGGGAGCCATGGTTCCGCTCTTCGAGCATGCATTTAAAACATGGAAACTGAAGACTTCTTTGTCCAATTGCATGTTAAAACCACACACCCCTTTTCCTTCTCCCTCCTATCTTATTATTTTGCTGTACTTTCCTAGAAGCACCATCTACTCACTCAACCAATTGTCAAACGCACTAAATCCAAGCAGAGGAAATAAAATTTTAACTATGATAATTTGAAACAATTTGATATAGTCTGGCAAACAGTGATGAAAAAGCTATTGCAGTGTTATAAACAATAAGCAGTTCTTATTTGAAAAAGTTAATGGCAACACTGAACTCTTTCAACACTGCAATTCTTAGTTTGAGAAGCATCACAGAGAACAGCAGAGTACCACTCAGGAAAATTTGCCTACTGTTCTAATAAAAGTACACAGATGCAAAAAACATACCCAAAACTGTAAGAAGCATATGGCAAAAGAATAAGGATACTTATCCCTACAACTGAAAAATGCTCTACAATGCTCTGAATATCTTCTCCAATGAACAAGATTAAGATCACTAGGTTACAGAAATTATTTAAAAAAACCCCAAAAACTCCTGAACTTTTTTCTTCACTTCTCTTCCTAATCTTGGTTTAGCTGGTTACTGACCTTTAGTTCATTAATGTCCTCTAGTCCAAATTCTTTGAATAAAGGAAAATATACGAAGAACATAAAAAATAGTAAGTATAAAAGAAGAAAAAGAAAATACTCAATAAGTCAGAACAGAAGATAGGAAAAATGGAGAAGAAATGCAGAAAATATAATTTTAATGCAGAAAGAACAGATGGCACTAAAACCAATACCTGGAAAACCCATTAAGACCTCAAGAGTATCATTATTTGTTATGTGAGCATACAGTCTGCAGACTTCAACTGGACTTTTCCCATGAGTAAAATGACACATGTACAAGCTTGCCAGGTTAGTTTTAATATTGTGGATAAGAACTTAGGTATGACCACTACCATAAACATTTTCCTATTTACTTTTCTATTTTCTCTTCCATTAACATTTACTGATTAGACAAGATAAACACGTACTCAGTTATAGAACAACTCTGCTCATTTTAAGACTAAAAAACCAAAAAATGCAAGTCTATCTTATCCTTTCATTAATGAAGTTTGCTGAACACCTAAAGTCAATTTTTGTTAACATAAAACAAAATGACAATGTTATTGAAAGGAAACCATTGTTGAGATAAGGAAAAAATCACATCTGAAGTGCTTTGCTTACATTAGTGCAATGAGACAGAATTTGATGAGACATACTATTTCATATAAGAGAAGGAATCAGGAAAAGAAGGAAAACTTGATGGGTTCCTATTTTAAAAGCCCACTGCACAAAGGAAAAATGAAAAATAAAAATACCCCACCAACTGCATTTCCAGTACATAGCTGCTTTTGCAGGTCCCCAAGAACATTGCTTTAAGCAAAATAAAATATCTCTCACTCTGCCAGCCTGCATTGTCATGAGAAACCCTTTCTGCATATTGCCATCCACTATTCCAATTTCACTTTGTGAGTTCAATTTGCATACGAGTTATTTGATATCAATTCCTGTCCAAGCAATAGGAAATGTTCCCCTAAAGGTTTAACCTTTGACAAGCCTCCTCATTATTTCTTAGTCTAGAAAAAGGACATGAACTCTGTTTCTCTACAGGCAGACATCAGATGTACTTTCTGGTAGATAGCCACTTTTTCAGGCACAAGCTCATACTCCAGTGAAATGATCAGCCTATTTTACTGGTGCTATTGTGTGGCACAAACTTGTCCACACACTCAGAGCCTGAGGGATGAATTCTCCCATTACACACATTTTGATACCCTGGAAGATTTTAATAGGTTTACCAGGCACCAGCTGTGAGTCAATCTATCTTGCTGGCAGCCACGAGTACCAGACTGCTTTATGCTTTCCTTTTCTTCACTGTCCAGGTAATCTTTGGTTTGGGAACTTTTTGTGAATGTTAACAGCATCAATCATGCATCAACAGCAGAGGCATGTGGCAACAAGAGCACAGAGCTGCCAAAAGCAAAGAATTTCCCACCAAAGAAATTCTTCTTACAAAGCCATCTATTAAAAAAGAAAAGAAAGAGAGAAAGGAAAATCCCACAAACACACTCCCACACTCTGATCCCCACAAACCCCATAGCTGCTGGGGATCTGATCTCTAACCAAGCCCTTACACATTTCTAATCCTCAACACTGCCTTCAGACCTGGTAATTTCTCCTTTGTGTAGTTATTCTTAGCTGTGTGCAGAGCTGGAGAAGTACTATCATAGCCTTTTTTTTTTAAGAGATTCTCTCTATTTAGAATAACTTTGCATTGAGAAGTCACACGCAAACACTCCCAGCCTGCTTTTCTCTATGAAATACAGACAAGTGCTAATCCTGTTGCAATTCCTATTTTCCTTATTCAGTATCTCCACTTCATGCTTTACTAGGAGGCACTGCAGTGGCTAAAAAATCTTGCCCTTTATCTTATCTTCTACAGTTCACAAATCCCTGTATGAAGAGTAGTTTGCTTCTGAGAGAGGACTAGATGCATAAAATCATAGGTAGCAACCTCCTGACTGATAGCCCATGACTTAGAAATAAAAATCTACCCATGCCCAGACGAATTTTTTCACTGAAGACTGGACTAAGTTCAAAATAAGCATGAGGCACAAATGTAGGAAAAAAAGGAAAAACTAAGATTTAAAGGATAATCCAAAAACTTTATCTTCAGCTACTGTTTCAATCTATCAACCTAAAATAAAGAAGCAAGAAAATTAAGAACAGAATTAGATCACCAGATGTGCAATGCAGACTAACTAGACAAAGCATGACGGGATCGCTTTTTGTACTAAGTTGAGCCATCAACTTCAGAATAAGAAAAACCAGTGAAAAAGCTACAAGGATTTGTCCCTTTTAGCTTGATTCACAGACTGTTCACAACACTTATTTTTAGCCTATGAAAAATCTCTCTTCAAAGACACTGGTGAGGTGGCAACAAAAAAAAATTGAAAGGTTTTAGAAAACTCATTTCAGCAAAAAGTAGGAAAGACTCCTTCAAACTAGGTTAGTTATTGCCTCACACTCAGACTAAAACTCCTTTGTTTGATGGAAAGATTTGAGATGGTTTTTTACAGTACTATGATAAGTTCAGATTATTTTGAAAGTATTTATCTCACTGTGTTGCCATACTTGAAATTAAACACATCTCTCTCGATAAAATCATAAATCTATATACATATCTATGCTCTTTAGTAACTATTTATGTCAGTATGTATTTAAGAGCTGTTGTAGAGAAAAATACTTCTGTGATTGAAAGCCTCAGCATTTTTTTTAAAGAAAACCAAGAAAACCTACCTATAATATTTACCACGAAACCGCAATTATTGTATTGCAGAAATCCAGACTCTTGATAGGATCACAAACACCAAAACAAATTTTGGAGGAATACAGTTACCTTTGCAGCAATCATGACTTGACTAGTAAGAGCCTGTTATATACATGTATAATACTTCAAAGGAAACTTAACAAATACTTCCTTGAGTATTATTTTTGTATGGCAATTCAGATCTTCTATTAATCCTACTCATTCAAGAAAATAATACACTGATCTCTGTTAAAACATTTCAAGAGTTTTTTAGCTATTGAACGAAATTAAAATACAAAAATCAAATGCAGAACCTAGAGTATTGCAAAAAGCTATGTATGAACTTGTTTTAATCTCAAGCTTACTCTTCATGACTAATTTTAGACTCTTAAAAAATTCCAGTGATTTTATGTGAGCAATTTTTTTTGTGCTGTCTTAATACCATCTATATACAGTTGATTTAATGATTAACAGTGAAGTTAATGTGTTTTCTGGTGGTATTAGGTAACTGACCACAATGGGGACACATCCACCACAAATTAAATACAGTGCCAATTAGTCACAACTCATAAGTTCAATGTATTAGATCATACGTGTACATATCTGTCCCGGTCCCCATCTCTTTCTTCACAGTTACAAGCTGTTGGTGTTCATTTTTAGAGATTTATACGACCAACCTGAAGATATTTAGATAATCCACCCTCTGTCTGCACTGCCTCCTTCAAATAATTAGTTTATTTTTCACTGCACGAATTGACCTAGACAACTCGGTATGGTCCCAAGATCCCCCGAAAGGAGATGGCCCCAAGGCATTTTGCAGAACACAGCATGTCTGTCCCGCCTGTACACAAAGTTTGCTGGGTATTAGACAGTTCCAAGTCAAAGGCTTTTAGCCATGTTTGTGCACATCCCAGCTCCTCTGCATTTAAATGGGAAGAATAAGGTACAATGGTGCATTTTGACCACAGTTTTTCACTTGAATATTTCCTTTTCGTCATAATGGACAGCGGACAGCAGAGTGATTTAGCCAAAATACTTGCCAGAGCTCTATTTACAAAGAATTAGAAAAGGAAGCCTCAATCTTGATGGGACCAGACATGTAAATCGGAGAGATAAAAGCTGCATTTATAAGAAGGGATGACAACAATCTACCATTTAGCAAGCAAGAGAGAATGGCAGAATTCAGAGCTCAAGCTAATTAAGCATCATGACTTCCTTCCATCTGGCAGAGAGACTGTAAAACCACTTAATTAAGGAATTTGATATCTCTGCCACATCTAAAATAATTCAAACTTTCAGCATTTTCAGCTTTTGCATTTTCAGCCTGTATAATGCAGTCACTCAAACACAGGCTATGTTGTATCAGTTCAGTGTTCTATACTGGCACTGGTGTAACAGGTGTACTTCAAGGCTGAAACACAGGGACGGATCCCAGAGATGTCTGTGCTGCATGCTTTGATGGCATTACATGAAATTATGTATTTAATTTGTGGTGGATGTGTCCCCATTGTGTTCAGTTACCTAGTACCACCAGAAAACACATTAACTTCACTGTTAATCACGAAATCAGCTTTATATAGATGGGATAAAGACACCACTGAAGAAACCACTTCTAGGTGTGAATTATTTGAAATATGACCTAACCTTTTCTTTAATTAGAGACTTGATATATGTCACAAACATACATAGCTGTAATTTTCTTTGAATACACAACTTTAAGTTAGACTAAGTCCAAAACTTGATTCAAATAGTTCTCCAGAAAAGAAATTAAATGTCCATAGGAAGAAAAAAAAAAAAAGTAAAAATTAGTGCAAACGGCACCCAGTTTCTCTACTCTTTAACAATCCTACATATTTCAAAGTTGCAATGTAAAGTTACTAGTGACTAACCAAAAGAGAGATTGCTGAGTGGCTACGTGGCCATTTCTTACATGAGACCTACTGGTGGCGAAATAGCTATATTCAGAAAGCCTTCTTATTTGGTGGCAATGTGTTTTGATTTTTGTTTTCTTTTTAATTTAGGGGCAGGGGGAAAGGCAGCCTCTAATATGCCCTTTCAGTTGAGTAACTTCTAGGTGAAGTCAAAGCTGAGACTAAAAACTGTCCAGAAGCCCCAGAACCCACAATGGCAGGCTGAAGACTGTAGCTGTAAAGCATTGCACCATTTACATTGAAACAGGAACTTTTTAGCAAGAAATTAGGAAAATTTTCAGAGGCATCAAGAACATAAAAATCTTAGCAAAGAGCAAAATTAGCAAGCATATTTCAGATATCTATTAGCCATATACATTTAAGCCACTAAAAAAATCTAACCCCTCCAGCTCAAATATATCTGCTTTTCCAAATGAGACAGAAATGGGAAAAAAGAAGCGACCAGTGGAGAACATTCTAACATGATTAACACTCTGACTTCAGAAAGAGTTTACCAAATATGGGCTTACCTTTACTTGGTGCTGATTTTCTCACAGAAGCTACATGGTCTTCAGAGATAGCAAGACGCCTTAGCACATCAGCCAGCGCTGCTTTTAGCACAGTGATTTCATCTTCTTGTTGCTGCACTCTCAGCTCCAGGGCTGAAAGACGGTCCTGGACATCGGACGTGCTCGCAGCCGAGATGCTGTCATCTGCAGAGCAGAAAGAGGCATTTAACTGGTTTGTTCTGAATTAAAAGCCACAGAAAGGAGCATCCACAGCATGAGTATGTCTGTCCCATCATTTTGAAATACTGAAGACATTCAAACAAACATGTTCAGGCAAATAAGGAATGGATATTATGTCAAACATCAAATTAATGCTTCAAGACAGAAATGTTACTAATCTTTATCTAAGACAGATGGCTTAAGGAGTGTGGTCCTATTACAATCACAAGAGGCAAAGTGCTTTCTGTTAAAATTGCGCAGAAAGGAAAACACGCTTACCAGCAGAAGGAAGACTGAAATCAAGCTTTTTTTTAAACAGCCAACTAAATAAACTAAAAAAGCATAAAACTGTGGTAAAAGTTTTGCAATATATTTTTTTGGAACTGTTTACGAATTTTAACTATGATTCTTAATATTAAAGCCAGTTGTAAAGTTAAAAAAAAACAAACAGCTCCACAGTTGAACATACAAGTACTGCTAGCCATGACCTAACTGCATCAAGTGGCAACCCCAATCTAAATGGTCTAGATCAGAGTTCCTAATATCAATTCCTTCTTTAACTTTTTTCACATCACCATCCTGTATGTGTCAAAAAACATACAACCTTATAACATTTGGCTTGAAGCAAACAGAAAATAAATATACTACAAAAAGGTTCCAAAAAACTGTTTGGCCACACAGAGATAGATTAGCATTGAAGGTCTAATCCAGCAAAATGTATTCTTTAGTGGTAAAAAGGAAATTACAGCTTCTGATTACTCTTTGCCTTTGACAGTTCTTTGCATTATTTCTGCCAAGCCAAAATAACACGTAACAGATTT
Source organism: Pipra filicauda (assembly GCF_003945595.2). Taxonomy (NCBI): domain Eukaryota; kingdom Metazoa; phylum Chordata; class Aves; order Passeriformes; family Pipridae; genus Pipra; species Pipra filicauda. Next base: position 1,195,022 of record NW_024104665.1, on the reverse strand, counting down.
TTGTATGTGGCTGTTCCAATAAATCACAGGCCAACGGCTAAAAAAAAAAATCTGCAAAAGAATATGTTGCTCAATCACAAGGTACTGAATTCCTTATCCATGCTGTTTAAGGCTTACTAAAAACTCACTAAGGAAATTCTAATACAGTTTTACCAAATTTACCTGTATTATACAAATAGACAGTTTAAGTTCATATTCTATGAAATAAATACAAACAGTAAATTTACATGTAAGGGTAAAGAGTGAAAAGGTATTATTACTGTGATTATATAGAATCTAAACTGTAGTTCACTTATCTTATGAAGACATATGAAGGAAAAAAAAGTTAATATAAGCCACAATCCTAAAACTCTGTTTTTCCCTAAAAAACGCCTTAATCTTAGAAATACTTGCATAAGGGCACTTTTAAAATACCTGAACGCAAAAGAAACACTGAGTTAAATTCCTCCAATAGATTAAATATGAAAGAGATTATGGAGTTCAATGCCAACTTCCATTCACTTAAAACATGATACTCACTACTGACAGACCAAGAATCGAACCAACCAAAATAAAGAACCACAATAATACTTTCACAACACAAATTTTTAAAAGGAGTTAGTAAAAAACCCTAATGTTAGTAGCGAAACGTATTCACAATTATTATTAAACTGAAAGGAACAGTCAAGGTTACAGTTGTTAAACATCTCCTACAAGATGAACAGTTTTGCATATAGATTTAATTCACTATTTGGTTACACCAAATGCAGAAGTGTATCGCTTCATGGTTAATACTATATTCATTCAGGCTGATAAAAAGAACTGCAGGGGAATTAATAAGGCACATAATCAGACTGAGATCCAGAGACAACAGATCAGAACAGCTCTGAACAAAATGCCTTTAATACCACCATCCTACCTGTACCTCCTATATTCAGAAAATTTATTTTAATGGCTCTCCGTCCCAGCATATCCAATGCTCTCTCAGTAGTACTTTACAAATCCAGACCTGTGACAGCTGCCCCAGGTTAGGAAGGACTGCGTAAAATCTTTTATTAAAACCTTCATTTTCAAAACATAAAACCCCATCTGCTTTAAGAAGCTAGCAGAAGTTCCTACAAGCACACATACCTATGCAGCACATAAAAAGGAACCAAGATAAATGTACGTTAATCCATGAAGAAAAGCCTTTACTTTAGCAAAGTAAATTGACTTCAAAAAGTACCATATAATTCATACTTCTACTGTCCTTAAAGTGTTCGTCTTTAAATATGTGCAGTGGACCAGTCAAATGAACACTGCAGAAAACCACTATTTTCAAAATATTATAAACCTTATAATTCATCTTAGACTGGGTAGCAGTCCAAACAGAAGAAAGAAGTTTGATATTTCCTTAAAAAAGGGGAGGAAAAAAACCCCACACTTTTTGGTTTTCTTTTTTGTCTGCCAAAGCCTTCAATTAATAAACTATTAAAAAATCTTATAATGGAAAAATTATGGATAAATTCCCAGGCTGCATAAACATACAGCAGATCACTATAAAACATTTGTAAAAGGAATAAGTAGCTATGTCAAATCATCATATTAGAAGCCAAATATTACTGTGTTCCCTGTGAGGAGTCCAAATAATAGTAATTACCAAACCAGGAAAGGTTCCACTGCTGAGTGGTCTTTCTGATGTGCACAGATGCAAGTGCTCTGCACATCTCTGTATATCTTTTTTCCCCCACCAAGTACTAACATTGACTAGACTGTTTTTGTTGAACCCCAATACCCCAAAAATGGGATACATTACCTGGCTGCTGCAGCTCCCAATGCCAGTTATATCACCAATTAGAAACTTCAAAGAACAGGAGTGCAAATCTTTCTGCTCTATAAGGGTGAGCTGCAAATGCTCTGACCTCCTCAACATATCAAATGAGACGGTAGCAGAGTTGACCGATGCTCCCCTCTGTGAGCTGTGCTGTGGAGGCTTAAGCCTTGACACAACACAGAGAGGCAGAAGGACTCTCAAACAACTACAAACCAACAGCTTGTCAGAGGTCGTAGCTATGTAAATGGGGCATGAGTAGAAAACAAAGTAGGTTAAGCCATTTAGCTGATTCAAAGCCAGGCAAGGTAATGGGCCATGCCTGTACTACAGGAGAAAAGGCGTTTCAAACCATCAGCAGCTGCTTTGCATTGCGGAGAGGGCACATGAGGAACAGCAACTGAAAGAAGCTGGAGAGCAAGAATATCACTGGGAAATCAAGAATATTTTGGTTGATCAAAGAATACAGTAGCACACTGGGAAGACATTTTATTGTTCTTTATCATTCTACAGAAGCAGCATCTGTTTCAAGTGATGACAATCATGTATTACCCTGGCAACTATTAGAGAATTAAAATGAATGATTCCCAACCCAAAAACCTCACTCATTACAGCAAATATTCAACTGAACTCCAACATGCCCTTCTTGGCAGTGACTTGAAAAGTAATTCAACAGGGATTAGCTTAAAAGAAGATGCCTTGAAAGTAAACGCAACTGCAAGCTGTGAGATCATTCTGACAGTTCTGCACAATGCAAAATTATACCTTTTCTTCTCATAAGTTTTCAAAATCTCTTACAGATTCTTCTTTCATTAAAAATACATTTTATAATCTAAAGAACTACTTCAAAAGAAGTTTAAACAAAAAAACTTCCTTCAAGGGCATGCCCTTCCCCTTTCAGAGAGGAAACAGCTCTTATGCAAGAACAAAGTCACTTGTGAAGCAAAAGTCCATTTCCTCCCTTTCTCTTCTCCCACTCCTAAACATCTGCCCTTTTCCTCGTGCTGACAACGACATCTATCCAGGTCTTCCATGGGCCACTCTTTTTTTACTAAATCAGAGGGAGATTGATTTATTTAAAGAGGGAAACCTGTTAAGCAAATATAGCACAAAAATTTTAAGTGTAGTTGACTACTGATTCATTCTAAAAAGACCAAAGAGCATAATTTTTGATGTGCTGGTCATGTTTCCCAAGCTGTTGATGACCTATGCCTTCAAGAGAGTCACAGGGAACAAGATCCATTGCAAAGATCCATCTACAGTGTTCACTGGTAGTAGTGAGGAGACATCCATGAAGGTGTGAATCTAAGGTATTTGTCTTAAAAAGTGGTTTAAGGTAAGAGTAGTGGTAGTCAAATGACAGCAAAAACATGCTAGGTCTCACCAGACAGTACTGTAAATTTCAAAATAAGATGTTTCACTATTTTTCATAGTTCATCAGTTTAATTTTTAATTTTAGCCAGGAAAACATCAATTCTTCCCCTGCTTTTGAAATATGAAGGGATAAATATGCTGTCTCCAGTACTCGTGAGACATGAGGATGAACCTAAAAATTAGGGTTCATTTTTCAGTAAATGGAACAGCTTTAAACAGACACGTTACTCTGTGTGGGACTCCCCACAGTCACAGGCACCAAACCAATCCCAGCAGATTGAACAAGGCAGCAGCTCAAACAGCCCCTTAGACTTTGGCCAGGAACTTCAAGAGGGGTATCCAGTACATAGTGATGGTACTTTACCAACCTCCCAAGCCATGTATCGCTCTTCTTCCCACATGTCACCAGCAGGCACTAGAGGATAACAGCATCTGAAAAGAATCACCCTTCATCATTCGCTGCCTAGGAGAAATTTGAAATGGCTACATTTGGAAAAAAAATTATCTTACTACTGAACCGTCTATTCTGGGCCTCCTCAACAATTCCAGAGCATCCACTATCACTTCTCTGAGTCAATTCCTCCCAGTCTCCACCAAACATAAGTAAGGGCTTCATTTTAAACAGAAGCAGCATTTCAGAAAAACAAATTCTACAAACTCCAGCACATGGAAATTTAAACCACAGGGTGGAAAATTCTACGTTTCATCCAATAAAGCAACAGAAACCACAGGTAATTTTAAACCCCCGTCTGTTAAGGAACCCACGAAGTTTTCTGAGTGGTAAGAGTCTTTTATTAGAGAATAGCAACAGAAATTACTTGGACTGGCATAAAGATCTGGCTGACAATTTCAGGGAATAACTGGCCCAAAAGAATGCTTTCTCACCAGTACTATGATCAGCTCACATCTGCAGGAAACACTGTATTTGTACAACTTGCAATTTCTGTTCTGAAGAGCAGTGAACAATTTTACTGCAGATGAGGCTTATATTTCCAGAGAAATAACTGACAAACTTGTTTTTTCTACCATGTTACCAGAAAAAAAAACTCTGCAGCTTTTTGCAATTCACTTGTCTTAAGACTAGATTATAAAGGGTGTAAAGATCAAGAATTGTGTTCCATATCTGTAATTCATAATTCTCAAAAAATCCCCAAACCAACAGAATTAGACTCCATGCTTTCGCCCACAGTATCTTCTTCACCTCCTCCAAGTGCCAGCACACAAATTATCTCAGTTTTGTAAAGGATGTGAGTCATGAAAAGAACACAAAAATGGGAATTAGAACACACAACACAAACATGGAAAATTAAAAGAGCTCCCTCTGACCCAAACAATACTGTATTAAGTTCTAATTTGCCCCTAAAACAAGACTACGTGGCATGGCAATGGAGTGGGAAGTTCTCCCCAAGTTCTCACTTCCTGCAAATGCAAGACTCTGGCCGTTAACTCTCTCTTTAATTTTTGCTTCCTTTGCTAGTTTTCCATTCTTTTTCCTTAATCTCCCAATTTTTCTATACTGAATTGAAACTAATTTGCTGTTCAACCTTAAATTTCTCTTTTCCAAAGACATTTCTTCAGGTTTTTGGGAAGGACGTGTGTTGTCACACACCACTCATTTGCTCAGGGTTGATGCTGAATGAGGACCATCATTTCAACCGAACTGTCTTTCTTGTATAGCTCATGAGATTTTTTTAACAATTCATAGATCCATCTTATTTTAGTCCCCTACAAATAGTTAATATAAAAACAATATATTACTCTACACTAGCCTTTCACGAACCATTTTGATAACAAGTCAAGCAGCAAGCAGTAAGTTTATTTACACAGATCCTACTGCAGAATCAAATCATAAAACGGGAGTGCAATGTCTAGTGGATAGTGCCTTAAACATCAAAAGTCATCACCTCAATTGCTCATCTGCATTTTTAAACAGAAACTGTGTAAAAGACCGCTTATTATTTACTTTAAAATATAGCTGGGCAATCCACCATGTTGTGATGGATACAGAACTTGGCCATGAACAAACCCAAACAACACTCCCTACCCAAAAAATAGAACCTAACCAAAGAAAACCCCACCAACCTTCACTCAAGTCTGAAACTTAGACTACGTCTAAAAATCTCAGTCAAAGTTCTGAAAGGAATGTAATTTATGCTGTTAAGAATTTATCCATTACTTGAATAAATGTAAACTGGCCCATCTGTAAAAGATCTATACACATCTGTATATATCTGTAGAGATAATCATACACTCGAAACCTCAATTAAAAAAAAAAGGGCCATAAACTATAAATTTAAATCATTATAGCAATGCATTAAATTTCAAAAGAACAACAAAAGATATAACTACATTGGACAAAGCTTCTTAGGACTTCTCAATTCAGCATGATATATATTCATTTTACAGTTGTAGTGATTTGTCTGTAGGTGATCCACGGGATGATTTTGCTGAAACCCATGAATGTTCTGCAATGCAATAGTGGCTACTGACCTTTGATATTTGTGGACTGCTTTATGGTTAATTCGAAGCAAGTTCATGTCTGTGAACCTACTACTGCACCAATACATTATAAAGAACATGACCCATGTTTCAAGCAATCTCATTTGAAAGGATTGTTTGGACATGTAAGATGATCTACAACTTCATGCCTAATAGTTAGTACTCTATTTGTGTATGCTAAACAGATTTGTGCACTTAGGCCTTCATACCTTTTTTTGTCCTGACATGAAAAAGCAAAGGAAGGAAAAAGATTAAGAGATGATACAAAAATATCCTGGAAAAAAATAACTTTGTAGAAACCACAAGTTACAGCAGATAAAAGAATATTTTTCTAACAAGCTTTTGCATCTGCTGCTGTAAACACTCAGTTTTAACACGGATAATCCAGAAATGTATAAGCATGAGATTCACAGGGTACAACTCCACCCATGCTCTATTTGACCAACATGAGTGTTCTGCTTCCCTAAGTTTCCAGTAACTGTATTACCTATTGAGCACAAAAGTTTTATACTTTTATACTTGCTGATACTAGTTTTGATAGGCAGACTGTGAAAACAAAACAAACACAGACACTTCTCATATTTGACATTGGTATCCATATAATTACTTGAAGAGGCAGGTAATGCAGGCTCTCTCATGTATCCTTCCCCAACTGCATACTTCATATCAGCTCCCACCTCCACTGAGATGCATCTCAAGAGTAAGACCATTCACAGATTTTCCTCCACCCACTACTTAAGCCTTGTGGTTTTCAAGTACTTTTCTTCCCCTTACATTGCTTAGCACTCAGTGTTACTGATATTGTTCTGAAGCTTATGACTCTTCAATGCTTGGCCTTCAACCAGCAGGACAAGCCCTTTTCCTTCCAAAATAGCGTTTCTGCTACAGGTGAGTGACCTCTACACTCCATTGAGAGAATTTGTGGTGGCTATGGGTACCTGCTTGGGATCCCCCATATAACTCATTCAGCAGCACTCCAAGTCACCTCAAGTTCTTTTCAGTATCTTATGCCACCCTATTTTCACATCACAGTAAGAGAGAGGGGCAGGGAGTACCTTTTCGAACACAAAAACTTTGAAATTCACGTAGCAACCAAAGAGCTGCAATGAACTGTTCTACTATAAGTTACACACACGTTAACAAAAACACTTTAGCCCACCTATGTCAGTATTTCTTTGCCGAAAAAATTTCATGTTGTGCTAGAAGTGTTAAAACATTCCCATGATAAAATGCTGATTTAAAAGTTTAAAAAAAGCATGAAACAATGCAAGTTAAAAATTTCAGTGCCTGCAGTTTTTTCCCCCACCCTCCCTAATGCCCAAACTGATCTAACCAAAATTTTCTAAGAAAACAACTTTTCCTATGCTGAAGTGAGGTCTTCCTCTTCACCAAGGGCTCAGCCACTACTTGCCTCCCTATGCCACGAGCAGACAGCACCCAAGCCACCCCATTAAGAAACTCAGCAGGTTCCAGCTTTGCAGGACAGAGGCAAAGCCAGTCACTGTCTGGGGCTCCAGGGTAACCACTGCGGGACAGCAAGAGTAGGAAAACATCTCTCCCACCTGAGGAAGAACCCGCATGTTGTGCCCAAACACCAGACATCAGTGGGGAAAAGTGCTAAGCTCTCACAGGTACTCCCACCAGAAGCAATCAGGCTTTTGACATGTCCTACCTATAGGCTTTGACAATCAAGCCTTCCTAGTTTCAAATCAGGCAATTACTTAATTAGAAAATTAGGTAATTAGCAGATGCTTTTGACCTTAATCTCTTTTTAACTTCACTCTTCATCCGTTAAATGCAAACATTGTCCCACACCACAAAAAGGTTAATTAACACTTGTGGGCTACCAACACACTACCCCTGAGTGCTGCAGCAAAATCAATGTTTAAATTTGTGCATTTCTTTGAAAAGCACGACTGAAAGTCTTGCCATAAAAATAACAGAAAGACATGCAAAGAAAATGAAGGCAACTCAAAACACCAAGAAACTGCTTTTTAGGCAGAATCAGCTTTTCAGAGTTCTGAACCGTGGGAAGACTATGAGCAATTAATTAAAGGCTGCATCTTAATATCTATATGATCCAGAAGATTAAATACAGTCTTGAAGAAAAACTCCAATTCTGACTTCTATGCTCACTATGACTTCCCACTCAGAACACTCTTCTTAATCATATGTCAATAGTGTATAAATCTACAAAAAGACAGCAGCATTGTCGCTGATCTGCTCAACACAACAATGAATGACAGTAACCATATTCAGGCTCAGATAAAAGTACTGCTATGCAAAACATCACAAAGTCCAGAAAAAGCACAGAGTTCACCGAGAAGCATGGGATCATCTGAAACACTGATTTTCCTGGAGTATTCAGCAAACTTATTTACACAGACAGGTACCACCAGTTACATGGCAGGCAAGGAAGGTGTGAAGGTTTGTAAATGGAAAGAGTGCTTGGGGAGCAGGGGGTAGAGGGAAGGAGGGGAGGAAAAGAAAAAAAAAAAAAAAGAAAAAAGAGCACTCAGAGTTATCTCAGATTCTTCATCTCTCTCTGCACCTCTCCCTCCCCCTGGGGTCACTTATTTTTTAACTGCTCTTGTAATAGTGATGGTGCTAACTCCTGTTCAGAGAAGTGTCCATATATTTAGAGAATTTTTTTTTTCAGAATTTAAGCCCAAATTCATACAGGTTACTTCTGATTTTTCAAATTCTATTTCCAAAGCATATTTCCAAAAGATATTTTTTCCCAGTAACATGCAAATAAAATCCAAATTTGCAAAACATTCAACCTTTAGACTGCAACAACACAGGAAAAGTCCAACATTCCTCATCATTGCAGTGCATCTCCTCTGCTGCAAAATATTTCAGTTCAGTAGTACCAACATACTTTTAATCTGAAACTTATGGAAAACTTCCAACATCTTAAATATTTATTGCTTATCTGGGCATCAAACTTATCTGAGTTTTTGCCTGTGGTATGCTTTTAACAAGTACATTTTTGCCCCGGAGGAAAGATGTTTTTACTCTTTAAGATTGCTATATTCTCATCAGTTCTAGAGTATAACATCACAACAAATTAGAAAAGCACTGAAATCATTAAGTGAGATAACATCAGGAAAAACAACATACCCTCTTCTTTTATAGATACATTTTATTTTGTACCATGCAATGTTTAATGCCAAAATTTTACTGATCTCATATCCTGACACACAAACAAGTAATCTCTAGTTTCTGTTATCTAGCAATAAAGTTAGACATTATCTCTGAAAATAAAAGTGTTGGAATATTTCTGAAATTTTTTGTACTGGCTGCTTCATTGTGCTGCTCATTTCCTTCCCCCAGGACTCATAAATATCTAATTTGTAACATCAAAAATACCACTTTACAAACTAAGTTTATTTGATCTTATTCTGTGCTATTCTAAGCCAATCTATGATAAATGCCACCCTGCAAAACTCCACCAAGTCAAGAAAAACAGAATCCTGGCCCATAGTACTCATTTCCTTTCCCAAAGAAATAAGCAACTCCCTCTCACAAAACACTCATCTACCCTGCACAGGGGAAGCCTGCTCTTTCAGCTCTGCTGGAAAAAGCAGGATCTGGTGGGTTTCTGTGCTCAGCAGAAACATGCTTAAATCAGAGCAAGAGGGAGGCACCAGGGCAGGTGTACACAGCGGGGTAATTTGATGGCTCTTATCCACCAAGTCACAGGACACAGTGAGTTCAGATCAAAGTAAAATCTGTTTCGAAATAGACTTAACTCACTGCTTTATCTTAGTTTTCTGGTATTTCAGGTATAGGAATTCCTTCCACTTATTCAGGGTCCTATGTGGCCACTGTTTTATTTCCTTTCAATACCAGAGCCCATTTAGTAAAATGCCAACTTTCAGCTTCCTCTCTGACAAGCCAAAGTGACCTTGAAAAGTTATTGTCCTTCTTTGCATTTTCTTATCCAAAAGCTAAAGATTATAATACACTCTTGTAAAAAATAACCTCTATTAAGAGACAAGCCTTCTGGTGGGAGTATTCCTTCCAGTGATAAGTTTTCTCTTGTGACCATCCACCACAGCTGTGGTGCTGCTGCAGTGGGGCCAGGATGGCTGGTTGTGCTTGCATGCCTGGCATGCTCTGTCTGTTCCAGTGGGCAGCCATCTCCTGCAGAAGACACCCCTTATCCCAGAGGTCTGTGACAAAAATATTATCCTTGCTGCTGCAGGGGATACCGTCTTGCAGTTGTTCAACCTCTCCCGTGTCTTGTAGGCAAGAACAGACATAAGGTTTGGTTTTGATATTTTTAAAAAAGTCCATTGTTTCTTGGGAGTGTGAGACTAAAGCTCTCTAATCTGTGAGACTAAAGCTCTCTAATCACAAGCTTGATCCAACTCAACACTTCCAACAGTAGCAATCACAATCTCGCTTTTGTTTACCTCCACCAAAATGTCTCCCCAAATTCTGTAACTGCTTGCAGCTTTGGTACTAGAGGAACACTTCTACAACAGCTAATGCTTACTCCAGGTGGAACCAAATCCACAGCAGTTTTGTTGGGGGCTTTTTTTTGCATAGAAAAGAACTAAACTATCTCCGTAAAGACTAGTCATACTACAGATGCAGCTAAGCTCTCCACTTAGTTTCAAAGATAAAGAACAAGCTGCATGACTCCCACACAGCCAACCTGTAAGGTGGTATCTGCAGCTACTCATCTCACATTAGTCACAATCTCCATTTCAATTACTACAGAGGAGCAACTATTGAGAAATAAAGGGAATATTTGCGCATTGTGTGTCATAGAAAACACAGGCCAGAGAGCGAGCAGAAGTATCTATGCTGGTACAAGTCAACAGCCACCCTCAAAAAGGGGAACTGAGCATAAATACAATTAAACAACTGACTGGTTCTTTAGTTAAGCTCCCTTTTTTTTGTTATGTTAGCAATTAAACAGCCTTGGTGAAGTAACAGCTGTAAACAAGGTGTGGGTGGAAAGCATTGCTCACACCTTTCCTGCTGCTGTGACTGCTGCTGCCTGACAGGAGACCATCTAGACATTCATCCTGCTGTCCTGTAACACGCTGCTTCTGAATAGCTGTCGAAATGTTTAATATTATTATTCATTATTTTATAAACACAGGTAGCCTTTTAAACATTCAGACTATAGATCTATCATCAAGTGTTGCCACACTTTCCTTAGCAAGGGAACTACCAACAATAATTTTTGACAAATACTCTATGTTGATAAATCATACGAAACCATCATGAATATAAGTATGGAATTTGCTTACATGCAAAACATACCTTTCTGCAGGGATATTTTTTCTTTTTTTCACAAAGGATTCTGTAGGAAAACACACTTCTGTGTGGAAAGTTTGCCAAATTTTGTAAACTCAAAAGGGAGTCTATCAAAGTTATGTCTATCAAAGTTGCTTAAATACATCACATTTGGTACCATAAACAGATTACTTCTCTGATCTTTCTACAAATGGAGTCTCTGAAGTGTTAAAAATCCTCAGGTTTCTCTTCCCACTATTTGCTACAAAGCAACAGTTTTTAGGTAAAGAAGATACCCCTACAAATAGTAAGAGACATGACTGACTGTGGATATGTCCAGTATTAGAAATACTACAAGTACTACAAATACTTGATAGGGAAACAAGAACTGAATCTGACTGGGACTAAGTAACAGCAGTGCTGCAAACTATGAGTAAGTTGCATTTTTTTCCCACTTATTTCCTTCTTCCCCAAACTAAGGCATTAATTAATCAAGAACTGATAACAATCCAAGCCTCCTCAGAAAGAGAAATCTTTATGTGCTAAAGTACATAAGTTCAAAAAAAGCAGAAATGTTTTGCTGCAGAAGTACACGAGCACCAATGCAACCAGACAGGCTCTACACTGTCACTCAACCTGCCACTGCCACATCAGCGGTCACTCCCTTGAAGATCTATCTCAAAGCTCTTCTCTGGCTTTTTATAAGAGATCAGGAACAGTAATGCTAGGTAAAGCCTGCCTGCAACCCACAGAAATAAAGTTTATAGTTTTTTACTAATACACTTCAAACTCAAAGTGAAAAATATACTGGAAAAAGCTATATATTGTAGGTCTCCAGTGTTTGCAATTCAGTTCTTTTCTCTTTTTTATGTCCAGGAGATTTCTATTTGTTTGATAACTGGGGGGGGGGAACAATCTAAAGCCAAAAAAATAATAGTTACTCTGAAAGCAGCTATTATCTTAAATCACTGAATTATCCAGTTTATTCCTCTAATGCTTATGTTTTAGAATTGATTAATTCCACATACACTTACTAAGCATTAGCTATGCTAATTCAGCTCTTTATACATATAAAAGAACCATCCGGGAGCATACTGTTTCTGTATAATACTGCCAGTCAAAATAACAGAATCTTTCATGCATGAAAAAGAATCCTCCCACCACAGCAGAATATATCAGTAAGAACATTATTTTATACATTTTCAGCATTTTCTACCCTTCCTCACAACCTTATTTTACTATTTTTATTTTATTTTTAGCAATAGGAAAAAGAATTAAAACTGAGACAGCATGACCATGTTCTTTGGGCTGCAGCTGGGGGTAGGGCCACACAAACTACCAGGGAGTGAGCCCGAGAGAGAGTGAAAAACATCACAGCTTCCATGTAGTAACTATTCAAGCACACACTCCTACTCAAGACTAAATGCCAGGTTGTTTAACCTACTAATCCACATTTAGTAACCTACTGTGTCAACATGCTTTTGGTTTCCACCTCCACTTAGCCCTCTGCAGCTCATGTGCAAGCCCACACTCTAACTAGGTGTGCCCATTCTTTGCAACTTGCAAGTTGCATACGAGGAAGTCCTCGCACGAGAGCGCTACACAACATGTAGCCTGTACATCTCCGAGATGTACCTCAAAAAATACCTCATTGCTCAAGACACCATGCCATTTATTTACTAAATAGGTAAAATCATGCAAGAACCTGAAGGACCAACTCCATCAGCTGGAAGGGAATGTTTCCTTTGATGCATTTCACAGATATCAGACATCTGACTATGGGTATTCTCATGGTTTTAAATGCTCCTGAAGAGCTTCATGGGCAAACCTCGACAAATTAATGCATTTTTAGAACATACAAAGAACAAAAAAGGTGCTGAGAGAGAAGAGCAAAAGCAGACATCACCTAAATTCTACCTGGTTTTACGACACATAAGGGCATCTTCTCACCACACAATAAAAAACTGTGATTAATGACTGTAACATCTGGTTATTCCTTCTCCACCCCTGCTCACAGAGCAGGATCTGCACATCCAGCAGTTTTTCTGTATTTCTTTTTGCAAGGTCTGCTCTCCATGCTGCTCTGGCTCAATGCAGAAGGAGCAGGTTGAAGAAGCCTTTCAGTTGAGTATGCTGCAAGGAGGAAGTTTCCAATGACACCACTTTCCTGATGAATTTACTTATCTGTGTGAAGCAGGGGTGTGATACAGGGTTCATAAAGATACTTTCTTAATCAGGACATTACTCAAAATTTGAGAGCAAAGAGTCGGTGCTGAGAAAGTGTGTGCAGTCTGAACCTTTCTATCTGACCTTTAATGACATGTTTGCTGCGTCAGCTCCACCTTTGACATTTCACCAATTTCGATACTTCAGCAACTTAAAGCGTGGCTTGCAATTACATTCTGCAATTGCAAAGAAAACACTACCCATTAACCTGCACAAGTCACTATTATCTCCTCAACCCCCTTTTGATGACTAATACATATTCCTAGAACCGTTAGGAGTGAGACAGAGACCTGAAAAGGCAAAGTAGAAGAAACATTACCAAAAAATGTAATTATAGTTTCAAAAGGTAACTATCAAGTTAAAGAAATGAGACTTCCATTGAGTCAAGATAAGAATTAACCTACTAAACAGCGTGAGATGAAAACTCCTATGGATCTTTACACTATATGCAATTTTATGTTGTATACACATAGCACTGCTGTTACAGTGCAGTACTGCAGATATTTAGTTAGACGCTACCGAGCAATAACACTGTTTCTTACCAAAGTATGTACCAAATACACTGAAAGACTTGTAATGAGAGGTATACGTTTACAAACATTCACAGCAAGTTTACAGTCAGCAACCTGCAGAGTCAAACACTGTTCGACCTCGGAGAGAGCTCCCCATGCCACTGCACCAGCCTGTACTGTGCACAGCTGGGTCACAACAGCCATGTCCCTTCTCTGCCTTCCTGGAAAGGGGGTGGTATCTGATGAGGAAACAGCACTTTGACAATAAGTTTAATGCAATGAAGCCTTTTTACACAGCCCGTCTAGTTTACAGCTCACTTCATTAAGCATAAGCTCAGCTAACTTACAAAGCAAGTAAATTCTGCTTAGTCCAACTGTGCTTATAACCCTTCAACAAAAGATTCTTTTAAATCAGTCAAATTACTAGAAGGTGGTAAGTAAAACTATACTAACCTGAGAAGGAAGTAGAACTTAAAACCAGTATACACTATCCTGCAAATTCCAGCAGATAAGAGGCAACAATGGTACTTTCAAGAACTACAATGAGATGGGATTTCAACTCTAGACTATCAGAAAAAACAGTGCTTAGGGAGATGTAATCCCCTGAAATAGGCTGATACTTGGTTTATTTAACTGGTCCCCATCCAGTACCTATCCATTTTAGGTAAAATATCAAGCTGAAAGTAGGACTTCTATGTCACATTTGTCTATTTTTGCCTACATAACAGGTACTGGAAAGAAAAAAGCCCTTGTAATATCCAAATACTCACAGCTAAGTTCCTTATGTCAGATACTAATCCAAATTAAGTACTTGTGCGTGAGCATCCAGACAGGGAAGCACAGCACCAAGAACAGCAGCACATGCAGGCCACTGTCACTCCCTGCCAATGAGGCAGGTGGTAAAGCCACAGCCAGCTGAGGTGCCCTCCAGAGAACACTGACAGACCCTGGGTGAGAGTGGGTGGCAAAGCTGCTGCTGGTTGAGGTGCCCTCCACAGCACAGTGACAGCCCCTGGGCGAGAGGCACCAAGCCCAAGAAGGACTCATGTCACCCCTGGAGAAACCCTGCAGAGCCACCACCATAACCTCACCTTTATCATCCCTGTCTCCAGCAACTGGTGAATCCACACTGTGAAAAACCCTAAGCAAACTCTACTAGTATTAACATTAAAGATAAATGAATCGAAACCAAAAGCCTGAAAGTAATCAAGTTTACAAATATGGGGATACTAGAGTTTGTTTCACTTTTTTTTTTTTCTGTTTATAAATACTATTTTCAATGCCAAGTGTCACTGGAGGCAAATGTTTAATCAAGAAGCATGACAACTGAAGGTTTCTTTGTAGGTAAATACTTCCATTTGTCAAACTCAAAATTTCTAACCTGATCTGTATCATCTAAGATAAATTCTAGCCCATATCTAATTTGATAGCTATGCTCTTCCTGAAGAAACATTGCCTTGTCTTAGCTTTAGTTATAAAAGGATAATTAGAAAAATTAGAAAAAAAAGAATTCACCCCTACTGACATCAGAGAAGCTTTTTTTTTAAAAAAGTTTGATTAAGCTGCTTATCAGCGCCGGTATTCCATATGTTAAAAGGGAGTGCTAGTTCTTTACTCCTGAATTAGGAATTATTTTTTTTCCCCCCCCCCAAATCTTCATTCGCGAAGCCTAGCCATGATGATGATGAGGAATTAATTTTTAGCTATGGCAAGAAATGAGCAACTGAAGGTATGTATAATGACACCTGTGACAAAACAAATCACAATGAAAGGTAAGGTAGACAAGTTCCTATAGAAAAGCACATCGTTATAGGATATATACTTAAAAAAAAAAAGTTATCTCAAAAAACCTCACCTGAAATATCCTACTGTTAGTACAAAGCCTTAAGCCCCTTTAAATAAAGCAAGAATGAGCATGTATGGCCCAACAGAAAAAAAAAATTCCTTCTACAGCTTAATCTCAGGCTTTTTCATACTTGTTACCACTGCAAAGTTGCTAAAAGCCCTCAAGGCAAAGAACTCTCAAGGATGAAGTTAGAAATGTCATACAAACAAAGCACTTTGTAATTCTCCACCACACCAGTTCCTTAGCACTCTAAGTTTATGTGCAAACCAACACACAGTCCTCGAAAAACTTTATATAAAGATACATTAGGTCTAACTGTATAAGTAGGAATCAAGTTTTAAACCAACAAAGCACATTGCCCTGGTAATAATACCCAAAGCCACGATTTCTGTTAATCACAAATGCTGTCTTTAGCTCTTACTCAGCACAATCTTCAGTCTTTCACCAAGATTTTAGGCAAAATAATTTTTTAAGACGCAGAAAAAAATTGAAGTAGAACATATGCATTGAAAAAAAAATTTATTTCTTGCACCTTATTTTGCTGGATTTCTATACAAATCTCAAAAGGTAAGTCCATCATGTCACACTCGCTTCAGAATTTCAAGATACGTCTCAAGCTGAAGTTTGAGACACGTTTTTTACAGACGATCACAGAAATTCTTGCTAAAAGCCATTAAAGTCAATGGAAATGTTAGTAATATAAACCTCTACAGATCAGTAACAAAGCTTCAAGTTTTAGCCACAAAAATTGCTGTTCTTTTGAATTTTGCTCTGAAGACAAACAGCTAAACATTAACCTTTCTTTTCTAGTGTAAAAATCCTTGCAAGACTGCAAAAACAAATCATACGAAGCACTTGTAATGTTAAAATTTCCAATTTACCCTCCTCTCTTTCTTAAGAGTTGCAACATCTTGAATTCTAAACCGAATAGTTTGAATTCTAAAGGAGATAAAGTACAGTGCATTGCTCACTTCAAGAAAGTACACCATAGTAAGGTCATTCCTTTCTTCCCCAACAAACCCATCGAAATCTATGCATTAAATATTTGCCCTTATTTTTTAAAACACACTTTCCTGTTGACCATCATATTATAGGCCAGAAGTGTAAGGTTTTACACGTGAGATGCTGCATTCGCACCAAAACCGCACGGCACGAATCAGCAAACAAAGAAGAGCTGCTCGGTGATGTCCACTCTATTCGGAAAAACACACTTCTCCACAATATACAAGAGAAACACGTCTTATCTCTGATGCGATTTGTTGGCAAGGATCATTTGGTTCTTTTTAAGACCATATATTTTTGGTTGCTACAGTCAGAACGCTGCAATTAATGACCCGATTCGCACTGAAGAGGCTGGTTTGACAGTAGCTGTTTATAAAGAAATGAAACAGGCATTGAAATATTTCATTTTTACTATGATACTAGTAAAAATGAAGGCGGGGGGGAGAAACCCTTATTTCTGAAGGGCAAATACATGCCTCAGAGACAGAAAGCCCCGCACAGGAGGCGCACGGCTGGAGCCGCAGCAGACGCGGGTCTGATCTACCCACGCTGAGCGAGCCTTTACTGCCGCCTGCCTGAGGCCCGCGCAGCCCACGCGTCCCAGCGGGACTTCCCATGACTTTTCCTTTGGAGAGCGTCAAACAGAGAGGTCCAAACGAAGGGCTGGACGCGCAAGAGCCGCCCTTTCCCGAGGGCTGCGAAGGGTCCCTCGCACGAAACGCGTTCCCCCGACAGCCCCGGGCCGGCCCCACGCTGCTCCGCGCCAGCAGCCTTCTGTCCAGAGAGCACCAACTTCGTCATTATCTTCCTCTCGTTTCCTCCGTTATCCACACACATCATAATTTTGTTTGGCTACCTTTTTTTTTTGTTTGTTTTTTGATTTTCTCGAGGTTGGGATGCCGCAGGGCAGCGAGCCGCTCAGCAGGCACACCTTGCCGGCTGCTGCCGGGGACGCGGAGCTGCCCTCGCACCAGACAGGGCAGTATCTACCCGGGTACGGACAGGTTTCCCTTCCTCCCCTCCCGGGATGGGAAAGCGCTGGAGATCACTCCGAAAGAGCCCTCGCAGGCGTTGCGGGGCGGGCCCCCCCGGCGCGGGGCAGGCGCGGTACTTTACCCGTGCAGAAGGCGGCGAGCGCCGAGGGGTCGCAGCCTGCGCCCAGGCAGAGCAAGGCTTCCTCCATCCCTCTCGCCGACGCCGAGCCGGCCCCGCCGCCCTCCCGCCGAGGCTCAGCCCGAGCACCCGCGCCCCGGCCCGGCCGGTGGACGCCGGGCGGACGGTGCCGGCCCCCGATCCCTGCTGGCGGAGGCCGGTCCCCGCCGCCTCTCCCCGCTGCCCCGGCAGCGAGCGCGGGAGGCCGGCGGGGGCGGGCCGGGGCCGAGGCCCCGGGGAGGGGCCGGCCCGCAGGCGGCGACCACGCGCTCGCTGCGGCACCGGCCGGGAGCCGCGGGCCCCGGTGCCTTCTCCGGAGGGAAGCGGAGCTCGCCGAGCTGCTCCCGAGCAGGAAACTGGCAGCTGCTCGCACACAGGCAGGGTCCTGCACCCTTCCCGTAGGAAACCACAGCAATCGGCAACAGACACCCCCCCCGCCCGGTCCCACCGCGCCGCACGGTGCTCACGGCCGGTGACAAAACCGTGACATTAACTATAAAAAGCCAACAGCGATCAGTCTGCCCTCGGTCTGGGCATAAAGAACTACCACAAATGACTAATGAATACGATTTTTATACTCGGTCTATTCAAATAAACCATTATCGTTCCAAAGCATGTCTGTCTATCTGTCAGAAACACCCCAGACCTATCGTCAGTCACAGAGCAGCGTGACACGAGAGGTTCTCACGGGGAGGGGGAAGAGAGGAAGGGGGTGGTTGTTTGCTCTCGATTATATTGGAATATTTTTCACATGACATCTTTCGAGACGAAAGAGCAATGACATCACTGGCAATATACTCAAATCCATTATATGAAAACTAAGCAAAATATCATGGCTTAAAAGCAGCAGCTTTGCAAAGTTATCGTTCTGTTCAGCAGAAGGGAACTCGTATTACAAACGCATTACAATCTATTTAATGTGATCATGATTTTGTCTGTCTTGCAAGACGAAGCACAGCCAGATGAGAACTAATGAATGCAACATGTGTTCATTCTTTTGGTAGCCGTGCCTGAAGCCAATTGGCAGAACGACTACAGCAAGATAAATGTCAAAACAAAACTATTTGTGAATATGTACTGCATGTATTTTGCCTCTTCTATCATACTTGAAATAGTTTATTATTTTCAAGCTTTGCAAGCATATTAAGTAAGTCTGGATTAAAGTTTTAATTTCCAGACAACAGTGGGATAGTAAAAAAAACCAAAAAACCACAGGGGAAGTCCATGTCTCCATTCAAAAAATGAGGGCAGCAGTTTTTTTCCACCATTACAAACAGTTGCTGAGAATGTTCATAGGTTCACAACAACATATAATTTAGACAGCACACAGTGGGTTTTGTGTGTTTTCCCCAAAATTATCAATCTACATAACTACAGTAGTATACTTCTTTTCAGGCAGCTCCTGACAGACTGGAGGAATCGACCTCTGCAGTGATCTAAAAAAAGAGAAGGCAGTCAGCTGAACACAGCTCTGCAGCATAAAGCCAGCCAGACAACTACTGTGATTAATATCAGGATAGGACTGGGAAACTGAATAGTGGAAGATGATAAACGGTAAAAGGCAAGGGCACACAATTAAGGAAAGGGCCCTAATGAAGACATGGGCCTCAACACACAGCTGTGGCACACTGGGATTGACCAAGAACCCATCTTTCCAACTTGTCCCAACCACTATGTTGCATCATGTCATTAAACAATTTTAATTGCAGGATGAAACACTGAGCCTTATCTTGGGTGGGTTGGGCAGACAGAATAACTTAACACACACTTTGGTATCCTTTCAAACTCAACATCCTTCCCAATACAACTATGAAGCCTTGGAAAAAATCGTAGGCCAAAATGCTCCATGAGGCCAAACAGACATTTTATGTGCTGGTAAGACCAGCACTGAGCAGAAAGAGGCTTGATTTGCAATCTTAAGTGGCCATTACTGCTCTGAACAATGACACAGATTATGTACAACTGGCAAGAAACATCCGATGTAGTTCACACATTGTAAGTAAAACACTCTGTATTTAAAAAGTTAGGATCTCCTATTGTAAAATAGGTATGAAATAGTGTTATTTCTGGGTATCTACGACCCTAATTTTTAGTTCTAAAACTAAAGGATTTCCTCAGCAAAGAAAAGAAGTTTCATTACAGTGGTATTTTAAACAGAGATTAATTCCTACTGAATCAAGAGCATACAGAGTGAGGCAGAAGAAACCAAAGCAAATGTTAGAGCACTATCATAATGATCCTCTGAACTCTTAACTTTTGAAATAAGATTTCAGAAGGCACAGCTCTCCCTGAAAATAGCAGAAGCTGTGTCAACCCACCCATCGCCTGTTCCCTGCTGGGCTGAGGACTTTGATCAAAATTCCTTGACTTGCCTTTAAATTTCTCATTAAAATCATAACTCCTCATTAGGATTTTACACTCCTCTATCTCTGCACCATACCTGTCCCTCTAAGCAATCTGACAGCCTTCAACATCCGTCTACCTTTAAACTTTGCAAGCTTAAACACCATCTCAGGCCCCTGTTCCCTGCTGTTACTTAACATGGGTGGTGGGGGATGAGGAGGTGCTCTTCTTAAGAATTTTAGATAGCCAAAAATGATGAAAAAAATACTTAAAATATGGTACAGACCAAAATAAAACACATACATAATAGGAAAAAAACTTCTCAGATTATTAGCAGTGCAAAGTATGTTGTTACACCACGCAAAAACCGAACATTTTAATTTAACACAGCAAAGCATGTTAAAGATCAGGAACAGAGCTCCACACACTGCATATAAATACAGATTCATTCATTGTTTGTTTACCCCCAATATATGGATATTTAGGAACACTACACATCTGGTAAATACGGTGGATGTCTCAAAGACTGCAGCAGCACCAGTCAGATTCTGAATCTACAAAAAGAATTATTTTGGAAACACTTCAGTTTTTCATGAGCCAAAACACACTCCAATGCACCTTTTCTTCAGAGGTGGGAGCAAATGGCTCCTCCAGCTTTTGAAGAGGGTCACAGGAAGGCATGAAGTTTTTGAAGTCATCAATTCCATGTGAAGAGGAGGAAGAAGCAGGTCCCTCTGCCCCATACCCCCAAAACTGCTTTCCAGTCAACCCAGAGCTAGCTAAGGAAACTATGGGGCCCCCACCAAAGCCATCATGTCTCCAGCTGTACAGACTGCAGAACAGACACCTTGTTCCCAGGACATCTTTAGTACTTGAAAAACAAAGAAGATTATTTATTGAGTTTCCTTGGCAAGTAATACTGCTCCTAAGAAAATACCTGCCATTACATGAAATTTGGGAATTGGTTTTCACAGAACTAGGGTTTCTCAATTTCCTTCAGATTTAAGAGATTTCAGATTCAAGAACTGCTGCACAAGGCAATCACAGTTATCTTCCATCCAAAAGATTACTGGAGACTCTCTCTACACACCTTTTCTTCAGAACACCTGTAGCTGTACCCAAATATTACAAAGTGTAACTATACTGAGACTAGTTTAATGACCATCTTCTTGTTGAACTGCAAGAGGGCAGCACCAGTTAATTTTGTTCCTTATATGTATAAAATCAATCCTGTTTCCACTGGCAAACAATCCTGCAATTATTTTGTTTTCTTCTTTCTGAAAAGAAACTGTAGCAATGTTTCTTTTTGAATTGGCAATTAACCTCACCACCAAACAGTATCACCTTTCAGCAGCTGTATCCATTAGCTTTACCCCGTGGAAAAGAGAGAATAACAACAATTTCTTTAATTTAAACTACCCAATTCTTTAAGACCTGAAGCCTTTTATTACATTTACTGTAGGGTGGGGGGAAATTCAGTTTGGTTTTAAAATGATGTTTTATGTGTTATCACCAAGCTAGCACAACAGACCAAAACCATTTAATCAGATGAGACAAAGTAATTAAACAGTTTTAAAAGACATGCTTCTGTTAAGGATGCTCATTGCTTTGAGCCTGTTTCCAGCAGGACTTGCAAGGTGTACAGAGGTTAGTGAGCTATGAAGGACAAGGACAGCCTCGCAGGATTCAGTGCTCCCATTAACACCTGTGGGATGTGGCAGTCGCTGCTCACTCCACTCCAGGTGCTGGCACTGTAAGAAACCCTAGGAAAGTCCCATTCTCTCAAGTATTAATACCGAGAGTGACAGAAGGCAGGACCTTTGCCTATGATTAAGGTCACTTACAACTGGCATATGGCAGCACTACTGCTAAAATAAGCATCCCTGCCCTTCTCCTGCATCCTTCCCATTCTCATCCTGCTCCTGCCAACACAGCTCATGGGGCTGCACAAGGAAGCACACTGGGAGACTGAACAACCTGAAACCTAACTCTTCAACATCAAAACAGGAAAACTTACCAGCCCAGTCATATGGTGTATGGCACAATGAACCCTGAAGCAGCAGGGAGGAGACACTCTTTCCAGTACCCTCTGGAAAGAGTGCTGGGAATCGTGCCTGTCAACAGCAGCTCTGTCCATGGATGACTTAATGTGATTTTGAAACAGCTACACTTGTAAATCACATTTCACTGCCAGAAAACTGAGCAAAATAAGAACTGATACAGAAGAAAGTGAAGTCCCCAAGCGAGCAGTGCCAGGGCAGGATGCAGCAGAGAGCACACAATGGTGCCAGAGGCCCTTCTCTTAACATCCTGCTCCTAGGCTAAACTGAGCTCCTTCATCCTATGGCATTTTTCTCAAAAGGAGATAGCATGCAGAAAACATGATAAACAACAGGTGAATATTGGACCTTAAAAACTGTCCCGAGGCTGTCCTCCACAACTAAACCATACTAAAACCTAGCTCAACCAGCCTAGGAAAGGGATCTAATGGGGAAATTTGTTTTATTTGTTTTCCAAACACACACTGCCTAACTTGAAAAAAAAAAAACCCTACAAACAATACAAAGCCCTCCAAATGTACATGCATATTTTTAAGAATAACCACATGAATGCCTATTTTTGTCAGGTGGGTTTTCTGCTGAAGCAGCTGCACCAACACAACGGAGGTGGCAGCAGGCTGATGTGGAGAGTAGGAAGGGTGGCAATGTGTAAGGCTGGTATTTCACTGAGCATAACATCAAACCACAGCTGTAGCATGCTTTCCGCTGCCTGCCTGGAGCAATTGCACAGCAGACTGCTTGCAGCTGCCTTCCTGCCTATCCAGCAAACAAGATGAAAATGCATTAAATCTAAAACACAGCCACAAAAGGGTTTCTCCTGCAAATTTTATGTTGAGCATGTGTTCCAGACCACAGTCCAGACCACATAACCCAGGTGGTGGCCCATGAAAACATGCAACCCTGTCCATGAGAAAGGGAAGAGTCTGAACAGTGGCATCCTTGTCAGACACAGTTTGTATTTTTATGGAGATAATCAGTTTTGTCTCTGGTCAAGAACCTACACAGCTTCAAATGCACAAGTTTTGTGCAAGTGATATTTTTAAAACTACAGGTATATCATACAAGGTTGTGAAATATGAAGCACTTCCATCTTCTGAAAGTGCTCAGCAAGAGATTGATTATTAATAATGACAATTAACTGGTAACCTTAGTCATACCAAAACTTGGTTATGGACTAGCTATGGTGAAGTGACTGCTGTCTAATCATTTAGTTCATGGCAACAGAAAGAAAAATATTGCTTTTGCCATGCAGAAGGGAAACACAGGCAGAGAAGCCAACTACAAAACTGTTTTCTAACAAAGTACTTTCAAAATAAAGTATCTACTTCTAGAAATATGACACTGCTTAAGAGTTGCATATTCTTTCAAAAAATGATTAAATGTCATTCTTGCATGTCAACAAATCTCTAAATTTTGGCTGTTTCCATTAATGTATTGCTGTAATGGTGACTATTTTTACTACTTTCAAAAGTAAAAAAAAAAAAAAAAAAAAAAAAAAAAAAAAAAGAAGAGTAAAAAACCCAACAGAATTTGAAAGAGTGCACTATTTATGACAGAGACCAACAAGAGTCTCATTTACTATCCACTTTGAGATACTGAGGAATTAGAAAAGCCTTTATGAAAACACTACCACCAAAAAGTGCAATTGTTCACACAAAACTAATTCCTATTGAGGATGTCCAGCACAAGACTTCTGGATGCACAGAGAGCTTGCACAGTGGGTGAGTAGCTCAGTGATGCACTGGGACGATGTGGGATCGCACTGTGATCACCCCACCCCATCTCGATGGCTCAGACGTAGAGCAAACCATGTAAATGAGGAATAAAACCCACAGATGCTAGTCTGGCTTAGACTAAATGCCTAGGAACACCTTTTGACTTCTGCATACGCCAGCATAACAAATCCTCCATCTGAGGGGTGGGGTGATCATCTCCATTTGTGACCACCCACATAAACTCACCATCTCTGATTTAAATATTACCTAACACATGCAAATGTGATGTAGGTGTCAGACCTTAGACTATTACACCACTTCAGAGTTTGACCTTATCAAAAGATCATTTACAGCCACACAGTTTTGACATATTATATACAACAGCTGTACAGTCCATAAATTAATTACCCTTCTGATGGCACAGACTACTAAACAAAGTGGTTTAAAGAATCTGTAGAGACAGTTTTATATCTATGTCATTCCTTTAAATTTAGTTGACAACAGATTTTTGTACTCTCAGGAAAATGGGTCACAATAATTATTTACAAATATAGGATTGAACTATTGTGAAATCCTAATGCAGGGCTTAGGACCTATGCTGTTGGAAAAACATACAAGATACACATTAGTTTTTTTAAAAAAAGACAAATATGGAAATGCTGTTTACTTCCCTTGTTTTTCAGTAATATTCTCAGTAATATAAAAATTGGTGAATATAAAATGGGAAAAACAAGCCACATTATTTGCATGAATTGTTTGATAAAAAACTGTCATTAGAAAGATTCAGCTTGGTTCACACAGAGATGTCAAAAGATACCTTTCAACTAAGTCAACAAATTAAATCTGCCAGACTAGAAGTCATGCTTACTTGAAAGTCTGAGTAACATTATTGACATAAAATTAGGTATTGATTTCCCATTTATTCTACCTGTAGGAATAGTAATATTACAAAAAAACACCTTTGTCAGCCTCTCTGGAGAATAACCAAAGGACAGTAAGACACAAGCAACATACCATTTTAACTGGTACCCTATCACAAGAGTCAAGACCAAGGTCAACTTTTTACTACAGAGATGTCTGTTGATATTGCCAGAAAAAAACATTCTATAGGTGAGGAAAAATAATTTCTTCCCCTGGATCATAAATCCTGTTATGACAGCTAAAGGTCAAAGCAAAAAATAAAAAGGCTAAACTGAAAGAGGGAGAAAGAGAGAGAGGAAACTGTGGTGTGCAGCAGTAGAGTCTAATTGAACTGACAGACTAAACAGCTGTGGTGAAGACAAAGACACAGGGGGAAAACACCACAAAAGAAAAATGGAGAAGGTCCTTGGTGGCTTTAAGAAATGCAGCTGTATTTTCCAAGAATTCAGCTCAACAAAGAT
Source organism: Pipra filicauda (assembly GCF_003945595.2). Lineage (NCBI taxonomy): Eukaryota > Metazoa > Chordata > Aves > Passeriformes > Pipridae > Pipra > Pipra filicauda. The sequence continues at coordinate 1,169,866 of NW_024104665.1, read as the reverse complement.
TCAGAGACTGACTAAAGGTCAAAAGCAGGAGGAACTTGATGGTATCATATCACCTAAGACACTCCTCCACACACTGTGGAACCACCAGCCCTAAGAGGTGGAGGTGGTTATGGCAGCATGTGATCAAGCTCATTATGTCCTCACTTCACCACAAGAAGCTTCTGTACTCCAGATCTACCTAGTTACCTTCAAGTAATAACAGCTGGAAAACAAGAGAATAATCCAAAATATACTGAAGTCAAAACTTTTAAAGGAATTTTTAATCAAGACTCAAATGAAGAGTTTACCCATCTATTCTTTGAGAAGGATGAAGTCCATGAGCTAAGTGAGTAAAATAACAGGAGTGATGGGACTATAACTAAAAGTAACTTCTTCGCTAGCAAACAGGACAACAGTACGGACTGTTCTAAGCTCCCAATGGCTTAGGATAAGGAATAATCCCTATATATTTGCATACAAAGTAAACTAAAATAATAAAAAAGATTTTTGTGTGGCTCCCCTTTTTTTTTTTGTTTGAAATACAGATTATGGTAGCATTTGTATTTTTCTTAATATGTGTGGATGAGAAGTTAGCAAGCTTCATGTAACTAGCTGCTTACATGCCAAGTTTACCCAACAAATCACAGAATGGCCTGGATTGGAAAAAACCATTAAGTTCATCTAGTTTTAACCACCCTGCCAGGGACAGAGAACCTTCCACTAGACCAGGTTGCTCAGAGCTCCATCTAACCATGCTTTGAACACTTCCAAGGATGGGGCATCCATAAATTCTCTGGGTAACCTGTTCCAGTGACTCACCATCCTCACAGAATTTTTTCCTAATATCTAATCTAAAACTACTCTTAGATTGAATCCATTCCTCCTTGTCCTGTCACTACATACTCTTGTAAGAAGTCCCTCTCCACCTTTCTTGTAGGCTCCCTTCAGGTACTGGAAGGCCGCAATAAAGTCACCCCGAAGCCTTCTCCTCTCCAGGCTGAACAAACTCAAATCACTTAGCCTTTCCTCATAGGAGTAATGAGCACAATTCCACCACAGGATTTCTGGGTAGATACTTGACAAACAGCTTTACACATAGCAAGTTTTGAGGATTTTTGTGTGTGTGTGTTTCTTTTTTAACACTAACTTCTAACCTGCAGACAATCTGAACATATAACTCCCATTTGAAATACATGTTACCTATGAAATGGACTGTAAACACTTTTTCTCATATCACCTTGTACCATTTTTAAAGCACTCCACAAAGCCAAATGGAGAATTACAGAACTGTTAAAAGCACATGGCTACACGGATTTTAAAGTATGGACATAATAAAGTATTGTTACGTTTACAGTCTGTGATGTTCCTAAGTATTCCAAATTTTTAAAGTAGGCGACACTTGATTGATCTCAGGACAGTCTTGAGACACAGAAGATGTCCAAATCTCAATAAAGTGATAAAAATTAGTTAACAGATTTTTTTTTTTTTAATATCGCATACCATAGGTTACATCTAACCACTGAAATATTCAGTCCAGTATACAAGTTCCCTAAAAAAATCCACATTCCTTCTTTTTCTATTCTCAAGCCAAAAGAAATTATTGCATGTTTAAGAAGTTTTAGTCAAAACAAAGCTTCAGAAGACAAACAGTAAAGTGATTTATTTATTTGTAAGTCTGTAATCACCACAGGAGCTCACAGGACAGGGAGCAACAGGCAATGCTACAATTTCAGTGTAAGTTTTATTTAGGAGAAGTGTTTCGCCTGCTATCTCTATAAACAGGAAGACTCAGCTATTTCCTTCAACCAAGTGCTAGTGACTTACTACCTTAACAGAGCCCACAGCAAAATCTACTTGAAAGTTACAAACCTGCAATGCTGGATATTTTATTTTATTTCTCCATGGGCTGTATTTACAGCATGAATACATGGTTTGCTTGTTTGTTTTTATTTTCAATATATATGAAGACTTCTACAGGAAAGCATGCACTACCAAATTATACTGTGGGACATCAGAACAAAAGGAATGGTATTAAGTAGCAAGGAGAAGACCAGCTTAAATACCAAGAAAATTCTAGTCCCTGTTTCTGAAGTTTTCGCTAAATGTTGCATGTTTCTTTAGGCATCATTTGAGGATGCATCCCACTTGCAATGTAAGAGATTTGAAGCAACCTTAAGAGTCTTCATCCCCATCAAGTATACAATTTTCCACTATTCTGTCAAATTGCTCAATATTCTGCCACTCCATATGAAAATAAAGTGGAAAATTATATTACTGCAGTCAGGAATTGATTAATTGTTGCAAGGCACTTGTGCAGCTTTCCTACACTAAAATAGCCAGGATTTTAACATAGACACATTTGTATTGCAAAAGTAACCCTCAAAACCACCTTACTGAAGCATCTATCATCCTACAAGGTGGCTCACAAGGAGGCAGTTTCCCCCAGCTCCTTTAAAATGAAGTCAAGAGAGAGCAGTTGTGGACTGCAGATGACTATACTTCATATCTTTCAAGAATTTTGTAACAGAGGATTTATACCTTACTATTTTTCTTTGCTAGTCTCTTGACAGAATTCAAATCACTCATTTTGTTTCACCACAGCAGAATTATCTAATTTAATGAGCAACTCATTTGATGTGTAATCAGGCAACTGATTTTATCTGCTTCATTGCAGTGAAGAGGTCAGCACTACCTTCCATTAAGGCAAATTACAGGTTTTCAAGCATACCCACAATCAGAGGAAATCAGTTTGTTCTTGCAGCATCCTCAAAACACATGGAGCATATGGGCATTGGAGGGACGTGGGGAGAAGTGGAAAGAAGAGGATTAAATTAAACAACAATTTGGAGGAAGCATCTTGCTGTTTTCCCTGATGAAATCAGGTCTGTGGCATTAAAACGGACATGAGAGAACACGGCTTATTTGCATTGTCTCCTTCCTTTTCTCATTTATAAATCAGTTGCTATTCTTAGGCAGGATATACATTAGAAGGAACACAGTAAACTGAATTTGTAATCCAAACTTAATCACCCATCCCAAGAGCCATACAAAATGGTCTGGAGGCAAGCTGCATCTGACCATCCAGCAAGGGCATCACGTGTAAACACCAACACAGGATAAGCATTTGGGCTACATAAAAAAAAAAGCTTTTGGTTTTTTTAATAAAAATTGCATTAATTTATAGTGGCAATAATTTTAAAATATTTAATAGCTATTTATTTCAGTGAAGTCCTCCAGTCTGCAAAAACACATTACCCAAAGCAATACCTTGGGCTATCTGTACCACACACACACATATGTGGTGCAGAGCATCTTGATGCAGGTGGGGAGAGCACAGTGGCTTTTCAGCATAGGTCCACTTTCCTACAGACAGGACAGAGTCAGGCAGCAGCTGTGGAAATGAAGCTGACCATTCCTGAAAACATGCCAGAAAACACTTGCAGATAACTGCTTTCAAGGTACCACTCTTTAGTAAAAGGATTAGAGTGGAAACGGCGCATACTTGGCACAAACCTCTCGAGTCAGGAGTTTGGTTTAGATCATTAGCAAATTAGCAGTTTAAACTAGATTCACTGTTGGAAGATTTGATTTAGTAAGGAAGCTTTAGATCCTGCGGCACAATTTAGCAGGGAAGAGCCTGCCTGGAAGCTGCAGCACCAGGCAGAAAGGGGACACAGCTCTGAACACAGACCACCTCCTAAGTGATGGACAGGCTAAAAAACAGGGAGAAACTTCACTGACTGAAAAGGGAACCAGGATTAACCTCCAGACTATTACACCTTATACTCTGATACAATTTAACATAACATGGCAATTCCAACAAGTTATTAACACAAGGTAACCGCGTGGATACAAAAGTCTTTTGAAAAACATTTTAATAAAACTATACCCTAATAGCATTTGGACAACTTGGGCTATGTTAAATATTATATGATACTGTCATTGTTTCTTACATAGTATTATGTTCCCAATGACTATCAGAGCTACGTTTGTAAAAATAATGGCTACTAATATTGCTATGCTATCAGTTAAAAAATTGCTTTTGCAAATTATTCAAGTACTTTGATTTCCCATACTTGTTTTGCTAGGAAAAAAACAGTTTAATAAATTCACAAAGATGAGAAAAACAATAATGTGCTGACTTAATAGAATTACAGAGAAAAAAAACTGCTTTAGAAGTACAGTACAAGAGACTGTAAAATTGAAAACTAGTCCATTATTAAAATCTGAAACACTAGTTACTACCAGACATTTTCCTTAGAGAGAAAATTACACTGATTTGTCATTTATGTCATATTATGTATAAGTTCTACCTTAAAGAGAAAAAGTAAGATTGGATAATTGTAGTCTGAAAAAAAAAAATCTTTGTAGGTAATAACAGAAAGTCATCTTTTCCCCCTATGGGTTGCTGCCCTAGTGCTGTTGTAGATACTATCCCTCATGTTATGGAACAATATAAACTAACTTCCTAAGCAAGGCATTCCACTTTTAATTTTTTTTTTTTTAAATGTTCCATTGCCTTTGCTTTCTTTATGAAAGAAAGTACAGGCAAGCTGGTGCAGCATCCTACAAAGAGCATGAACTGATTCAAAGCCTTCTGATGGCTTCAGAAAATATGGAAGCGATACAGGAGAATCAGTGTTTCAAGGTCACCTGAACTGAACACAACCAACATAAAACACTGATGCATGTGGTACTCTGGATTAGCTTTCAAAATTATCTGATGTTAACAAGAGAACGGGTAGAGGAGGAGTAGAGGAGGAGTATCAACCCTCTATTGAGAGGTGGTGGTGGAAGTTATTCTATAACTGCAAAAATATTTTTCAGTGTATGGGGTAACCAGAGGAGAGTGAAGCCTCCCTTAGGTGAGTGAGGTTGTCTGCTGAGCACAGCCACTAGAAAGCAGGATCTGTTCAGGGAGATACAGTTTGAACAGGACAGCTAGACACAGTGTCAGTTGAAATTAACTATCTTTGTTTAAACTATGTTATATGAAAAGTATCTGCCACATCCAAGTTTTTGTAATTTGTGAAGCAGATATTAAATAGAAGGCCAATCTCAGAACCTGACTTGTAGGGAGGAGGGTAATGTGTTTTTGTTCTTGTATCAGTTAATTCAGGATTATTTTTACCCCTCTAAACACTGCACCTCAGCTATGTCTGATTTTCACACTTTTTCCTTTTGCAACTTTGAGGCTGTTAAATTTCCAATTTTATTAAATAAACTCAGAAATTCTCTTTCTTATACTTCACATCTTCCTCAAAAGTGGCTTTAAAGAAAACCAAACTCTTGAAATATTCCCAATGAAGTCATACCTATTAGCAATAGAGCTGATAATGTAAAAAACCTCACAGCTGGAGCTGTACAAGACCTCCTCTACCAGGAAGACTGCAGAGTTCAGTCCCTGGATATGCAGCTCTTGGTAATGTTCACTTCACTTTGGCTTATTTGAGCACTCACAACAAAAACGAACAAAGCCTCTTATTTTTACGGGCCATTCCAATTGTTCCAATGCATGCTGATCGTATCTTCTACAAACAAAGCCAGGATTTAATTGCATTGGAGCATTAAGCAGAATGCCTTTAAAACTCTTTTCTATTTAACCTGTCAGAATTGCAACTGCCTGTATCAGAAAGGACTGAAGCATGTACCATTCTGAAAAATAACCTGCAATTGTATATATGGGCAGGTGTGTTTCCAAGTCATTTCAAAACAGAGAACTGATAAGGAAGAACTATGAGTTTGCCTTTCTAACCTTCTCAGAGATAAACACAATTTTAGGTTCATAAAAAAAGTAACCACACACCCTGCTTGAGGCATTGCTGACATTGCTGGATTATTCCCAGCACAGTTAGGAGGGACTGCACAGTAATAGCAAATCCACACATCTGAATTGTCAATGCAAAATTCCTAAAGTTCCAGTTTAAGCCAGACAAGACTCTGTATTTTTTGCTGCTATTCATTCTTCTAGATATAAGCCAAAATTTTGTGCCGTTACAGTTTTATAATTCCTTTGTAGATCACAAAAACAAGCCAGCAAGGCATATCAATGAAAACAAACTCACAGTTTTTCCATATTAAGAGTCAAATTTCCAATCCACTGGAAAATTTAGCAAAGTAGTGATTTATTAGCCATGTCTAACAATTCAAAGGGACACAACAGTATTCCAGACAGGCAAAGTCAAAACCAAAACACAAGACACATGAACACATTTCACCCTGCAAACCCTCCCAGTGATAGGATGGATTTCTTTACTTCAGCCAGTATTTTGTTCCCCAAACCTTGCACTAAGCCAGGCCCTTCTTAAGGTGCACCCTTGGCTGCAAAGCTTTTGCAGCCAAAACAAGAGAAGGGCTGCTTCGAGCTCTGTGACACGTACCACAGAGCTGGTGTATGTCCAGCTCTGTGACATGACACATACCAGCCTAACAGTCTCTCCAAATCAACAATGATCTCCTGGGAGCACCACGAATGGAGAAGCCACACTCCCAGCAGCACTTGCACAAAGGGTCTGTTTCCAAATTCCTCCAGGGACTGCCTCTAAATAATGACACTAAAACTGTTTGCTTCTCTTTGTCAACATGCACTAAACTGCTAACCCCACAAGTGTGGGAACAGAGAAGGTGTAAAATTGGCATATTTGACACAAAGGACCAAGCAGGAAATAAAGTTTAGAGGATACTGGTAAAGAGGGGAGAACAGATGGCCAACAAAATACCTTTATTTACTTTAAATATTTCCTTTTATCCTGTTTTTGCTTTTCTTGCCTATTTAAAGCATGGATTGTTGATGACAGGAACTGTTTTGAGGTTCTCATTATGCTAAAAGAGATGCTTAGATGTATTATGAAAGGATATTTTTTGTTTTTCAATCTAGTAAGTTTTTCTTAGTATTTTTGCCTAGAAGCAAATAACCTCAGTCCAGGATTCTTCACAACGTACACAATTCCAGTTCCATCTGCACATCAAAAGGACAGAAAAAAAAACAGATTTAAAATTTACACTTTACTCCACTCTCCAAAAGGACCTTGATAAGAACCTACCCCCGAATAGCAAAGATTTAAAAAACATATTTCAAATCCTTATTTCTTGTTTTTCTCTCTTCTCCTTAGTCTAAAAACAGAGTTGACAGATCTGACAATCAGCCCTTCTTTTGTCAAGTAGCAAATAATACACTCAACAAGATCTGCACTTCCCCAAATAAAAGACCAAAGGCTCCCTTTCTTGACAAATCGTGACCTGCTTCCAATACTCCCCAGATCCCAATATGAAGTCGACTCAAAAATAACCCGCTTACAGGGGTAAGCAGATTCCTTAGTGATAGGAGCAAACAAGATCCCACCTGTATAGAGGACAAAAAAGTGGCCTTAGAAATTTATATGTACATAAGCAAGCATGCATCTATGACCTACAAAGCCAGGTACCAACCTGGCCTCTCAGAGCAGCTCATTTAGGGTGCATAAAGGACAAATCTAGCACCAAGGTAGAGAGTGCTTACAATAGAATGCAACTGAGCTGCAATAGATGCTGTTCAGTCTCCTGTTCCATGACCATAAAGAAAAGGAAAGGAAGTACTGCTTTAAGTGAGAAGACAAAATGACATTTACTAATGAGTTGGTTTGGGGTTCAAAAGTTTTGAGATCCTTTTTCTGGCTTGAGTCACCAGACAAAGAGAGATGACACTAACATCTCTGCAGATCTCTAGAAAGAGTAACAGAGTCTCACCATGCCGCTTCTGAAATCACTCAGTATCCTTACCCATATTCAATGTCATTAACATTAAAAACATGCTCTCCTGTTGAGAGCAGCAGTAACAATACGTCTGGCACTACTTGAATATGACTGTCTACAGGCAATATTAGGAAGAAGTCTCAACAGTTGACAATTTTCCACAAAGAAAATAATCTGAACAGTGTTATTGCATATACCGCAAAGATAAATTGTAGAGCATTAAAAGAAGTTGTTAGGTAGGATGTGTCCCACTTCCTTCTCACTGAAAACTAAACAACATAAATCATAATTAGTTATTTCAAATGTAATCAAATCCTGTCAGGCATCACTACTTGCTAATGCTTTCCCTCTGCCCACCTCTCCTCAATATTAACTCAGAAGAAATAGAAAAAAAACCTCACCCTTTGTACACCCTAGCCTACAGACTCACAACCAGCAGACCAGATGATCTCTTCCCCTTCTGGAGCTAAACAAAAAAGCTAAACAAAAGTAAGTAAAGCTAAACAAAAAAGCAAACAAACGAAACAAAAAAGTAGGGGAAAAAACCAACCATGAAAGAAAAAAAAAAAATAAGAGGTGGGGAAAAAAAATCACAAAACCCCAGCAAGCACAGAAGAGGGTCTGGGCAATTAAATGAAGGGAGCACTCCGAACAGTACAATAAATACAGCAGACCTAGACATACAAATAAATTTTAATCTTTCAAAACTTACACAGTTTCATATCACGATTAACATCTATCATTCCACTTTGGAAGAGAGTCACCACTAACTCTTGCATATAAAATATGCAGCCTTTAAGTAGATGCCATTACTTTGCACATGGAATTAGAAAACAACCTGAGTCAATTACGGGTGTGATCAGACCTTTTCTACAAGTCTTTCTGTTCCTAAACCTTCTCAAACACTAAAAATGCAATTAAAGGTAAAGGGATCACATCTGGAAAAAGAATTGTACAACTTCTTGCTTTTAGACAGCCACATTTCTCATATGGCAGTTAAAAACCTGCCAGAATTTCCCCTATAAACATGTTTCCAGCAATTTCAGCTCTCCAACACAGTGTTTGGTCCTAAAGTAACAGTCTCCTGCAGAAAAGGTTGTTTTTTATAAACATGCACACACAAATAAATTGGTCACACATTTCTCTTGCATGATACGTTGTTTTCCGCATGCTAGCACTGGAGCGTCCTACCACAGTTGACAATTAAGAGATTCAAAAGAAAAAGCATGAGTCTTGCAAAAGATGAGTCTTTGCTACATTATGAAATACAAGAGGTAGATTACAAGAAACAGTCTTTGAGATGTGGCCAATACTTACATCAAGGCCAAAATTTCCAGGTAGGATAGTAAACATGGGAGGAGGGAAAATAAAGGAAGAGAAATCCTAAACACACAGTCTTCATCACTGGATTCATCCATCCATCAAACCAGACCAGTGCAGAAAGACTGAGCAATTGACCGTATCAGTGAGTTTGCCGTGTTTTACTGCCAGGGAGGATCAGGCTGACTTGCAGAACACAGAGCCGGCTGCTCTGCAGCAGCACACTGGCCATGTCTATGCTCTGCACACCAACTTCCACACAGGCACCAAAGGCTGCAAGGCATTCAAGCTGGACAACAAAAAATACCAATAAAGGAACGAGGAAACACACCAATTAAGTGGTTAAGAAATGGAACAGCTGAAACATAACAGACTTCTGCCAATTATCACTTTGGAGAGCAACTGGGATCCTACCGAGATTTACACCTGAACACAGACTGCAGTTCACAGACGATCTCTCATAAAATGTCAATAGAAAGTGTGAACTCCTGAGAAACTAACATTTTACTTAAAAACAAACAAACAAACAAACATGAATGTTAGCAACGGCATATACATAACAGCTGAAGGATTCCTTTGGTTAATGGTCATAATCAGTCACAGGTCAACAAGGATGCTGTCTAAGAGACAGTTCATGCTGTTGGATAGGAGAGATGACCAGTAGCTCAAGCAATCACAAGCCAATCCTGACCATTTCTGATCATTTCCCAGGGACACAGTCAAGTAGTCTGGAATCTGGGAAGGTCAAAGGGTATTTGGTTTCTTTTCCAAGCTAAATTTCTTCAGGAATCTAGACTACCTGGATGAATAAAAACCTGACCTATAATGCTAAAAATAAGCACCTTTTTTCCACAAGTGGAAAGAAAAGCATGTTTCAGAGGCTACAGGGCACCAATAGAGGAGTAAAACCAACTGGGAGCCTGCTTGAGCTGAACTACGCAAAAAAAATACTAGGGTATCACTGTTACTATGTACTGCAGCTTCAAAAAGAGGGAGAGAAAGATAACTACCTACACACTGAGGTTTAAGAGGATGTTTAGGAAAAAATAAGCAAGAACAAACATCAAGACAATTTTTTTGCCTTCTGCTTAAATAAAGATAACAAAATGATACACTGAAAATGAGAATAGGATAATGGTTATTGCCACATACAGTGTGATAATAAAAATTGGCCATTTACAATAAAGAATCAGGGGGATCTGGATAATCTCTATTTCACAAAACTGGAATAATTGACACAACAATGACATGCCAAAAATCAGTGCAAGAAGGAGAGGGAAAGGAAGTAGTTTGGGAGAGAAGGAAAAGCAACCTTGGCACTAAAAGTGCAAAAGCATGATCTTGATTAAGACAAAAGAAATCAAAGAAATGTAATTGAACAGTGAAATGAAGACAAAGTAGAAGTGATTTTACCTGTGTAATTTACTCCTATAAAAAGGATAATACAGTGAACTTAATCCTGAATTAAAGCAAGAACTGATGTGATATGTCATGGAATAATATTTAAGCTATAGACATATAACATTTTAAAGATGAACAAAGCACTGGCTTAAAGACAAGCAACAGAAAGATAAGATATCCAGACTAAGAGAAGGTCCTGGGTTCCTTAGGTTTTGTGACATTGGGGCTATACGTAAGTTACATAGTGACCATAGAAAAAAAGCAGGTAGAACAATAAAAACTTTCAGGAGACCAAAGTTTGGAGAATTTGCTGTTCCTGAAAAAGTATCTCTCAGAAGCTGGACAATCTTTTGGGCTAGCTGGAGCAACGCAAATGCAATGCAATTTAAACATCTAAAGTGAAAGGCAATTATGAATAACCATTTCTGCTATGACCCAGGACCCGATGACAGGAGATGAAGGGGAGAAGGGAGCTGACAGAGCATCAAAAGATCACAGGATCCTACCAGTCCCTTTAACTGCAGTTTGATACTGATCCTTTGCAGCAGTTACACACACACACACACAATAAAAAGATATTTTTAGCAGACAACCAGATCGATCAATTATATAAAGCGTTTGCAAGCCACTATGTGTAGTTTCATATACATAGTTGTGGCTACCAAAGTCAAAAGCAAAACAAAACCATATGCCTTTCCCAAAACCAATTTAACTGAAACAGGTGCAGAGAAGATAACTCAGAAGATAAAGGACAGAAAAAAAATCTGTTTTATAAGGGAAGCTAAAGCACTTGGGACTCTCCAGCCTAGCAATTAAGCAACAGAGCTCTGTAGGTATATGTTGTGCAAGGCAGGGTAAATCTCACAAGAAAAGGAAGGCTTGTTTCGTGGGGGGAAAAGTAGAGGCTGGTGGAAGGGCTCCCACTGCCCCGAAGCCCAAGATATTACTCCCTCTGGAAAGATGATGGGCAACCTGTACTTCAACAAGAAAACAAACTTCAGCAGGGCCTGCACAGCACCTTCTTTATATTTTTATTACTGTTTGAGTAAATCTTTCCTGGGTGAGAATTCTGTAGCTTAGGTATGGTCTGTTCCCCCACTCAGATATTTACATGTAGTACATTCCCTTCTACAACAGAGATGTAGAAAAAAATGTCTCTGATCTTTCCTGTTGTCTCCCTGGGGCACACTTTGGTTTATTCACTCTTTCAGTCACTTTATTAAGGCTTTAAATTTGTTAGAACACAGGAGAAAGGGAGCAACAGACCCATCTAAACTCTTCTTTTTTACACAACTGTTTGGGGAAATTGTCCCCTTCAGCCTTCCATTCCCAAGTCAGCTGCACTTTAATAGTCCATTACAAGAAGAGAAACAAATCTCAATATTTACTTTTTGTTGAACTATCAGATAAACGCTGGGTCTATTTCTGTTCTATTCACATTCTCCCACAATTTCCATTACAAGGTATGCACTAAGCACTTCGACAAGAAGTTCCCCACTGCTAAAAATCTCAGTGCTAAAAGAAAAGGGAAATGTTTATTTAGGTTTTGGTTTCAAACTAAAATAAGTTTTCAAAATTGAACTGAAATTCCCTCCAGCTTAACCCACCTGCAAAACGGGCTTGCACAATCTAGGAGCTCACAGACACAAATTCTAACGGCGGAAAGTGAATTTGAATCCTGGTTTATGGGCAACACCTTAGGTTTAACTGTCCTACACTACCAACAAAACGTACACTTCTTTCTGATTCATTTGAGTAGAAATGCTTCATGATAACTTTTGTTCTCTTCCCAAGCTTGCATGGCATCCAGCAAACAGGATTACCTGCACTGGGTGTAATATGCAAACTACAGTAGCATTTAAAACTCCTTTTTAATCACTAAATTGTTAAGGATATGCCCACATGCTGTTACTTGTTTTAACATTCATTTAAGTTCAGCTTACCATACCCTATAACGTCTTGGAGTAGTTACCTTTGAAACAAGTTGCCTTCTCTAACTTGCAAACATGTCCTATTTAAAAAGCAGCAGCCTACTCTCAAATCTAAAGCAGTAAGATGAATTATGAAGGAAGAAAGTGCACATGATTTCAACAACTGATTATGATTTTTATCCCTGCTTGACAGTGAGTCAATTTAAAAAAAAGTAACTAAAAGGGCAAAAACTATATTAAGTCCCCTTCAGCATCTTTTTTTTTTGTTTTCTTATTCTTTTCTATGTATGAATGATGAGGTCTAAACCTCACTGAAAAGCTCAGGCAAGACTGGTACGTAAGAGAAGATAGCATGTGCATATAAGAACCTGAAACTACAGTCCTAGAGCTAACATCCTCTTATATTTCAGTTTACGTTCGAGTGTTGCTGTTTGCAGGTCATCTACCTGTATGTCATCTTTCTACGGTTCCAAACCTAGTAAAGTAAACAAGGACACAAAAAGAAAAAGTAGTCGTGTAGAACAGCTTTTTAAAAAAAGTCAAGACTTCCTGACTGAAGAGGAATTAGTTTTTCTTTTTTCCTTGCTTTTTAGTAGAAGCCCTAGAAATGTTTCACAAAATTTTACTTTACTGATTTTTACTAAAGAAAAGCATAAAGACAGTATACAACCTATTCAAAACTCTTCAGAGTATTTAATATTTTTCTCTAACCAGCTTCCTCTGACTTATAAGAATGCAGTTGGTCCTGCTTATAAGAACTTTATCTTTTACTTTTCTTCCCTCCTTCAAAGGAACATGTTGTTATTTTGGACAGCATGTTAACACATTCTGTCTGCTATAAATCGGTTTTAAAAATATACTACAATAAGTTAGTTTTGTTTGAGGATTATATGCAGGCAAAAGCAAATGTGACAACCACACAACCCCCTCTCCCTCCCCCTCAAAATACAGAAAACTTATCCTGAACAAAGCTGTTAGTTTCACACTAACAGTGCAGAGAGAAGAAAAATTACCTTGATACCCTGAAATTTTTCATAGAAAAACAATATATAAATTGTTTCGTTTAAATGCAAGGGGCTAAACAAGGGGTTTATCTCCACCACTGCTTAAGTATCAGTGCCATCTGAAACTCACTCTAAGCCAGCATTCCCACCATTTCTTCCACCAACATAATAGAAGGATCCTTCAACTGATGGACTTGACAGCCCTATGAATGGCAGACATCTCGTGCAAGAAACCATTTATAACCTTAGCCTTTCAATAGTACAGGAAACCACTGTTCCCAGAGGTGGCAAGCTTGAATTTCATTGCCATGCTTAACACAGGTCTCGGTTTGCCTTTTGGAAAGTGGCTGAAGGACAACCTATAGGAGTTGCAGGAAGAAGTGAGAGGCAGCACTGGTACCATGCGTCCATAACAGCCTCATGCACCATTATCCCCATGGGAACTCCCCCTCAGCTATCAGATCTTTCTGGGGCTGGGAGAACTGATGGATGCACAGTTCAGAGGAGATTTCAAACTGGCACTGGCTGGCACTTGTGCTGCTCATGTCGAATTCCTGCACAACATGCTTTTAAAATGCATATGAAACACTTAGCTAATCACCAGCAGTTCTTCTACATAATGTTGTGATTAACAGCAATATTGGCTCCAGGACCCTCTGTCACCCTGTTGTGTTACTAGCCCAAACATTTCTTGTGCACAAATTCATATCAGCTGGTGGTACCACCTACCTCCAAACTAGAGACCTGCTAGGGAGCCTGACATGAAGGGGAAGGAACAAAATCTGCAACTGTAGTTCAAGTTAGCAACTTGTTGAAATAAGCCTGCTTGCGGAAGCGTACTGGAGTTACCAGGAAAAATGAACTCATTAGGAAAACTACGATACTATTGAGAAAATAAAAAATTAAAAACCTTTAGGCAACAAGAATTTTATCATTCTGGAAACTTCAGATGCCCCACAGTTCAGATGCCCCATCAGCGCTTTCTTGCCCTGATCCACTCCTAAACTGTATTCATTGCCGGGTAGCAAAAGAGAGATGCCACAGGTAGGCTACCAAGGATGGTGGAAAGACCATTAACATAGGGGGTTGAGAGCCAAGACCCCTGTACTGAATCTGGGCACTGTCTGCTGGTGCTCCTAGCTCTGGGGAAGTCAGCAGGACCAGTGCTAGCACACTCATTCCTCTAGAAAACATTGTCTCTGCTAGAGTTCAGCTCATCATGGCTGGGCTTCGCGAACGAAGATTTAGGAAGGCACTATCCACGTTTGTTACAGGCACGCTGGTGACTTATGAGGCCAATACGAGATAGACACGTCTGATTGCAAAAAGCACAGCAGAAAGACTCCTTAGGTGGTGTATTCAGCAGGATACAATTCTTTCTGCGTTGTCTTTTCTCCTCAAGAGTGATCCTGTGTGCATTCTCAAAGGAAACGGCAGCGTTAAAGATGGGGTGTCTCCAGGCCTCCTGGTTTGCGGCCAGAGTAGACCAGTTACGAAGATCAATGTGGCCAAGGCTGAGATGTTGTTTCAGGGAGTCCTTATATCTTTTCTTTGGGGCTCCTCTCTTGCGGCAGCCAGAGGCAAGTTCACCATAAAGCAAGATCTTAGGGAGGCGGTGGTCCTTCATCCTGGAGACATGTCCTGCCCAGCGCAGCTGAATTCTCAGCAACACGGCCTCAATGCTTGTGACTGCTGCTTGTTCTAAAACAGATGTGTTGGTCACATAATCCGACCAGTGGATGTTTAGGATTGTGCGGAGGCAGCGTTGATGGAAGCGTTCTAGGAAACGCAGGTGGTGGCGGTAGATGACCCATGATTCGGAACCGTATAAGAGAGTAGACAGCACTATGGCTCTGTAAACACTGATCTTGGTGCTTTTCTTCAAGTGTTTGCTACGCCATACTCTTTTATGGAGTTTTCCAAAAGCACTATATGCCTTTGCTAATCTGTTGTCTATCTCCCCATCAATCTTACCATCTGAGGAGATGAGGCTACCTAGGTAAGTGCTAGAGCTCAGATAGAGTTAAGGAAATTGAACTTCAAAAAGCACCACCTCAAATCCAGAGGTCTCACTGAGAATCCTCTGCCTTCCAGCCTGGACCTTGGGGGATGCACAGGTCCTTGGCTCTTGGCAATCACAGTCACATCATACAGAAAAAAAGGTCAGACAGAGCTCTTATGTGCCACCTAGGAAAGTCAAGTAACACCAGGAAGCCCACAGTTACTGGATTTGGGAGACAGTATCATCCTATCATTGAAGTTGCTGAGCATCTACCCTCTCATTTCATCTGATTAGCGTTGTTGTTTTAACTAAATTACTCTCTACAAGAAAGTTTCCTGGAGCCAGGCCCATAAACCAATGGTCCAACAGCTCATTAGGGTTACTTCCTTTTCACAAATTATGTATGCAACAGAGATTCTATCAGTCAGGACTGGAAAAAACTCAAGACTTTTTCTTTCCTTTTATTCCCTTTTTAAATACATAATCCCTCAATAATTGAGAGCAGTTTTCTTGCTTTTATGTATTTGGCACATACTAGTCTTTGACTATGCTAAATGGAGTGCTTCCTCATGCACAAAGTATCTATTCTCTCCTTGTGCTCCTGTGAGCTCTAACCAAACAACCTGAAGAGACAGGATGTTTAAATTCAAAAATCACTCCCTGAAAGGCATTAAAAAAAAGGACCTTTTTAAAGAGCATTATCTGCTTCTGAAAAGCAATACAAAGCCTTGTGCTAGCTTTACCAGCCTTTCATGGCTCAGTGTAGCATTTCAGGACAGCACCCATCCGAGCAACTTTAGTTTAGGGCTGTGGCAATAACCCATCAATCTCTCAGAAAAAATCCAGAAAGTATTTCTGACACTCAATTACTCTGGGAGTTCCCCGATTCTCCTCCCACAAAATCAAGGGTAAAATGCCAAAAAGAGTAGGACCTCTCAGTTTTTAGCCTCAACTCTAATACTATTACTAGTAAATTTAAGCAGACTTGACCACTGGCACTACAACAACCTGGTGCACCAAATGGCACCACGTGTTTGTGTTTGATGGTGGTTCTTCTTTCTTCCCTATGCACTGCTCAAATGGAGCACCTGTGCTCCCTGTGATGGCTTCTTCAAATATAGAGGTAACCCTAATGCTCCTTCTCTTCAAGTTTTACAAAAATAGTTTAATACCAGTAACCAGCCATCTTAATAACAGTTACTGAAATAGGCTGGCAAAATAATCACATTTATACATTATATATATGTATATATATTCATATATACACATATATAAATATATAAAAATATACATACATATGCACACACATTTACCTAAAAATATATAATATATACATATTTTATATGTGTATTACATATCAAAAAGGTCTCATTTTAAAATATTCTCTTCCTATTCTTGTCCCAGCTTGTGGGTTTTCAGAAGTTCAAGATTTTCTTTCAGTGGAAGGTGTTTACACGGGATGCAAAAGTCAAGAGGCTAAAAGCATTTGTAAAAGGGAAGCATAGTATTCTCATGAAAGCATAGAACTTATGGTTAAGTAATAAATAATATGTTCCCGATTTTTTTTTTATTTACTGTGCTAGTAAAGGACAAATGACATTTTCCAGAAGCCGTACAGTAAAGAGCTACGGATCTAGTACATCAATCCACAAAAACTGGGCATTAGTCTATTTGAGCTTTCAAAAGCCTGAGACCACAGATATATTCAATAAAAAAAAATAGAATTAAAAAGGGGTACAAAATGGCACTTGCTAACCATTGACTCATGACCTACACAAGCCACCAAGGCTTTCCTCCTGTTCTCCCATCCTCACCTTCCAGCTAAAATATGATAAAAAGATGTTGTTCCTCTAAGTATTCAAATTCAACCCACAGTCAGGTTTTTAATTTTAGTAACCAACACTTTGCATCTTGACACACATAATGCCAGCAGACAAAGGCCCCTCAACAAGGATCTTGATCAGAACAGATCTTTCTGTTGGGCACTACAGGACATGATAAACTACAGCCACTCCAGAACTGTCCACTACGTCTTTAATAAAAGCCCAGTTTTGTACTGACACCCCTACTGATACAGCTACACAGAGAGCTTCTTGTACAGCCATAAACTGTGTGAAGATCTCTAAAGTATTTTTAAAGCCTCATAAACACCGTCTTATATGCTATCCACAAAAATGTCAATAATTCCCAGTATAGAGTATATATAAAGTATTTCTTTAGCACTGTCTTTTGTGCCTGAGCACCAAGCCTCAAAGTACCCTGCCACAGAGTATATTTTTCTCGTCATATGCATATTGTGCACCTCTTCTGACCACAATGAAAAGGTGATTACTTAAATTATTAGATGCTTAGCATTTCCCTAGCAGACCAAACACACACCACAGTCCTTTTAATTTAAACACATGTAACAATACTACTTTATGGAAACGTTCACTTTCTAGAAGCAGCAGACGTATGTTCACGCAACAGACTCCTCCAAATTTATACACACACAGGAGCTCCCAAGCAATTCGTACTCCCCACCAGAACGGGTTGACAAGACGTTCCTAAAAATGTTGTATCTTTCCCACTTTACACATTGAAATGTACATGCTGAAGTAAATGTTTCTTTCATTGGAAAAACAGGAAACAGTTCTTATTAACTCAGTACCTTAGAAATCTGTTCACCAGCAGCAAAACTCTTCACCCATGATCAGGCAATGAGAAAAAGCTTTATTTAAAGGCCAGGTATATTGTTCCAGCTAAGTGCAAGCCACAAGACTTCAAGCGACATTTACTTTGGCAACCTCACACAAATCAAGATCATCCATTCTGCCTTCAAAAAGGGATTTTGGATTGACCACGGGACATTGTTCATTTCCAAGTATGCCAATTCACACAAAACTGGTTTTCAATAGAAAAAGTCACAGACAAACTATTTCAACTCCCCTTGGAAGAAAAGAAGGTTTTTGTGAAAGTTGGCAGCGTCCTTTGCATTTTCTTCAATTAAGAGAACAAAGTCGATGCAGGAGAGGTGGAACTCACTCTATAAGAAACACCGTGAGAGCACAGAACAAACTGTGTTTTGCAAGGATCTGTAATAACATGGACAAAACAACCCCTTTTAACCAAAGCACAATGAAGTGGGCAAAGCCACAAATAAAAAGCAAGGGTATCTCAGTTTTGCACAGAGAAGATATGACAAAACAGAACTAAAAAGCTCTCAGTTGTCCCACTCCAGAAAGAAAAAGGGGGAAGGTTGTATACAGAGTGTGCAGAAAAGTGCTGTTAAAGAGGTAAACCGACCAAGAGCTGTACTGCTCTCCTATGCAGAAGTGAAGAGCGAGTTGGGTTGAGTGAGGCAGTCCCTTGCCTTGCCATTACCCCCAACATGCCCTGGCACACTGCAGCAGAGCCCAGCCAGCTCCAGCTCACATCACACTGGCTCTCTGAAATCCTCCCTGCTTTCCAAGCCCAAAATGCTTCATGCCGCACTTCTCCACTTCTGAGGGGCTTTTCCACAACGATCACAACTCTGAATCTCAGGATTAGAAACATTTCAAAGGCAGTTGTGTTAAATCTTCCTATCCTCTCCTATTTAAAAATCAGCCCTAATCACTACTTACACAGAGTAAGCTTTGGTAATCTCCATGCAAATGTATTTGGATGTTAATTCTCAAGGCAGGTAACGGAGATGGATGTTCTTTCTGTAACTAGAGAATTTTCCTCGAGCTAATTGAAAACAGGCATATTTTGAGTAACGTATTCTCTGCCAATAGTCTTGTAGGGAGGCAATGATTTATGAGCTGTGAATATCATGTAAATCTGTCTTCAAGTAAAAGGATCACCTCTGCATAGAATAACTTTAAGTATTCAATTATCACCACTCTTAATTTTACATATTTTCTAATAAAGCAAAAAAATCCCATTACATACTCCAGCCCTTCCTCAGCAGTTGTCACACACCAAGTGAATGGGTACCATTTATATCTAAATGCAGCCAGAAAACCATGGCTCAATTAAAGCATTCTTAAGTGAGATTATTTCATGTTTTTTCCAAGTCTTTTACCATCCTATTTTCACATTACTTTAGCATTCACCACTTACTTTGTGGCCCAAGGGGAAGGCAATAGTTAATCAACCTTCTGGAAGCTAAAATACCTTTTTCATCTCTAACAGATGTTGTATATCTCCTCTTTTTCACTTCCTTTTCCAGCAAGTTTTTTTTAATTTATTTTAATTTGAGGCCTGCAATTTCTGATTATTACAAAGACAAGAAAAAAAACCCCTTTCATTTGTTCTAGGAAACTTACAATAAATGTCCAAAACTTGAGCGACTATCCTGATTCTTGGTGGAATTACATTCCTCAAAGGTCTTCTCAGGCACACACACTTTTCTTTTGTTTACCATTTAGGAGACACCACTCTTGAGCATCTGGATCTCTTGGGTATCTTGCATCTCTATCATGTAACAACTTTACTTCAAGTAAAGCTGAAGCTATTCTCTCCACAGATACTCACTGATTCCCAGCCAGATGCAAGCTCTGAGCGCACTGAACACAGCAGATGCCTATTTGCATTGCAGCAGGCAAGTCAGCATATATCAACGACTGAGGATGTACTCAATGAGGAAATGGAATTTTTAATTTCTTTTTCTAATGATAAACCACACTAAATACTTTGGTAACCATATTAAAATTTTTAATTAAAAAAAAAGTTTCTGAATCTGGTGATCATTAAGTTGGTTGGACAGTGCTGTCCATTAAAAAAAAAAATTGGTTTGTAAGTTCACTTTCCTAGTCTGTGCCTAGCAGAAATTACAGTTTAGTCCCTCATGGTACAGAATACGCCTAAATCCTTCACCAGCCTCTCCAAGGGACTTATGAAAGGAGTGGCGCTGATTAAGCCTGAAAGAAGTCAGAAATCAGGAACATAAGAGCAAGAAACACAGCATTATTAACAACTTAGAGGGGGGAAAAAAATGTCTGCTTTTGTAAATGACAAATTTTGCATGTCCATTTTAACTCCACATGGTAGAAGATTACAAACTGCTTTCATTGAAGGTCTTTGGCAATTGTCCCATAATTTGGCAATAAATTGGGCAGTACAAAGATGAGGCACAGTTGAATGCAGCAACAAATGAACTACAGAGGTTCCACAGGCTACTACTATCACTTCTTCACAAGTAATTTGTAAAAAGACTGCTTTATTTACTTCTAGTGTAAACAAAGGTTTGACCCCTGGCATCGCATCTGGCTGGAAAGGAGTATTAACAAAGCACCGAATGCTCTCCAAGACCATGGCTCTTGATTTCAGCCCTCTATATTCAGAAAACATTCAAAAAGGATGGTTGAAGCACTTTGGAGCTTGACAAAAATTAGCATTTGCATCTGAGGGGCAAATTTCAGAAGTCTCAGTACAAAACTTTGGTATTTGATCATTAAAAGCCACATGTGTATGCACATGCATAAATATGGATGGCTCCAGGCAGAAATGGATGGATCTACTTTTGAAATGCTGATGCATCAGGGTTCGATTTCCAAACTCTGGGTTTTTTTTCCCAAAGCAGTTAAAACAGCTAATTTGTAATTACGTGCTCACTGCCAATTTGATAATGGTGAGAAGTTACACTCACCAGGGACTCAGTCCTGAAAAGAGGTCGATATACACAGGAGGTACAGCATAGGGACTAACTCAGCAACACAGCACATTAATAGTGATATACACTGCAGAACTGTAATTGCTGTCCAAAACCTATTAATTTTGAAGGGATTCTTACAAATCCGTAATTACAGAAAGGCAAATCCTCATCATAAAGCAGTGAAAACTATATCCGCACAGTCCTAGAAGGAGCACTTTCAGCAGCATGGCTCATTAGAAAGGTATTCTTGCATTAAAGACCAATTATCAAAGACAAATGTTAATGCAATACCTCGGAGCCGAACTGAAAACTGTGTTACAGCAGCGAAGACGTACCTACTTAATTTGGTCCAGTATCCCTGCACAACGGAAGACAACTGGAGCCCAGTGATGGCATTCTTTATTGTTTTACAGATATCAAGCACAGCTCATTATGAAATCCTATTCTATAAAACCCACACCATCTATACCATCCCACACTTAATATTAAGCGTCAACCTTACCACAATGATTGGGAAGAGAATCCATTTATTCTTCGACCATCCACTTGCCCTAATACAAAACAACTGGAAACCTCAAACAGTACTTGCTGCTGCTTTTTCTTCTAAAACCTGGCATTTCTTTAGCACAGCTTCATTGCTAAAGGAAGAAAGAAAACTACCTCAAATGTTTTGCTGGAAAAGGAATATGGCTATGAACAAAGGTTAAACCTGAAAACTTGAAACTGCTTAGCAGAGGTGTGGCTGCTGAAACCTGACATAGTTGCGTCACCAAGATTTTACTTTGGCAAACACGGCTTCCTGAATTCAAACAAATCATAGACAGAACTATCTTTTGTTCCAGCAATAAGCAATTATTGCACAGACATGCTTTCAAGGTCAGTAGCGGGAAGAGTAAACTAGACCAGGATGTGTCAGTCATAAGTAATGCTTTAAAAAAGTTAACACCAAGCCATACATATTTAAAGCCTTCCACGCTTAGCAGGATACAAAGTGCTTACTTCCTTCCAACTGACCACAAATAAACATGAACAAAGAGACCCATAAAAAAAGCAATTAATATTTCAGAGATTCATATTCTCTTCTATTACATCTAATTTTTAACATTTTTTGGAATCAACATTATTTTTTATTACTTTGGCAAAGTAAAACAGAATTAAGTGCCTTGTTTTATTGACTTTAGTAGAAGAAAATTCATTTCAAAACCATTTTATGAAGAGAAAAATATTAAATGGAGTCTTAGTTCATTTACTTCAGAACTCTAAAGCAAATGTATATTTGGAAAAGAAGTATTTCTGTATTTGTTAATGTAAGGTTAGATAAGCTGAATCAATATTCTCCTTAAAAACAGAACAGTACTGTAATTACAAGTATTGTTGTATTCATGTTAATAAAAACACTTACTTTTGCAAAATGTAAAGTCAGAATTATCAACCATTCCTAAAACCGCCACTTATTCTTTTCAGGAGGGCAATAAGTGCATTCAGATTACCAAAACAGGCATAAAAATAAATAAATAAAAATAAAAATGAAAAAACCCAAACACAAAGAAAAGTCAGTTTAAGAAACAGACATGGTAGGCAAGAGTACAAATAAATAAGCACAAGTGCTTTAGAAGAGACACAAAGCACCATTCTTAAAGATGGTAAAACAACTTCTATTAAGAATGAGGAGGGAGATCATCCCACATTTATCTGGCAGGGAGGTTTTACACCCCTCTTGAAATAGGCTGATGATGCCTGAAGTTAAATACAAGACATTGGACTAGACAAACAACAGAATGTTCTCTCATTCTGAAGGTCACTAGGTCTGTGAAAGCTATTACTATGGCCTTTCCAACATAGTTGTTAAAAACAGCAGTTTCTTTTAATTCACCTGCATTTTCATCCTTCAGTTATGATAAACTGAATATTGTCAACTGAATAATAAGTGGTAATGAAGAAAATTATGTGATTGTTGGGGGGTTTTTTTGCCTTTGACAAATGTGTGAGTTGTCATGTCTAATGCTTTGATAGATCTAACTGTATTTCAGGATGTACAACTACACATCAGCTTTACTATGACTATACAGACTATACACCACTACCCAAACATTACAAGAGCACTTCTTGTAAGACACTGTTCACCAGTGGTTACTGTATTCAAAAATGCTTTGAAAGCTCCAAACACAGGAAAATCATTATTGAATATCTCAGTGAGTGCACAGAACAGAAGAAAAACATCTTGACTGTTAGATTTACTGCCTTCAGTGAACACATTCTCTCTCATTGCACACACACACATGAACAATGATTAACTCCCGCAATTCAATGCAAACAGTAATAAAAGATGGGTTTCTTCGGCCAAGCAGAAAAGTCCAAGTTAAATTGCCTTCCTTTCGCAAGCCTCAGAAACATGTATTGAGATAACACTTTGACATGAGACATCCTCCTGCCCAAGAAAATACTTTAATCCTTAACTTGCAGACTTTAAAGTGAGGGGTTTCTACAGGAACACATCTGCACAATCAAGGATTTACACACACACACCCCTAGGTAAAAAAAAATGTACCTAATCCAACATAAATGCAACCAGCATGTAAACTGCTCTGCAGATGTGTTTTGTACCACACAGTGAATGAGAGAAGAATATTTGTTAAGTGCATTATAAAGTTTAAAGCCACTCTGAAAAGTATTTCATTGCATTTGACGCTTACTAGTAGCAACTGGTAGGATTTATCCTGACCATCAAAAAAAAAAAAAAAGTTTATTTCATAATCACCAACTACATAGCTCCCTTTGTCACTGGAGGGAGACACGACCACCAGCCACCATCTGCACTAAATTAGATGGAAATCTCAAGGAGTGACGGAGATCCAACATGCCCAACCTGATTTCAACTAACTTATATTTCTCTTCAATAAGACAAGAAATAAGTCAACAGTTGCATTTGACAACTTCGGAACTGACTCTATTACACCAGATTTTTATTTGCATATTTGAGATAGAAATTCATGTGCTACAGGGCACATCTCAGCTCCTCACAAGTCTTTTCCCTGGTGAGAGCAGTGGCTGCCAAGTATGCGGAATTGGGCGGATGAAGGCAACATGGCTCCAACAGTCTCTAGGTGCTTGGAAGCACTTGAACTGCTAAGGCAGTTCCAGCCAGAGCAATTCCTCTTTAATTCTGTTTCTATTCACAGAGATAAGAGCCCACAACATCTCCACTGATGCTGTAGCCTCATATGAGCTTCTTAAATATTGGAGAGTAGATACTTGTATGTTCATAATAAAAATTGTTCCTAATGATTTTCCCAAGCAAAAGTCAAACAATATACGAATCAAAGCATTTGATTTTGGAGTTTTGTTTGATTGTTTGGGGTGGGAGGGGAGGGGAGTTGGTTGCTTCTTTAAAAGAATGTTCCTCCCGTCACCCCTGATGCACACTGAGGTCACAAGTTGCCCATATGGTAGGGCTGTACTTCAGAAAAACATTCAATCTGGTGAGACTACTGCTGAATTTAACCTGCACCAAGTATTAGAAAAAGGGAATGCATTTGCTTCCCATTTATGTTAATAATACATTCAGACATACTTTTTTTTTGGGGGGGGAGAAAAAGAAGGGGAGGGGGGGACCACAAAAATTAAAAAAACCACACCTCTGAAACCGGCCAATGGCCAAAACAATGATAATTCTACACCTATCTGAAAATAGATAATGTTTACTGTAACATCTCCTACTTGCTACTCATACAAATGTCTAAATCATCTCAACTCTCAGAAGAGCTCTCAGCTTCAGTGGCCTCTGAAAGAGATGTGTTTTTTAATGTAAACACTAATTCTGTGAGAACAAGGATAAGGAAAAAAGAGTGGGTGGGAGTATTTCCTTTTCCTTGGATTTAGTTTCGCTGAGTGTTCATTGTTCACAGGAGATGTTCTACCTTTCCATTGTCTCATACGTTTCCCCCACCCATTTTTTTTTGATCCCTTGGAGACAAGATTTAGATAAAGCATTCTATTTTCTTCCATGTACTTGAAATTTCATTGCCCAATTCTGGCTTTAGAATCTACATCAAGTTCCTCTTTTATCTGTAAACTCATGTTTGTCCTGCCCCCCTTTCTTCACAAGTTAAGACAGTAATTAAGCCTCTGTAAATCCTCTTAGTCCAACGTGCTGTCCTTGTCTCCTTGTTGCTCACTCATGCTGTTCATCAGATTACTCTTTATTTCCTCATAAACTTGTCTAGTCTTAGCCAAATAACCAACTTTTCTTATTCTTTTTGTCATTTCACCATGTTGCTCACTCTGACAGTAAAATGCAAATTTGGAACTAAGCAACCTCGTCATCCCTAAATTCTACTAGAATTCCATATCTGGAATATCCAACTGGTCACAACACTTTGCTGTTTTTCAATGCACCAGCTTGAGTATCATTTTATTCAACATCTTAAAGTCTGTCAGTAATTCCTTCTTATTAACAAGACCAAAAAAACCCAAAACAAAACAAAACACAAACCAACCAACCAAAAAAAAAAAAAAAAAAAACCACAAAAAAACACCAACACCACAGATTTAGAGTACTTATCACCACAGTCCCACTTAATTTTTTCCTTTAACTATCTACTGGAGAAGGAACCATTTCACTTTCTATTTTTGTAAGGGGACACATTACAAAGTAAACCACCTGCTTCACAGACTTATCACCCTTCTGATTTCCTTCCCATACATTTGCCTGATGTGTTTTTATGGCTTTCTGCCTGATGTGTTTTTATGGCTTTCTGCATTGGTTTCACTAGGATAAAATCATCTTTTCTGAAGGGCCTCTGTTGACTCAGCCTTGGTGTACTGTTCTGTCTTCCTGCTTCCCTTTCGTGTTCCCCCCCCCCCGCTCCAGATATATGTATCCTTTCTGAGACCGGATGTTACTTAAACTGTTATGACCTAAATTTAATTATTCAAGATTCTTTGCTTCCCGAGTCAAATTATTGATGGCACACTTCTGTCTAAAGGGGTAGGAAGACAGGAATTAAGTCCCTTCCTCCACAAATTCACTGGTCTTGTTTGGGCAGGGCATTAGTTATCAGTTCAGGGTTATCACTTCAGCTGTACTCTTTTATCTTATATTTAGGAAAATATCTAGAAAAACCTTTCATATGAAAAACAGACAATTATCATGGCTAAGGTTCCTCTATGACAAAGGTTTTAAAAATTTTTTGACTCAGAGCTAATCTTCTTTTAATTTAAGTAAGTTAAGGGATGGAAGATAGAAGAGGAAGACCTTTACAAAAATGGGTTTGCTTTGTTTTGGGATTTTTTATTTTTTTTAAATCACAGCTGGCATGTGTAAGTTTAAATAATTACAACTGATGTAGCATAACTTGGTCAACCCCAACCAGCTGCCTCTGTACTTTATTCATAAGAAAGACAGGTATTCAAAACTGCAGGAACCTGTTTAGCTCATCTTTCCAGATCAGTATGTATTGCTGAAATTCGGTAAATACTTTTAAATACAGAACTGGGTAAGACAGTTCTTACACAGACAAAAAAATACTCCTCCTTCATACTCAGTATGCTAAAAAACACAGAGTAGCAGATCACAAAAATACCAAATTAAGAGTTTTAAAACCCTATGGCTATCCAGAATTAAGTATGAGAAAATGTTCTATTTACCATAAGCAAAAAAATATAACCCCCCCCACAAACTTAAAGGTACACAACTCTAATTATACCTCTGATACTATCTGTATCAGTAATTAGTTAAGGCTGGGAACATTCATTGCATAAATAGAGGTTATTTATTTTTGAAAGACCCTCCACCATACATTAAAAAAGAGGTAAAGAGCAGTGGACTTGTGATTAAGCCTCTTGTAATATAACTTGATGTAAAACTCAAACTACAAAAAATTCAAATAAATATGAATCAACATTTGATTACCTGTAGACTAGTAAAGTTCATCAGAATATCAACAGCCATTTGGGTATGGTATCATTTCTACTCTTCACGGCCCCCACACCCATTCAAAAAAATGTTTCACATTACACATCCATTCTCCAAGCCTTTCCTGGAAAACAAAGAAACCCAAGAAAGTACATGGACACCTATACAACCTTTCAGAAAGCACTAATTTAATTAGACCAGCACTCATGCCAAATCAATCATATTCAAAGTACTTTTTATTTAAGTTAAAACTAATGTTACCTCTTCTCTTCCACATAAAAAACCGAACTTCCTCCTGAATTTAGACCACTGCATAAAAATGGATGAGTTATTTTATAACCGGAATGGTGAACACAGCTTTCCCCATACAAGCTACTTCTGTGTCCATACATGGCTCTGTGTGTGTGTGTGTGTGTGTGTGTGTGTGTGTGTGTGTTGTTCAAAGAAGCTAAACTCGTCAATATACTTCAGAGAATCAGTTGAAGGAGACAAGTTCTTGCACAATACATTATTTTAAGTTTGCTGAAAGCTGATGCAACACAAAAAATGCCCATCTTCCTTTCTTGTTTTAAGCATGGGGATCCAACTGCTGTCCTACACTACACCAAGGGAATAATAAAACAATCTTCCAGTAAGGAAGAATTCTGCACGCTTACTAGGCAGGATAATTACCACTGCCCTTACAGGCCACAGATGATTTAACAAATACATTCAGAGGCTCTCCACCCGACTTTCAAGCCACATACAGTGAAATTCATGTTTTATAAATATTTAACTGGAAGTAAAAATGGTAAGGCTTATCACAGCTGTCACAGCTTCAGGCAGCCAAATTAACAATAGAAACCCTTAAGACAATACAGATAAGGGAAGCTTGTGATTACTCACAAAAGCCGAACTGGAACACACTGCAACACAATTTCCCAGCTCCTGGAGCAAGCGCCCTCAGGATCTCACCAAATTCCACCAACAAAGAGGAAAAAACTGCTAATCCCTGACAAGAACTTGTTTTAAGCACCTGCCTGCACCTAGGGAAACAAAAAAAATGCAGCAGCCAAGCCAGAGGAGCAGAGGGATGGAGTAGAGCAAGAGATGGTGGTGGATAAAAGGCCAGCACATCACCAAGGGAGATTTCCAGTTCTTCAGGTCTGACGCTACTAAGTATTACTTGCAGTTTGAACCTTATTTGTATGTAATCACACATATGTACTCATAGAGAACAGCTAAAACTTCAGTTAGAACTTTAAATCTGCAAGAGGAAAAAAACATTGAGGAAAGTAGTGGGAAATTCTGCATTTCTCCTTTGCTTTGTGGTAAAAGTTATTGAACTTGGATGAATCTTGGGGATTGATCATACAGAAGTCAGTGGGCAGATTTCTTAAACTGTCTTTTAATTTCAGCTCCAACCTTGGTTTTAATTCTATTTATTCTTTCATTTTAACTCTAGCTATACTCCCATTTCTTCTGACAGTTTCTGGATATCCCTTGATATAAACCACAGAAACAAAGAAAACAATATTTGTCCACTGCAGACTTTCTGCCCCTTGCAGAAATGAAGTTTCTTCTTCATGTTCTACTACAGTGTTCACTGAATGCAAAATGTGATGCTGTTATGGACTGAACACCAGCTCCAGACCTGCTCAACTGATACAACAGAAAACCCTAAGAGCTCCTGCATGACAGAACTGGTTTTAGGCAATCTCAGGCAAGACCTCTGCATAACAGAAACATAGCAAATCTCAGTATCAAAACAATACACTAACTTTCTATTTCAGCAACTCATAACAAATTCAAAATTCGTATTAAATTTATCACCAGCTTTCTTCCTGATACGCTATTAAAATCTCATGTTTTCAGAGCTCAGAATCCACTGCCTCATTACAGATGAAACTACATAATCCACTGAAATAATGCAAAATTTTAAATTAAAAAATCTAATCTACAAGAACAATACCAGCTACTAAAAAAAAAAAAACAAACGAAAGAGAAAGTTACATCACAGCCTCAAAAGAAAAGAAAGTCATATGTAATCAGAACCATGCATTTAAGATTGAGTGTCCTGTGAGATACTAGGGTGTTTCTGGAGGATCACAATAAAAGCTTCTGTTAATTACCTTTCTCAGAATTGCTAATAAGATTTAAACATATGGAAATGGACAAAAAAAAGAGTACAATATTTATACCATGTTGTTTATCGCATCAGGGGAAAAAATATCAAAAAGATTAGTGAAAGGGCACAACTTTTAACATCTTTACCTGATAATGTGCTCTACAGAGTATCACATCCACAAGCTACGGGTATATTTTCACATATAAATTGAGTTGTCATTAAAGACTGATTCTGTCAATAAAATAAAAACCAGAATACATGATTTCTCCCTGTGGCACTATAAGTGAAATTTCCAACTGCACATGAGCTTTTCCTTCTCAAAACCCTGCCCCAATCTTCCCCAACACCAAAGTCCTCTGTCACTGAAACAGCAGTTTAAGGTGAACTTGCAGCTCCTTCTGGCAGATACACATTGCTGCCCAATTCCATATTCCATATTCAACTACAGCAAGACAAGTTTCAGACAACATGTAGAGAGGAAAAAAAAGCACCAAAAAAAAAACCAAAACACACCAAAAAAAACTACCACCCACTTACTAGGCTGCAAGTTGACAGCTGTCACTTTTTCCCTGTATTTGACAGCAAATTATTTTCAGAAGAGTGACTACTCCTCAGGGTACAGTGAATAGGCTTCTACTGAAAACTGAAGGTGTTCTCTTTATTGCTGCTGGCATCAATCTATACGTCCAGCACCTTAAGCAATAGATCATTATTTTATTCTCTGCTTCCAGTAAACTCTAGAGTTAATAAAAAAAAAATCAATGCATCTCCATTTATATTTATATTCCTTTATATTTGACAAGTCAATATCTCTAGTACCATGCACAGCTGTATAAATTCACACCTGGAATTTTTTCCAAATATATTCCAAGAGTTCCTAGGTTTTTATTTTGGTCTAAAAAAAAAAAAAAAAATCTATTTGGAGAGAAAGCATTGCACAGTTGTACATAACCTTCAAAAAAATTGTATCAACAATTAGGACAAAAACAATCATATGCAGATTTTCAAGAACAATTTTTTGCTCATTTCCAGAACACTAGTTCTGATCTCTGCCAACAGTTTTTCTTTTGCAGGTGATATTCTGACCATGAAATTTGCTAATACAAGTCAGTTATGGTATACTGAAAGTATACGTTCTTTCATTAAGGTCCATCGGAGATGAGATTTTTCTTTCTATAGATCCATTTAATTCATCTACCAAACACTTGTCCACTTGCGAAGCCAACATACTTGTGTGTCTTTTGACAGTCAAGGCTGGTTGGCAAATACACCTTTTGTTGGGCAAATACACCTTTGGTTGGGCAAACTTTTTCAACTCCAAATCAAACAATAAAAGAAAAGAACACATAAGTAATAATGGTTAGCAAAATTAATGTACTAAGGTATGATGCGAGATTCACCTGCATAATGCACAGCTACATGTATATATTTGAAGTACAATATACCCATTTGCACACACATGCCTGCCAATGTAGCAGATCATGGTGGGCACTGGTGAGTTTGCTGAGGAGGAAGGAGAAGGGGAAGGGGATGGAGAGGGATGTGTGAGGTAGGAAGAGCAGGAAAACAGGTATAAAATCCCTGCAATCAATGCAAAACAGGACAATCCTCCCTTAAGACAAGACTGCTGGACTGAAGTATTCCAGCATTAAGGTGCTGTGCAACACTGGAAACCCTGCCTCCTCCCAAACAATGTTTTCCTCTATTTGCAACTCCATTCTTCACATTTACATGGTGGGAAAATGCTTCACAAAACACAGACATCAGTTGTTCCTGGGCTGGAAACATGCTCTCTCATCCCCGTTTTCTCCTTAGCCAGTTCCATAGTGTCCAGCTGTGACTTCCCAACACTCTCTCAAATTGTCTCACTATCCAGTAAAACAGGACCCCTGCACCCTGCCTCAGTCAAACCCTCTCCAGAGCCACATCTCACAGCTAGGATGAGCCCAAGTGTTTCAGGACAATTATGCTTATAGACCTTGGGGTTATCCAAACCAAACACAAATTCATTTTCAGACCAAGAATACTTTACAAAACAAATTCTGACTAACAAACAATAATTTGCCATCACATCCAGAAAAGAGTCTCACAAATCTTAAAGAAAAAAAAAAGAAAAAAAGAAAAAAGTCACATATTTAACAGCTTTAAAACTTCAGTGACTCTAAAGCAAAAATTATCTAAAAATAGTTCCAATATGCTGAACCTTCATGATACTTTGTGGTTTTACTGTCATGCATTTCCTCTAAAACCCCTCTTCCTCAACTGCTTTTCCTATAAAGGGCTTCTACACACAACCAGTGCAATTAAGCTTAAACAATGTAAATTAGTACCAAAAAAAAATTAACCCAAGCCAATTGCAATTCTCCCTTTAATTTCTTTTCAGTTCAAATCACTTAGAATGTGCCACTTTCACAAATATAGACCGGTTAAAAACAAACGAACAAAAAAATTCCTCTGCTGGATTCTGTTTTTTTTTCATAAACAATTCCCAATTCCTCCTTAAACGTGACGATGCATTTTTAGAAGTCTACAATATGAATAATTTCTGTTCCACTGTTAAGCTTTCCACTAATCTGTTTATTAAATCTGCATTGCTGAAATGTAAGGATTGGGTGAGAGAAGAAGATACATGATTAGTTTTAGAAATGGGATGAAAACCTAGCTGGGTCACCAGGCTTTAAATGCAGTGGTTGTGGTCTAATGGTCCTACTGGCAGTTAATTTCAAGTGGTGACCCTCATGGGTCGTTACCCAGGTCAATAGTACTTTATCTGGTCAGTGGGATGGACACACCCTCATACCATTTAATAGTAATCAATACCCCACTCCTAATGTAGTTTAAGGGAAAAATTCAGGTCACTTTAAATAAATAACTTCTGTGTTGCGTCACCACCCCTGGAGGTATTTAAAAGCCATGGAGATGCGGCTTAGGGATGTAGTTTAGTGATGGACCTGGCAGTGCTGTGTTAATGGGTGGACTTGGTCATCTTAAAGGTCTTTTCCAACCTAAACAATTCTATTAATCTATGACATCAAGCTTGGAGAGGACTGAAATGGTGGGGTATAGAACAGCTATTCCCCAGCATCAGGACAAACTGGAAGACTGATTTGACAGCAGTCTCACAATATTCAGCAAAGACAAACACAGAGCCTTGCAGCAGTGCAGGAAAATCCCTCGCAGCAGTGCAGGCTGGGGTGATCAGCACAGAGAAGCTGAAGATCCAGGTGGATGAACTGAAAGGGGTCAGGCAGGGTATTCTTGCAGCAACCAAAGCTGACCATGCACTGGGCTGTCTGAGCAGAATCACAGCCAGCACTCTGGCAGAAATTATTATTCCCCTCTGGGTGGTACCCAGACACACGTCCAGGTTGGTAACTCCCAGTACAGAGGAGATGGACTTAACTGGAGAGAGTCAATGGTAAGGAGGCTGCAGCATACCATGTAAGACCAGAGGCTGTGAGAACTACATTCATTCAGCCTAGACAAGAGTAAAAGCAGGGTCCAATTCAACTCTTCACTATATTGGGGGGCAGGGACTACAGAAAAAAAGTGCATCAAACTCTCTTCAGAGGTGCAAAAAGAAGAGTCAACAAGGGAAACTCCAGCTCGGCAATCTGTTTTAGCTCTTAAACACCCTCAATCTGTTTTTTTCCCTTTGTACCCAGAGTTGTAGCCTTTCCCTTCTTGTAGATATTCAAAACTCAACTGGAGCAAGACCTGAGTAACACTATCCGTCTTTGAGGCCATCATGCTGGAGCTGGAGGGTGTTGGACCAGATGACCTCCAGCAGTTCCAACCTACATTTTTCAGTGATTCTATGATCTATTCTAGGAGAGTATGCATGGTATAGGATTACAAATGTAATGTACCAGCAAGCCAAAAGGCACTGCCAGCCAAAATGCAAGAATAGAAGATACTACTCTACAGGCTTTTGACATACCCTTGTCAGCAGATGCTCCAAAATGCTGGGTCAGAACTCATGGGAAAGGGGAAGAAAAAAAAATCCAGAAATGCAAACACACAGTTGTTCTGACATATCTGTACATAAGGACTTCTACCTTAAATCATACTTTTCTGTGGCTCACCTTTGAGCAAAAACACAGGCAGCACAGATGCTGGTAGCATAGATTTGAGTTGAAGGGAATCAAGCATCTGGGACAAAAGGTTAAGTTTCTTGAAATGGAAATTTTTACAATTCCGCTTGCTGGTTTACTCCCACCAGAACCTCCTTTGAAAACACAATTCAGTGACTGATTTATTGATGTGTTTGAAACAAATCCTGATGTCACTTATTAAATACATATGTGTCACTGATTTTGTCTCAGTCAGAGATACTTCACTGCAGGATGTCTTCAGGAAAACTTGGGGAAGAAAACTTGTTTGTTTAAATAGAAGCATCTGATAGGCAGCCAAAGTCACAATGAAAAGTCTGTAACAAACAGCCTAGGGAAAACACATTTTCTGTAACGCAGCTGATACAACAAACTTTCCTCCAATATAAATGTTGCATTGGTGTCTCACAGAGCCAGTATGGCTATGTTTGGGAACTGAGAGCACTGGACATGCTGGGCCAGAAATTCAGCTTTTGTTAATCAACATAACCCCATCAAGGAGAGTGGGTCTGTGCTTTTGTTGCATGTGTTGAAAAACTTCAGGAAAGTCTGTTGTGATAACTTTGATTTATGTTGGTGGATAGTCCTCACGACAGAAAGTCTGTTAAAGAGAAGAGAGTAAGGAATTGGTTGTTCAATATCTGATAGTTTAAGCCCAGAGTGGACAGAAGTATTCCACCTCTTTGGAGAATGTGAAACCAGTCTACTCTACATATGGAATACAGAAGTAATTATTATTTTTTTGCTAATAAATATAACTAAGATATTACGTGTCTAAAGTCCAAGTTAGCTTCAGAAGTCTTAACTGAAATTTACTACAAAGACTGGAATCCAGCCATAATTTATATTTCCTGGCAAGGTGAAACAAGAGGAACATACACTGATGAAAAACATAGGTGCCAGCAGAACCCAAAGATGAGAAAAGCTGTCTCTTAGACACACACTGACCTTCCCCCTTCCTGTAATTACAAGGACATATCTCATCTACTGTACTGAAAATTCTATTTTCATTTGCAAACTCCTATTTTGAGGGATTTTGTTTACACTGATGGCCTGTGGGGAAGAATGAAGGGAGACAAAAGAGAACAGGCTCATCCAACACTACACAAACAAATAAAAAAAATTCACTCACTCCATGTTGCTTAAAGTTGTGAGCATTTACAAACAAGCCCACAAGAAAATCAGGGAGACCGAGGTGACCAGACTTGGGTGAAAGTAACTGCAGAAGTTAAAATACTGGAGAATTTATGCACTAATATGTAATTAAAAATAAAGGTTGAGACGTGTTGCAAACATCCACCCCTTACTAAGAACGCAATTCTGACATTTACAAAACATAGCCTCTATTGTAAGAGTTTCTGCATGAGCTGTACAAATAGTTATTGAACTGAGTGCAATTTATACAAGCATACATGTGGAAAAAAAGGAAAAGAAAAAAATGATCATAAAGAGAATGGAAAACAGGGAAGAAATTATTTCAGTAGAAGATTCACTGTTTTGCTGGCCAAAACATTAAGTCTTCTGAGACTTCTGATGAAAGGAGTACATCCAAACATGTTGAATAGGTACTGCAGGAATGCTGTCGAAAACATAGGAAAGATGTTAAATGCTAAGTCCTACCATTCTTGCCAAGATGCAAATTAACACTTTGAGCACGCATTACATTCTTGCAAAGCAAAACCACCTACACCAGTACTGTAAGCTACATACAAATACACATGAAATAATTTAACAGTTTTTGTTAGTTCCCTGACTGCAAAGAAATAAAACACAAAAATAGCCCAACTAAAGCATCTGCAAATTAGCTAACAAGCCCTACATGAACAGATGCAAGGGGAGGGAAAAAAACCCCAAAACATACCTCAGAACATCTTTGAGAGAGAGCACGTGTGGCAAAATGTGATCAGTGACTAAAGATGCCAACTCTTACCAGTTTCTGAATTCCTGTCTGCTGGCTTGTCAAGTGTCATTTACAAAAATGCAGTCTGAGCAAATGACACTTCATGACTCAAGATAGCGTAGCATCAGAAATACATGATTTAAATAGATACATCTGGTAAATCCATTTATAAAATAGAGAAAAGCTGAATAACCACTTAGACATTTGACGAAAGTATGTAGTGCAGCTAATATTGGTACCACGGAAGGTTATACAACTTGGAGGTTTAGACGTGTCTACTGAAAATATTAAGAAAACTTAATTGTATAATTGCACTTTTTTGACTTCCATGTCACTTCACATTTGCTTATTTGGATAATTAAAGTAATCATACTAGACCACCAAAAAGAGCTGGAGAAATCACTGTCTATGCAGTTAGGGATACACAAACCTGAAACATTTATATTTAAGTATTTTAACCAGAGAACACCTGCTACAAGTAGTTTTTGAACAGCTACAATTCCTCTTTAGCAATTTTACTAAGGAGGTGTATCAATGTTTTGCAGAATCAAGAACATGCCTACTGTTTTCTTCTTCAGATATCTCACAATAAAAACCTCAAATATACCCACATAGAAATAGCAAAGTAATCAAAACGTGCCTTTCAAACCAAATATCATCCATTTATAAACATATCCATGCCAAAAGCCATAGCATGGGGCATTTTTGACTAACACAGATGAATTTCTATATTTAGAAATTAATTGTATCGCTAAGTTATGACACTCAACAATACTCTAGATTTTTATGCAATGCATCACCTTATCTTTCAATACATTTTGGTTATTGTAATCACCTGTGCTCCTAAGGCACCCTCTCCTCCCCACATATTCAGATTTCTGTAGTCTAATGCAGTACATTAATTAAACATTCAAGTGTTTACTTCAAGATTTAATATTGTCTCTTGTCTCCTGGTAGCCCACATTTCACCTCAGGAAATACCATTAGCTTGTGTGGAAGGATATGCTGGGGGAGACAACCATACCTCCCATTATAGCACCCCTTTCCTTTTTTCAAATCTTAATTTTTCATATTTGCAGCAAATTACTTCCATATGGGCCCATGCTCTTCATGCCTGATTTCTACCCAAAGGTAATTCCAGCAGAAAGATTGAACGTAACCTATTCAGCCATTTGTTAAGCTGATTATGCATCCACCCCACACCATTTTCCTTGTGCTCTGCACAGAAAATTGGTGTTGGTGTAACTGAGTGACCTACACACTTCTGCTCCAAAACAGTTTCTGTCATAAGAAACTCCAAGATCTTAGATGCATGTACACCCCCCACCAGCCTCCCATCCCTTGTAAGGGCACATGTGGGCAGGTTTTGCCAGTTTGCAATGTTTTTTCTCGTGGGCTTCTGACTCTCGAGCAAAATCCAGTTACCTGGAACAAGTCAAACAAAATGCTTCTGAACAGCTGAATCTCACAGGCACCGTAGGAAATACCAGGAAAAGGAGTCCCCAGAGAAGAGGGAGCTGCTGGTGGGTGTGGTGACAGTGTCTTCCTGAAACCCTGATGCAGAGGAATGATCACAAACCTTTAAAAAATGCCAGATGGTGCCTCACTGCTGCTACATCAGCTATTAAAAATAAAAAAACGCAGGCAAAGAACACCTCAACCTTGCATGCCAACCAGCCTTACTTGTTAAGGCAAGTTTTCCAGGTTAACTGCTCACCAGATAAATTATTTTTAATTCTAAAATGAACTGAACAGTAGACAGGATTTCATTTGCAAAGCAGCATTTCTGAGAGGGTTCTTATAAAGCAATGGAGGAAATAAGTGTAATATTGCATTCCTTGGTTTCTCAGAACAAGTGAAAGGAAATACTCTCCTCCTTATATACAAGGGCTTGTGAATATATTTAAACTTACACACTGTATAAGAGACAAGTCAGTCAACAGGAATATCTATCTGCAAAGGAGTGTTTTTATTTAACATGTTGAAGGGCCAGGGCAAAGGTTTCATAGAAAAGTGAGTAAACTTTTTAAAATACAGAATTTGAACAAAAAAAAGTACAAACCAGAGATAAAAATGACCACAGAAGTTCTTGAGCACAAAGAGAAATATCACGGTATCCCTCTTTAAAAGACTCCTGCATAAAAGTGATACAGTCACAAGCATGAGAAAAAGCTTACCACTAGCAATCCCAGACCCCCTACTGCTAAATTTTGCTCCCCTTCTAATCCTGGCCTCTTTCCTAGCAGTATTTCAGAAATAGCACTGTACAGTAGGTTCTGTACTCCAGAAACTATTTTACTCAAGTTGCACTTTTCCACAAAGATGCTTGCTTCTTGAAAAATCAAGATGATTTCTCTTAAAGTTGAAACTGATGGGATTTTAAAAAAATGTACTCATGTTTACACTTACTGTAAAGAGGGCATATCACAGAACTCTGTTTTCTTACATTACATAAAGAAGAACTGTATTTTGCAGACACAAAGAGTTAATACCTCACCAAAGCACATGAAGAACCTCTTTACTTAAATGACCTGTTGAAAGTCAGTGTGGCAAGCTTCTAAAGGCTTAAAAGCAAAAAGGCTCTAAAGTATTTTATGTTTCACACAGTTCCCAAATAAGCAATAATTTAATCAATATTTAATCCCAAGAAGTAGTAAAAGAAGGATAAAGTTCTCAGATATGGAAATGAGTTTTCTAGATATTCTGACTTAGTAATTGTCATGGCCAAAACCAAATCTTTCCTCTGCCATGAAGTAAATAGTTACATTTTACTTAATTAGTACATTAGTACATAGCCTTTCTTAAACTCCTGAAATTTGACTGTGGCAGCAGAAATAAAAAAGGGAGGATGGAGATGAAAAACCAACTTGGAAGAGGCACTTTTGATCTGTGTTATTAATAAGTTGCACACAGACCCCATGTGATGTTTTGAATTAAATTAAAAATAAAGAATCTAATGACACAGGTACAGTTGTTATTTCCTACATGCTGACTTACAAAATACTGTTAAATTGTGTGAGAAATTAGTATATAGGAAGACTCAAGGGAAACACAAATGGACACACATAGTAAAAATTGCAATGATCATCCTGAACTACTTTGGGATATTCTACTGCCCTATCATAAAAAGTAAAGAAGTAGGACTAATAAGGGCCAGAAACGCATTCCATGTGGGGATCAAGAATGATCAAGCTGCCCAGGGCAGTAGGGTAAGAGCATTACTACAACCCACTCCTGAAGCAAGGGAGTCCCAAGTGACCTCAGATACAGGAAAAATTAAGACTTCTTTAACTATAACATAAAATTACATTTTTCTCACCTTACCATGAGAATGCGGCTGCAATTACTGAGATGAAATATTTAACCACTGCCTTTGACAACATGGACCCAGCTTATGCCTATTTCTAAGGTTCTTTTTATAACACAAAAGTCCATAAAATTACCTGATAGAATAGAGTACTTTGTGTTTTTCTTTTTTTTTTTAGAAGGGATTCAGAGTAAACTGACAAGCTCTCAAGAGTATGTTTCTTTCAAAAGCAGTCGCATGGTGCACTACTGTTGGCAGCCAGAGCCAAGGCTGCAAAACAATTTTCATTATAATACTGTTTTCAGAGGTTTATAACTTTCTCAAATATTGCCCTTTTTATACGAAAGGTTTCACATTCAGTCTGGGAACTCTCTCGATACATGCCTCTTAAAAATACATATTAAAAAAGAATTGTGCTGTAAACTGTGATCACTTAGGGTCTACATAATAATGATATATGTAAAGGTCTATACGACCAATCTAAACCTGACACATTCTATTAGCTCCGGTATGCAACCAAAATGTTGGGGAGTGGGATTTACACAACTAGTAAACTAAAAAGAATCATAGAATCGTTAGGGTTGGAAAAGACATTTCAGACCATCAAGTCTAAGCGTCAACCCATCACACCATCATGTTCACGACCAAACCATGCTCTCAAGTGCCATATTCACAAGTTTTTTTTTAGCACTTCCAGGGACGGTGACTCCACCACTTCCCTGGGCAATGCCTTACAACTCTTTCTGTGAAGAAATTTTTCCTAATATCCAACCTGAACCTCTGCTGATATAAACTATCATTTTGCATTCCTTTATTTCTTTCTGCTTGTAATATATCTATGGATTGACCTGTTCACACACCAAAAAAAAAAAAAAAAAAAAAAAAAAGAGAGAAGTAAAGAACTCCAAAGAAATTAAATAGAAAGCAAATTATAAAGCAGCAGCCTTCCATGTGGAATTATTCAGAGGCACATATGGTCACCTTTTTAATGTAGAAAAACTCTGCAATCTGATACTTATTTGCCTTTCCTATGATTAGCTGCTCCACAACATACCAGCTCTAGAATACGAAGCTCAAAACCTGGTCTTGTAAATGAAATATTAAGTTAAAGTTATTAATTCATTAATATCAGGCTATTTCCATAAAATGCATACCTTCTGAGAGACAGAATTAGGTTGGTTTCTTTTTTCTTTTACCATACAGCAACAGTAAAACCAATTGAAACACATTTTCTCCTCTGGAATGAATGCGTAACTGCCTTAACAAGGCCATCTAAACAAATAATGATAGTAAAAACGGATAATTATATCATTAGCAAATTTCAAGGCTGGGGTTGGTTTGGTTCAAAAAAAGGTATTATGTTTGTTTAAATATGATTTCTGAGATTACACAATGACATAGCCTAATGCTACACATCCACCTTTTTCAGATGGCTTTGGAAAGGAAAATACATTTTGTCTACTCACACACCCTTTTTGAGGATGGCAGAAGGAAAGGAAGAAGTAGAGGAAAAGGAACAGAGGGAAAAGAAAGCTGCTGAGTTTTGGAAAGAACGGGGAAGTTCAACAATGGCTCCCCAAGTGCTCCACTACCATATCAAGTCATTTTCCCCCCTCACAGCATCAGCTCTGCAGCCGTGCCTCAAGGAGATATCTTCATCTGTGGGGTGGGAAGTGCCAGACTCCACCATGCTGGCAGACAGGAGCTCCACAACAGAGACAGACGGGTCTTTGCAAAGGGAAACCAGACTACAGGCTGGCCATACCAGGCAGCACACAACAGCTAGGCACCTTCTTTAATTTCTTTCCCCTCAATTCAAGAGCTCTTCAAAAGAGCAGAGGTACAGTGTTACTGCTACTGTTTCCAAGTTTTCAGACCACTGTCTGCCCGCTCACTTCCAAGACCCACATCTTCTGTCCCCCAGAGATACAATGACAAATTGATCCTCCCAGTAACCTCCTACACAGACACCAACAGGATCCACCAAAGTCAAAGGCAGATGTAACACTATGCGGCCTCCTGCACCTGAGCTTTTTGGGGAGCGCAAAGCTGAGCCTACAACGTTCAGTGTCTTAAAACTCCTTAGAAAAACTGAACGGCTTCTCCAGCAAGAGACAATAGAAGAGTTACTGCTTGCCACATGCAAGAAAGTAGTTACTACAAGATAAACCACCTAGCCTGGCAACTCAAATCAGGAACTAGCTAATTTTCTGCAGAAACATACCCATTATCATGCTGATGGGCACACTGCTAATCCTGAACATTTTGTACAAAATCTCATTTGGGCTTCAAGTGCTCACCTTTCATTATTCTCACCCTCCTGCCGTTAAATACAGTCAGTACTCAGTATTCACCTAAAGAGAGGTTATAAAAGTGGATTAGGAAAAAAAAAAGATTTCTTCCCCCAGGCAGAAGAGCCATGCTCAGGAGCTCTCTCCCTGAATCCCCCAGGGTAGCTCGCTGTCCTCTAGTTCCAGAGCTGTCTCTCACCAGCCCTCTGTGGTCCTCCAACACAGCTTCATGCACCACATGGTTTGAGTCATGAGTTTCAGGGAACACCTCCAGACTGGGTTCAGCTCCTCCTGAGTCCAGTGCAGCACAGTACCACGCAGCTGAGCTTACACACACAGAGCAAAGCACGGACCCAAAGGCAGCAGTGTCTTGTCCGTCATCCAAGGAGGGAATGTAGTGAAAACACAACCAGAACGTGAATCCATCTAGTTTGCTCTTGCTGACACTTTTAGAGACGTTTTCATACAAACAGGAACACTGACCTACCAAAGGACTATAAATTACTGCCTCAAAACTAAAACTTGAGTGTTCTTTGGTAGGTAGAAAGTAGCTGAACTGCTCAATATGCAGTTTACTCAAAAGGAAGTAGAAAGAAAATGCAAAATGATAGCAGAACACCACATATGGCAATAAAAAGACCACAATATGTAACAAAGAGCTGTACTACCTATTGGTAATTATAACTATTTTATATGACTGTTATAAGTCATTTGCTAGATCAATAAAAGAAGTAGCACTGGCAAGCACTTAAATACAACTGTGTGTTCAATTAAAAACTAAAAGATAGGTTTCCTACTAATTACATTGACGTATGTGGGTTCAAAAAAATATTCTCAGTAATGAAGCAGATACAATAGACACCACATATGTGGAACACAATGTGCCCAGCAAGAAATCATTAACACCACAAAACATAAAAATTGCGGTAAAAGCAGCAGAGAATCTCCAGTGATCTGATGTTGCACTTCCTTCTAAGTTTTGTGTTGTGTGTGTAATTGCGGCAATAAAAGTCCTTTGGAAAACAAGTTACGTCAAATAAAATAATCAAACCATAATGATTAACAAAGAAGTGGAATGTACCTCAGAGTATTAAAAAACTCTAATAAAAAGGCCTTTAAAATAAGATTATTTGTTATACATTAAAAAAGTGTAGCTCTATTTTGCAAAAAAAAGTTGTTTCCTATTTTCATAGTTCAATGCATTAACCATTCTGCAAGCAAAAGAAAAACAATAAAAAAATCCAAACATCAAAACAACCCCACAAATGTAAGAGTCTTCATGAATTCTAGGAGTCTCTTTTACCAATGTCAATAAAACATTTTCTTAATTCATAAAACTGTAAGTAAACTGTCCCTAAAAAAAAAAAAAGTAGAAACTCACCTACTTTCAGTGTTTTACTAGTACGGAAGATGGTCCTCCTGATGCTTTTAGTACATAAGTACACGGGAAAAATTAAAAGAAGAGGGTAATGAAGAAAGCCATATGGCACCCATCATCTTATTAAATAAGAAGGATGGTTCTTGTTGGAAGAGAACTGAAGAGAAGAACCTTGCTGGACTGAACAGCCAGTATAGTGCAGCAGCAGCAGCCTCATGCTCTAAGATCCTGGAAGTGGTCCAGCAACACATCAAGTTCTCAGAGCATCAATGTGATTCAGTTTTCCATTTGGAGAATACTAATGGTTAACATAGCACAAAAGGTCAATGGCTAAAACCTATTCTAACAGCTGCTTCCAGGAGGCAGAATATTGTTTCTATAATGCTGAAACCACTAAAAGTCAGTTTCTGAGGATGGCACAGATTAGAAGAAGGGTGATATGACAAAGGGTAGCCTATGACAAGCAAGGGCACACTAGGAGTACATGGGGTTTAGGTTGTGCACCACCAAAGCTGTGCTAGCCCTGCTGCCTGCATACCACTCAGGTCCTCAGATTTGAGGGATGACTTTAATCTGTCACC
This sequence comes from Pipra filicauda, assembly GCF_003945595.2. NCBI lineage: Eukaryota > Metazoa > Chordata > Aves > Passeriformes > Pipridae > Pipra > Pipra filicauda. The sequence continues at coordinate 1,127,288 of NW_024104665.1, read as the reverse complement.
ACCACAAGGTTGGGGACACACTGTTGGGGATAAAAGGTCAGGGCATCAATAGAAGTGCAGTCACCAGCTGAGGCTAAGGAACCCATGAGGTATCAGTTAAAGACAGCATGGATGGCCTCCCCATTTCACAATTTATGTACTTTTAATGTATAAAAAGAAATGCTAAGTTCATGTCACCTCCACCATTATCCCTAATGCAACAATCCTGAAAAGGAAGACAGACTGCAGTATCATCTTTCTCTGCTGTCAAGTATGCAGGCAGGATGATCAGCACCTTTCCCTGCCTTCCTCTTCAAGGATTAGGTGCAGCTTAGCAGCTAACAGCAAACACACTCAGGTCCTATCTCAAGAGCAAAAACTTGAAGTTAAATGGTACTCAGTGAAAAACAGAAAGTAATATTTCACATGGAATAAAAGTTAAAAAAGAAATAATGACAACAAAACATCCATAGAGATACTGGATTTTCTACAAAATTACACAGCACTGGACAATCTAGGTATTTATAGTGAGGAGTACATGTTATGGCAGTCTAAAACAGCAGGAAGAAACACGAGTTGCCCTGTAGAGCACCCCTCCAGCAGCTGCAGCTTGTCAGCATCCCTGTGAAACCTCCCAGAGAGTAGACAAGGGTGGGTCCTACAGCCTCTGATTACAGGCCTTTTCTCTAAGGTCGGACATCTTCCTTTCCCTTCCCTGCTACAAAATTGCTTGTAAGTAAGTCAAAACTATATTTCATATCTGGTTATTAACATTACCCCTACCTATTTTTCTTCTAAAAATACATACCCAAAGACCATATGATAGTACAGAAGAGCTGTTGGCAAAAATGTAGTTTCTTATTCATCTTAGGCAAGTCACTTCTTTCTAGTAAAGATTTCTATCTTCTTTTACCTGTTAATTAGTTTAACTTTGAAGGTATCTTGAGTTTTAATTCGTATACTGTATGCAAAAGACTATGTAAATAGCAATATGAAAAAAGCTACTTCAAAGTGAGCTTAAAGTTTTGCAAACCAAAATACTCACTGCAATGCATAAGACAATGAAGACCCAATAATATTGACAGGAAATTAAAAAGTGCTTTAATCACACATACAAAAAAGTATGTCCAAATAGGGCTATATTACACAACAGATATGTTATATATAAGGTGGGAATCAGTTTCTTCTCCCAGGAAACAAGTGGCAGGACAAAAGGAAATAGCCTCAAGTTGCACCAGGACAGGCTTGGATTAGATATTAAGAAAAGTTTCTTCACTGAAAGGGTGGTCAGGCATAGGAATCAACTGCCCAGGAAAGTGGTAGAGTCAACATCCCTGGAAGTGTTCAAAACACATCTACATAAGGCACCTGGAGACATGGTTTAGTGGTACACATGGCAGTGCTGATTAACAGTTGGACTTCATGATCCCAGATTTCTTTTCCAACCTTAACAATTCTATAACTCTATAATAGTGGTGTTTCAACTGGATAATGGATATGTACTTTAATGAGATTATAGGAGCACTATGTAATGGTTTTATGCAGTTTTTGATGAAGTCAAAAAGATCTGTTGATGCTGCTGAAAATGTAATATACCAGTTCCAGAACAAGCTGTAATGGCATTCTTTGACATGTTCATCTATGGATTAAACAAGGCCAGACTGATCTCTTTAAATCAAACTGAGGGAGGGGGTGGAAGTGGTGTCAGTGGGTGTGTTAGTGTATATATTTGGTTAGAGCCTGGTGGTGATAACACCAAGATTGTGGGTCCGATCCCTGTATGGGCCATTCATTGAACAGTTGGACTTGATGATCCTTGTGGGTTCCTTCCAACTCAGAATATTCTATGATTCTGAGATGCATGCACAAAACAGTCTGGAAACTTCCCACTAAGTTCTGGAAACAAAAATAAGGGCTATTCAAATTTTATCTGTTTAAATTAACTTCAGTTAAAGACTGAGAGTCAGATGTAAGTGATCCTATCAAACACAAATCCACATACACCAACAAATACAATGTACGCTATATGTTGCAAATACTCTATGCATGCTTTCTTGTCAATTCACTTTCCTGCAATTCCCTGTCAATTTATCTATAGCTTTGAAAAAACAATTGTCAACAGTTTAGTCAACACTAAATTCAGATGACTTGATATAAAGAAAACTGTCTCCCATCTCAGTTCAGTAAACAGGATGTGAGATTAGAGTCCCACACAATACTACACCAACTCACTGACAAATTATCCCAGTGAAAAAGCAATGTAAAGTTCCTCCAAACTAATCACGTCTCCTGCATTTGCTAATACACACCACAATATTTAACTCATAAGAAACCATTCTGCAGTACACTAAGATCAGAGACTGGTAACAACCACCAACCTGGATGCCCACAGTTTGAATCCCTCCAAAGTCACTTTATCACTGCATTTACACAGAACAGATCCTGCATGTACACGTAATTTCTCCTCCAGCATTCTAAGCACTTCTTAAAGGTTCACAAGTGCTTTCTGTGGGTTCCGCCGCAGAAGGATCACAGCATCCTCTAAAAATCTGAACCAGGCTCTGTCCTGCCTCTCTTTGGGCTGGAATTCAGGTTCCCACTGAAGCACAAAGAAACACAGCCACCTGGACCATAGCCCTGAGCTCTCACTTGACAAAGGGTCAGCAGTCATAGTCTGAAAGGGCTCACAAAACTGGGTAAGCAGAAACTGGCATCTTGATATCATAAAAAACATTGCTGGCACAGAAAAAGAAACAAAAAAGCCAGGTAGTTGGAAATATTTTTTTTAAAATAGAACTTCTAGTAGGATATTTACTGACAAACCAAAGCACATTTGTCTACTTAAACAGCCAAGTGGAAAATAGAATGATATGCCAAGTTATCATCAAAAAAAATTCTCTAAAACACACTCCAAATAAATGCAAGAGCCACAGTGATAAAGTTGTTAGGCCTACAAGCCTCGAACGGATTCTTGCAAATTTTAAATTTAAATGTATGAAATTGTCACACTCAAAAGATTGGGACAGGAGGGTTCTTCTCCCTCCTGTGCCATACACTCTACATACCTTACAGTTCTAAGTAAGTAATTGATGCATATGACCTGGAATATTTAACTAATATTTAAATAACTAACAACTATTAACAGGTTTGGCATCTAAAAATGAAACATGGAAGTCTATTTTAGAATTAAATTTTTCATCAGATGAGGCTTTGAGCAACCTGGTCTAGTGGAAGATGTCCCTGCCCACAACAGGGATGTAGGAACTAGATCTTTAAGGTCCCTTCCAAACCAAACCATTCTGTGATTAAACAATAACTTCTAGTCTGTATTTGTCCACATCATGAATAAAGTGGGATTGTTTTTCAATCCTTGGCTGCAGTGGTTCTAAACTTCAGAGTTTACAAATTCGCAGATTGACAGCTTCTACCTATTTTCTTTGCAGCCAAACCAGCTAGCCTGGAAAAACTTGAGGCATGATGTTAATCTCACACAGAAATTATTTGTATTCTCCGCACTTCGACAATTTTCCAATCAAATCATAAAAATGTATATCAGTTTGTAACGCCATTACATACTTATATGCTGGGTAGACTTTGGAGATGCACCACCCAAGGCTCTATGGCACTCAGAGGCCAGCACTCATTTCTTCCCAAACCCAATCACAGGATGAGGACAGAGCTCCTGACACTGCAGCTCCCAACTCTCTCATACACAACCAGGACATCTGAGATGATTCATTTCTGTATTTGTATTACCCCATGGTACTGAAGTCCCCTGGAAAAGGCATATCACTGACATCCCTTAGCTTATGATCCATAGAACATCCCAGTCACACAGCTGTACAAGTCCCACTTACTGAGCATGTTCATGTCCAGAACTGAAAAGGCACATAAGGAGCAATGGATATGTATTCACATCTACTTAGGCTTGTACCTAACCATTCAGGTTAGCTATTCAAGCAAACAGCATGGGAATAGTGCCATACTGAAGCATCACTTCTAATGAAACACTAGTAAGTCAGATTGAGTGTTCAGAAAAAAACCTGTGTTTTCCAAGACTCTGAATTGCTTACTGTTTCCTACAACTATGTCTAATACCCACTTTCCTCTATGTTTAAGAGGAAGACAAGCAATTTCCATTTTTAAACCTACTTTGAAAATACCTCCAATCACTCACCTCTTTGTTTATAACCAACCCTTCACCCCTCCAAGCATCCTTCAGAAAATACTACAGTCAAAAATTACAGAAAATACAGAAAAAAACCCAAATCCAGAGAACAGCACCGCCAACATGTCGTCTTTCTTAAATATGTTGTATAATTTTGATGGAAAAATGCCATCTCCTATGTTAAATGCTTAGGAAATAGACATGCAGACATCTTCCCCATCACCAACCTCAATGCAAGTGAGTCTAAAACGATCTCAAAGCAGTGCTTATTACAGCTACCACAAACCTCTCCATAGGGACTCGGTGCTGTTTCATGCTTATCCTATGAAAGAAAAAAAAAAGGCAAAAAGAGTTTGGACTGCCTGTTGTTGACCCCCTTGGCTCATCGCTTTAATGGACATGTTTAGAGTTCAGAAAACAAGCAACACAGCCACACAAAACAGTGATTTCCTGCTAGGTCTCTCTGATGGCATTTGCACAGTACATGCTGGGAGAGGAGGAGATAGCAGTTCAATGCAGAATGTCATAGCTAAACAAAGTTGTAATTATCTCCTTGTTAGAGTTCTTGTTTAAAAAAGCTAAGTGATACTATGCAGGCAGACATGAGTATTTCCATGTCTCTGAATCTTGCAGCTGAAAGAGTTTAATTTGTCGTTCCTACTGCTGAAGGTTCCTCCTTTCCACACCTCTCTTTGGAAATACCAAAAAGCACATTTCTTCTGAAATTCCTTTCAATCAAGCTGCTTCCGAAAATCCCGAAATCTTAACAGTTGCAATGCATGTTAACATATCTGAAGTGGACTTTGCTCCCAGAAGAGCCCAGATGTACGCATGCAGCAATCATGTCAGAACTGCTCCAATGCAAAGCACGACTTCACCACAGTTACATCAAACCAGAGATGTGCGAGAAAATCTTTAACAACCCCTTTCCTTCCATTCCACGTGGTCAGTTTCCAATATCTTCTGCTCCTGGAAAAGAATTCAGTCAGTCATGCCCTACCTAAAGGATTACGTCTACAATTCAAAGCCACTCCAAAGTTTGCCTGTTGTTATAGAAGCCAAAGGTACTGTAGAATGCAAAATAAAGACTAAAAAAAAGTTAGTTTGGGGAGGTGATGTCTTTCCTCAAAAACTAAACCTGTAAGACTGGTCTCTACTCTGCCATTTTTAAATAGAGCTTGCCAATGAAATCCAGAGTTCTAATTAAGAAAAGATCCATATAATGCACACAACAGGAAATGTCTTAAGAAAATGGCATGGTCTGCTTGTGACCACGAATAAGGGGGAAGGAAACTGGAGCCCACCCTACTGCTGTTGTTTCATACAGTGATGGGCACAAAACTTATCAGAACTCTGATGCAAAGGCAACATTTTTCTTTTGTTCTCAAAAGAGTAAAAAGTAACATATAGTAAACTATAAGGAAACTAATAGTTCTACCATCTTATGTATATTTGGGATTGCTAAATTAGTTATGTATGGGCAGGCTTGCTTACCTCAGCCGCTGACTGAATTTAAGCATTTTAAAACAATTTCTAGCACCCTTATGTCATAATTTCATTAAAGACCATAAAGAGTGGTGAAATCATTACCTCTGTGTTTGGACAGCAAATATAAATTTCTCTTGTCAATAGCCATTTACTTGCTTTTGTGTCCTCCACTCAGAATAAAGAAATCCAGCTCTTTTGTCTTTAAAATTATAAAGTTCTCATGGAAACACATTCTCATTTACTTTAACTAAACCCACATTTCTAGATGTAACTAATTTACAGCATCCCTTTAGGGAGCCAAATCTGGGGCTTAGAACCAATTTTTTTACTTTAATTTATCCACTGGGTTTCAAACTCCCAATTTTCCCAGAGGATTATGAAAGTCTGCCAATTTAGCTTGATGCATTAAAACTGCTTACACAAATCCAAAATATATTCAAACACAAAACAGGTTGGTTTCAGCCTCCCCTCCAACTCCCCCCACCCCCTGCTTATTTTTCAAGCCCAGAAAAACCGGCAGAAGAAATGGGAACCAACTCCAGGCTGGAGCACTGCATTCCCAGCTATGAGTGGAGTTCCAGTGAAACAAGAGAATCAGGCAAGAGGCAACAGAAAGTATTTTTGTTTAATTTAATACAACATCTGAAATTCAATGAAACTGTACCTCTCCAAAATATATCCATTTATAGTGCATACCTATGTTGTTCCCTCTCTTGCCCCTTACACTGCACTTCTATTATGCATAAGTCATTCCAAGTGCAAGCAGCTCCAGAAAGTTAAGAAAACATATTTAAATATAAAAAGTAAGCCTACTTCTACTGTTGTCTGTTAATACTCGCAAATTGAGTCTTAGAGGTTTCTTTTAAGAGCTGATTTTAGGCTTCACTACAATAAGACCTATTTGCACTCAAAAATATCTTGCTTAAAAGCTGAAAGAGCATGCAACCCACATCACTAGATGGGGTAGAAAGGCAGTGCACACAATCAACCAAAGAAAGAAACCGGATTCTCCAAACCCTTGCTGAAACAGTTGTCCTTCACAATGAACAGCACTGTCATGCAAAGTGCAGCAGTGCAGCCATTAAAGAGTCAGGAAAGGAGCCTGAGAAACCAGCAGTTAAAGAACAAGACACAGCTATATTTAGTAAACAAGTTAGGCTGAAACTATTGAAGATGAGCAAAAGAGGCAACCCACTGAGAGGCAAAACAATCAAAAAGCTAATTAAAAAAAAGCCTCTAGTTAATCCAATCCTGTAAGAAGTCTTAGGTCAGAAAGCCCAGGTACCCATCCTTGAGCATCCCATGAAAGGAAAGCCCAGAAAACTGGAATTCTGCATCAGTTTAAACAAGCAGATGATGAGAACAAGGCAAGCAATTTCTCTTTAAACTGCTGGTGCTTGTGCTCACTTGTTTACAGAAAGGAAAAGCAAGGCGAGCAGTGGTTCCACCTGAGACCGTAAGTAACTGTAGACAGACTTCTTGAAAAGGAAGTTAGTGAGGCTTGTGAAAGTTGTTAGTCAGGTGATTTTCATGTCCTAAACAGAAGACTGTCCGTACTAGAAATGCTCAGTACCAGCAAGAGAGAGATCATCATACATGCCATGTGCTATAAAATTAATTATCCTCTAACACCCTTCCTATTACATTATGTGTGGGTAAAACAGGAACAACGTTCTTGGCCTTAAGATCGCATTCATTAAGGATTAGATTTAGCAAGGACCTAAAGAAAGAAAGAAAAATAAACCTCAGTAATTGATACAAACCACACAAAGAAGAGAAGCAGTTCCTTTGAAGAGCAAGCAGTAACATACAAATCACCCTGTACTTACTAGTAACACCGTTAGCAACATAATGCTGCTTAAAAAACAAAATGATGCTTCAGAGAATTTCTAATAGCACTGTTCTTGACTAACTTTTTCCTTCTTATATACTTTATGATATAAAGCACAGAAGGAAAAAAATCCTTTCACAGTAGGTTTTTCAGGCAAGAGACAATCTTGTCAGATACTCTACTCCCAAATCAAAAGTATTCAGTTAGAGTATGAAAAACACACTGTAAGGTCAAAAATTATTCTCAGCATCCCAGGCATTAAAAGCCTTTCTAAAGGAGAGAAAGAGTCTTTCTCATAGAGACTCCTATGTTTGGGATACTGTTTCTTTTTTTTTTTGTTTGTTTGTAAAAGTGAGAGTATTACTCACAACTAGGGCAAATATTGCCAATTGCTCTGTGCAAAAATAGGATTGTTTTTTAAATACATAATCCTTTGCTTCTCTGCTGGCTAGAGAGCAAAGGGTTCCTTCTCACTGCCCATAAACTAAAGACCCCTTTAGCAAAAAGTGAGCCACCCCCGAGTTTCTGAACCCAGCAGCCTGTCCTCCTCGCTGCTGTAGTTTAATCACCCTTGGCACCAACCAAGGCCATCCTTCTCAGGCAGAGTAGACTGACGTCCTGCCAAAGCTTTTATTTTTAAGAAGACTAGCACACTGACAATAGCACCCAGCCATCCCAAGAACAGTTAGGCTGAACTCGCCGTTGCTATGAGCAATTGCATTGCAGCACCACGGCCACTTCTGCAGTCTAGACGGGCAACGATAAAACCTAATATTCTAGCCCAAATAAATGACAAATACCCCAGACACTCATTTTTCTCGGTACTAAGCCCAGCCAGAGATGAATCATGATCCACACACACTTCCCAGGCTCACAGCACCAGTGACCACAAGATCCTCTCCGCTTGAGCTCCCCTGAGCCCTCTGGCAGACCTGCCCACACATTCTGGGGGCTTTGGAGAAGGCTTATTGGGTTTTCGCAAAGCCACGGGTTCAAAAGACACTGTTGGCTCTTCCGGTGCAGAGGAGCAGCACGTACTCACAACACTGCCTCAGTACCTACCCCAACACTGATATGAAATACCTATGAAACAGGAATCTTTTTCAAAAACTTCTATACAATACCCAGTAAAAGAAATGAGGGGGGAGGGGGAAATATGAACTCACCTACATGTCACCCCTCCAGTAAGTAGTTAGCATATAAACTGCAGTTAGTTGCAGTATGTATACAGTGACAGAACAATATGTAGATATTACATAAAATGATAAAAAAAAAGTCTTTCTTATGTCTCCAATTCTCCCTCCACTAATACCAACAGCAGAGCAAACACTGGTCTCCACTTAAGTCATTTCAGCTCTCCTTTACTTTCTATTTCTCTGAAAAAAGCACATAAACTCAATCTTTAAAAAAAATTCCTACATTTTTCTACCTGCCTGAGACTTCAAGAGTGATTTTAATTTCTCTGTGAAAATGTTTTCAACCATAGAGAATCCTTCAGTAAAGACTGCTTCTAAGCTTCAAGGCATTCTGCACAGCTGCACAAAAATCATGGTCAGTATTCAGAAGTTGAGACTTTTTCACTTTTTTATTTTATGAGTTACTATTCTGCCACAGACCTCATCACTGGAGAGAGTCCTGCTGAAATTCTTTCTTCCACATTGTTATCACACACTGGTGACAAACTTGGAAAAGGCTGTAGTCATTTTTTTAACATAATCTGATGAATGCTTCCATATCTTTGTTTACAATGAGTTATTGTTACAGAGTTCAATTAACAGAAGCGTTCTCAGACAAGAAAACAATGTGATAGCTAAAAGCAATGGAAAACTGTCCACCAAAGAGCACTCCTCACCAGCCTCAGGCAGCCTGTCACGGCTGACTCTTCATAACTCCAAATCTAGTAGATCTCATACCTTTGACAATTAACCTTACAGAAAGTAAGATAAATGAACAGCTTAAGAGTGCCATGGGGAAGTGACAGAGTGACAAATGCTTCATATTAAGACAGAACTCTGAGATACCTTTCAGCTGAAAGTGGACTTAAGCTGCATCAGAAAGTTACATTTTAAGCCTAAGAAAGGCACTGCCCTCCTCACTGCAGCAGGTTCACAACACGGCAGAGCCACCCTAAGAGCTGACAACTAGGTGGCACAGTGCCACCAGGTTCCACCTACCCTCAGCTGAAGGCTCCTATTGCTTCCCTCCCACCATCTGTCATGCTTCTCCTACTCCCATAACAAGCCAATTTAGGCAGAAAACCACCAAAACACAGAGGCAGGCAGGAAGGCTGTAAACTAATGTAATCCGTGATGGTACCTAAAAATCAAAATTACCACTGGCAAAACTGTCAGCCTTCTACAGTCCTGCAGACCTCTGATGGGCATATCTGAACCAGTTCACCATGGGCTCACAGGCACCAGTAATGAGTGTGGAAGAGATACAGGGCAGTAGTACAGACCAAACAGGAAAGAGGGATGAAGCACGACAACACTTACAGAAAGCCTTGGCTATACTATTTCCCTCATGGGCTTTTTGTTTATTTGCCTTTTTTTCGCTTTTGATAGAACTCTCTGCTTGATTCTTTTGGTGGAATTAACAGAGCTTTCTTTCCCCTGAAGATGCATGTCTTCAGGCTGCTTTGATGAGGACCCTAAGACGCCAGGGAACTTGGCAGACTGAGAGCCAGACACCCATGCTGTGCTCCTGTCTCAGCGAGCGCACAAGGCAAGAGCCCAGGCACTCGGTCCAAGTCCCCAGGCTTCTTGTTCCCATTCAGCATACTCTTTTACTTTGAGGGATGCATCTGAAAAAGCAGATGACCAAAATCCATTGAGCTTTCTGACAACCGTCATGTTGGAAATGCTCAAATGTAAGGTATGACTGTCCTACTTGAGACAATAAATGGGATTAAATAACCACTTTGCTACTAGCAATATTCAAAAGGTACAGAAGTCCCAGAAAACGTGAAATAACGCAGTGCTTTATAAAGAGTCAATCAATGCGTATTTCAACTGTGCAAATTAACTCATAACACATAGGCTTTTTTTACTGTATACAGTAATGGTACACTCTTATGTTGAGTGCTACATAAGCATTTACTAAACTAATAATCAAAACAATTTTCTAAATTACATATAAAATGGTTTCTTTCATCTGTTTATTCTCATAAAAATTTCAATGTGAAGCCAAAAGAAAACAGCTGCATAAAGTATTTTCAACTACAAGAGACATGTAAGAAGGTATTTCTGCCTGTGCTGGAGGGCACAATCTGTAATAACATTTTGCCTTCCAGATAATGACAAGAGGCATTAGAAGGACAACTTGCTCTCTAATAAGCTCGCTTGACTGGTTGAGCATGCACATACAGAGATAGCACAGTTTTGCCAACAATAATTTTAATTAATTTTTACATTTCATTCTAAAGCACATTAATTTATGGCCTTCCTAAAAGACATTCAGCAGACATCTAATTAAATCCAAGCCATTTGATTTTAATTAGAGATGCTTAAAAAAAAAAAAAACAAAAAAAAAGGTCTCAGAACAATTCATACATCTTTATGAACATTATGTGCTTGTTAGCAGCTAGAACAGCCAACAAGTGATTATAAACGCAGAAGAAGACTAAGCAGCATGATTCAAACCTAAAAACAAGAAAGTCACACAAACTTTCATACTTCAAAGCTAAAGATTCTGGGAATGCCCTCTCCACAGCCCAAGCCCAGAAAACCACTGTGCATCACTGCTTGCCACAAAAGCAAAATCAAAAGGCCAACTAGCAGTGAATATCATAACACACAGTTTAAAAGGTTGAGCTGAGCTTAATCCTCATTAAATTCTAACAAAATCACAGTACCTCCCTGACCAAACAGTGAAACAAATTAAAGGTCCAGATGGAGTCGCCCTTAATAAGGCACATGGGATACCCCAAAGAGCCCATCACCACTCCAACACTCGGTGCTGGGCAATCTGACAATCCCGTGCCACCGCTCGACGAGAAACCTCTGTGCAATAAAATGACGCTTTATTATTTCATAATAATTGTTTTTTTCCACTTTCAGCAGAAAACAATTATTTCTAAATATCAACCTCACGGGGCCAATACTCTATGAGTTAAAAGCAATATCGGTGTGCTTTGATATGGTGATCAGCTCCTCTGCTGGGTAAAGAGGTTCATAAATATTAAACATGGCACATTTGCATATGTCACCCACAAGCACAATCTTCCCTCAGAAAACCCAGAATAGAACCCGTACAATTCCTCTGCGTGTCGCTTCTTGACTGCCAGATATAAAATGGCCATGGCAGTTACTTGAGCAAGGACAGTATATCAGGCAAAGAGCCAAACTACCAAAGCATACTGTTAATTATGGTGCACCAGTTTGGTTTGGACAGGTGCCCAAAATGCTGGAGTTGACATTTCAAAAACCTGAAAGGTTAGGATCACACTCAGAAGTATTTAAATGAGTCAATTTTTCCAGAGAATTGAGAACTATTCACTATTGCTACAGATTTCACTGGAGTGACATAAAAAATTAATCTGATTTTTAAGAGGCACAGATTTATTCTTCTACAAAAGCTGGAGTGAGTTTGATCACGAAGTGCCTACAAACAGATGCAGGAGTGCTGAAAGCAAATAGAAGGCATAAGATGAGAGCGGCAGGTAAGCAGCACTGCAAAGACAATGGTCTTGCAATTTGCAGAAATAAGAACTCACACAGTTTACAACTCTTACGTTTTCATCTCGCACTTGTAGTCAGGACAACTTGGTACCCCATGCAATCTGTCTTTCAAACGAGTCAGAAAGTAGGCTGGTGGAGTTGGGTTTTTTTCTCCAAGAAACTGCTGACCATTTGCCGCAGCCTTAATAAAACTGAAGGGAACGCAGCTTGTCAGTTTTCTGTAATATTTAGATGAGCAAGCAGCAAATATTTTCGATCACGCCACGGCTCCAGGCAGAGGAACCTGACACCCAGGGAGCCAGGAGGGCTCCTCGGGCGCACGGACGGATGCTCGGACAGCGGGAAGGCGCCCATTTCCCCACTAACATCTCCGCGGACGCCGTCAGCGCGCCCAGCTTTCCAGGGGGGCGAGGGAGCCCCGTGGAGCCGGGCCAGGGCAGAGCTGTCCGCGCTCCTGGGGCTCCTCCTGCGACACCCGGGGCCGCGGCGCCGGCCCGGCCGGGGTCTCTCTCGCCCCGGAGCAACAGGGAGATACGAAAAACAAAGTAACGTAAAAAAAAAAAAAAAAAAAAAAAAAACCACAACCAAACAAAAAACCCCAATTAAATAAGCCAACAGCCCAAAGCCAAGCAACTAACTCTGTGAAAGCGCAGGAGGGAAGAACAAAGGAGGCAAGTGCAGCCGGAGCTCTCGCAACAGATGGTTTGAAGCTGACCAGATTTCGCGCTGGCATCCCCTCCCCACCCTCCCGCGGCGGGCAGTGTTCGCACGCACCGGCCCGGCCGGCACCGCATCGCCCCCGCACCACGGTCCTCGTCGCCCGCCCGGCCCCGCGCAGCCCCAGCCCGCGGGTCCCGCATCACCGCCGCCCGCAGGTGCGCGCCCCCGGCCCCGCCGCAGGGCTGCCGGGCGGCTGCCGGCACGCTCGTCCCGTCCCGTCCCATCCCATCCCATCCCGTCCCGTCCCGTCCCGTCCCGTCCCGCCGCCGCTTACCCAAACTCCCGGCGAAACCGTCCATTTTGCGCGGGGGGACAGTGGTGCCGCAGCCCGAGGCGAAGCCGCCGTCGTCGTCGGCCGGGGCAGGTTCATTCACCCGCGGAGCGGCGGCAGGCAGCGGCGGCGCCGCAGCCCAGGGCTCATAAGCCGCCCGGGGCAGCGGCTCCGGCGGCTCCCCGCGCTCGGCGGCGGGAGGCGGTTCCGGCTCCTCCTCCTCCTCCTTGTGTTGCTGCTCTGCTGCTGCTGCGGGGCCAGAGCTGCCCGGCTCCCTCCCTGCGCCGCGACCCCAGCACGGCAGCGAGTGCCGAGCTCCTCCCGCCGCCGCCAGCACCGCCCCAGCGCCCCGTGCTGTCGTGCTTCCGACTCCGCCCGCCCTGGCAGCCGCCGCTTCCCCTGCGGGCGGGCCGGCCCCGCCGCAGCCCCCGCCGGCGGGCAGGCGGCTCGGGGCCGCCTCCGGCTGCGGCTCCCGCGAGAGCTCCCGCGGCTCAGGGACTCCCAGGAACGGGGGAGAGGACGGGCTGCGGGTCGCAGCTCTCGGCCGGGGGCTGCGGCGGTGCTGGGATCAGCACGCCTTCTCCGGGATGGGCCGGCGAGGAGCAACAGCTGAGTTTGCCTTCATAAGCTTGTAGTCATAGGCGGTTTGTGTGAGAGTTAATTGAGCGACTTAATGTAATGCTCCTAGCAATCAAACCAGAGATTTTTTCATACGTGAGTCTCGAAACGTTTGTTCACGCTACTTCGGGAAAGTTTTTCCTCGATATTAAGCCAGAGGAACTGTCACTTCTCTACCCTTATATTTCTTATAACTGTGCATAAGGAATCACTCTTTCCACTTCAGCTGGCAGAGTTCCTGACCGTCTCCTGTAACTTCCAGCCATGTGCTTGATGTCGAGGGAAAATAGAAAATAGGACCAGAAATTCAAGTCAGCCATGCTGCGTACCATCTAATCGCCCAGCCGAGAGCGTTTCGTATGTTAAGCAACATCATCAAATTACGTGACGCATTTTCTCCTTGGTCAGGAAAAGCTACGTACCCATTGCAATATCCTGTTTTGCTATAAGTATTTTCCTGTGATGTATTCAAGCGCTAGCGCCGCAGTCATACAGAGACGGGGATCATTGCCTCATGGGCACGTCCGTGGCATTTGCAGCCGTGCCCTCTAATGACAGGCTATGGATGTTGTTGAACAGGACTGGGGAGAACGCAGCGCTGGAGAACAGCACAGACCTGCTGGTAACAGCCCACACTTCCCCAGTACATTCCATCCGCTTAGGCAAAAGCATCGTTATCTCACTTATCTGCAATAGAAAATAAATCCAAGAGGTTTAGGCTTGCTCACATTAGAGAAAAGCGCCTTGAAATTTTTCATCAAAACCTAATCTCCACTGGATTTTCCAGCAAATTTTACTGAGCAGCTGCCACAGCAATGAATTTGAGTGCAGCTGCTTGCAAACTACATTAATAATCCACGATTGTACATCCTGTAGTCCTGTCAAAAAAGATGGCTTGCAACCGTTCTGCTATAAATGAGCCATTATTAGCCACTAACGTCTGGTCTTAATTATTAACAGGTATTATACTTCCTACTTATGCATGCTGTAGAATGGCTGTATATAGACTGCTTCCATGATCTTTTAGCTATGATGAATGGGTGCTGCAGTCAGTCCGGTCCAGCCAAAATTCCCTTTAAAATGCTTCATTTTACAAACAAAAGCAAGAAGAACAAGGCACTACAGCTCCAGTCCTAACTCCCCAGCCCCCAGTTATTTCTTGCCTAAGGGCAGGTTTGCAAGATACTCAGAGCATTAGGAGTACAGAGAGAGAAACCTCCTCAAGCTAAGAAAGGAAAAGTGCTCTGGGAATTCAGAGCCTGTGCACAGTTACCTTCAGAAAAGGACCCCTTCCTCTGAAGCAGAACCTTATGTAAATTCTTCAGGTGGGACTTGTGTGCATCAGATGTGCTGTTTTGTTAAACAAAAAAACCCAACCAAACAAAAAACAAACCCAGCTACTTTCTTCAGCTTTCAGTAGAACCATCCTTCAGATGCGCCCGTGAGTGAGACATTGCAAACATCCTTAGGTTTGTAAGTGAAGAAGTTTTGCCTCTATTTATAGACTGAAAACTGAGGCTCAGAGGTGAAGATGGCCTCATGGATCCTTATCTTTCTTACTGAATTTGGTTAGAAGCATGAACAAATACCTTTGATTATCCGTGTCATGCAGACCTTGCGTGGAAGTATACAAAAAGGTTAAAGAGCTGCAGAGAAAACTATTTATTTGTAGTGTTATATTAAACATGAGTACTGGAGTACTGTTGAAATCTGAAACTTTGGTTCCAATATTTTTAAAGTAAAGCTGTATCACTGCAGAGTTAAGGAACTGAACAGAACTAAAGAATTTCAAAAGCAAGGAAGTTTACCTTTGTGTGACTTGTTAATTCGGAATTTCTGAAGAGCAAACACTGTCCAGAACTTTACAAAATATGGCAAACTCCAGCTTTTAAATTCTTATGTTTATTTCTTCAGTCTAAGACAACTTCTGCATGCTACATAAATTTCGTGGGGCTTTGACTGGAGCATTAATTTAGTTATTGGCTGTGTTTATGGTGTACACAACAGATGTAACTGTGCTACAGACAGGAGCTTTAGCAAAAAAAACCTGTAGTGAATACATATATGGCCAGGTGTAATCTTTAACAATATTACTTGGCTGATGAGGAGAAGAACTTAAGATTAAAGAAAAGTCTTCTTTGTGTAGGTTTCAGACAGGTACTGGCAAATTACTTAACATAGCCTGTAAACTGATAAACAATTTGACTGTTCCAGGTGCAAACCCTACAGAAAGGGTAATTTCTTACCTCCAGTATAGTACCTAGTGCTTAACTTGGAGGAGGGAGGAGTTGTATAGTGCTTTAAGGGATTTAACTTCTGTTTCTTTGTTGACAGTGATTCAAAAACACGAAGCAGAGAGTTGTTACAAAGTTTTAACAAGCTCAGCAATTGTCTCCTTCCAGCTTATATTCTGATGCTGAGGAAAGATTACGCTATTCAAGATTGGAGTGATCCCACCTCAGCTTTCAAATCAGCTAAACATCCAGTGCTTTGCACATATAGATAGTAAATCACGGGTAGGCTTCTCGAACGAAGATTTGGGAAGGACTCTAACCCACATTTGCTACAGGCGCACTGGTGGCTAAAGAGGCCAATGCGAGATAGACAAGTCTGGTTGCAAAAGGCACAGCAGAAAGACTCCTTGGATGGTATCGACAAGACACGATTCTTTCTGCGTTGTCTTTTCTCCTCGAGAGTGATCCTGTGTGCATTCTCAAAAGAAGCAGCAGCGTTAGAGATAGTGTGTCTCCAGACCTCCCGATTGGAGGCCAGAAAAAGACAAATGTGATACCACAGGGCAGGAATTTTACATCAGTTTGACAGATTCACAGTTTAGGACATCTAAATTCTTGTCTGCATCCTTCCCTCTCTCTGCATTGCACCCTGACCCTTTGTGACTCCTGCTGATTCAGGAGGCATCTGGACTGATGCTGAGGCAGGCAAAGCCTGAGCTCTGCTTCTCAGAATAACTGGTGAGCAATAAGCTGGTGCCTCAGCTGCAGTAAATCAGTTTGGTGTTACTGACTTCACCGGACAGGGCTGACATACCCTAGTTGAGGACCTGGACATACACACAGTGTCCCTCTTACTAGAAGGAAGTTATGGAAAATACAAACCCCAGAAAGAGGTCACCCTGAAATGCACAGTGGAGGCTACACACATTCCAGAAATATTTACCCAGCCCTTGAAGGAAATAGTCTGTTTTTCCCCCATTGTTTCATTTCTTTGGCACATTTTCCTTGAACTGCAGGTTTTTGAACAGTACTTCTTGCAAGAATACCTGTGTTTGTCTTGGTGGTTTTTTCAATTGACATAGCTTGGCAACCTTCAGCCTGAGAGTTGTTTGTAACTTTTTTCTGGCTTGAATATAAATTACATTTAAGCATTTTCCACTGAGGAAACATAAAAAATATTAACAACTGACAATGAAATTGCTGAGATTCTTGTACGTGAAGTTGGGAGCCTGAACCTGAACCACTTTGTCTTAGCAGTTAGAAAGAGAAATGTGCTTCCCACAGTAATTCTCTTCTCACTCCTGTAGATTTTCTGGTGCACCTCCTTAGGGCCAGCAGCAAGAGCCCAAGTGCATGGCAAGGAGCAGCCAGAAAGCCCCAGCCCCACGTGTCTGATCCCGCCTCTCTCCTGCTCTCACCTGCAGACCTGAGAAGGGGGAAAGAGGTTATGCTATTTGTAACCAGCTGTGCCCCACAGCTGTGCCCCACAGCTGGTGGTGTAATCAGTGTAGGATCTCTCCCCATGGTCGTTTGAGATGTTGTTCCTTTACAGATATGTGGTGGTCTTTCTGGTGCGTTATTTTGAAGAGGAACAACTTTGTTGCACGGGATATTGTTAAATCTCCTAAGTGAGTCTCAGGTTTATAAGAAGTTCCCAGGCGTCACTGATGTAAGGGGAAAAATTTGATGCCTGACCTAGAGGAAAATTAAATTACTCCTCCCTGATTTATAGAGGGTACTTCTCTTACCTCCATCACAGAGTCTCTGGATTTTTTTTCTGGGCTGGGATTTTGCCTCCCCCAAGAAGTAGCCTAAGGTTCAGTTCCTCCAAATTACCCAGGGGAATGAATCAGCACTTGTAATGCTGAATGGGCTGGAAGGCATTAAGAGTCTTGCCAGGGACTTGAGGAGATCTAAGAGAGCTTCTGTTAAGGGTTTTAATTATGTGTTTAACTAAAATATGACATAGGGTTTTTAAAATGGGGACAAATTAACTGCTATCTTCATTAATTTTGATAAAGACACCTAGCTGCTACTGTATAATAGATGTTAGAAGCCAGACTTCTGGATATTGCTGTGTACCTGCTTCACTCAGTTTTTATAACCTATTCCTAGAGGTTTGAGGTTATGGCATGCCTAAGTATGTCCTGGACTTCCCCCATTGCCTTATAAAGTAGAAACAGAAGTTTTCTTTCAAAACAAAAGCATAAAGTTTGCCAAAAGATTTCAAGGGGCTAAATTCTGTTTAGGTGAACTTTTTTGTAGTAGTAGGATGGATCATAGTCTTATTTCTGTAGTGCTACTACTTCATTGTTGATTTACATAAAAACTCGTGAGGAGGTTGAATTTGCGCCTATATATAGCTGATCTTTGTTTCCTTCTGCACATTTCAGTTTTTCAGCTTATTGCAAACAGGTTTTGATCACCGTTTGCAAAGTTGTTCCCAAATGTTCAGAAATGTCTTCATTTAATAGTATAAATACAATTTACGGGCAGGCAAAAAACTGAAAATTTTTTAAAAGTTACTAACGATTTGTGAGGGTCTTTGTAATTGAGACTCAGTAGAGATGGCTTTTGAGGATGTGCTGAGCATCCACCTCCTGAAAAATCCAGCTTATAGGTTGCAGCTTTGTATTGATTATCCCAAAATTACAATTCCAAGCCATTAGTTAAACTTTGTCAAGAACTGCATCATTTCCTGGAGTCCTCATTAAAAGCACATTTTGGTTCAGATGTAGAACCAAATCTCTGTCAGCTTAAGCTAAATATTGCATTGTTACATTAACGTGTTTAAAAAATGGCAGTCTCCTACAAATGTGACTACTGAGTAAGAGAAAAATAGCAGAGTTTTAGTGGTAATTCATTAACCAGCCCTGGTGGGAAATGAGCAGATTCAGTGTGATTCCTAAGCATTTAAAAATTGGCAGAATTTGAGCAGAGATAGTTGAAACCCTGCATGGACAATGTTTCTTTTTCTCATGAGGGAAAAGGTTTAGCATTTTAATTAGAGAGCAGGTTAAAAATTTCATACTGCAACTTTTTATTGATCTTATTAAGTGAGAAGATCTGAAAAACATTACAGAAAGCTGGAAAACAAATCTTATCTTCCTTCATCTCTCCCTAATTGGATAAGTGGTCTGGTTTGTCATACTGAAAAGCACACTCAGTTATTTTCTCAAATTAGTGAGCTCCTCATGAATTTATACCTTGGTCCAAGCACTGTAAAAGTCTAATGTCTTACATAAGTGCTAAGTTAAGGATTTAGCTGAGGCATAAATTGGTGTATTGGCTTTATATCAGCCATTTACATTAGGGCGCATTTTGTTCTCTGCCTCAGGAAAAAATGTGCTTCAGCTTGTACTCGGGAGCACTATGATGAGCTCTGGAACAAACCCTTTTCTGTTCTCAGCAGAGAACTTAGAAAAATTAGGAAAAGGTAAAGTTAGCAGGTCAGCAGTGTTAACAAAGAGTGCTAACTAGTAAGTGTTAAAACTGCTGGAAGACAGGCTGATTTTTAGACTGAGAAGTTAATGGAGATCCCCCTTAGGGACGGAACAAATTAGCATTACATGTGCGATTTATATTTTTTCCCCCGACTGTTAAAACATCTCCTGTAGCTTTGCATTTTACACAGATCATTATCCACAATAAGAAGCTGGTCTACACAATAAGCCATGTGCATGTGTATGTGTCTGTAAATAAATACACTCGTATAGATCCTTCTTCATCAGTGCCGGTCACCCCTCTGTGCAGTTCTGTTTAAGCTATTACTCCTCTGGAACCATTTGTCAATGGAAGGAAGTTCCTGTAGAGAAGTGATACATTACTCTATAGTTTCTTGCTGTGAAGTGTTGATTTTAAAACGGGCTGACAGTTTGCAGCTGACCCCCTAGTAAAAAATGAACAGACGTGGTTTAGGAGGTTTTGGTTTTCTTTTGTCTTGTTGTTATACCCGGTTTATGGAATCTTTTATTGTCTTTCAACTATACCATACTCAGCAATGGATTCATCTCTTATGTTTGGCCCTTTCCCCTCTGAGAGCTCAGGATTCTTTCCCATTTCCATTTCTACATTTTTAAGCTGTGACAGCCATCCTATTGCCTAGTTATTAGCTAGCAGAGCAGGTGTGCAGTGTTTTAGAAAGGGTAATGCTAGCACCCTAATTCAGTGAGCAGCACAGTGATCATCCTCTGTTCTACAGACTGCAAACATCAACAAAGATGTTAGTGTAAGATAAGAGGCTGGAGAATGAAGACCAAAAACAGGTCAGCAACTGAAATAAAGTGGAAAGAAACTCTATTGCCATTAAAAAATATTAATCTTGCAATAATATCTATGTATAGATAACTTGGATTAAGAGTAAGGCTGCTCTCTGAATACCAGCAGTGCACAACTGAGCTTTTAGGCATTGGTATCTTCCGTATCTGCCATATCAGACATTTACTTTACTGCTCCATGAGAAAATGTAGATCTAGGAAGGAGCTTCTGCCATGGTCTAGTAACCACAGCGGTGTTGGATCAAGGGTTGGACTTGATGATCTTGGAGGTCTTTTCCAACGCGGTTGATTCTGTGATTCTGCGAGGCTCTGGGACACACACCGTTACTGCATTTGCAGGATGGGTCATACAGAAACAGTGTATCACATGTAAAGTCTAAGAAGGTAACTGATTGTGTGTTTGTGAATTAATATCAGAACCATCACAATCAAGAAAATAAAAATTCTAATCTTGGTTTCTTAATAGTCATCAAAGCATATGTCTCACCTTAGTATCTCCTGCTTTGAGAAGACCTTCAAGGTCATTAGGCACTGGTAGTGGAACTGGGGCAGTGATAATTGACCTTTCTAACGACTCAAAGATGAGTCTTGCACCATGATTCCTAAACATGGGTCCCTAACAAATGTAGCCAGGGGAGTTAGATTTTCTGTAGTCAAAGGCTGTAGATTATTACTTATTCATAATAAGGCTGTCTTGGGCATGCAGTGTGTAGTTGGGGTGAATAAACTAATTTTCAAATAGATTACCTGTGCCTGAAGAATAGTTAATGAAGCACATTTTTTTAATTTCCTTTACCTACCCTACATTTAGTAATTATAGTTCCTAATTAATGACATCAAGAGTTGAACTTTGGCTTTTAAAGCACCAAACCCATGCCGTGCTGTAGACACATTTACATTCCATTTATGCAAGTCACCCAATTAAAATGTACTCATAGAAAGTATATAATACACCCAAATGAATACATTATTTCCCCTATTCATCTGCTTTCTTTGCTTTTCAGCAGAAGTGAACAACCTTTACCCCAAATGGGAATTCATGGGAAAAAAAAAGGCAAAAAAACCAAACCCAACCCTGAAATAGGCAGCAAAAGTAAATTAAAGGAAAACTTCTCAGGTCAAATTAGTGAATTAGCATTCTTAAAAAAAAGAATTGGGAAAAGGAAAGCTTTCCTTTTAATTTTGCTTATATGACTGCATTTAAAAATTGAAAAAATGTCATAGAAGGAGAAAGTAATTTGAAATTTTCCATGCTGCCACATGAAAACAGCAGATGGCAGCAATAGAGACAGTGTGCATCAAAACCCAGGGTTTGTCTTCCTCACTTCAGTGGGTAGGCTTTGAATCATTTTTTGGCTAACATTTCTTCTAGTTGGTCCTGAAAATGTACAAAAGTAAAAAATTTTCTTTTAGGCATATGATCTCAATGTCTGTGATCTTCATCCTGGAAAGGTATTTCTTGGCTTAAGTCTCTCTGGACTGGCACTCAAGTATCCTTGTCGTTTATCTTTTGTGCTTTATAATGCTTGAGAAATTGTGCTTAAGGCGAATGCCCAGAGCAACTTGGTCTTTTTATTTTGTTTTAAATGTAATATTGGTAAATAAGGACATTTCTTCCTCAAAAACATGCTTCTCAGACAAAATCCCTTGTGTGACAGGGCCACAACTCCCAAAGTTTTCTGCTGGATACGGAGAATGCATTAGGCTGGAGACAAGATATGAGAACATTGCTGCATGAGCATCATGTGATGAATAAATGGAGTCACAGGCAAAGACAGTCCTTCTCAAAAGACAAAGAAAAATGCCATTCAAAAACTAATATTGCCAAAGTTGTGAGACAGGCATTGAAAATAAAAGTTTCATTTAATATCCAGGTGCTCATAAATTCATCCTTTAAGTAGCAACCAGTGTAGGGTAGATTTCCACAGGTAGTTCGGGGCATTGACATTAGGTTCTGTAGCTCCCTGTTTTCAGAGGTATGATGTGTTTCAAGGAAGTAAAACTTGAACTGTGAAGTGCAAGTTTCCTTTAGGACTTCATAGTCAAGGAAAGCAAGTGCATTGTGACAGTAGAGAGTCAAATTTAGCAAAAATATCTCAGGTTAATAACTCCTGTAACATTATGGAATGGTGTGTCATGCTCTGTACATTCCTTTACCACATTTCAGATCAGGCAACCCAGTCCTCTTCAGAGGACATTTCTAAATGTTTCTAAATCTTGGGGGTTTTTTCTTTGTACTTTGCTAATTTTTTCACTATGTTTTTTTCTACTATGAGATTTAAGAAGTTTAGCTCAGACAGCCCTGCCAGGTTGACTTCCTATTCCAGTCACAACTAGTGGTGATTTTCTGAAGGTTCTTTGTTTCAAATTTAAAAAAGAAAATTTCTAATGTCCTCATAGTGACTTTGAAGTTCCAGTCCTGCATAAGTTCCTGTGTAAGTTTTCCTCTCTTGTTCTGTATCTCTGCATGCTTTGGTTGAGGTATGCATGACAATGAATGACATTTTCTTTCTGAATAAAAGATGCATCAGACAGATTACATTGACTATAAATACTCTCTTCGTCTGCCAAATCAAAGGATTTAGAGATGTCTCTGGCATTTTTTCATGTGGAAAACCTTGTGAGCTGTTCCAGCCGTTACAATTTATGAAGATCAAAATCTACTTTAAGTGTACTTTCTACAAAGTCTGTCAAGCCAGAATCTGGCTGGGAGAGGATGGATGACAGCATAGGAAAGAGAGAATTCTCTATTTTTCTTGTTTCAGTATGATTGCAACTATATTTTGTACTTCAGGTACTGTTCTGAAGCCCAGGAGGTCTGAACTGAATGCTCTTTTAGTCATGTCCCTCCCTACCTATGTCAGCCTTCCAGCATCCTTCAGAGTGGGGACTGACCGTAAAACTGGTACAGTGCATAAACTCCACTCATTCTGCCACGGCACACCACACCAGTGGAGTGGATGAAAGCATGGAGTCTGCCCAAGTCTTTTACCAACATGGAAGAAGCGGATGAGCATCCAGTCCTCTGGTTTAAGAGGAGATTATAAAGATAACAGAAAAGTGGAAAAGGCAAAAAGCATCAGGCACTAGTAGACCTTAGTTAGTAGTTCAATGAAAATATCACTACATAGGCTATATGTAAATGAAGGTAGATAAATGAAGCAGTGGAAGCTTGGTTGTGATGACAGGTGTTTGGAAGGAATTTTAAACTGTTCTAGCTGGTTCTACATCAGTAAAAAAGGGATTGATTTTGAGGACTGCAAAAAATGTATAAAAATTAATAAACCAGCAAGAAAAATACAGGACTGCAGCAACTGGGAGAAAGAAAACATGGAGGAAAACATATTAATTATGCCTGACAACTGGAGTACAGCAACCTTTCTTTAACAGACATGGAGTCAAGTCAGTCGTATTTTTCTTGTTTTCTGTGCCTTATGGGTTTATGTTCACAGGAGGAATACTGCTGAAAACATGCTGTGTAATTCTGAGGACAAGTGAAAAGCTGCATTTGAATCATCTGTATGTAGCCAAAAAAATTACTTGCAAGCATTTCAAGTGCTACTGTCTTTCCTCAAGGTCCAGAGAGGAGTTGATGGGCCGATACCACTTTCTCACTCTTCTCATCTGTCCATTGCATGGACAGCTGCATCTAGCAAAATCAAAACACTGTCCTACTCCAGCAGCAGTGCTTTATTCCCATTCCTACTCAACTATATAAATGTAGGATAGAGAAAATCCTGACTCAATAGTATGTGTCTCACAACTGGAGGAAAACTACATGATGCACAAAGGGACTTTCACCAACAAATTGGCATTTTTCATGCAAACTCATTCCCATTTAATAAAACAACCATGGGTTTTTTTAAATAGAAACTGTTATCTGTAAAGGTTATTGGAACCACATTATAGCTGGAATGTGAGATTATGGAATAAGCACAGTTTGAATGTAATGTGAGCATATGTATGAATAAAATGCTTTTAGTGTACTTGGAGTTGCCTGTGTTTTATTTTTTCTCAGCATTCTTCCTGTGTTCAGTTCCTGTATTGTCTATACTGCTTATTTAAATAAATTTGATGTGGTTTTCATCTGAAAAAAAAATGAGGACCATATATGCCTTTTAAGATAGAATTACCTTTTTAGTATTCCTGCTGCTTGCTATATGATTGCAAGTACAGTTTATCCTCTAAGTTCATTGCAGCAGAAGAATTTGAATCACCACTGGAATGCATAAGCAGAGAAACTCTACCAGCAGTGAAGCCCCTCATCAAAAAGAGCTCCTAGTAGTTTTAAGACTGCATTATGGCTTGGACTGATTTTGTGGTGATTTTTGTTTGGTTTCTTGCCATTATTCCAGCAAATACAAAGATCAAAGAAAGAAAGATGTATTGATTGGCTCAGATCTGGTCAAAAACTAGATTTGTGTCTTCTAATGTAACTAACATTTTACAGATGGCTTGGTTCATGTTAAAGCTAGGGATGCATGTAGATTGAATTATCAGAGGATTAGAACCAGCTGCATTTGGTTTGAAAATATTTTTGTGTGTATTCTGTCCAGCCAAACACACAGAGCGGGCTCTTGCTGAAGAATTCTAGCAAATGCCTAAGAAAAAAACCCATGAAGGTCTGCCCCTGTTTACCGCTGGTTACCTTTCCTTCAAAGAAAACATGTACGTGGCTGAACTCGTGTTCAGGTCCATAAATCTCATCTTTGACTGTGAATTAACCATAAAAAGGATCAGATTTGAAGCGTTTACTTGAATAAAACCAGAATCCAGCCCAGTATCTGTAGGAAATCCACAGGACACTGGGAGTGACTTTCCAGTTTCCTGCCTTATATTTTGTGCACCTTCATAAAGGGATTTGGAACAATCTGATTCTAATTTTGTAATGTTTTGCACTGACTCTGCACATCTCTAAAAGACTACATGCAAATCAATGAAGAATAAGCACCAGTGAACAGTGAATTCGTCTGCTAGCAAAATTATGTTTAATTATTTACTTCTTCATATTCTTAATATCAAAATAATTTCATAATGTCTTAGGACGCACAGATGTACCAAACACAGTGCTAAAAGAGTCTGTCAATTTTCATTGTTAAACTAGATTTACCCCATTCAAATTATTTAAAGCTCTTTGAAGATACTATTAAAAGAATAGTTAAATTATAAAAGTATTCCAAAGATATGTATCATTAAAATACTAACATCCACATTTGCAGCCAAACTACCACCATTAACCAGATAGAACAAAGCTAGTTTTTCTAGCATTAGTACTATATAGTTTATTCTATTCCAGCTTCTAAAGTTCATTACTTTTGAAATTATCCTTGAAAAACAAGGATAAATTCTGGCTTAGTACCTTTGAAGTCTGCTGTTGTTGATATCCACTTACTACTGATATCCACTTATCCGATTATTCTGGATGCTTGTCTGCACAGAAAATAATTTGCTGCAAGATTCAGAAATCTTCTGCTAAGTTAAATTCTCTTTGCATATATGTCTTAGATTTTAAAATATATTATTAGTAATGCTTAGTAAGACCAGGTAATTTTTAAGGGGTGATTC
This sequence comes from Pipra filicauda, assembly GCF_003945595.2. NCBI lineage: Eukaryota > Metazoa > Chordata > Aves > Passeriformes > Pipridae > Pipra > Pipra filicauda. The sequence continues at coordinate 1,101,458 of NW_024104665.1, read as the reverse complement.
TTTTCAAATTTCTTGTATGGAATAATCCCAACAAAAAAAGTTCAGGCTTAATAGGAATAAATGCTTTATATTTTTATTAAGTTCAGGGGATATTTCTTTGCAGAACTTTTTTCCTGAAGTAGATCACTTACAGTAAAATCAGCATGCTTCTACCATACATGTTTTTCCCATAAACTTCAATTCCCTTTACAGCTTATGCTGATGCTTCTGAGAAATACGGCTTTGTCTTGAATACAGAGCCAAATCAATCACTAACTTCTCATCCATAAGGTTTATGATGCGGGCCAGGCTTCTAAAGTCGACTGTAATTTTGCGTCAGGTATTATAGCTTTCTGATTTTACTAAAAATGTAGCATTAATCTTGTGTGCATGTATTTGTATATCAAAGGAAAATACAAAGCAAAGTTTTACCTCTGTCTGTGTCTTTTCTTGGCAGTCTTTGTGCATTGCATTGGAGCTGTACTGGTGCAATCCGGTTCACCCGGTTAAGCATCTCTCCCTGGTTTTTTGCTAATTACCTTTTTAATTCCCAGTGGTAGTGAGTACAGTCTGACTTGCGGCAGCAAACTCCAGTGAAAAGCATTGTTCAACTCCCAGGAGATTCTTTTCTGGAAGTCCTATTGTATTTTTATTTTTGAGTATTAGTTTAGGTGGAAAATGTGGCTCTTTAAATTTCTCAGCCATACCAGAGAAAGCTAAAGGCATTCAGGCCCAGAGTTCAGTAACAGCCTCCATACTTGTGTAAAGAATTATTTCAGGTTTTGTTTACTAGCAGTTTTTATTATTTTTAATCAGGTGTCCCATCCACTTTTACCAGGCTTCTGTTCACAGAATGAAATCAACTTACAGAAAGCTTTAACAAATATGTGTATTTTTCTTCTCCTTTTGTCTGTTCAGTTTGAATTCAGCTTAGGTTTTTGAGCTTTTATATAAAATGCATTGAGCCTTGCATTTTAGTATTTAATATTTAATATTCTGTTACATACATTGTATTTTAATAAAATGTATTGCAATAAAATTTATAATTAGGGTTTATAGTCTTTTCTAAAATGCTGATGTCTGTCTCAAAAAAAAGGGTGAGTAAATAGTTAGACACCCACAGAACTGCAGCAACTTTCAGAAGCTGAAATTGCCTCTAGGTGTTTTTATGCTGGAATTGTAGCAATTTCTATTTTTGAAAAATGCATCTATCAAGACAATAGATCTGATCTAAGATTTGATTGCACAGCATTTAGAAAGAGGGGGCATGGATAAGTTGACTAGACACTAAGCTGGACCACAAAGAGCTCAACTCTCCTCTCCTTGTGGTACCCTCAGCAAGCAGCCCTACTTCTCTGCATTCAGATCTGATGGAGGGATTCCATCTCTTCTTATTCAAATAGCCACGATGGGACTGCATGAAAAGTAGCCAGCAGCAAGAAAATACATCTTGACTCACCAGTGTGTTATTAAAGAGCAGATATTTCAAACTTTGTGTTCCAACCTTTAGAAAGCTGATTGTTTTTTTTTTTCCATCTCCAAACCATTGACTGTTACTGACAGGTCACATAATTAGGTCTAACTAACAGCTAATGTAAAATAAAATATTACAGAAAGGAAAACTACCCATGAAATTTTAGCTTAGTCTGCTAACACAAGTATAAAGTAGGAATGAAGAAATTTAAATAACTAAAAAACATATTAAAGAAAAAAGTCTAGGCCAGCTCTTCTTCTGTGTACTTGCCAAGACTGAAAGACTGATTTTTTTTTTGTTTGTTTGTTTTGTGAGCACTAGCCTCTTGGGACACCATCACCTAATCATATCTGTTCACCTGGCTGACAAGCATCTCCATCCCAAGTGACTCACACCAGAACATAATTGTGCAGAGAGGTGTCAGTGAACATGGGTGCATTTTTTAAATGCAAACCGTGTTTCTACTGCCTCAGTTTCAAAACTAGCAAACTTCAACGTAAATACCAGACAGTAATAAAAAGAGATAAGTCTGATGTTGATTAACTAGAGGTTTTGTTTTAAAATAAATATGAGATTTAATGATTCTGAGTAGCCGCGTACAGAAATTTCTTCACTGATTTTTTCACTAAGAGGGAAAATGGAGTACAGGGAAGGCCAGGTTGCACAATATAGTGACTTACATAATTAAATATATATAGCATATTATGTGATGCAGTTATATTATAGAGCATATTATGTGATACAGTTCTGGATTTATAAAATGGATCCTGAAACTCACTGGAAACTGGTAATGTCGATAACTTGTACATCTGGTTATTCACGGAGATGTTCAATTATGCCTATGGGAATTTGCCTCTAGGTATTCCTTTGCTGTTGCTGGTTTTTGGTTTGGTTTTTTTATTTGTTAAGTCTTGATGCCTGTTGTGAAGTTCTCTGGAGCATTCGTAGATTATAGGTATTTTGCTGATAAGGTTATATTTCTGAGGGCTATTATTGGATTCACTGATGAACTATGCCTGTAGGATACCCTATGGCCTTATTTGGGTACAAAGGCAATACAGATAAAATTATCAGGCATAAACTGGTAAGATCATAGTCAAAGAGAACAGGTAGGAAGCAAGAAGCATCAGGAAGCAATGGGGAACAAAGTGGTGGTCTGGAGAAGAAAATGTGTTCACTTCTGTGGCAGCAACACTTCATCTGCTTTATGGTTAATGTTGTGCTGCAGCTGAGGCAGCTCTGGAGAGAGCATGAAAGGTGACCTGGGAAGGTCTGGAGTCTGAATTGAGGTGGGAGCCGTCAGCAGAGCAACATCCATCTCAGCTGAGTGGGGCCGCAGCTCCCAACGCTCCACTGACTTTGTGGTCCTGCAACAATATCTGTTGGAATAATTTAACAGGAGCACAGGGTTTATTTTAAAAACTACCTAGAAATAAGAACAGCACAGAATTCCTAAGTCCCTTGAAGAAAGAACAAATGTAAGGTCAAAAACAAGAACCTGTAATATAAATATGGCAGTGAAACTGCTCCATATGGCTTGATCCCAGTTCCCTGAGATCACTGACAACTTCTTTTGTGTTAACTGAAATGGGCTTTGGGTAGGACCTGGTAATAATTAGAGTACAAAATGTCTGGCACTCTTAGGAAAACAGGTGGATGAATCCATAACTAAGCAAAAAATGAACTTATGCATATTTATTGTGGACAGCTGCAGGCAAAATCCCAATGTTTTAACCCTATACAGCCTTTGTTATGTGCCTACATTCCTTTGCGCTGACCACCTGTTATTTATCAGTTGTACCACACCAGCATTGCCTTATGAGGAAGAATTGGCTGTGATTGATATGGACACTATCCCCAGCTCATGACCTTGCCTGAGGGACTCCCAAGGAAGTCAGGGACATCTGGTGTAAGAAAGGACTACAGGCTGGCTACGGAGTGTAGCCCTTGAGTTTGGATCTTATTTGAAATAAATACATGTGGCTCTTCATCACCTCTTTGAAAAGGATGATAAAATTTGCATAGTAAGAGGAAGGAAACCAAAGACACCAAATCTGGTACCACACCGTCCACCCATGAATGTGCTTTTCAAACCTTTCTTGAACCAATCAAAATAATCAGGTGAGAATTTAATGAAATGTAGCTTAATATTTTTTTACAAGAATTGTTTCAGAGATAAGCAGACTCTGCAATAAACTACATAAAAAAGAAGTAAGGACACGAGAATAATTTTCATGAAAAAACTTGATGTAGTACTACTGTACCACCAGTTATTTCATGAAGTTCTCTGCTTTGCTGATCTGAAAAAGACTAGGACTACTTCTAATAAAAGTGGGAGGCAAAACTTTACTTACTCCAGAAGCAGAAGGCTCAAACTTTAGACCACTCCTTTCATTTAACCCCAACTTACTGACATATGTCTGAATAACCAATATAAGGTGCAGAATTTGAAACAGGCATTCTAGAAGGTGTGGGAAATATTCTTACATGATTTCAGCAGCTCCTTTCTACATTATTAAATTACCAGCTACCTCCCACTAAATCCACTGATTAGCTTCAGAAGCTTCAGAAGGCTCTGCATTAGGCCCTGTAATTGCACTTGAAAAATATAATCAAGGATGAAATCCTGATTTCTTTGAAGTCAATGACAAAGCTTCAATTTTATTTAAGTGTTAATGCCAGTGATTGCAAAGAAAACCTTTCACCAGGAATTGAATTTAATTCAATTTATTTAATTATATCTTTGTGTACATAATGTTTCTCCGTTATTGTTTAAAAGAGATTCTTTTTTTTTCTTCAGTCTGCCAACACAATGCTGAGATGGCCATCAGTTGGCAAGATGGTCTGAATCTGTGTCTGGTAAACACAGCTGAAGTTTCACATATTGAGCACCGAGTGTTGTGAACATGAAAAAAAATACCAGGGAAAGATTTTAATATCTACTTCCTAATCTGTGTTTTCTTCATTTATTTCTCTAGGTGTTTACCTACTAGAAAACCACTGTGACTCAGCCTATGTCCTTTCACTGTTTGAATAAATGACTCAGTAGAAGATACTCCTTCGCTGTCTCTGAACTTCCAAACTCTTTTATCTAATTACAGTTCTACCTGTAGTTGGTGGAATGTGTAATATGGGATTAAAATGATACCATGGAACCTCGAAGTTTCTTGTTCTTCCTTCCTTTTAAGCGGTCATGATTGAATTCACAAATAAATATCAGGTATAAATTTCCAGTGCCTGTTTGCTTATATTAATATTCACAGTAATCCCTGCAGTCCTTTTAGTGATATTATTCTGGGATGAAGAATGCTCCTCTTTCTGTGTTGGCTCCTCTTTCAGTATTTCCTATATTCTTTCAAAAGAGGAATTTATTCTTCACCAAAAACCTTAGATATATTTTTAAATCACATAGAGTTTGTTTTAGTGGGACAATTTTTTATTTGTAATAGTGTTGGATTAGAACAGGAGTTGCATAAAGAAGACACATATATGACTACTGAAAGATGCTGCTGGGCTAATTCTGGATTAAATTAAGGAGTTTTAAGTTTTACTACTCTCTGGAAACATTGGCCCTTTCATATCATAGAGTTCTGTGTTTTTACTAGTTCACATTACCAGGCCCTTTCTCTTCACTGCACCAAGGATGGTTTCTACAACAGGGCAGCTTGTGCTAAAGGGATTGTTATAATACAGTAAAATACCAGTGAAGAAAAGGCACTAACTGCTTTTGCTGTCTTTTTTTTTTTTTTTTTTTTAAGACAGAAGCAGGCCAGCACAATATCTACTGATGGCTAACCTTACCTCTTTAACTTCTCCAGTATATCTTCAGTGCTTTTCACTCACAAAGGTTATGCAAGGAAAATGAAACACACGGTAAAAGTATGTTGCATTTCTAACACAAGAATGAAGCATTGGCTTCTTTTTATTGCATATCAGCTGTCTCATTTAATGATAAAACAAAGATAAAGCACTGTGCATCTGCTGCTGGACAACATAAGAGAGGTCAAGCACAGTTACATGGCATTGTACTGAACCCTCCTCAGGACTTGATGTGACCTAGGACACGGTGTGAGATAACAGTTTAGAAACAGACATTTCTCTGCAAACTTCATCTTCCCTCCCCCCCATCATTCTGTCATGGAAGACAAAGTCTAGGATTTATGTACTCATAGGAAAGCTACTGCTTTATCTTTAAAAAGTGGAATAAGGTACCTCATATTTATTATGCATTAGGGATGTCTGGGCAGAAAGCTCGTACTGGATAATTGGTGCTCTGTAAATTCACACACTCCATTACTGCACCATATCTTCCCTTTGTAGTGAAGTAATAAGTATGAAATCTCCATAAACATTTTTTATTACAAAGTCTTCTCTCTAGATATAATAACAGCTATTTGCTTGGCCATATCCTACAAAAATGTTACCTGGCAGAAAAAGCTAGGGAGATAATTATTAGATAAAAATCTCTCTTCCTCTTTAGCTATTGTAATGCCTTAATCATGTCAATGGATTCCCTGCAACAGCCACCCTGACAGCAACCTGAGCTTTATTCCTAACCCACTGCAGGAAGTGTGGCTGAACAATAGATCCCTTGTGCTTGCTCCAAATGGGCATATAGATGGGAACACCACCATCAGATCTACCTCACCAATTAGCTCTAAGAAGCATTAAAAATTACAGGAATCTGGATCCACCTCTGGTGCACACAAACCTAAGTGTATTTCAACTGCACATAGTGCCAAACCAAAGCTATGTGTTTATTTGTACTTCCAATGTAATTCTCATTTTCCTCATAGACTGTGAATGTATGGATTGTTCTATTTATTTATGAAGAACTTATTTTGCAAGAACTATTTCTATGCTAGCAAAGTAACCACAGTTATTATTTAGACAATACTAGCTGAAGTTTTGATCTGGATGCACCAGTCACGCCATTCATTTCTGTTTCATGATTCATTGGATAAAATTCTTGGAATTATTTTTTATTTCTGTGGTCTTTTAATTTGTCCCTTTACTGTTTTTTAAATTCTGATGTTTAGATTTGAGGAGCTTCCTAAAAAATAAACTTCAGTCCTGCTCACTTCCTTGCTGGCATCCTTTGGAGTTTTCACTGTTCTCTCCTGCGAGCCCTTGGAAAGAGACATAATGTGTTTAGCACAACAGAGTGTTTTCTTTTTCCTGTGCTGTGCTTGTCAACTGTACATTACCTTGGACTTTCCATGTCTCCAAACTGTTCCTCAAGCAGATTCCTCAACTAATTTAGTGCTCTCCCTTCTTTACAGTTTTCCATTCGTTACGTAGAGGAGGTAGCAAATCTTCCTTCACCATGAAATTCTTCTCTTGTCAGTCATGGTCTTTAATGGTGTTACTTTAATGGTGTCTAAAAGGGCTGTTGGTCTCCCTGAGAGGCAACAGAGTTTACGTTTGGCTCAGCCACTCTTCCTTTTCCACACAGTCATCCCCCTCAGTTCGCTGCAGGTGCAGGAGGTGAACTTCTGCATAGGCAGACCCCCAGTCAAAGAGGGACATCTGAGCACCAGCTCCTGGTGGTATCTTTTTAGCAGTGCCAGCCTGCCATCTGGCTCCAAGGACATCATTTTTTCTCAGCCTACCCCTTAGTCTCTGTGAATCTTTGATTACAACCCCCCATAAAATCCCTTTATGACTTTCTATATTTTCTCTTTCAAGATGAGTAGTCTCAAAAAGAAACTTTTTAGAGGGATTTTTTCAGCAAGACAATCCAAAAAGGAAGTGATTATAAATTAAGCAAATTTTATTCCTGTTTGGAAAGTACATTTTGGTACAGTTCGTAGCTGTTCTTATCCAGCAGTGCCGTGCACAGACATAGGGAAATCATATGTTTTTGCAGAGGGAGAAAAGGATTTGTCTGTCTCCAGTGCCTTCAGCTGACTCTTAGGTATATTAGCTGAGAATATGCTATATTCTTATCCAATTTCTAAAAAATATTATAAAAGACTTCTGTCGCCCCTAACTGCCACCTGCTTGCCATTTCATGGATGAGTTGTGCTGCAGGCAGAAGGTCCACATTCCCATTGCTGCCCCTGGAGGTGATGCTGGCAGCAGGGGGTCCCCAGACACCTGGGGCGATGGGAGGTTGGTGGGGAGCCCCTCTGCTGGAGGGCCCTGCACTGCTTAGCTGTGGTTAGGCCACCCCAGGTCTCTGCCAGCCCTGTCTCCATCAGGCCCATTGCCTCTGGAGCCCTTGGCTCTGGGGCCAAAACGTGCCCCTGAGGATCCTGATATCAACATAAAGCTGAGATGAGAGAGACTTGTCCAACCCAGAGCTTTTAGCATCTGATTTTAGTCATCTGAAAGCTGAGGGGGTTTTTCTCTGTTTTTTCCTCCCCCCTGACCCTGATGTCCATCAAAGCTGAAGCACGAGCAGAGCCCCTGAACAGTTGCTGGGCTCACAGGGCTGGATCTCAGGACACGGAAGCTGCAGCCTCTTGACCCCACCATCTTGCAGAAATATCATCTCCTTCACAAGAGACACACAAAGAGAGGAAATGTTCCTTATTCCTCCTTTTTGCAGTGCACACATGCTCCAGAGCAGCCAGACTATGGCCTTCTGTTTTTCATTATGACTAAATGTTGGAAATGTGGTGTGCATTTTCCAGAAGAGACACACTGTGTATTTAATTTATGAAAGTAAAGAAGAGAGGAAGAGTCTTAGTAGATTCCTTTTGGTTCAGCATTTTTTATAAATGCAAGAAATGGGCTAATATTGTGCCATGACTTCCAAAACTTATTAGCCAAATGTCTGTGTATATGCTGTTAAAAAAATATATATATATTATAAAAAAGACAACTGTTTTGTTTCTAATGTGGTTGTGCACAGAGTCTTATTAGCATTTCTTGATTAGAGGGACATATCCCTAAAGGGAAAAAAAGCTGAAGCGTGTGGATGCTATTTCAGTTCTGAAGCCTTGGTATTTTTAGTGCCTTCATTTTTGGAATAACTTCTACCATAGCTGTACGACACAAAGATACATAATACGTGCAGAGAATGCAGGAAAATACTTATTTTGCTTCAACTATGCATATGTACTGGGCTGCATAGTACAGCCTGTGTATTGGGAACTGGCTTAGAGCTGAGACTTGGCACTACGTGGATGTCCACAGGACAGATAAACCAGCAGTTTGCATTGACAGACCCTGATCTCTGCTACAGAGCTGTAACAAGACCTCAAAAAAAAACTCTGAAGAAATATAGGATGTCATACACCCAATTTGTTCCTACTTTGTGAAGATTTAAATCAGGAGTAAGGGTTTTTTTGATCCAGTGAAGTTAAGATCTAAACTGAAGAAGTGGGCTATCTTTGTCTGATAATTGAAAAGTCATATTTGCTCTGTGCAAACTTTTTGCAGAACAAGGTAGGGAGGTAATGCTTAAGTCAGCATGAAAAGCACAGACAGAAAATTGATAAACAAAAATCCACCTATAATTATTGATGGAAAAGAGAACATCTCTCTTCCTTCAGCTGAAGCTGATGTTGCCCAGCATTTGTTCCTTTCTTTACACAGGCAGCACCCTAAGCTACTCAGCAGTTACCTCTGGAGAAAAAGTTTTTTCCCTAGGAAGTGCCAGAACTTCAGCGTATGAAGAGCATGTCCCCTCAGCACAACAGGTACTGAAGCTATGCATTCAAAAGTCCAAAGGCGGATCACAAAATTCATTAGACTGGTCTAAAAATCATGAGATTGAAAAATACCAGCTGTGCAATTCTTTCTGTTTGCTTTGGATTGTAAGAAGTTTTCAATTTCATTTCAACTTTTCTCTGCAATCCTGAGGGCAAATTAATTTTCAAATGAAGCCTACAGTACTCTAGAAACCAGAATTTAAAAAAAAAATCAAAACAAAACCAACAAAGTAAAACAAACAAACATAAAAAAGCTAAAAGCAAAACACCAAACTGTCAAATGGCAAGAGTTAGAAATATTGCACTCAAAATATTACAAGAGTAGCTGAGAAGGATTGCTTTATTACAATTAGAATGAAGAAAGAGGACATCAAATTAATTCCAGAACTTGATACCGCTGACATGATGAGGGAAGGTAAAGGACAATATAACTTACTAATATGACACATATGTTTGCAGTGAATATATTGTAGTGATGGGAGGTTGCCAAAGGCTTTAAAAAGCATACGCAAACACACAAAAGCCCTTCTATGAGAGCAGAGCTAAGCATCTCCCTGCAAATTCTGGAACTAATCATGGGGACTGTACATCTTTCTTCCTTAATCTCATGGTGAAGCAGATTGGGTGTCAGCTTGGGAAGGAAAGCCTTACTGCCACTATGAAATAGTCTTGGGTTTCCCTTAGTACTTTACCTCACTCTTCCTCTTTCACTGAAGCAGCCAGAGATACAGACAATATTTTTTTCTTTCTCATTCTTTCTTCAATGGCTTTGTTCTTCAGATTTTACATGCACATTCAGGGATGGTGAAGGTATGTTTTGTAACTAGGGGTGAAGGCTGTTGAATGTTGAGGACAGAGGCCAAGCAACATCAGGGGAGATGCTGGTGGGAATCTTATCTAATTGCCCTTTTAATAACAAAAGCAATTAAATACATTCAAATGAGGGCTCTGATGTACTTTGAAACAAAGAGACCATACACATACAGAGCTGGGGGGTTCCCCTGTGCCAGCAGACACTTCAGCACAGCACACATACCTGCACCAGTGATGCCAGAGCCACGACACAGCGAGCTGATCTACCAAGCATTGCTCACCAAGCATCATAAGAGTAAGCAGGAGCAGGAAATGCTGGCTCTGAGGAGTGGGTAGCCATATATTCACTCCTCCAGGAATAACCAGTGATTCTTCTCAGCTAGCAGGGCTTTGCTGGAGGTAACTTGGGGGAATACTGCCTCAGGCAGCCAGCAAAACCTGCAACAGGCCACTGCAGTTACTGTTTTCCTGTTTACAAGTAGCCTGGGGATGGCTCCACAGGATCCCAGAAGTCCTTCTCAAGCAAGAGGAGCTTTAGAGAGAGCAGCAAAGAAACATACTTTCACAGCAGGGAGGGAAAGAGAGAGATCAGGAGTGTGGCACTAAACAAGGAAGAAAATCTGATGGGGGAAATAAAAAATTTGGCAGTGGGAAAAGCCAAATCCAAGTACTAGCCTGTGGGTTGCACAAATTATCTGGGCAATTAGGATAATAGCTTCCAGGGTAGTTACTGTGGAAGAAATACCATAAGACTCCAAGAGACTCAACAGAGACTCAACTACAGAAAAAAAACCCAAAATGATACACAGATGAGAGATCCCATTCTGTATTGTTCAACAGACTATGCTCTAGAATATGTGATGATTTTTTATGTCTTCAGTATTTTTCTTTCCCCTTCTAATCAAGACATTTCTCTCCAACATTTTTTTTCCCCCTTTTTAGTCCCGTGTGCATAAATCATCAAGGCTGGCACTGTCTTATTGACCTCATCTGCACTAAGAAATCTCGTGCAAAGTAGTTCATGATATAGTGGCAACATCTGAACCATATTTCATGTGAATGCTCATATATCATTGTTTGTAACACTGCAAGCTCATGATTGCTGAAGACAAGTACAAATTACCCTGCTGGAAGGATAGCTGGTGAGATTTATGTTGTATTGTTGCCTGTTCTTCCAACTGGAAGTTTTCTTTACTGGTGCAAGTATGATCCCTTCCCTGAACAAACATACTACATGGCCAGACATATACAGTCCAACCTTTCTGTCTTTGTGGTGTAATACCAAAATATGCTACAACACCTGACCTAACTCCAACTGAACCAGCTCCAGAACTGGGAACAGTTTAGCTGCATCAGCACAGTGGTATGCCCAGGCTAATTAAAATAGGGCAGAGGCTGCACTGATACAGCTATATTGTTCCTGAAACCAAGATATTATCTTGTCAAAGACCTGCACTGTGCAATACAGATACACTCTTTTAAGACTGGTGAGAGACACATGGACATGTTCTTCAAGATATAGAGACAAGCACCCATGTAATAGCTTTTATCTTACCTACCTGTGTTAAATATTGGCACAATCCTAAATGATTTTCATCTTTCCTCCCAGGTTTTCCCCTACATTCCAACGGCTGCTGAAGAAAAACAAAAACCCACAACCAAAGTGACTTAAGGAGGGAGTTCCGAAAAGTTCTCAGCCTTTTCTTGTAAAATTTTTGAAACAGAAATTGTCCAAAGTTTCCCAGTAATATTGTACATTCTCCCTTGTTTATTACTGTTGAAAATGTGGACATTTTCTCGAAGTTGACCATTTGTTCCAACTTATGCACTCCCTTAGTCCTTTTACTCCTAGTCTATTAAAGACCTCTTCTCAATGTTCTTAACTGTGCTGGTCTTAATTTTTTGTGTTCGCCTTTTCAAGTTTTTACAATGCTTCATAAGATGCATTTCTGATGCATGTTTTTATAATAAACTTCCTTTTTTTCTTACCTTTGCTATTTTTAAAATTTCAAGGCTTCTTTCTACGTACTCTGTGAATACAGAGTGTTCCAGCTATGCTGAATTTTACACAGTACACAGTTCTTTTCCCTTTAATTATCATGGCTTGCTGACCATTTTCTGCCTTCCACCCTATGAGGACTAGGCTTATCCTCTTCCAGGTACTAGCTGTAAATGATTGAGCCTCCCAGCCAATTTCTTGTTGGCCAGTTCTTTTCACATTGAGCTGAAACAAGTGATGCTTTCTGAATATGTTTGCTCAAGACTCCCTCAGTTTCTCTCTTGGCCTCAGGTAGTATTGGAGCTTTTCAACAGATCCAGGCCCAGCAAACTCAGCTGAACCAACAGAACAGGCTTCAGGGAAGAAAATACAATAGGCCAAAAGCACTCTTACTGACCCCTGTGTGACTGCCTGTAGAAGCCACTTAGGAAATGTAAAGCAAATTAAAATACCTGCAGAAACTCTTCAACTGGTGAATGGCTTGGTTCAAACATTAAATGAGACACCAGAGGGCCTATCCAAAAAGCTGGTATTTCTAACAAATGTAATTAGGATCAACAGCTGTAAGTCTCAGGGGAGAATTGTCATTAAGGATTGTCAGGAGGGTGTACACAGGAAAAATCAAAAGTAAACCCCACCCTTTCCCATCCATTCCAAATTTGTTTACCTGTACCAAAAATCCTTTCACTTAATTTGGGTTGAGACCAGAAAAAACCCAAGAAATTCTGTTTTCAGATTTTCTTTTTGCAACACACTAGCAGTGAAGATTTACCAGTGTTAAGATATGCACTTTTCAAAGGACTAGCTTGTTTCTAGAACCTGACCTTATCATGCTCATCTTATTTGGAAGCTTAACCATCTCCTAGAACCAGTAAAACAGAAATGATGCCTTCTGCACTGCCTCACACAACTCTATCTGGGCAGCTCCAGAGGCAATGCATCAGGTATGAAATAAAATGTATACTGAACAAATGTCTTAATAAAATACAGTTGGAAAAACTGGCATCTGGAAATTGATAGTATATAGGCAAAACAAGTAGAAAAGGCATTTAATAAGGTAGGGTTTAATTTATTCATCTTCACCTGGCATACCTTTATAGACAAAAATTATGCAAGTGGGGTCTATCACAACAGCATGGAGAGAAGGAAGGCAAATACATTTCTGACTCAGATGGAGAATGTATCTTATAATCATTAGCTTATTTAAGGAGACCAGTCATGTAATTGCCTAATCAAGGAACCCCCTCAAATATGCATCTGTACCCTGGCAGCAGACCAGGTCTCCTGGACCATGCCTTGCTTCCATGTGTGTTTGCATACTTTCAAATTTAAAAGTAGCACAGGAAATTGCAGGAATTGCCTGTACTTTTACTTTCTTCATAAAGGTTAGACAGTCACACTGTGCATGAGAAGTTAGGGGTAGAAAGGAATCCTTTTCCACCTCAGTCACACTATCAGATTCTCCTAGCACATCCTGAATGGCACCTGATCCAGTGGAGCTGGAAGAGCCAGCCCGGTGCTGGAGACCTGTTTGCACAGCTTGTCAACTGAGATGCCATGCAGTCTATCTCCTCAGATGATCCCACCAAAACAAGCCTCCTGCGGTAAGCCCCCAGGAAATAGTAACACAAATCAGTATTCTCAGGGAAAAACATGCATATGTGTAGCTTCATGAGAAGGAATTTTCTGTTGCTTGACTTGCCTTGTCTCTACCAGCAGTGCAGGCAGAGAGCCATCTCTCTACCTGGATTATAGCTGATCTGCCCTTATTTCTTCCTGAGTGATCCTTTACACTGGCTTTGTTGAATTACTCATGTCCTCATCATTTACTTCATTGCACATGAAATAAAATCAGGCATTTTCATCTCTTCTCATAAGGAAGACCCATAGGTCTGTAAAAAATTTCATTGCCCTAGTCTGAACATTACCCTTTTGTGTCCTTTGATGAGATTAAATATACTTCATTAACAACAATAACACCAGTACGTAAGAGTGATGTCTACTGTCATGCATAATAACTCTTGTGATCATTTCCAAGTAGCAGTTTTTTCTTTCCTTTCTTTCTTTTTGTTTTTTGTTTGTTTGTTTGTTTGTTTGTTTGCTTGCTTGTTTTCTGCCTTGCCTTTGATATTTTTTCAAAACTTAATTGGATTTTTTGGGAGGAGACATTTTTTGGGGACATTTTTCCAATATAGATCTTCATTAAGAGAAAGGGGGAAAAAAGGCTGCCTAAGAACAGCTTTGCAGCTATCTTTGACCTGCTTTGTACAATAGCCACTGCCAAAAGTAACTTCTGCTGTGCGGCTCAGTAATCACACAAGTGCTGCAGTGCTTTTAAACTGCTCTGCAGATGATGGGTAAAAATAAGTGAGCTAGACATAAACGCAGAGAGTGAGTGAAAGAACAGGCAAGAGAGAGATGTCCTCAAATAGATTATACGGGTCAAGTCACGCAAGTGCTTTTATTACTGCTGATTAATTCTGTCAGCTGTTATGTTAATGTGCTGCATGGCATGAGCGGGCATCGAGCAAAAGTACAAGGAAACTGAGACTATTTTCTAAATAAGGATGTGACCCAGACTGCTTGAAATTGTATGTGTGTGTCTGCGCCTGGCAGAGTGATGATGGATGATAACAGGATGAGAATGAAATCTCTATTGCTGTGCTTTGGCAATGCAGATACATCTCTCTCCAGACTCAAGGAATTAGAAGCACGTTGTTTTTTTTGTATTGCCAACCCCAAGCCTTCAGAAATCTTGAGACCATCTGACATCATGTATTTTTTTAAAATAATAACTATGGATTCTGACTTTGGTTGCCCTTTATTTTCTGAACTGACAGCATTTCTCTTTCAATCCTCCCACTTCCATAAGAGCTAGAATTGTACTTAATAAAACAGAAAGCCAAAACCTTGCTGAGTGCCAAGAGCTGGGATCTTGGGAAAATTACAAACTTACAAGCTTCTGATAACATGCATTATGTAACCTATCTGTAAAGTTAGAGCTCAGGATGGGAAGCACATTGAGAAGGATGCATGCAAGCTAGGACAAGCTTCATTTGAGGAGATTCAGCATGCAGGAAAAGAGCACCTGAAAGGCTTTGGGATGTGGTTGCAACACAAGCCTGGCATTTCAGTCAAGGAGATATTTAAGAGAAGGTGATGATTGTCAAAGACATAGGCAGAGCAGTGCATGGGCTGCTGGAGGCAGCTGCCAGCTCCCCAACGAGAAAACCTCCTGCTGACGGTGGTGTGAGAGCTCACCAGAGCAACCTCTTCCCCACCATGCTGGGCAAGCAGCAGCTTTGTTCACTGTGAGCTGCATCCCTCCCTGGGAGCCAGGCTGGGAGTGAGGCTGGGTCCTTCTGCCACTATAGCACCTACCCCAGGCTGTCACCCAAGGCCATCCTCACACACACATCCTCTACTCCTCTCCTCAAAAACAAGCTGTGTGCATTGCTGCAATGACGGGAGCTCTTCCACTGCTATAAGCAGTTGGGATTTTATTCTTGAGGAAGCACTTTTCCCCACCATGGCTCCAGCAGCAGTAAGACAGCACAGCCCACCTGGATTTCCTGAGATGCATTGTCCCCCTGCAGCTGTACAGAAAAATTCCCCTCTTCAGATGTGTGATGGAGACTTGAAGTACTACCTGCAGGGCCCTGAAGGAGTTGCACCTTGGGATAGTTATGGCATGACCAGGACAGAACAGTCCCGTAGGGCTAGGGTAGGGTGACAGGTGGGTTTCCCTGGGAGCAAGAGGAGGATGGTGCTTTCTCTGTCTCTGGTTTGAGAGGCTGCAAGTGGGAGGCACACAGGAAAGTCCCCAGTTTCTACCTGTGCTGGACCATTGTCCCCCCAGAGACCTAGAGGAAAACCTGAAGGTAACAACAGCAAGGGAAAGCCACAGGAGCTCCTGTGAGCTGGGGGACTCCCTTGTCACACCAGCATCACCCATATCCTGTCCCCATGGGTGCTTCCCTCCTGCTGCAGTCTCTGAGTGCCTCACTGCTATGGCAAGGCCACAGTCCCAGCAGCCCATAGCTGGGGATATTTGTGTGGCAATAGCTCAGCTGGGATCCTGCCCTGAGCAACACGCTGTGCTGCCGGCCTCCCTCACAGCCACTGACCTTTTCACCTACAGCGTGCATCCTAATGTGAACAGCTAACACAATAATAATCTTTAAAACATCTCTAAAGCCAGCAAGTTGATGTCTTTTTGTATCAAAACTTTCACCAGTGGTTTCCTCAGGACTTATGCCCTTTTACACAGATCCTGTGGTTCCTGAACCAGCAGAGATCATGGCTACATGACACAAATAACGTTTATGGTGTAAACTCAATCTGCCAGAACATAAGCCAGTGAGAAGGTGACTTTTTAATGATCTTCTCAGCTTCCTTAAACAACAAAAAATCCTCTTTGAGGTTTGAGGAGTAACTGGGGAAAGAACAGGCTGCAAGGGTTTTCAGATAGTGCCTTGAAGAAGAGTTTGTGTTGCTCAAAGCTTGTTCATGTCTTCCAAGTATGCCAACTAGTCTAATAAAATAATTTGTCTACCCCTAGAAGCCTTGCCTTGTATATAGCCATGGTGATAAACATCTGCTATTGAGAGATACTATTGCAATGAATAATGTGGCACTGCTGTAATGAGCAACAGACAATGCAAACGTCAACTACTGGGAATTTGTTTTCACCAACACTGGTGCTGTTTAATAGGCAATCTTTTTTTTTTTTTTCAATTTTCCTGTGACTATTAGGAAATTTTCGTCTTTTTTTTTTTCTGTTAAAATATGGATATAGTTATAGATGAAAGAAGAATGGCATTATTTTATATATATAAATTTATATATATATTATATATTTTTATAAATTATTTCAATACAAATATATAAAATAATTTTTATATACAAATTTCCCTGCAGGACAAAAAAAAAGAAAGAATGAATATATAGCTGGAAACACAGGTGTTTCTTTCTGAATTTCTCTGAGATAGTATACATTGCTGCTCAGTGTACAAATAAAAATATGTCTTAGATGTGGTAGTTTTGGCGCCTGACATTTGATAGATAAGTTTATTCTTTGTAAATTTGTGAATGCATATTATGACAGTTTTATTATTTCTTTCTCCTTCTTGGAAAGGGGGCTGGGGAGACTGGATTTGAGTGGCAGGAAATGAAAAGCAGGCTGCAGGGGAGAAGGATAGAGACTGAGCAGCCGAGAATGCTGACAAAAAGGGGAAGTAACCCCATGTACAGGCAGATGTTTGAGGAATTAATTTAGCAGCTTTCAGTGCAGCTAGAAGTGGTGTTAGTTTTTTTAAGGGAAGCTGGAATTGTTCAACAGTCTGTGGGGGGAGGTGACTCCAAATTGCTGGAGCAGGAGCACATAGCACATTAGCACATTAGCACAAAAGAGCAGGAATGAAGAATTACAGGGTGAGAGATTGCATTGCATAAGGGAGATGCTGGGTGTTATCAGGAGACTGAGACAATTACTCAGAGGGTGGTCTTCTCCTCCACCTCATCTCCTCTGTGTGTCTGTGATGTTTCTCTAAAATCAGCTTCGTAATCTTTCAACCTTTTCATGCCCAATGAAGGGACAGGCTGAGGAAGGAGCACATTTGCCCAGAAACTGGGGAAAGATAAGCTGCACCGGTTCCTCTGTCTGTCCTGTCCCTTGGTCTTCTCAACTCTTCTAGAAGTTGGATAGCCATGAACCCTGCAGCCAATACCAAGGATCTTGGTACTGCTAAACCCTACAAAAATAGCAAGCTGTCTTTCTGACCATTTGACTTTTAATGGTTTTGGCAGAAGACAGTCAGGGACACCTGAAAGTGAAAGGAAGTTGAAAGACATTTTGCTCGCGACAACAAAAAAAATCTTACTGCCGATCATTTTTGTAACTAAAAATAGAGTCTGAATATGTGATAACATGAAAACTCTTTTAAATAGATACCATGCTCTTTCTGGGTACTTGACCCCTTTCTTCTGGCAAACTACTTCAGTTTCTCTTATGCCCCCTTCGTAGTCCCCTTTTTAAGGGAAGGAGGCTTAGCTAACCTCAGATGTCACATGTGTAGGAGAAAAGCTCTGAAATGTGATCTGCTGAAAGAAAACATACCCTAACTCTGAAAATTCATTTCAGAGTATGGACTTTGGGGCCTGTCAGTGAAAGAATAACAGAAGCAGAAGGGAAAATCAATGTTTTAAACTGACAGCTTGTATATTTTATTCCTAATGCAAAAAGACAAATTGCTACATGAGTGAGCATGCACCAGAATGTGATTAAATCTCAATCTAGTGCACTCACCTTCTCCACAGCAGGGGCTTGCACAGAGATGTATTCTGAGTATTTCTGTCTTTTATGGAAAAAATAGTTGGTGTCTTGTCAGAAAGCCAGGCCAGGCAACATATGCACAGCCTTTTACCCACCTATCTATTTGTTGAAATCCTCTGCAATATAGAATTTGAATTTGTAATAAAACACACACAAAAGCATCCTGGAAATATCTGGGACCACACTCAGCAAAAAACCCCCCTTTTTCACACACCTGCAGAAAGAGCAAGAGTCGGACCACTGTGCAGCTTGATTAACTTGTAAATGTGTACAAGGGCTCTGACACTTTATATTCTCAAGGAAAGACTCTTTCATGTTGATCTAAATGAAATTTGTTATCTTGTGAAAAGGGAAATGAGACTTTGGAATCACTAATGAAAATTATGAGAGAGAATATTCCCGCTGATAAATGCAATGAATTTTGCAAGGGTTAATTTTAAGTGCATGGTCATGTAAGAAAGTACAATTTGTCTCACAAGCTGTCAAAAAAAGGCTTCCAATTTCTGTTGTAAGCACCACAAGTAGTAATACAGATAAACAAAATAAATAGAGTTGATAAAAATTAATGCTAATGTAAACAAGAGCAGAATCATGCACCAAAAAAAGTAATACAGTAGTTTCCCCCATAGACAAAGAGGTAAGACAACGGCATCATAAAAAATAAAGGTTTCTAGAACTCTTTCACTATTCATCACTAATGACTATTTAGTGAGGTAAAGCTTCTACATTATATATGGAAGGAAGCTAACTCTAGGCAACTACAAATCTTGGGAAGAAGTCCACTGAAGCTAATGTATGCATATCACAGAGGCTCTATTTGTGAGAATGACCATTAGCAGAATGACCCCATAAACCTGAAATGAATATTATTTCACTGGAAAATCGCAGTTTGTTTTGCACAGTACTGCAGAGCAGTGCCAGACTACTTGAAGGCAAAATTTTCTCTGACAACTGCAGTAACTTGCTTAGCTGAGTAAAATCTGAAGTCTAAAGCAAAGAGAGAAAGTCCAGTAAGCATCCCATTGCTCATTCTGTGTGGTGATACTTTTCTTTCTTGATCCCGTAAATTGGTAAGGCTCTGTGTGAATTTCTGAATAGAAGTTTTCGGGGAAAATCCCGGGCATGTTTCCCCCTGAGTCAGCCCTCAATCGTACCTCCAGAAAGTCTGGAGACATTTCAGACAGCCCTGTCTTTCACTCAGTGCTGACTCAAAACCTGACCTCCTCTTAGCAGAGCGACCAGGATCTAGGTCACCAACAATGCTGGTGGACACCCTTTTCTGTGTCTGGGTCTCTGGTGCCAGTAAGGGTGCAAGGCTCTGGTTCAGAGCCAGGTTAAGACATTTCCCTGTATGAACAGTGGTGCTAATGCTGGTATTCTGGCAAAAACTCTGATTCACTCGCTGTGGTTTTGTTTGTGGAAAGTTTCAGATCAAGTTGAAAATTACAGTTCAGTGATCATTGTATTTGTCTTTACCTACCACACGTTATGGTTGAACTGGCTTTTAAATAAACAATTGCCAGGCAAGAATTTCCATCTATTATTTTGTTGCATCCTTCAGGTTTCCTTGGTATTAGCAGAAGGAGAGATTTTGGACAAAGCTGAAAGAAGTGATGTGAGATTCAGTTACCACTGAGTTTTGGTACCTTTAAATAATTCCTTTCCTTTTACGTCTGTGCTGCCGTATGTTTCAGAAATTCAAAAATACTGATTGATCCAAACCAAGAATCTAAATATTTCACATTTGTGATTGCAATTATGATTTTCTACAGTTATAATGCTCTGGAGAACAGATCTTTACCAAGATTTAAACAGTAGCAGAAGATGTGTTTGAATAAAATAGAACTAGCAAAAAAGGATGTGCTTTCTCCATGTCTGGCACAAATAGGTGGGCTGGCGAGCAGCTTCTAGGCTACTTAGTCTTGATAAAAATTAAAGCAATAAGTCAGAAATATGAGCTGGGCCATATTTCAAATGTTGAGAGCTAAGGTGGAGTAAACAGACCATGCTTTAATACAGCTTTTTATTTAACATCCTAACATTTGAAAAATTATATATATATGTATATACACATATATATACATAATTTATGGTGGAACCAACTTTGTCTTCTAATTTTTATCTATGTTTGCTTAACCTACCTCTATTACATAAGATGTAAGAAAGGCATGGTTTGTAGAGAAGGAAAAAATAAACAAAAGATATTTAGAAGATGTTCAGTGCACACAAGGCCAGAGTTTATGTTTCTTCCTGTAACAGCAGCAAGACTAATAAAATTTGTTGCTTCTGCTTATAGACCTTACTTCAACTGCCAAATTATTGCTGCTCTCTAAATATCATGTTCTGTGCTCTGTTAGTGTCATGGCCATTGGAGTCTGTAATCATTAAAAATGGAGCTAAGCTGTTCTCAAAAGTAGGAGAAATATATGTAGTCGTCAGATCACACACAGTTTTTCTCAGGTCTTGGCATATGTATGTGTTTTGAAGTACTTAATGTCAGACAGAATCTGGATAACTCTGAATTTTGTCAAGATGCCATGGAAGAATCGGTAAGGCTGAAAACCAATACCACCCAGGAAGAGACAGTTTCCATCTCACAGATACCTACCAAGGCACGTTGAGTTCTCCACCCTGCATATCTCTGCATTGGCACGCAAGTCACCTCCTGCTGAGGACAATCAACCCAAGTAAAAATCCTGGAAGAGAAAAAGGAATTTCTGGTTAGTCTACAAGTGCTACAGAATTGTCTAAGATTGTGGGTTTTGGTACTCTGATGCTTATAAGTAAATTGGGCTCTGATCTACCGATTTCTGTTCCATTATTAACCTGGATCTGGTGTAGTGTGAACTTTGGCTGCAGGAACCATTCCACCTTGTTCAGTCTCCTGGATGAGCCTGGTTCTCATCTGGCAGTTCGGCTCCCCCCTTACTGCAGTGGAGCTGTCAACTTGGTCAGCACTCACCCACGGTTTCTCTCTGCCTGCCTGAGGGGGAAAGCACTGGCCTGGGACAGAAACCAAGGCTTGGACACAAACTTAGTGTCAGTGTGTTTTTCCTCCCTGATCTTGCCTGCAGCAAATGCAGGTTTGTAGGCTGGATGCAGAGCGCTGCAGTGGGACGAGGCTCATGTATACTGGGTTTCACTGGGAAGGGAGATCCCCAGGGAAAAGGGTTGTGATGGGAACTCTGAATGTCCTGCCACATGGGGGGAGGTTTCTGGAGAGGTCAGCAGCTGGGCAAATAGCTCCCTAGTGCCTTGGATAGGATCACAGAGGGATAGTGGTGTCAGAAAGGCAACAAGGAACACACCCTCTACTTTTTAATAAAAGGAAAAGCTAAGGAAAGTGTAAGATGGCCGATATAAAGGCCTGCAGAAAAGATGAAGTGGTGTATTTAAGAGCTGGGGCAGAATGGGGTAAGACATACAGCCTTCTGATCAATGTACTCCTTTGAAGTAGAAACTGGAGGAGAAGGAGGTGGTGTTGGCTCATAAGCTGTTTACCTGGAAGTGGAAAAGAGCTGACCATACAGGGCCATAAGAAAATTGTGGTGTGATCAGGGAGAGACCCTGATCAACGAGGTAAAACTCTGGCAAGAGTCAGCACTTCATTGCCCTCCAGGCTGGAAGGCCCTTGGTTGAGTCCCTGAAGACCGGTAGGGCAACCCACAGAAAATTTGTGTGTAAGGCAAGATGTTTGACCTAAACTGTGTTCTCAGACTCTTCCTTTCTTTGAAAGCTAGACCCAATACAGGAGAATTCAGGGCAAATCAACCCCATGGAATATATTTTCAGAGAGGGAAAGCTGAGGCGGCACCCAGACATTTAGCAAAGGTCAATTGAACCCGTGCCACTGTGGGTGTATACACCAAAACTCATCAGCCTCTATACAGATAATTTACAAAATACCCACAGAGCTGATGCACTCCATCCATATGGGACAGCAACCGATCTGTACTTAACACTTCCAGTACACATATACATCTATACCCTATCATTACTAAGCAAACTGATGAACCGTCTGTCTGACTGAATTAAATGCTTGGATGTTGAATGAGACACAGTTGCAGTGCTGCTAGGTTGGTAAACCAGTCTGAAAACTGGCTTAATGTTGTGGGGGTTTTTGTGAACTGAAACTTGGATAACTGTGGAAGATGATGACTGCTGATGCCCATCTTCCCTCTTCCTGAGGACTTGAAAGAAAAGTCTTTGAACAAGACCTTTGGAGAACAGTGTCTGCTGCTATCCTTCTCCCTTGGCAGAGAGGAAATCCACTTGATCCCGGTCATAACTGTAGCTACAAATCTGCTTCATAAATGTGTTGTCACTAGACAGGGCTTTTTTTAAAAGTAACAGTAATCAATTTGCTGAGCGTTTAAGCTTGAGAGATTTTGTGGTCAATGTGTTCTTAGGGGAGCCGATGTTTCCGGGATGTTGTTACTGGAATGCTGCAGCTGTGCTTTTAACTGTTAGTGGACTGGAAGCACTTTATTTTCCTGTTCCTCACCCAGTAGCTTTCACATGGAATTTCATAACCAAGGTGCTGCAGAGCCCTCTGGCTTAAAGATCCAGCAGAACTCTGAAGCTCAGTGCTAAAGTGTATCATTGGATTAAGATAATGTCTAATAACCCCTTGGAGAATCATATCTTAGCTGCCCAAAGTTTCTCAGATAATAAACAGCAATTCAAGAATGTGAAGATTTCCACTCAACATCTGCCTTTTAACAAGACTTTGGAAGGTTGCTATGCACCAAATTATTCATGCTTCCTGCAAACACCACAGGTTGGGGATTCAGACCATAAGCAACTGTACCATAAATGCACCAGTCATTATTCACTCTGTTTTATCTCTTTATTTTTTCCCTAAAAGCTGTAGGCATCCAGTCAGCCAACAGACATTGGATCAAAACCCTGAGTTTTCAGCTCACTGAACCAAAAACACTGAAGTTTCTCCATGTAAAAATGAATGTAACACTTTCTGTCCATTGTTGATACCTGGGATGGAGCCTTGGGACAAGCAGGCTCCATTTGAAACACATTTCTCTGAGAGAATGTGCTTGGTCTTGCTTTTGATAAGTTTCAAGTCATTACAGATCTACAGAAACGGAATGAGTCCTTATCAAACCATGAGACATTCTTATCACTTAATTACATCTGGAACTCTTCCTTAGAAACCTGGAGCAGCAATAGAAAAATTATATGAAAAGTCATAGAAAGTCCTGTAATTTAAAAGAAAGCCAAGCACTCTCTTGTAACAGCTCCTCTTGCAGCTCCTTCCCTGTAAGCAATACTAGTGTTCGAGAATTATTTCTCCCATTTTCAAGTAGGCAAAAAAGACAACCTTGTTAAAAGGATTGTTCGTTTAGGACTTGTCA
The DNA here is from genome assembly GCF_003945595.2 of Pipra filicauda. NCBI lineage: Eukaryota > Metazoa > Chordata > Aves > Passeriformes > Pipridae > Pipra > Pipra filicauda. Next base: position 1,077,826 of record NW_024104665.1, on the reverse strand, counting down.
ACAAATCATATATTTAGAAAGTGAGCTTGAATTTAATTAAAGTACTGAATTCCTAAATGAATTAATTAAATTGAATTAAACTGTCTTGTGGATACTATTAAACACACCTCTGTGGCTGCCAGTGCTTAATTCCTTTGGAAAAGTAAAAGCATCTGTGTGGGACTTTAATTTAGTTTAACCAATCCACTTTAAAGAAACATAAGAATTAACTTTCCTGAGCGTCCTGATTTCTACAAGAACATATCCCTCAGAGGTTAGCCTGAACTTAAATCAGTGCTGGGACATTTCTCTTGTAGTGACTGTTGGGTTTATTTGAGCTGATTCTCTGCTTCTCTCTGAGATTCCCCACCCCCCCCCCTTCAAATAGAGGGAGGAAGGGGCAGATTCAAATCAGGTTTGATTGGGGTGCATGGTGTACCAGTCGGTAGGTGATGCTTGTTGGTGCAGTGACTGTACGGGCACCCTCACCAGCTGCCTCTAAGGAGAAGAGCAGAGCAGGCAAGGAAGTGGAGGAGGAGATGGTCCTGTGAACAGCTCTTCTACATTTTTCTGAAGAACCTTTCCCCCCTACCGTTGCTTAGCTGTCATCACCCCTTAGAGCCCCTCCCTTTTGAAAGCTTCGTGATCTGTTATACTTACTTTGCTTGTCTTTTCAGATAATCCTCGTTCTAACTACTGATAAGGGGGAAATAAGGCCAAGTGTAAGGGTTCAGGAGTAGAAAAGCAGCAGAGCTCATTCCTGGGGAATTTTTTGCAGAAGTATACTTCAGGGGGGAATTTGACAGGAGCAAGGAAGAAAGGGAGCAGATTTTAACACTTGTATCAAGAAAGGCTCATTGAAACAGATTTATTTTTTTCTTCCTTGTTGTTTACTGTCTTTGCTTGAAGAATACTCTCCTGTTGTGGGACAGCTCTTATGCTGTTTGGATCTAGCCCCTTCCAACAGGGAGAAAGCCTGTTCTGCAGTGACATATAAACAATGTAAATGTGAACATTGCTGGAATTTCTTTTTTTACATGCAAAGCTTAACACTGAAAGCCATTCTACCTGCTTGCTTAGAGTTCAGCGTGGGGGGGAGTGGCAAACTCCCTGAGCAGCCTGTGCAAAATGGAGGTTAAGCTCTAAAGACCACTTCATCCTCCCAAAAATGAGTTTCAATAGTCTGTGAGACATCACGGAAGAATGAAAGGGAGTTTCAAAACAGTCTTATTTTAAATAAAACCATACTTTGGCAATGCTACATGAAATGAAAACTGACATGCTTGACCATCGTATTGACATGTTCATCAAACCTCTCAACAGACTGCAAATATCCATGCAGACTCAGTGCCAAAAGCTGGAGCAGACAACCAGATGTGGAGCAGACTGTGGCTGAGCCTGCCTGCTCACCCAGCAGGAATGGAGAGAAGCTGTTTATTGTGGCTACCATACATCAGTTCCTTTCTAGACATTCTCCTTGTGAGGATATTTTGGGGGAGATTTTTCCTTCTGTCGGCTGATGGAAAGCCCACTAGGGAGAGTGTTATAGAGGGAGCACAAGGAATTTCAGGAGGGGAGTGGCAGTACAAAATATCAATTCTCTGCAAGTATTCAGCATTTCATACAAACGTGAAGCTGAGTGTGTGTTTACTGGATGCCAGTGTTCCAGCCCATTCCTTGATGAGATGTCTATACCTCAGGGAACTGGGCTTCTACTGAGATTTTGCACTATACCAATTTAAAATAGACTTCTAAAAGAGCCACTCCAGACTGTTTTAATTAATGACTATTTATGTCAATAAATTTACTTGTGCAGATATTTCCAGGAAGCAACATTTAGTCCAGTCCTGAGCAGCCTAAAAATCTGATAGATAGATAGATAGATAGATAGATAGATAGATAGATAGATAGATAGATAGATAGATAGATAGATAATTTATACAATGTCTGCTTGCAGGTGCCAAGACATAGCTCAAGGCTTACAAATTTCAGAAGCATAGGAATAATAGACATGATTACGGTAAACGCACTGCAAACAAACATGCTTAAAAACCTCAGAGCAACCTTACAAAGGCCCCATTATTCACAGTGTTTTCTGAGCATAGTGGATGTTGGGAAATAAGCGCCACAATGCAGATCACCAGGTATCCAAGACCCACAGTGAATGTGCTATTAGTCATAGACTGTACTTGTTCAGCTCTGAGTAATGATGAAATACTACAAGAAATATTTAAATCACTCAGCTTAATTTTTGGGTAGTTAGTGGTGTGTAACAATGTCATTTAGCCCTGCAAACAGTGCATGGGATAAGCCAGAGCTCTGGGAAAGCTGCACCTTCAGCCAAGCAGGCAGATCCCTCTACCTACCCCCTTCCTTAAAACCCACAAATCTGTCAATCCAGTTTGTATGAGAGTTGAACTGTGGAAGGTCACTGACTTTCTTTGTAAATCACCTGAGAGAAAATAGGGTGGGTTTGGAAAGTAAAGGGAATGCAAGCAAGCCAAGAAGGAACAAAAGAACTTAGAATGCTGGCTCTGAGGGAAAAGGCAACCATTTGAGTAACAACAATTTTGTGATTGTTAAGAAAAGTGTAAATAGTGTTCTGTATATATTAGTAAAACGAAATAAGACTCCAGTGCTTAAGAACACAATCATATGAACATATTGTGTTTAGAGAATCAAAAATACCTATCTTACCATACATTTAAGGAGGGCGAAGTTTGACCCAAACAGAAAAAACTAAGTTGAAAAACTGCGATTTGTGAACTGAAGACTCACTCCTGACCCACTGAAGAGTAGCACAGGAGACTGTGACATATGGTTTTATAGAGAGGGAAATGTAGTGACATTCAAGTTTGATTTCAGAAAGCTGTACCACTCCCACCAGCTCCCTGCTGAACGAGGTATGTGCTCTCCTTTGTTTCACTGTCTTACCCTCCTTGTTTGCTTACACTGAAAACTCTTCTGTGTGTATCTTTCCATGTAGTTTATATTAACCTCTTCCTTAACTTCGTTTAGCTGCTGCTTGGAATAATTTCGTTTTGATTACTCTTAAAATTACATAATAACAGAAAATATCCCAATGGAAACAAAAGGAGAGAGCTTTTTGGGCCAGAGCTGCTGTTCTGCTTCGACCCTTTTCCAAGCACAGAAGTGTTTTGCCTTGTCTCAGACCAAAAGCCACCTTGCACACATTAGCTGCACGCTCCCAATATAAAATGGGATTTATTTGTCCCATAGACAGCAAGCTGAGTCAAGAGTCACCACAGGGACAGTGGTGCTAATACATTTAATTGTAAACACAACATCATTCTGCAGCAGGCCTTGATGATGAGAGCCTGGGTTGGAGCCAACCCAGAGCACAGGGAGCTCCCACACATGCTATGTCCCCCTCCCTGCCATGAGTGACCTACCCCTGCTTCTCCAGAACAAAGGAGTGAGCATTGGCTCCTTGAGCTGCTCCCAGAGCCACTTCGTCACCCCCAGGAAATGCTGTTCTGGGTAAATGAACCCCACTAGACTTTGAAGTCTGATTCTTGATAATTCATGGAAGAACATGCAGTTGCCCCAGCTCTGCAGACAGCGTGGGACTGAGGTCCAGATGCAAAAATCCAGGGAGGAAAATTCACTCGTTCAGAAAACTATGGGCTTTTTTCTTGTCCATGAAATCACAGGCTCAGCCCATATGAAGGCACCCAACATAATGGATGTATTTTCTTGCACTGAATTGTAAAAGCGCAACCAAGGGTGCAGATTTAATAGTGAAAAGAAGTGACATCCTGCTGTACTGTGGAATTAGAGGACAGATAACATGCTTTTCCTTTCTGCACCCAAAGTATCTTAACTACATCCTTTGCGTCTTAAAAAAATCTGACCCTGGGCTCTAGTGTGCTATTTACTTAGACTTACTTTGCAAAATACAAAAATAACACACAAGAGCTATTTCTGTCTTTCACAAAGCAATTCTGGTATTTCTTAGCTTGAATCTTCAGATGTGTTCCCTTCACTCCTTCCTTGTTCCCTACCTCTGCACAGGATCCACACCATTAACTCTGTGGTTTGCAACTGCATTTTCTTCCTCTCGGATTATTCTTATCCATTGTACAAAAAAATCCCTTAAACTGCTCTCCAGTCTTTCAGGCTCCTCTTAGCGGGCATATTTGCATAAATGTCACTGTGGTGGTGCAGGAATCCTTTCAAGGGAATTGGACTGCAGATGCCAGGTGATTAGTTTCAAAATTTATAAGAGATTTCCCATTTCCTTGCAAATACGGCAACTATATCATTCACAAAGCAGCATTTTCAATATAGCAAACAGATAAGCCAAAGAAAATCAGTTTTTAGACTTATTTTCCACCCTTTGTGTTGCAGGCATGCTGTATTAAAATCGATTAAAAATTAAAATACAGAGGCATGTACCTTTGCATATATGTTTGCATCGGCTGTTCTAAGGTTCTTTTAAGTGAGTATAACACCATCTTTCAAAAAATTTCAACTAAAATGCAAAATGTCAAGTATTTATCATAAAAAGTTTATTAAAAATTATAATAACCTTATCAATAAAAATAAAGACCTAAATAAAACCCAGACCTATAAATTTGTAAGAAATACACCATTTCTACATGACAAAAAGAAAAATTTAATCGCCTGTTCTTCAGTTTTATATCCTACTGTTCCTCCATAAATTATAAGTGGTAAAAGGTACTGTCTGCAATGCCCATAATTCATTATGTCATCATATACTGTCCAGTAGGGAATATTCTAACATCTTCTTTGTTCATCTTTTTCTGAGCACAGCACAATTAAGACCCTGAGATGAGCTGTTTTCATTGAAGATTAAAGTCGAGCTTGGAGGTAGAGGAGGTAAGAACGCTCCTTCTTTTTCCTGCTGAAACGTCCCTGGGTACAACTCTTTCAAAAAACTCGAGGAATAGGAAAATTAAATTCTTTATAGCACTTTTTAAACAGAAATTCTTGTTATGAAGTCCATTCAAACTTACATCTATTTAAAACATGCAAAATTGAAATGAAACATCTGTTTTGACTCAATGCCACTGATTTTTTTTCTAAATTTGAATTTAGAAATTTAAAGATTTCAACTTTTGAATTCCCATGCTTTTTAGTAAAACAGGCCCCTCTTTTTCCTCCCCTCACCCTGAAACCTCAAATCTGGAAAATATTTAGAGCAGTATGTAAATACTCTCTTTTTCCCCTGCTTCCCTCACAACTTCACTGTCCTGCTGTTTTCTAACAATTTCCAGTTGTAGGGAAGATGTGCTGGTTAAACAGAATGGAAAAAAAAAGTCATTATATACAATAAACCCCAAAGAACATACAGGTGTTTGCACTTGTGTGTCTGTGAGAAAGATCTTCTCTAATCTTCATATGTCCTCTAGAGATACAGACTGTGAAATAAAATACTTCAAGCCACGTGTTCATCTCCCTTGTGCATGTTGGTCCAAATGCATCACTGGACTGATTGGCTTTATAGCCTGAGCTGCACTGAGGAAGCATTACTGCTGTCTGAGGGAAACCTGTGGTAGAGTAACTTCATCTGTGAAATAGGAACCATCCACTTTAAATAGGAATAGCAATATTTCCCTTCCTTTCTAAAGAACTTTAAGATTCATGGAGGAAACAGAGGTCATAGAATAGCATGACATGTTTGCTTTGCAATTACTGATGCTCAAGGTACGGAGAGTTTTAGCACTCATAATAAGGTGCAAAGAAAGAATGAGTGAAAAAGCATATTTTTATCTAAGTAGATCTTTCTGAATTGCCATCAATGCTCTTCATACGTTCCTTGTTAACCTGTTGCCTTGCATCTGAGAATGAGATGACTCCATTTGAAACTACATGTTGGTTTGGGATGACCTGAAGTCCCCAGGAACTAGTAGTTGTTACGTGGAAAGTTACTGAGGTTTGAAATGTTCTACTTTCTCTCTCCTGGCTTGAGCATGTTCACCTAAGTATTTTTGCTGTCCTTAAAGGGAAACGCTCCTGGTCATTGTAATGGACATGGATGTGTGTGCAGGTACAAAGGTGTCAGCAGCCTTTGGATGTTTCTGACACCACCGAATTACCATGCAGAGTGCAGGGAGGTAGTAGGAGCCAGAGCTGCTCTTCATGTCATGTCTACTTCTGAAATGGTCTGACAGGACTTCTAAAATAACAGTTTGGTCAAAATGCATGACCGAAGTATAGCAAAAGGTAACTTTTTTCCATGATCATCTCATTCCATAAATGACTAAATACAGATTTATGAGTAATTGCTTGTAATTTTTCTTTGTCCTCTGGTTAACTTCTTACTCTCTCTAAACCAGGAATCCTCTTGCCAGTTGCCTCTGCTGGTATCAGAACTCAGAAAACAGGCTTTGTGCTGGATCTGCATAGACACTCACTCCCTGTCATCCCTTGAGAAGTTTGTTTTGAGTAACACTTTACCTGGGAGGAATGGTAGGTCGGTGGGGGCCACTCTGCCATCTGCAATATTTGACGGAAATTTCTGCCATGTGTCTTTTGGCCAAAGAAACAGACAATGCCCTCTCCCAGGAGAGAACTCACTCTTATTGGCAGCAAAACAATAAACGTAAATGTGTTGTAGTGCAAAGAGATGGAAAAGTTAATTTCTTACTTCTCTTCCTGGTCATCACCGTGGGGTTCTTCATACTATGTATAAATCATTTTAGAACAGCAGAATCCCATGGCCATCTTGGAGGAGCATTTTAGCAGTAATACTCTCAGGCTCTTTGTTAATCTTGAATTGTTTGTGGGTATATTCATCACACATTTTGCTTCAAATGCAAAATTATTGTTCTGCATTCGTATTGAACTTTCCTTGACTAAGCTGGCAGGACCAAGGGAGAATGAGCAGAGATAGTGCAGACTGTAGTTTTCCTTCCTCCAAAGGGATAGTCCTTTTCTTTTGCTACAGCTGAGATAATCCAGACTTCCGTTCCGATCTGTGCTAGCAACCCACAGGCACAGAAGAACAATCCGGTACCTAGAGACTTGGTGGACTGCAGAGAGAAATTAATCATGTTTTACTTCTTTTTCATGGGTCCACAAGGCTGGTAGAGAGGAAAATATGTGACATGGCTTACTGTGATAGCCTAAGCTCCTTCCCAGTAGGTTCTCTGTTTGCTTTACTATTATGCAGACTTCATGGTTTGTTTCCACTGGAGTAGCGTTTGGAGGTTAATCGGGTTTTATTCTAAGCAATTTTATTGTGCCGTGACAGCCATTCATAAGCTGTCTAAGATGGATTGGTATGTTAATGAATAACCTGTTCCAGGGAAGTTTGTGCTTTACAGTTCAATTCAATGAGTCAAGCTTCAATCCACTATTGCATGAGTTTTCATAACAGTACAGACTGCAAATGCACACAAGGAAAACATCTACCTAATCTAATGGCAACTGAATACATAATATTGTGGAAATGGCCAGTTCTCTCTGCAAGTTAGTGGCAGGTAGTAGTGACTTTCACTGACTGTAACTTTCCTTTGAAAGTTAAAACGCTGCCTGTCAAAAGTGCCAATCTACGTTGCCATTTATTATCCTGAAATGTAATTATTTTCCCCTTAAAAAGCAAATAAATTCAAATTATCTTCTGACCTCTGTCCACTGAAGTCAATGGAATTCCAGAGAGAGCGACTGAGATTGGGGGTTTGCCCACCTGGAAATGTCACTTGCTGTTCCTGATGAGTGTCAGTAAAGGCTGTCACTGAACTATCTCTACATATAACAAGACTTACTATAACAGAAATGGACAAATTATTCCAGAAAGAGTGGTTAAAACATGCTCCTGGGGGTTTTATGGAATGGTGTAATCTAGCCCTTGGCAAATCTGTTGCCCTACCAGTATTTTTCCAGTTGGCTGTTCTTAACTAGATTTGTTCCAGCTCTGAACAGAGGTGAACGAAGACTGAAAATAGTATATTGCACGTACATCTCTAAATCTGAAAAGATAATTCTGCTGCATTAATAGCCTGATGTAAAAAAGGTATGGTGTTTTTTCTGTAACATTCTACCTGATGGCAAATGTGGTAGAACTGCTCTGTGAAAATTGAAATTTTTTAAGGCCTATTATAATTGACAGAAATTGAAAAAAAATTGTTTCTAATTTTAGATTGCAAAATACAGAGTTACATATTTGGCATCTCCAAAACTGTGCTCCAGACAGATACATCTGTGGAAGTGCCCAGGTTGGTACATGGCATATAGGCCATGGTATATGTGTTCAATTAACTGACAATTGTGTAGGCCAATCTTCACATCATTTGACCATCTGCTTTGCAAAAGTCAGAAGCAGGTACTGAGGATGCAGAGAGCTTGTATTTTCTATTCATAAGGCTTTTTTAGGTTGAGTGCTTGGAAATCTTGAAAAGACAAGGCTTGGAATCTCAGGTATGTCTTTTTGTGCCACTGGTGAATGTGAAACTATGAGCTCCCAGGCTGTGCAAGCAGTTGGGTTTTTTTTTAGATTTCCTAATTACAAATTAAACTTTGTGTGTGCATGAAACTTTGTGAACTGACTAATCAAATATTCACTGTATTTTTTTTAAATAAAAATAAACCCCCATGGCGTGATTCTAGATACTTTTAAAGAGTTTGCAAATCTTGTGGTAAGTAGCTGCTGAATCACTATTGCAATGAAGAGACTAAACATTAAATTGTCATTAAAATAAAGTCAAGGTAACCCACACATGTAAATAAACGATTGAATACATCTGTTTCAATGTACCAACTTTTCAGACATGAAGTACCAATTCAGCACACATATATGTCTGCTTTGTTCTTATTATTCTCTATACGTCAGTGACCAAATGGAACTTCTCCTTGTGGTAAAGTTAGACAGTCCTACAGGGCCTTGTAGGAACCTGTAAGATCAGTGTCTTAGATTTGAGGTGTTTTATTTTGTTTAAGTGACAGCTAAGTGAATAAAGTGTAAAAACTTAGTTAATTTGCTTGGCTTGTAAGAAAGAACCTAGATATTTCACAGTTCTTTATTACTAATAGTTCCTGTAAGCTTTGGGGGAGATAAATGGTCTAAAAACAAGCATGAATATCTAGTGGTGAGGCATTGGGTTGGAAACAGCAGTAACCACAACCGTGCTAGCAAAGTGTTTAGAAATATTCAGGTGTTTATTAATATTTCATAAATTTCTGATACTGGGATGTATCTGTTGCATTAATAATATTGATTCTGAATCTACAGTTTAGTAATCACTGGTTAACTACACGCCATTAATAACTCTACCAACCACTTCTATATTCATTTGGTTTAAACTGTGTGAGCTGACTAGTTGTCCCAGATGATGTGATGCACTTGCTCCCGATCAGCAAATGGCATAGTATGTTTTGCACTCGATTGAGAAGGCAAGGTTTTTGATCCTTTACCCTGCAGTACTTCTCATGTTAAATTAACTATATGCAGTAATTCTTAAATTCGTGATCAAAACCTGATCACTCTCAGAGAGCAGAAAAAAGCATAAGATACCCAAACTAACTTTCCCCACGTATGGCTTCATTTTCCACCACTCGCAGGCATAAGGTGTTGAGTAGTGAACAGTGCAGCAGAAAACCAAAATGAGAAACAAAACTATCGTGATAGATTTTTCTCAGGAATTAAAAAAAAATCCTCACAGACTACTAGTCAGATTGCACAAGTGTACATTGGCTTAAAATACCTGTGCACTTATTCTTTCAACCCCCAGTGAACTCATTATTGGTGCTTTCATGAGTACACAGGGCACCAGAGAAGAAAATCTCTTTTGAGAGCAATTTGTGGAGTTTTGTGAATGTTGGTGATGAATATCTTTGCTGTTGCTGTGTTCATCTAAAAAATTTTACATCAGCACTACTTGAATAGAAGCAAAACAGGAAATTAATAAAACCCCGTGAAAATCTTTTCAGGGTATATTACTTAAGATGTGAATCAGATGAGGAACTTGTCTAAACAGATTAATTTCAACAGTACATAGCTTGTACAAAGTCATTATGGTGTACACATACCTTACCACAGCCAAAGTACTTTTGTTCTTTGAAAGGCTCTGTTAGAGGTAAAAATCTGTAGAGACAAGTTGGTGAGCATCCCTTTAGCCCCTGGGATATTGCAAACGACCTTTAGATGCCACACATGGCCATGCTGGCCGGCAAAAGGTGCGACCTCTTCTCAAAAGGAGAAAGTGCTTGCTCTCTTGCTGCCTTTTTTTTTTTTTTTTTTTTTTTTGATGGAGATTTGGATGATTCAAACTCCAGACATTTGAAGAAAATAAAAATGTTTGAATGCCTTATGAATGAGTCACAATGCAATTTTGGATCTGTCTGTTGGCATGACAAAGTAACCATTGTAGAGAAAGGATTTCCTGATCTTGAAAATGCTACTGAATCATTGGCGTATAGGAACAAACTTTTTTGCAAAATCTCTGCTATTAAAAAATATGTTTTTAAGCTTTCCATTCAAGACACAGCTTGTTTTTCTGTCAAGCAATCCCAGGAGTATTTACTCTGCATTTTCACTATTGTAAGTTCCTATTGTCAAACTGCTTGGAAAGGAGAAAGAAGCAACAACGAACTTTTCAGGGAAGGTGGGCAGAAAGATTTGGAATTTTTTATCTGGAGACCATAATTTTAACTTTCTTGAGTTTCTGACTTAAAACAGCCTGTATTTCTTTTCCAATAAGTCTTATTTTTATTATGATCTTGCCTAGCCTTAAAAAAAAAGGAAAGAAATGTAGAATGCTTACCTATTAACAAAATAAATGAGAATGTAGTCAAAGAAAACAGAAGTAATAAAAGAAATCATCAATAGCCAACTAGCAGAGCAAAAATTCATGAAATGTTGTTCAAATACTTTAGAATAAATGGAAAAAAGTCAAGAGATGTTGATGTCCCTTCTAAAATTGCTTACAGGCTGCACAGCGTGTCATGCATTAATTTTGCTCTCTATTTTTACACTTAAGAACATTTATGTATGTATGCAGGCATGCATTTTAATTGGAACAATCAGAGGTTTGGTATGTTCAAAATATTAGCACTGGATAGTTTTTCAAATGTCATTCTTGTTGCCTGTTGTTCATTCTGAAGATAGGATATAGGAAAAACAATAAAGTAATTCTACCATGCTGGGAAACACTTTGTCAGAATTTTTGCTTAGTAATCTGAGATACTTGAGATAGGTTTTCTGTTTTTATTTATTGATACTTTTATGTTACCTAATTGCATTTAAAAAAAAATTCTAACACCTGCCTTTAGACATTTAATATCAAATAATGACTTGACTTACTTGTGACATAGGAAGTCAGTCTTGTGTGGTCAGAAGTTGGACTTTAGGGAAATCTGATTTGCAAGTCCATTCACAGTTGTCAACAGAAATTTGCTACCTTGTTGCAAGAGCTGAGATGGCTGAATATGGCTTCTTGAACAAGAAAATACTGAGCAGTATATGAACCTTAAGAGGTTGTTACAGAGTTGTGCTTACTACCTATATATGTGCTATATCTAAGTGTTTCCTAGTTTGGACTAATCTCCAAATTTCAGACTATGGGAAAAATAGTTTTGTGAGATCCATGGATCACTGCATATATTTGGTTCAGTGAGTATCTTCTTACACTACCTTTTGAAATATGTATAGGAGACAGCAATCAAATCAAGGTTTCTTTATTTTAGTTATTATAAAATAAATTAGTTTAGTTATAAAAAAGCCTATGCCACAAGCACAGAAATTTTAATAAGGCAAATACTGTCATTTCATTGCAAAATTAATTGGTGAGGCAAGAAAGAAGGGGTGAAATGTTTGTTCCTGACACAAATTCAGTATATATTACATTCATCCATGAAAAAAAAAGTATGATGTTATCTTTCTTTTCTACATCAAAGAAGGAATATTCAAGGTAAAGTTTAAGTCAATGAAGACATGATATAAAAGCATTTCATATTTTCCTCCCCACATAATTATAATTCTGAGTCTCTTAAGGGTATGGAGGAGCCACAGCAATTTTTCAGAAAGGAAAAGGAATGTGAGTTTTATCCAGGCTCAGCAATATTCTAAACCTAAAACAACCCTGCATTTACCTGATTTTGTCCCAACAGTACTGGTAGTCATGGACTGGCTCATGGGTGCTGCTGGACAGACTATTGGCATTGAGCACATCCCAACCTCAAGAAGATTTGCTGGAGGACCATCTCAACCTGAGTTTTCTTTGCTACAAAAATATGATCTCACTCATAGGACAAGTTGAGGGCAAATAAACTGATGTCAGCAACAAAGAAATCCAGTCCTAGGAAGAATAGGTATGTAGTATGCCAGGCATACGTTGTGGACCCTATGCAGAAACTATGAACCATAAGAACCACTTTTTCACCACCCTGCCTCCTTACCAAGTCACTGGTCACCAAACAAAGGATACTGAGCCAGAAAAGCCCTCAGAAAGGTGATGTGGTCTCTTTTCCCGAGTGACAAGCAACAGGACAGGAGGAAACAGACTCAAACTGCATAAGGAGAGATTTAGATTGGATATCGGGAAAAATTTCTTCACCAAAATGATCAGGCATTGGAACAGGCTGCCCAGGGAAGAGGTTGAGTAACCATCCCTGGAGGTATTTAAACGATGTGTAGATGGGCACTTAGGGACCTGGTTTAGTGGTGCACCTGGCAGTGCTGGATTAATGGTTGGGCTCGGTCTTAAAGATCTTTTCGAACCTGAATCACAGAATTCTATGTTCGCTGCCAGCAGATGCTTGTAGCTATGCTCCAGTTTTCCAGGTAGTCCACCACCTTTGGCAACCCTGTCACTTTTAACTGACTTGAGAAAGATATGCTGAAATTCCTCACATTTCCTGTTACCATTAAAATCAGTAGGGAAGCTTCATCAAAGACAGTTTGTTTTAGCCATATGTGGATGGATGGGTGCTGGGGAAACAAGGCTAGTGCAGATCTGAGCACAGATTCCGGCTGTTGAGCGTGCAGCTATGAGATTATTCTTAGCTGTGGAGGGACACAGTTGTAAAATATGATGCAGTATGGGTTTTCTGCATTTCAAGATGAAATGCCAGATTTGAAATACACACTATTTGAACAGCTTAATGAGCAGCAATTAGGGAGCCAGCGGGTTTGCAGACCCTGCCCCGCAAAACACCACGGAGGAGCTCACAGCTTGAGTGCCTCTCTCTGCTGAGCAGCCCTGCACACACACCGAGAATGACCCAGCAGCATTTAGTTTAATGCTCGTTGTTCAGGTATAGTGTTAACCAACAGCATGCACGGTGTTTTGTGCCTGTAGAAGTCAGAACAACAGAATTAACTACAGGGCAAAGGCAATGCACAGCTTGCGCTCCCTGGCAGTATTTATGTTGGCAACGCCTTTTGGAAGCCAGCGTGTTTCAGCCAGTGTTTACCTCTCTGTGCATAAAAGTAGTAGACATTAGATTTGTTTTCAATGAAGGTGGAATATGATATTTCATGCTCTGTTTTTTTTAACTGAATTTTCCTTGTTTATTTTTTCTTTCCTGTTTGTTTTAGCCATATCCTTTTACTGCATCTTTCCTGAATTTTTCTTTCTCATATGCTTTTCTACTGCATACTTTCACTAAAGCTTCATTTACTTTCAAGCATTTTAGTTTGTTATTCTTACCTTGGTCATAGTATTTTACTGTTGCCAATCCTTAAATATTTTTTTGAGAAAACTAGCTGTAACTTTTGTTCACACAATGACTATCTGCCTCTAGTTTATTTTTTATTTAGTTGTATATAATTAGATAACTGTGGGCTTGAATAGAGGAATATTCTAAAATGAAAGTGAACGGTTATAATGTGAAATTAATATATTTATTGACATGTCTTTTTTTACTATTTCTCAGTTGCATCTGTTTGTTATTCTAACCACAAAGCTGTGGTTATAATTTCTTTTTAAGCTGATTGATAATTACTGAAGGAACAGTAAAAAGAAATTCTAACCACAATGCTGTGGTTATAATTTCTTTTTAAGCTGATTGATAATTACTGAAGGAACAGTAAAAAGATACTGGAGCTGTTATCAATTGGTATTTTGAATTCATAACTGCAATGAAAACACTTCCCCAATTTTTATTTTTTTTTTCCTTTTATTGATGAATAGAAGGCAACTGAGATACACAGGCCTTTTGTCCGTTCAGAGTACTTGAAATACTTGATTTTATGGTGCCATGTTGACAAACCTGAACCTGACATTCACCTTTTTACTTCAAGTTGTTTCCTGTCTAGACAGCAATATTATCCCAATATGTTCAGATTGACTCCTGATATATATCAGTGACCATCTTCCATCCTTTCAAAGTACAGTTTCCATCCTGTAGCAATCCCACATCTCTGAGTTGACTAGCCAATATTAGAGTATTCCAGCAATGATAAAATAGAAATGTTCCTAATGAACATGCTGCAATGAGTGCTTGTAATTCCACAGTAATTGTTACAAAATATTAGGCTGCTGGGCCTTCAAATTGCTCTTGTGATACAAGGTCTATTCCATATCCTTTGGGGTTTCATTAATCAAGATATTCCATACTGTATATTATATAAGACATTCAAAGACTTTTTTTTTTTATGCCAGAGAGAAAATAGTCCTTCCAGTGTGCCATTGTTTGGAGAAAAAGCATTTATAGCCAAGTTCTTCAGACTTACTATACTCGTAAGTTGTATATAAGATGCCGTGGAAAACAGACATAAGGGAGACATTGTTGAGCCATGCTATCACTATCTTTCTGTAAAATGGCTAAAACCCTAAAACAGTATAAGGAAGGTATAAAAATTCTGAATTCTGGAAGTGTCCTGGTTCACCATTGAGCCATGTCATAGGGGTAAGTTTTCAAGGGTGCCAAGTGGGCTTTCACCTTCCAGTCAGGGCTGTTGGGTATGGTACTGTGTCCCCACAAGCCACGTGTGTTGTATCTTGCTCCATCTTTTGTCTCCAACATCAGTTGGGTTGGTCCCAATGATGCTCATCAGTTTGGTAACGTTTCTTCACATGTATTTCCTTTCCCTTTACTGTTAATCATCAGTTATAACAGAAACCTGGTTTTGCTTGAACATACCCAGTTCCTTGTGTATCAGAAAGTTTGTTAGCACTGGGGAATTATTGCTTAATTACTGGCACAATACTGCACTTTATTTTGGAAATAAATTGCTGGGAAGAAGGTTGTAAGGAAAATGTTTGCTGATGCTGCATATGGCTCCTACAAAACCTGACCTTTCCCTCTGTTTTATAGCAACCTTGTAAAGTCAGCTTGCATTATCTGGTGTCAAATTTCAAACTCCAAAAATCATACATTAAAGGCAAATAAATTTGGGGGTTTACCCTAATGTCTGTCAAGGGTCTGCACAATATTTTCCGTGAAGCAGACACTTTATAGAAGGCTGAAGTATGTGTTTCACTCCAACAGCTCTGTCAAACTATCGCTAACCATGGCATGAAGACAACTGGGCAGCCCTAGGGTTTGTACTATCCATTCTGATAGGAAAACAAAACATTGTAGAGAGAGGGGGAAAGAGTAGATGAAGACACGTGGAAATTTTTTAAGTAAATTATTGAGCAATGTGGGGTGAGCTAAAGTACTGCCTAATGCCTCAGAGTGAACCACTTCTAAGTATTGCATCTTTCTCTTGACCTTGAGGGAGACAGAATGCTCTTAAGCATGATTTCCAAGCCTTTATTAATCAAGGGAAAAGAAACTGTGTTCCTTGGACTATATCCTTTGCTGTGATGTACTTAGGCTAAATGATGCATCAAGTTTACAACAAGTATTTTGACAGTCCAAACAGATATATTAGTCATTCTGTATTAACTCAGTTTCTAGGGGAGTGGGAAAATGT
This sequence comes from Pipra filicauda, assembly GCF_003945595.2. Classification (NCBI taxonomy): domain Eukaryota; kingdom Metazoa; phylum Chordata; class Aves; order Passeriformes; family Pipridae; genus Pipra; species Pipra filicauda. The sequence continues at coordinate 1,062,000 of NW_024104665.1, read as the reverse complement.
GCTATCTGTTCTTATTGTGTTGGAAAATATGCCTACAAAGAGTCCACATGATACAAGAAGAATCATGGAATTCCTTTTCCAAGGCACTCTTTCAAAACATTGAATGGATTTGATTTGGAAAAAATCACTGCAAGGTTTGCAGAGTGGTCCAAGTGGGTCACCTGAAACTTCTCATTATTAAATCCACAAAGTGATGTCTATTACAGCTCTGAATGTTTGTCTCCAGATTATATGGTGATCCTTAGTTTAACAAATCCCTTTATTAAACTTGAGAAAAGGGACTTGCAAAACTAGTTCCCACAGTCATCTCTCAGAATCAGATGCCATGGCACAAAACATGAAGTTCTGTGCTGCCCTGATGTGTTAGCTCAATCCCTGGGCTGCTGTAGAGGATCCATGACCATCTCATCTCCATTTTACAGAGTGCAGAATGGAGAGGTTTTGCAACCATTTGAGCCTGGGGAATCTATCACCATAGTCAAGGGATATGACTGAAGTGGGATTTAACAATACCCAGTAGGGATGGATTTTGCCTTGGTCTTGTTCATGTTTGACCTTGTAGCAGTTCACAGGAAAGACACCGGGGCAGTTTAAAATCTGTCTGTCTAAAGGTAGACTCTAAATAGCTGCAGAGTTGCCCATTAATTAAAGATGTTTGTGCTTATGATCCCAGGCAGCCAACATTGCTGCAATGCTGCTAACCTCAGCTTTGCTGCAGAGTTGTAATGTAGATGACATCATCTACATTACACATCACATCAGGTATATCCTCACTGAAGTGATAAAAGTATTGCACTATAGATGTTACTTTATGAATGCATATGTTAAAATTTGTTGTCTCTGCATGACCAGTGTGCAGTCACTGACATGCTGCTTGACAGAGATTTGTGCAAAGCCACAGCTATCTGAAATAGACTGAGTTGTAGGATTGAGTTAATACCAAAACAGCTCATATTTAGAAAAAACAAAGCTGTTTTATTTTTTTGTCTCTGCCTGAAATGAAACCTAGAAACCTGCTGCATGCTTCAGCTCATGGTACTCTAGTTAAACTGTCACTGTGAAACATATTTTCCAGATCTGAGAACATAAAGGGAACTGTAAAACATACTAGAGGATGACTTTATATAACCTCGGTCTGTTTCCTCATAGAATATGGCTGTTCATCTTTATCGGCTGTGCTACCAAAGACCTCATTAACACTGGTCTAATTTGAAAAAGAAAAGCCCCTAATTCAAGAACTCGTCATGCTGACCCTTTACAAAACCCAGGTAAGAAAGACTGAGATTTAAATCATCCATGAGCTTATGCAGAGTGGGCTGGACAATTCTATTTTATGTTTTACTTCTTTAGGAATCATGTAATTTGGAGTTTTGAACCTGGTCAGGATTTTGTATTGTAGTATATTCACAGGTGTACAAAGCCAGCTTTAGTAATACATTTTCTATCCACCTATTAGAGCTAAGTGTTCTAAAATCCTGTTGATATTAGTGAACTCTGTGAAATATTTTGCCATTTTATGGTAATCAGCAGTGAATCTAAGACTGGCTTCATTAGTCATTACACTTACACTGCATTTCCACAGTATTTCCCATGGGCAGCAGCCCAGCTCTTCACCTGGTGCCAGGGGACATGATTCCTTTTGTAACATCCACTGAGGCTGGGGCCTGCTGGGCAGATGTCTTAAGTTTTTATATAATTACTTAGCAGATGAACAAACAGGAAAACCAATAAATTAATGCCCTTTTCCTAAATTCTAATACACCATCCAACTCAGCACATTCTGTGATTCTGTGATTCTGAGACCATTCTGTGGATTTCTAATAATAATAAACCATAAACAAGAACAGTACTATCTTGTCAGTTATTCTCTATCATGAAGAAAAATGTGTATTTAAGTGTATTATCCAACATAATACACAGGATTTTCACAGCTTTCATAGTTTTCTAGTGGTGACTGATCTCTATTTCTGTTCCTATCAGCTAAAGGCTGAAGTCATCAACAGTGTGAATGGGAGAGACATGACTCATCACATCTTCTCTTCAGTGTCACTTATCAGTGAAGGTACACTGACCCAAGCTGTGAAAATGGGACACGGGAAAAAGAGATAAGTACAGTTTGCTTTGTCTCCCTTCGCTATCTTCAGAAAATTCATACAAGGTAAAATAAAATCTAAGCACAACTCCTGGAAAGGGCTTTGCTAAATCATTGTTATCTTTCAATCACTAATTTTTCTACAAAAGAAATACAACATCGTTTCCATTCAGCTAAACTTTTGAAAGAGCCAAAGAATTCATATACTTTCATGTTTTTTGCTGGTAAGTACTGTAAAAATAGAAAGTGATAATATATCGACCTGATCAAAACTAGTATCAGTTCAGCAGCCAAATTCAGTATTTTATTTTGTTTCCATTGGGCCCCAAATTGCCATTAAAAAAATTAAACTTTCCAGAATATTTTATGGCATAAAACTGGAAGGAGCTGTTGACTCTCTCAAAGGCAGGGAGGCCCTTTAAAGAGACCATGACAAATCAGAGTTCAGGGCAATCACCAACCATATGAAGTTCAACAAGGGAAAGTGCCAGATTCTGAACCTGGGACAGAGTAACACTGACTGTTTGTGCAAATTGGGGAATGAGATGCTGGAAAGCAGTGCCACGGAAAGGGACCTAGGGGTCCTGGTTGATGGCAAGTTGAATATGAGTCAGCAGTGCCCCGGCAGCCAGGAGGAACAACCGTGTCCTGGGGGGCATCAGGCAAAGCATTGCCAGCCAGTCAAGGGAGGGGATCATCCCACTCTGCTCTGCACTGGGACGTCCTCACCTTGAATATTGTGGCAGTTTTGGGCACCACAATGTAAGAAAGATATTAAGCTCTTAGAGAGCATCCAAAGGAGGGCAACAAAGACAGTGAAGGGCCTTGAGGGGACACCGTATGAGGAGCGGCTGAGGTCACTTGGTCTGTTCAGCCTGGAGGAGATTGAGGGGACACCTCATTGCAATTACTACTTCCTTGTGTGGGGAAGAGGAAGGGCAGACACTGTGGTGACCAGTGACAGGAGCCAAGGGGATGGCCTGAAGTTGCATCAGGGGAGGCACTGGATATTAGAAAAAGGTTCTTCACCCAGAGGGTTGGTGGGCTCTAGAATGGGCTCCCCAGGGAAAGGGTCCCAGCACCAAGCCTGACAGAGTTCAAGAAGTGTTTGGATGGTACTTCAGAGCACATGGTGTGACTCTTGGAGATGGTCTGTGGATGGCTAAGGGTTGGACTCAATGATCCTTGTGGGTCCCTTCCAACTCGGCATATTCTGTGATTTAGGCTTTATCTGAGTGTTTCCCCTTGGATAAGACTAAAATATTTGGGTTTGACTTGGTAATATAGAGGGCTGAAATTAATATTTTGATAACACATTTCACACAGAAAAAAATGTGGAAAAATTAATACATCCCCATTAAATATTTCCTGCAATCCTCTCAGGATAAATAGACCATTTAACAATTTTGATTGCACCTCACTGTCACAACAGAAACAAAAATGTTAAAATAGAGTCACCCCCAAACTGAGTTCTTTTTTAAAAAAGGAAGCCTACTATATAGGGTACTTGATTTCATTGACCTACAATTTTCTCTGACAAACTAAATGAATCTTAGCCATCTGTTTTCAGTTATCTGGCACAAGTAAGTATTTCTCGTAGCTTAATCTTTAATTAAGATGAGAAGGGAAAAGAATAATTTAATTGAATTGCATTTCTATTTGGAAGATTTATTCCCAGGATTAGAAGCTGTCTACTCTCCCAGGTCACAAGAGCAGATGAACCTCGTGTCCTTAAGTCTGCTCCTAGTGGATGTTTGCCTGCATGGTGAAGGATGTCCATAATCTGATACCACTGATGGCATTACATCAGAAGAAGGATCAGGGCTGGAAAAGCTCAGAGAGCAAAATGTGCTCAGAGCTGCATGGGATACTCAGAGATAACTTCCTTGCTTGTAGTTTGGTCTGGCTCTAACCAAGCATGATTGGTTCCCTTTCTCAAGCTCACTGCATTTTTTTGCTAAGTTTAAGAAGAAAATTTCCCCTCTTTTTTCCTTGTAACTTTTCTGAAGCTGCTGGAAGAGTGCAGAGTTGTCTTGGAGAACCAAGTACACACGAAAAATTTTTGGCATGCCAAAATCCATCTACTAAAGGAAATTATTTGAGATTTCTCTAGAGATAACACTGAAAATTTAAACTGTGGTTGGATTTACTCACTATTGCTGCAAGGTAATTAAAAATAGTCTCTAGACCATGGATAAACCTTTAGGCATTACAGCTTTTTCTTCTTCATAGCACACGGTGGAAGAATTTATCTGGAATCACTCCAGATCACTCACAGACATGTCATTTCCTCAGCTTCTAGGGCAAGAACAGCAGAAAGTTGTTTTAATCTTTCCAGGTAACATAGTTATGCAACTTCAGATTTTATGAACCTGCATTCCTTCCAACTAAAAGTACAATTTAATCAAACACAGGAGAAGGCTGATAACTAATGTTATCAAGGGTACATGAAAATTACTCATTTGTTTCTGTTTCTTCAGCACTAACTCATATGAACAGATAAAGAATGCCACCTACAGTTAAGCTCAGGAATCTTGGTCTTACCCGGGGTACCTGTTTCAGGTTTCTACCTTGTGACCAAAACACAAAACAGTTGCTAAGAGCAAGGTAATTACTGCTGAAGCTGGATGATATTGCCATAAATATAATAAAAAATCTTAGAAAGTGGTGTCCCTGTAGGCATGGGCATTCACTCATTTCTTTCTTCAAGAGCATATGCAACTTCTTCTTTGAGTATATATGGTATTTTTAAAAACACAGTAGCCAGTGTGCTGTCATCCAGGCTGTCTACATGAAAATTTACAGCAGGGATGGTGAGAAGTTGAAATAGCAAGAGGTGCTTGACGGCCTTTTCCACCATTATGCTATGATACAGAGAAAGAGAGTTGAGAGGAATGTCATTTAAGCTGAATACAGTATGCTAAAAATGCAGATTTATTTTTTTTCCTAGCCAAAGAATTATTAGACTATATGAAATATCTTAATACAAAGCATTCACTACTTTGAGATACTTTGCAATAGTGACAACAGCTGAAGGCCCAGTTTTGAGTGCTGGAGTAAGAATAAGAAATGCCACAGCCAAAAGAATTCTAAAATTAAGCATTTTATTAATCTCTCTTGCCTGTTATGAAGAGCTCCCAGTAGGACAGCAGTCCCACCGGCTCCTTCAATTCAATTACCACAGCACAGTGCATGTGATTCAGTTGTTCAGATACTGACTTCTTGCCCTTCTGATACTGTCCAGCTCCGAGCCCTCTGTGACTCTGCTTTGCTTTCCAGGCAGAATGATGCATATGCTGCTTCAAAAAGATGGGTCACACAAAGAGTATCCAAGACTGTGCTCTGGGCAAATGAACACAGTGTCTGAGGTTTTGGTCTGTAGGATGTTTTCCAACTCTTGACAGGAAAAGACTTCTGAGCAGAGTTTTTGCACAAACAACAGTCCCTTAAATTCTGAAGCTGGCCAAGCTATGAATTCCTTGGGCATTATGAAGGTGATTAAACTTGTGTTATACACCAGCATCAGGTTGATGTAGTTTTTTTGAAAACAGCCGAGAATAATAAAATTGCAATTTTACTCTCTGTTTTGGCCATAACTGTGACTTCAGTTTAACTGTTGGTGATCTAAAACCCCTCTGCATATTGCATAGAAAACTGGACCTTCCCAGCAGCCTCAGGCTGAAGCTCAAAATGCTGCCCTGCCACAATGAACCCCTGCCCAACTCCGACCATCCTTGCCTTGGGATGAACGACATGCTGAGGTCCAAGGTCCTAATCATGACTCAAACATCAACTCTTGGCCTCAGCTGTAGTGACCTTTCTCTCTAAAATGGAGAGATAAAGCCTGCTTTGAGAACGCCATAAAGTTTCAGGTTTATAAAAGGATATACGTAAGAACTAGGAAGTGCAGTGTAATAATTTAATGGACTTCCCCATAGCCTGTAGAAATCTTTCCAAGTAAATCTGTCCCAAATAATAAAAACAAGATATAATGCAAAAAGAATAATAATAAAAAAAAGCAGTAGTGTTCTTTTTGCATCACCAATACTTTCTTTTTGTGAGAAGGCCTTCACTAACTGGGTGTTGAACAGCACTTTACCAATGGTTCCATTGCCATGAGTCAGGTAGCTGGCACAAAAAACTGGGTTCCTGTTTTGCTTTAAAAGTTTGGCTTTTTGTAATCTGGGTGTTGCTAAACCAAATCTTTTCTTCTGTGAGTCTTTACGTGATAATTCAGTAGACTACAAGGTTATTGCATGATATGTTGCGCTCCCAGGGCTCTTGAGAGTATTGTGAAAGTTGTGAGCTTTTTGTTTTTAGTTTAAGGCTCCATTTTCTGGAATCCTGGCATTAAATCTCTTTAAATCTGAAAATAAGACCAACAGTTTCAAGATTAAGGGCAAACAGAGCCCAGAATGTATTTTATATTCTGACAAAACGCTCCTGGACAAGACACAAATCTGTAATGCTGATTTGACTATTGATTCCACAGAGAAACTGGGAAAAGTCTTGCATTTGCATTTGCTTCCTTGCGAGTACAAGGGAAGGGAGTGGGTTGAGCTGTGAGGTTGCCAGTATATAAACATCCAAGGAAATAATTTTAAGTTGGAAACTGTGGGCACCTCTTGCTGGCTGGTATCAGGTACTTGCTGCCTGCCAAGGTGTGTGTACTTGCTGCCTGCCAAGCTGGAGTTGGATGGACAGCTCTGTCTGTCAGCTCTATCTGTCCTTCCATTAATTCTTTTTCCTCACAATATTATATATGGGTTACATGCAGGGTCAAGCTTTTTGTGTTTATAATTTCATTTATGTTGTTGTAACTATGTCGGAGGCTTGAACTCTTAAGAATTACTTCATTGCTGGTCAAGATATTCCTCTAAATTTGTCTGACTTCTGCTTCCTTTAGTGCAAGAATCAAGAAGATAAAAGGTAACAATCAGCTGAGGACTCAGTAGTTCCTCAGCAAAGCTGCAGCTGCTGGTTTGTCTGTGACCGTGCCCCCTCCCAGGGAAGGTCATTTCCTTCCTCAAGAGGCCAACCACACCAACGCCTCCAGGCCCCAGACAGGCTTCTGGAAGGAGCTGTGTGCTGCAGCAGGCAGCTCTGTGACGTGACTGGGTTAGGCTCTGCTCAGAAGCTCAAGGTGCTGAGTGTTTCCAGCCACGCGGTCACCATGGCCATACCTGCCTTATCTTGATAAGAACTGAGTCATTTCTCAATGGGCAATGACATCAGGAGTTCTCCTTTTCCTACTTCTTTTAACAGGTTTTCTATAGCTCAAAATTTATGTTTGAGCAAGGCATAAATTCTGGGGAGAGGTAACAGCACCTCAGGAACATTTTTGTCTAATTGCAAGCCACCAGCAAAACACCCACACTCTGAAAGTCAGTCTGACAGCAGGCACTAAAGGGTGCTCCTCTGTCATTCTCAAGAATGGGAGAGAGACAAAGGCTATTAAAACCAGGGAAAACCAACACTACCTTCTGGCAAAAAGTGAGGTTGTCATCACGGGTGTGTGTTTCTGATTGAAGTTTTTTGGAGCTGATGAAAACAGAGTATAAATTTATCTATATCAACATAGGAAATGCAGGTTGACATTTCTTATACTGATTTTTACCCTGTGTTGATTTTTATTTAGTCAGGGTTGTGCTCTAACATATATTAGAGGGTGTCTTCAAGGAACACCTCTGAAAGTGAAATTATTTTTTTGCTTGTCTGGGGGGGTTTTGTTTGTGTCTTTGGTTTTTTTTAGAATCAATGCTTATTATTCCAAAAACTTCAATCTGGTGAAAAAATGCATTCAGCTTGGATGGTCATAACCTTCCTGTGAAAAACAGGGAGCTTATAACAGAGAAAAATGAGAGCTAAATGTGGAAGTGATTAGTATAAGACCATGAGGAGCATTCATGTCTTCAGGAAACCATGTGGCCATTTGCATTTACATCCCCTCTAACACATTCATTGTTGAAGCCTAGAATCTGTCAACAGCATAAATCAATCCCCTGCACATATCACTAAGTTCAAGTTTATTATACCATCAAGGTGGAGCTCAGCTATCCCTGCTGTCATGCTGCTTTAAATAAGCAAATAGATGAAGCTAATTTAAATATCATCTGGTTTCAGAGAGGACTGTGCTCTGTGCTTATATTGCAAAGAATTTGTGTTGGATTGGATTGGAAATAACAGATCTGAGTGGGGAATTTTTTAAGTGAGGCAGAACTGAAGGGGAGTGAAAAGTCATACGGAGTTTTTATATAATGCATCGAAGCTTTGGCATGGTTATTGGCTTTATGAGAGTGTAACTCTATCCCCTAATGTGAATTAGTTTCACGCGCGTGACAGAGCAGTGAATATTGTGCTGCAGAGCTGGGTGTTATCTTTTGGGCCCTGGTGCAGTGAGCCCAAACTGGTATGACAGACATATCCTAACTGTCAGATTTGCTTCTTCTTTCCCTACAGGAGAGAACGGGCCAGGTATTTATCTTGTGGTGAGACTATATGAAAAGAATTACACAATTCAAGCAGGGATAGAACTAATGACATTTTATGAAGACAATTTTAGCACAGTTCATACTTCCCTCTATGACTGCTAGAAACTTCTGTAATTCTTCCCCACATTTTATAAGAATTCTCTTGAAATGTCAGGTGGATGTGAATGTTTCACCTACAAGTTGCTGAACTTCTGAACTCAGGAATAGTTTTAATTCTTTTCCATTTTCTGCAGAACAGTTTCTCAACATTCCTGCTAGGCATATGGAAAACTTTCCATTCCTTTTTAAAGACACCATGAAAAAATAAAACTAAGAAAAAGATAAATTTTTATTTTACCGATTCAATATTAATTTACATGGTAGACCTGCTTTTAAATGATCCAAATAAAACTCTGTGATTATAGTTAAGTGTAGTTCTCCATTTTTTAGTATTAAATATTAGAAATACCTTTAATCACCTTAATTCCATTGTTCTTGGGCTATGATGAAAAATTCTGTCCCTCTCAGCTGCTTGTGTGTCTCGGATGCTAGTGGTAGTGTCTGATGGTAGATCCTCAGGACAGTTAACTCTTTACCTTGAAGGGCAATGAGTCCATAGCCCCATGTCCAGGACATTCAGCTGGGAGACCTCAATCCCTGCCCATGTTCTGATTTGTATCTCAAAAATGTCTACAAACAGAAATATTCAGCAGATAGTCTAACACTGGCTAACCGCAGAGATGGAAGTTGAATGTCCTGTTCTTAAAGAGCTGGCGGGAGAGAGATTTTAGCAGAGATCTCCCACAATTTACCTAATTGCTGTAGTCATTCAAGATCTTATGGTTGGAGAGGGAGGAATGGGGAAAACACCCTGTCCTTCTCTCCCCCAGTCAGTGACTACTCTCAGAACATGCATAGCAAGGAAAAGGCATCATCGTCCTGGTGTGCAATCTGCAAAGCATCTGCAACAGGGCTTAAACTAGTTAAGGACTGAGGTCTTGTGTACCTTATGTTGGACACTACAGCCAGAAACTGATGCTGAGAGAATACGGATATTTGTAGAATTCTGGAAGCAGGAGAATCAGCAAGGTGGGACTTTGGCACCTGAACTCAGAGGTGCCTGTCTGAGTGCTTTTAACAGATAGGGCCCATAGTGACAAGTGCAGCTATTCTGTGACAATTTCACACTCATCATCAACAAAACCATGTGTGCTGTGCTCAGTGTCCAGTGCCCAACCACTTCTCAAACTTTGCAATAGAAAAAGCTCGTCACAAGCGCTAATTAAAAAAATAATGACAGCCTGGGGGGTAGCTGAGTGGGTGGATGCACAACGGTGTAAGCTTCATTTCTGCTTTCATTGCACATCTTTAGCCCTGGCCTCTCTCAGCGGTATCAGAAAGTTATCGCTTTGGGCCTGTGTGGATTTGCTGCTGCAGATTTCTTTGTTCACCAGAGCTCCCCATCAGAAGCAGCATTAATTAGGACTTTGGCAGTTCCAAAGAGGACACCAGTGCTGCATGAGAAGTTGGGGGCTATCTCGTGTGGCTTATGTGAGACTATCCCATGGCTTTTGTGGAGCAAAACTTTCCTGGGAGGCAGGCTTGTAAGTGAGCACACACTAAGCTATCTAACTGCCAGCACTGAGCTGCCAGTGTTCCATGTGGGATGTGGGATGGGCTCCAGCTGCACCTACACAGGGACACAGAGGAGCAATGGTCTATGGACTGCCTGCCTGTGTTATTAATCACTTGCTAATGTGGTGTTTTTTCTTAAATTAGTAACCAAAAATAAAGATGAGACAATGACTGATTGAAAAAGAATTTTTTTTGTCCCTAATGAGCCACATGGAAGAAAATCTCCTGAATAATTTATCAGTTGGCTAATGACTGAATGTAGCTTTTATAATGCTGATGAAATGGTGCTAAATTCATCCCTGATATATTCTATAGAATTGCACCAGGGAGCAATTTGGCCCAGTCGAGCTATTTCAGACATTTTTTATTGTTTCAGTATCAAAGGGGCAGTGAGTAGGTAGAAGCAATAGATGGAGTCTGAAGTGCCCTTCAAACTGTTTCAAATGAGTGGGTTTTTGTTTTGCTCCTTCCTAATGTTAGATCTACAAACGAACTAGAAAAACCAAAGACTCTCATTTAGAGAAGATTGTATGTAACCTTTTATTCAACAAAAACTGTAGTCAGAGGAAATAACAACCAAAAAATCTAAGAAAAAATTACACATGATGTTGAAATATAGCTCTTTCCTGTTGAATTATCTTCTAAAAATAATTATTTGTTGTCATTTCCCTTTCAAGCAACAGGGAATGTAACTTGTCAGCTATCAAAAACTATTCACTAAAAGGAATTATTTTGTTGACTATAATCCTGACAGAAAAGATACTAACAATTCTCTCTATGTTTCTACTAACAAGTATTTCTAATACAAGAAAATGGAGTAAGAAGCAAAACCTCTTCTTGATCCTCATCCCCTCAAGATCTGGGTCCAAATTTTGTGGGCGTGTGGGGGGGGTTTTTTGTTTCATTTTATTTTGTTTGGGGGGGGAGGTAGCTTTTTTGCTTGTTTGTTTGTGGGGGTGAAGAAAAATACCTATCTGAAGAAAATAAGGCACCCAAAAATATAAGAATTGAGTCAGTTCTGCTGCTTTTTCATAGAATCATAGAATCATAGAATCGACCTCCGAGATCATCGAGTCCAACCCTTGGTCCAAATCCAGTCCATTTACTAGATCATGGTACTCAGTGCCACGTCCAATCTGCGTTTAAAAATCTCCAGGGATGGTGAATCCACCACCTCCCTGGGCAGCCCATTCCAATGCCTGATCACTCTCATTGTAGGAAGTAGAGCCAGGCAGGATTCGAGAGGAAGGTGTGGATATGACTGCACAAGAAAAGTGGCAATGGCAAAGAGAGCTCACTTTCCCTGACTTGGAACAGTGAGAAGTCCTAATGATTAGGTTTTGCTGCAATAGGTATTGAGTGCATAGTAATCTTAAATTTCAAATTAATTTCTGGTAGTTTGTTCTTAACAAATACAAAAGTCATAGCATGGGGAAAAGAAAGATAGGCCAAACTTCATTTTCTGAGCAACTAAGATGTTTCCATCCCTACTGTGTCATGTCACTTGTGTCTTGAAGTGTTGCCATATATCAAGTAAAAATTCTGGAAATCAACTGAATGCTTTGGAAGATGATGGATGTTTCTGCTGCAAACTTTCATTGCCACAGTATGTCTGCCCTAATTATCAGTGTGTGCTAAACACAAAGGCCAAATTTAATGTTACACTAAAAAAGCGCATTTTCTGAGTTCAGAGCAAGCGGAGCAACTGTCGTGTTGCAGAGTTTTGCAAGCACTTTGAAACTGGCCTTTATGGGATCAGAAATGACGCTTAGCACATTAATTCGGCGTGACACAGACAGCAGGTTTGGCTCACCGCACAGTTTGTGGTACGAAAGCTCCAAATCCTCCCAGTTTACAAGGATAGTAAATTCCTAGAACACACCAGTTACTAAGCCGAGGAATTAGACATTTACAACTTCTGTTTCCCCGCGGATGTTCCCCGCGAACATAAACGCGGGCGGCTGCTCCGCCGGCGGGAGCCTTTCCTCGCTCGTGAGAACACGGAGCGACAGCGAACGCTCCGCGGGCTCAGCGCGCTCGCACCCGGTACCGGCTCAAAGTGCCACGGGCGGGGTTTAATCGGGGGCACCTCGCTGACTCCTGCCCCCTCGCGCCTTCCGGGTCCGCGGCTCCCGGTCTCAGGGAGCAATCCCGCATCCCGGCCCCTCCGTCCGACCCGAGGCCCCGCTTTCCCGCCCGGCCCGGCGCGCGCGGCGCGGCGCTGCCCCCTGGCGGCTCCCGCTCCTCCCGCCGCGCTCCGCGCCCGTCCCCCCGGCGGGTGGGATTTTGGGGTGTAAAGAGTCGCCTTTTACAAACCGGGAAAGAGAACCGCCGAGCCACTGAGCTCAGAACCGCCTCTCCGCATTTTTCACCCCGTGTCCCCCTGGCCTTGCGTTGCTTACAGGTCAGTTTGGAGGATTTACCTATGTGTTTATCACAGCCTGCATCCAGTGAGCCTCCTTGGTGACGTGGGCTAGCGGCTGCAGAGCCTTACAGCCCCAAGATATGGGCTTAGCAGCAGGGCCCTGTGCTGTGTGCCCTCTCCGACTGGTTGGTGTAGGAAGGGGGGCTGCAGGCAGAGCTGAAGCGGCTGACCCCTGCCCTGGATGCAGGACGTGAACGACGGGTCGGTGGTGCTGCCACCGCTGTGCAAGACTGAGACTGCTGGCATCAGGAGCTGGAGTTTCTCTCCTGTCCGTGCACAGAGCGACTGGAGCTGAGCAAAGGGATTCATAGATCCACAGACAGATTCTGTGGCCAAAAAGGATTGTTAGACCATCTAGTCTCATCTTTTGTATGACACAGGCTGCAGAGTTTTGCTCAGATCTGCACTGTGCTTCTAATTTCCTTACTAAAATCATCTTCCCAAGAAAAGCATCTACTCTTGATATGACAAATAGCAAGAGGTGGGGAATTCACCATGCTATTTGAAGTTTTGCCACAGTAGTTAATCACTGTCACAATTAAAATGTGCTACTGCAATATAATTTGATTTTTTGTCTGGCTGTTATGACTGTATACAGGTCTCATTCTGTCTTTTAAAGTGAAGAGCTCTTGAATCCCTGCTTTTGTCTTTTCTGATGGTTTTTGTGTGATAATCAACTCGTCTTTCACTTTTTTTATAACCTTCATAGATTGAACTTTCTGTCTCTCACTGTATTGTGCTTTCTTCAGCACTCAAATCACATTTGTAGTCTCTCCATTTTATCAACATGCTTTTGAAATTGCCTCTGCTAAAAAGTGAATATATAGACGGGAATATGTGGTGCCACTACTATTATGAAATACCCTTAAGAGGCTGGAATTTGTTTACCAGATGCTGCATTTTATAGTAGCATCAGCTACACTAGGCTGGTAGTATTTGTTTTGGCATTGAATTATAAAGCTTGCATGTTTAAAAGCCATTATGCAGGATAAAAGCTTCCTGCTCAGGCTTGGACTGCCTGTGTCAGAGAGCCCTGCAGGTGTCTGATCAAGAGGCTTGCAGACAAAGCGTTGTTCCTAAGGAACCACAGACTTTGGACTACACTTCAGACTTACTACTTGTGCCTAAAATAGCTGAAAGGAGCTGTTTTATATGCTCAGTAAGAGCTTTTTTGGACTGAACAGAACCAGCCAACCATGTTCTCAGAGTCAGGAGGAGATCTCCATTGCTGTCTGATCTAGGGGAGCTGCTCTGTTTGGCTTTGTAGGATGGTGTTTAAAATTTGCTTCAAGTGCTAGCAGCATTCAGGGACAAGATTTGTCTTACAGTTCATAGGAGTACAAGACCACAATTTACTGTATAAGTGTTAAAAACTTTATTTGCTTGCTTTACCCCACTCCTGCTGACCAACATTTTCCTGCAGATTTTTCCTGCTCTTTCTGGGGTTAGGTTTTGTCTTGTCAGAGGTGTTCTGGGAGCGTATCTGCCACCTCTTGTCCCGATTTAATTTCCTTCTGTATTTTGTGCTTTCTGGTTTTTGCTCTCTTTACTCACGCATGTGTGTTACTCAAGTTTCACAAGTTGTTCAGATTATGTTGTTCTTCCTCTTTCCTTACCAACCTATTTCCTATTCAGCTGTGGTGCTTATTGGGCTGAGCCTGAGGTGTCTGTCCAAGCCAATTCATCCGTCTTTCAGGGTCATGTACTCAACTTGCTCTTGCTTGAAAGTTCACTCATACCTTTGAGGTAGAAGATCCAGATAATCCCTAGCTGCAAGACATTAACCAGACAGGGAGCCATTTGAGCACCTGGATGCCAATAGCAGAATTGATACCCACAAGCCATCAGGAACAGAAAAGCATGTATGCAAAAGTTTTGGCAGTTGACTTGTTGCAGGACTTTGATGGAAATCTGAAGAGGCTGAATAGCAATTTCAACACATATTTTTCAAGAACTCTACTGTTGAAAATTCTCACTTGAACTCCTCTCTATGATCAGATCAATGAAAGCAGCACTCAGGCCAACCAGATTAAGTGATTTGTCTCCAAGCTGTTTCTACTGGTTTGAGTCTGTATGTTAAGAGTGAGACATCTGAGAATCTGCTAATTTCTTGGTCTTATTCAGTCATATCCAAAGATTTGTAAAGAAAAACAATCAACCACCCCCCCCCTTATGCAGTATAAAAGTCAGATGATAATGTGATTCCAGTTAAAATACCTGCCTAGATAACTGCCTGATAACACCTGACTGGCTGGTGGTTTCAGCCAGAGCTGACTTGTTGGTTTCAGCAGTGCTTTCTGACATGATTATATTTGTGTCTAATTACATGTTGGCTCGTGGCTTGAGTCCAAGCTCTCCCACCATCCTTGCTTCCTGTTATTGGCTCATGTTTCTGCTTGGCCGCAGGCAAATCAACTGTGTTTTCTCAGGCAGGAAAAATCAAGCCCCACATGGGGACTAGCTTGACCTTGAACCATGCCCTGCCAAACACTAGGATCTCAAGGCAGTTTGGGCTGATGATTTGAGACCACACTTGGCCATGGCTCATGAAGACAGTCTGGGATATAGTTTGTGCAATTTCAGTGTATAGCCACTCCTAGCTAACTAATTTCCCGAGCTGTTTCTTGTTCATCTACCAGTGTCACCTCTTTCCACCAGACCTTCCAAAGTAGATGCTCCCTTCTACACTGGAAAAATGCAGTGGAGCAAGAGAGAAAAGTTGTACTTTCATAGTCTTCTTATGCTTTCATAATCTGCTAGTTTTTGTACCATTTCAGAGAATTTTCTCATTCTGACATTTCAGTGAAACATATAAGATCAAATTGAATAACACCACATTCTGGGGATTTGGGATGATAAACAAGCTGAGCCTCCTTGGTGACGTGGGCTAGCGGCTGCAGAGCCTCACAGCCCCCAGATATGGGCTTAGCAGCAGGGCCCTGTGCTGTGTGCCCTCTCCAACTGGTTGGTGATCTATAAGGTCAGTAGCCACCCGATATTTGTAACATGCATGTGATTAACATCAATACTTCGAATATCCAGATAGTCTATACCCTAATACGTATGATCCATAGGTTGCTCTTATGCCAGCTGACTTAAAGAACTCTACACCTACCAGCCTTTAATATCTCCTCAGTCTCTGCTTAGAAGTAAAGATAATGGGTAGAATTTCAGGTCCAGCTTCTGATTATGTGAAAAACTTTAGAAAAAATGTAAAGATCTTATGTATGTGGGCTCTCCAGTGGGGCAGAGGCAGAGGAGATTTTAGAGGGCTGCTGTGTACCAGTCACACAGAGATGGGTAGGAGAAGGTCTTGTGTTTGCTGGTTACACAATGACTGCATCCTGATGCTGGAGATCAGATATTGATCAGGACAGAACCCTGTTGCTTGGTCTTCCTCCTTTTGCCCTGCTTTGTCACCAAGGAGATGGGTATTGTGATGGAAGTATGCCAGCATTACCAATGAGGTGTGCCACATCTAGAAGCACAAATCCAGTTAAAAAAATAAGGGCAAATTTATTCTACTAGGGCTCTCCACAGTTTTAGGGTAGCATCAAGTCCCATGGGGTTACAGGGTGACGGGAGTACTGGGCAGTGGTAGGAGTCTGGAGATGGAGAAGGAGGCTGAGAAGAAAGAGGTTGAAGGGAAAATCAGAATTGTGGATCCAGCCTTCTGCTTACCAGCCATGCCTACACCTCTGTACCTTTAAGAGGAACAGTAAGATGAAGGTTTACTTAGTGTGATCAAAAAACAGATGTCAAATGCGAGGAGTGTTCAAAAGCCTTGTGCTTTTAACTGCTTATAGATCGTACCCAGAGTAGATCATTAGCTTTTATCTCCCCACCCTCTCAATTCACTCCCACCTACATACAATGACTATAAAGTTTTTGGGATGAGCACCTGTTTATATGGAATACTGTGAATTCTGGTCTGTGCTTCAGACCTCTATCTCCTTGGCATTAGAAAGTTGCTGATAACTTGCATTGAAAGTTTTTGATAACTTGCTTTTGATTAAATCAAGAATAAATGAGCCAGATAAATATATGCAAAACGTTACTTGAATTTTCAGGACACAAGAAAATTTTTCAAGAAAGTCAAGCAATCAAAAGCCATATTCCCAGCTAAATGTAGAATCAGTGATGCTTTGAACCAAAAAATACTTTTAAAAGAAGACTGATAGTAGTGCCAGATTGCTCAAAACCCAAGAACAACATGAAAAAGGAATATTACAAAACTCAAAAAAGAGCTGATTGAAGGAGCTGGGGCCCAAGGCAAGCTGCAATTGTTTTGCCTTTTCTGGAGATAGAAATACCTTTGTCTCAGAGGAAATAGAGCAGACATTCTTTGTAGCTTATTTCCTTCTGACTTCCTCTGTGCTAGAGGTGCATGTTTTCCTAGAGTTTTTTGAGAAACTAAATCTTTCTTCTGTGATTTCACACTTCAGCAGCTTAAGTCCAGCTCATTTTCAGTGATATCAAATTTTGCTTATGTTAACAAAAACCCCCAACTCTACCTAAACTTCACTTTACTTCCCTACCAGACCATTTCACACACTTCAGAATATTCATGAGCTCCAACTCGTGCTTTCCCTTATGATCAAGCTGAATACCTACTTAAGTTTCTGGTGGCAAAGTTTATGTTTGCATTGTTTTCTCCACTGTTTAGTCTGGCATCTGTTTCAATATCACTGCTTTGTGTCAGAATTAGTGAGGAGAAAAAGAAGCGTATTTATGCAGTACAATAGGTTTTCATAATAATTTCCAGATGGCAGATCCCATCCTTCCTTTTCTTACTATTCGCTGAAACTCAAAACACTGTGTAGAGTATTCCAGAGGTAAGGAAATAGGAATGAAAATCACCTCAGGGAAAGGTTGGTATGCCTTACTTTTCATGAAAAATCTGTCAAAGGAAAAGAAACTTAAAAAATAGGATATGAATTGATAATAACTGAGGGAAGAATTTGTTAATCACATTTAGTGCAGAAAATGGACTAGTAAACAGTCTGATAATAAGGCCATGATCACAGTATCTCATGAAAATGGACCCATTACACAGTGTTTTCTTCAGTCCTTGCCTAGATGAACCATTCAAAAAACAAATGCATTGACATGGTTATCCAATGTAATTTTCTCTCTCTGTTAAGAAAAATACAGAATTTCTTGAGCTCACAGCAGAAGATTGACCAAGACTGAGTTAGGCAGCTCAGGCAGCAGCAGCTTCTGCTGTAAGGGAGATAGGCTCTGTTCCCATGCATGAAGACTTATCCACAGAGTGCTGTTGCTGTTTGAATGACATCTTTTCACTATGCTCAGAGCTGTCTCACTGAGGAGTCAGCAAAAATCCCTCCCAGGCAGGAGAGACACTGAGATTCCCAGCTACCTATACCCTGTCTTTTCCCCCATATACTGCATGCCAATGTTTGGATTTAACCCTGCCTGTTCTCTGGCTCTTTTAAGGGGTATATGGCTACCTCTTGCCTTTTTGAGAGTGGGAAGCTATGAACCCTTTGTGAATGGGAAGAAGGTGATTAGAAAGCTATGTCATAGTAGAGGCATTCAGCAGAGCTAGGTATCTGGGTGGGAAGAGGGACACAAGTCTATTTTCACAGTTCTGTTTGATAAAAACCATTTAAGAAAATGTGTGGTTCCTTGCTTCCAGATGTTAAAGAAATACCATCTCTTGGCTGTTCTTGTATCTCTTGGCCTCTGACTTTGAAGCACTGTTACCATAAGTTGATTTGCATTGGCTGGTATAGTGCCAAGAAATCAAGCTGAAAGAGACTTTGTGACAAAGTTGATTTATTTTTCCAATGAAAGTCATCTCCATCAGCTTGAGATGATAAAATGACACAGTTTGGCAAGGGCTCTCTTCCTGATGTTATGAAGAGGGAAAATGTATTTATTTCTACATGTGAGATTTATTTATTCCCTTTCACTTCTATCTTCCTTTCATTTATCAGTCCAGAGAAGGAGCATGTCAGTTTAAAACAAACAAAATACTTGATATGTGGGTGGCTCCAGATTCACTGCAGATCCCTACAGAAGCATTCATTGTGAATTACGCCTGTTTGGATGTGGTGAAAGCTGAGGGTTTTGTGGATTCCTGTTCCCCTCCATTTGGGTGACAGTGCTGTACTCTCTAATTGACCAGCATGATTCAGTATGTTTTGGTTTCTGTCTTGTTTCTTTTCGTGCCTCCCATATCCTCAGTAGTGCTATTCTCTTCAAATCTGAAAGTACCTCCCATTTAGCCTGCAGATGTATTTTACTCTACCGTTAGTAGGACATCGAGAGAAATTAAAGGCCTTGGTGTTTAGCCCTTTCATAATCTCACTTCTGCACAAGGCACATCATAAAGAGCTTCACTTGCATAGTATAGTCTGCTTAATGGATGGTATCAAAGAAAAATAAACTCAGCAAAGCCTGATGTGGTGACTTTGTGGCTGCTTGTGAACTGGCCATTTGCAGGTCACAAACAGAACTACAAGTCTGGAAGGAAAGGAAAAATGAAAGGAAGCACAGACACAGTTGTCACCCAAGAAAGACTCACTGTTTCTAACTTCTTGAAAGATACTTATTTGATAAATTTACTGACTGTGTGTGGGCTCTTTTCTTCTTTTCCTGGCACAGATCCTGTTAAATACACAGAGGGTCAAATACTTCTCTTGGTCTTCCTTCACGGAGGCCAGCTGGAGAGCTTTAGTGTAACAAAGCACACTTTTCCCTTCTGCCATTCACCTCTGCATGAACTGACAGTGGGCACTTGAGACCCGATCTGTTCTCTCTGACTGCAGACTATTTCTCTCCTTCAACACACTGCCAAATGAAGGCTTTTCTAAGCGAGTGAAGAAGATATATTATTGAACATGGCTCTCTTTGCCGTAGTAGTAGAGTTATTTTCGTGTCCCTGATACAAGTCACTGTTGTGTTTGGATGTTATTTCAAGTTAGGTTACTTTATTTCAAATTAGGTTACTTTGGGGTATTTCAAGTAGATGAGCTAGTAGAGTAATTTAGTGAGAGGAAACATTTCCTGAGTGTAGATGGGGAAAAGACATCCAGTAGTTAGCAATTCTTGGATGTTTCGGAATATATGTGTGGATATTAGAAAGTAAAGGGAAAAACTAGGGGAGATGAGGGAGCACTTTTGTAAGAGACTTAGTCAACTGGGAAGATGCTACTGAATGCTGTGCAGGGATCTACTGTTACTGGAAACCACCCAAGTGTAATTTGAGGATATAGCTGGTATTTATTGGTATTCAGTGTATTATAATTGCTGCAAGAAGTATATTTTTTCTGTGCATGCACTCTGCTACCAATTGTGAATTTGCCATTGGAATGAGGACAAGGAGAAATTTAAGTGAAATGGTAAAAAAAAAATTATTCACACAGACATTGAGACTTTTGTTGTATGTTCTCATCTTGAGTGAGCATATACCTTTCTATTTCAGATGACTGGGTTGTGGATTTCTTTTTTAAAGAATGGCTGGCTATTAACAGTTGACAGTTATCCAGTTTCTCAGTATCTATCTTTCAAATTTAAAATGGCATCAGGAATTAAAGAAGTATCTCCAGAATGTATTTGTTGCAGCTAACACTGGTTTTAAGAGCTTTCACAAGGAAATGGGATCATCTCTTATTGTCTATAGACACATCTAAAATGAAGTTGTACGGGCACTTTTGCTCCTCAGGGCATGTTGGGGGTGAAATGTGTTGCCACAGGAGTATCTGAGATCTTTTGCTGCAGTACGTGGTTGTTTTTTTTTAGCTGAGCCACGGATTTAAAACTTTGGTGATGGAAGGCAGAAGAAATATAAATATTCTCTATTAAATAAAGATTTCCCTGAAGCCTGCTGTGAATAACAATTGTGTAGGAAGACACTATCAAAGCATAAGAGGTATAAGTGCTTCTGAGGAAACCAGAAGGCTTTACGGTCTGAGACTGCTTCAACAATAAATATGCAATCAGTTCAAATTATATGTTCAAACTCTTAAATAGCATCAGTGTATTTTGGCATGGTGGTTGAGTTTAAATGCATTAAGCATTTCAGTGAGTAGTAATAATATGGCATTAGAGCATTAAGAACAGGATGAGCTTTGCCAAATCTTTGCTTTAGCTCTTTGCCTAAAGGCGTGTTTAAAAGGTAATTTCAATGTGGTTTTAACTGGCTGCAGTACTAACCCAGGAAGGGCGAGGGAAAATCTGGCAAGGGCTGTTGAAGTTTTGAGGTCTTAGGTTTTTGGATTACTGTCATAGTGGGATGCAGCTGGATTATTATGTGAGCAGAGCTCTGTTGCAGCTTGCATGGATGTAAAGTGAGAGGAGTTTCATAAACAAAGGAAAAGCAACAAAATAATACGTATAGTACTGGTGTTTATATGCATGGGTCAGAATCTTCTGAGCAGAGAAAGATAGCCCTTGTGCTCCAGTACCTGCTTCTGCTCCAGACTGTGACTCTGCCACATGGGGCGCTCTTCATTTTTAGAAAATACCCTTTTAGTCATTTAGTTGCAGGCAGGATCCCAATAACCTCTGGATATGATAGTGGGATAAAAGCTATGATTCATCAAGTGGTTAAAAATATATATTCTCTAGTGAAAAGATCCAGAAAGAGAAAGAAAAGGGGGTTGTGGGGGGAAGGAGGTCTGGCCTTCACAGCACTTTGTCTAGGAGGTGTTAAAGAGAAGCAGTTTCCAAGACATTTTGTAGCTGGAGCCTAACAGAGCCTTAGGCTGAGGCTGTGATTCAGGGTGGCTGGCACTAGCCTTGGGAATACTGCTTTGGAAAAGTCTTAAGTTGGAAAACCAGCCTTCCAACTGAGAACATGTTTTGACTTTTATTTTCTTTCTTTTTAAGTATTCATGTTTGAGAGTACAGGAAAACAGGCTTTCCATGAGATTCTGTCAGCAAAAGTCATCCAAGAGTGATCACCTCTACTGTTGTGTAAAATTTCAAATTGATGTTCTACATTTAAAAATTTAATCAAGTTCAGGTTGTGCTTTGGTTTATTTGCAGTGAACTGTCTCATTACCATGCAATTGTTGACGGCTTTTTCGTCATGATACTGATGGATGCAGTACTGCTGTCATTCAAAGTAATTTTCATGATCCAGTCATCACAAAACTATGCTCAAAACAACAACTTCTCCAAGAAACATTTTCATAAGCTCAGAGTAAATCCTTTTTTTTTTTTCTGGATTAATGAAAGTGTTGTAAACTTCTTGGTTAATGGTCTCATACAGAATCTCTGCACTCAGCATTGGCAGCTGGCTGTACCACAACTTGAACTATTTGAACTGATTTGCAACTTCTTTGGGTATTGTTTTTCAGTTGACCTGAATAAACTAGTCTACCAGGGCTTGGAAATATTGAAGAGAGACCTAAGAGCCACCTCTACAGTATCAGATCAGTCTTCCAGACTCTACACTCTGCAAAGGGAGTGCCAACGTCTCCAGGTTCTATCCATTTAGATCAGTTTAATTTAATTTAATTTAAAAGAAGACATTCCATTGTCAGCATTAGTTTGTTTATTGTGTTATCAAAATTTCCATATTTTGAGAATTGTGTTCTTCCCAGTTATTCAACAAGACATGGTATTCTTGTATTATCTTGAGGAGTTTTTCTATGTGTGTCACCACACAATTGGGCAGGCTTCACCTGGGGTTCCTTTAGACATGCAGCCATACTAAATGCTAGATAACACTGACAGAAGAGTCCTCAGGACAAAGAGTCAAGAACATCTCATAATCTCTAAAATTATTCTTCCAGGACTCTTCCAGGATGTAAAACCTTAAGGAAATATAGGCCACTTAGGAACTACTGAGGCCATGTTGTACATGTAACTTATTTTCAGATACCTTGCACATATTAGAAAATTTTCCACTATCTGAATTCATGTAGAATTCTTGCATTAAACACTTGATGGGTTTTTTTATAAAGTTTAAAGTATTGCCAAATACTTTTTTTAAAGCAAGCTGTTTTACCTGAGAGACCTCAAGACTTAGCCAATGTCTATGCAATGTACAACATATTCTCTTTGAATTCTAATCCAGAGAATAAAATGTCTGTGACTTCTGCAGAATTCTCTTAGGGTAGCATTTTGAATTACTGCTTCTGTAGTGAGGAGTATGTTGAAACATGTCATACAATCCCAGAGCGTAAGAGAATAAAATAAGATAATAATGAAAAACAGATTAGTGTTGATCTTCAAGCCTTAGCTTTTCATTTCCCGACTTCAAGGTTAGTGTTCAAACGTTGCTTTTTTAGTGATGTCTATAAAGATCATGTTTATCTATCTATCTATCACAATTGGTAAATCAAGTATACAAACACTTGATCTGAAAAGAGACAGTGAAGATATCACATGACCTATTCAGTACAGCTATAAGGACATTTCATATGAGAATATATTGTTCAAAGCTGTGAAAGGAATAACATATGTCAGAAAATGGCACAGTAAGGGCATTACTGCTGAATATAGTATAACTACATAAAGGACAAGGAGGATAACATACCGGAGATGATTTACAGATACCAGAACACAACGGTAAGAGATTTCTTTTTTGCCTGATGAACATCTTACAGAATTTTCTTCTACCAAATCTGGGTTACAATCTTCTTTTTTTTTTTTTAGCACAAAATCTGGGTAGGAAATTTTGTTATTGACAAGATGGTTTTTGAGAAAAAATGCTTATTTTTGTTGGAAAAACATTTGATGTTTTATGCTACATGGAGACTTCTGTAGCTGTACATCTTTTGTGACTGTGAGCTCACTGGGGCAAGGTCTTTTATCTCTTTCAATGTGCAAGATATACCTTACACAGTGGGGCTTTGTTCATCATTTGTCATCTTTTCTTTTTCTACATTGAGCCTTTTAATGAAATATGGAGTCTGCTTGTTTGGAATGCTGTGTGACAGAGCTGAGATAACCTGTTCCAAAGAAATGTGTGAAATTGACTCCCTTTTGGGGCCTTTGACATTTGTCCTTTCTTATATGCTTCCATTTTATCTAAAATAAGTCATTTGGAGTGAAAGCACATGGTGGTTCTTTGTGCATGAAGAAATCAGTAACTTCCGGAGTTTTAGCTTCAGTGCACATAGATTTTTGCACCCTTTTTTGTCTTGCAAATGAAGCCAAAGCAATTGTCATGTAATTCTAAGACCACATGATAGGGTACCCACACATTACCCTGTAATGACCTAGAAACTATTATATGGGTGACAGAACCCATCTGAAAAGTCTGACAGTTTCATCACAATGATGGCCAAACCAGAAATACGTGTTTCATAGGGATGTGGCCTATCTGTGAAAAACATGACAAGTTCCAAGTTTTTAATGATGCTTTTCTCTTTCTGATGAGGTCATTAAACAAAATGCTCTTTGAATCAATTCTTTTCTGGTTTTGTCCTTAGCTGTTCATCAGCAACTAAATTCCACTTTTCCCCAGCTAATCTGAATTCATTGAAGGCAGTTCATTTCTAGCCTCTCTGAATCTGTGCTCTCTCCTCAGAAAGAAAAGCCCCTTTTCACAACTTGCCACTCAAGTTTTGGCAAAAGTTGAAACTGCAGCCATGAAAGATTTTTGAAGGTTTTTGTCCCTCAGTTTTGTTAAAGCTACATGCATTCTGCTGTAGGACACTTGCAGAAGTCACCAAACAGCAAATGGTTCATCAGCTAATTCAAACCTGGAGATAAAATAAGCAAGGCAACAGTTTTTGCAAACTGAAGATGTTTAGGGAGTCCTCTGTGATGTGTAACAGATATGAAATCAAAACAGACATTTAGGGAGGTTTCATCAACACTTAGATTCAACCAGGTGGAGCAGTGACTGCAGCAAACAGCTAGGTTCAAGGCAAGGGATAAACAATGACCTGGTGGTGATGGGTGAACTTTGGTGAAGTTAGTGAGATGGCTATTTGCAATCATTTGCTATTATAGAGATCAGAATAAGTAAGGAAACAAACTCTAAAAGCAGAGACAATTGTGAGGTGTTGAAACACTCCCATCAAATACCCTGGTTCTCTTTTTGGAGCTGCTCCCACTGTAGCTGATGACAATGATGGCAAAAGGACAGAAAAGCAAGAAAGCTTTGACTTCTGTACAGCGTTGGTCTGCTCTGCTTTATCCTCATGCCACTTTCAATACTAGTGAGGCCAATCACCCTTCTGAAGATGTTGGCAGAAGTCTTTTTTCCTCCCATTTCTTCCAATAAGAATTTTGTCTGAAGACAAAAGGAGTAACTTCTGGAGAAGAGGAGAGAAAGAGAAATGAAAACACACATTTGGAAAATGCTTCACAATTTTCATTATGTTTTATTTAAAGAAAGAACAAAGTGATGAAAGACAAGAGGGTGAGAATCTGGTCTGGACTTGAAGTGAACAGCACTCCAATCCATTCCTGGGAGGAATTTCCAGATGGATGTCGAAGCATTGCACTTGTATAAAGGATACCTGCAAGTGATTTGATATCTAGTGTGAAGAATAGAGCTTTAATCCACTCAGTGATGTATGGGTAAGGACACCTGGCCAATGTCTGGAAAAAGTTAAAGCAGGAAGGTCTCCAGTGCATTCTTTCAGATACTTTTTGCCTACTACTAATTCCCCGGAAATTGTTTCCTGTGTGTGCTTTGTTTTCAAATGCATAGAAATAACAATTCACTTTCCAGATCTCCATTTTGGCAGTTCAGAGAGAGGAAAAAGGTGTACAAGAGTAGATTAATAAGAGTGAACTTGGAGTCTGCCCTTCAGAGCTTCTAACATGCCAAGCAAAGCACAATTGCATGAACTGATGAGACAGTATGAATGAAGTAAGAATGTTGGCACTCACAAAACCGGGCTAACCATCTCATTAAGGTTAGATGAAGTTGTCTTAATTGAGGCTATCAGTGTGTCTTACTTATAGAAAAATGACAGAGTTGCAGAGTGTGGAGACTTCCTTCTGTAGGAATATAGCAATATTCCTTAAGAAGAAACATAAAGCAGCCTTGAAAGGCCATTGTGTATGTGGTTGGTGCAGTTTTTTGAAGATGCTAGGTTTTCTGATACAGTTAATGTGATATAACCCTTCAGAGAGTCATAAAGAAATAAATCTCTCCAGATGTTATTCAGGAGAGCTTGCCTCTGATTACATTGCTACCTCTGATCTGGGAGGTGGTGTGGTAATAGAAGGGCAGGATGGTAAATATCTAATAGAAAAGATACAGTTTGTCCACAGAAAAAGTCTTCTTTAGCACTGAGATTTGAAAGGCATGAGGCTTGTTCGTTTTTCAGTTGACCAGCTGGGCACAGGACATGTAGAACACTTTGTCCAAAAAGCCCACCTGAGACACAGAGGTGACTTTTGTGTTAGCTCCGAGTTCGTTGGCAGTACATGGGTTTTATGAGTAACAACGCTGCTATAAGACAAGAAAATTTTTTAGTAAAAGTGTTTAGACTGTGAAGCAACTGTTTTGTGATTGCCTGGCAAGGACATCTCTGCCCCAGAACTTTCCACTGGAAGCAGAAACAGTCCTTATGTGAGTAATAAATACCCCGCTGTAAAAGATTTGCCTTTTGCTCAATTTTTGGGATCCTGTGCTTTTAAAATAAGGCAATCTGTCTGCAATAATGTTATGACACACAAAAGTACTGGGAACAAAATTATCTTTATTTTCTGGCCATAGTAATGTGACATGGGCTGAGGTTACAGCCAGTTACACTTTATCCAGTGGCTCTCATGGTTATTGTTATAAAGTTTTATCCTTGTTATCATCACAATGGTCTTGAATTAGGTTTTTCCTATTCTCACAGTGTTGCGGCCAGCATGGTCCACATCATTCTGTCAGACCCTGGAATTGTATCGTATGGTTTAAAGCAGAGTCTGTGAGAACCTTTAGCCCACATAGAAAATTTTCTGATTGCTTAGACTTATTCCAGTTTAAACCAATACCAGTGTTAAAAAAACCCCAGCAGAGCGTAGGAAACTGCATGTTTGCAAACCGAGCACAATATGCACGTGTTTACAGAGTGTAAAATAAAACCCATCCATTTTACTAAGGCTATATTTACAAGCCACCAGGCACTTTCCTCTCTCCTGAGAGTCTGGAGATAGTCTTCAAACAACCCTTAGCTTTTCAAGGCATGAAAATGATTTGGAGCTAATACAGGCAGATTCCTGGCAGGGTTTTTCTTCACTCTGCCCTATGCATCTATGAGTGCAAACCAGGGCCAATGTTTTTAGCTGTGAAAAAGCAAGCTTATAAAAACAGTACGACAATGTTTTGTGCAGAGTGTGTGGCCATAGTCATGTTAAAAGAATAGCACAAGTATTATTACCATAAGCTGTCTATACAAAGAATTTGCTTAAGTAAAACTTTCAATTTTTAAGAGTTAACATTTGCAATAGGACTGGCCCATATGCTCAAGAACATTTATTGCACTAGATGAGAAAATGAATGATCAACCACTATTAAGGATTTCTGAAATGTTACAGTCCAATTCCGATCTCTGTTTGTGCATGAACTCATTCTGACAGGTGAGAGCAAGGCAAGATCTCTCCTTTTGCAGTTCAATGTTACATCAGAGCAGCTTGCTGGAGACCAAAGCATCATCCAACCTGCAGATGTTTGAACCTCTGTGAGTCTGAACCTCAGGATCCAGCAAGCACATCCTTGCAGCCACATGTCATATAATAGCCCTCCTCTTCCTCAAGGGTCTGCTGCAATGAGGTGGTGCAAAGCAATGCCAAATTTACATCCTTTCTGAAAACAGCGGGAAAAGAATTGAGAAAGGAGAGGTCCCACATTGCTCCAGAGAAATAGCAAGAGTTCATTTATCTCTGGGACCTTCTTCAAATGTTGGCATTTTAAGCGAAGAACTTGTTCTTCCACCATTAATCCAATCCTACAAACAATCAATATCAAAATCTGGTGGATAACTCTTATTTTACAAAAAGATTGGGTAAAAATATTAACTATAATAGTAATGTTCAGAGAGAATGAATAATTGAAATATGGCACAACATATCCTACATTCATTAGTAGTGAAAAACAGTTTATTTTCTAGCACAGTGATATCCTGCAACAGGAAACAGTGTCTCCTGATATGGTGATTAGTTATAAGGGAGTAAAAGTTTCACATACATTTAAAGAGTTCTCTCACTTAATTATTTTCTAGGGGGGAGTAAAAAAATATCATACTACTTCTCATCCTTCCAAACACTTCTTGTCCTGTTTGAAACTATGTTTTCATTCTTCTTGGAAACATCTAAATTTTATTCAGTACGAATTCCTTGCTATCCACCATAAGGCCTTCTGGCACTAGAAATTTATCTTACAGAATGATTAATAAGGTTGAATGTTCCAGTTCTTCCACATAGCAAAAGGCAATACTCAAATTTGCTTCGAGGTGCACAGGATCACATAGTGAGCAATTCCTGCAGAGTTTCCATTGGCTGCCGCTAGACCAGCAAGAATTCAGGGTAATATCGATTAAACACTTTCCACCTGACTGCCCGAGGACAGACACACCAATGCTTTTCTAGAACCAATAACATTTGGATATCTGACAAACGTAAATGTTTTGAAGGTATGTGGCAAACTGCCCGTCAAACAGGCAGCAGCAAAGTTTTACTGATGTCAGGCTTTAAGGCCCCTTGGACTTTTGCAGCAACCCCAAAATGCAGCAGTTGCAGAAACATAGCAAGAAGCCATACTGAGAGAAAGGATGGGAAGCAACAGTTCTCCTGGGTGCTTGGAGGCAGGGTGGAAATGAGGGAACAGCAGGCAGTCGGAGGTCTGGGCATGCTGACTCGAGCTGTTGTGCAGCCCAGAGTGATCTTCTCTTCACCAGGACTATCCCCAGCTTCCTTCAGCAGTGGCCACTTACAGAAGGACATTGCACAAAATCCATTCTTGGATCAGGTTAACTTTTCTCATTGCTACCTGTAGCAATAAAGGTGTAGGAAGATCTGGGGAAGAAAAAGTCATGAGCTCCCAATCCTGAAAGATTGTACCAAATAGTCATTACTCATGGGACAATCACAGGGATCTCAGTAGGACTAATGGTGCTTTTTTTGGCCACATGCTTGATTATGGGAGAAAAACAGATTAAAAATTTGTTACTTTTAAAAAAACCAAGAATTTATATCTCTTTCAAACAAAGCTCTTTGAAAAACATCTTTCAAAAGTCAAAATAAGTTTTTCTATAATTTCCCCTGTTCTCTCATTTGAAGGCAATGTTTCAGTAAGTTTAACTGCAGTTGGTACTTATGTGGATAGGAGCCAACTGCCAAGAGGCTGTAAAGGTTGACAGCAATTGTAGAGAAAATTGGGAGAGGAAAAAGGGAACTGTGTTTTTTCAATATTTTTAATGATGTGCAGCAAATTTAAAATGGTAAATACATGTAGAGACTTGTTATTCAAAAGCCTGTATTGACTAGCTAGTGGGAAAATCATGATTTATGTAAAGAGACAAGGCTGGGCTCAATAATCGTTCATTATCCACTTGTACATTGTGCTTTCTGTTCAGTGGAATTAATTTCTATCTGCAGTAAGAATTAGGTATAATCAGAAAATTATCTCATGCAATCATTTAGGTCCTGGTTTATTAGAAAAACCCAAGATGCTTTTGGCATCTGTAGGTGTTTTCATCATGGAAGAATCCTGGCCCAGTTCCTCCCTACTATTGGCCTTCTACCAGATGCTTTTAATCAAAGCAGCAATATCCTTGAGGGAGTTGCACGGTCTGAGGACCAGTCAATGAATGCACCAAGACAAGCATGTGTGAATTTAGTGCAGTGCCTGCTCTGAAGTAATCACAGTGCCATGAGCAATGTCCTGAGGTGTATATTAACTAAATACTCTCTTGCAAAAAAGATCAGCGTGGCACCCTTTGCACAGTTGTACAGACCAACAGCAGTTGCACTGGCTGCTAAAAACCTGTGTTTTGCTTTACACTCAGCTCTTCTGGACAAAAAAGAAAAGTGCTCCCTCTCTCAGTGGTGTTGGTGTTGCAGATTTTAATGGTGGAAAAGCTTTCCTGGAAGAGGTTGTCAATCTCATAGAGGCTGCAGAGGTGACAAGGGAGCTGTGTTCTTCGCCTCAGGCATGTTACTGCTGATGTCTGTTGTGGTGAAGGCATCTCCTCAAGTGATCCCTGTGGCTCGGCTGGAGAAGGGCTGCACCACATCTGTGGCTTCTCATGCATTCTTGTGTACAAGTGTTATAAAATGCAAAGAGAAAAAATGCAATGTGTTTGAAACAACTTCTAGAATTGTCAAGGTGAGCAACTGTCACTCAGTCAGAAAACAGTTTATTTGTATGCTTGGGGCTTTCTGTGTCCATATTGGTTTGTACTTCAACAGCTTGAGTGCAGTTCCAAAAGAAACGGAGGGATGCACACATTTATAGTTACTTCAGTGTAATGGGGACAACTGGGAATATTAAAAAAAAAAAAAAGAAAGTGGGAGGGAATGTAAACCCAGAAAAATATTATAACAAACTGTTCACTCACATCACTCACTTCTACCTGGACTTTTTGTGCAACCACAGCCTAAAAAAGGCCAACAAACCACATTTACAAATGGAAACAATGAAGTTATTCTATTGACATTTATACTATATCAAAAGAACTTTTTCTGCCTTTTCTTGGGTGTTTGTTTTTTAAAGGAAATAATAATGAAATGTATTACAAACATAAGGCTTGCTTCTGCTTGAACTTTTTCTGTGAGCATGGATCTGTTCCAATGCTGTCAAAGTAAATGGGAGGAGCATCACAGTGATAGGATTGGTCTGGACCCACAGAAAATACAGCAAGTACTGGCAAGCTGAGAGAGGAACTGTGCTTAGTAAGGTCATTTGTAATCTCTTCATGATGTGGGCAGCTGTGTAGTAGCTCTGTTGCAGAATCAGACTTATAAACTAGACATTTTAAATGCAGTATATTGTTAGGCCATAGCTGGGAAAAGATTTTTTTGGACTTTTGGGTTTGACAATTGGTAACATTAAAATGATTGCTCTTTATTTTCCAAAAAGAAATTCTCCAAACTGTAAAATTGTAAATTACAGTATTTTAGAGTTATTATCATGTTTCCTGTGGTTCTTCTTACAGTTTCTTATCACAGCCATGATACAAGGGAGCATTTAGAAGATGTACTTTAGTACCTGCCTTTCTAGAGTACTACTTAGACTTAGTTTCAGTGTTCTTTTTTTCTAATTAGAGATGCAAATACAAATTAGGGCATATGGACTGTGTCCAATGCTATTGAGTTCAAGCGTCAGACTGACTTCAGGGGATGTTAAATCAGTCATGTTGGCCAAACACTGAAATTTCAGTGTTTTCTTGTGAAGTGTTGAAATGCTGGAAACAGTCTCAGATCAGATCCAGCTCTCTTGACTGTTTTTCATCCTCGGCTAAGCCTTTGAACACCTTCTGTTGAAAATGCAGGGTTTGTTACTGTCTCCAGCATGGACAGAGTTGGTTAATTTCTGGGTAGTTGTAGTAAGTACAGTCTAGAAAATGAAACTCAGAAGTTAATATTCTTTTTGTGTTGACAGTCTGCTTACAAAAACATGGCCTTGTGTGAAGAAGTGGTGCACCATAAAAATAAGCAAATGCACTACGAACCATGGTTGGCAACATTTAATAAATGCTGTAGTTTAGGCAAGGAACATATGTTCTGTGTGAGTGATTTTCCTTTAGCCCTAAACTAAACGATGTTATTTCTTATGAACTTTCAATAAGAAATCCCTGAAGGGTTAAAACTTTTGATTGATTGCTATCTTTCCCCCCCCCTTTTCCCTGAAGAATGAGTTTCAGTGTGTAATTCTTACTCCTAGACAAATTAAGGAGGGAAAAAAATGCCCTTTTTATAACAGGTATTTTGTAGCCCAACAAGTATGCACACGATAGAAATATTGGCTCAGAGAACTGGGCAATTTGACCAAAATATCTACTAAGAAGTGAGCAATAGTAATCAACTAGCACATTATCTGAAGAAGTAAATTATGTGTCCAGCCAGACTAACTATGCTAAAATGAGTGGCAGGAGAAGATGTCAAGATTTTTTTCTTTATGACTTCCATTGGTATGTGTTGATTTTTTTTGGCACTGCTCCAGGTCCCAAGTGTATCCAGCTGAACAAGGGGAAAAGGCAGCAGATTTTATTGATTCATAGTATGACTTGCTGTAATGTTCTGAGGGAAAACAAAAGGCGTATGTTAGCTATAAGGTACTGTAATATATATTTAACTGGTATAAATTATAAGGTTGTCTCTCCTTATAATATATAGGGTTGTTTCAGAGAGAGTCTGAAGTGAGAAATGATCAAAGCACTGTCCAAAGTAGACAAATTCATCAAACAAACTCAGTTATTAAAAGAACACAACTTATGTATGAATTATTTGCTCCTGCTCAATTTTAACAAAGGCTGCTAACCATTCCCAGTCTGAGATGGGTAATTTTGTACTGAAGACAAACACCATGGCACCATGGCACGTGATGTATTGCAGAATAGATCAGGTAACTTGACTCAGGTTTTTTCTGCTCAGTGCTGTTTCCAGCCAAACTTCCTAAGACTGGGAAGCATCATTTTCTGTAAAAGTTTGGTTCCTTTTGACTTGGTGTACTGTGGGATTTGTATAGATCCAGATAACTTCCAGAGATCTCTGACTCTCTCTCTCTCTGTGCTGTCCTGAAATGTATCTGTTAATGTCCTTGAGTACCAGCAGAGCTTGATGCAGCGGATGCACTGAACTGTCATGGTGCACGACAAGGTTTGTGTATGGGCAGGTCACTGTGGCAGGTCTGTCTTTGATATTGATCAAAATAAAAAATCTTTGTCAGAGGGAAGTTACAGAATCACTTCTGGGTTTAGATGGGTCTTTACAGTGCCTTCAGAAGGAGAGACAACAAAAGCAGAAGACTGGAGTGGAGGCTGCTGTGTAGCATGTAGGGTCTTGGTGTGTCAGGGACCTATTACATGGGGACGATTTGTGGGTTGCTCTGGGACAGGCATAGGGCAACTGACTACATGGGACAAGACAAAAGCCCTTGGTTGTGTAAAATTCAGTATGATCCTGGGATGCCAACATCTTAAACTATCTGGAAGCATCCTAAATCACCTGTTACCTCTTCTAAGCACCAAGAAGATAGTACTTCTTAGGAAAAACTGTAATTTGTCACACAGGCTAATAATTTCTAGGCTGGAATTGATATGTGACCAAAGTAAAAGGGGTCCAAACCTAATCAACTGAATATAAATCCTGGTTATACACATAGCATGAAGCACTGTAGAATTTGCCAAACTAGCTATCTAAAATGTAGCTAAAAAGGGTTACTGAATACCTAGGGCAAAATTTTGGCTCACTGAAAAGAGTGGGAATTCTGCCATTGATCTCAACAAGGCTAGAATTTCTCTCTCCTTAGACTGCCTCCCCTTTTCATTTTATTAGCCGTTCTTCTTGCTGATTGCATGCATTTTTTATTTTACATGGAGAGGTTGTATTAAGTCAGAATATAATATTTCACAATTGGCAAGACACCCTCCATCCTGCAACTGCAGTTGTAGTTGCCTGTAGGGAAGCAGTGAGTGGCTAAGGGCCAACAAACTGCAGTATTGAGGGGGGGTTGCAAGGGAAGCAGAGCAGCGATGGAACAGAGAAGGAAAGGGGCCCCTGCCTTGCATTCTTTAGTGTGGGAGTCAGGAAGAAGCTGCAGCCATCTGTGCTCTTAGATGCTTCCTTTATGTAATCTGTAGTGGTAAAACTGGCTGCTGCAGTGGTCATTCAGGCTTTTTTTTCCCCCAGGAATTATCCAGTGGGAGCTGCTGCAGTTTGAATTTTCCTCCAACCCGCTCATTGCATGTGTTGACTGTGGAGAGCCTGCTCCTAAAGCTGAGAGTAAGGTGAACTGTGTTTCTTCTGCTGACATCTTTTACAAGGGGTGTTTCATGCACAATGTATGTATGATACTTTGCTAGTGACTGGAGAAACACAGCTAATAGCTGCACACAAAACACTACTTCTCTGGACCAGGTCCAGCTTTCTGTCTTATTGGAGCAAGGCCCCACCTCTTCTTTTGGCAAATCTTCGAACCCATTAATCCTTATTCTTATTTCTTTACAGGGAAAATGTTGCCTTTAGTAAAAGAAGAAATTTTGCAAAAAATACACTTGGTATGCTCCCTGCTCGTGTTTCCCTGATAGCTTTTGTTAACCATTTCAAGGAATCTTTCTCTGAGCACAGAAGGCTTTCAAGAGACAGGTCAATCCCCCAAAGGCACTCTCTAGAACACTTTGTGCACCCCTTTGCTCACAGCTGTGGTCCCAACAAAGCTGCAATCCTCAGTGGCATTGCACTGTATCGTGTTATATTTGCTATCCTTCTGGAATGCTTTTTTTCCATATACTTTATCCACATTTTGGTCATATATTATCTGCCTGACAACTCGACACCTATAAAAATTTATGCATTTGTATTAAAACCAATACTTGATTATGTCAGTGTTTATGAGGCTTCCCATGAGCCCTATATTCTTCAGTTGAATCTAGCTATAGCCCCTCATAATAATAATAAAACACGCCATATTTCACCATTTCTCCGTTAACATGACTCACTGCTAGTAGTTACAGTAGCTAGCAGCTCACACTTTTGTTGATTTTAAGGATTTGCTGCCTTGTAAGGGTCTTTGCTGATCTAAACACACATAGACATTTATTCAGTGGGCCTCCCTAACTGGACTAGAAACAGTTGTGGGTGCATTTTTCAGTTTTCAGAGAACAATGTCTACCTCTAGTCTTTCATGCAGAAGTGTGCAGTGACTCATAATGAATGTGTAATCGCGGGTTTACGTACTGATACGGAAAAAGTGACACCACTATGTCCTTTGCGTTTGCAAATGCTCTGAACAGGGAGATCAACTGAAAAATATAAAGAAAAAAAAGCAAATATGCTTCTTTCTCCTGCAGTAAGACTATTCTTATTTCCGTCCCTTACAGGATGGAAATAAGAATAGTCTTACTGCAGGAGAAAGACCCAAGTACTGCAGGAGAAAGACCCAAGTACTTCATTCTGGGGCTTGATAGAGAATTTTTGTGAAGTGCCAGCTGCAGCCCAATCACTTAAGCAATATATGAGTTGTCTTCTGGCTTTTGCAAGGGAGGGTGTTTCACCTGACGTCAATATTTTACAGTCTGGTTTTTGTATTGTGCAATTCTTCTATCTTCAATATACAGTTTTTAAAGTCAAACCAAGGTATACAGTAAGAGCATAAAGGACAAGTAACATTTTAAATTAGATATCAGTGAATCTGGGGGATTTCTAAGATTTAATAGTAGCAATGGCAACATACTGCTGCTGTTAGGGTGTAAGTCTGTACAACATGCTTGCAATATAAAGATTCTTACATCCTAGGAATGATAAAGTTTTTTTGAAAGTGAATTAGGGAAATGACTTTTATAGAGATAATTATATGCATATAATATAAACCACACATTCACATTTTCCTAATTCTGAATAACCTAATCACCACACAGGAAGAACATGGAGGTACACAAATATTACATGTGAAACACAGGAGCAAATTTCTTTTAATTTCCATTTCTTTACTTCTCATAGCATAGTCATAATATTTCTGTAATATAAGAACTCCACAGGGATAATTTTTGCTGGTTTGAAGGATGAGCTTGATAGAAGTTGGCTCCAGAAGTTATAGCTATACATAAATGTACAGCTCTTAGCAATGCATATGTGAGATATACACAACTTTTAGCCAACAGTTATATGGCATTGTAACATATTTTATGGACACATAGAACAGTAATGATTTTTGAACTTTTTAGTTCCTTCGGTATTAGATTGTATCTCCAGGAAAAGAACAGATGACATGCCTAAGTTTAAATGAGTTTGAAGTTTTAAATTTAACAGATGCAGATAGCACCAATACTACCCTCCAAAAATTTTTTTCATGTCTCAAAATACCTTGAATGACTTAATTGTCTTAAGACAGTGGTGTAAAAACCATTCAGGATGATAGGTCACACTTTTTCCAAGTCACATTAAGTTCCATTCCTATTGAAAGCATTGATTGCATTTACAAACCTTGAGACTGCTGGCTACAGTAGTATGTTGCATTTTGGAAAGTCCTGCATGACTTATCCCTATAACCTATTCAAAAAGCAGGGATTTAGAAAATGGAGCAAAAGGGGAAAGAAATTGGTAGACTATTATACAGGTATAGAAAACCCTGTCATTCCTAGAAGCTCTAGTGTTCTAGAGCAATCTTACAAACCTCTTCTAAAATTTGTACTGCCAAAAATCAGGGCAATGAAAGATTAGTGTTTTTAAAAATTATTCTATGAATCATTTAAAAGTTGGAATGTAGATGCACAAGAGTAATTAAAATCATGTAGGTCAGGAGAAGGTTACATCTATTCCAGTACAATAATTAGATAACCTTGCTCTTTTATTCAAAGAAGAATATGGAATCTGTAGATTTTGTTTCGTAAGAACATTTCCTAAGTGGTCAGATGGCCAGGATGTTGTAGTCAAATTTCTACTTTAAGTTTTCAGGAAAGGGGCTGAATGCACATTTTTCCTTGTCTGCATAATGTTCTGACTACCAGTTAGAGATTATTTCTTTCTCTTCCTTATCCTTGCAAATGTCATTGATTGTGAAACTTGCCTTTCACTTCTTTTGAAAGTTCCCTGAGCTTGATGCAATTCTTACCCGCAGTTCCTATGATGTGGATATGGCAAGAGTTGGTGGCATTCAGTCATGCAGATGTCTACATCAGAGCTAAAATGAAACACGCTTCAGCTTGTGCTCTCTCTCTCTCTGCTATTCTCCCTCCTACAGTTAAAGATAGTTTCTGCATGCATATGTGAAGGTCTTAAGGGATATTAGATGACTGTGCAAAGCTAACTTGCAGTCTAGCTATATAATTATCAAATACTCAATTTATTTCATGAACATAAATCATGTTCTTTTATGGAAAGAAATAATCTAGTTAGTGCCACTAAATTTTATAAAATATAACGAACTCATTTCAAGGTCAAGATATAAATGTCCTTCCATTTAATTATTTTGCTATTACAGACTTCCTTGACTTTTATTGCACTATAATTGTTAACTGGAGACAATTTTAATTTAAAATACGGCCCTATTTCCCTTGACAAAAACTAGAAAAGTCGGTATTAGCCACTATGGTTCACATTTGCTAGTAAGAGCTTGTAACATCTCCATCTTGTGGCTGTTTCTCTGAGTAATGAGCTTAGGTTGCTGCATTTCAAATCATGGTTATTTTGGCTCTGGGACTCAAGGTTCTTTGAACATACATATCATACATTGAGGAATTTTATTTAAGAGATTCTTGTATAAAAAATATAGATTTATATGATGTAGATTAAAAACAGTTCTTGTTTCATGCTTTTTATAAGACAATACTAAAATTTTGTATATTAGAGAGCATCAATAATTAAATTCAGGGATAAACAACTACAGAAGCAATAAACATATATATAGGATGCCTGAAACTCTTCAGCTTGAGAAGAAGTATTTCTTACATAAAAAAGGCCATCAAATCAAATAATAAGATGATTCAAGTGCTGGATCAAGAAGATGAATTATTCTTTGCTTATCAAAATATTTGGCAGTATCCTCATATTTGATGAAAAGAATGCGCATTACACAGAATAGTACTCACTATGTTGAGTAGGAAAATGTTATTGTCCCTGTTGCAGAAGGGGAAAGCTGACTGAAAAGAGAATGTGCCCTTTCACAAGGTCACAGAGACACACAATGGTGGAAAAGAAGTGTGACCCAGACTTCCTGTTTTACAGTCCATGGCGTTTTACTGTTAGATCTGCCATCTCTTATCTGATTTACTATATTAATAATATCAGGAAATTGTCTACTCAACTCTAAGAAACCTCAGATCACAGGGATTAACTCAGCACTATTTGCGGAAGTTTAGCTGCCCCCTTTTTTTTTTTTTTTACTTTCTGTTTTGCAAATGTAAGAAAAAAGGTCCCACGATATTTCTGGTATTTCTCTGGTCACAGTCAGACAGAGAAATTAGGACATAAGCTCTTTTGTGGTATCTTGTCACTTCCTGCACATACCAGAATTTTAAAATGTCAGGATAGGCAAATAAATAAGTATGACCTAGGCTTTCTAAAATATTTGAAATACTTTGGCTTGATATTCTAAATGAAGGTGTTCCAACCTCTAATTTCCAAGTTCCAGTTCTCATTGGTTTTGTTGTAGTCATTGTAACTTCCTCTATAGTATACCATTTGTAAAAAGCAACTCAACAGCCTTCTGTAATGCATCATATGAAGGGAGTATGAGAAGCCATTTGACACAAGTGGCACAAATATAAGCAACATCATTCCCTCTTTGTGCATTTTGAGAGGTACCTTACAGCCAGAAAAGCTGTATTAGCTCTGGTCGTGGACCTTCTACTTTTGTTTTGTAGGGTGGAATCAGTTATCCTCCTCACCCCACTAACAGCAGTACCCTTCTTTAGACAAACTAAAGGCTGTGGTAGGATCTGAGGCCCAGGATGCCCTGTCACACTCTGCTGATTTTATTTTCATCTCTGTGACTCATCCTGGGATAGACAGTGATACTCAAAATGCCCTTTCAATTCCCCATTCCTACTAGGTTATGTCTATTATGAACTGAGGGGAAACATGAATGAAAATGAGTATTATTAGCAGAAAGAATGAGATTTCTTTTATTTTACTTTTTTTTTTTTTGTCAGAACTCTTTTTTCCTGTCCTCAGTGTCCTATTGTATATTTATCCAGAGAACATATAATCTAACCTAGGAGGCCTCAAAGGGTCAAATAAATCTCTTCTAGCCCCGGGCACCACAGGTAGCAACAAAACTGCCTCTAGTCGTAAGACTAGAAATTAGAATTTTTTCGTATCTGGGTAACCTTCCACAGGTACCAAAACTTATATGGTGCAATTCTTGGTGTCAGCCTTGCAAAAGCATCAGTTTGTGTACAACTGTGGTTGAATACTCTGAGAGCTGATAACAAAAAAATAGATAGAAGTGACTTGTTCCAGTGAGTCTGCAAGTAAGATTTTGAATAGCTGAAAACTCTCAGTCATGACAGTACAAACTAGTCCAAAGTGTTATGTGAAAATGACACTCCATGTGGAAAAGACTGACATAAGGTGAAGTCTTGGAAAGCTTTAGTGAAATTCAGAGATCACCCGAGATATAAACCTGGCAGAGGAGGAAAGGAAGAGTTTCTGACAGCAATATCAGGGGGTATAACATATGTATATATAATCTGTGCTTCCTAAGCAGGAGATGGAGTTTCGAGCTGGGGAAAAAAGCTGGAAGGAGGAGCTGTGAGAATGATGAGGAAAAGTGGTGAATGTGGCCAAATGGAACAGACTAATCTATGTAAATGTAGGTGTCTTCACTATAGGTATCTGAGCTAGTCATCCCAGCCTCCTTAATGGGACATTATTAATAGATTACTCAGAAAGAACATATTCCTCACTCATAGCTTCACACAACTGCTTTCTATCTAAAAGGGGAAAAAAAAGCATTTTCTTTTAGAAATATCCTATTTTTAAAAGAAAATGCTTTTCTTGTCAGGATGTGAACTAACCATGGTCTTTATAGGCAATACAGAAGAAGAGACACTCTGAGGGCATGATCAGTACCCCTGTGAAGTCGTGTAAAATAAATCATAGACAAATCACATTAAAATTGCTCTTTTTCCTATTGACTACAGAGAGAATGCAGATCGATATCTCAGGTACAGTATCTGAAGAGTGGTCCGTGATTCAGGCTAAAGAAACCATGTTCTAATCTCCAGAGGATCCAAATTGTGGTCTCTTTTCAGCAGTGAAAAAGACCTAGAACTTGCTGAAGAACTTCAGCTCCAAAACTGCAGTTCCACTTGCCCTGGCTGCCCTCGTCCCCAGGCGCTCGCTGTGTAGCATGGTGTAATCCCGACACTGCTGTTCAGAGCTGTCCAGACCATTTCTCAGTCTTCTTAAAGATTAGGTACTGATGGCAGGAGATTGAACACCATGACACAGTTGGATTTCTGAAACATAATACCCCAAATAGAAAATGTGGTTCTGGTGTGTGTTCCTTCAAGCTTGCTCTGGTTTTGATCACAGTGTGGTGACTAATCCATGCTGCCCTGCTCCACTGGCATGATTTCAGAATGCTACTGTATTAAATATCCATGGAACTTTGAAGACTAGAGCTGTTGAAGGACAGGTGGGAAAACTTTAAAAACCTAAAAAAGTTTGTTCAAATACCGCATTCAGATCCTTACTGGGAAATAATTGGTCTGGAAATCAAACCTCAGTGCCTCCTTGTCTCAGATGTTTGCAATGCTGAAGGAAATAACATGCCTTTTAGATGTCTGCTCTGCTGAAGTTCGTTGAGGCTCCAAAGAGCTTTTGAAATCTTAAACTTTTTAGCTTTTTTTCTGAGACGGAAAATTTCACCCTATTCTGTGTGAAGAAGACTGCTTAAAAGCAGCATGCATGTTGCACTTTGCAATGGTGCTGTTGTCACCAAGCCCCCTTGGTGGTCCTTTAGACCACAGGCATTTGCCCACTGTGGGCGCTGATGAGCGAGGGACAGCAGTTACAGTCCCATGAACAAGGACACTCCAAGAGCCC
Organism: Pipra filicauda; assembly: GCF_003945595.2. NCBI lineage: Eukaryota > Metazoa > Chordata > Aves > Passeriformes > Pipridae > Pipra > Pipra filicauda. The sequence continues at coordinate 1,021,739 of NW_024104665.1, read as the reverse complement.
TGACTCAGGCAACACTGCCAATTAAGCCAACTGTAGCTGTGCCTCAGTGAGGGCTGCAGGGTTTGGCCCTGCTCACTTCCAACCCAGGAGGATGCTTCAGCCCGGGAAATGCTCTGCACAACAGGCCATGGCCCCCAGATCCACTTGATGTTACTGGTATGCGGATACTGTTTAAACTGCTGCCACAGGGTAGAATAAAGGTGATGTTAGTGCCAAATGTACTTGCTTAGCTAAACTCTGCTCAAGTTTCACTCATCTTGTAGACTGAGAAATGCTTACAATGGTCACAACCTAAAATGTTTATTTTTAATCAAAGCATCTTAATTAGGTTTTAGGGGCTTGTGGGCTGTGTGTACATACACACAAAATTCTATTACCCATAGTATGAGTTCAGCAAATAAGAAAAGTCAACTCTGGGGTGTTCAATGTGATCTGATGGAGAGCATAAAGGGATATATAGCTTGTTCTCTGACTTCATTCAGCCTTCTATAAAGTAGCAAAAACGGCATTTCCCTTCCAAGCTGCTCTAAGGTTTAGATGGTCACCTTCTATAGCACAGCCTGGTCACCAATATTAACTGGGACAGAGCAATATCATGACAAAAATTTGAAACCAAAATTTTTTTCTTTGGAGTTGAAGGGAAGTTCCACTTAAAACAATTGCTAGCACGACATGCAACCATACTGATTATGGGGATTTAGATGTATCATCTGTTTTTTACTGAAAGTCATTTCCTGCAACAAAGAACACACAAATGCTGTTTTTTGTGTTTACCTCAAATTCGTACAATTTCTGCTAGAATACATATCTGGGAGTATTTAAATGAACACCTAAAGTTCAGAATTTGAAATTTAATGAAATAAGATTTTTATACTAATGATGCAAGGAATCTAAAAGAAAATAACGTTCCTTTTGTAATTAAGCAGAGTAGCTATTTATACTATCGACTGCATTCCAGTACAAAGTGCACTCATGGCATCAATTTAAAGGGCATATGCTGAAGGCAAACACACAAAAGTGGTTTGGAAAGAGGTATGGAGTAAAAGTTTCTGAAGTGCCTGAGTCTCTTCGAGGAGTGAGACTTCAAGGACACTCATTTGATTTTGGAAGTTTTACCCAGGCTTACCAGAAACAGAATACAACTTAAAATTGGCCATGATCCTCTGTAGCTGCCGAAAATTCCCACAATTTTGGGATAGGTTTTATTGGAGTTACTCCAGATGTACTTGCCCTATTCCTGTGTTAGAAAGAGGTCCGATTTGATTTAAATTACTTACTTTGACTTCAACCGCAGTAGGATTAAGTCTTGAGTCTTTTGTCAGTAGAAGACTCAGTAACTTCTTTACCCCTTTTAATATGAATATTTTTATTTCTTCTTGCAACTTTTAGCTTCCATACTTACTTCTCTTTAGGCATGTGAGATGCATTACTGAAAAAGCCTATCCTGAGGAGACCAAAGCACTTTAACGTTTCCAGTTTCCACCAGCACAAAGAGGAAAAAACCTAAGTGTGTACATTTTACCGCATAGCTGAAACTAAATTCTGCATGGAAACATTTTATCAAGTACCTTAGTTTTCTACATATTCCTGGAGGACCTGTAAAGGAGGAGCTTGTCAGCTAAATTGAAAACATACTAATAAAGTTAAAAAGTTAATGGGAGACATTTGCAATTTCCCAATAATTTTCCTAGTGACTTAAACTCGAAATAACTGTGTATACTTCTGCTACTGTTTTCCTTACATCTTTGTATCAAATGACATGCAGAAGAATTAGTGCCGGATATCTACCATTTGTCGCACACCTATCAAATTATAGTTTTCCTAGGCAAACTTACAGTTCAGGTGGCCAGATCTCTGTTTGTCTGGAAGGCTATTTTCAATTACTTTTAAGTAATAATGTGTGTTTTATAACTCAAACCACTTGTATAAATAGAGCTTAAAGCCTTGTGACTGAGGCAATAAAATAGAAGCAAAGGTTTAGCCGTTGTAGTCTACCATGCAGTCCATTTAAGGGCAGTGGCTGAAATATAATTCCAGACTCTGGGCCACTTTTGTGCTAACTAGAAAATATAAAAATACTTTTTTAATATATAATTAGGATGGCCATTATCTTAGTAAAGCAGCTCAAATGATTACTGCTTCTTTCAGTGAGCCTTGGCTAGTTATTTTGAACTGAGACACTTGCACACACCCTTGCACATAAAGGGCGTGGACCGACAGTATGTCCTTTGCCTTACATCTCCAGGCTTGCAAAAGGGTGCCATTTAAATATAATATTTTCATTTAAGGTACACAGAAGGAAAAATCTGTGGGACTTGGTTAATTCTGTCTTGTACTCTTCTGTGTCTTCTTTCCACTTCACCATTTACTATGACTAGATATTTGAATATCACGTGGCCAGGCATGTATTTATACCAGCTAATGCTGCTTGTCACCAGCATCCTGACTAAAAGGTCAAGAGAGAAATAGCTTTGGTGGACTGACTAGCTATTTCAAAGGATATCTTTTGGTTTTCGTTCCTTTCTGAATAAAATTTTATATTCAGGTACTTACTTTATAAAATTTGTTTATTTGATAGATATTTGTGACTTCAGGAAAGAAAAATATACAGTGATGTCTTATTCCTTTCTTTTATCTGCCTTAAGCCTCCAAGAACATTCCTCTGCATTCTTGCCTCTGCTGATTATATCTTTTCTAGATGCTAAAGACCTGACAGCATATTACAAGGGTTGTGCAGTGCTGAACTCTTCTCATTTAGATTTGGCCTGAATGCCAAAAATGTTGACCTTTTCTGTATTTAATATGGCTTAGAAGAGGCATCTTTCCAAGTCTTAATATAATCTACTGCTGAACCTTCTTATCCTCCTCCTTTTCCCTCCCTTCCCCTTCTAGCACTCCTAGTTCAATGTATGGGATATGGACACCCTCCACTGCCTGGCATATCCTTTTACATATATCCAGGGAATTCAGGAATTCTTTTGAATTCCTTGAGTGCAGCTATATTTGTCAGATTCTCTTATCAGTTTCTGATATCAGTCTCTGTTTGTCTTTAAGGATTTAATAGTCTGTTAGTGTAAGCAGTTCATTTCTTTCCCACACAACTGGTTTTTTACCTGTTGACTTTTGCTCACCAGTTCTTTTTGGAAGATTTATTTTGTCTGAGGACTTGATCTCCTTATAAACACTACAGAATAGGAAGAGGAACATAAAATGTAATACTTAATTTTTACTTCTCTCTGTTATGAATGGGTACATCTAATAATATCCCAGGGCAACGATCTTAGTTTGGCTATGTCTGTATTAATATTTTTCATACAAGACTGATCAAAACAGGCAAAATTTTAATTAATCTTTATGATCTGGGCTGTTTCTGAAACAAAGAGATCCATGAAAATGCAAACACTTTGAATAGCTGCCTTTGGACTTGCTCATATTTTGCCATTGTACTAGTGATCATTCTCAGTTCCTTCTAACTGGAATATTCTATTCTATTCTATTCTATTCTATTCTATTCTATTCTATTCTATTCTAGGTATGACTAGGTTACCATTTGGGGCAGTATACAAGGTGAATGACATACTAATTGGCTTCTAAGCCTTTTGTGCCAAGGTATGAAATTGAATTATAACGATGTTATAGAACAGTTTTGAAAAGTGACATGGACCATAGCAAATTTTGCAAATAGTCTCTATCATTTAGCACATGACTTAGTTTGTCATCACAGTTGCAGTGTATTCACAATGATGTTTGCTTCTCACTTGAATGAGAAATTGACACCTATTTCCAAAGTAGAATGTGATTTTGAGCTTAAAGAAAAATTCCTATAATATTATTTTCTAAAATTATAGCTGAAAATTGATAAAATGCTATAGTTTCCATAGCTTTTATTCCACAGTCTTCTACCTGACTTACCATTCATCCTGGGTACTGATGAAAGTGGTTTTGTAAGCCAACAAAATAGAGCTACGTCCTGGGCCAGCTTGTCTCCTGGGAAAAAAAGTACTTGGATAATGCCTCCAGATGTACTTTTCCAAACTTAAACATGCAGTTCTCAAAAGTCAGCCCCATTAAAACTTATTTCTTTGAACCAAGCACAAACCATGGCATTGCTGGGCATGTACTTTTTACCAACCAGCACCAAGCCTATTCTTATTCTCTACAGGGTTGTGGAAAACTTTCCCATAAGGGAAATAACACAGCCCACGGGAAAACTATGCCAAGCAGATGTTCAAATATAATTTTTGATGAAAACTCCTATGGTCCCAAGAGATCATTTCCTCATTCACTCAGCAGAATCAACTCTACTGGTGGAACAAGCAGATGCAGTACAATGGAAAGAGTCTGCCCTTCTCTTTGTACTCAGTGCAAGATTACCCTATTAAATCCTTAAAAAGAAACTCCTATTCAAGCAGAAGACATTCAAGGAGAAAGATGTCCCTTATTCTAAATTACTGTATTATGTTTAAGTTAAAACTGCAGAGATTGGGGGATTTCAAACTAGTTGAAAGTGGGGAATGTAAAACAGTGAAGCTTCACTCTTTCAAATTTTCAAATTCTTTCTTTTTACCTTTTATGAAGGTAAACACCTTCACATGTGTTTATCTCTTCCCTGTCCTCCATTTCTTATTCCACCTATTTACCACCTTCTAATGCAGATAAAAAAATCTCTTTCTAGCTAAGATGGAGTGATATCCCATGCCAGCCTTCTGCCAGTGTTGTACCAGTAAAGTTTACAACAGCATGGGATAAACTTTCCACAGAAAATCCTGTTTTCAATTTGTAAGACTCACAAAATTAAATTTAGCAGATGGAGAATCAGCCCTGTGTGTTCCACTGGCAGTGGCCTACTTTAAAGTCAGAAGTTCCTTTCAGAGTAACAGACAAGAAGTGGTGGAGGAGGCCACATGCGGTTATTCAGATTTAAAGTAGGCATTAGCAACACATTTTAGGTGTATTTCTCTATCATCTAGCATCAGGTTTTGTTTTTTATAAATACGGAGAGCAGGAGATAGGAAGAGAAAACTCACTTCTAGCTGTAAATTTTACCTTTCTAATACCACTGACCCATGAGCCATTCTTTCATGCTGGGCAGATACATTCCTTTTGAAATGTGTTCGTCATATGATTAAAACCTGTGGAAGGCCTGTTGCAGTCCAAAGACACTGAAAAAAAATGAAAATAGAAATTTTTACTGTGTTTACACCAAAAAGCAAGGTCTTGTACTAGTTAAACTCTGATGCAACATTCAGATTTAATTACAGTAGGCCAAATTCTGCCCTCAGATACACCAGTCAACTTGGTAAGGCTTGGCATGCAGGGGACATTATCAAATCTAATACCATGGTATTTTTATAATACCATGCCAAATATAGCATAATATATTTTTAGAAACTTTCTCATTTATAATAATCAAATGCTTTTCTAGATGATTCATATTAAAAGAAACAATTATTTTGGCTTACAGGACATATTTGTAATTATGTGTAGACACTTATTTGGATACAATTCAGCATCAAATAAATTCAAAACATGGATATGAGCCAGTGGCAAGGATCAAAAAAAAGTCTCAATGAAGTGAGCCTATTACTCCATACCTTTTGCAGTTTTCTTTGCCTGCTAGCTCAGAGCTCCCTATAGCTTCACAGAGATGAAGAACTGAAAGGAACCTCTAGAGGTCATCTGGTCTATGCTTCTACAGAAGGATAAATTCAAACTGACAAGGGCAGAGATCTGTCAGTGAGGGTTTAATATCTATCGAAAGTATTTTTAAATGGGAAATTCCATGTGCTCCCATATTCTTCAGTATTTTTGCAGAGAGATAAGGTTTTTTTAATGGCTTATTTGAATGGATTTTCATGCAAATTAAGATTTCTTCTTTTCTTTTCCCACAGCTGAGAATGTTCTGTCCCTCACTGGAAAGTTATCAGTTTATGGCCTTTCAATTTCCTCTTTTATAAGAGACATGGCAGAGAGCCTTCAGCTTTCCCATCTCATTTATAGGCACATTAAAGCCTCCCTATACTTGCTGCTCTTCTTGGGGTCCTTATACAGTTATTTCCATCTCTTTCTATTGGAGTGCCAAAAGCAGCAGCTCAGACCTGACCAGCAGTGAGGGGACTACAATAATCATGTCCCATGGTTGCATATATCTTTTCTCAGTTTGCAATGGCCTCAAATCACTAACTCACATTTAATCCATAATCCACCATGAGCCTCATGCGCATCTATGTGTACTAATTTTTGTCTTCAGATTTTAGACTATTTCCCCAAATTGTCAAGAGCTTTTGAATTCTAATTTAGTCCTTCAAAAGGGTTTGCGATACCTTTCAGATTAAAATACACCAGTCCTTTATCCAAAACAATAACTTTTGAAGAAAACTGGGCCTGAGTAGAAGTTGGAACATTTCCATATTTTTAAGAGTGAATGATGATTAATTGCTGTTTCATCTATGCAATATGAAAATTTCAATATAATCTATTTTAATTTATTTAATACAGCATCAAAAGCTTTTCTAAAGACAGATTTATCCTGTGACTTTTTTCTAAACAACTAAAAATTAATTTATTTCTTTCCTTGAGTAGATGTATCGTTTTCAAGGCAAAACTTAAAAAGCTTTATAGCTAAGGTTCATGCTCCTAAGAAATAACATTATTAAATCAAAGCTATTACTGCTCATACTTTTTAAACTTGAATACAGGCAGTCTATTTATTAACATGGATGAAAAATTATTACAGTTATTAACCTGCAAATCAGTGGGGTAATATGTTATTCCAATCATTCTCTGGGAGGGTAGGGGAATGGGAATGATATTTTGGAAGCTATCTTTAATACAACTTGTCATCTTTCTGTCAAAGTCAAAAAGAGGCTGTTAGAACAACAATTCTGAGTTATCACTTTTTATCCCTTTTTCACCTGCCTGAAAGCAGGGAGCACTCTCTATACCCTGGGCAGAAAAATTGTTCTGCCTCAGGCTGTGTTATCTCCCCTCTCTTGTTCTGCTTTCTCACATGATTGAGAACAAAAGAAGCATTTTTAAACAACGTTTTAAGGCAAGCTGCTACAGTCTTATCCTGTGGAGAACGTGGTTTGATGTAGCCCAGAAGGTCACAGAGTTACCAGATCTACAAATGATCTCGGTTTGATCCTACAAATCTTCTGTCTGAACTTCTCTGACTTCTCCCTTCCCCATCCACTTCATGCATTGAGCTTAAAATATCTTTGATGAGGGTTTGGGTTTTTGGGGATTTTTTTGCAATTATTAACTTTTTATTATTCAAAACCAGTTGCTATTTTAATGTAACAAGTACTGAAATGAAGTGATATTAAGTGTCTCTAGTGTGTTAGACAATGTAATAAGATTTTTTTTATGCATTCACTCATATCTAGAATATTTTTTATTCTGTTGATGATGCACTATCTTCTCCTTGACAAAGTCTCTGAACAAGTAATAGCACGAAGGTGTTTCTTCAATGATTTTTGGAGACAATAATGCCTTAAACATAGGCCTCAGAGAATTAAAAGGTAGAACTCTCTCAAAGAATAACATTTGTTTAGAAAAGTCTAAACTTTAGAGGATGGTTCCTATCTGTTGGTAAGTCTTCAAGCATTTCCCAGCATGCCTCAGATGAACAGACCATGTAAAGTTGATGTGTTTAATTAGATATGTTTAAATATATATATATATATACACCTGTATCTCATGTTTGTGGGTGCACGTGCATGCATGTGAATGAGGAGCATGGATACAAGGTACTGTTACAGAGTCCTGGACTTATGCTTCTTCTGACCACATGCATCAACTTTCTTTCTTAAGACTTTATTTTTATATAGACACAGAGCAGCACATTGGACACAAGTCAGCTATACTTCTTTCAGTCAAAGAACAAGACCTGTTTTTTGTGTATGTTCCACACCAGAGACATGGTTGGAAATGCTCAAAGATGGTCTTGGCAGGGTAGGCAGGCTACTCAGCTCATTTCAGCAGGGGAGAAACAATCTTTGTGAACTACAAAGTGGTGATAAATTTGAGACTTGCCCTACCAGTCCATTTTCCTAGTGTACAGGCAAGTAAGGAAATTTAGGAAAAACAAACTTTTTTGTTCAAGGCAGTGTGAGTTTAGGTAAACATGACTGGAGTTTTCTATTTGATGTAAATCTCCTTAATGGTGTATAAGGGACGGTATGGAATATGCTTTAATTTTCATATATATGTTCATGGGAAAATACAGCTAAGGTTGCCCAGGTATGTTGCCTTGACTCCCTTGAGTGTTAGGTAGGGAGGCATGCATGGGAAAAGAGGAGCACAAAGGGAAGGGAAGAACCTGTTTTCCTGACCTGCCTGTCTATACCTTTATATCTAATTTGCCCATTAAGGATTAGTAGCTAAAACTGTACTATCTGAAAGGTGTATACCCAACTCCTTTTGGTCACCACTATAAATTGTACATGACTGGTTGTACTTTGTGCTGACCATCCAGAGTAAAGGCTGCCACTATGCACTCCTTTCTACTCTCTATACCTCCAGCTGTAAACTCTAGTTTTTGGTGAAATACCCCAAGCTAAACCAGTGCTCTGTTTTTCCCATGGCATCTGCCAGATATGGAAAAATACTGAACATAAGTTATCCCTCCTAGAATCTTACTTCTTGAAGGTAGTAAAATATGTCACTTATTTATTTGATCTCTGCTTACTTTATCACCTTCATTGATGGGGAAGTGTAGCCCTTCTGCTGGTCTTCTGGTAGACAACCTTGTCTCTCATTCAACCTCTGACTTGGGACACGTGGAACTTTTCTAGGAGCACAAATAATCAGTCTCCTGCACTGTGTTCCCCGTCTCCTTGAAGAATCTGTAAACTTTTCCTCCATTGTTTGGCTCTTCACTGCTCAATTTATCTTTCAGTATATATATATGCTTTGGTAATATGCATTTCAAAGCAGAAAAGTTGTGATTGATATAGCTTTTTTCCTTTTTCATTTGAGTTACAGACCAGCAATTAGGCATCAGTTTTGCGCTGTAGGGTTTCCTTCCTGTGTTTTTTCTCATAGTGCTGTGACTTTGTTTCTACCTTTGCCTAAGCTGTTACTCAACTTTGCTTCTCCCTGTAGGAGTGTTTCCAATACTAAGCAACGTTGGACAGTAGGTTGTTGAGGAGTTATTAAAAATGAGATGATAATGTTACATCAATTTATTTTTCAAAAGAACAAGAGAGTCTATGACTTTGCCAGGTGGACTTTGTGCTGGTTAGTATCTAGCAGTTTAATCTGCTGATTGGAGTGGATAAAATGGTCCTGAAGTTGTAAATACTGGGAGATCCCCTTATGCAATGAGTATATCCCATTTGCCAAGCATGCCTTGCGTTTTGGATATTAAATTAACTTTCCTGAATTTGTAGGTTCTAGGGACAGAAATCATCAACGTGACTCATTTGTAAAAATACCGAGCATGTTTTGACTCCTGTTGTAATAGAACAATAATCCCACAGGCAGATCACATTATCTAGAACAAGAAATTTTCACGAGAATGATTTGGTAAATGTCTCAACATATTGAAGTGAACCAGACAAACAGATGAAGATGAGAGACAGACATACCCCTTTGTATGCAAGTGGAATAGTGTTTAAAGTCCAAAAATATATCTACTGAGCACAGTTGAATGGGCTTCAGCAACTTTCATTTTTTGATACCTTTCAGATTAGATAAAAGTAAATTATGAAATAATACCAAAGAGGATATAATATTCATGGATGTCATTTTAGAATAAATTCCACCCGAGGTTATACTCCTGCAGGGATTATTATCAAAGGTGTAATTCAAGATGGGGAAGAACCACAAAAAAAACCCAACGAAAATCCCAACCCAATGGTATTTAATGAAAAACATTTTTAAATGGGCTAAAAGAAAAATTCCTTCAAAAGATTGTGTGTTCTTTACATATTTTCTTCCCTCTACAATATTTCAAGTATACCAGTGGTCTGGATAAAAGAGAGTCATCTCACAGAATTTATGTTGCCTTTTTAGTTTGAACTCAGCAGGTCTTTGCCATAAAGTGAAAGGTCTAAAAATTTTTTCTGCTTCTCCTGAAGAGAAAGAAAAGAGAACCTTATAGTTGGACCAAATCACACAATGTGGTTAGTATTCACTGTCTCCCATACATTGTCATCTAGCCAACAAAAACAAACACGCTGGGTCACTCAGAGGACACGGTATTCGTCACGGCAAGTCTATGATCTCAAGCAAGCTGAGGTGGTTTCACAGGATGCATGATTTGCAAAAAGCTTAAAACAAAACAAGCAGACAGTTTGCACTTTATATATTGGTATGTATAGCACTGACTGCTATGTGAGTTTACAGATATAGCCTTCCCTAAAGATTTATAGAGAAGGGGAAGAACAGATGAAAGTTCAGATTGTTACCTGTCTTGATGTACTGGTTTTTGAAATGAACAGTGGAAGGATGTCAATATAGATTACCAAAAAAACAAAACACAACACAAACAAACAAACAAATCAACAGCAGAGGATAATATTCTGTATATCATTAACGTTTTAAACTGCAAGTCAGTGGGCTGAGTTTGCAGCAGCCAGTTTTCTAAGGTGTCTCTGGGTTTTGTTGACCCAGGATAGTCAGGGAGTGACTCACTGTTCCTGGGCAGCCTCTCTCCCTGCATCCCTGCCAGTGGTGCACAAGCACCTTGACATGCTCTTCCCTACTACTTCTGCTCTGCCATCAGAGCTCTGCCCTATACCACATTCCTAAAGTCAGTTCCTGGTGGCCACAGGCTTGTGGGGGATGTACAGTCTCCCCCACCAGCTGCAGCTTTCTCTGGACATATCAGTCTCAGAGAGAGAAGGCCTCAAACCTGAAATTCAAAATAAAGGATTTTTCTTGGAATATGGCTTTATTGATAACCACGATACAATAATAGAGCTCTGGAGTTTTCCCCTGTGTTTCCCCTTTTAAAGTTCCCACAAGACATGCATCGTTGTGATACTGGCGGAGTTTTGCTAGAGCCACTGGCTAGCATGACTTGGCACTGATTGTTCAGGATAACATGCAGGGGGCTTGGCACCCCACGTTTAGAGTTACTTAAAGAAAATGCCACTTGCTGAAGTCTGACAATGTCTTGTGTAATCCTAACAAATTCCAGCATTACTGTGGAAAGCTACAGGACATTTAAGAATTTTCTGGAAAATTTACCATTTTCTTTTTTATTTAGCTTTGGTTCTCTATAAATCATGTGTGGCAGTTCTTACATGTAAGTTTACATTACCTGCAATTTTGTCTTAATTTTACTTTGAATTTTAGACTTAAATCAAGGAGTAATTGAATTCCTGGAAGCAACAATTAAATTAAGAATTCTTTGCTCATATGTTTGGACAGAGATACCTCTATTGATAGACAGAGGGCCATCAAGCTGTTTGGATAGAGAGCAATCAAATTGTTACCAGTTTCTGGTGCTTCAACCATCTCTGGAATAATATGCAGGCCAAGGGCTCATTCTAGGCTAATTGTTACACAGTACTTTTCATTGTTCTGCTTTCATAGTGAGCTGGTATCTCACCTACAAGCATCATCTAAAGATGAAGTATCAAAGAAAATTCCATTCTTACAGTTCAGGGTGTGGGCTCAATTATGGTACCCTGAAATTAATTACAGGATTATAGCAATATGGAAAGCTGAACCATAAAACTGCAATTAGGAAGGAGGAATCTGACCTAAACCAAAACTGTTTTCACTCACTCACACTTTGTCACCCACACACTCACAAGATCCAAGTTGCATGCGTTCGTGTAATCCAGCTGGCATGCAGGCACCAAGGCACACGTGTACAGGTGGTCTGGCCGGGGTTCCTGGCAGTGACCCAGAGGATAAGAGACATCAGCTATTGAGTCTTCATGATCTTTTCATTGGACAGGAACCACATCTGCCACCATGACCTTCTGTAGCAACAAGCTGCAGAGATTCTATACCTGCCACGCATAGAGGCTGTGCTCAACGTACACGTGTGGGGGTGTTTGCAGTGATAGGCTGGGGGTTCCTGGGTTGTTTCCAGCTCATCCATGCTTGATAGACTGTTCTCAATTTGAGGCCCAGTATAATTGCTGCAATAAGGAAAAAAAAAGATACTAGTTATAAATCTATAAATAGATACATATCTATAAATCAAGATATAAATCTAGAGTGAATATGTTGCTGAGTCAGAAGGTTTATGTTGTTTTTCTAACCCCTCTCCTTACAGTTTCCATAGAGTTGGGTTTTTTGCCCAACGAGACCAGGAGTGGATTTTGTTTTCTAGCACATATGCCAAACAACATTGAAAGGAACTCTTTGTCTTCTCTTTGGCATATCAATCTTGAGATAATATAATATTCATCTCAGAGCTTGAAGTTCATCAACTTCTGATTAATTTAATGATTCCTCTGAGCTTCAGATAACAATATTATGTAATATTATCTTCTTTTCTGTCACTTCCCAGAGGGTGACCAAGAGAGAGACTTTTGGATTTTGTAACTGCCTTTTGTCACTATACTTTTGTTTGGTCAGTTGGTTGATCGACTGGTTTGGGGGGTTTCTTGTGTTTTGTTTTGTTGGGGTTTTTTTTTGTTTTTGTTTGGTTTTTTTTCAAGAGAAGCTTAGATGGAAATAAAAATCCCTCATTTAAAACTGTGTAGAGCTTCACACTCACTAGTTTAACTTTAGAAACATTTTGTCCTCGTTGGAGGCCTGATAAAGTTTGCTGGATGCCGTCTCTGTGCGTGAAAGTACCTAAACTACCATATTCTTGCAGTCTTTCTCTGAGCCTGTTACTGCCCACGGCACACATGATGGGCTATAAGGTTGTCCCGTCTGACTGGTACAACCAACTTAGGGGAGCTTTGCTCTGTTAAAATATATTATTTGAAGCTAATGATGGTCCCACAGGTCCTTCGGTGGCTTTCATGTCGGATTTCTTAACAGAAACAAGAAGGAATCTCCTTGGGCTCCCCCAGGGGTTCAGCCCCCGGGACCCGCCTTGGTTTCCAGCGCGGACGGCGCTGCGCTGCTGCCCGGCCTCCACCATTAGATGGCAACAACTCCCCGGCTAAACCCGCGAGTCGCCGGCTGCGGCACAGGGATGGAAAGCCCAATTTCCTTTCCTGCTCCGAAATGCCTTCCAAACCCCGGGCCCGCGTCCTCTTTCTTGTTTCTCGGCGAACCCCGAGCCACCCTCATCCCTCTCCCGCGGGGCCGTGTCCCATGGCCCGGCCCGCCCGCTCTGGGTACACCCCGCTGCAAAACACGAGGGGCAGCCAACAACCCCTCACTGCCCTCCAAAATAGGCAAAGACTGGGTTTGCTTAACTTGCAAACATAATTTATGAGCTTTGTTGCAGTATGAAGCATGTTTTCAGCACGTGGAAACAATAAAAAAGTAACAGCTTTGAGGTACAAATTATGAATATTTTGTTTATCAGGTAGTGGAGGTTACGAAACACTGCATTAGATGCATTTTTTCCCTACCTTGTATGACTTCAAATTAAAACTGCTAAGTAGCATCAAAGGAAAGAATATTGGAGGTAACCCAGTACATCTTAGCTATTCTGCTCTTATTCTGGTTCTGATCGGATCAGCTACTCCGACGTCATTCTCAGGGGATGCTTCTCCAACCTAATCTTAAAAACACAAAGGTTCCATGATCTCCAGAGTAGATTGGGTCTTCCCCATTCCAGTGACTTCAATAGCTCTTAAAAAAACATTTCTCAAGAAGAGGTCAAGATTTGTAGATGAAACATACAGACAAGTTTGAGTTTCCAATGTCAGCTGCTCTGGTTTTTCAAAATCTCAAAATCACAGAATCATAGAACATTCTGAGTTGGAAGGGACCCACAAGGATCATCAAGTCCAACTCCTGCACAGGACAGCCTCAAGAATCACATGGTTGGCCCTCCTGGCTGCCAGGGCACTGCTGACTCATATTCAGCTTGCCATCAGGAGGCCCAGTTTGCTTTCTGTGGCACTGGTCTCCAGTGTCTGATTCCCCAGTCTGTTGCCTGAAGATATGAGAATGCTTGAATGTCTCAAAGCATGATACTGTCCATGAACCTGAGAAATAACAGTGTCAACAGAATTACACATTTAAATCTTCACAACAATTAAGTTTTATTTTTTTGCCTGAGCCAACCATTGATCAAGGTAGTGCTATATGTGGTCGAAACAAACTAATACCCCAAATATCTTGGTTTCCAGTAGTAAGATATGCAGATGTGTATAACAAATAAGAATTTTAACCCTATACTTTAATATTAACAGGTTTTTTCCATTGTGGCTACTATTTTCTCACTTGAGCTTTATAAGACAGTAAGCATAAGGTTTTCAGAAGTTCCTCATTTCCAGTGCTTAGGAATTGTGTTTGCCTTTCCAGCCTACACTATATTATTTGGTTCATCATCTTCATTTTCAGTATAGCTGGGTCATTATCCTCTCTCTTTCCAGTGTACTTTGCCATTCCTATACTCTTGTTTCAAGGCTGTACTAGAACTTCATTCCCTTAACATTCAGAGACATTTTTGATGTTCCTGAGTAAAACTGAGTTTGTGTTTGCAAGCATTGTCTGTCACTTCTAAGATTTTCTGAAGCATTGTGGTATTTTCAGAATTATTATCTGCAGCCCCTCCACTTGGGAAGGGGTAGATTATTCACCCGAACTTACAAGATCTTTTAAATCATCAAACAGAAGCGCCAAATTGCACAGTTAAGTGGTTGCACAATATCTATTTGCTTACTTCTGTTGACACAGAAATTCAGGGCTTCCTGCGGAGGGAAATACTTTTATCACAATTTTTATTACACAGCGTTACACCTTCCATCCTTCCTCTTTTAACCTTTACCTAGACCCTAGGAGGCCAAGCAGAGAGCTGGTGGTATAAATACCACTTTGATCATTGTGAACTGGCTATGTTTTAATTGCTTGGGTTAGCTTTGATTCTTTGTGTATGATATTTGCCTGCACCACCTGGATTTTGGATTTACCAGCTATCTTCTGCAGCACCAGCTGATCCACTCCAAGAGAAAAACCTAACAGTGACAGAAATAACAGACTAGGCCAAGAGGCCCCAAATGTGATGTAAATATTTAGTTTTAGTCACAACAAGGAGTGTAAGAGGAAAGTGCATTTGAGAATTTTTAAGTAATACTGCTTGCTTCTAAGCAGGATAGGCTCTATTTATAGAAGTTAATCATTAGGTCAGTTCTAATTAATAATAAACATTCAGTTAAGCATTTTCTCTGCATTTAAAATGACATGTGCATTTTCAGTAAAGTGAAGTACTTCTTTGTATGTACTCCATAAGTATGAACTCCCTGGAAGCCTCTTTCATAAAATTTGCCTCTTGCCCAAAAGATACCTTGGTTGCTGGCATACTATAAAATGGTTTTTGTGGAGTCATTTCCACATAGTTCCACCTACAACAAATTATTAATGTGAGATTGCCATAATAATGGAAATAAAATTCTTCTTTTTAATAACAGCAGTTGCTACCTGACCAGAAGAGTCATGACAAAAAAAAATAGACAGCATGCGGTGTAAAAGCATCACCCACGCATCTCAGGACTGAAGAGATGCTCACACAGCCATCCTGCACAGAAACAGCCCTTGAACAGACAAGGCAGAGGAATGGCATCCTGCCAGATGATGCTGAATTATGACCGTCAGCCAATTCTGAGCAAATCTCAGGATGATGGAGCAATTATTCTCATATATTAGGTGGTGGCCTGTTATTTAGGGTGCCAGGCCTTTTTTTTGTCAGTTCCTATGAACAAGCCATGAAAACAATTAAAGTCCTGGAGCATATCAGGACTTATTTTTCCAGACTAAATGTTCTGTTGCAACTGCTGGATTGATTTCTCCTTATTTTTGTTTTTGCTGGGTTTGTTGGTCTTTTTAAGTGTGCTTTCAATTTGCTTCTCACCAAATAAACATAAAGTCTTGTCAGCAAGTTTCTCTTCCTCTACCCTGAAATCCAATGTAAAGAGAAAGCAAAAATTTCCCTCCTGTCTTCTACTTCATAGATAGCATAAATAATTTGCAGTGATTTACTCAGGAGTCTTCATCACGGGTCCATGGGGGAATTTTCCATAGAAAGGCTGTGGTTTTCTAGAATATATATGTTTCAAAAAAAAAAATAAAATAAAAAATCTCACCAAGTTACTTTGGCCAGTAATCAACTTACCTGGAATCCTTGTGGTAAATGGGTGTTCGATGACCTCAAATATAATTTACTTTTGTATTTAAGTGAATGCTAGTGGGACAAGTGGTAGGTATTTAAGTGAGACTAGCACAAAATCCTTCCCAAATAGACTGTCTACTGAATCACAGTCCTTCATGTGAGGCAAATGAGTGCAGGGAAACCATAGTCCTCTCTTTGCCTGGCTGGTTGTGGTCCTCCCACAGCTGTGGCTGTATAGTATGTCAGCAATTTCTCCTTCTGTGTGCCTGGCTGCCTCCAGCCACTCCTCAACCATCTCTTTGTCACCAGACCAAGCATCACAGGGGGATGCAGCATTGGGGCAGCAGAGACTGAGGTGCAGCAGCTCCTCTTCTGCTCTCTCTGCCACTGGTGTCTGCACTTGGCAGAAAATGGAGCAGACAGCTGAGGAACATGGGTGGCAGAAGGAAAAGCGATAATGTCATAAAATACATAACTACTTGCTACAGCAGATGTGAATCAGAGATTTCCGCTGGTTTAGTAGAGAGCACATTTTTCTGAATAGTCTGAATTCTCCAAAGAGTCATGGTATAATAAATCCATTACTTATAGCACTGGAACAAAGATACCACAGCCATACAGTGCAAATTGCTGATGCCACGTAAACTCACTTGCTGTTTCAAATTTCTTCTATAACTTTTGATAAATTAACTTTGCAATAGTGGTCTACACAGGTAAGATATTCCATGTCCCTGTACAGTCCGAATAAAAGCATGGTTTTATGCTGGCTTTATGCATAAATTTCCACTCTTGTTATTTCAACAGAAATGTGATTGTTTGTCTTTTTCTGATGTGAGTCAGATCCTTTGTGCTGTGATTGAATAGTGTGTCCAATATCCAGCATCAGCAGTTGTGGAATTGCAGCCATAGAATGCTGGTGGGGAGCATCTTGAAGGCTCTGTTCAAGGTCTCTAGACAACACTTTCCACCTGCTCTTGCTTTCAAATTACTGGCATACAGAGTCAGTTTGTGGTACTTACTCTTGTTGAGAGATTTCATATGATTTGAAACAGTCTAATTAGATAGTAAACTGGTTTCTGTATGCAATGGTTTCAGAATCTTGACTCCTCACACTACATCATCAGAGGATGACCAAATCAGAAGCATCTACTTCCTGACTCCTTCATTCATGTGAAAACTCACCATTTCTGGGCATCCACTTTGAGCACCGCTACAATGTAAACTCAGGCAGAGTTTTTTTTAAATAATACCAACTATGGCATTTTAAATAATGCCATCATGCTGTATGCAGCTTTATCAGAAATAATCATGCATTTATTACTTATTAAAAGTATTTTCTATTTCTAAATAAGCAAGCAGTAAGGACCAATAGAAGTAGATGTGTAGAGTGAAGCAGATACCAAGAACTTGACTTCCAAGCTATCCATATTACAACGTACTTAATTTCTCTCTGACTCTAGCCTGCTCCCATTGACTAAAAGATCAATATTAGCTATAGTAAACTAGGTGCACTCCTACAGCACATCTTCAAAGAGAAACTCAAGAAGCCCAGTTCACGCATACCAAGACTATCATAGGATGTGAATAAAAACACAGTGACTGGGGGCAAGTCTTCTCTCAAAACCAGCCCTGATCAGAACTAAAATACTAACATAGAGGTACCAGCTCATGCCCATGATGTGGGTCTTTGAAAACAACACTTATAACATTCTGAGGTGTTCTATCTGGGTCAGTTGCTTAATATGCAACAAAGTGTTACTATCATTTAATTACTTCAAATCATTTAAATTTTTGTCCAAGCTTTACCTGAACGGCAGCATGCCTGCTTCTAGACAAAATGCAACTTTTTCTTCATATTTGAGTCAGGGAATGTTGAATACCTTATAGGTTAAAGGTTTTTTTTAATTATGTGAGAGATTTAAAGTTTTTTTTTAATAGCTCTACCACCTCTGCAAAAGGTAGTGGAAATCTGAAATTTAGCAGAATTATCACTCCTATACTGGAAATTGTCTCTGTTCAGCCTGCTAGTTAACTGTACAACCCTTCTATCCAACAACTTTACAATATAGTTTTTACTTAGGGGATCACAAGGTATTTTTCTCTTCCAGGAGAAAGCAGTCTCTCATTCATTCCATGGCAGAACTGTGTGTTCCAAATGTGCCAAATGTGCACAATGGCCAAAGAGCAAGTGGAAAGTCTGAGGAAATAAAAAGATATGTCCAATACTGGATTAAAAATTGAAATATCTGGGGTCATTTTTTTTCCTCTGCTTGGCCTTGGACAAGTCAGTTATGGCTGGCTCAGCTCTTGGTACCTCTACCTGCTCTATCGTGTGGCTATTGTGAGGACTGGGAGGGATGCTGCGGTCACCCCTGGCTGTGTGAGGGGTGCCCTCATGGTATCAGCCCCTTCCTCAGCCAGTGCTGCACTCCAGCTGCAGTCACTGCTGTCTTCATAACTACATCAGGTTCTGTGAAAACAAACTCATTCCAGTTTGCATGATGTTGGACTTGCATGGACAGGCTTGAAAACATGTTTTATTCAAGCCAGACTCTGATTAGTGTGCACAGATCATACTCTGAACAGCAAAAATAAAACTAGGAAATGTCCTTTGAAAAAATTCCGCAGTGTGTCATCATCAAAGCCAAGATTTGCAAAAGCATCTGGACTGTAATTTGCACAAAGAGGTAGCAGCACTTTATCTGTATGTGTAACATTGTAATGCTGCATCACACACCTCTGTGATATGGATTATTATTCTAGGACTATCTTGTACTTCAGGGAATAAGGGATTAAGCTATATTTTGAAAACAACAGAAGTTTGCCCACTTCAGTGGTTACATCAGCACAGCTGCCTTGGGAAAACATTGATTTCCCTAATCAGCCCAATTGTATCAATATCAAGCAGAAAAAGATTATTTCCAGGGACTTCCACATTACCAGATGATACTGAGAGGACAGCTGCTTCCTCTTTAGCATTACCATTACATCCTGTTTTCCCCTGAAGGAACCTGATATGTAAAATTTCATTTCTAGAACAGGGCCAAAAGAGTTGTTCTGAATGTGAATCTGCTGGGTGACTGTCTTTTATTTTTTGAGCCTTAACAAAGATGAGTGCCACAGTGCTGAAGCACATGGACAGATCTACAGTCTGATGTTTGGAAGTGCTCTGCCTGTCCACTGAGGGTTTTTGCAGACTATGTGGGCAGACTTTTCTACTACAGGTGGAAGCAAAGCACCAAGCAAAAAGTCTTGACCTTGATGTCTTCATGACACAGTCTGCCCAGTAGTTACATTTTTGTTTAATGGAAAAAAAGCCATGCTGGAAATCAGATTGCAGAAGACTGTAAGTGGGAAGAGACTTCTGGAAGTCTGTAATTCACTCCTCCTACATAAAGTTTAGGGTGCTCAGCACTATATCTCCCTCTGAGTTTTATGTATCCATAAAGATGGAGGCTTCATAGCCTCTCTCAACTTCTGTCCCAGTGTCCAGTGATCCTAACAGTAAATAATCTTTTCCTTATATCTAAGGAGAAATTCTCACATTCTAGCTTCTGTTCTGAAGTCAGTTCTGAAGTTAAGATTGATATAATTTCAGCCTTTTTTAGGGCTAATTAAAATGAACTTGATATTTTTACTAGATCTCAAAAACAATCATCTTCAATGAATTCCACTCCTGGTGGAAAATGGAAGAGCCTCTAGGAGATACTAATGGAGACAGAAAGTGAGCTTTGTCCTGGAAAATCTCCTATCACATGTGATGTGTGATGTATAATATCAGGACAGATTACGAAATTGTGCAGAGGATGTGAAATTTTTAAGGCCACCAACCAAACCAGATTTTTGGAGGGCATTGGTCAAAACATAAATCCAGTTCTTAAAACTGAAGCAGTTTAAGTTTTGAATCTGAGAGCCTTGGTGTATTCATTTGCCAACTAAACTTCACCTTTTGAAGTTTGTAATGTTCCCTTATTTAATAAAATAGATTTCTGGTAACACCCATCTTCTTCCCATCTTGCTGCATCCGTATTCCAGGTGGAGCCAATTTTTCTGAGTTAAATGCCACTGGAGAGTCGCAGCCAAACCCAGAGAGCATGATACTCACATTTGGAAAAGAGAGGAACCAATCTTATATAGAGCAGGTGGAAACCAGATGTACTTGAAACAGGGGTGAAAAGAAGCAGAAGCGTCCTGACAATTGAAAATGATTGTTTCCATCAGGTTACACAGCTCTGTATCTCCTAGATCACATACCCCATCTTAATTAGCACTTTCCAGAAAGAACATTGCTCTTTTTATTCTAAGTTAAAAAAAATATTAACTTAGTCATAATAATTTATTAGAAAATTATGTCTGATTTTTAATTTTTTTTTCCACAAAAATGACTGGAAAATTTATATATTTCCTAGGGTTCTTGTTTAAAACCTGACTGTTGAGCAGTCTGTGGATCTATGCCTTATGGAAGAGTAGAAGGCCGACTGCAGCATAAAAAGCCTTCTCTTTAAATGGCAATTTTTTTCCTGAATGTATTTTTGCAGCCCAAGGCTACAGTCCCAAGGCAACTGTCCTGGCATAGAACCACTTCCTGAGGTCAGTGGTTGGGTGGCTCTTCAGAAGTATCTTTTTAGCCGTGCCATGGCCCAGAAGGACACCAGGATGCCGCATGGGGATATGGTGTTGACTTCTGTGCCATGTAGGACTCTCTGGCCCTTTTGGTGAGCATCCCTGAGCAGAGTGCTCCGTGACAGGGTGGGCTGGATGGTGAGCGTGATAGTTGTTGGTTGGCTAATGAGTAGATAGGATGTCATACCCCACCCAAGCCATCCTCCCAGATGAGCTTGTCCAGGGCAGGGAGTGGGCAGGACACAGAGGAAAACAAAGCCGCCCTTCTGGGTGTGCCAAAATCTGGTAAAACCAAGCACCTTATTGTGTTTTCAGCATCTCTGCTTCTCTCTGGCTGAAGTGACAGTGGAAGATAACCTGCTTTATTGCAAAAGTTACCTGACACACCCAATTGGTTTATTGTGTCTATTCTTTGGGGGAAAAGTGATGAAAATGGAGATGGACAGGAGGAAGGCATTGACTGACCTTTGAGGGTCAGAAGAATGTAAAAGTGACCACAGGGGCAAAGATATGTTTGAGGAATGCTTGCGGATTTGGGAGATCTTTGCTGAAAATCAGTGCATAATCAGTCACTCTGAACATCTGCAACCAGGCATTTTAGATTTTGACAGATCCAAGAGGCCTCTCTTGTTGCACGTTCCCATAACAGGATAACATTCCAATCTATCATCCACAAACAAGTTTGGGGGTGTTTTTCTAGCTTCAGGTTGTTATCATTCTTAGTACTGAGTTTGCCATAGATGCTTGCAAGGAACCACCTCATATTAATAAAGGCTTAATACTGGGAGCATTCTTTACAAAGAAACGTCCTTCCATTGCTTTTCTGAAGAGATAAGCACAGAGAACGATGTAACAAGCATCTGGAGAGCTTTAGTACTCTGCTGTATGAGAAGAGTCCCCTTCTATGCTGTGAATGTGGAAGAGAGAGGCGGGGGGAGACAAAGGGAAGAAAAAGACAGATGCAGACGAAAGGCAGAGGTAATGTTAAAACGCCATAACTAACCATTTGAAAGATCATATTGCACTTACTTTTGTGGAGTCAAACAGTTTAACTGTGACCCAAGGAAACACCATCACTACAGTTAAGAGCAGGAAGAGAAGAATTGCTTTACGGACAAAGCACTGGGAAAACAGTGACAGATAAAAGCAGAGAGCATATTTGTAACTGTAAAAAGAAATTAATCTAAACTCACTGTGGAGAATAAGTTGCTTATTTTTATTCACATGTGCTCTTGTAATTTCTCTTTTTAACTTAAGTTGATTATTTTTATGTTTGGATCTCTACGGCAGGTTCTCCCGGGAAAGCAGTATTATCCTACGGAAAACGGCAGGATACAGTACAACACTACTTTATCTGGCTGCATAGCAAAAGGTGCAAAAGCTGGAGATATTTTGGAGCTGGACCACCCATGGGGAGAGAGCAACAGATGTTCTATGATTATCCATAACAAATAGTTGTATTGCTGGCACTCTTTATTCCTTGCTTTTTCACGTGCATGACTGGCTTTCTACTAAATATGAAATGAGGACAATACTTTCTCATTCAGTTACACAGAGGAAGTTGCCAGTCACAGAACTGGGTAAAGCTATGGCTTCTCAGAAATAATTCTCTGAGCAAAAATAATGAAGCTCTTTCAAAAATCATGTCAAAACACAGTTGGTAAATGTGCATCTTCTGTAACTAAGATATTTCCTTATGTATGTGGAACTGAAGCTGACATCTTCAGGAGAAAACTAGAGTTACATCAGAAACTAGAGTTACATCAGAAATTTCACAAAAAAAAAAATCTTACCTTGTATTTGGGGATTAACCTAAACTCTGACTTTTTAAAAATGTATACCTAGACTTTATGACTGATTGCAGAGAAAACACTGAAGATACATCCTCCTGCCCTATTTGCCCCAAAGCTATCAAGTAAATGAAGAGAATCTAAAAGCATGATCATTTTTAAAAGTAAAATCATGGTTTTTGCTGACTAATACCTTTGAACTCCAGTTCAAAATAATAGTACTGAGAATTAACTGAAAACTTAAATAAGTTCCATCATGCAACACAGATGGCTTACTTTTAATAGTATTTTCATAATATGATGGATTATATAAATTCATGGAGTCTTGCTCTATTCCCCAGCTCACTTTCATTGCTCTTCATAAATATTACTTTGTCATGATATTGATGACAACTGATTTATTCCACAAACTTGATGTCTTCCCTGTTTCCACATTACTCACGAAACACTGGCACATGAGTATCTAGTACATATTTTTAGTAATTTACAAACTGCATTCAGATCATATATTTGCTACCTACTTTTTCTTGTAAACTTCTCTTGTTTTGAGAATTCTGTTGTTCATTATTTGTTTGGTCGTATTATTTTGGATGATTGATTAAATGGACTTTCAGAGAGCTTTGAAAGTGATGGCCTATTACTTTGGTTTCTGGAAGAAAACACTCCCATGTATGAACAATATGATTGATTTTCTCCTTGTATGACACCACTTGCAGATGATATACTGAATTCATATGAACCTTTGTAGGCTGTGAATAAATTTCACTTCCTGCTCATACAAGATTAATTTACTTTCTCATTCAGAAGAACATATATAAAAACAAACACAAAAATCCATCTAGTATTTGTCTTGCCTTAGCTGATAGAATACCAAGGCTTGGGAATTCATCTTCTAATTATGATTGCATAGTTAAAGAAAGTTTACTACAGGAAATTAAAAGAAAAACAAACCAGTGTAGAATGAGAGAATTGTTATAACTGAAAATTTCCATTTTTAGCCATCTGAGAAGCTGCATATGTTCACAAAGGATATTTTTGAGAGGTATTGAGAGGAACAAAAGTGACCCACTGCGCTGATCAAAGTCTCAAATAGTTAATATTTTTTCTATCTGTGTTTGTAAACAAATGCACATATTTAGATTCTTTTCAGCTTTAGAATAGAAGAGAGGGAAGAAGAAAATTATATTTAAACTGTGCCTGAATGATCAGTCAGGAAAAAAGAATAGCCAGAGTGGGTATGGAGGAAAACAAACAAGAAGGAAAAGATACACAAGCGTAGGAGAAGATACAAAAAAAAGAAGATTTGAACTATCACAAGGGAAAAAAACAACCACCACAGAGGATGTTAAGACTTCACTTATTGCCTAGAATGTATTCACATCTTGTCCCAGAAGGGAAGATACAGAAAATTTTCATCTTACAGTTATCTCTGCTCACCTGGAATTAAAACTGAAGAAGCCATGGGAGAACAGGGAACTCAATCTTATTCCTTCATGGACACACACTTTAACCTGTGATCAAAGAGTAAACGATTCTTCCAGCAGTATCAACACTACCTTTGTCTGATTTACTGCTGTTGCACGTTTTCTTTCCTGAAAGGAATAAACAGTTCTTTAGACACGAGTGCCTAAGTGTTTTTTGGTTTTTTTTAGAGAAACAAATGCCATTTTTGGGCAGCAGCTCTTTTTCTTTAAAACTAGACAAAAATTTGGATTTGCTTTTTCTCCCAAAAAGGCAACTGACTGCTGAAATTTTTTTGAACTTGGCCTTACTTTTTGTTTGTGAGCAACCTCCAATTATTTTAGGAATTCCAGAGTAATTTCTGATTTGCTGAGTTTCTAAGAAAACTCAAAGAGGAAGATATCCAAGCAGGATATATCTTTTGTATTTCAAAGCTTCTCATATTCTGGAAAACATGTTTTACACTTGGATATTATAAGACTAGAATAGGAGAGTACTAAGGGACACAGTTGCTCTCCAGTCCATCTAAAGGGCAGATGACAGAAATGTCCTGCTCTTTCTCAGTAAGTATCCTGATGACTGCGGTCATTAAATGCTACTACTTGTCATTTGGTAGATGTCAGTCACTCAGAAATTCTGCAGCCTGCTACTGTGGCTGCTCTCTAAACTCTGAATATGTTCCTTAAACGAATCTCAGATTTGTCTTCATAAATCGTGGTGGATCACAGACGGAAGAAAGAAAATCTAGGATTTTTTTTTTTCTTTTTCTGGAACATCCTTTAGATCTCCAAGATTACCCCAGGGATTCTCACGTCTTGTGTAGCTGAATTAGTCCCTCCTAACAACACTGATTTTTCTTCAGATCCTCTCCAACACATGGCTGAGTATTTCAGCAGTTTTTCTCTTGTTAGTGTACATTAAACCTCACAAATTTCATGATGGATCATCTCCCCGGCAGCATGGAGTCCGCAGCTCCATATTTGTTGATACAGCCTGTTGAGATCTAAGCTCTTTAATTTGCAATTGTAATGTGCAATTTTCTAGAAATAAAATGCAATTCAGTCACAGGACATTCATAATCACTCAATTCTAATCTATAATGTCAGCAAACCCATTTCACTGACATTATTGTTTTGACACTGAGTGTAATAGAAATGATTAAGCCAGGAAGAGAGCAGCACTTACTTGACTGCTGTCAGCTACTGAACCACAATAGCCCAGCACACAGACTCTATTCAGCTGATGAAATGTGAAACTTGATATGCTGCTGCAGAATGTTAGTAACCACAAAGCTATATTTCAATCCCTACTTGATTTTATAAATGTTTAGTCTCACTCTGTTAGATCCAGCCTCATACAAAAGCAATTCCTGTTTCACAACTAGAAGGAATAGCAACCAAACTTCTTTCTTTTAAATTCACTGTACCCAGGCACATGTCAAGGGCTTTTTTTATTATTTTTTCAAATGGAAGAATATATTCAGATGGGGGATGAAAATGGAAAGGATATGAACAATAGCAGCCCTTGTGACTTTAATGTGAAGTTTAAGATTCATGATGGTAGGCATGTAATGTGATAGAAGTATATATCATGGCCCTTCCACCCTTCCAGCAAAATGTATACTTTGTTCTGAAATAATTTGCTATTGCTAAGCTCGGAGATGCAGGCACTTGAACTGAGTGCTAAGTGAGTATTTCTTCAAAATAGGTGTTTGCTTTCCTTTACATTTTACATAATTTTATATCATTATGCTGTCAAGTGTCCTGTGGTGTAAGTCTAACAAATTGAGCACAGACAAGGCCGTGCAATGTTGGAAGTAAATACCTCTGTGTCTCTTTTGTGTCTGAAGAGAAAACTCCCTTTTCCTCTCACCTATGTGCACAGAAGACCCATAGTTTTACTTTTAGATACTTCAAATTATACTTACAAGCAGTCTTAAAACACTTTTTTTTTCTGATTTTAGAGTTCAAAAGATTTTAGTTTAGACTGCTCACTTGTTCACAAAAGTTTTATGTACACATCATCTCAGGCACTGCAGAATAAGTATTTTATTCACAGAATTCAGATTATTTTAAGAATTTGGAAAGGATAGATGAGAATGAGACACGAAACAGCCTATGAGACAGAGCTGTCTCAAAAGGTACTGAGCATCCTCTACAGCTGGGGAAAGCTGTCACCAGGGAAAGTAGACAGCATCTTACAATCTTCAGAGACTGGTTTTTGCCACTGTTCTGACCTGTGGTGCCCTTCTTCTGTTATTGCTGATAGAAAGGATCTGTCTTTCTATAAGGAGGAACCAAATGTTTGAAAATGAAAAGGCTGCACACAAAACTTTCAGCAGAGTAGAAGCCCTCAGGTCTCTTATAAAGTAATTATATGGTTACCTAAATGGTTTTATAAGTTTACCTCTTAAATAAAATATCACCTCAGGGAAGAGTTTGGTTTATTTTACTGCTTCATAAATAACAAGTATGTTTATGTGAGTTAGATCACACATACAACAACATCTCTGATTGTTGTCTTTCCATGTACCATAATATGTTCAATATTAAAAATATCCAAATATTTTCTTCTTGATGACAGTGTAAACATTTCCTACTGACATGCAATCTGTCATAAGACATTTCCATAACTTCAATTCTTCTTAGCTTTGTTGTACCCTCATTACCAGTACTCAGACAGACAACTGAAACATTGACTCAGAAAAGAATGCAGTGGTGGATTTTTAGCATTATTTGAGCAGTGCTGTCATAGACTGAGTAGATTTAGATATATTTAAAATTCTAGATAAACTGGTAATGATATAATAGTGTAAATAATAAATTTATTTACAAGTATTAATACTAGAAAGGTAGACATACACCCAAGTGGACAGTGGTTTATGTAAGTTAGGATATATAATACTTGTCATAATTTATATGCTAAAGAAAGTAGAAAAGAATTGGCTAAACCACTGAAGCAGAATGAGTGGGGCATGAGTTCATGTTTTGGATGAGGGAATTTTGGGGTTTGCTGGCTGTTGCTATAATTTTTGTCATGCCAAAACTAAATAACCTAATTTTATCTTCTGAGAAATTCTGAGAAATTATCATAGTCCTGTTCAATTTCCAGGGTTGTAATGATATTAAAGGAAGTGACAGTTATAAAGTGATATAAATTCTTTATGACAAAGCTCATATAGGAAGGATCTTTCTTTCCATGACCAATGATTGTAGCAGACCAAAAAAGACAGTTGGGCTTCCACCAGAGGAGGAGCTTGTGCAAGGGAACAGTGGGTGACCGTGCATGCCATGGCAATGATTTGGAAAACCCCGCTGAGAGAACCAACCTCTGCATGGCTTTGCTGCACAAGTCCAGGAATAGAAGAGAGAGCACAGTCAGGAAAGGGGCTGACTAGAGCAGGGTAGGAAACCATCTCTTCTTCCCTTTCTCTCATCTTGCTTGAGGTTTAAAACAATGGATCCTGTTCCACGTGCAACTCACTCTAACAGAGAAAACAAATGCTGAGCTAAATCTTTGCAAAAATGATCAAAATAACTGAAATGTTTTACTTTCACACTCAGGGCATTTTAAGGTTTAACTTTTTCAACTCTTAAGAATATTTTCTATGTTTTCTTCCTGTAAATTAACTCACATATGATGATTCATTCTGAACGGAGAGAAGGAACTTCTGTGGCAGAAATAGCTATGAATAGCAACTGCATTTTTCCTCAGCAGCTTGTGTGAATTTCCTAGCTGGGAACATACCGATATCTGTGTAAACACACACTTCTGTCCATGCTTCATTTCCCAGCCATAATATATCATTAGTAAAGGTTTGGGGTTTTGTGCTTTGGGCTGGCCTAGCTAGGAGTGAAGAAAGGGAGGCTTACTCTGTGGTTTCACAATTGGCTAAGCCCATCTAACTGTGGGCTGTCACTGAAAGCAGCGTTCCTTCTCTTCCCTACCGTGGGAGCAGGTTGCTTTGCAGCCAACTCCACGAGCTCACTCTGCTTTGATCTTGCAGTATCTGTGTTTTTTCAGGCAATGGATTAAGCTGATAGCTCTCTGGTGGGGATAAAGCACTTTCCGATCTGGGAATCAGTAGAATCAATATTGGCCATGGCTTTGTTGTATTTCAGAGGAATGCAAACAGGCACCAAACCAGTCACAAAAACACAAGACTGTTCCTCTTATCCTGGGCAGATTGGTTTTTATTGGTGGTGTAGACCTGAAGTCTCAGGGCAACTTTGCGTGCGTGTGTATTACTAAGATCAGAGATTTTACACCATGGAGGAAAACGTAGGCTTTGGTCTGAGTGGCTTAAAAGTGGGTATCAAGTTTATTTAAACCAGGTTATCCCCAGGAACTCTCAGTTCTAATAAACGAAAAACAATTTTGAAAAGCATTGTATGACCATATAAGTGTGATAGCTTTATGAGGCAATAATTGATGTCTGAATGATAAGGATGACAGAATTAATGCTATTTTATTGATACAATACTATAAAATAAAGCTTCCAAAAAGAAGACAGTGGCAACACGAACTGCAAACTTTCTGTAATATCCATTTGCACATATGTGTTTGTTTCTTTTTCTGAAAAGAAGACATATAAGTATTTCTAAAATGGTTTTTGAATTTATAGTCTAGCTTCCTTGGGTTTAGGTCTAGGATACTGTTTGTGTCACTTCTTTTTTCAGAATTTGTCTTTTACCTCTGCTTTGCAGCTTCATGCCAGTATTTTATATAGTATTTTAGCACGGGATGACTTCCTGTGATATTAAAATACAAAGGTATATAACAAAGGATATAATTCTACTTCTTATTTTATTTTTGCCTTCTCCTTTCCACATGTCTTCTTTTAATCTTAGCGGAAGTAAGATGCAGGGATGGGCTTTTCATTGAAAATTGCAAAGTTGCAGTCAGCACAACTGAGGCCAAACTCAACAAGCCAGGCAGTGTGTGTACTGAACATGCCTGCTGCTTTGCAAAAAGCTCTCAACATCTTGCAGGATATGTTGCATCTATCTTATACTATACAGTAGTATTTAGCAAAAGTGACCATCAATGCTTGCAAGTTATTATGACAAAATATTCCTTCCCATGACTTGATAAAGCCAAAACTAAGGCAGATATTTAGAGAGAAGATGGAAAATCTTATTCTTCAGAGAGCAGATTACCACTTGGTGAATTGAATTCGGTCCCTTGCCCTGCTAGTGAGCTGCTGGCAATGGTAGGCAAATTATGCACCAGCACTTTCAAAGGTAGTCACCGAGAGTGTTTTCCTCAGATCTGAACACCCAGTTCAAAATATCCGAGGTCTGAGTTTCAGAAGTGCTGAGCCTTCAGAAAGGCAGCTGAGTCAATAGAAGTTGTGCTGTGAAACTGTAGCAAGCTATAAAATGTTAAGTACTCAAAAAAGGCAGGTCTGAGTTGTATGCTTTTAGGTACTTAGCCACTTTTGGTTATTTCCATTTTTAAAACAAGAACAACATTTTGCCTTATGTTAGTAAATGCTGGTATATAAGTTTAATCATCTCAATCAATCTCATAAAATATCCAGATTTTGTGACAATAAGCACAAGTGGAAATAATAATTCTCCATTCTTCTCAGAGCTTGACTAACATATGGTTAAAACCAGGAAGAATATTACCAGCCTGGGTATTTATTTGCTGCACAAATGATCCCAGTGTCGAGGAAGGCATTCGCAAAGAGTGGATGCCTAAATATGAGTGGAAGGATGACTCCATTTCACACCAACAAGAAATCGATGCTTTTTAAAATGAGAATGTAAATATTTTTAACTGATATTTTCACAGTCTGTTGCTATTTACACAGTTGTGATTATAATAGATCACAGACTAACTGAGGATGGCTTTATGTTCCAGCTTTGTTGTGAGAGGTATGAATTATTTTTTTACTTGTGTTTTAAACTGGGGAAATCCTGTTTCAAAATATGTACATCCTATTAGTTGCTTAATATCCAACTCTTATCACAGTACAGAATATCTAGGACTTGGTGTAACAATACCACATGACCAGAGATGATGCTCAGTGATGACACTGGCTTCAGACATTCCTTTGTCGACCTTGTTCCACCCGTGGCTGCCAGCTGCACCTTTGCACATGGAAGCAGTGTCCCTACTCTTAGTTACACCAGTTGGTGCAGATTCTCTGTGAGGTGAATCTCATCTAACCCATCTGAAAACAAAACAGAAACAGTGGGTTTTTTTCATAGACAATTTCCTTGCTCATAGAAATTAAGCCCAAACTATACTCATGTTACCTGTATTTGAATAAAGGCTTTTCTTAATACTGGTAGAGATTCACATTTTCAAATTAGTCTCTGTACTGTAGGTAATTTGTTTTTCACCCTGTTATGAAAAGTGGCTAGTGTCTGTATGTGGAAGTTATTCTTTTATTACTATGTATACTGCTGTCTGAACAGATGAGGTGGAATATTGCCTGTTTGCTGTATATCAATGGTGTATTAAGCTCCAATTAACTGAATTTTTGAAGGACTTCATAATTAGTAACTTATTTTCCTCCATTCCATTGACTCCCATGAAATCAAAAGCAATTTTGATTTCGCAAAGCATTGGTGCACACTATAGAATTTTCTAAGTATGACAGCTAAATACAAATGCCCTTCTCCAATTATTTTCCATGCTCATGGTGTTTGTAGCTGTTTCTTTGTAATTGTCATTGTGAAACAGCGTACAGATCTCTCCCTTCCTTCATTCCTTCCTCCCTTCCTTCCTTCCTCCCTTCCTCCCTTCCTTCCTCCCTTCCTCCCTCCCTCCCTCCCTTCTTTCCATGAGACAAAGCTCAACTAACTACTTGAGTATATAGTTTTATATTTGGAGTGCATACTTAATGATGTATCAAAATATCTCATGAATTCTGACTGGTTTTACTTATCAATAAACAGGTTTTTTTCTCTTGCCGAATGTATCTTTTGCTAAAACAAGGGTAATCCAAAAAAATCATCAGTGTGTTCAAATGACAGTCTTTGCAAACCCTTTCCTCAATAATGGCACTTTAAGGCTTGCTAAGCCTTATTTTAGGTAATAAGTCAGATCAAAAATTCCTTTTTTATCAAAAGTCTCAGTATTGTTTCCTAATTTTAATAAGAATGTATATGGGACAATGGTCACATCTGTGCTCCCTTAAATAATTCAGAGCTCAAATAGGTTGATAGGAATCAAAGATAAAAGAGAATTTTTTGGGATAAACATTAAGATACTTGTGAGGATATTCTTTTTTTTTTGCAAAGCCAATGAC
Organism: Pipra filicauda; assembly: GCF_003945595.2. Classification (NCBI taxonomy): domain Eukaryota; kingdom Metazoa; phylum Chordata; class Aves; order Passeriformes; family Pipridae; genus Pipra; species Pipra filicauda. The sequence continues at coordinate 990,394 of NW_024104665.1, read as the reverse complement.
AAATGAACTACCATTTTACTCATTGAAGTGAGAGAAATTGCTGTCAAAACTATTGTTGTGATTCATCTTGCTGAAAGCAAAACTGTTTTCCCTTTAAAATGAAATTTTAAATTTAGCAATCAGAAAAAGACAACATCTTTGAAGATACAAAGGGACTACTTCAAGAATACAGTGTCAAGCATGTGCAGATTTTTTGTATTGTCACGGATTGGTTGTGACTGGTTACAGGGTAAAAAAGTTCTTGTAGATTCTTTAAATGTTTAAAGGAAACAGATAAAATACAGATGTTTCTTCACCATAAAATCAGTGACCATGCCTGGGTCATTAGCAGGGTCTGAATTTTTTAGATATGCGCTCGTGCACAAATCTCTGTTGCTTTAATGAACTGTATAAGTGGAAACAAATTTTGCAACAATAAGCTGTTCTGCCTGAATGATTTAAATTCAGAAAATTCATAAATATTTAAAAACTGGGAGGTATGCAGGAACTCAAGCTCCTGTATGGTTGGACAAGCTGTGCCTGAGGAGCAGCGCTGATGGTAACCACTTGTGCTCAAACTTGACTCCAGCTGTCATTCCCTGGAGTTGTGTGAATTCATTTAAGGAATTTGGGTTCTGATTAAGGTATACAATCATAACGAGCAGATGTACCATATTTTTGTATCAATAACATAGTGGGGGGCAATGTTAGACCCAGCTCAACCAAGTCCCTCCTTTGAATTGGCTCAAAAAACTTGGACCGTGGAGGGTTTCTTTATCAAATCTGCACAATTAGGTTGTCGTCTTAGCAGCCGAGAGGCTAATTTCTGGCTTGATGCTGGCCAACGTGTGGTTAACCTCACAGAAATGTAACATTCCAGCAACAAGAATTCATTTTTCCCCACTGTTGCCACTAACCAAATGCTAACATTCTACTCTGGAGAGCACAACATTATTCAAGCCGTCTTGCAATACTCCCAATGTTTGTACCATTACAAACTGATGACAAACTGATTTGTTTATTACATCTTAAACGTAACTGCCAAATAGTCCATCCCCAACTTAAATCCTGTATTTTGAGGATAAACTAAGCCAGACTGTGTATATAGGTAGGCAGCCAGAAGCAAGCTCAAAAAATCTGGCTTCATTCTGAGCAAAACCTGCTATTTTTTTGAAAAGATCTGTATGAAGGGAAAAATGTGTTTTCTGAATGACTGTGGTCTTTCAGAGCATCCAGAGATGCATCTCTGGTCAAGGTTCTCAGAGTTCATGTTGGAAGGGTGCAGAATGGGCCATCCTGGGAAATATTCTGAGAAAAGTCAATGCAGTTCCAAGAGGCACAAAAGGGACATTGACTGTCTTCTTCTCAGAGGTGGTCTATGATTTCTTTCCTTCTAGCCAGCTTTGAAAATACCAAACCATATCTGGAGCTAATACGGGTAGGCAAGGTAAGGGAGCCCAAGCAGTAAAAATACCTGAGCAGAGCAGGGATCACAGGGAAAGAAAAAGCCCGTGTTATATTTATTCTTTGTCTTCTATGCTGTTCTGTTGATAAAAAACTGTTCTGCTGATAAAAAAGGAACAATAGACCTAGCAAAGCAAAAGGAATGTCTTATTGGCAGTCCCTCAGAAGCCTTCTTCACTATTTTTCTGTAGCACAAACACTGTCTTATATACCTCATTTATTTCCTCTCATAATAGGGAAATCAGTTTCTGTGGAATGGAGTTTGATCTTTCAATGGGAACATTTTTCTATATTAGCTGACCTTGCAAGGCATTTCAAACATTTCATCTTTTCACCCAGGAAAAACAATTTAATTTAGCAATTCTCAGATTTCTTTGAACTTTGCCCAGGAAACCACCTGGAAATGTATGATAAAATACACAGTTAAAGCAGTAGAAAAAGCAAAGCACATCACACAGTCTATTATAACCTAATATCAACAGAATATTCTATCCATGGACAGGACGGAGTGCCTCTTTTTTTTCTCAGGGGTTGAGGCTCAGTTTAGGCCAACCCACCTGTGATTTCACCTTTCACTAGATATCATATGAAACCACTTTAGCTTACTGTGTACAAAGTCAAATAGACTTGCCATTTCCTTAATAAAATGAATGTATTTATGTTTTAAAATTGATCTGGATAAATCTGAGACCCAGCAGAGTTCATACTTAAAAAGCTTGTAATCACAGTTCCCACTCAGGCACTATCTGCTCTGTACTGCTGTTAACTTCTGTGATTACAGTCATCCTGCTCTCCAAGCTTGTCCAACAAGCTAGAGAGTCATCCTGCTCAGTCCCTTTGGGAAGATTTTGTGTTAGCAAAGTGACAAGCTCAAACCTGCTCCATTGAAACCAACAGCCAAACTCATGGATTCAGGCTCTCTCTCAGCCATAAGAAACATGGTGACTGTCTTAGAAAATGTTTTCACTTCTTCAACACATAAAATTTTGCATCTTTTGGCTTTTTCTTTTATTCTTTACCTGAGAAGAAGATAAAAAGTGTGATCACGTGTCCCTCTGTATCAGGGCTGGCTAAACACCGAGCACACATGCATAGTTTCTCACACTTGAACTTATGTGTTGGGGCCACATTAAGAGATCAGCAACAAGATGCTACTCAGACAAAATGTACTGCAGCATCTGAAGGCCAGCTGTTGATAAACAGAGGCTGCAGGGTCATCCTCTGGGTTGTCCTAGCTCCCAGATGCAAACTGGGCCCAGGTCTTTCAGGGCTGGAGCTGAGGGACTCCTGGACAACCACTGACTGCTACTGCCACCTGTGAATCCTCCTTTTTCTCTCTGAGGTATGTGGCATGTGTTTTGTGGCTTTCAGATGTGCAAGTGTTTGGTATGTAGTTTATAGGCTCACTTGGAGGTTGGAATTACTTGAGCTATGATCTAGTTATATGCTGTTTCTTTTAAGTATCTTCCTTCAGGATCATGCCAGGTTTATCACCACATGCTTTTCAGCTCTGTCACTTTATGTAAATAACACCCAAACACAACCCATCTGAATGTGGGCAGAGGGGACAGGGCATACAGCAACCTTGGCACTGAGTGCCAGCCTGGGCAACCGTCCATCCCCGCGACCCAGAATTTGACGGCTGCTTTGCTGAATGCCGCTCTGAGCCGAAGCATCTGCTTTGGCTGCACCAGCAGTGAAAGTTTTCACAGCTGCCAGACTGGGCTCCATTTACTTTTATTTTACATGCTTTTTAGGAGCTGGCTTAGCTTGCAACAGCACATAACTTTAACATTAGACTTATGAAATGAATCTTTGATTCTTTGGAGCTCCATGTGTGTACTCTCCCCCCCAACAAGGAAGGAAGAGCTGGACAGGAAACCCAGGCTGACGGACAGTATTACTGAGAGAGTAATGTTAGTTGCTCTATCTGTTTCATAATGTTACCGAATGGAAGAAACAAATTATTGATATTCTCAACAGAAAACTGAAGCAAAGGATATGTGTCTCACATTAAAAAATGGAGCTAAGCCATGCTTTCCCAAAGTCAGAGACTTTTGTACATGTCGTTTTGTTCTGCTCAGAACAATTTACAGTTGCCAAACAGAATATGAACACAGTATTTAAAAATTTCTGTGGGGTAGAACTATTATGGTGAATGCAGGAATATGTTACTTGTAAGTAATTTAAGAACTGTACGATTCTTGCTTCTAATGGTACAATCTTTCTACTTTTTGTGATAGTTATGTTACAGTGGACACCAAAGATTCCATGACTAATCGTGCATTTAGCATCTGTTACCAATATCTCCATGTGAATTAATTAGCAAGGGCCTGAGAGACCTCTGTTTGCAGTCTTCCATGAAAGTAATACTGATTGGCACTGACATAGTATTAAATTGCTTCCCCTTCTAATATGGCCCTTTTTACAAAAGATTAGCCCTGCCACCTGTCCCCTTGGCTGGTAACTACTTTTCTCAAATATTCCTCTTCTGAGCTGAAACTTAATAAATACAAGAGCATTTTACCAGTGTAATTGTTTATTGATGCTGAGAGCATTAAGATCGTCCTAGCTGTTGTTGGTGTCTCACTCTCAGACAACTAGTCTCTTAAGGAAAACTGAGGCTAGAAAATACTTTCAGTTAGATATTAATGTTCCTGCCAGCCTATTTTGAATGCATCTCCTCTACTGAAACTGCTTATTGTTTTATCTGTAGGGCAAAAACCAAAACATTCAGGGCTGACGCTGCTTTGAGCAGACACCTACAATCTCCCTGTCTGTGGGTGAGCCTGATTGCTCTGAATAGATTCACATGTGAGTGCTTGGGGTTCTGAATCTGATGTTGTGCAAATGTCCTGTGATACTGATTTACAGCCTACTATGACAAATGCTGCTGCAATGTATTTCCAGAAAATGAAAAAGGTCAAAACTACAAACAAGGCACATTCATTATCCATCCCAACACCCTTTCCCCAAACTCCTTCCCAGATGAAATCTGTAGATGACTTTCAGCAAATATTTTTGGAAGTATTCCTTTACCTCTAATCAGATGGCAAAAGTATTTGTTTTATTTAATCATGGTTGTGAAACTGAGACTTTTTTTATTTATCTTCCTTTTTCTCATAAAGAGCTTTTTGATTTGTCTCCTCTCTTCATGACCACATGAAATTTGGCTTGTGACGAAAAGACCAAATGGATCCCACTGAAAACTTTCAGAACATGCTAGAGAAGCTGCTGATTAACCACTACGCAGCATATATCCAGAAATCGTGCTAATTTCAGTATGTGCTGTTACCTACTATGTGTAAGAGCCATGAGTAATCTCAGTAGCAGGAAGAGAAGTCACTCTGGTCACATAACTGAAAATATGGAGCTCAGGAGGAAGACCATTTGTCTTTGAAAGGACTGATTTCTGAGAGCTGCTTTTGCAGAAGGGGAGGTCACAGTCCTGAATGAAGTCTAGGAGGAGAACAAGGTTGGAGAGAGCTGTTAACACGAAAAGTCTACCTCCTGAGTGCTCTCTGCAGGAGGCACCTGGTTTGGGGTCCCAGCTGAGCTGCTGCTTAATAGCTCATTTGGGTGCCAAAAAGCTGTTTCATGACATTCTTGGCTTAAGCACTGCAAAAGCAGTGGAACATTTTTGCTAAACAGAGCCTTTAGTCTTTAAATCATTTCTTTCTGGATGAAAACCCAAGAAAATTGAGAGCAATGTCAAAATGCTAAAACTTCAGTGTTCAGTCAGACACAGTTTGTCCTGAATCTCAGTGGCTGGCTCCAAAGTTTCCTGATGTATATGTTAGGAAATAGTTACCCTTTTGTATGAATAGTAATCTGCCGTGTCCTCTGAGCACCACGGATGAGCTCGTGTTCCATCAAGCGCACCTCCAAAAACTTCTTTAAGCTCAGCTAATGAATCTTGTGTTACTTCTAACATTAATACTTGGGAGATTTAAAAACATTCACTTAATGGAACTTGCCCAATCTGCAGCTGGAAAAACCAGGACATATTATTCTTCTGGAAAAGTAATAAAAACTTGGACAATTTTCAGCTATATTTCTGTGCAGCACGGATCAACTGTTCTGTTCTCAGTTAAGAATTCTAGAAATGCTCATGAAGTCATTCCTGATAAGAGGAGCATAAACTACTTATTTTGCTAAACAACTGTATTTGTTCAGTTCAATGTCCTGTGATTTATTGAACGTATGTGTCCAAGACACATTCAAATAGTAAATCTTTTTCTCCATTTTCCTCTATAATTTTTTTTCTCATTCCTTCTGGATTCTCTGACTATAAGATTCAGTGCAACTAACGATGAGGACAGAGGAGAAGGCATGCAGTGTGTTTTGGTCCTGTGGGAGAGAACAAGAAATGCACATACAGCATTAGATCATTTCATAAATTAACCAGACAGATAGAAATTGCCTCCCAGGATGACCTATAGCAGGAAGACACTGAAATAAGCTTTTCAGGCTAGATCTCTTCTTAACAATGCTTTTTCTATTTTATTCGTATCTTCTGTATTCTTTCACAATGAAGTTGTACTCATAGAAGAGAAACTGTACAACAGTATTTTAACAATTTCATATTGATTCGTGGGTTAAAAAGTTGTAATTAGTCAGACAAAATGTGTTATCAATTTAGCTCTATTTCCCAGCTGTGCTCTCCTGTCATTTTTAATTATTATTTTCAGGATCCTGATCATGATGTCATCCCCCTATATTTCCCAAAAGCTCCCCAGTGTTCATTCCAAATGATTAATGAAGGTATGAAAATTATGAGTACTTCCAAATCAAATATGTGTATAAAGGTAGGCAGCACACAGAAAAAGATGATTAAAATAAAGAATTGTGTGTTTCCTTGAAATTCACCAGCCCATTGATATGCAGCAGTTCAGATCTCAGTGGAACTTTTGTGCAAGCCACTGAATACTTTTTCTATAGGAAAAAATCACTAGACAAACTTGACTGTTAGACCAATTTGAATTTTATTTTATGGCTGTGGGTTTCACATACTTGTGACATTAAAAGTACAAAAATGGTCTCTGTGCTAAAGTGATAGATCTGGCAAACCCATACATCAATTGTCTTGAAAAGTGTGGTTCTTGAGACTTATTTCATTTAGAACATTGATTTTTAATGAAGAAAATTTACTAAATTGATATTCTGAATTCTTGGCTTGCATTAGGAAGCTAAAAGGTAAGCCATTGCAATGCTACGTATTAATAAGCACTCGGGAGTCAGATTTGTCAGGAGAGAAAGTGCAGTGCTTTTTATTAACTGAATAAGCATTGTATTTAGCTGGGCTTTGCCAAGGCCTCTGGAAATGTCTAACTTATGTAGAAGCAGGCTCAGATGCTTAACTACTAAGTAGCGTAGTGTTTTCCATTCGAACACGGCATCGTCTTAAAGGAGTCATTCCCACTCTAAACTTTGTGTCTATCCCCTCAGTGTATAAACTTCAAATGAAGCAAAATTTTTTAAGTAACAATAAGAATGGAAAATCTGAAAAAATTATTCCTTTAGCAGGTTGCTAAAGAAACATCAGATTGTTCCACAATTTCTATCAAACACAGCATAGAATTATTCTATATGAAATGTATACTTTTCACAATAAGAGTTTATATGTCATTGTATCCATATATCACAGTGTTCATCAACAAGGTCAGCAAAGACAGAGTCCAGGAAAAGCCTCAAGGGTTAAAAGCATCATATTTATAGAACCAGAGGGTCTAAATCCAAAACTATGATTCAAAAGGGCCTGTTCAGCTGCTATCTAGCAGTAAAGCACATTTGGTTCTGTATGTGTCTGGGGAGGGATTAATCAGAACATAATGATACCTACATTGCAAATAACTACACCCAAGCCAGATTGTCTTCAGTCAGTGGAAAGAAACGACATTTTTCAGAGCACGATCCATTTCCTAAAGTAGGTGCTAAAAGAGTTAAATGATACTATGAAAAAAAGTGATGAAATCAGGTAGATAAAGATGATAATTTATTATCTTGAAGTACTGAATGCCTAAGAATGTCTATTTTTCTGCAATAGCCTTTAAGGTCTCAAGGCATTAATTCTTTTGGTAAAAATGTCAGTTGTCCCTAGAATTTTGTGCAGGTCTAAATTGGCCTGCTTTGATCAGCTAAGTAATGGTGTCCCCAGTCACTCCAAATGACATCCTGAAAACAGTTTTTGCTCTATTAAAATCTCTTGGGGAGCTTCAACTTTAAGGTATTTCCAGAGTCTCATGCAGCAAAATTATCTAGTCCCTCACAAAAACATCAGTGGTCACTTTCACTTGGGATGGTTGTGACAACAGTATGAGGCATTTGTGTTTGAACGCTGTGATGACATTGCTTGCCCAGAATGGGGAACACATGACTTTTATGCTTTCCTCAGAGGTTCAAACCCATATGTTTTCACTTCTAAGTGTGCCTGAGCAGTAAGTCATGGGAGTGGCATACAGTTTTCTTAATGACATTAAGTGTTTTTATCAAAACTAAGGAATTAGAGAGTTGATGCTCCAGAGATGTGAAAGGAGAAAGAACAAGCCTCTTTAGCCTGTTGCTCAGGTTACTTAGACAGCAGGGTGGACCTAGCTTCCATTTCAAAGAAATGTTTATGATTTTTATGGAATACATCAAAATGCACAAATAGGGATTGGGGCAGAGACCTCCCCTTCTGGGTGAATTTCTTAAATACTACTACGAGAGTCAATGGTAAAACAGACGTCCAAGCTCTTTTCTTTTAAATGCAGTTGTCATCTGGTTATTGAGGCTGAAAGATGCATTTGCTGTGCATTGTTTAGGAATAACGTTTACTGGGTTAGCTTTGGCTAGTGGTCCAACAACACCCACCCAGCAGATCACTCACTCCCGCCTCAATGGGATAGAGGAGAAAATAGGATGAGAAAGCACATGGGTCATAACACAGAGCTTCAGCAATTGGAGCACCTCCTCTCTCTCCTCTCACTTGCCTTTTGGGGCTTGCAGGATGATTCTCACTAGTTTTCCCTCAGCCCTAGCTGCCACACAGTGTTTTGCCCTTTCTGACACAGCCTTTCCCTGAGGTGTCCACCCAGGACTGCAGGGATCAGCTGAGCCCTGCAGTGGGGCCACTGGAACCCGCTGGAACTGGCTGTGTTTGGCACAAGACAGCCCTGGGTGCTCCTCTCAGAGGCTACTCCTGCAGTTCCCCTGCCAGTGTCTGAGCACCCACACCTGCTACATCACGGAAGAACCTTTTATATTTTAGACTTTTACCTATCCAGATGTGGCAGGATCATCTTCTACAAGTGCTTCTGTATAGTTTACAGACAACTTGTGCAAATAAAACATCCAACATTTTGTTTAAAATTTCTGTGAAAAAGATAATAAGGCTTCTGAAATGCACATCAAATTTAAAAGTGAGAGAAAGAGAAGAATGTTTGGAGTTCCCTTCATGTAATTATGAAGTGGTGCCACTGCCTTCACAGGGCCTTCTCTGTTACCAGAGCCAGAAGTCTGTCCTTCTGAAAGGCATTGTTGTTGGCTTGTTTGGTACAGCAGTAGGTGAGTGTTAATCATGGCCTGCTGGACAAAACAAGACTGTGCTCCTGTTGCCCTGTTCAGTATCTTCCCTATTTTCTAACAAAGAAATAAGCAATAAGTAATCGGATGGCAAAAGGATTCACCTCAGCTTTTGAATCAGCAAATATTAGGGTGGCACATCCATCAACCCACCTCTTCTTCTTCCACCAAACATGACTCATATCAGTTGCAGTGCCAATAAATGTCCCAAACCAAGTGTGACATCAAGTTCCTGGCCAGGCAACAATCTTACAGGAGTTTTATATTCTTTTGAACAAGAACGGAGAATATGATCCTTAGAAATGAGGTTAAGGATCTGAGTTGGTAAGAAGTTGATCTACTTTTGGAATTTTGGGGGTTTTATTTATTTATTTTTTATTGTAGTTTGATCCTAATCTCCTAGCACAGTGTTTGCAGGAGAGAAGGATTACCTAAGTGGAGATCTGCAGGTGATTTCCATTTACCTCTTCTCCTCACTCATGTGTGACCCTTTCCACACCAGCATGTTATGAAATCCAAACATTCACCTGTGGGTAGAAACCAGACTCTGTGTGTGTGTGTGTGTGTGTGTGTGTGTGTGTGTGTGTGTGTGTGTGTGTGCCACCACTCATCCATCTGTGTTACAGACCACAAAGCCCAGGTGCATGGATAGGTATTAGATCAAATGTGTCACTGCATTAGAAAATATAGTCCACGCTAGTAAATAAGTAGCTTCTTGTTACCTTGTCTGATTTGTGCAAGTGGAGGGAAGCCACGTGCAAGTTGACTGAGGACAGATTTAACCAATTCTTCCTGAGCAGTGTACACAGAACAGCAGAGAGGTAGTACAGTCTCTCATGAACACGGTGGTGTCTACGTGCCTGCCTTCCTAACATAACTAATTCAATCATATATAAAAATCTGCATCAACTGTATAAGATAAAATAAGAAGGTATTAACTGCAGAAATTTTTCATTCAAAGTTCATAGGAGAACTCTGGGGGGAAAAAAAGGAGTTTTAAGGATAATAGAGATGTATCCTCACCATGTGATTGTCCCAGTGTGTGTGAGTTTTTTCAGAGACACAGAAGTGCAGTGTTTCCTCCTGTTATGTCAGAGTGGGAAAGCTAACAGAGGTACTAGGTAAATTATTTTGTAAAAAGCAAATAAATAAATCCGAGCATGCGCCAGAGCAATAGTTATGGAATCAGTCACTGAAGCGGCTTCAGTGGGCTGTGTGTTCATCCCCCTCTGTTTTATGTTTGCTGAGATGGAGTAGTCGTGTACTAATTTTCCTAGCAGGAAGTCATGGAAGCAGACAACTGCAGAACTATTGCAGAAACCAAATGCTGGCTTTGTAACTGGGACTGTGTGTTTCTAAGCTATGATAATTTCACAGAAACAGAACAGTCAAAACTAATCAGAGCTAAAATACTGGGTAGTACAGTGTGACAAAGCAAGGATAATGACTGGGACCCATAAGATACGGACCAGGCTTTGAGAGGAAGGAGAAGACTAGTTGTAGGAAAAAAGGCATACTCCTCTCTTCTACCTTAGATGGGAAACATTTGAGGGAGCTGTACCCCAGACACCTCAACTGATTTTGTTTGCCTTATAATTGGTGGGCAATAACCTTGTCTGAAGAATAAGGCTGCAACCTTTATTCCATTTCTTGCTTAAAAGTAGCTACGCAAGCACTCACCTGCAATGTCAGACAATAGTGGGTTAGTACTTTCTAACAGAGAATCTGTTGGAGCAAAACAGAACATAAAAAGAAGGCAAATTTGCCAAGTAAATTGTTCATTTTGAATTATTCACACAGTTTTACTAAGTCATCTGGAAAAAGTTAACAAATGAAGGCAAATGACTGCAGTGAGTAATAAATATAAATCAATCCAAGAGACATGTAGGGTTACTTGTTGGTTGTGGAGAAGGATGGGATTGATTGAACGATGCAGTGAAAAAAACTGAAAAGTAGAATAAGGTAAACAAAGAAGGGGTGGCACATTTGTCTATATGTCCCTTTCCTGTTCTAAAATAACTTATGGCTGCACTGGTGGCAATTCATTCAGTAAGGTTTTGTTGATTGGTACTATTTTACACACACAGTGTGAAACTGAAAGAATGGCCTCAGCTACTCTTCTTTTCTTTGAGATTGACTGCTTTAATTTAGAAGTCAATAAACACCGTGCATTCTCACAGCATCCCAACCCAGAGCTATTGGAAATTGGCACACTTTAACTTCCTCCCACTGGGAAACCGAGGCTTGGCTTTCAAAATTCATATTTTTATGTCCTTGCTATTTCTATTTTATTAAAACAAAGTATGTGATTTGCTCTCCCCCCCCCCCAGTTTCTTGCTGAAAGCTGCTTTTGTTAAAGGAACGCTAATGTTAAAAGAAATGTTGATTTCATTATGAAGGTAAGCGCAGCTTTGTGATAGAAGCTGAAAATGTATTAATTAAAGTGTTACTTTTACTTTATCTTGAATGTCACATTAACCTTATCTTCAGCTCATGCACGCTCTAGATGGTTTCATTTGGGCATCTGGCCATCTTTTGTTTTTCTTTTTACTATTTCCACTTAAATATTTACAGCTTGAGCCCAAGCCCGTGAAACTCCATGGTAACACTCCTGTGGAGTCTCAGAGACTTTCCAGCTTTGGAGCGGAGCCTTGCCCAAAAAAAAAAAAAGAAAAAAGAAGACAAAAACGAACTTGTGGGTTTGTATGATTCTTATCTTCCAGAGGTCTACATACAACACTATAAATAGGAGCGTCTTAGCTGCCAGTTTGATAAATGCATGTCACCAAGGTTACGTGGCATTCTACCCCCTCAGTCATCTTTAACAGCAATAAAGTGCCTGCAGGCCACAAAATGCCCTCTGACACCTGTGTAAGCTCTGGAGTCTAATGGACTGAAATCTAGTAAACAGTTCCTTCTAATTCTTTGCAAGAAAAATATAACTCATCTTACTGATTCTGCCTGGCTGAGAGGAATTGGGAGCTATGAGAACATCTTGGTTACTACAATATGCAAGGGCAACTCAAGAAGCATATAAATGAGTAAGTTTTGAGTTGTTTTCTCACCTCAATAACAATAGATTCAGTGTAATATTTTTTCAAGGATGATAGGTATGCAACTTATCTGTTAAGCTACAAAACATGAGTACTATTTTTGCTTTTTAAACATAAGTAGGTTGGAAATATTTGCAAAAAAAAAAAAAGGAAAGAAAGTCCCTGGATCATTCAACCTAGCATTTATATTCCTGTTAATTAACAGATTACTAACACTTTAGGCATATGAATACATTTTGTACGCAGAGAGGTGCATTTTATTTAGTTAGTTTTAATTCTCTAATTGTTGTGTGATGATGCAACACACTATAATGCTGATAAAAGACTGAAATCTATTTCCTCTCCTTAGTCAGCAATTGTCTCAAAAACCAGAAAGTTAATTTTCCATTAAAAAATCCTGCTCTGTGTCTCCACTTGTAAATCAAACAAGAAAACAATGCAGACATTAAATTCTTAGATGTGCCAAATTAACCATATCTGTGCTAACTTGTGCCCATCTCTAGTGAAAAGAAGAAGAGTTCAGCAGTAGGCTCAATAGCAAGATTTTCTAATGGTCTTGCATCATCTTCAGGTACCTCAAAATAGTCACAAGGACGATGATAGATTGTAGGGCCTTTTGGGAAGCTTCAGGCCACCAAAGCTATGCTAGAGGTCACTTGGGGAAGAACAGCAGGAGAAATATGGAAACATTTGCCCATGTCCAATTTAAATCAGATACAGTCGTTGGAGTAGAGACTATCTTTCTGTCTAGTGTTTTACAATAATTCAGTGTTCTTGCAGTTACAACTGGAGCTCTTTGATTAATACCAGCATCCATGTGATCAGTACGAAAATAATACAAATATTGGAAACACAGTATGTAAGTGATGTTTAATCAGGTGCAATGACAGCAGACAGAAGGAATTTCGTACAGTTACTCAGTAGGTGCAAGCATGTGCCCTGCTAAAAGAAATGTTTGATTGAAGGTAATTTTGCTTGAAAATCCCCAAAGTAGATTAATTAATTGACTAGTGTTTTGTTGGCTATTTTTAAGAAGAGCTGTGCTGGAGAAATCTGAATGCACAAGTAGAGGCAGGAGAATCTGGGACGGTTCTGCTCAAACCATCCAACAATAATAAAAGCCAAAGAGGGATCAGAAGAATCAATAAATTACTTTTCTTCTTTTCTGTCTGGCCTCCTCTGTTTGTGGCTGCTACCTTCTCAGCTACTCTCTGGGTAACAGTAATTGGAGCCAGGGGGTTGTTTGGTTCAATGCCGAAAACAGGTTTTAGCAGCTATAAATACCGATTAGTAGCTGACCCGTTAAAAATCTAAGGGGCATGTTAGATTCTTTTGTTTCTGTAAAAGAAATGTTTTCTTAAAAGAAATCCTTTCTGCGCATATATGTATGTGTATGTTGAGTTTTTCATACGGTTGTCTGTTTTAGTGAATGTAATTAGTTTTAATGAATGAAGTGTTTTCAGCATAGCCAGCTAACTTGTCAGATATTTGCCCTGTTTGAGCCTGGAAACTATATTCATATTCCAAGAGAAACTTGCCATGAAAAAAAAGGCTAAACATACAGCACCAAGCCACACCACTGTGTCCAAGGTGCTCTACTGTGTACATACCTCCTCTGGGGGAAGACGAAAAAAGAAATGACACCTAGGGGATATGAAGTCACAGTATTTAGTGAGTATTGGAAGGCACTCAAAGACTACAGTAATTACCATGGCAGAAGGACCAATTCAATTAGCATGTGACAGGGTCAAAACTGACACTCTCATCAGAGACAAAGGATGCCATTAGACATTGAGAAGACATTTGTGTGATCTTAGTTATGAAGGCAAGACTTGGTCGCATTGAAAAGGATTAAATAAAAAAAAAAAGGCCAAACCCAATTTTAGAACGTTCTCTAAACCAATGGCTAGGGATGAATAAACACATCCTACTGCTGAAAGCCTGAGCAGGGTTATGTATGGGGATACACACGGACTTCAGACAACGATCCCCAGGCAGCTGTGTTGTGATCACACGGACATGCTCCATCTACAAAGCAGGCAGATGAAATCAGTGACTCTGGTTGTTGCTCATGGTAGCTCAGCACATTCCCTGCTGACCTGACTGAAAGACTGTTTTTATGAAACACAACTGATTAAAGAAACAAATGATGTAAAATGAAATGTCATCATGGATACAGGGTTTAGGATATATAAACAACTGTGGACTGAAATCATTAGACTCTCTCTGCTCTGGAATAGTTCAGTATTTTTAGAGGATTAAAATGCCTTTTCTACCCTTTGGTCTCCTGTACTTATTTGTATGTCAACATAAGTATTTGTCAGTGTTTTTCATGCTTTCCTAAGTCAGCAAATCTGTAAATTCATCATATAAAGGGACTGAGTCTTAGTTCCTGGGCCTGCTAGTCCTGGATCAAAGGTTTTGATATATTATTCCTAACTTCTTTTATTTGGAAAAATGTAGCCAATACCTCTAGCAGACAGCATGGACCTGGTCCAGAATCCAGTGAAGTTATTTAAAATACTCTGATCAAGTTCCACAAGTTTTGCTTCAGGTCCTGTGGCACCAATCCAACACAGCACTTTAGATCATATGTAGTTGCTCAGGAGCTTAGGTTTATATCCAAGTATCAATGTTTTACCAGATTGACATGTTCATATCAGCTGGTACCAGCAGGCTGGCTCTGCATAACTGCTCAGATGGCATTCACTGAATAATATACTCATTTGCAAAGTCTGAAATAGGATTTTTCATTTGTTGGGTTAGTAAGTAACCCTCTACCTTATAAATCCCAGCAAGTATTTCCTATAATAAACCATGAGATATTGTCCCAACAACATAGGGTATGCTTGTAAGGAATGCTTCCCGTTGAGGGCTGGGGCACATGAAAAAGCCAGGAAAATAAACAGAAAGTAATATAGGAAGGCAAAAAATGTGTTTGCAGTTAAGCTGTTAAAAAGTAATGAAACTTTAAGAAGCGAGCGCAGTTTTTATGAACGCCTTTGTGGACAGTGGCAAGATGATGTTTTGTCAATTAGCAATCCTGGATGAGTTTCTTCCCTCTTGTTTTCCCCATTATGCTTAAATCTTGGCTGAGAATAAACTGTATTTAAGGACAAAGGGCCTCTGGTTCTTCCAATAAAAATGACAATAGCGGCCTCATTCACTGTAACGATCCATTGCTGGTTTGCGTAGGATGTAAGAATTACAAGAGATTAGGAACTCCTGTTGAGCATAGCTGATCATCAAGTAGTAATCATAAGTAATTACAGTCTACTGCCTGAAAGGCTCACAGTCACTACAAAATCCAGTACTTCATTATATTTTTTTGTAGGAGATTGCAGTTGTACTCAGGAAGTCCCTCTGCAGTGTAATGCCTGGATAGGGCCCTAGGGATGAACTCAAAACTGCAGGACTGTGATTCTTTAGCGACTGCAGGAGAGAATTTTCAAAACACAAATTACTTGGAAACATTAGACATCTATTTCTCTTTAAATATACCTGAAGGTGTCAGTCCTGTTCCCCGACCAGATAAGTTTAACACAGAGAGCTTGGTGAGACTGCAACCACAGCCGATGCTCTGGCTGACATCGGCAGGTGTTAATCTCCCTGACACAGTCACACCTGTGAATCTTAGCACAGAGAGGTATCCCTAGACATTTGCTAGATGATGATAATCAGAACTATTCTATTCTATAGGGGATTGTAAAATATTTTGAGATTTTCAAGTTGGGATGCTCCAGAATTTCAAATTGATACCAATTGGAAGCAAATAATATATTGTTATTCCTGTGGTTTTCCTAGTTCTCAGTGTAGTGGGGTAAGGGACAAACCTCAATCTTCAGGAAACTTCATTGGTTTTAATGAGGTTGCTCAAGAGGTGCATTTGATCTTCTGTTGACAATTTTTAGCCTTGAGAAAACTATTTATGCTTTGAGACAGAGGGCTTAAAAAGTAATAGCAACATTTAATAGCATAATTACTGCACATTATTTTGCATTCTCTGACTTTGCTTAAATGAAACACATTGCATGTTGAAATAATCTTGTAGGGAGGATTATTCAAACAAGATAAAGTCCCTGCTGAATTTAATGTCAGTTCTTTTTATGCATGCTGAGTAACCTGCTGTGCTTTGGCAGCTTTAAGACTGAACCATATCATGCTCATATTGGAAGCATGCAAATGTCTGAGCTAGCAGTTTGAAATGTGGCCGAGCAGTTATTACTTCAGGAATGTTAATTATTACTTTTATGTGGATAAACTCTCTAGAGCTGCATCCGTTGAAAATTCAACCACAGACACTATGCACAAGTTTGATTCAGTCTCAGTGTTATAATTTTTCTTTGTTTATATATTGGTAATGGTACCATGCTGGTGTCAACAGACTGAGACCTTATGAAGTGAATGTCGAAATAAATATTATTGTTAAAGAAAAGATGAATCATTTACAGTCAAGCAAAACTGAAGATCTGTCTAGCTGCAGAAAACCCTGGCTTGAGGCACTGCAGTACGCAGAAATAACATCAAAATATTAAATAGAAGTGAACTAATATTAATGCAAGTGTGCAAGTACAATATTGTTAGAGACATACTGCCAACAGAGAGCCAGACGACAAAGCCTAAACTTCAAAAGAACATGTGCCAATCCAGCAGGGTTTCCTGAAGAAGAGTTGCAGTTTCAGGTCCCCCAGGCAGGTGGCTAGTGTTTGCAGCTTGTGTGGAGTCCCAGAGATTTCCATAACAGAAAGGACTGGTGCTAATGAATCACTATGCCCCAATTTTTTAAACATATGTTTGATTTGGTTGTCTTAATGATTCAAGAGAGGCAAACGAAGTAAAAAAAGAAGAAAAGAGGTAATTTTTTAAAATTTGGATTCAAACCTGGTACCTCAAATTTGTACATTGTGTACAATGTCTGGATGTGCTTTCAGTGAGAGATGTTACCGCTTGTGGTTTCATCACCTCTGGTAAAGTTTTGGAAGGCAGTAGTGATGATCCTACTGTAAGTAAGCAAACTGTATGGAAATTGAGAAAAAGAGAAAAGAGAGCAAAGTAGAAAGAAGAAAGTCAGTTTGACATACACTGGTGGAAGAGTTTCTTCAAACTATATTATTAGTTTTAGATTTCCACGCAAATCTCCAGGTCAGCTGCATGTATATGCTCAACAAGAACTGCTTCTGACTTTGCACTGTCATTTAGCTGGAAGTAAAACCAGGACACAGAAGCTAGAGAGAAAGAAGAACAGACCACTGCTAGTGCAGCTGCATTAGAAAAGACTGTTCTGAACTTGGGAAAGAAGTTTGATTCCAGAAGGAGCTGAGAACATCACACACAAAACATTTTTATGTCTATTTAAATGGGATCTGAGCTAAAGGTGATAGTAATATTCAAAAATAATTGCCAATTAACTGATTAACCTCTAAAGCTTGTGATAATCTATAACAGAACGTCAAATCCAAGCTTTTTAACAGGCATTTCAACAGCAAACTCCTTTCATGAACAGGGAAGCTGTGGACATGCTGCAAAAATGCCTACGGTGAAATGATAATTCTTTGATGCTGTTTGAGGCACAAGATTCCTTGAAAGATGCAGTAACACTACACTCCTGCGATCAATTTTATTCCTAATTTAATTTGCACTTTCTGTACTAGACCCCAGTGAAGGGAAGCATCTCCTTTCAGGAAAGACCTTATACATGTTTGAAGTTCTGTGAAAATTTAAAACACATGTCATTGTTGTCCAGAATAGATATGGTTTAATAGCCAGAGCTCCAGACTCTTTTTCCACATGGGCCATGTTCAGAGTGTTTAAAGCAACTGTGTTATACCTGTGAGTATTTTTGCAAATGCTGATTGAGAGATCATGACGCTGTTGGAACACTGAAGACAGAGAGCACAGATAGGTCATTAAAAATACATGTACAGTAAGACCTTACTTAATGTGGTACAAGCAGGCCTTAAGCATGAATTTGTGATAGTCGTGTCCTGAAGAATGATAGTAGAATTTGTATGTGTATATATGTGTGTATATAGCTGTAAATACATACATAAATACATGTATATATATGTGATATGTAATAGTTAATAAAATGTTTATTTATTTCTTTATTCATCTATCTATATATCTATTTATTTATTTATTTAATAGTTCTAAGCAAATAAATATTGAGCCATTGCTACTTTTGTCATGGAATTAAGTTTTATCCTTAAAACATGAGCCAACCCCTGATGGGTTCCCTGAGCTCCTAACGCTTTACTTTTTCTCAGAAATGCCGAAATATTCTGCTGAATCCTTTGTGGTTTGGCTTGTCCTTGTTTGGACTTCAGTACTTTCCTAGGTTTCTTTATTATCCTCAGAATGTCAGGTCTAATTTTGGCTCATTGAATTTAGGATCCAGCAGGAATCTTAAGTTAATTTCTGTTAAGGATGTCTGAGTCCCAGAGTTTAACTGGATCCATACCCAAATGAAAGTGGATGTTGTTGATGTTATTGCATCCTATCTGTCAAATACCTTTAGGTTATGCGTGATACATCCATGAGGGAACTGACACCATGCTCTAGATATTTCTGCTTTTTTGTTTTGAATAGTCTTAGACAAAAAGTAGCTGTATAAAGGAGATATAAGGAATAGAGAAAGAAAGAGAAGAGTTTTATCCCCTCTTTTGTAGCCACTTGTTTATATAATAACCTGTTCCAATGGTTGCAGGGCAAATGGGTTTTGCAAAACAAGTATTTTTTTGTGTTTTTGCATTATTATGATAAAATATAAATTACTGAAGGAGAAGAGCATTGTTTCAGCAGACTTAAAAAGAGCAGTGGGGGATTCTCAGACAGGCGTATGCACATTCTCAGGTCAGGAATGCTCTTTCAGAGAGCAGCAAGCTGTGAATGTGCAGCTGCAGGCTTCAGCGTCCTGAATAATCTGCATTCAGAGACTGCAAAGTCATCAATATTTATGGACTGGTGGGATCATCCCTGGCATGCAACTACATCTGCCAGCTCTCTGTTTACTCCACATCCTTTTCTCTGCAAGTTTCAGGTTCTTATTTCCTGAAACTAGTAGGTTTTTCCTTTGAAGCAGAGCTCCTCCAGTGAAAAAGAGAAGATGCTTCCTGAATCATACTGAGCAAGCATGTTAACCATCCGCATTGAGAAATACCCACTGCAGCAGATGTTGGGTGAGAAACGGGAGCTGCTGCTTGTTACAGTTTCCCAGACTCAGCCCTGCCTTGGTAGGTGCAGCATTCTTGCTCTGACTTATTTGCTTGCAATTGCTTTAAAGTAAAAGGCTCCCACACCCTTTTTCAGCATGAACTGCCATTTTGTCTTCAGGTAGAGCCTGCTGAGACACGGAAATGTCCATACAGATGTATTTTCTCTCAAAGGTAAAGTCTACGCCCCAAGCGCAGCACTTGAATCACATCCACTGGGACAATACAACCCACCTCATATTGAGCCAATGAAATAATCCTTAATTTTCCAAATAAAGAAAACTGAAAAAAAAACATTTTCTGTGTAACAAAATCGGCATGGCTTCAACAGAGAACACTCATTTAGCAACCTTATCTATTCATCTCAGGAGGTTTAACCAGCATTATTATTATTAATAATAATGTGAATTTTTCTTCTAGTTTTATTTTAAAATGAAGGTCATCAATAACAGCAATGCACTCTTGACCTTTGTAAAATGTAAAAATATAACACTTGTGTTCTTGCTTGCCCAAATTTGCGTATCAATGCTGTATAACTCTAATTTGAATCACAGTCCAAATAGCACTGAAACAGTAGTGGAAAGCTTGTGTTACACCAGTCATCTTAGATTCCTGACACCTTTACTTCAGCTGATTGCACTGCTCTCACATTTTTCCATGAATATTCAGGTGACAGAATTCTATTAGCACAGGTCCAATGTATCAGGAGTCCTAATCTTGCATATTAATGGGTCACATAAAGTGCATTTTCAATTAATTTCTATAAGTATTAACATGCAATGCTCTTTCACCTAAGATTGCTGGATCAAAAGTAAAAATGACACTATTTGTCCAAATACAATCCCCTAGCTGCATATTTTGTGCTTCTAATTTTCTCTGTATGAGAAATGTCATTGTGTCTAATTCACAAAACATAATTTCTTTAACAGAAATAATTCCATGCAAGTAATTCATATGGCCTCTAAAAGTCATCAAAATTTCATTACAGGGGAATTATTAATGAAATTTCAGATCAATAAAGAAGGAGGAGAGAAATAATATCTCTATGTTCCCACATACTCATGTGTTGTTTTTGATGTGGTGGTTTTGTTTTGGCTTTATTGTCTGCATAGTACTACGGAGTAACTTAGTTTATTGTTCAGAAGACAGTAAGCTGGGCAGAAAGGCAATTTCTTTGTCTACCCTGACAAACCTCTAAATTTGAATTTATACGATCCAGTGAAGGCAGTACAGCATGATACAACTTAAAATCCCTCTCTTCAGTTCAACTATACGATGCCACTTTACATCTGTTTAAGTCATGAGTTCATATGGTAGTCAGGAGACTGTCTTATTACATCGAAAAGTACAAGTACTATTTAAAATATTTTCCTTTCTTATGGAACATTTTAATGTAGTGTGCAGGTGGCACGTCAAATGGGCTCCAGTTTTGATACGGTAATATGTCTTATGTGAGTTGATGTTGTGGTCTGGGACACAGAGCTGACCTCTTGGGCTTCACTGCCCCTGCTGAGGGGCAACTGATAGGAAATGACAGCTACCCTCTCTTCTAAAGCCTACCTGGTATCTGAGTTATTATAGGAATAAGGACCCATGTTGGTGACACCTTCAAATGTATCAATATACTTTGCTACCATTGGCATGGGGCTGGCAAGACTTCAAAGTCACAAAAAGTATTTGACTAAAATTCTAGAATATTCTGGATCATGAGTAATATTCCTGGTGTATAGAAATTAATTGAGTGATGTTAATTTCACAAACAGAATAGTAATTTATGACATATGTTTCCTAAGATCTCTATAAAATTATTGCAGAAGGTGGTTAACTGAAGAAACTTTGGACCTGTACTCTTTTCAGGAAGATATTTGCAGAGTTCAGCTTTAGTGGTGGGCTGTTAATGTGCTATGCGTGCCAGGTAGGAGGAGGGTGGAGAAAAGTAAAGATAAATTCCCAGGAGCGGGGGAATGAGGTATACTAAAAAAGAGGATGAACGGGCAAATAATGTTGTTAGAGGGTAGCAGCGGTGAGGGTTAGCAGGATGTGAGATGACTCTGGAGCATGTGCGTGAGAGTAGTGAGGTGGAAGAGGAACATGAAATGCTTGAGGAGCAGGCAGGGAGTAGGAGACAGCTGGGTGACCAGATTGCCACTTAGGTTAGACTAAGATCATACAGACACATGGGCATTTCTGCTGTGACTTGGTGCAGTGCACTGCCCTGGCTTTGAGTAAACACACACTGCTCCTATTTTTTGTCGTGTTAGGTAGCTTGTTGGGTATTCCCAGCAGGCCAAGCTTTCTTTAGACTTTCTCCTGTTAAATAACTCTTTCTAGAACAACACCACATGCTGGGAAGCAAATATAGAAGTTTATGTGCTCAAGTCTTCCCTTCCCCATCCCTGACTGTTATTATCAATCTACCCTGAATATAAATTTGTAATCTCTGCTTTTTGTTGTCTTACCCCAGATTCACTGTCAGGCCCTCCTGAAATGTGGTGGGTGGGTACACATTGCCCTGACCAGCTTTCCCGTGAGACCAAAGAGAGTGAGAGTGCTAGCACCCCAGCTTTTCTGTCTCCACCCCAGCTGCAAATATGCTAAAGATAGAGAGTATTCATCAGCATCTTTGGCAGGCCTACCCTGCCCACAGGAAGAAGGGGTTTGGAAGCACAGTCTAGTGTGCATGAGTGGGTGCCTTCAGGAAGCAGCATAGTAGCTAGGGCTCCTTCTGGTGAATCTGGATAACATGGGGTCAAATTCTTTTTGACAGAAAAGGGAATGGGATTTTCCACAGCCTGGGAATGTGCCCTTGCCTCCTCTGAAACTTCAGTGAATCTGGATCAAGTTCCTGGCAAGCTTTGAATTTACCAAAACTGCAGTTAAAAAATAAAAATAAATACTAAAAGTACAACTAAATCACTGGGCAAAAAAACCCCCTGTAACAGAACTGAATGACTGCACAGGGGAGAAATTATTTTAACTGAATCATACTTTATTAGCTGGTTGTTTTTGGTACAATATGCCAAGTTATAGCAATTACTGTTTTAAATTCTCTTTCTCTCTAAAGTCACAACTTAAAAGTGATATAAGCATTCAGACAGAAATCTGTTTAAACTCTCATTGAAATATCCTCAGCCCATTCATGTTGTCTGCTGTGCTGACTGACAGATGCCTACAAGATAGAGGAGTGCACAATACAACAGCATCTGAGCATGACAGAAGAATTCAAGGCAGCTTGTTTTGTTTCTTGGTTTTATAGTGTTTAAAAGACTTTACTGCAATGCAGTGTTCCACGGTTCAAATTAATTTGCTTTTATAAGGTGGTATTAAGAAGCTCATTCACCCAGACTTTACATGCTAGATGGGAGACGGTGAGACAGTATTTTAGTGGCTTTTTAATGGCATAAGAGTTGGGATTCCTGGGATCCCAATTCCATGTACTGAAATTGTGTGGTGAAATTCATAAGGAAAGAAATGTCTTTCTCCCAATATTCATTGGATTTATCACCAAAGTGTGTGGGATTGAAATTGCATTTCCTACCTACATAGAGGAACCTATGATGGCACAATATTTACTGAAGAGTAAGTTACACTATGAGATCATAACTTCTAGTATTCCTTTCAGGAAGAAGCTGAAAATACATGTTTTGCATAAGAACTCATTCTATTTGCTGGCTAATTTTACACAAACTGTGGGCTGTCCAGCCATTTTCAGATGCAAAATACAGCAAGAGTCACAGCAATGTGCTTTCAAATACACTCAGATCAATGGTGAAAAGGTTTGTTTGTTATCACCTCTCTGAGTACTCTTAGTACAACCCTAACAGGAAATTTTTTTCAGTATCTTTCCTCCTCGTTCTATGTTGTGATTTGGTGTCCCAGTCAGTGGTTTCTCCACTAAATTTTAAATGCATTACAGAATTTCTGGTTATGAAGCCCAAGCCTGGGGCCATCAGCTTCTCATGCTTTCTTCATAAGTCTCCAGCCCTTGGTTTTCATCAGTCTTTCCTGCTTCTCTTCTATTTCATCCCCTTTCTACTCAAATCATGCAGCGCAAAATTAATTTCATCAGCCCGCTCTGTACTTGAAGGCTTTTCATCAGTTTTGCTTCTTGGGTTTGTTCCAGTAACCTTGTCTCTTTGTTTTTGTGGTGTCAACTGTCATGCTTTGATCTGCAGCTTTTTTTCGTAAGTAAAGTGTGTGCTTTGAAAAGGTTATAACTAGAAGGGGAAAGATGAGTGGAGAACCATATATCACAAGTGCTTCTCAAGTATAATTTTGACATAGGAGAAAGGAGGAGGAATTTTTCATAGCATTATCATTTTCTTTTTCATGCTCCTCTCATTCCAGATACGACATCAGAATAAGACTTCTTTTTCATGTGTAAATACTTAACTGAGACACGTAGGATGACTGTGTGACTTTAGATATAAACCAATTTACAGTCAAGGAGAAAGAATCCTTATGTGCCCAAGAATTTTCTGTTGCTTTTTGCTGTAGAATTTTCAGCCTAATTCTTGCCCTTTTTGTATAGATTTTATACAACTTAGGAAACTGGTTAAATTATATTTATGATTATTGTGTGGTAAAAAAAACAGGCATGCCTAATAATTTTTAGGAAAGACATTAAGTAGTTAATTGCAATGTTCCTTCAATAGCTGGGGAGAGCTAACTGAACAGTTTCCAACAGAGTCCATGGAAAAATGCAGATCATATCAAGCAAGCATCAGCTGTGAGAGTATCCAAGGTTAGAGGGAGACTCATGCTTCATTTATCAGCCAGGATTAAAGGCAGTGGAGAATGTTCATTGCAACTGTGCAAACATAAAACATATTAAAGGGCCAAGACATAGAAAATGTCAACCACTGCTGTTCTGAGCCTATCCATCACTGTGAGCCAGGAGTCATCACTGTATCCCGCAGTGAGTCATGAGTAAAGCAAATGTTACATAAGCTCTTTTACCCGTGGGGATTTCAATTAACTGTCAAAATAGAGATGCATTGTGTTGAGTGTCATGCTGATATTGAAGGCCTCCACAATGTCGTTGTGCCTGTAGAAATCTTCAGATTATTTAATCAGCCTTGTCTGGAAGGAGTAAGGCAACGGAACTCTTAGACTTAAGCAGTTTTGCCAAAGCTGTAGCTAAAAGCCCCCATATGATGGGCAACCCAGCATAGTTAGCCTGATAATCACTGATCATAATCCAGTAGCACACAGTGTGGAGAATGAACTGACGCAGCTTTGTGGTGATGATAGCTTTATTCCCTTCTGCAGTCAATGTGTCTCAGCCACAAGAATGGTCTTTACTGGGGCTTTGTGTTATAGGCAACTTGAAATCTCACTTTATGACATTCCCCAAAAGGTTGTATCATTGCACACCAAGGGTTATGTGGGCTGGAAGGTGTTAGCCATTCCTCTGCTATGTTCCCCTAAGCTATCGGGGGAATGACTTCAGGAGTTAATGACTCAAGAAGAAACTTCTCAGCTGAAAATCATACAGTGGGCAGGAGGAGCCTTATTGTAAACAAACACTGAATACAGTTTTGAAGGAGTTTAATGACAAGAATGGTCACCTCTCTTCCTATAGAGGAGAAGCTTAAACCTTGACCAAAGTGTCACTTGACAGACAGGAGAAACTTCACTGACTGATGGACACATTATTTTCCTATATGAAGCAACAAAAATGGGTTACATGTCTTGATGTAACAAGAAGTTCAAGCTCTGCTCTGCTGAACACAAGCCCCTTTCACAGGTTTTGAGGTAATGTTGCTTGTACAGTATCAAACCTTAAAGGAAGTCTCTTAAAGGCATTCTCAGACAAAATTAGTGATGTGGCAGTAGATTTTCCTTCCCACGGCACAAAAGAAGAGCTTTTCACTGTAAGTTGTAAATATATGGTGGGATTGATCCCCTTTGCATACCAACTTGAAGGCACTGAAGAAAAGAAAGAAGAGGTAATTTTAACTCGTGTCAGTCTCCATGCCAATCACCTTCACTGTCCTACTAATCCCTAAATTATGACCTTGTGCACTTCCCATGTGCTTCCTATCTTTTTTTATTCATCTGTTGTCCTTCTCATTCCCTTCATTTGTCCTTCAGTCAGCTATCTCCCTCCTCCTCCTTTTTTGCCAGAAGTTTGGGCATGGAGGGAATTTAGAGGCAAGATTTAGGTGCCAGTGCCATAAAATAGCAGCTTTCTTGAATGTGATAGATACGTGTAGCAGTAGCATTAGAGAGTAGCAAAGAATCTTGGATCTTTTAAACTAACAGCCAAGAAGAGGAAAAAAATGAATTTAAGGTGCTTATATTTGTGAATAGAACTCTGTGCAGTGCACAATCTGATCAGCTGTAGAGGTATGTAAAGAAATCTCCGTGGGATGCAGACACCATAAATGAGAACTGCACAATTACAAGGAAGTTGTAAAATATCTCTCCACTGTTAACTACAAGATGTGCTTTTTTGGTTTTGTTGTTTGTTGGGGTTGTTTTATTCCAGCCCTTCCAGTATTTACCACTTGATTAATTTTAAGTGATCTCATTAATTTTACCTGTGAAGGTCAGAGCCTGATTTGGCCTACTCACAATATTTCCTTATAATTTCCAGTTTTGAAGGCATTTATGTCGCCAAACTTTTAAAATCAATTTTTGACAGCTGATTTCATAAAAAGTTGGTTTCATTTGTCTGCTTCTCAAAAAATAGACAGTTGAAATGTCACACAAAATGGTTTCCTGGGTAAACAGGTAGTTTAGAATGTTCAGATGTATAGCAATCTGCTGTTGAGCATTTTCTCTGTCCTCTTGTGCAAATTCCTCTGCCCTTTTGTGGGCATGAAGATAGACAGAAAACACACATTCTCTATTAAAAAATAAAAACTTCCTTTTTTATGTATTCAACATCTTTTTATAATGAAATGCCTGTGAGCAGAATGTCAAAATTGAGAATGGAAACAGCAGTGGCTTGCAGGCACATTCTAGCACTATGCTGCAATTGAGTGTGATTTGACAATGCCATTAAATAATGAAAATTCTGCTTGGGATTTGCAAAGCAGTAGAAATAAGTGTTATTAGGCTTTCTTATTAGTTGAGAAATAGTCATGGAAAAACTGTCAGTGTTTTTTTCTATTTTAGGATGTTCTGAATAAAAATATCACAATACAGTTATGACTGTATTATAATACAGTTACATGTACATAATACAGTTGAGACAGTATTTTTAAAGTTTTTCCTCATGTTTCTTCCCCTATTTTAATTCCATGTAAAGTTCATGAACTTTACATGAATTTCATGTAAAGTTCAAGTATTCTATCCTCCAGTACAGTAAATTATAAAGGAAGTCTTGTAGATTTGAATTCACTGGTCTAGCTCTCTGATGAAAATGACTACTGCAGGGAGGGTGGAAAGAAAATAATCTTTGACATCCTAAAGAATGCATTAAATTGGAACTGCGTTAATTGGAATTGCAACCGGGTCTGATGTGAAGACTTGAAAATGGTGTCTTCCATACTGATTGGAACTCCACAAAGCATTCAAATAGAACAATCTACCAGAGAGCAAGTTAGCAAATTTAGAGAGGAAAGCAGAGCACCAAGTGGGCTTGCCCTACAATATTTCAACAGGATAGGAGTGATTCCTACAGGTGGGCTCTGTCTGAACAGATGACTGTGCAGATGCCAACACCTTTAAGATCATCACAGTTTTTTCTTCTTCCAGATTCTTCTGTTGTTTACGAAGTCTCCCCCCTCCTGACCAAAGCTTGCATGATCCAGGTCAGAAGTTTTTCTTACCTGTAAATCAGGTTAAAATGTACATGTACAATCTCTGGAGGATTGTATCCCAGGAGAAGGCGTGAATTGCTTAGCGTGTCCAACATAAAAGGTCTAAGGATGCTGTTGTAAAACTTGATTACACAGTGCCATGACAGCAGTCAGCAGTTCTTGGGGTAAGAGTCAGTGTGGTTGCCCCAAGGGTCATACAGCTGACCTGTCCTCCCACAGCCCCACATTGCTCCAAGTGCCATTAAATGGGATGAATGCCATAGGGATGTCAGTTTATGCCAGACTCTGCACGAATACTGCAGGGAAAGGAAGGAGAATCAGTGGATTATTCTTATCAGAACAAAGAGAGACAACATGCCTCAGAAAGTTAAAGAGATAAATGCACAAGCTGGAAGAGAAGCAGGGTAAAGCAGAACTGTCCTGTCAACAGGCCACTTTAAAAGCAGATGTAAGGAACTCCCTTATTTTCCTTTGAAATAAATGAAGAGCATACAGAAATTTGGGCATAGGTACACTGCTGATTTTACTTTCAGTCTTTGGCAAAATTTTGTGCTTTAACTCAGAGTGACATCAGACAAATCTGCTTGTTGGCTGTGAATTTTATTCAGTATATAAAATGGACCTATTAGGAGAAACAGTTCACAATGGACTAAAAAGAAAAAAAACCAATCTTTCAGCATCTTCCTTTATGGTGTTAACTATAATTTTTCTCAGAAATTTGAAGTATTAGAGTATAGATCTTTTTCAAGTCATCTCTGTATTCAACTAAAAATCTGATCGGAAATTAAAATAAAACACCAGTTATTGACTCTCAAATTCATTTTTGAATTGGTATATTCGGGCTACTCTATTTTTGCCTTATTTCCTAGGCTTTCTGTGTTTGTCATTTGTTTATATGACGTACATAAGACTCATCAATGCACATAGCCTCACATCACTCCTGTGAGAAGAAAAGTAACATTGAACTGATGGGGTTAGATGCAGGGGCCAAAAACCAGGAGGAATTTAATCAGCATACTGCTAGTGTGACCCATGAGTTAGAGCATCTGCTCTGCATGACCTCCAGCGAATCCAAGCACAAGGCCTCAGGGCATCTCAGCAAGTTTGAAAGTAGCTGCAGCAGGAACACAGAATGTTCTATGTCAGCCAGTTAGACACCAAATGCCTGAGTCCTCCTCACTTCTTTAATACAAGATCTTCCTTGAACAGTAATTGACTTCACTAAAACAGAGAGACATGTAACCCTGATGCATTGTTTGCACTCTGGGGGCTTTGCGTGTGTGCGTGTGTTTCAATACTTCAAATAACAGCAGTTCTTAATATATTTCTTTTAAAAAAATATTTCCTTTCAAGGATGAAACAAGCTGATCTCTTCTGCAATGATCATCAGATATCTGTATGTGCAACCCCTCTGCTTGTGTGAGTAGATTGAAATGGTAGATGCTTTTCACTTCATTGAGATGTTACTTTTTGATCTCCATTCAAACGTAAAGAAATTATTATAATCTATGATTATGGTGTGCTATGACTTGTTTCTGAGAGTGAAGTAAAACTTAGGATTCTCTTGAGCCCTTCCTTCTGCTGAGAATGTCTGTTTTGGAAAATACTTTTCACCTACAGGTTTCATAACAGTAGTAGAACAGATCATCAGGTGAGAAACAAAGCCCTTTGAGGAAACTATTTACAATATGGCTTTGTACAGTCTCATTAGTCTCTGTGCTACTCTAGTTTATTTCTGTTGTAACCACAGCTGTCAGTGGTTAGACTAATAGAAACCTGAATTTTGCAGTATGCAAAAAGGAGGGACTGATTATCTGCAAGGGCAAGGAAATTATACTACACACTTTATTTTGAAGGCAAAACAGGTGCAGTTGGGCCCTGCATTTGAGAGTGTCTGCAATGTAGAACTACCATGTTTATATGATTCCTAGTATAGCAGCTACCTACACTTGCTAGCTGTATAATCAAGAACAAATGGCAAAAGCAGGTGAGGATGTGAAAATTAGAGCTGTTGCAACATGGATATTTTGGGTTGTTCCAGAAGTCTATCTTATCTTGTGTGACATGTAACAGCCAGACATAGCCAGGCAACTTGTGTGTGTCCCCACTCTGATGGGCAGAACTCTTTGTTTTCCAGGAGAAAAAAGAGTTTTAAAAGATATTATCCTTTTTGAGAATATTTTATTGAAGTGTCACTTTAAAGGATTTGGTTGGATTGCTTAAACAAAATAGAAAAAACCCCCAAAATATTTATATTTTTCCAGAACAAAAGTGGTTAGTTGAGAGTTCTGTCTTCTCAGGACCTTTGTTTAGTAGTTGCAAGAAAACTCTCTGAGCAAAGACTCGGAAAACAAATACTGTGTATCCAAGTCTGTCTAGGTTTCCACTGCACACCCAGCTCCATATTATCCTAGAACTTGCATATTATTAAAGAAAAGTAAAAAAAAACTAACATTTTTTTTGTTTGTACAATCCTGAGACATTTCAGCAGTGCAATCAGTTAGAAATGCTTTCTTATTTTGCTTTTTTTGTTTCAAATGTTCTAAGGAAGAAAGATTTTTCTCCTGCAGTTGAACAGAAACCCGCACAAAGCACAGCCTGTTCGCAATAGAAAGAGCCAAAATTCAACTCAGGTGAACTCCTCCTATGTGCACACTGGGTGACTTGTTTTGCTCTGCAATAGAGGAAAGCTGTCATGTAGGGCAGCAAGAACTGCCTGGCTTCTTGTCTTTAAAGCCAGCTGTGAGGTCAGTTAGTTGCCCTTCTAGTACTGCTGTAACAGAGCTGTTTTTAACGTATAGGAAATGTTAAATATTAAAGGTATTTGTCCTCCACGAGTAGAGGTAATAAAACGCAAAGAAACAGAAGATTTCCTGCAGTCCTTCTTCGCAAGGGTGGCCCAAGTGGGGCTAAGGGCAATCTGACTGTGCAAGAGGCACCAGGGCCTGCTTCAGCAGGGGATGCTTTGGCAGGGATGCCTGTGGCCTGACTCCACAGCTGGGACAGACAGAGCAGGAAATGCCTTCTTCATAGCTACTGTCAAGTCTGCTTCTGGAAAGAGTATAGGTGTACCTAGAGTGTCCTTTAACAAAAGCAAACACCCTCACCCCCCAAAAAATGACAATAAAAGTTTTTTAATATCAGAATACATCTTTGTCATGACAGGAACTCTTTCTGATTGGCTTGAGTACCCAAAATGGCAGAATCTGCAGTCCTAGCCTAGGCAGAAGGCTACATTGTCCTGTATATCTCGTATATTTACCATACCAAGTCTTGAAAGGCTTGGTAAGCTCAAAGAAGAAAAAAGCTTGAAAACTTGCAGGTCTTTACTTTGGAAGGTTTTGACTAACGGTTTACAAAGAGCAGACAGCCTACTACACTCAAAGAACTGGTTTTTTTGTCAATAGAATGAAGCATTTGCAAGGCTAAAAAAAAAAAAAAAAAAAAAAACAACAGAAAATGTTTAGGTGTGTAGACTCCCTAAAGTTGTATTATCTTTTGTCAATGATTTGTGCAGCCCAATTTCTCTTGACACCCCCAAGAGGCCTCTCTTGAGCTGTTCTTTTTCCTTATGGATCCAATAGCCAAAGCAATACATTCAGACAGCAAACATCCCAATTAGCAAATACTACTAAGAAATTATTATGGAGCACTTCTCTTTTCACTGTGTTACAACAATAACGTCTGACATGCTGCAGTTCTGAAGAGCTTTATGTCAGGTGTCTAGCAAAATGTATAAAACTCAAATCTAACTGTGGAGAAGTCTGTAGTAGCTGATGTTTACATCTGACCTTTTTATGTACATTAAAATCTGGTTTAAATCATTGTGTAGAAGTTTTTATGCTTTCTTATGACCTCATATAGTTAGATTCTTCATATTTAGTGTTTTACAGGGAGAAACACAAACAAATAAAATTGAATTTCCTTTGCTCCTTTTCTCAAAATACTTCCAAGTAATTTTCCCACTGCTTAAATGAAAGATACTGAATACATATGCCCGTGTTGTAAAGAAGATGCATGACTTATTTGGAAGGGCCACCATCTCACTTTTTGCTCATTCAAACACTGGCCAGTTCTATTCTAGATTTTCATATAAGCCTCAGGCTCATTTATCCCATCACAGCACTACAAAATTCTCCTACATCTGTACATTTTATATATGTGCAAGTACACACACACATGTGTATATGTTGATACATGTGTGTATGCTTTGGTTTATATACCTTTAAATAGATATATGTAAAAACTCTATGAAGTACAAGATGACCATCTCGTTCAGCTTCAGTTGGTCAAACAGAATTTTAGGGTTTGTGAGAAAAGGGAGGTCGAGTATAGTGCTGCAAAATCTCCTTTCTGATTTCTTTCTTCTGGCTCCCAAACATCATTCGTTGTCATGGTCCATCTTTGTTCTAGTTTTGCAACCTATAACAGAGCGTGGGGTGGGTGAGAAGTCAAGAGAATGCAAGATTTAGTACAGTGTAACGAAATGTCAGAGATGTGTGTCACAGAGCCTGTGACAAAAGCAAAATTACACCCTCGGTTAGACAATAGATTTTATACACATCCACATCCTAAGCACATGAACCCCCAGAATGTCACCACTGACATCCTCGTTTGCTCTCCAAAGCCCAAATGCACTAAGTGACATAATATGATATAAATCATGGAAGAGTCTAAAGCATTGTCCTTATTGATATTGCTGCACTTTGGGTTAAAATTTAACCTTAGTGAGACAGAAATTCGTTGTCAAGAGAAGA
Source organism: Pipra filicauda (assembly GCF_003945595.2). NCBI lineage: Eukaryota > Metazoa > Chordata > Aves > Passeriformes > Pipridae > Pipra > Pipra filicauda. The sequence continues at coordinate 958,595 of NW_024104665.1, read as the reverse complement.
CACATGATTGTTACAAGACATAATATGCCATGAGAACCACTTTGCAGGGAGGCACACAAACAGTTCCCAGTTACAGCTTACCAATATAAGGATGTGCATTTGTCACAAATGGCTTCCACCCATCTGACCACGCCGTGGGTAGGGAGCGCAGCTGAGCTGCCACCAGATGGCTGCACCAGCAGCAGCCAGCCCTGCCAAGCCAGCCAGAGTGCTGGATTGCATGACTGCCCTGACATGAAATCAGCAAGTTTGCTACCCATAATGTAAGAGCAGAAAATTGTACCAACTAAAGGATGTTGGGATCATGCAAGATACATGAAATCTAACCCAGTGAATTCCGGCAATTCGCACTGGTGTTTTTACACCATTGCTGCACAGAGGGATTTAGTCCTAACTGTTTGGAAAGTTTGTTAATTAAAAATTGTTTGGATGGGACAATGAGAAAAGGTGAATGATGGCAGCAGAGCGCATGTAGTGCACCTTCTGATAATTGGGGCCAGCAAGAAAGCTTTTATTTGTCAAAGAGCTTATTCAGCACAGTTAAGCAATGGGTAAACACTACACCTACTGTATTTGTGAAGAGCATGTTTCAATGGGACCCCTGGTGTGTCAGCAGGCTTATTCACAGAACTTAATGAGTGTAAATTGGTATTTGCTAGTGTAAAATACTTTCCCATATACAGAGAAAAAGGACTGATCTTTTAATTGATCTTTGAACCGTGTTACAATTGACAGTCCTGAGATGCCAGTGTGCAAAGTTAATTAAGTTGTGAAAGATATTTTTAAGAAGCTGAGCCTGGTTTTGTTTGAAGGTCTTTGTCATTCACAAATTTGAGAGAGTCACTGCAAAGCTGTCACTGATGCTGGTGTAAACAGAATGAAAGAGAGGCAGTGTTATCTCTGTCAGGATTGTTCTTTGTTGTGTGTGAGGATCATCTTATTCTGGCTCTCACAGGACTTCTATGTGATGCCAGGACTAAAAGCCCACTTAAGTATATAAAATTTAAAAAATAAAACTGCTAGCCAATGGAGGTGAGCGAACAAAATGGACAGAGGAATTTTGTGCCATCTTCAAATTTGATGTGTGTTTAGCAAGGGGAAGGAGAAAGGGAACTAACATAATTAAAACAAAATTATTAAAATTGCACTTGTACCTAGCTTTTTGTAGCTAAGTCCCTAAACATGCGTTCCTTGAACATTTCCAACCTCTGCTTCCCTCTTCAGTCCTTCCATGTTTAAAAGAATGAAATTTGGTGGACTTTATTCAATTACTACAAAGATTTTCAGAAAGTCTTCCAAAGCAGCCCTAATACTTCAAAACTCTATTAATTTTATTTCTAATCGTGTGTGAGTGAGTGTGACTACAGGATTGTGCCCCGTGAGAACAACCACTTTCATGTGTAATAATAGTTACCAGTTTGTGGTTGGATACAGTTATCCTCAAGGGAGAGTCTCTTCTCTCTGGTGGGTACAGTAACTGCTCTCTTTGGTTTTATTGTTCTGTCTATAAAAGATAATTTTGGCTGAATCATTGTGGGGAAAAAAAAGGAATAGCAACAATAATGTGTCAATCCTTCAAATTCTTCACATGCAGAACTCCTTCCAGACCATAGGAGCTCAGTGAAGACTAGGTTTACAGGGTTTCTGATGAGATAGAACTGGTATATCAGTAATAATGGAAGTAATGACATTTCTTTAGAGAAGTTTTTTCAGAGAAAGCAAAATGCCAGAAAAATGTAAGGAACATTAGAAACCATTTTTTTTTAAGTCAGAGGTATAAGTACAATAAAATTACAGGATTAAAATGAAAAATTGTTTTCTAGGTGTGCCATTAATGAATGAAGATTTAATGTCCCAAATTTCTCATCAAATGACCCACCTTTAGAATGGAAGTATTTTTGTGAGAGGGTTGATTGTTTCAATGACAAAAAAAGTTTTATAAAGATAAATGTTTGCTTGTAGAGAGGGTCTGAGGTAATTCTTGCAGGAAAATGCAAAAGTTACAGGGAATGTGTTTTGTTTTCCTAGATAACAAAGAGCCACCTCACCATGATAATATGAGAGAGAAGGTCGTGGTGTTCTTTTTCACATACATTAACAGATCAACACTGTTACATGTCTCAGTGAATACAACTTAAGAAAGATGTTTGAAACGCAATCTTTGGGCAGCCTCACTTAGAAATGAATTTAACACCTTCAGATAATACAAGTCCCTTGAGCTCCAGGAGATCAATAAATTCATGTAGGTGGAGGCTGCTGGTGATGCACAGCAGGAGCTGTTTCCCAGATGTATCACTGATTAGCAGGAATCTCACCTTGCCAAGCCTTTAAAGCCTTGCAGAAAATGCACCAATTAAGTGTTCAAATCCTTCAGCCTTAAGCCATATGTCAGGGAAAAATAATTCACTGGCACAGGGCTTTGGGTCAAGCTTCTTAGCCCAGCAGTTGATGTGATAATGCTTTAGCATTGTGCTGCTTGCCCACCCAGGAGGAAGGAGAGGGAGACCTGGCTATTGTTTCTCTCTAAAGCAGTGCTCTGAAGAATATGAATGTAAGCGTGACTCATTAATAATCTCAATTTTAAAGAAAGATGATGGAGGAGGAGTGTTTAAAGTATTCTTGGCTTAGCGAGTATTCATTGAAAAAGCATTGCTTTGCTCTGCCTCAGAGCTCTGCCTGCAGTTCAGGGCTCTTGCTGCCACTACCCTCTAATTGCACCAAGTAAGCTGTGCATTTTATGGGTAGATTTTGGAGAATGAGCAAGGGAATCACATCTATTTATGGAAAGTAGCGGTTGATTTCTTAAGGGTTGGGAGAGAATATATATGTTCACTGAGGATAGCTGCATGTCTAGCTGCAGACTAAATTAAGACCGTCACTAAAAGTCCATGAAATGCTGGAATTGCAGGGCAAGATTGACTACCTCTGCCTCAAGTATACTGTCTGTAGAATGAGGTTGCTAACCTTTGAGGAGAAAAACCCAGAAAAGGTGGCTGAAAACTCATGCTCTGAGGTACAAGAAGAGGCCCCATTTTTCTGAACTGTAAAATTTGTTGCTTTTTGCAGTGCAGAATGGGCAGGCACCTGGCCACATTAGTCATTGCAATGTTGCCACCTGAAGCCCCTCCTGCAAATCTCAGCATCTAGACAGTCTTAGACCCGCCCTGCGGTGAGGTGCCACAGCCTCGGCTCTAAGGAGCAAGAAACTCAAAAGCTTCATTGAAAAAAGAAAGCTAGAAATATTTCAGGCACCCTACAACAGAAGACACTTGCTTCTACATTAAGGTGGATATTGGATGTTCAGATATCACAAGCCACCTCTTCCCCCTACACCCACCCTGGTCTTGCAGCTCAGCATCCCTGAAAAGACATGGGTCAGAGTAAGAAGGACAATGTCGCAGGACAGGGAGCTGAAGGTGGAGATACCAAGTTTTAGACCTATAACCTAGTTGATAAAGCAACTACTCTCAGAGCTCATATATGTCCCAGGAACAAATTTCCTCTGAAATATGTAGCAGTGCCAAGTGTGAAATACATACATGTGGAAGGTTAAAAAGAGAGTAATGTAAATTAGGCACAGACACAGAATACAGAGATAAGATATTATGAACAAACAGTGAATATGAGTTTGTTTCAAACTGAGTTTCTCCACCTGCCTGTAGTTCTGTCATATATATGTCCAAAATACTGGGCATGGTTTTGCTTTTACAAGGTTTCTGTATAAATGTTTATGTGCTGTGAATTAAATCATGCACTTAAAGAGGGAAGAGGATGAAATGGAAAACTTGCTAACCGTAATGATGGATGTATTGCTCATTACTCATACTAATGAACGTCCAGGCAGGAACTTTCCATCCAGTAAATGTATCTCTCTGAAAATTTGCCAGTTAGAGGTAAATAAAAATGTTACTTTTGCCATTTTGAATTACTTCTTGAAGGGTTCTGGACTCTTGCTGCAGAAAGAATAAAGAACCTACAATATTAAGAAACAATGGACAACTGGCATTATCTGAGCTCAATGAACCAAGCTTCTCTTTTTACCTTTCTCTATAACCTGTTCTGCCTTCTGGTCTATCTGCTAGAAGTCTTTTGTAATGTGTGTATCTACGTTACTTCATTAAAACTGAAATTCTCAATTAGCAGCTAAGGTAAAAGCTTTGTCAACCTCTCACCTGAAAATGTGAGTAGCATAAAATGGCCAGTTTTGCAGTCCTCTCTGTTATATATTTTATTTATTTCAGTACTTTGGAAGATGAGCGAGAGCTGTATCTTCAGTCAGCCCCTTTGTTTAAGCTAACATCAGCTCTGCTAGACAGCTGCTTTAAAATAATAATTTAGATCTTGTACTTTGTCTGTTGAAGTGAATATTTTCAACACATCATTTAGATTATTTTTTTTCCAAAGCTGTGTGAATTGACCCATAGGTATAAGTATTCTTTGGCTATATTTTTTTAAGAAACCCATAATAATTTCCACCTCTGTATTCATGTGTATTTATATGGTATCTTCACATCAAGAATTCACAGGAACAAATAAATACTTTCTACCCATTCTTCTATGAGCCATCTTTTTGTTATACACATACAAGGGGAGCCTGTTCTATGAGTAACTCTTAGGTGAGAAGGACTAGGTGGGACCAGGCCAGGTTTCACACATCATTAAACTCTTTTAATAAATTGATAAAACTCCACCCTACAAGTAGTTGAATTCTTTGCCCAGACTTCTACTGGAAGATTATGGAAGAACTAGAGCTCCCATTTGTCTGTTTTTCCACAGACATTTCCTGTTTTTCTACCTGAATTTTTTTCTAAGACCAATTTGCAGATTCTTTTTGATGTTTTTTTCAGGATTTCTGGCTGTCTGGCAGTCTGAACAGAGTACTGCTCACTTCTACCCATTTTCAGGCATTACTGCAAAGTCCACACTAATCAGCTACACAGAACTGATGCTGTAAGTATTTTAACAATCATAAAAAGAATCACCATCCTGATTGCGTTCATTTGAAGACCTCAAATGCTCAGCTAGTACAGGACCTTGAAGCAGAATGCCTCAAAAGGGTTATCAGGGAGGGGGATATATGGCAATCGCATCAGTGACTGTGTGACAGATACTCTTAGGAGATGTTCTGTGTCGTTACAAAATTTGGTTTGAGGAACATGCAAAGTCATTCTTCACTTTTACTCTTTCCTTCAAGACTTGAATTTAAAGGATCTGGTTTTTAAATCCCTGCAAATGTTTTTGAGTACAGACCATTGCCTGATGCTCTTGCACTTCTTTCCAGGCAGTTTTCAAAACCTGTCCTGTGCAGTTTGCCTGTGCTGCTCAGCGTGCTCTGGGATAGTTGCTGGGCTACCTCACGCACTGAGCTGGGAGTGCGAGCACCTGCAGCATATGGGGATCCACTGCACACAGCTCTCGGGAGGGGGACTTCGCACCAAATTTCTATTCCTACAGGGGAAGACCAGCATCTGTCATGGTGTTACAGAGGAAGAATACCAACAGCCAGATTGAACAGGCCATGGGGAGCTACAGGGAAACTTTGGTAAAAATGAAGGAGTTGGCTCGAAGAAAAGTCATAAAGAAGCATGAAGATTTGCAACTGGTAGGAAAGACCTGGGGGAAATAACAGCAGCCTCTAAATTATGCCTGATGAGCCATTTTATCAATGAGATGGTGTGTTTGGTTTGTTCTCTTGCTCCACAGCAAAAGTTTTAAATAGATACAAAGCAAAGTATATGCCGACCTCTTTTGTTGATCACACGTGAACTTCTTTGCCCACCTGATAGGGCACAATATATACAGGTATAAATATGTGTGTTTGTATGTATCAATCCACATGACGTTGGAGAAGACTCTGTTACTGATATATACAGGGAAAAATTCTTAGACAGTAGCAATAGCAACATTAGAGCTAAACAGAAGCTGAAATATGATGAAAAAAATAAATTATTGCAAGGTAAATCTTAGGTCCACGTGTATTACTGTTGAAACTGTGTACACTGCTGTTATCTAGCAGTGAAATTTGGACTTAAATCAGGCCTGGGCATGGGATCACTTTTCTGTCAAATTTGGCAGAGCACATGATGCAGAGTTTACTCTGGCTGTGTGCTTTCTTGGTACTTTTATGCTGGCAGTGTGGTGAAAGTTGGTACCTGATTAAGCTTGAAGCCTGTTACTGCAAAGATAGTCCATCAGAAACTACACTGGTGAAGTGAGGTTTCATCATCCCTCTTTGATGTCAGAAGTAAGAAATGTAAAGGTGAACTTCCACAATAGAACCATGGCTGAAGCTGGTGACTTCTGGCCTTCACCATCTACCCTGCATGCGGGTCTGAAGCTTTAGTGAAAGAGCTACTGAATCTCTGAACTACCTATCATTTCTGCCTTTTTTTTTGGGAGGGGGGGTAGCCAAAACTTGGTCTGAGCAGCTTTTTGAGAAGGCAAATGAAAGAGTTTGAAACTTGAAGCAAGCAGTGCTTCTGATGGAAAGCATTCTCCAAGAAGATTTCCTTTGTTTTCTAAAGATAGTCAGATGCTATATTCACCTGATGTTCACAGAAAGATTTTTACAATGCTGGATTGCCTTCAAAAAAACAGTCTGAATCTAGGTCCCAAAGGTTTTGTTGTAAGCCTCAGTGGTTTGCAACTGCAGCAGGGCTTCATATACCAAAGGCTGTAAACTGGCATCAGGAATTATCTGAGCTCAAAGAAGGACCTGAGCACTGGCCTGAAGTGATTACAGTGATCTAAGGCAGGTACGAGGCAGACAGCCTCCTTCTGCCACATCTGGAACTGGCACGTTGTCTTGCATTTGGCTTGAGAAACAGGAGGCTGTTAATAACACAGCCGTCAGGTAACGAATGCAGAGGATATTGTGGCCTCAGCAGGAGGAAGGGATGAAACTCCCCATAAAGCTAAAGATGTGAGAAGGTATTTTTGGGAAGGTGCCCAGTTATCCAGACTCAGTAAAGAGTCAGATAAGACTTCAAGGCTTCATACAACCGTAACAAAAAATAGCTTGCAGGCCTTTAATGGGAGACAGCCAGCTTCACTTCCATCAGCATCATTTCGGTCTTGTGTAGGTTCGGGCTGAGCTCTATATTTGATTAAAACTGGCAGGCAGGAGGAGTTTCATGTTTCATTTTTGTAGCCAAAATTTCTGCTGTACTTTCAGACAATCACACATAGTGCTAATAGAAACAGTGTAGAGACCTTTTAATAAAAGTAATTGTTTTAATTTTAAGCCATTCATTGCCTGAAGCTTCCTAAGTCATTCATTGCCTGAAGCTTCCTTTGCCATTGAACTCCACTTTATTGATGTAGAGCTTCAGTTTAATTTTCCTCCTCACAAATTCTTGTGCAGTCGTTATGATTGTGTAGCCACAGTTGCAAAGGAGGTAGTCAGACTTGTGCTGAGTTCATTTAATTTCTTAGCACATGTGCAAGAATTCTGGTCCAGCCTGATGACTACCTCATTTTCTCACATTCTTGAGGAATGTCCCATCCCATAAAAGACTGCTGCATGTGAATTATGAGTACTGACCTGAGAGCATCAGTCAGGCCTGGTTTAGATGGTATTCATCCTGCAGACCTACATGTTCAGAACTTTATTCCTGCTTTCTCTCCACTGCTAACTCCTGGCACTTATAAGTGAACTGTTTATAATCCTGTATTAAATATGTATTAGGGTATGTAAATTGTACATATACACTTACAGAAGTATGGACATTTGTTTTAAATGCAGTTTTATGCTTTTTAACAAATTCCAGTTGTGATGTTAATTTCAGTTGCTAAGGTATCAGATTTAGTATACTCTGTATTATAAAACTTAAGGTCTTATACCCTTTTTGGGTAACAAAACTGGGACTAGTCTATTGCCATCTCTGCTATATTTCTCATGTCCCTTGGCTCAGGTTGCCTTCAAATCACTCTTCTTCCCGACTCAGAGTAAAGCAAACCCACCACACTTGATCAATTAAAAGCTATTTTCAGGTGTCAGAATACAGAATACTAAACAATTTGAAAACTGAAGCTCTTCTGACTAACTGCTGCAGTAGTTGCACTGTCCAGGAAAACATCTACAGTCCAATCTCAGGATACAAGCTTAACACAAACACAGTATAAACCTGTGAGCACCACGGGAGACAGATGCTGATGTATTTGTTCTCCTTCTTCCTCACTGGTGTAGCAGGCAAAAGTTCAGGCTTTAATTGGGTGTGATCTGTGCATCAGTGTCCTACCCTAAAAGCAGTCTTCTGGGGACACAGCAGTACAGGGTACCCAACTGTCCTCCTGAGGTTCTTCCTCCCAAGGACAGGGACTTCAAAGGTTTCTGCTGCCGTTCATAAAGGAGGTGATCTGCCTCTGAGCCTGGGATCACAATCCTTCTGATCACAAGTCCAGGGACCTGTTCAGTGTTGCAAAGTAAACCGGATCTTTAGACAGTGTTGTTTAAAAAACAAAATCAGGTTTCTGAAGTGGTTCATATTGCAGCTCCACTCTTCCCAATTCACAATTACTTTTGTAATTACAAAAATTTACCAGAGCAGCTTCTGTGTACACTCCAAAATAATTGACTTATACTAAAACAGAAGATGGCAATTCAAGTAGTTCCTTGTTATAAAATGAAAAAAAAGAGGACTGAACTAGAAAAAGTATAATATTTCAAGCAAATACATTTCTGCTTAGAATTCAGAATTTCCACATGTGAATGGAAAAAATAGCTTTTTTATCCCCTTTCATTGCAGATTATTATACCAATTTCCCTGGGTTTTGTTTGTATCTACTTCTTACTGAATAGGTAATTGTTCTGATAGATAATGAGACTATTTTCTGGTAACATCAGCAGATTTTTGTGAAGTCTGAAATCCTGATAACCAGGACAGTTATCTCATATTGCGTGTATTTTTGAAAAATGGAAAGTTTTCTTCAAATGCTGGCTGGCTTGTGGCTTTGAATCCATAAATGAACTGTTTATGCAGCTGTTAATACCTATGAATAGTTTTTGATAGCTGTAGATGATACTACGTGAAGAAACAATTCTGTCCTTAAAATGTGACTCTAATAATCACTTTATCTAAGTCTATATTATTGTTTCCTGTTTAATACTTACTGAATTTACCCACTTTTCAGCTGAAAACTTTCAGTTTTCCAAACTAAAAACTCCCTAAGCTCTCCATGAGCTCTTTTTATTTCACACATCATCACTGACAATAATGATAACACAAGCCAAATTATACTGCTAACTCTATCTCTGTAACATCAGCTGCAGTTAGAATATGCCTTCACAGCAACATCTGAAAAACCACATTGGTTTGCAGTGTGCTTGTTGGGCACATGAGATGGTAAGCTTGACTTGACTGCCAGATCTTTGTGGATTTGAAACTGAAAAACACCTCAGTTTGCCAACTGAGCAAATAGTCTAATAGATGAGATGTAATGAACCTGCATCCATGGATTCTGTAGCTGCTCAGGAAATTTTGGCAGTCAAACCCCACTCCAAGTTTGACTTTCATAGCAGATGATATTAAAAGCATGACATGCATTTTGGTCAGGGTTTTTTTAATGTTGAAAGCAAATAGTTTGGAGGTCTTTTGTAATGATTTGATACAGGAATATAACAAAATCTCTCTAGAGAATACTTTCATCATATTTATTCTCATGTCCTTATTGTTCTTCTTATAAGCTTTCTTTAAATGTCACTGCGTGTTGCTTTTTAGGTTCTTTTTATATGCCAGTCAATCAAGCAATAGTTCATTTAATTCATGAGAATTAACTTGAATTTCAGGTCAGGTAATACCAATCCAGTCAACCAGAGCTACACATTATGATCTCAGGGGTACTAAGGGATTTCTTTGTGTGAGTTTCTTCTTCTTTAAAAGATCTGGCGGCATGTTAAACCAAAGGTTTTCACTTTCAGTCCAGTGAAGTCTTTGGATGTTATTCCAGGATTTCCTGTGTGCACTACATGGCAAGAGATGAAGTCTGTAAATTGTATTCAATTAAACAGATCATCTAAAGAAGAACATGAAAATAAGTGTGTGGCATGTATTTGTACAACAATCACTGCAGCCTAGTCAATCATTCTAGTTAATAAGCACCACGGATTTTGCTGTATATTTAGGGTGAGTTGACAAGAAATCAGGTTCATGATGTATTTCAGTATCCCAAAAATCTGTAAAAGAAAGTACCAACCAAGAAAAAAAAATTATTTCTATGGGTGGAAGTTTTTTGTTTGCCTTCAAAGGTGCAGTCGTTATCATTTACCCTGACTTCTTGTGTTCAAACACTGGCAGGGTCAAGCTTAAACAATGGGAAAACTGGTTGTAAAGGCTTCCCATTGCCATGTTTCCCCTTAGTGTGAAAAGTGAACTACTACAAATGGGTGACTTGTAAGTTGCTTGTTAGGGCAGTAACTCTTGCTGACAAACGAGCTCTGAGTTGGATGGGGAGGAAGAAAGGGGAAGTTCCCTGATCTCTTTTGTCTCAGTACAATGTGCTGGATTTAATAGAGGCTGGAAGGGCTGAGCAGAACACTGCTGGTTTTTTGAAAAAAAAAGTAATAGTTTATTTCTAGCAGAGTTGAGCCAAAACAAGATATAGTATTTCTCCTACTTTTTTTTCTTCTTCCAGAGCAACATTAAAAAGCAGATAGCCATCACTACATAGAGTTTATCATTTTCCACCTGCATGGATGCTTTCTCTTGGGCTGTCCTGTTGTAATCCTACCTTTTGTCTGCCAAGTGGAACTAAGTTAGAATACTTTTCTGCTGATTTGGCAGGATTAAGAAATAAATTAAAGCACCCTGACTGCCTGGAAATCTTGTTTTACCAGCTGCTTGCAAAAATCTACTAATGATTACATTTTAAGTCCTGTTAGCACTTTGGGTTCAGCAGGTTAAGCCTACTGGACCTAGTGGCATCGGAGTCATGTGTCTCCTGTATCTGAGACATCAATGTTTTATAGCAGGTTGGCTTAGCAATAAACAGTTAAAAAAGAACATCACTTTACACCTAGTTCTATTAAACACACAGTACTACCTTGCCGATGCGTCTAAAGGCTAAGTAGTCCCTCTGGCAGCCCTGGCCACTTCCCGCCAAGCTCGAGCTGTCATGTGAGCTCATATAAATCTGTTCCACTTGTGGAAAATGAAAATATCAAGAACCATGAGAACATAAAATGTACTTAGGAAATCATTTTCCCATCCATGAGGGTTGCTTCATTAAATTCAAACGTATCTGTGCACATATTTCACTTAAAATCAATTTAAGGATATGATGATTTAAAAAGGTAGTAAAGAAAATAAAGCAAATATGATGACCAGAGATCCTTAAAAATATTTTTCTTCATTATTTTGCCACAGACTCCATTTTAGCTGGATCATTGCCTCACATGTGCGAAGTGCTGGGAATGGGATGTGGTATTTGATAAAGTAAAAGTAGATGGTGTTTTGTTCATGAGGAATCAAAATTAAAAACAAGACAACTAATTTTATTGGAAAATTTGGTGTAAAAATTTATTTCTTTAATCTAAGCAAATTTACATGAGCTTACTCAGACAACAAGCTCAAAGTCTGTCTTGGATGACTCCACACTCAAATTCTTAGACTGTAATGTTTGATTAGGGCTGGACAAATTAGATGTAGTTTGTGCTGGAAAATCTGTTTTATTTCAAAGCAGCTTTGTCAAAATCAATCAGTAAGTGCAATATCTTTTCTTTATGAAATTAACCCGACTCTTTTGTTGGAACTCTTAAATATCTGATCTTCATAACCAGGATCAGTTTGGGTATTTTTGAGAAAATTGAGTAACCTTTGCCAAAAACATTTCCTGGTGGCTTAGCTTTTCAGAATATTTTAGGCATTCCTTTAGGTTTTAAGATACCCCATGGCTTACTGAGGCCCACACTGATGATTATCAGTTGAATGGACCTGTCAGGAGAGATTTTGACCCATGGAAACAAGGACTTCCTAGGGAATAGATAACAAAACCCAAAGGTTGATCCAGTCATCTCTGTTTCTGTAGCTTACAGTAAACAAAGGAGCAATGTGGGCTGGCTGATTAGTACCTCTTTTCTTCTATTTTTTCCATTTGAATTACTTATGGAGGGCTGGGTTGATAATCTGGTTGGTCTTCTGTAATTAGAATGCTTTTCTCTAGATCAGAAGTGAGATGTCTTAATTTGCTGCCTGGATTAAATGACAGCCATTCCTGCTGATAACTTTCTACCAGTGCAGCAAATGACTGCTTGGATTGATTTACTGATCTGGGACCTGGTAAAGCAAAGGATTATAGGATGAAAATATTCAGTGCATAAAACAGGTCACACATCACCAATAAAAATACCAATAATCTAATTTTTTTTCTCCACATTTTACATGGAGCTATATCATTGATTTAAGAGCATCCTCTACAAACTACTGCACTAGCTGATCACCACTTATTTTTCTGTAACAACCTTCTATTGTTGCAGCCCCATATTTCAGTAGCCCAGCACACTTTAGTAATGATGGTTGCCTGGTAATACATTCTCAAAACCTCTTTATTAATAACAACAAACAGGGGTTTCTTGCAGATGACTTGTAAGAAACCCAATAGGGATGATGTATTAAAAGAAACCTAAACCTTTCGCTGTAAATATTAGCTCAAAAGTTTGGGTCTACAAAAAAGGATTTTCTGAATCTGAACTTGGCCAAATATAAGTAAAGATTATTAAACTATTGAATTTTGTCAGTGTGTGGTTATATGCAAACATGGAGATTTCATTTTGACCTGATACTGAATTCTCGAACTTGCTGGAATTGCCTTATACAGTGTTAATAAGTTTCTCTCCTAGAAAATGAAGTAGTACCCTCTGTAATCCAGTATAAAATAAACCAGTCCCTGTATTCAGTATGTTGTATGGTCTTTCTCCAAATGTGAAGGAAAGTCATAGTTTCATGTCCTACTTACATTCAATACTTGAACACCTTAAAAAAATTTAAATCCATTTTGCATTTTCACATCTTTTCCAAATGTGTTAATCCTGTGAGCTTTTCTCCTGTAAATAGGTGAAATTAGCTCCTCTGGGTTATGTGCAAGAGTACCATTGGGATTTCTATAAGATTCCTTTTAAATACTACTAAAAAAAAAACAAAATACAGTGGTGTTGAGAAAAATATTTCCTGTAGCAGCAGGATATGCCTTTTTAAAAAAAATGCAAGTCCCAAGCTGGGCTGGAGTCTATGAAAATCAAAGGCATTTTTTTAAAAGATAGAAGACCATGTAGATTTGGCATAGTGACAAAATCTCACTTATGGAATCCATTCAGTGTCTTAGCCACAAAAACTGCAGAAAGAACACCAAGATTTTTAGCTTCCAGAATACTGTATTTCTTCCTCTATTCTCCCTTCTCTGTACTCATTTCCTGAAAGCTGGCTCATTAAGGAAAGGAAATGGCATTTTTTAAAGAACAAATAATTAACTGTTCCTGAAATTTCATCCCATGGGTCGTCCCACTATCTTTGACATACCTACAGTACCATAACTTCATCCAAAGAACTGATTTCATGAGTTTGATCTTGTTATATAAAGTATATTTCCAAAAGAAAAACATCCTTTTTTTTTTCTTTCATATAGCAGATGTGTTTTTACCCTTTCATTTTAAAAGAAATATATTAGGTAATTGAATATTTTCTAAAGAGTTGGATTTTTAAAGTCAGTCAGGGATTACCCTAAATAATGAATAAACAAACAGAAAAAAAGCCTCCAAAGGCTTGCACGTCATTATGTTTTTGAGAGGTTTTAGTGAGTGGATACAAATAACCACAGAAGCATTTTAAGGGTAAGAAAATGAAAATAAAGACCTAATGACCCTTTATATTCAGTATATTTTGCTCATTTACTTATTCCTTTAGATTTTTTGTTTATAGTCAGGCAGCTTCAAGCCACTTGCCTCTTCTGTTTTCAGCTGGAAGCACTGGGAACTCTGTAAACATCAGCAGGCTTCAGCTCCACAAGTTTCTGAAGCCAAAATAAAGTGGAATGGCACCCTTCCACCATTCTGTAAGGCTTCCTCCTTTCCCTTGCCAAGGACTGGCACTGTGGCTTCTTTTCAGGGCAGGATCAGCCCTTCTTAGCTTCAGGGGTCTCTGAGAGAACACTGTGAGCCTCTCGCCCACATTACTGCTTCTTTGTCCCAGGTGCTAAGCAAAAACATGCATGGGCATACAGGACACAAACCTCCCACCATCTAATTTCACTTGCAGTGTAGAAACCTGAAGGTGGGGGAAGGATAAGTAATCAGATCTCGGAAGCAGTTGCTCCAAATTGCGCAAGAAGATTTCCTTGAACTTGGAAATGTCAGTTGTTCACCACTGCCAGCTTATTCCTTTCCCACTGCCTGATGGATAACGCTAGATGGCTGACCAGACTAATCAAATACAAATGCTTCCAAACAGGGTAGCAAGAACTTGTGTGGGATGCAATTGTGAAGTTACATGTTGATGGCAAAAGTTTCTGTTCAGTTGCATAGGTTTTCATTTTTAGCACTTGATTTCTGAAGCAGTACAGTGTGCAGCAGGACATAAAGGCAAAGGACAACACTCTCAAGAGATGCTGTGCAAAAATCCTTCTGGTCCTTGACTAAAAAATGATACTGTCTTGGTTATTGTTGTTAAGGGTGTACACAGAAAATTGAGCCTATAAATGAGTAGTTCAGAGAATATTGGGACCAAAGAGGCCTGATTTCCTGTAAATCCTCATGTTAAGTTTTATAGATTTTTGTCCTTCAGTTTTTCAGGTCGTTGGAGCACGTATGTGGGCTCTCTTCCATGTGGATTCTCTGGTGTCTAACAACATTTGAGCTCACATTACTCTCCATCCCTCACTGGTGGCATTAATAGGGTTTCACTCCTCTGCCTGCTGCATGCTTTCAAAAAAGTGGCTGGAATCTGAGACTCTGAAACCTCCACAAGTGTGGTTGAAATTGTGCTTCCTAACACAAGGTTTGAATTTGTCCACGAACAGAGCAGTTTTAACCGGGCAAGGGAGCTATAATTCCACGGACTCCAGTGTGTTTGCTGAAAGGGCCAGGAAGCAAAATTGTACGTATGTGAAAAATCTCAGGATTTTAGGAAATGTTCCTTCCAAATTGCATTAATAAGCAAAAAACACTGAAACAATTTCACAGAAGAGAAATTCTATGTTTTGTAACAAACCAAAAATATTTAATAAATAAATAAATAAAAGGTGCCTCTAAAGCTCTTAGTGGTAGGAATGTAATCAAATGGGAATCTGGAGGCTCTGATAATCCTGGCTCCTACTCATCTGACCAGGGAACCTGACAGGAGTAAGGTACCTTATAAAAGTTGGCCACAACTCTGAAGAGTTTGCATTTTTCAGCAGGGTCCAGCAGTTCCTCCTAATTCACATAGTATTACTCATAGTATTTACGAGTAATGTCAAACCCCAAACAGTGCCAGGCCCTGTTGGCATCTCACATGGTAACTTAACAAACGGGGGAAAAATGTATGATAACAGAATACAAATATTAACTTTGTAGGAGAGAAAAAGATCTGTTGCACATTGGTCTCATTAAGTAAATGATTTACTTGAATTTCCTCTTGCTTTGCAACTTGCTTGAGAACATATTCGATCTCAGCTATCTAAGGCCTGGATAATTTCATCTGCTTCTCTGCCAGCTATGACACAGCCATTTAACTTTGTCACTTTTCTTGGCCACCTCCATTCAGTGCTTGTTGTTGGCTTCTGTTTCTATGGAAGGACAGTATTCTCCTAAGATACCAAGGACGTGGCCAACAGGAAACAGGGAGGTCTCATCTGGCTCTGCTTAAAACTCGCTAATCATTGAAAATTTGGTCTGAGGTTGAAAAAGACAGCAATAGCTTTCTGTTCTTCTTTTAGGATGTGTTTTTATGTATCCCAAGGGCTAAAAAAAATATCAGGAGAAATAACAGAAACTGCATAACTGCGGATAAATCAGACTTGATTAAGTTTGGTCGTCTTAATTCCTGTCTTCAACCGGTTGGACACGAGAAGATCTGTTACCAGTTTTCTTGTAATTTGGAGCTGCTAGCAACAAAATGTAGTGCAACCGAATGATGAAAGAAATTTCTCAAGGAGCAGATTTAGCACAAAAAGTAATTAACAAAATAACTTAATTGTGACATTGAGACTGCTGTTTAGTACTTCACATTCTCATGTTTAATTCTCATGATTATATAAATGTCCATTTAAAAATTTTTGAAGATACTGTAGGGATTGCAGGTCCAACAGGGAGGGACACACATGCAGTGCATATGTGATTTCAGTATTATGATTTCAGTCCAGCTCTTTAATTGCTAAGATTCTGACATCATGATATAATGCAGGCATAATCAACATACATTAGAGTCACTTTGGATATCGGAACATGAAGCTGTGGGACGCCAGAAGTTTAACAAATTACCCGATATCTACTAATTTATCATTTGTACGTGTTATTGGATTACAAATAGAAACAGATCTGACTACTGATTTGAGAATCAATAACGGTTTCTAAAACAGCTGATGAAATTACTTTAGTACCTGTCTACTTATCTTGTTTAGGACACTGAGTAAAATTAGCTTCTGATAACAGAAGGAGCCTGACAACCCAGGGTTTGTGAAGACTGCTCTATCTGCTTTTGCTAGTTAAAAAATAAGAGTATTATGCAAAATGACATTTTTATCACCAAAAGGAGATTTTTATGACTTGTAAATATTCTACGTTGAACAGAGGTCACATCTCTACTGACAAATATATTTAAACAGTAAAAACACCTAATTAGATTTTAAAGTACCTATATTTATCTAGCAGAGAGAACTGATTACAGGGAGATCAATAGGCAACACCATTCTCTGCAGCAGCCTAAATGCAGTTGGGCCAATGGGAGCCTGGAATGAGCCAGGAATGTACCTTGAAACCAACTCCTTCACTGCTGGAGATTGCTGTCTCACATCTAGCATTGACTGAAGATCAGTCTACGTATGAACTATGCCATTATTTATTACAGACCATCAGCTCAGAGGTAAGCCCAGTATTTGAAATTATCAGTGTGAAGAGAAACTAATTACAACTGCAGCTGTAGTGAGGCTGCTATAAGGGGGCAAACGGACTACCCCATTAATGGAGGGACATAAAGAAGCACACTGCTGCCATGGGTCCCTGAGAGCTTGGACCTGCTCGGAGCTGGGTGCTCTCCAGTGTCACTGGGGGCACCAGTGACAAGATAGAGATGGGGGGGGGGAACTTGATAGAGGCTACACTGGCATGCTGGGAAGCAGGGTCTTTTGAAAAGTTGCAGGAGACATCTCTTGACCTCTGCCCTCCCTGCACTTTGGGCTTACTGTCATTGTCAACAGCACTACAGACTCCAGGTCTCTGTGCTGAAAGGGTAAGGTCTTTCCCTCTGCCCTTTTTTAGTACCTTCATACACTAGCCATAATCTCACCCCATATCTGTTGATTTCAGAAATTAAAAGCTGTGATATATACGCTTCAAAGTAAAAGTGTGGTTTTTTGCAGCCTCTACTGTTGCTACATCAACTGGCTCAGCCTTGGGCTGTGTAGCCCCCAAATGCACACTGCCGCCTTCTGTAGCACTCCAGCCTAAAGCATTAAAGAGATCCACTTATAACTTCTTATCAGCACAGCATGAAGACAGGAAGAAAATCACTTTTAAGAAACAGCATGCCTTTTAAAATAATCAGCTCAAACTTCTGGTTCAGATTAAGCACAATAAAGCTTGGGTTGCACCCGTACTATATCCTTTGGGGAAGAAAACACCACAGAGGCGTTGTTCATAAGAATGGATTAGGCTTGCAGAGATCAGTAACTAGTATAATCTGGAACCTCAATTCAGATGCTTTGTTTTTTAAAAATAGGGTTCACTGGGGCAAATTTATGCCAGATGTAACAACTATGGCCAGCAAAACTAATTATTTCTATTTAAAAATTCCATTGCTAACACAAATGCTGCCTGGAATGGTGTGGGTTCATATTTTCAGCATATGAAAGGGTTCTGCAACTGCTGACATCTCTGGAAGCAGTTCGACCAGTAAAGCCAGGAGTCCTCTGTGGAAACAAAAGCCCCGTGATTCTTTTATGAAGTGTATCGTGTTTTCCTCAGTGTGTGCTAGATACAGTCAGGAGTCATGAGTGTGGGAGAACGTCCATTGGTGAGTCCGTCATCAACTCTTTAAGCCATGTACAACATATGAAATATAACATGTATGTGTTTATAATGTTATGTTATACATAACATTCCCATAAAAATGTAAATTACAGTGGAAATAAAGTATTCCCTTTCTCCATAAAATTTTCCCAAATATTCTTTAGTCATGCTTGTGCATGTGCATGTGCATATGTGTGTTCACAGCACATGCAAGTACAAATTTATGGGAGGGAAGAAGTACTGTAGCGTTTTATACTGTGTACATTAATTCTGGCTTCCATTCCCATACCACACAATAGTATATTGTGGGTTATAAAATTCCTTCTTCTCTGTCTCCCCAATTTGTATCAAAGCTACTCCTTGAGTATAGAAGAAGACAACTTCTTGACTTTTGACCATACAGCATTTCAAGGTATAATTAAAAATGTATAATTAAAGAATTGCACTTACAGGTCAGGTATTAATATGAACTTCCAAAAGTTTAACTGAAATTGCATTTGGAGATGGTGTGAGCTATCTTTCAGTTACAGAGTGATTAGACTGGATAAACTTTACTGATGGAAATCTAAACACATGAGCTGAAGTTAGCAGACTTATAGATTTAAGCCCAGGGACCCATCCTAGTCCAACAATTTAGGCTCGTTTAGGGACACTAGAACTTGTTATGGGTGCCAGGTTTTCTTAAACTGTTTTCTCAGCTGTATTTTGCATTGAGGTAGGGCTCCAAAACCATCAGGAATTTGTGTGGTTTTCACTTATATACCCATTATCAGGGGTGAATAAAAGTTATGAAGAACATAAGAACTGAAGATCCAGAGTTTGTTTTTTAAAAAATCTTCAATAAAATCCATAGTTTTATGATACTGTAACACAGGGGGGGGGGGGAAAGAATCTGAGACCCATGAGTGGGCAGGTGGGTGAGCCATTTTCTTTAGTCTACCTCCCGTAATGTTTCATGAGTGGGGACTTCTGTTTAGCCCTGTTGAGAGATATCTGCAGTGGATGAGATAGTGTGTGCATGGCCAGAATATAAATAAGAAAAACTGATTCCAGCTCTATTGTCACTTCCCTCAAATGCATTTGGACAATAATTAGAAAAGTTCTTATCTGATTTATGAGATGTTTTCTCTCAAGTCAACAAGATGATGTCACAATATTAAGAAATCTTTTGCTGATCTGCCAACAAAATTATTAATGCCCCATGATTTCAGACCTTCAATGGAAGTTTCATTTCCATTTACTGCCATTTAATTTAGAATCTTGCCAGACTGGTAACTCAGTATATGCTTTGCAGTGCATATTGCTGTTCCCACAGGGAACAGTCTGTCACTGTCAACCTGAGAGCAACACCTCAGGTTGTGCTGATACAGCTTCACTGGCAGCAAATCATAAACTAACTGAAGTGGTTGGACCACCAGAGGAATGATGAATAGTCC
The DNA here is from genome assembly GCF_003945595.2 of Pipra filicauda. NCBI lineage: Eukaryota > Metazoa > Chordata > Aves > Passeriformes > Pipridae > Pipra > Pipra filicauda. The sequence goes on along the minus strand of NW_024104665.1, from coordinate 938,966 downwards.
TCAGAATAACCTCGTTACCTCCCTTTAGAAAAGATGATGAGGGATCAAGGCAAGGCGCATTTTGTTTGCATTCTTTTCTTGACCTACCACGACCCAACTGAGGCTGATTTTACCTGAGAACAAACAATACTACTCTGAACTCTTATGAAATGGCCTTGATCAGGAAAGAATACTCTGAAATACAAAGTTGCACATTGAAAAACAGCCCCACTCAGCATCTGTAATGTTTTCCAAATGGAAGAGTTAATTAAGGAGTCTAAATCAGCTGACTGTAAAAATTATGGTGGTCTTATATTACCAACTTTTATTTTTCCAGTCAGTTGCTCACACTAAGAAGTGAGACTCTCTATCAACATCTGGAATTGAATTCAGAATTCCCCCCAAACTCAAAGATTTTTGACAAAGATGTTCCAGCTCCTGTCGAAAATCACAGATTTGGATATAATTAAATAAACCAGAAGACCTTTATGTCTCAAATAATTCCTTTCTGCACAATCTCAGCTCTTGAAGCATATAGAACATCCTACAGCCGTGTGATTTTTATGAGATGGCTTGTCTTTGTGCATTGCACTTTATCTTTCTAAGTTTGGGTGACCAGGGAGACAGACAAATATTACGGACACTGAAGAGAGTGTGGCCAAGAACACACAGAGGATATTCTCCTGTAATGACACTCTGACCTTTCTTGTTTGTTTTTCTTTTCATGCAGATGAAGCATCAGCCAAAAACTTTCTGAGGACTCCTGAGAGAGTATGAAAAAAAATGGAACTACTGGTCTTATCTGAGTGGTTGTGTTGGTGGGGAACAAGGATGCAAAAGCTATTGTGAGGTTATTGCAGATGATTTCTTGATTAACTGCGTAATTTTGCTAAATGGTCCAATAGCAAATGCTTTGCCTCAGCATGAATAACTCAATTGAAAGATTTCAGGCCATGCAAAGATGATTTATTTGGAAAAAATTAGGAGTCATTTTAATCCAATCATATTTGAATAACTAGTGAATGAAAAGGAAATCTCTTTGCCTCCCTCTTCTTTCCATTTAAATCCTTATTTAACTCCTGCTGACATGTTTATTCCTGATGCATGCGAAGCTTTCATAGGCTGACAGATTTCTTCAACCATGGCCTTTCAGGGCAACACCCAGTAATTACACAGAGACTACAGTTCAAAACTCTTCATAGCACTTCATACGTGAAATAATGTGGAATAGTTAGTCTTTGTTAGAGTAACAAAAGGATATGATAAAGCCATTGAATGCACTAAGATAATCAAAACAGTTTTTGAGGCTGATTTTAATGGATTCTACTGTTTCAAAGAGTGAAGTTTTATGGGAGTACCCAACGGCAAACATTTCTTCTGTAGAACACTTTTAGATACCAAACATTCTGCACATTTTCCTGAAAAAGGAAAAAAAAATCTAATTCTCTTCTCATTTCCACCACCTTTTTCCAAGTTGAATATATTCCTTTTATGGTATCATCTCCATTTAAATAACTGTTACTGATAGGAAAATCTGATCGACAGTCTCTGTGTGGACTTCTGCTTCTTACAATAAGGGAGGCCAATGCAAAGCTGAAATCTGCAGTGCTTGGATCAAAAAAATTCCCTCATCAGAAGCTTGGGGAGACAACCCTTTTTTTTAACTCAGGGACAGGCTGCAAAGCCTAAACCTGTTCAAATCTCCTTTTTACAGGACTGAAGTTCTGGCCACTAACATTCTCAAACAGGCTTTATACTTTTCTCTTGTCTCAATGCACACACACCCCCAGGGCAACTCCATTCAAACCTCAGAGAACTTCTGTGCCAAACTTTGATTAAGTTCACTTGAACTACATAGTCCGAAGTATGGCCTCTCCTAAGAACTCTCTAGAAACCCTTCTATAGTTGAAGTGTACTAAGAGTTTTCCAAGCACTTGCTGCAAGTCTCCAGGCACTGAAGTGGAATCTAGAGAAGCACAACTTGACAGAATTGATCTCCAAAGACATCTCTCACTACAGCTCGGGTGACCTAAAAACTCTTTTTAATGTGACACTTTATTTAAGCTGTGGTAACTTTATAAATGTTGCAGACTAGAAACATTATTAGTAAGAGCAGTTATTCCTGAAAGAAACCAGAAGGTACCACTCCTGTTAAATTTCTAATTGGCAGATTCAGAAGGTTTGTCTAAACTGGAGAAAGTGCATTAGCTGCTTTTGTCATTAATAAATAATTCAAGGTCAGATCTAAAGTCTATTAAAATTTATGGAAAAGCCTCCCAGTGATTTCAGTAAGCTTTGGATAAAGGCCTATACATCTATATTTTTTCCTCGAAACATTTTCAGTTCAAAGGTATGATGTGTCATTGTCCATATTATTTTAGTGCATCATAGAAGTATATCATCATCGTAGAAATTTTAGCAGCTGAAGGTAAGCATGAAGGAACCCTTTCATGCAGTACAGGGGCAGAAAAAAGGAAAATGATCCAGCTAGACTCACTGTAAAGTTCCAACATGTTCTCTCACTATAGGAATGGTACTGTCAATTTAAAATTATAATTGCTGATGGGATTTATGCCAGCACTTGACCCAGATAGTGAGCTGAGCACCAACTGAAATGGGGATGTAAACCTTAATAAGAATTGAAAGAACAGAACTGTTACAGGGAATTCCCCACGGAGCCCTTGAACAGTAGACAGTGTTATCTTTGCAGCTGTGCGTAGGAAGAAAGCTTCAACAGTTCTCCAGGCTTCAGTGTGCACACAATGGTGTATTTCAGATGAATGCATTTTTCTGTTATGGTCTACCACTAACATGGATCCATGCTTCCATCTGGTGTATCTGTCCCTTTCATTTTTTTACAGTTCCTGGGAATCCTACTTAGTAACAAAGATGTTATCTTTGAATTTATTTTTTTCTTTCTAAGGAACATTACAGTTATGTCTTCATATACACACAAACAGCAACTGCTCAGTGTGTGGTTTTCCACTTAAATGTGCTCTTCCAATGAATAGTGGTAACTAAAAGACTTTCTCAAATATAGGTTGTGTACTCTGTTCAAGTCTTTCTCCAGTATACCCGCTGGTATATAAATTGATAGTCTCCATCACTTTGTAAAATTTTAAAGACTGAAGCATACTATAAATTAAAATTATTAGATATCAGAATATAAGTAACAAATATTATTAATTAGGTGTATTATATAGCACAAAAAATGCCTTAGTGGGAGGCAACTGGATAGCTTTGATTAGTAAGAGACTGAGTACCAGATACAACCTGGCTGTTTTCCACCACTGCAGAAGCACAAAGAAGTCATAAACTGAGGTTAACCAACGATTTAAATTGGTTTGTAGCTGTTTTGCATCACTAGAGCTCCACAAAGGATCCAAGATACACTAGTGAGTCTAACTCAAAATCTTTAAATAACACTTCAGAAAAATGTTTAAAACTGATACTAATACACTCTCATTAATATGCAGCTTTGCTAACATAACTATCAATTTTACATCATATATAAATTTGTTAGTACTGAATTTAAAGTCTGTCAAGTTAGAAGTCTTTATACGCTACTTACTTTTGGTGATACATGGAAGGTAGTTTCTATATTGCTATTTTCTTTTTTTAAAGAAAATATATGGGTTATCTTAAAAATATGATGGAAATGTTAATGAATAGTTAAATAACTTGGAATAAGAATGTGAAAGATAGCCTGGTTGGTATCCTGTAGATAAAGTCCTTGGATATTGTGAATACTTCTTTGGGCAGAACCTGTCAAATCACCACTTTATGGTGGGTAAATATTCTAGACTTCCTGAGCTGCATGCAGCACCAATCTGAAGCACAGGAGGAACAGCCTGGCTATCTCTGTATGCCCTCCACTCTGATTATGGCTGCTATCCAGCTATATCCTCAAGATAAATTAGAACAGCTTTACCACTGCTTTATCTCAGAAAGTCCCTCAAGGGGCTGTTGTGCTCGTCAAAATTCACCAGAGCTCCAAATCCTACTTATCTCAGTGAAGACGAGGGTGGGCTGATAGGAGGGCAGCTACACCATCTTCCTGTTAACTGGAGATTTCCTCCATCTATTAGCACGGGCAAGGGAGACTGAGTGGAGCTGTGATAAACTGTATTCAAGGATACAAAATGTTGTTGTGAACAGGAAGGGAACAAGCTAATTCCCATAATCAAGGCAGATAGGGCAAGAAAATAATGTGTTCAAGTAGAAGCATCAAATACTGTGGTAAGAAAGATTAGAGCAATATTTTTGGGACATCATATTCACTGAGGGAAGTCAAGTGCAGGAAAAGATTTCTTAAGACAATTGTGGAGAATCTTCATGGAGGTCTTCAAAGGCAGGTAAGTAAAACCTCTGTCTGGAGTGAGATGGGCATGCTTTATCTTGCCTCACGGTTCCTGACAGGTCTATTTTTGTTGCAGTCCCTTATCACCAGAGGAGGTGTGCTTACGTTTAGCTAGAGATCAGTGACCCTATCTACTGGCAGTTTGTTGGGTAAGTCACCAGAATTAACCTAGCTAATCTTTGATTTGCAATTCCCTTGTGACTGCAACTGCCAGAAGTTGCACAACTTTCTATGGACAAAAGACCATACCCTGTCAACAAATTCAACCTTTATTTGTTGTCCCTTTGACAGGACATCTATCACATCAACAATTTAAACTATCCTCCATGGACACTCTTACAACAATACCATACTGAAAAAAAATCACCATAGTCCTGATTCGATCCAGAAAATAATTACATTTGTGGAAGTATTTTCATATAGAACCCAAAAACTGCAGTGAGAACGGACTTGAATCTTGAGTCTTGGTTCTGAATGGAAAGGCTTAAATTTCGAAAGTCTTCTCTTATAGACCTACCAGGCAGGTTTGGAAAGCTTTCAGTAACTGGTAAAACCAAAGTACTAGTATTAGGTGAAGGGGACCAGGAGAACACGGTCTGTGTTGTTTATTCACACATAGGCCTATAAAGAAAAAAAATTAAAGGACCACCAAGCAACTTGGGAATTGAATGGATTCCTCCTCAGTGCTGGTAGAGACATCAGCTGGGATGGAGACCTGGAGGTCCCATGCTTATAGGAAGGGGTTTGTTTGCTTTCTAATCAGGGCTACTTGGAATTTGTTTCTTCTTAGTGGACATCTGGTCACGGGTGTTGTTATTATTCAACTCCAAATGTGAATAACATCTGATAATTAAAAATTTTGAGATAAATTCCAGCTTTTGGGTGTGTGTACATCTGGTCCCAAATATGAAATGTATTTCTTACTCATAAATTCCAAAATTAATAACAGAAAGGCAAGTAAAAAAAAATTTGAAATGTATTAATTTCTCAATGCCACTAACTACAAAGCAAATGCACCTGTTTGTAGGCAAGGTTAACAGAAGCAACAGTAAAAAGCGAGGTTGAGCCTCAGGTATCTGAGTGTAGACATTTTGTAACTGATGAGGCCACTGCAGTGAATGGCAATAAGCAGGGAAATGCTCTTTTCCTTCAGTCAAATGTTCAGGTTAATGAATCAGGCCAAGTGAGGTGGGATTTCTTCTAACCAAGGGCCCTCCCCGCACCATCACTTTTTCCTCCCCACCACCCACTGAGTTTTAACTTTCCACGTTCTCCAGCTGCCAGCTACCATAGCTAATCTTCCCGGAAGCTGAGTCCCTCCCTTAGCCCATGGCTGCTGTCCATCATTGGCTTTGGAGCAAGTGTTCCAAACTTTTTCCCAAACATGGGTCTCCTGCGTGGTACAGAGCAAAAGTTGCTACTAGCCAGGACATCAGGGTGTCTTTTTTGGCTGCCTGTTGCACTGGTGAATTCATTCGCCGGCTGCCCTTGGGAACCTTGATAACGATCCCCATGGGCTTTCTATGCTTAGCAGGAAAGCAGAGCTGAACAAGTGCAGACCTCCCTGCTGCTGAGCTCAGACAATAGGGCTGCTCATAATACCAGCAGATGTTTTTGCTTTTTAGGCCATGCAGAGCAAATTTATTTTCCTCTCAGGAGCAAATGCAAGCATAGCCAAGACTAAGAAATTCAGAGCTAGCTTCTGGAAACCCACTATTGACTTATGCTGCAAAGCGGTACTTACACCTCTGGTCCACCAATAATGGGGTCTTCTGGTTAGTGCACAGAGCTACTGGCTTAACATAAAATGATGTGCCTTAAGCATCAAAGCTCGGCTTAGTTTTATACCCTGCTCTGCTAAAAGGTGGTGTACCAGGTAATTTCTCTGCTTTGTCTATTGTGTTTGTAATGACACTGTGTTCTCTTCACCTTAAGGCATTGAGGTGTGAAAGCCATAGCACTCGGAAGTCGTCATTAACATCATACGGACACAACTAATCTATATCTTTTTTTTTATGTTTATTAAAAACCCCAGCACTTTATAAACTATTTTTGGTCTTTCTTCTACTTCTTTGTGCTCATAAAAGCCCTAAAATTAAAGCAGAAAGAAACGGGGAAACACATTAAACTGCTTAAAAGTTTTAGTTTGCAAAAACTTCTATCTGGATTTCTTGTTTGGATTCAAAGAGGCAAAACATAACACTTTGATGTTCTTCATGTGCCTGTTAAAAGAGAGAGAAAGAGACCCACCAATAGGAAGAAGTTGGCATGAAGCCCTCTTTGACACAGCAAGCACAATGTAAAGGATTAAAGGTCTAATCTAGAAGATATATTGCACACTAAACAGCAGAACCATTTAGGAGAACATTAAATGGCACTTAAGCTAAACAGTTGTCCTTGGGAACTGCAGTTTATATGTGACTGCTTTAATATCCATTTTAAGCTTGCAGGGCTTTGAAAACAAGATGTCATTGTTTTATAAAAACACACACATTTAATCTTCCCTTGCGAGGCTGTTCTTGAAATATCTGGCTGCTGCACTGGCAAAACATTTCAGAGGAAACAAACAGGGCTGGTGTCAAAACTAATACTGTTGCACTTTGTTTCTGAAGTTATTTGCATGTGCTCGGTGAATTATTTTTTTTTTTATCCAAATAAGAAACCACAAACTTTTTCAATGATAAAAGTCCCATTTAATTTTTTTAACAGTATTCCCACTGTTGTATAAGAAAATAATAATAATAATAGTACAGCTTAAGTAATATGAGAACACCAAGAAAGTGGTCAGTTCTACATTCACTTGTATTTTGCGTTCTTCATAAATTAATATTTATGGAACTATTACGAGGCTTCAGCCAAAAATAAAGACCACCCAGAGCAAGGTTTCAATTTTAGTATTCTAGGCACAGGTCATTAAAAAAAAAAAAATCTTACAAAAAAGCCTTCTTCTGTAACATGTACACTACATTGATTTTCATGCACATCACTCAGCAGGCATGTGAAGCATATTCCATTTCTAAAACATTACAATGTATGCTTTTATAATTCATTTACTATTTCTCTCTAGGGAGAAATCATCCTCTCTACCATGTGGGCCAGAAATAGAAAAGGAAAAAAGGCAGCAGGGAAGGGACTGTGTCTTGCAGAATTATACAGTCTGGTTTAAAATCCTCCTGCTTTTCACTGATGATTTAGAAAATGGAATGGAGATAATTATTTTTAAAAAATTAAAATCATAACTATATATTTGATACCTTCAATATTATTATTATTTCTATCAATAATGATATTATTCCTCAGCATTGTGACTAATCAAGCTAGGATATCCCTTGGATCATGTCATTATCCCCAAAGCTATCTGAACAATAAGTGTCACTCTGGTCCTCATGGAGAGTTTTGGTTAAATGAGCTAGTGGTCCTCAAACAGTTCCCAGCAGTCAGGCAATCCCAACTGGTTGCCTTGTTAACTACTCCAGAAAGGAGTCCAAAGGAGAAATGAGTGAGGAGAGAAACCATCTCCTGCAGGACTGGGATGGCCTGAACTCACAGGTGGCTCCAGGCTAAGGAGCACTTATAAGGCACTGAGGGATGGACTACACGATGACATAGCCATGGAGCAAGCAAACAAAACCCCTTTGTCTCCAAGTAGCTTTGCAACGTATTTGCAACAGAAAAGTTAACAGATATTCTATAATAACCTCCCGCCAAGCTCCTCAGTATGGAGCCTAAAATGCTTATCATCCTTGTTAGCACAGGATTAACTGCTGGAGTATCTGTGAAGCTGCTCCTCTCAGGTTGGGTAGGAATCCACTTAACTGGTTTTTAATTAAAAGCAGCAACTGATACATCACGGAAAACATTCTTTGTCTGTGCTTGCCACAGTTCTGTCCCTATCTGACATCATTAGGTAGATTTGCTGGAACATAGTATTGAGAAAGAGCAGTGCTGAGGCAAGCTGAGCGCTAAGGCTTCAGCTTGCCTAGGCTACAACAAAACGGTGCTCAGGGATGACATGAAGAATTTACTAGAAAATAGTTTCGTTAGATTCTAATTTTAAGTAGTTCTGGTTTGAAATTTGGCAGGGGGCAGGATGGTCCCAAGAGATCATATACTTCAGTCATTCTCCTATCTTTCCCTTGAGAATTCTCTTCAAGGTGGTCTATTCTTTTCAGTCCTCCTACATAACCATGCCAAATCTCATCCCATTCCCAAAGCCATAACTTTCCTTTCAAGTAAGACCACTCCAACAGCACAGAAGTTCTGCCCTGACTGTTTGCATTTCCACCATGCACCACCCAGGCCTGTATCTTAGGCTCCAAGAAGTCTCCTGAGATCTGCCCTGGATCCAGTTATACCTCATGGAGAGAGCTCAGAGACGGAAAGAAAACTGTGTCCCTAGCAATGGTAATTTTTCTGCTTAGAAAAATAGGAAATATGCAAGAGTAGAAATAGTATGTTTTATTAGAATACTTAATATCCTCAGAACAAATGCAAAGTTGCAGGCATAGAAGAAGTCCTTCTTCAGTTCTCAAACAGAAATGACCAATTTCAAAGCGAAGGCCAAGTAATTTTTATTTGTTGTGATATCTTAATCTGTAAGACACCTAAAAGAAAATTAGTTTTCTTCCACTTGACTACTGTCTCTGCAGTCTTTCCTCTGCTTTGTAGTGTCTGACTGAAAAGCCTCATTGTTAAAGTGAGTCTCAGAACACACAAACAAGTCTTACATGTCCTTCATATGTAAGAAAACTCAGACTTTTCTTTATTTCACCTTTTTTTTGCTTTTACTTTCATTAAAATTTTTATGGTTATGAATGTCAATTGTTTGGTATTTTTTGTTGCTTTGTAAATGTCCTGCATCAGAGTGATCTTTACCCCGATCAATGACTGAAACAAAAATTCTAGAGAGAACTAAAGGGCTCCATGGGGTAAAAAGAGGGGTTAGGGATAAGGAATCTGCAAGAGGAAAGAAAGGTTGACTTAAACAGGAGAAAAATTATGGCACTTAAATGGAGCTTATTCAAGCAGAGTTCTTCATTGTAAACAACATAATTTTAGACACTGAATTTTAGAGAAGTTGGACAATCTCAGAACTTTTCCAGATTCAGAATCTGGAATGTCTGTAGTGAGCAGAAAATTCTCCCAACTGCAGTTGGCTGCTCCCACGCTGGAACAATGCATACCCACAAATAGCAAGTAACCAAAACACTTTCCATTTCTTAATAGGCTGTCTGCTGTTAATTATTTTAGTTGCTTGCTGGGAACAATGGAGGTGGATTGGAAATGATGGTTCAGAAATTATGAGGAATAAGTAACTATTTTTAATGTTTTGGACTTGACTAGCATATAGCACTTCTCATTAGATCTCAGAACACTTAGAAAAGGGTAACTTAGTATTACACTCTATTTACAAACTAGAAGAGAGGGGCTAGGCAGCTAGTACTGTGTTTAACTTTGAACAGGGTGCAGGGATGGCTTTTGCTGCAACTATTTATAGAGGATTTACATGACTGTAGTGTTTATTGTGTCTTTCAATAAAAAGCAGCTGTAGAAACACACAGCTGGCAAGCTTCAGTACCTGTGAGATGCCGAAGACATTATCCAGAAAGTTGATGCACAGGTACAAGGAGATTCACATGCTCTCTGCACCACTTTAAGTATTGCTTTTCTAACAAAAGTCTGAACTAATTTTAAATGTTTATGTTGTTTATGTTCAAAATTCTCTTCCTCTGCCTGTTTAAAGCCAGATCCTCATCCTGATATAAATCATCCAACCACATTGTTCAAGTTCCTTGGCTAGGTCTTTGCTACGTAGTTCTGCAGGCTCTGGCACAGGTATTGTTCCTAGTGAGTCTCTCATCCATATCCTGAAATATTTCTTCAAGGTTAACAGTGCTATTGACCCAGATTTAGCTATACATATGGGCTAGAGTCTGTGTACTGATTGCACTCTAGCTGACATGAGATCCACTTTCTCATGAGAAAACAGTACGAAAATTGACTCTCTGACCCCTTTCAACCCTCTTCCAGACCCATCTTCCTATGAGTTCATGATGACCCTCACTTCTGCACATTAGCAATGTAGGCTCTATACTCTCTCTGTATACACATCATGTAAGAGAGATGGAAAGAAGAAAGGATCAAAGATGTGGCCATAAGCTGAACATCTGCTTCTGCCCATGATCTGTTTTCCTTGACATTTTCTTATCTCACATGCCTTTCATAAACTCCAGGACTTTCAAACCAATCCCTCCTGTTTTCCACTGCATTATCCTGTACTGTGCTAAAAGAATGAATGCAATCTATATGTATCTAGAAATTAAGACCCTATGGAGAGATTTCAAAGGAGATGGGTCTACTGTTACAGCCAAAGGGCTAGAACAACACTGTTTAAATTGTTGCCTTAATAAGAAGATGTGGTAAGTTTTATGTCTCTACTTACACTTTTCTTTAGGTTTTTGTAGATAAGTTGGAGCTTAGAACTTTATTCTTTAGGTGAGTTTCTTGTGAGAGGCCACATAAAGGTCAGCAAAACTTGCCTTATTAAGAAATAAATAAATAAGTAAAAGATATAAAGAATCTGGAGAAGTTTTGATTGAAAAGAACACACTCAATTGCAAAACTACATCATGTCTTTTTATCTGGTAAGATAGTCACTTCTGTGCTCACTGACTCTATTTCAAATCCTAATCTTAAAGATTTCATAGTGAGGCCCATCCAAAAGCCATCAGGATCACTTCTACAGTTTTCTGTGAGATTTGTACTGGACTCTGTCCACATATATCCAATTAAAATGGACACTTTTGAGATCATCTCCCTTTCATCCTCTTGCAACAGAAGTTAGGGTTTCTCAGGACAATACAATATCCATTCTCCATCAGCAACACTAAAAGTAGTGGATGCTTAAAAAAAAAAGCCAGTCAATACATCAGATTTTGCCATAACTTCACACTGTGTTCAATCCTATTGACGTCAGTTCTGTGCACTGTTTGGTCCTAGATTTTCCCACAATGGGATCCCATTCTTTTTGCATGAGAATATGTCTTGGACAAATTACCATGTCACATGCATTGAAAGGGCCATGATAAACCCTCCATCTTTGCACAGGGCTCCCAATTACATCAAAGGAATTTCTGCATACAAAACAAGGGTAAAATATGCCTCTAATTTAAGGTTAAATTATACCGTTAAGGCATGGGCTAAAATAAGAGGCAGCAAGGAAGCTGAACCACATTAGGGAGCACATCCAAAGCACTGTCTCAGAGAAAATGCAATCCTTTATACTGTGATCATTTGGCTCAAATGAGGAAGAATTTGTGATGCGCCTTTTCAGGGAACAAGCTATCTCCTTTCCTTCCCAGCAGACAGCCCCAGTGGAATGCACACAAAGAGGAGAAATTAATGATTTAATATGCTCTTTACCTCTCTTTTCACACTGATTCCAGGCAAAGACTTGTGGGCCCTGATTCCCGCACTTCAGTCATCCACAAAGACTGTGAAAAGACAAGAATGTTCTTACACTCTCTTCCCCCTTCCCCTGTATATGCACTTCTGTGATTAACAGTTTAGCTTGTGGGGAAAAAAAATCTGAAGTTGGTTTAGCAGTGAATATTCTGATTATATGATTCTGGGATCATATGGAAAAAATGTATCTATGTATGTATGTTCATTGCATATGTAAGTATGATTAGAAAAGTAAAGATGAACTATTGTCTGTAAGGGTCTATGATAATAATCTAAGTAGAGCTTGACAACGGCACAGGCCTCCTAACCACAATAAAATTGGAAATGCAACTTTCATATGAGAATGTTATGCGAATATAACTGAGAAGGAGATTCTGCAGGGCCAGATACTTGCTGCCACTGTTTGAATATTGTGTGCAAAGTAAAAGTCAAGTCAAAGGTGGTAGAATCAGCTCCCCACACAGTCTTTTATTTTTCTTTTGTGTCATTTTAAATATATTGTCTATATATCAATATCAGATACCTCAAGAGTTCATCCATGGCATCCTCACAAGTAGCACTATGCCAGGAGCTGCTACACTTCCATCAGGGTGCATTTTCTGTAGTAAGGGAAAGGATTGCCGCATCCCATGAGATTTTAGAACTATTCATTGTAACTCAGTTTTGCTCATTGCTATCCATAGAGCTATCAAAAATTCAGTCATTTGAAAGATTTAGGGTAGAAGATTCTAAATTGTGTTATGGGAGGATTTTACAGAGGATTCAGTGGATTTAAATAATTTATGATTGCATTTGACCTTAATTGAGATATCCCAAGATCATGCATATAAAAAGTGATGCCCTTTTCCACAACTTGTGTTTTATTAAAAACTTCTTGTATAGTTCATGACAGTTTTAACTTTTCACAAGACACTCACAAATTAGAATCATCTTCCTTGTGGGCCTGCTAATGGAAATCCCCTCATACAGTTATTAGTCACTGTCTTACAATAGCTTCTTGTTTCTAAGTACTTTGATGTTGTACATAAGAGCCGTGGATCAATTACATTCATTTTTCCCATTACCAGGCAAATATTTGGACATTTTCTGTTGAGTTGATTCAAGGCAGAGCTAAACCGAAGGAGCTGCATACAGTGCAGACATCTCTAACCTTCAGAAGCTGAAGGTTTTGTGACCTGGGAGAATTAATAGATGTTTATTCTAGCAGGGTAAATGGAAAAAGACCATTTCTATTTTAGGGAGATAAATGAAAAGCAGGGAAGATGGGGTTTGTTATGACAAAATCGTTCACAAGTGGCATGCTGAAATGAGAAAAAGCAGTTATGTATTTATATTATAATCCTCACAGAATGTTTGTCAAGAGAGACTCAAGTGGCAAAATGCATTAGTAATTGTTGTGTTTCCTCACTTGTCAAAACAAGTATTTCCACTAAAACTTGTCTGCTAAGGTTGTCTACATTGCAAAGATTCAAAACACACCTACCTTCTGCAGTGAAAATCCAGAACTTTTTTATTATGATGTGATTCCTTCCAGTGAGGAGAAGACATGCAACTATTTCTTCTTGCCTGTTTCAAACAATAGTTGTAAGTCTTCCACCGCTGTGTCAGAAACACATTTTGAAAATATTTCACTTGCCAGGATTCTTCTACAGAACAGAAGAGGGAAGGCAAGCCAGCTGGCATGCCCAGCAGTGGCAATCTTGAGTGCTTACCATGCTCAGGAATGTTACAAAGCATGAGCAAACGGACGGCATTCTCCAAACATGGTGCTGCAGTTATTCCTCAGCTGGTGCTGCTCTTCTAAACTTACTCAAGTTCACTACAAACACTGAGGGGGATTTTGATTCCAATAAGGGTTTCATTGAGAAGAGACTAGTGCTCAATTTGGTCATTGATTCTTCGTTAAATCTTTTTTTCAGCAGACAACACAGATACCCTGAAACTTCTTTTTCCATAATCTGTAAAGGAATTTCTGTGACTATGGTATAGACAAACCCTCTGTTAATTCAGCTGTATTACTGCCATGGTGCTAGGGATCAGAATGTGTCAGTTGTATGGAAAGACAGAATGTCAGCTTGTATGGGCTTCGTTCTCTTCCTTCAGAGATCAAGAACTTCCCAGTGATAGGGGTGGTGAATCCTTAGAAGTAACCTCAAAAGAAGATTCCTTCCCAGGTGGACTGTCTGCTAGCCTGTGAAGCAAAAGGACATTTCTTTTTGTCTAAAGGTTAAGGAAAATCAGTTGATGAAATTGCTGTCAATATTGTCTTCTTTAGATAGTATTTCAGTAATGGATTTAGAGCTGTTCAAAAAACGAACACATGAATGGATAATGCATTTGATATTCATTGCAAAGTCATAATTATGATTTTTTTCTGAAGTAGTTTTAATATTTTTATTTAAGTCTTTCTGAAACAGTATGAACTTCTTATTATTTCCATTTCTGGAAAGATAGGATTCAGCCAAAAAAAAGCTTTTTGAAAAATAACAGCATTTCAATTAGTGTTATTTCATTAGTGTTGTGTGTTCAGAATGGAAAATTAGTCCAGTCTGAATCCTGAAAAATGAAACAATTGAGAACTTATACATGGAATTGTTTTCAAGTCCTTAAAATCCATTTGTGAACCTTGATACAGAATTCTCGTATCTATCATTTCCAAGAGAGTATCTTATGTCACAAATGTCAAGGTGTTTAAACAGAAGAAGGTATAGTTCAGCACTGTTATCTGCTGTGACTGTCAGGAAAGGCATAAATCATGGTTATCTGAAGGCCTGATGCTGTTCCATTTGTGCAAATTTGAGTCAGGAGAAATACCACTGTAATCAATGGACTGCAAAATTGTACAGATAGCAGGAAAAGGGTGCCCCGAACATATTCTGTTTTGCACATTTTATCTTTCTTTACTCATTTTCCTGGCTACACCTCCTCTTATTTATTCCTTAAAATGAAAGACTGCAAAAAGCAACAACTGGAAACAGCCTTATCGCAGGGAACCGCCCTCAAATAAATGTGTCTTTTATTAGGCATTGTCTTGAAACTCCCCATCACGACTTGAACTGAGGACAAGAGAAGTTGGTGCATTCTTGCATTAGGCCTATTGTGATTTGTAGCTTAAAAATGCTTTATTTAATTCCCATTTAAAATGGATTTGCAGCATATGCAATTTCAAAAAATAGGATGAAACTCACTGTCTCTTTCCATTTATGGCTCAAGTACTTTTTTGGAGGCATCATCATTCATCACAATGTCATCTCATGGTTATTACTTTGCCCGCTGAGTAGAGACATTTCAGTTAAAAGTGAAAGTACCAATTGTACTAACTGTACTTATATGTTTGCAGTATATTGAAGAAAATAGATGTGGTCTGGGATTGAAGTTAAAAGCACAAATTCTGTGAGGTGTTGAGAACATCCTGCCAGATGCTGTGCAACCTCAGTTCCCATCCAGGGTGACAGAAAGCTAATGTGCCTTGTCTTTTTCAGGGTCAGACCACTGGTGATTAAACAATTCTAGCAAATATGATCTCATTCTTATTTGTCTGGGACATTATGAAACACAACTTGAAGGAAATTCAGATGTGGTAGCAGAATACAAAGCACTAACACACCCAGCATGGTGCTTGAAATGTGTTCCTTTATAATCCTATATTTCCCAGACAAACACTTGTAAACACTGAAGTAAAACAAAACACATTTCCTTTTTATGAAAAAAATGCCTCAAAAACCACAGGATTAACAACAACAGGGAAGGACAATCCCCTGAAGGGCCTAAATCTTGTTTCCAAAACTTGGGCTAAGTTGACCGTGTTCAAGCTGAATTTCTTTATGATAGCACATGGAATACGTTTTTAAAAAAAATATATATACCACGGTCAAACGTACCCTAGAATAGATTCTGAAGTGATACCTCATGGTTTAAACACCCTTACTGATTATATTCCAGTGATGAGGGTGGGAAATGGGACTCACACATATTGCATTTGGTTACTGGCTTGGCTACAGGTTTTCCTGCATACACAGGAGCAAAACAATTTATCTATCCAGCATTGTGGTTGCATGGCAAAACAAAATAAATCATTTTCTGCTTTCTTCAAGCCAGAAGCAACACAGGTGGAAGAACCTACCTGCCATTCCAGCCCCCACAGAAGAGCAAAGACAGAGCTAAATATATGCTGGGGTGATAAAAAGTGAAAATACTGTTTACCCAGTAAAGCAAAATGCACCGTGGGAAAAACTCACTGTGGTGGTCAGTTGTTTTGTTTGCTGAATCACATTATTTTTGAAGGAAGACAGAAAATTATGTCATTATATAACAGGTTTTTATTCAAAGGTTGTAAAGGACTCCTACTTTACATACCTCTTTCCTGTTTCTCATGCCCAGGCTATGCCCAGTCATCTGGTCAGAAGAGGAAAACTATCACACAAGCAAACGTTCCCGGAAATGAGTAGAATTATATAGACAAAAAACTTGATTCATAGGTTGGAAGCATAAGAAATACATCACAGGCCCAGACCAATGCCTCTTTGATGGTGTTTTATCTTTGGCAGCAAATTCAATTTAGGTAAGGATTCATCCAATACCCTTCTTCTGCGAGTCTGCTCTTCAGCTGTGGCCTATTTCCCATCTTCCAGCATTTAGCTACTTAAGAACTTTCTGAGCCAGAGGTTTATACATAAACCACGCTTATTAATACCCAACAAAGCATCTGATTTTCATGAATTTTTCTAATCCAATAATTTTGGGGGAAAATCAAAATGACCTCTTTGTCCTTCACAGCATCCATCCTACAGCAAGGAGTTCCACAATTCAATGATGTGTTGAACAAAAAAATCTCTTCTTTTTTCTGTATTTTCCTGTTTTCTAATAAGATGGCCGTTAATTCCTGCACTGTTGCAAAAGTTTCATGTCTTCTTAATTTTAGATACTAACTTTTTGGTCACTACTTTTGCAAGTAGAAGAGTATTATCTTTTTAGACTCCTCTACAGAAAATTCCTCAGATTATTCTTGTTCCCATTATCTAAACTTTTCCTGTTATCCTGACAATAACATTGATCAATCACAATGAGAGTTGATTGACTGACAATTTCATATTTGAATACTTCCAGATCTCCTGTGTAAATACCACCTATTGTTGCTGATTTGTTGTGCTACTGATTTGTTCCAAAATCTCTGACGCTCCAATACAGGAGTTTGCACAGACTCATTCTGTGTAAAGAATGACCCCGGTGTGAAAGACTCCCACCTCATTTACAGCGAGGATCAGTGCAAATAATTCATTTAGCTGTTCCATAATGTCTTTATCTTCCTTTGCTGCTTCTTCTCATTCTGCTAACTGTCCAACTGTGCTGCTTCTGATGTATATACAAAAGGCTTTACTGTTGGCTCCCATTACTTCTGCAAGTCGCTTCCACTAATATTTTAGCTAGCTTTGCTGTGGCTTAACATTTATTTTGCTGGGGATTATACTCTTCCTCTGTTTTCTTTCTTTGGACACCGCTTCCATATTTTGGAAGATGTCTTTTCATTTTGAATGGTCTCCATTACACTGCTGTTTAACTATGCCAGCTACTTCTGGATGTGGCCCATTCAGAGTCCGTTTTTATTGATGCTATTGATGACTGGCATACATTTACTGGCATACATTAACATGCATGCTGCTTTCAAATATTTAATTCTTTTAACTGCTATTTACATGTCTCCCTTAAAGAGCTTCCTCATTTTTGTACAATTCCCCAACTAACTATTTATCACAAGTGGCTTAAACACTACCAATGAACCCAAAAGTCTCTGAACTTCTTTTTAAGTGTTCACTGAGCATAGAAATCAGACAACAAAGCTAAATAACGAAAGGGCCAAGGGAAGGCTGTTATGAAAAAACTCACATATTAACTCAGAGGTTAACATTCCATCAGTGTTTGTTTCATAAATTTGCACATACCCACATTAACATAATCCATAGCATCATGGGGGCAAAGTGGGGGAAGAGAGGTGGGGAGGCAAATGTAGACCCCAACATAATATATTTGCATAGCAGAGAGATGGGCATGCTGTAAGAACTGTAAGAGAGGAATTTTGTTTGTTTCTGAGAGTATGTTAATGTGGATATCTCTTACAGTAATTCCTAGTAAACAATTTATTTTCAAGGTACCATACTAAATTCTTTGTCTTCTACACAAGGCTTTAAAACTATCTTTGCCAAAACCTCAAAGCCTAGTTAGATTCTGATGCATAGCTAAATGGAAACATCAGTTTGGTTGCATATATTTCACCTTCCATGGAAGATGCAGTGTGATAAAAATCCTTCAGCAAATCTGTGTGTGAAGATTACAAATTAAACCACAACAGATTCTAAATGCAGCTTCAGAATTTTGTGCAGAGTGTTAGGAAAACCTCACAGGCTTTTTGTGCTATTTGTCTTAGCAAGTTATACATGGATCTTCCTACAGTAATAAATGGAAAGGAAGTCCTGTTTGTGTAAAATTTGGGACTTGACTTCTATGTCATTAAGTATCTTGTTATACTTTTTTGCAGGAATATGACTATGCTTGTGCCATACTAAATTTCTCTTCATTATTGTCTGTAAATGTAAATAAATATTTATGAAACTACTTCTCTATATTTCATTCTGCTTTAAATAATGAGTAGATCTGTATCTTTTTTTAAAGGTCATGTTATATGTCTTCCACAAATGGGAGAATTTATGCAGATAGCTTACCATACACATACTACATGTGTAAGTTTTATGTAAGTGTATACAAATGCATTTTTAAGGCTCCTTGTGTTCTGCACATATAATGGTGCAAAAGAGATGCTTTTCTTTCATTTTCAAGAGAGTAGAATGACAGTATTCCTGCCAATGGGAAAGAAGAGTTGAATTCATTCTTTATTTTCCACTTTGAGATTTGAGTCCTGTAAGAAAGCCAGTAACTTTAAAAAAATGGAAGAAATAATATGGGAAGACTGGAAGACTGGAAGAACAAATGTCATTGTAAATGATAAATAAGAATGCAATCCTGTTAAAAAAAAATTCTGTTCAGGAATTTTCCAGTCTGATGTGATTTTTCTTCTGTATGGAATCCTGAGTAGAGTATAAGAATAACTCGGAAGTAAATATCATGACTCAAATACTGTATAGGGACTAATTCCTTTTATTTTAAATTAAATTTAATTCATTTTAAAATTAAAAAATCTGAAAAAACCTGCATAAGGAGAGCTTTTGCCAGAGATTTTGTAATAAGCCTAGTTCTGAACTCTGGGAAGTGAAGTGCATAGCCCACAGCAGCTGACCTAGAAATCACTGCTCTGAAATGATCCAGGGATGGCTGACACTATCCTTCAATATTTGTCAGAGATAGTAGGGCTTGGAGTATTCAAAAATTACTTTAGACTATTTGGTATATTTCTGTTGTTGTTTCTCACAATGGTATCGAACCAACTTGTCCTTACTACAGAATGAGTCAAAAACAATGAAACAGTAGGACAAACAGACCTGTATGCTTGGCCAGAATCATGCTTTGTCATTTTATCATACAAACTATGTCAGCTGGAGGCAGCATGAGTAATCTAAGCTTCAAACAATATCATTCTGCAGATAAATCAATGAACACAGACAGAAACAAGCTAAGTCTATTTTAGACAGACTAATGATCAGCAGTTTTTTCTAATAGCTTGTCAGACTTCAACCTGTCAAGCCTGAAGATTTAGGGACACTGATTCACTGGAGATTTCCTGATTGCATTCCTGCTGGGCTATCTATGAATCACAATAGGAGACTCCTAGGAAAAGGAGAGAAAATGGATCGCCTTCAGGCCTTTATGAGGCACAGGTTATTGTCATGCCTCAACTAAATCCTAATTACTCTGATTAACAATGCAAGCCTGTCACTACTCATGCATAATAGTGAAAAACTTTGCAGTAATGACTATGAAATTCTGCCACTTCTGCTCAGGTCTCCACACGTGCCTTACTGGGGCTTTGTCCACTCTGCGTGCCATTCACCCAGCTGCTGTTTCCAAAATAACAGGGTTGCCAGGGTGAGTTCCATTTGCAATGCAGACCGGACCTGAACATACTTGATGAGATCAACCAGCTCACAAGATGGGCTGCAGGATTTCAAACATATTGAGAAGTTAGTGGCTCTGCATATCAGATTTCTTCCTGCTTCATATTAACTTTCCTCTTAGAATCAAAGGTCTACAGTAGATTATTATTCAAATTTAATGTCATATTTCCATATATACATATATTAGGATCCTAGCTGTCTCAAAGTTTTGTCACTTATTCCTGAGGTATAATGGAAATAATACTTCAGGCAGGTGTCTGCAACAACATATACACATCTACTTAGAAGGAAATGTCCAACAGTTTAGTGAGAGGTGTAGCATTGCTTTCATTTGAGGAAAAAAAAGGAGAAAGCTTTCAGAAAAAAGACTTTATTTCTAGAGAAAAGGTGTATTTTGAGATGCACACTCTAGAGTGCAGTCATCTATAGAGCTTTGCCAGTGTCACAGAATATTTGCAGTCTCAGCTTCTATCAGTTCTGTGATCTGATCCTGCCGTCATCAAAACTGGCTGTAAAATTCTCTAAAGAAATCCTGGTACCACTGGAATTACCAGCAAATTTCCATTAACAACGGTAGCTGGGTCCAGTGCTGGGGAAACAGGGGCCTGGTGTCCATGACAGACATGAGGGAGAGAAAGCTGAGTCCTGATACAAAATTCAGCTGATTTTGTATCAGAATTCAGATGATGTGAAGGTCATCCCAGGAATTCAGTTTAGATGTGCACAGTAAGGATGAATGTCACTGTTACTGGTTTAAGGTGGAAACATGTTCCTCCATCTATGCCTGGTAAGCTCAGCTCCTTCTGACTGCTGAGCACCATCAGCAACTCGCAGGATTAGTCCATGATGGCTCCATGCTGACATAATGCACTTCTTACCCTTCACCTCCACACCAATACACATTAAACAGCTGCAAAGCATTGGAGTGTTCAGCAATGAAGCCTGTAAAATTAAATCCTCAGTAATGCTCCAGTAGAAAAAAAAAAAAGGTCATAATTAAAACTCTTTAATTTTTGTTTCCCTATTTTAAAGGACCTGTTCTGGGAACTGCTGCTTGCTGTTTTGCCACATCCCCTGGCTGAGAGTACACAGCTCTGAAAGAGAGTTTTGTCCTGGAAGAGCAGGAAATACTGACAATTCTTTTGTGGATATGTGCATGATCTTTCCTTGTGCTTCACAACCAGTGCGTTTTCTGGGCCTCTCAGATTTGGACTTTACTAGGTGATCAATCGAAAAGGAAGAGACATTTGATTCACATTGTTTAAAACAAAATTTCAAATTACAGCATAAGAAAACAAAACATAATAATGATCTGCTTTGAAATTATGGAGCTGTTTCCCTGTCAGAAGCAGCATGCTGATTTCATTAACCTCTCTCTGGAAGCTTCCCTGGCAGCCTGGACAGCTGGCAGCCCTTTGCCCCCATCCTGAATGCTTGATGCCCACGGCCCTGGGTGCCGGGGCAGCACATGGCAGTGCCCGGCTGTCCCACCAGCCGGAAGGTGGGCACCCACACAGACTGTCTTGTTTTGACAGGTATTCGGAAATGTCAATGTTTCATTCCAGCACAAAAAAAATGAAATGTTGACAACCTGGAATTTCCCAGAAAACAGATGTTTCCTTTTCTGGCCAGCCCTAACCTACAAACACACACACACACTTGCAGAATTATTAACTGCTATGTAATGACACTAGACTCTATGTCCACTTCCACTGTGTAGTGTGGAGGGAATCCAGCCTTCAAATTCCCATGTTAGAGCAGCCACCAGAGAGCCACAGAGCCCTGTAATTAGTTAGGTATCATAACTCCTTCTTCATGGAGCAACGCAAAGTTTTGTGCCATGTCACGGTGTTGAGCATTTGCTGCGGAGGAAGGAGAGCACTGACGTGTCCGAGTAGCCCACAGGGAGACACAGCCTGTGGCTCATGGAACAAAGTACAGGAAAGGTATCACTGTTTGGATCAGCAGTGACTCCATCCCTGAGAGCCCTTCTTTTTTTCCTTTTTTTTTTTTTTTTTTTTCTACAGGAGCAGTTGTAAAGTGCCAAAAGCTATCGGGAAGCCTGCATTACATCAGGCAAGCCGAGTGTACTGACCCTCTGAGCCAACCCGCAGGGAAAAACAACAGGAGGGAGATTGCAGAGGAAGATAGGACTACTTAAGTAGCAATTCATTGTGAACCACTTTTCTAAGCTGTTGATAGAAGCATCAAGTGTGAGAGAGGAAGGGGACTTATCTTCTTGCCCA
The DNA here is from genome assembly GCF_003945595.2 of Pipra filicauda. Taxonomy (NCBI): domain Eukaryota; kingdom Metazoa; phylum Chordata; class Aves; order Passeriformes; family Pipridae; genus Pipra; species Pipra filicauda. The sequence continues at coordinate 916,854 of NW_024104665.1, read as the reverse complement.
AGCAGAACCCTAATGACCATAATGACTGCTAAATAATGTTGCCAATAATCTCCATTTAATTATACAGCTCTAGTATGTCCTAAAAAGGAAAGAAAACACAAAAGGCATCTGCAGTCTGAACATACCCAGCAGTACCTTAGCCTAGTTCTGTAAAATGCATGTGGATATGTAGCACGAGTTATCTCCTAGAAGATAGTTCCCTCCCCATCTTTCTTCTCGTCTGAAAAATTTACTCATGAGAAATAAATTTGCTCAGCTCTTGACGCAGCCATCAATAAACACCGTGCCTGTTGAGGCTCGTGAGCATCCAGGTAGGCTCTCCCCTGGACCGAAATATATATGATTTCACAGATCTCTTTTGGAAGGCTCTTCAGGAGCATTTTATCTTTGACCAGAGGGCACTACAAAAGCAGGGTGTTTAACGAACACAGCACCACTTCATGAGAAAGTTTGAGGAATATTTTTCAGACAGATGCCTATTGTAAGAGCTGGTGACTTACACAATGGGCTTTTTAAAAGCCTGAAAATATGAATTCTCTCTTTATCATTATAAATTTTTTTTACAGATGCTGAAAGTCTGAAAATAGGCTGGTCTTGGAAGTAACAGCTTAGTAGTACCCTATGTGAGCAACAGGTTAAGGAGAATATTTAAGAAAAAATATTCTATTTTTGGCTTAATATTCCAAAGCTTCCCTCATGCTCATTTCACTAAAATATTTCTTCAGGCACAGCCCAGATTCTTTCCAATACAAACACTGATTTCATCTGGAATATTCAGCAAGATAATTGATAAAAAATGTGCCATAATGGATGAAGGATCTGTGTCATTTGACTTCCACTACCAGCTCAGGAGACTTATTGTTATTATAAATAAAACATATTAAGAAAACAAAAAGAACCAGGTTTCAACTTACTGTGTAGGGACAGTGCCAAATTCTGGATTTTGGGATTCGATTACAGTGTGAAAGCCAGCAAAGCAGGAATGAAGAGCATCTCCAGAAAATATAGTGGGATTTCAACCATCAACTAGTGCACATTTAATTTTAGCCATGTGTGTTAAATAAGTTTCCTTTAAAGCTCCAGCTGATGAACTTTGATGGTAGTTCTTTTTGGTGAATTTTCAGACCATCACCTGTCCTACCCCTCATTTATCTGTATAGAGCAGAAGAAGTAAAAGTGTAGGTGGGAAAATTCACAAACCAGAGTATTACCTTAAATTAGATAGGAATTATATTATTGAGGGAAGCAGGGGTTATGCTAAATAGCAGTCAAAAAGCTGCTCTGTCTTGGCATCTTATAAATCTGAAGGTAAGCATGATTAAAAAATGGGGAGGAAATGCAGAAGGCTGGTGCAGTGAGCTGATCTGTCTACAGGAGCTCCCTTTCCTGTTCTTCCAGGGCCACGGCTAATCGTGACCCCTTCAAAAGTGTATAAACACAGTGCCAGACACTGCACCTGATTGTAATTCAAAACCGATAGCTTTACAGAAGCAATAGAGTAAAAGAGGCACAGTCACATCTACTCATCTCAGTGCAAGTATCACAGAAATCTGAGGGAGTACAAGTCACAGCTGATGGCAAACTCATGCAGTGTGGAAACAACCTTCTCAGTTCTCTGAGTGAGGTCCCCTGGAAAAGGGCAGGCAGCAGGCTCCTTCCCAGCACCCAGTGGCTTCCTGTCCCTGTGCAATAGAGACAGAAAAGAAAAAGAAAAGCAAGCAGAAGGAGGTGCCAAGAGAAGAAGCTCAGTTCGGAGCAGAATACGAGTCCCAAAAGGCAATGAGAAATGAGGAAAGGCTCTGTATTCCTCCAGTGGAAAATATTAGAGCACGTACACAGTCTGAAATGCCCTTATTAGACAAGCAGCAGCCATTTCTCTTTTCATAACATCATTTTTTTCCATTAAAAAATAAAATAAAATTGGCCAGTTGATGTGATTCAGCTCCTGAACTGGCTTTTCTAGAGGTAACGCTTCCTGTCTGAGGTACTGTTTCTGGCTGGCTGGATTTCCTGGCTGAAATTTTCAAAATCACCTGGGGAACCTGTGTATTCACACATGTACCATGAATTTAAGCAGGAAATGTCATTTGAACTCAATGAGCAGATGTGAAATATTCTGGGTTGTTTGTGAGTCTTTTTTTTTTTAATCACTCTCTTTTCATGTACTCTTTATTTGCTGCATCTTTTATCAGACTTTTTGCTGCTTCATTCTTCTCATTGTTTCCCTTTCCACTTATACTCCTCACATTTCACTCCCTACTGATTTATTTTTCTTTTTTTTTCTCCTATAGCTACTATCTTTTTCTGTGTTTTTGACTTTTCCTTTGTCTCTAGATGCTCTCTCTTCATATTCAATCCTTTGAGTCATCAATCTGCCCTGCTTGGCTAGTTGCCCCATGTGTAAAAGCTGAACCATCTCTCCTGTTCACAATATGAATTATAAAATGGGAATTCATTTCAATGCTTCCTCCCCAGCAGTGAGGCTATACAGATCATCAAAGCTCCATGCAAGAACATCAACATAACTGCAGAAACATCCTCTTTAGTGCTCCATGGGATGGTGGGGCAGGGAGGAGGCAGAGTGAAAAGGAATTGACATATGTGTGCTTTTCTTGGTCATAAATCACTACCTATATAATGTTCAAATGGCTTTGAACACTGATACTTGCACCAGGTTATGTCACAATGCCTGATATTTTCCACTGACATTTCTAGAGTACTGCAAAGGCATGACTTTACTTAGCAGGTTCAGACACCTGCCTGACCATGAATTCCCAGGTGTGCTCTGTATTCATCCACATGTATGCAAATGCTGGAGTTCGCACCCACCCAGTACCACTGATTTAGAGCTTTGTCTCCTGTATCCAGATTATTTGCTTGGTAAAACAGGAAGGTAGAATACACCCCCTTTCAAATGGACTTCAACTATTCTCCAGAATACAACTTTGTCTTTAATACTGTTTCTAGTCTGGAACACAAGCATACTGAACACAATGCCAATGAGGTAGCTGAATGCACTTTTTCTTCATTATTCAGAAGAAAATGATGCTCTGATGTTGAGCCATGCAACATGGGATTATGCATTTGACACCATAGGCATCAAACCCCATTACTAAATTAAAAAATGTCTAAAAAAATTTATAATCCTAGATTCATTTTAATGGAAAAAATACAATTAATGTATATATCCAATGGGTTAAATTTTATAATTCTACATTTTAGCTTAACACCCAAACAACTGCACAACTTCGTACTTTAAAATATTTAGGTCCTTTAAGGTCAGGCTTCTTTTTGCAGAACTTACTTACAGAAAGCTGCTAGAGTCTGCCAATTCTACACTGCTAAATTTATAGCAACAGGTCAAAAGACAGTTCCTAGAGGAATTCAGCAGCCCTTTGTAGTAAATCAGCAGTCATGTCTTTGATAAATGTCTCCTGAGTCCAGCAGTAACTGTTCCTCTGTGCTGAAAGATAAAACAGTGGACTCGTACAAGTCGTGTAGTTTAGCGAAAGTCACACAGCAACAAGGAACTGGTAAATGACTTCTGAGGAAGTAAAGGTTAACCCAGAGCTCGTGAGCACTGAACTTAACAGCTCGGGAAAACAAGACAGAAGCCTACCTGGGCATGTGAATTCAGGTGTGCTGCTCAGGTATAAAATGTGCAGCACCTTGGAGGATAATAGGGTGATTGCTCTAACCCAAATGAGAGATATAAAACTGTTTCAGGTGGATAAAACCCTCTCCAAATGTTCATATTTTGACGGTGTCATGAACTTCTGTGTTCAGCCTGTTACTTGATAATTCTGTTAGAATTGTAGGTCCTACAAGCAAAGAGCAGGGGTTCCTCCAGGCTCCATTTTAATGCTCCAGGGGCCAGTCCTGCAGCTGCAATTGACACGAGCAACCTCCGCTTATTGGACCACTGTTCACACAAAGCTCTTTTTTGCCTTTCATGGCCACATCTGCTCCCCTGATCAGCTGCACTCAAGCCAGCGAGAATATTTTTCACGTCTGTAAGCAGGTCCATGAAGAGATGCCACTGACTGAAGAGGCACCAAGGGGCTACTGGCGGGCTTGGAAGGATGAGGGTGAGGTTTCTGGGTCAGTTTTCACCCAGCAGAGCAGTGTTCCCCTGGGAGGTGTCATAGCAGCCCAGCATTTCAACACCACAAGAGGGTAGGCAACATCAGAAGGCACAGCAGCCTGTTTGCAGCCTGTCAGTGCCTCATCATTTTAACCTCAGAGGGGGTGAGAGCTGATTAAGTCACACACTTCCAAGGGTAGCTGGGGCTCTGGTACCCTCAGCCCTCGGCCAAGGTAAGATTTTGAATGACCACAGTACTTTGTTGCTACAGTGGTTCACAAGTTTCTACCGCTAGAATAGTATAGCAGAGGATGCCAGTGACTGGGGCAAAAGGAAAATGAACAGGTCATATAATTCTTTCAGCTGAGATTTATGGGCCCATCTCATCAAGATTAAATTGGTGATGTAGTCTCAAATGAAAACTAGGTGTGAGGAGCAGCTTAATTTGACAGCATGAAAATTTTTCCCCTACTGGCAAAGAAATCTCTTTACTTTTGCTATTAAAAAAAAAAAATCAGTCAAGTTAAAAAATCTGGATTAAGTCCTATCCAAGCTATCAAAAAAGTCAGTCCAGTCAAAAAACTGTATTAGCTTCCATCCAAGCCATCAGATCACAATCCAGGTACTGGAACCATGCTAGGAAAAATATTATTTCATATTCTTTTCTTTCCAGCTCAGTATCTGGCCTCTTTCCACCAGGAGAAGGAAGGCCTCCCTCTGAGAGGAATGGCACTAAGCCCTCAGCAACTTTTTTTCACTTTTTGGGAGATTGCTTATTAGGATTCCTTTTTTGATGACATTTCGTCTGTATTATCTCAGGAGCAAATGTCTGTCTAGACTAGTTCATCAAGGATTTTCTGAAAATGTCCTGGGATTTTTGGTAACAGTCTTATGTACCTACTAATGAGGGAGATGTGTCTTTACAATAGGAAACAGTACATACTTCTATTTCTGAAACTATTTCATTAACTATGCCCTTACTGCTGAGCCAAAATTACTTATATACAAGCACTGCATTCTGGACGAAAGAGACTGTATTCAGGACTAGGCATTTACACAAGTAAGTTCCTCTAGAATAATAAATTATATCAGAAGAGAGATAGAGGAATCTTTAGTTCTGGAGCAGCAACATTTAAAAGTTCCCTCTGTGGATTCACACTTAATATACACGATACAGGAGAAGGCTATTTTGTGGTCTGGAGAAAAAGTTTTAAAACACGATAAAGTGCAGGACTAATGAACCACTGAGATCTGCAATGTCTCTTGCCTCTTTATATCTCCCATATATTACTAAACACAATACAATAAAACTTCACGCACAGGGACCAATGAATAAAGACATAAAAAGCATCATTATGCCATACTCTAAGGACATTTGAAAGTTCTTTTTGGTGATGTAAAATAATACAGGCTACCTAGGAATATAACTAGACTGTATGGATAAACCTAATACAGATAAATCTAAGGTTTATAGGGCAGAGATCTCATGGTCTCTGCTGCTACTTGGAAGAAAGAGATCTGGTTATTACTGTAATTCATATTCCCTCTATGAGGAGTACACTCTCAAATCTGCTGTTCTAGTGCATTCTAGACTACTAATTCTCCCCCCCCACCAAATTCCTATAAAACCCGAAGCACTCTGGTTCTCTCTAGATCCCAAATGAAATGCTGGAGCCAAGCATTTCTTCTCCCTCTCTTCTCTATCCCATTTCCAGCAACATCATGGCCTGTACCATCTTATTTTGCCCCAAGGGCCTCTAGCTCACTCAGACAGCTTATCCTCAATGGTGTGGAGGAATCAGTCTGCGTTCCTTCAAAAAATTCAAGCCTATTATCTGAGTGGAGTTTCCTTGAATACAGTAGTCCTTACTATCCTCCTTACACATCTGCACAGAAATATTGGACAATTAAACACCAAATAGGAAAGATAGAACAGGATAAAATTTATTTCCATGTCTACAAAGCATCAACTAGCTAGGACTCAGGCCTCCTGGTTTATGGTGCCACCATTCTATATAAGAGCAATGCAGCCTTCTAATGTGAAAATTCACAGCAGTCTAGTGTTACTAAGTCTGCTCTGTCAAACCATTACTTCTACTTACCAGGCTTGTAACACACTCTCAAACTAATACCTAGGTCCCCATCAAAATCAAACATGCTTTAAAAACCTGAACTAAACCATCAGCAAGTACATCTTTATGTGTGTTCTAGTAAGGTAGCTGCACATTCCTTCTCAACCCAGCTGAGAAAATCTGCATGAGACACTGTTCCCTGTCAAAGATGCTTGGCTGTGGGTATGTTTTCTGGAGAGGAAATTAATCCAGAGTTTGAGCACCTTGAGAGCCTTTTTGGTTAATATTCTATGAGGGCTAAAAAAAGAAAAAGATCCCACAGAACAAATATGGACAAGATACACCAATATATAAACAGGAAACTAAGAACAAAAGTTTCACAAAGACCTTTATGAACCTTTCTGTGCCTACCTGTAGCACTCTGATATTATCATGCTTGGGTTTTCTAAAAGAAGCAGCTCTCGAGAGGAGGTGTGTAGTTCAGTATCTTTGTGGCATGGAGGAATGGCAAGATCTATGTCATAGCAGTTTCTTCCCTTGTTTATGCCCTTAACATCTTATTTATGCCTGTGACCAGGTACATAAGGAGGTGCATACCCAGCCTCTTCTACAGTATGGAGGTGCCTACAAGCTTGACCATGTTTTAACTTTTGTATTTTCAAATCAAAGTGTTTTGTAGCTGAATTCGAACTATCTGAGCCTTGAAACACACAGAGAGGCAACTCTAAATAGCAAATTGAAAGGGAGCCCCCTTCCCCACCTCCTTCCCTGTGGTGCTCCCTGGGCTGGCTGAAGCAGCGCAAAGCTTGTCTCCACTTCGGGCTATAGCTTATGTAAATGCGTTTCTAACTTTCATAAAGCTGATCCCAGACAGCGTGTAAGAACAGATGGCAAAGGAGGGATATAAGGTCAATGGATGTTTGAAATCCACAGTTTCAGAAGACTGTTTCAGATGTTCCTCTTCCTCCCGTCTTGCCCCTCACTCTTTCCCCTTCCAATTTCCATGGCTCTGCAAACGCATTTCTCTCCCTTGTAACATATCTTTCCCTTCCCTGCTGCTGTGCAAAGGACTCCCACAAACTGCAAGATAAACTAATTTACAGCCAGGTTTTCTGGAGTGCTGAGTTCCCATTTAGGTTCCCAAATACCTGCTAGGTTTTCAGTAGTTCAGAATTGCTGGGTATTGAACATTTTTTCAAAATCTAACATTTATTTACATATTTAACTGGGATATGAGGTCTTTCAAGTTCCTGGTTGTATTCTGAGGTCCTGTGTTCCCTTGACTAAAACTGATGACACACAAAAATTAAGAAGAGCAATTACAGGCAAGTTGCTAACAAAGCAGTAGCTTAGCTTGTGCAGACAGAAAAGGAGGTTTTTCCTCTTCTGAAGTCTCTTACATTCATAGCCTGTTTTTCTGTAATTTACATCAGAAACAGGCCAGAATGAACTACAAAAGTTAGTCAGAGTGGACCAGGCAGAGAAGTGATTATTGGTTCTACCTTGCTAGCAGTTCTACAATTTTTAAAGAACTGCACTTTGCTATAATGGCTTTGCCGCAATTGTTCATCTCCACGTCTAAGTGTCTCACTACAGTATCTTCTCTATGCAGAATGCTAAGAAAGGAGGATATAGCTTTCTGTAACACTGCCTTTTGAACTGATATATGTCCTTACAGCCATCCCAAAACTCATGCTTAGAAAGATCTCAGCTCTCCCAAAATGATGAGAGTTTGAAAACACTTAGTCACCATTGACTTCTTACTGTTTGTCTCCTGCCTTCAAAATCCATTTGAGGTCACATTATCAAGTCCTTGTCCACTTGTAAAGCTAGAAATGCAGCCTTACATAAAAGAAATCTGGCCTTCACAGATAGTCATTTGAGTACAGGAAATAAGGATTTACTTGTGAGACTCACAATAAAATCCTGAGATCTGGCAACTTTAACAGTATGATTGTTACTGCAATTAATGGGAGTTTCAGGAACACTCATAGGAGATAATAGTTCCTCTGTGTGCAAAATATCTTTTCCCATAAAACTGCTAAAAGGCTTAGCTTTGTATGTAGCTGCCAACATGAGTTACTCAAGAACAATTCATTTCAAACAGTCCTTATTTCCCACTCTTGTAAGACAAGAAAAGCAGCACAAAATGCTATATTTTGCTTCAGAAAATTGTTAAATTATGGAACAGTTTGGGTTGGAAGGGACCTCAAAGATCTTCTAGTTCTAACCTCCCTGCCACAGGCAGGGACACCTTCCAATAGAGCAGGCTGGTCAAAACCCCATCCAACATGGCCTTGAACTCTTCCAGGGATGGGGTACCCACAACTTCTCTGGGCAATCTGTTCCAGTGTCTCACTACCCTCACAGAAAAGAATTTCTTCCTAATATCTAATCTAAACCTACTCTCTATCAGTTTAAAGCCATCCTCTCTTGTCCTGTCTCATCATGATATTTGAAAAAAATTTTTGTATCATCCCAGATGACATTACAATTAGGTAATTAGGGAGACAAAACAATAATTTATCCAAGACAAATGCCTATATGATTCAAAGCTATTCTATAGAATTTGCTGAAAAAAAAAATTCTTAAAAAGAAATGAGCAATGGCTCACTATCAGACTACAAGGCTGCATAAAGTGGCATTTCCTAGGCATCCCTCCCGGACCAGTTTAATATTTTCCTTAATAAAATTATTTCTTATATTTTCAAGCAATGGGGAAGCTTTGAGGGCCTGAAGGCACATTGAAGAAGATGACTAGTCTTCAGAAAGAGAGAGGAAGTGCTCAAATGGTCTTGAAAACACAGTACTAGGATGTGATTTAATATAGTGGCAGAGCTCTAAACATGCATAGCCATTTACACAAATTCAGAAGAGGTAATGACCACTTCTTCAGAAGAAGTTTCGGAGATAATAGTAGTTCACAAACTAGATATGCTGCCTTGCAGTTAGAATTTAAAAATAACAACAAAAAAACCCACCCAACCTACAAACAGAGGGAAAAAAAGCAAAGAAGAAAACATCATGCTGCATTATATAAACACTTCTATTGGAAACAAGTAACAATCCTTTTTCTCTGACTCGTGATGCCAAAACTGTAAGTGAAGTTCCACTCCATGTTTCATGCATTGGATTTCTAAGGAGAGGTAAACTCATAGAAAGAGAGAATTGAAGAGAAATTACAATAATCTTCAAATGTAAACAAGGCACAAGAGAAAACAGTCTCACAATGATTAGGACAGGAGAAAATAATGAATCTAAGAAACAATAGTGTAAATTTAGGTTAGTCTTTAGCTTCAGGACAATTTCCAATAAAGATAAACAACTTTTACAAGAAAAACTTTTATAATTTTTTGTAAAATAATATTATTTTGTAGTGTACCATTCCTGCTGAATGTCGATCAAACGAATAAGTTTGTGTCACATCAAACGTAAATTATACCAGAAAGCGACTTGTAGTGCAGTCAACTAAAGTTTGTAATTAAGAAGTGATGCAGAGATACAAATTAGGGAGTAGGTGTATTTTCGTATTTGTTAATAATGTGCAAAAAAAGCAAAAAGTACCTTTATCATTCTGTTTCCAACTTTTTTTTTCAATTATTGTTTCAGACTTTCACTATTATGTAGTGACTGAAATTATCTGAAAGTTTTTTTGTGGAACTGGAATCAGAGACGTAAATAACTAAAGTAGTGTAAGCCAGTCCATGGGGAGAATTTAATTTTAGCTATCCCATTAGGTAATTTGATGGTTTTGGTTTTGTCAGTATCTTTTCAATATAAATGCCAAAAAAAATTTTCATGCTCATTTGAATCTGGAAAACTGAAAAGCAGTTCAACTGAGACCAAGTAAGTTTTCCAGAAAAACACTCTCAGATCAAGCTGGATGTTATTCACTTTTTCTTAGATAACCAACAAAGAAAAAACTGTTGAATAAATTAATAAATCAGGTCTTTTATAGCAGTAAAACTTGGACAGTTCCCTTTCCCCTTTTCGTAAATCACCGTTAGGTGTATGGCGGCTACAGTTTCAACTGAACACATTGAGGAGCTCAATACATTGCAAAAAGATGGACTCTCACTGAACTTCTGATTAGCATGCTCTTTTTTTGAGAAATCTAAAAATTTGGCAAGGAAATTAAAAAGTTAATTGAATTTGCTTATTGTAAAAATAGCCAAAGGCAAAGAAGATGTACTGATGTTAGACGATAATGTTTCATTTCTTTCCTGCCCTGCAAGGTGATATGTGTTAGAACTAATGCCCCTTGGCACAAGAGTTTGCTGGAATGTACTGGTTTAGCATGGATCAGTGATCTTAAAGCTTTCCGAAGTGGGTGCAAATGTCAGTCCACCGAGTAATGAGCACCAGGGAGGATTGTTCCCTACAGGATCTGTCTAAATAAATACAAAACTACGAGCTGTCAGTCTGGAAACAGGGTCAAAGGCTATTTTTTTGTTCAGCTGATTGCTTGTTTGTCAAGCATACAAAACAATACATAAAAAATAAGGAAATGAGGAAATACCAACAGGCATATGGCAGAGCTTTATGAGACTGATTGGTGTGTAGAATTGCACAGAACACTCATGTGAAAGTCACAAAAATTACTGTCTTTCTTTCTTTCCCATAAAGAAAACATTTTGTTACTGCCTTGTGGATATGTATTTGCACCAGTATTTGGACTAAGAGTGTTTTCAAAGAAATATTTGGAGAGGATTCATGAAGTCTGTATAACTGATGATAACTCATTTCTCATGAATAGTGGATTACTTTATGACAAAAGGTTTGGATTTGTTTTCTTTAATATATTGCAATCTGCAGAGCCATAGAAATCTACAAACTACCTGCTCTGTGAGTCTGTGAGGGGTAAAAAAGAAAGCAAGAAGAAATTGTCCACAGGCTTATATGCAGAGTGCCATACCTCAACGAGATGAAAGCTAGAGAACCAGAAATCGAAAATATTTGAAAAGCACTGGTAACCAAATTTGTTAACCAATTAGTTTATAAAAAATTACAGAGGTTGAAGTACACTCACTGAGGAGCCAGTACATCTCCTATTGCCTTCAGTGAGAGCTTGGATGACTCCCTGGTTCAAAGCTCATTGGATTCAATGTGAGTCATTCAATGGAACTAGCTGTACTTGAATAATAGTAATTTTATAAAATATAAATTTGTTTGCAAGTAACTAATGTATAAATAGGAACTAAGTTAATCAAATAAATATTTTGTTGTAAATGATTTGCCCTAAATTCAGTATTTACCCAGTTTCCCTCGAAACTTCTGTATAATATCTGCAAACCTACACTGTAAACTAAATGGAGTAAAACTGAATTCCAGCATTCCATGGAGTTCCTTTTGAAGGTTTTATATGCTACATATACACTATATTAATATTTAAAACAGCTGTTTAACATATGAGGATTTTACTACTTAGTTTACTTCTACCATTTTTCCATTAACAAATTCACCATATATGCAGGCTTAAGAACAGACTAAAACAGACCCAAATGTTCTAAATACACAGTCAGTTCATTAATAAATGATAATAAAGAAAAGGAAAAAGTACAGTTTTTCTGTTCTTGCTAGCTAAATAGATACAAGAGAAACAGACTCATATCATCCAGCTTCACAGACCACAGGAATAAAAACATGTATGCCTTTACCTAGCAAGAAAAAAAATCACATTTTCAAAAAGCTTAAAGAAAATTCCAGAAGAAAATAATTAGGCGCACACAACATTTTCTGTTTCTGGTCTTGCTTTATTCTCAGTGTCAGGTAATGCAGGTGTATTTTCTAAAACAAAAGCACATCCTAACATTTTCAAATGTACCTAGCGATTGTCTTGGCTCTATGGAAAACAGCTGCATGATGTCTCCACTCAAACGTATAAAACCAAAGGCACCAAAAGCCTCTCCTCTTCTAAGAAACTCTGGGTCATAAAAATGGCTGCTTTCAGATTCATTGTCAATATTGAGCCTAGCAACCAAAACTTTATACAGTTCAGAGAGCCTGTGAGCTTTTGCTGCCAGCACAGACACACTCACCCTTTCTACCCAGACTCAATGGCAAACTGTGCTGCAGGTCTGCTCTGGGTGGAGATGACAAACAGATGAGTTCCCACACTTGTATGCACTTGGGTTCTTTTGGGCAATTTTAGATGAATTCAGAGGTCAGTGGAAAGTGAACCCTGACAGGACGGAATGCTTAAATTACAAGACAAAAAGCAAACAAACTTGACCCTCGCTCTTCATGATGGCTCTGACAATTGTGAAATGAAAAAAAAAAAGAGGAAATCACTGAAGGTTTGAAAGGAAAAAGCATTTTGTTGTGCAATATAGTATTATATCCCTCTGTGAAATGGAGAGATTAAAATCCACTGTACCTTTCCATTTACCTCATTTTCTTCTCCCCCTAAAAATTCATGGACTCGGGACAAGCATGGCACACACTGAGCATTCCAATTGCTTTTGAAAGGAGCGTTTTGCTTGTGGAAAATGTGCTGTCTCTTTGATTGCAAATGTAGTTGATTGTGAGGAGAATGAAAGGATGACCTATGACATGACCTGCTAGCGCAGTAAGGTCATTTTTTTTCTCTCTCCTCGCACAAAAGATAAGAGGCTGACTGCTTACAAAGTGTTCTGGCAAATGGACAAATTAGGACTCCCGCTCCGGTCAGGCAAGTTATTCTAAGTGAAGATAAGTGAAAGTTTGAAATGTTTTGAGGAGGAGGCAGACTGCGAGCTTTCATTCCTTCCCCAAATGGATGGATTGTGAAGGAAGAGAGCTGTGCAAAAATGGCTGGCCCAGGAGTTTCAGGTTTCAGACTTCAAGTTTCCACAGCAGAGCAGTAGAGAGAAGGAGGAGGAGGACAGGATGGCGGAGTGGATGTAATGTTGGGCAGCAGCAACTCAGGACAGCAAGCTTTGGTTTGACTCCCAGCCTGACCATTTGTTTTCTGTGAGGCACCACACAACAATAGACAGGCAGATGAAATCCTCCTTTGAGATGCTGGGGCACAAACCAGACCCTGGGTAAAATTCCTACAGATATGTTACCATAGCATTTTATTAGAATTACACCTGTCTACTCCGGCATTGTGAAAATTCAGCTTTATGGCTTTTAAATCCAAACTTACATTGCTTGGTCAGGTCAGTGCACGGGCAAGTTTCTGTCCATGTATGTCCACATGTATAAACTTACTCTTGATCTACTGTCTGACCAACATTTCAAGCTCTGCATGAGTCAGGAAAAATGTTTTCATACCTTGGTGGTGTGTTACGAGATAAAATTATCTGTGAGTGAGAAGTGTTCAAATAGGTCTCTGCTGTTCATTTATACACCTAGCTAGAAAACTGAGCCGCTTTTTAGCAAAACTAAGATTAGATTTCAATTGAGCTCTCATCGAGGATATAGTTTGGGTGGAAGTCCCCTGGTGCCAACAAATAAACAGCCTAAAGCTCAATCATTTTAGCTCAGAATTGCTTTGAGATTTGGGGTTTGAACCCTAACCCTCACTGCAGAATTCCTGAATATGAACTCATTCAAAGCAAAGCCAAAACAAAGGTTTTCATGAAACCTAGGAAATCTGAAACACCAACTTTCTTAGCAGTGCTACAAAGCAAGCTCCAGAAGACCACTGAAAAGACCAAACTCCACCAAAAAAAAATTAATCAGAGAGAAAATATCATTTTCTGCTTATTCCTTCCTACAAAACTGGTAGGTTCTCTAATTTCTGTTTGATCTGCTTCAGAAATATACAGTATCAGTTAAGTTCCACCTAAAATTTATCTGGCACATACCTGCTAGCAGCTGCAAATCAAGGAACTCTGCCATTGAAAGCAGAATCTGAATCACGCACCGTAGGGTGACAGGCCAGATAGATGTTTTCAACACATTCATGGAAAGTTATCAAATATGGTCCTGTGTGATTTTATTTCACAAACAGTTTTTTATGGAAATGAAATATTATTGGCAAGTTCTGGAAAACTTGCAAAATGAGACATATATCCCAACATCACCCTGATTAACCATATTTGCACCATCTGACAGAATGTCACTGTCAATTCATTTGGGCTTTGGTCCAGAGCAATCTTCAAGCAAGTATTTGTCTCAAAGCATAGCAAAAACCTTCTCCAAGGATTCATATGTTTTAGATGAAGAACTTTCTTTAGTGCCTCATAGAGGTTGGAGATACATTAACGGGTAAGTAAGAGGTAAACCTGAAGCTCATTCTTGCGTAAAGTAGAGGCACAAACCTCTCCTTTTTAGTAATTTTCTTTTTAATAAAAATTAGCTTATGAATGAACTTTTTAGCCTTGTCAAAATCAAATCTATGACATAAAATATTCAGCAAGAGTGGTTCTACTCCCCATCCTTCATGTCCCCCGCCCCCACTGCACACAGTTCCCATTCTCTTCTGGTGGGACCTGTGGGAAAATTCAGTCCTGTGTATCTGTCAAGCCAAGTCTTTATCTGTGTTCAGAACAATGAAGATAGAGAATCTGGAGATCATTTCCCTCAACACTGTCTTGGACATGCTGATATTATCATGATGCTGTAGAGCATCCAATACCTCCTGTGTCATGATTATATCTCTAAAATATGTGGGCATATCTGCACAGTGATTCACCATTAGGTTAAAATCAGCAAAGTCAAATAGAAACTTTTATTGCCCCTTGTTTTAGAATATAACAGAAAATACTTGACATCTGGTCTTTTTTAATGGCATCTGGAGTTGTGTCTAAGGAGATACTGCAAATTCAGTTTCATCAATTTCAGTATGAGCTATTTTAGGAGAACACAAACTTTTCATTTTAGAGCTAGTTAAACTTAAGAGTAAGAAGAAAGACACTCTCTAAAGTTCCTTTGGTTAAAATCAGTGTCTGTACATCATACAGCCTTTGATCTCTGGACAACAAAGAGCAACCTCAGCTAAGAGGCAGGATGAGAAGGAGAAGCTGAGGAAATAAAACATTCATTGAAAGGGACTAGCAGCTGTCGTTCAACCCCAGGGTAGGAAACTTCCTGCTACCTTTTCAGATTGCTTTTTGATTTCCAGCTTGCTTTCTTTTTTCTCTCAGGGAGAAAAAAAATTACCAGCAGCTTCTGACATGTTTCAGATGAGCCATTCCACCATTCTACAGCCTCTACTCAGCATTATCTTCTTCCAGCAATCATTTGGAGCCCCTCTGACTGCTGGTGTGGAAACTGCTCCTGAAGGACACGGCATCGCATGTGTTAGGGTTTGCTGGCAAAGAAACTGTGTTGGTTCAATTGGCTGCTGTGTGCACATGGGCTTCTACTCTCAAATACTTCTCCTGTCTTCAGTGTAAATAGCTGTATGAATTATGTGAACAAAAACTCACAGGATCTGACTCATGAGATCAGATGCAAGGGGCATTTGTAGTTATTTACAGCTCTGCAAGGAACTGAGTCAAAGTTCAGCAATCAGCAGTTAGTTTGGATGTACTATCAAATTCATAAGGCTGCCATTTTTTGGTCACTGGAAGGGACAGAGATATCTATGGTGTTACCACTGATCAGCTGCAGTATAGTCTTGTTGCTTCACAACTGATGGAGTTAGAGGAAGAAAGACCAAGATTGAAGCTCTCTAACTTCTAATCTACATTACATCGGTTTCAGACAGGGATGGGCTTAAGACAGATATGGCCAGTAACCAAGAGTTACTGCAGTTCTGCTGTCAGACAATATCTTATTAAGTTGCTATAACTCAGCTGTCTGTCTGAACCCTAGTACATTAGTTAATGAACATTCAGTAATTTTTTTTAACCATGCTGAGATTTCTATTAAAAGCATGCGATTCAGGTTTTTGAATGCAGCTGCTGGGCTTTGGAAGAAGAGGAGGAAGTTATTTAACTTCTTCTCACGCATAGAGAAAAATCAGGGTATAGAGTTTCTTCTTGTTTTTCTTGATTACTGTCAAATGGCTCCCGTACTTACTTTCCTCAGCTCATTACAGATACTGTTACTGTTTAGCCAGGAAAACAGTGAGTTCCTGGAGCACCTTGACTCTGTGTTCTAGCCTTCAAAGTATTGCTAACCTAACAAGTGCAAAACAAGGGGTTTAGAACTTTCAACATGTGGTGACAGAACTGAATATTTACAATCATATTGGTGCACTGCAAGAACATCAACAGCAATAAGATAAGCTGTATCTCTACTCATTGGGCCAAATTCTGCTGCCTTTCTTCAAGTAGTTTCTCCAATGGAATTAGCTGAATGACTCCAGATTTTTATTCATGGAATGGAAAGCAGAATCTGATTCACCATATGGAATCAATTTGGAAAGAAGTCTGGCTGTGAGTTTTATCTACAGCTTATTGAATTGTTCATTTTTCTTATTTTCTTATTTCTATTCTTCTTGGTTTCATTGCAGGTTGATAAGCAATCTGAATGTCTGCTGAGGACTAAAGTTATTATTAAATATCTGAATGTAAGGGCACCTAGAGAAATAGATGGACTACCCTATTTCTCAACCACCATCCAAGTTTCTTGTTGTTGCTACCACACAGAACTCTGACCCAAATCATCACCAGCCCAAAGTGAAAGCGTGAGAGTATAAATAAGTCAAAAAGAGTATTTATCTCTTGAATAATATATCCAGGACTTGCTGTATGTTTATACAATCACAGCTCTTGCAGAATGGGAGGAATTCTGCTCCTTGGGCTGAATACTCCACAGACCTCAAACGGACTCAGTGGCTCCCAGGCACTGCAGCCCCTGCTTTCAGGAGTTCCACACATCTGGATTTCTTCCACAGCTGCAGTTCTGGGCTCACTACAGACCCCAGGCCCATCACACAAGTTACAATAGACACAACAGGCTGACAAACCCATGTGACTCTCATCTTACCGAGGATGCTTTCAAGCATCCAGAGAGAAATCTTGTGACACTAAATCCCAGCTGGATTGCCACATCAGGAATGTCTTTACTGGGATTCCCTATTTTGACAGCTTTGGAAACAGAGAGCAAAACAAAGAACCATGAATTTCTGGCCAAATCAATGTGCATGAGATTTGTGCTGCCTCTTCCTGTGAAAGGCCTGGGATGGAGCTCATGGCAGGATTTGAGACTTGGGGGGGGGGGGATTTTTTCCAGAGAAAGAGAGAGTATGTATGTCTGGTAAATAATTTTGAACCCATGCACTTAAGATACAATTAAACACTTCTTTAATTCCATCTTAAAAAACACAGGGGTAATATTTTAATTTGAAAGGTGGATCCTAAAACATAATGTTTTTTTGAGGTATAATCATCAGTAATGTAGGGGGGTTTTATGAAATAAAAGGACAGATAAAGTTAGTAAAACAAACTATTGGCCCAAAACTAAATGTTCAATAATGTTATATTTGGAGAGTGTTGTCTTAAGGTTTGATACAACTGTTACCATTCAATGAAAGCAAAATAATCTTCCTTATAAAAATAAACAGGAAACATAACAAATAGCAGTTACAAACAGTTGAATATTTTTTTTATCACTGTAATTTCCTGCAAGATTAAAACCAGAAAAGGTAAGTGAACTCTCTTCAGCACAACACTAGATTTTCATGAAATTGCAAAACTTTCCAGAAATTGCTCGGAAATGGACAAAGCCAGTACTACACAAATATTTAAATGTTGTGAATGAGACACAGCAGAAGTAGGTCTGAATAACTGGCATTGTATGTTATAGAAAAGAAGGAAAGGAAAATTATTTCATTAGTGTCAACTAATTAAAGGAAAAGCCTAAGATCCTCTTCTAAAGATAGAGGCAAGAAGCAACAAATTTATCTGAAAGTAATAGCAGTGTACTTTTAGCATGATTTATGAAAGACACTATACATTAATGCCCAAAGACATTTTGATAAGAAATAATAACCACTGTGATAAATTGATACAGTCTTATGAAATAGTCTGAAGCTGGACAACTGAATAGGTCTCCAAAGAGAAATGAGAAATAGAAAGTCCATTCTAGCTCTACAGATCTGAAACAAACCTGAGCAGTCATGTTCTTGTCTGCTTATTTCGTGAGAAAGATAAGATTACACGGAAAGCAAATACTTAGGAAACCAGGTCACAGATACAGAGTCACCTGGACCACTCTGTGAAAAAGGCATGGCTATAAATCTGAGTTCCAGCAAGGCCAAGTGCAGGACACCCAGCTATGCAAAGTGAATGCTGCCAAGACAGCAGACTGCATCTGGCAAGTTGTAGCTCTGGAAATACTTGGGATCTGGAGGTGTCCCTAATGCTGTGCTACAGCTGAAAGAGTTCATTTATTGCAGGGTTAGATGAGGAAATGTGATACTAATAAACGAGACAAGGAAAGTCACCATTCATTTACTTTGTGAACTGGTGCCCAACTCTGTACTGAGTACAGAGGAACCATGAAGAACGCAGAAAATAGTTGGAAAAAAACAAAGGATTGAAATTTTTGTCTTATACTGAAACACTCGGGAACTCAACAGATTCCTGTGTCAAAGAGAATATAAAAGGGTGACTTGCTTGGCAACACCAGTGTTGTAATTCTTCAGAGCTGAGAAAGATCAAATTATAAGAAGCTTAACTGTCTGAGCACTGGAGCTAGACAAATTCTGTACAGTGACTGATTAGCCACTAGGACAGCTTAATAAGGTTACAGTGAATTCCCATCATAGGCCATTTTAAACTAGAATTTGAATGTTTTCTAAATCAAATGCTTTTTTGGAATGAGAAATAACTTATGAAAGCCCTATGTCTAAGTTATGCTGGAGGTCAGTGTAAATGATGATACTCCCTCCATCTGGTTTTGTAGTCTCCAAGTAGAAGTCTCAGAATAAGCTTACAAACGGAAGGAGCTGGCCTCCTAACATGTCTAGCTAACATTTATTTTAAAAGTGTTTGGTTCTGATTGACAAAATGCATTCTTCAATGTTAGTCTGCAGCAGAGTTATGGTTTTTTTAATCTTACTACTAAATTTTAACAACCAGTCTTTATTAGTTTAGATTGTCTTCAGGAGAAATACTTGTTAGGAAGAAGCTGTTCTCTGAACAGCTGGTAAATTAGACAAATTCCCTTATAAAAGAAATTTAGAACTGAGAGAAAGAGACTTTGTGTAAGATTAGATTAACATAACTATTTACTTCCAAAAGGAAAGACCTAAAGGACAATGCCATAACATGTGTATCAAGTCACTTGTCTCAGCTCCAGAACTAATTACTATTACAAATATTGACTCTGCGCATCCCACCAGCCATCAAACAAGATGTCTCTTACTAAATTTTCTTTGAATCAATCCCAGCCTCAGAACTATATGAGACTGTTCTACTGGTGTTTATATAGACCTCAGGTCAGAGCAAGTGATTAACTCCGGCTGCTTTGACTGCTTCAACAACACAGGATACCTATAAGCTGGACCTCTACATTTACTGAGTTTATTGTTGTCTCCTCAGTGAATTTGCTGTAGGTGAAGATGTACAGAGGCCTTTATTTTTCCAGCTCTCAGATTTTTCAAATTTAACTTTTCTTAGCACAAATGAAAAGGGGAAACAGTGAATAATGGAGTGATGTTTTTCCTTCTAGTAGTTTTTTTCCAGCAGTGTAAGTAAGTCCTTGTTAAAAGTTTTAGAAAAGAAAATGAAGCTTTATTAGAAGACATTTCTGTCAGGTGAGGTAAAACTTCTTTGCCCTCATGCCTAGTTTCTTTTGAAGAAATGAGAAAATTTATTTCTTTGGGGAAAAAACTGGGGAGTTCTCTCCTCTGTTCTCATTTGGTAGCAGTGTCACTACACTTTTTAGCCTCCATTAGTATATTACATTTTTCCATCTATGCTTAACACTAGATAAAAACAAAATTATATTACATACAGACACATAAAAACACAGGCTAAAAATGCAGACTAAGAAATAAAAAATCTCAATCAGCTTTGGCAATATATCAGCTACGAAAAAAAAACCAAACACCAAATCCAAACCCCCCAAATTAAGCATAAAAGTCAAAACATTTAATTAAGGTATTTCTAAAATC
Organism: Pipra filicauda; assembly: GCF_003945595.2. NCBI lineage: Eukaryota > Metazoa > Chordata > Aves > Passeriformes > Pipridae > Pipra > Pipra filicauda. The sequence goes on along the minus strand of NW_024104665.1, from coordinate 896,699 downwards.
ACATGCTTTGTCTTTCTTTTTTAAATTATTTTAATTTTTTAAAATTTATTTAAACTGACCTAAATCTTTTAAGTAGAGTAAAAAAAGGGAGTTAAGTAACACTGACAGGACTTCTACCTGTTAAAAATGTGGGAAATTTTCTCCATTTCTTTTTCCTCTTATCGCTTTTTTTTTCATAATGCAACTACGGAATGGAGAAATACATTTTTCATATGCAAGGCTAAAAATCCCCCACTAAACCAGTTTTACTATTTTTTCTAGAATAATTTTAATACAGATTTGAATTCCAGACAGTTGGATGAGATTCATCCAATTCATGCCTTCGTTTGATCGCACAGTTCCTAAAACTGTCAGTGATAATTGTGGTGAAACCTAGGGTGTGCTACATGGTGAAAAACATCAACTCCTTCTGAAAGACTGAGTTTGCCAGTTTAAACTTTGAGCAAAATAATTTGTCAATGTCTAGTCTGTGTGGATCTATTTGCCCTGGTACACATTAGCTGCCATTAGAAATGCTGAGGGTAAAACCAGCACATCAGCATGGAGCATACCTACTATTGCAACTTAAACATTGCTTTTCCTTACGCAAAAAAGAGTGTATATTAGACTACGTAAAACCTTTCATGAATCCCTGTGCTATGATAAGTCAGAAGTGTTCAGAAATGTCAGTCTTCCCTGGAAGTAAATTGTGTAACTATACTTTAGACACAAATACTTACTGTTGCTGAAGCTCAGTTTGTGGAAGGTAAATGCAAACTCTAATTTTGGCTTCATTTACTTTATTTCTTATTTTATAAGTAATTTTGTAAGAAGTCTTCTCTTTCCATGGAGAGTATAAGATCATCTTCATTAACCAATATTTTTAATAAAAGTATGTTTAATGATCAATCAAGTAGAATAAGTGCTGATTATTTTAGTGATAGAAACTCATTAACTGAGCTCATGTGGGCATTTATATTTTGGGTTGACTTCACACTCCATGGAAAAAATATTTCTACTCTTTTGGAAGTCTGATACTAACCAGATTTTTAAAACCTCATTGAAACAAAAATAATACTGTCTGTGCAAGAAGCTTCCTTACTAGTTTTCATGAAGGACCCTACAGGAGGACAAGTCCAGTAATATCTTCTCAGTGGGAAATTGAGACAAGAAGGGAATAAGAAATTTTAAGGGAATAAGAAATTTTGTCCTATATACCAAACCTGGTGATGAACATGTTGGGCGTCTTGCTTTAGACATTAATTGAGCAGAGAAGAAACATAAGAGTCATCAACACAGTCAGAGACACTGTTGGGAAGGTAGTGTATGGCACCTCTTTGAGAGGGCTAGAAATTATTCATTTCCAAGCAGTCAAATGGTGAGCAGAACACAATTTTACACTGTATCTGAGAAACAGCAATAAGACTGAATGATATGCCAGCAAAAGGCAGTTAATTTTCTTTGTATTGGCAATACAGAATTTGAACTTGACTCATCTTTTCATCAAATTAGTAGTGGAGCAGACATCAGACAATGTATCTTGTAGAGCACCTTACATCTGACACCTGAAATTCACTTTGTCCAAATTCAGCACTTTATTTTGGCAAGTGGCTATGTGTTCAGTTTTTAGGTCTTTACTTCTTGGATGATTCAGAGTGCAGTAATTCAGGAAGTAATATTTTAAATCAGCCAGTACAAGAAAGGAGGCTATTTTCTCATATGCTATTGCAACTATCCAAAGATATTCCTTTCATGGTCTAAAAGAAAAGGGAAGAGATAGAAAAAATGTTTGGAGGGAACTGCCAATAAAGGCCATTTATTTTGTATTTCACTTTTCAGTAATATTTTTAGTGTTCAACTATCCCAAATTCTGAAGCAGTTCATTTAATAAGATGTTAATAATTTTAGAAACAATGTTAGAACTAATCTTCTTGCCAAATAGACAGGCCTGTTTTGATATTTTAGTAATGAATAGCACCTTCAGCCTTGACTATTACTTACTCTTGCACTGCTAAGTTGGCATCGTTATAAAGTTTGTACGTCTTTTCTTTCCAGACCAAAACAATGAAAGATTTTATCGAGACACGAAGTACATTCCAGGAATATGGACAATTTCTTTATTGCTGAAAGTGTAGCTTTAAAAATCTATAGATCTTACTTATGGACAAAAAATTCCTTGTACAGCTGTATTGTGTTGTTTCCACATTTGTTTAAACACAGGAGTCTGGCTAAGGAATATACAAACGATTCATAAAAACATGCCTATGTTACACATGTGTGAACCACATGGAAAGTAACGTGGATTTCAAACTCAGGGCATGGGTTTCCCCTTTTATAACTATTCAAAGTAAAAATATTCTAAGTAGGGACATTTTTTCAATAACATTTTTTGAAACCTTAACCTCAGAGGGTATCAAAAATGCCTCTCATGAGATATGGGGCCACACATATTGCAGACAGCTGCTTGGAAAACTTAACACCCACCTGAAAAAGCAAAAGGGATGAAGTTTCCATAGTTCATTCTTTTCAGTAAGCGAGAACCATATCTGGAAGACTGACCAGAGGTATCCTCCATATACCTCCATATCTACTAACTGCACTTTTAATTCCTGATCAAACTGTTAAAAATGGCTTATTCTGTTGACAACATATTATATAAAGTAAACCAGGAGATAAAGTCATAGTTCAAATAGTCACTGGTAGCAATGAGGTTCCCCATTTTCATATGGTGCAGTTGACAAGCTTGAAGGATAGGATGCCACCCAGAGGGACTTGGATAATATTGGTAAGTGGGCCCATGGAAACCTCATGGAGTTCAACAAAGCCAAGTGCAGCAAGGTGCTGCACCTGGGTGAGGGCAACCCCTGGTATCAATACAGGCTGGGGATGAACAGATTGAGGGCAGTTCTGCCAAGAAGGACTTGGGGGTGCTGATGGATGAGAGGCTGGACATGAGCCATGACTTGCAGCCCAGGTGGCCAACCGCATTCCAAGGGATGTGATTCTGCCCTTCTACTCCACTCTTGTGAGACCCCACCTGGAGTACTGCATCCAGTTCTGGGATCCCCAGCACAGGTAGCACATATTTAAGTGCTTATTATTGCCCAAGGAAGTAACATTCATTTGCTGACTAGTAATTTTATCCTCATAAGCCAGGATGCAAGATTGCTTTGTTTATCAGTCACACAAGAATGCAAGGACAACAGCTCCAACAAAGCTGTGCTATGTGCTCAACCAGTAGAGAGGTCCAATGAAGCTCTATTCTGCTTCACATGCATTCTCTGCTGGAGCTTTCCTCAAGCCACTTGACTCTCAGTTTAATGTAAACTGTAAATCATCCCAATTTCTTAACTTGTTTTTGTGTGTTTGTGAGCTGAATTACTCTGGATATTGCTTTGTCTGAGTTTGTTTATTCCACAGTACAATAGCAACAGGAATCTATATATTAGGTGAGGCTCAGATAAGAGTTCTGTGTCAGCTCTTAGATTTGACAAGAAGGTCTTTCATAGGAATGCATCCAATGAACGCTGGAAGGCTGTTCCTTGTGCTGCAATATTTTTTTCAGTGTTTTGTTATAAAGCACTACAGCTAAGAGCAAAGGATCACTATTTTTTCAATCCAGGCTATTTTACAAAATGCTTCTTGGCTTTGCACTCTGCTACTTTTGCTCTTACGAAACTGCTTTACTGCAGTACAAAACTCCCTCTGGAGTAGGTGCAAACTTAAATTCGGACAACATTAACAGTAAATTTGTTTCAATTATTTTGAAGGCAGAAAAAGCAAGCCATCACAGGTTCAGATACGGTGTTAATGAGCACAGCAAAGACCCTATAGTGAAAAAAAGAAAAGGAGGATGGGAAAGAAGGCAACAAAAGCAGAAGGAGAAAGAGCAAGAATAAGTTTTGAGAGACAAGGAAAGAGAAAAGCTCCGCTGTTTTCAGGTAGTGTAAATGAAATGAGTCATTTCATTTTTGTTATAAAGAAAGAAGATGAGGCAAGATTATTTTAAGCATGATTATTTTAATTATTTAAAGCAATGTAGGCTCCAGTCCCAAGTCCATCTTTACAAACTGTTCCATCCCTGTTCATGGAACGGCAGGGATATGGACAGACATAATGTGAGGCTCATCACATAAAAATGAGGATTAAAATAAAATCTAATATTTTCTTACAGGAAACCCACAGCATGGTACAAATGAAGTAAGACAATGGTCTAGCAAATACAAGAGTGACAAATGGTGACCCTGGGGGTTTCTGCTATGGCTACTCTTTTGGGAATGAGAACTGTGGTGACTATGGAAAAAAAAAAAAATAGATTTATCTGGAGACAAACAGGTGTAGCTGCAGAAAACAACCATCCCAAGACACCATCCTAAGGACCTTAAGTCACCTATCACTCTGGGGCCAGTATAGCTGAAGTGGTGGCTTATCCCATGTGCCAGAGTTGCCCCATCCTGCATCAGCAGGCAGGAGACTGAGCATGCTCTGCTCCAGCAGAGACATTGAAAGTGCAAGTGACATACGTAATTGTTGTCATGGAAAGTATATATTCCCATCAGCTCCACTGTCAGATACTCTGAAGCCATGGAAAATGCCATAAAAGATAAGCCATAGACTCCTTTGTTCATTCCACTCGTTTGAATTGTTCTCTGCTCTGCTCTGCTTTGCGAGTTCTTTATCAGCACCATTTGTACAGAGGCATCAGTCTGTTTCTGATAAGTATTGCTGATATCATTACTGCTGAAGGATTGCTAGGGGCATTTATTTCTGAACAATGAACAATGAGCCATTGGCAGCATGTAATCACGGATTTATCCACTTATCTATTAAGATACTTAGTTAAATTTTGGTATCCTGCTGCCTGTTGGTATTTAAATCCCACCTCCATCTGGCCATAAAACCACAAGAGCTTGTAGTGGTAGAGTACTCAGTATCCCACTGCCTCAAACACAGAAGGTTTCAGGACTCAGCTTAACAAGCTGGGAAAACTCTAGTTTACCTTTCAGGCTTGGCACCACTTGCACTGGAGGGCTAAGCAGCAGAAGGAATCCTGGGAGCATTATTCATTTTATAGTATTTAATTTATTTCTTCTAGCACAAAATGCTTATTCAGAGGAACATCAGTGCATACCTGACACCAAAAATAATTTTTTACATACACTTGGATGCTCGAAGAGTGAGCAGAAAGAATTTCCTTGGCCTCAGAGGGGAGAAGAGGAAGTAGATCAAATCCTGTTTGTAAAGGGAGAATTGAAGAGAAAGCATCTCTGTCAAGCTCTTTGTGATAGATGTGATATTATCTCAAATACACCAAAGTCAAAAGCACACTGTGAAATTCATAACAGTCAGATTATCTGCTATCCATCTAAATGTTTTTTGAAAACTGTAGCAGTGATGTCATCAAAGAAAAGCTATTTTTTTCTGTTCTTCACTAACTGGTATAATTTTGAAGAAAACAAAATTGTACTGGAAATTCCCACTGAGCCAAATCTAATTTTTAGGTGACGTGACACTTGGTTTCCTAGAGCTACATTAGAAACATCTGGCAGAAAAAGTTACTTCTTGAACTGTATTTTAAAAAAAATTTCCTCTCCAACCCTCTTAATTAATCTTCAGAGACATTAGCATTAGAAGTAGTTCACTTAATGCATTTCAGAAATAAAAGTTGAAGTATGATCGCTGGGCAATTATTTTGTTGATACTTACACAGTGTCAATAATAGCTCTGTAGCTAAAGCTGTTGTAACAAACCCAGAGTTTAGCTCTTCTTAATTATCCAGGGTAGCACAGTTCACTAAGCATGTCACTTGGCACAGCTCCTTGCAAAGCAGAATTTTCCTGAAAAGTTTGTTTATAAAAGAGGTAGGGAAAAAAAGGGAGGGGCTGCAAGTGAAAGATGCAAAGCTGACAAGCACAATTGCCCATTGACACTCAGGCCCTCTTACCCTGAGCAGCTGCAGTACCTCTAGGTGAAGCCATCCAGTTTAGAGCCAGGAGACTCTGCTTGGCTTAGTGGTAGGACAAAACACTTCCCCAGGGCACGTGGCATGGCCCTGAGCTGGGGAGCTGAAAGGGACAAGTGCAGCTTGAAACTACAACATTTTGCAGGGGCCTTGAGGGTGCCCAAGATGACTTCCTTGTAGCTGCACTGAACTTTAACACCAGACAGTATAAAAATGCCTGATCCATCCTGAAGGCACTGGGCATATTTTTGTTGAGTTCACTGAGTTTTGAGTCCAATCTATTAAACATGATGAAAATTAATCTACTGCTACCTGTGATAGTCAGGTTTAAATAAACACCACACTTTTACTTCTCTCTTATTGCCATTGCTATACTTACCAGCTAAGATGTTCAACGCATGAACAGGTGTAAGAGCAAATGACACCTTTAAACTTTGCCTTTGTTATCAAGAGACCGTCTAGTACAGCCTGTACTAATGTTTTATTAAAAATAAATGTTTTATTAAAAATAAATATGTCAGTGTTGAACAGAGTACTCCAATCTTATTATCCACAGAGCTCTCTGCGTGGGACATGACTCATTTAAATGCACCATCCCTCTGAAAGCTTTTTAATTCAATTTTTTTATGATAAAATTTTCTTTGACTACATTTTTATGATACAACAGAGGTTTATACATGTCATCAGTTTGTCTGAATAGTAAAAAAATATTCAGGAATGACAACAAAAAAATCAGTCATTTTGTAAGAACACTTCTGAATTTCACTTTAATTTTTATGTGGGACATTTTCAAATTTAACCAGCCTCAATTCCTTTACCCAGCTGAATTTTGTATGTGAAATGTTAATGTTGTAAAATTTTAAAAATGTAGTGAGTTTATTTGGTTTGTTATTGATTTATTATTTATGAGCACTAAATGAGTCCTAGTGACAGGGAAATTAATTGAAATGAGAGAGTTTCTACTCAGAATCAAAGATGTGCATCTGGTTTTTACTTTTTAAAAAACTAAGAAGTTTGAAGTACTATGGAGTCAGCAATGAAACTACAGCTATTTCTAATTATTACTGTGTCTGACAGGATGCATATGTTTATGGAATAATCTATGCATAACATGAAAAAGCTCTTTTTACTGTTTTTGAAACAATGTTTACATCAAAGTAAAACATATGTGTGATAAAAGAACAAAGCAGAAATCCCTAGTTGCTAGTCCTATTTGAGGACTATATATAGAATATTTACAACATTTTTTGGTGTGGCAGAACTCTGTGTGTCAGAGTGATTAATTAACAGACATGAAAAATTCAAGGACCGTGAAGGGCTGGGGAAGATACAGCATCACCTAAACTATCAGAATAGGTAGAAAGGAGCATTTGGATTTGTCTGGGGCTTGGTGCAAAGGTTTTTTATTACTCAAAAGGCACCTGGACCCAAAGCATCAACTGGAAGCAATTTTACAAATCAAAGGAGATAAACTATGTGAAAAAATTATGAGTAACTAGTTTACTCAAAGGACTTGTAACAGGATCTGGAGCTTTCATCCGTGCCCTATTAACAGTGGCCAAGACTAAGTCTCATTCAGAAAAAAATGAGTAGATGTTCCCATCACAAAATCACCACTACAGCTGACACCAATTGACTTTCATATTGGTCATGTCAACAAAGAGCCGATGATTACATGACTATGAAATATTGTCTTTCCAGAAAGGCTTTAGGATGGCTGAAGAATGATGTCTAGACTGTGTCTAAACTGGGAACAGACATTGCTTAGGCTCCTGTTTGAGGAACTGTAATTGGCCTGATTCTTTTACTGGACACAGATACTGTAAATCAGGATTGCTGACTTACAGCAGCTTCAGTGATACCCATGGAAATGGTTCAACACAAAATTTGTGGATGTAAGGACTGGGTTGGATCTCTGGGTTTGAAGGAGCTCTTCACCATTTTTCTCAACCTGTAAGTTGCCCACAGCACTACCTGCGGAAGAAAATGCTTGCCCTGCAGTGCATCCATCTTATTAAGAGCTGTTGAGTAACAAGAGTCTGACTAAAACCATTTTATTGGCAAATGGGAAATGCTTTGAAATGATCCTTTCAGTTCCTCAATGGGGTAAGACACACAATGGTATGCCCCCTCTTGCTCTTTGATGCCTGTTTTTTAGACATTCAGATATAAAAATATATCATTTGAGTGATCTAAATTTTCTTTCAATATTTATTTCATGTTTCCCGTACCATCCATTAGTTCCATAAATAGAATAATATTTAGTTAGCTAAAATGACATAGTTTAAGTATGACTACTGTGTCTGGAGATAACGTGAGCAAATGTCAGCATAAAATTTATAGGTACAGAAACATAAATAATTCTTTAATAAATTCTTTCAATCTTAACATAATCAGTGGGAAACTAGATTAGTTGCTGTCTCCCCTGCCAACCATAAAAACACAAGCTCATAGTGGGATTGGTTGATAGATGGAAAACTTCATTTTGGATAAGAGACATTTTTAAGCAAAAAGCTGTTTATTTAGCCAAGGAAGTTTGGCTGTAGTGAGTAGGCATCAGAATTGTTTATTATTGGAACCCAGAAGCACATTAATTATGTGATTTGAGTGACTGGGTAGCATCAGCCCCGCAGGTTTTGCACGTCAAATGCCCTCATCTTGCATGGTGTAAACTGACCCCTGAAGTGCGCGTCTGTGCACCAGAGGTTAAAGGAGGACCCTTCTTCATCCCCACCCAGGGTCTGCCAGGGTGGCTGCACCACAAATTTATGTTTTAGGGAGATCAGAACACTTTGATATACTGCACGGGGCAGCAGCATAGCTTCAATTTCACTTACATGTTGTGATTTCCTATGAAAGATCATCTGTCATTGGGAGTTCTTGTAACACATTTGCAAATAAGGTCAAACAATTTGTTCAGAGGTGAACACGGTAAGTATAAACACATTGTAAATATTTGAGTATGAGTTTAATGGTGTTTGAGAGGCTCACACAAAAAACCTCACAAATAAAATCACTATATTTAAAAACAAATTAGAAACTTGCACATTATTTTAGCCTTTGGTGGACATTCATCATCATTATGGAAACTTCTGTTTATTTGGGTTAGTGTGGGGGAAAAAGGAACATTCAGAAAGGCCCAGTGAGTGCGAACAGGGCGGAAAGGGGGTGCCAGTGGGGCCCTGGGGCTCCAACCAGCCCCTGCAATCACCAGGTGACACCATAGGCCTGTGAGTGCCACCACCACCCGGGGGACCAACTGTGCCCTCCCACTCAAAAATCCATTAGGCTTGGCCAAAAAGTACTTTCACAGGCAAATTATGGCGTACAGGAGCACCAGCTTTGGTGTAGTAGCACTCTTGGAGGGGAATGACTCAGTGACAGGCAGTGGAGGGATGGGTGGGCTCTGTGGGCAGCACATGGTTCTGCTTTGACTCTTGGGGTGGGGAACAAAGGGTGTTTCAGTGTGGAAAAACTCCCTGTGGTTCTGTGCTGCATTTCCTGGAGACACTTCACACTCTGAGGAAGATAAAATTAAGCTGACCACCCCGAAAATTACCTTAGTTCCACTGTGCTTAGGACTGGAATACCCCCACTGTGCCCCAGATGTATTGATCAAAGAACCAATGGGAATTTCTTGAAAATCCATCCTGAGTACTGCCATAACCCCCATAGAGAAGGTTCCTTGCAGAAACATCTATGGCCATATTTCAGCGCACTCCTGCCAAAGCAATTTCTTTCACAAGGGCTTTCAGGTCCCCTTTGTACCGCTGCACTTTGATATGGCTTTTGGAGAGAAAAATTAAGATATTTCCAGAGTATTCCCCCCCCAAATTTACATCCCTGAATAATCTCCAAGACAAGTTAGATTTGAAGAGTATTAAATCTATTCATTTCTGATTCCAAAATGATAAAAAAATGGCATTCAAATAAGTCCAAGAGTCATGATTTTCAGGACTGCCATATTCATACTTCAGCTGTTTGTACAGGGCCCAACCCTGCAAACACTTTTGCACGTAAAGTGAGGAAAGCCATACCTGAGTGTAGACATTTCCAAGCTTCCATTTCCAGCTTCTAAGCTCTTTGAAACAGAGAACTATGTGTATGTGGAACTGTACCTAAAGCATCTGGCATGTCTGGGAGGCACTGTAATAAATCTTCATAATAATTATGTATAAATATGCAAATTTAATTATGCAAAATATGTAAGAATCAATGGATTAAAATCTAAATATATAGGTGGGACTCCTAGCATCAGAAGTGACGTCTCTGTCCAGTGGAATGGTATATGTGCAAAATTCCAGTTCATCAATCTTACTTTTGCTCTTTTTGAGTAAAATTCACCCCAGGGTTTCATTTGGTCTCTCATGAAGCCATACTATAAATCACACTATGTATAGTGCACAAAGATAATTATTTTGCCAAAGTTTAAGCTAAGTATTCCACTGCTGTGCTGTCATTTTTAAGATTTTTTTTTCCCCCTTCTGTGGCATTATAAATTGCAATGCTCAGATACACTTCATACCTGTTACAGAGTACCGTTAAAAAAATGGATTCTAGGTGCCAAAATAGCAGGGAGCGCCAGCAGCTGCTTTGGGACCTCTGTGTTAGCGAGCCTGTGTGTGAATAGCTTGTTTCCTCTGTGGCTGTGGCCGGAGGAGTGAGCTCTGCACAGCTTTTCACAGCTCCTCGGGGAAGGGCAAGCTATTGCGTAGGGACTGACCTTCCTGTCAGCCCATGAGACACCACAAACCAAACCTGGTGGAGAACTGGACTCAGACTGTTTCTCCTCAGCCAAGATCACACCCTTCTGGAGATTGCTTTGTCCCAGCACAGAAGTGTGAGCTGCTGCAGTAATTCTGCCATGAATAAGAGCCTTTCTTTTGAGTCATATACTTTTGTTTCCAGCCTACAGTGTCTTGGCTTACTACTGTGCTGGGGATTATCCCTCCAAAAAGCCAGAGCTCGGAAAATGAGCTATTTTCAGCAGCTATGAAACTAGGTTTCAAAAAGTGTTTCTCTCTTCATATAAATATCTATATATATATGTGTGTGTTTGTATGGCTTGGTTTCAATATAGTGAAACTATGTAAATTATTGTAATAATAAAAATATAATAACATATTTTAGTACCATAATGTCATAGGAAAATGTAATAGCAATAATATTATAATTACTATTATAATTATTACTAGTAGAATAATACACTTACAGTTAAAGCTTCATTTTCCTAGGTGCCAGTCAAACATAATGAATTGGACTCTCTTTTTTCCAAGCAGCAAAAGCCTCAATCTTACAGGAAACTCCATGCAGACAAATCCCAAACGAACACAGTTGGGTCCTTGGCAGCTCGGGAAAATAACCCAGCAATGGCTGCAGCAGGACTGTGATCTGAGTAAGGGCCATAGAAGAATTGATGAGAAAAAAAAGGTAGGAACCGTTACACATGTACAAGGAGATATTTATATCAACAGTCTGAATTCAGTTCTCTCCTATCCTTAAAATCCTATCAAAACTGCTGCAAGCAGCATCAGAGTCATACGGGTACAATTTATGGCAGTATTTGGCACAGACAGTGTGTTTCTCCATTCCACGGGGCTGGGGTTCCTCAAAAGTCTGATCAACTAATTCATAAATGCCTTGTGTAGTTATATTACCGTGTATTAATGTCAGATAATATATAGTTATATACTTCATAAGATCAAATACAAAGTTTATGAAAAAAAATCCTTGGCACTGCAGAAGCTGTGAAACTATGCATACTCAAAAGAGAATACTGTAACACAGTGCAGCTCTGAAATCTTTACTGTTTTTTAAAAATTCCTTCATTTCTTGAAGGTCTCTGGAATTTCTTCCCTACTAGAGCACTCCGTAGCACGTCACGCATCAGAAACTAGGCTGAAATCTTATCCTTTGCTCATCCTTTTAATGCCTTACTTTTGAGTCTCCTGTGGTTGTACTTTTTTCATTAAGCCTTCTAAAAGAGCAGTAGCACAAACAGATCTACCTCTGACTACATCAAATGTTGTATTTCAGCCTTTCTTCATCAGAAACCAGATGCTTCAGGTTCTACAATAAAGCTTGAAATGCTGTGCCCTGGCTTACAGATATTAGTCCTTCCTCCTCCCTGTATGCCTTCTAGTAGCATCCCGAAGCACATGTCAGTCTTGAGACTTTGTTAATACTCATTTCACTTACTATTGGCTACAGAAATCCTTAAAAATACCCATTCTGCAAGAGTACAAAGTTTATGCAGATGTATCAGACTGAGTGGGGCAGTAGGGTTAAACTGTGCCATGTCCACAAAGAAGTTATTTCTTTCCTTTCCCAGATTTGTTTCAAGGATATGTGTACCTGAAGAGGTAGCCCAGAAGAGATGAGTCAGTAGGATGCACAATTTAAAAAGGGGGGGGGAAAGAGAAATTTTTATGGAAAAGCCAAATGGAAATAAGAACAAAAGAGCAATGGAGAAGGACCACAGGGCAAGGGAGAGTGAGGCTGCAGGAAAGATATGAGGAAAACCTGAGGCTGGAAAGAGTATGAAAGCAGAAATAATGGCTACTCTGTGGTAGGTACAGGACAGTCAAACTAAACTTCTGGAGCTACTGCTGCCCCAACTGTTTCCCCTGAAATGAGACCCAGCTTACACAATCCGGTCTGAAAAACTGCAGCAGGGTAGCGGCTGAGTCACAAACTGGTCCTCCTTGCTTCAGGATAACCATAGAATCATAGAATATCCCGAGTTGTAAGGGAACCACAAGGATCATTGAAGTCCAACTCCTGACCCTGGACAGGATAGACCCAAGAATCACACCATGTGCCTGAGAACACTTACCAAATGCTTCTTGAACTCAGACAGGCAGTGACCACTTCCCTGGGGAGCCTGTTCCAGTGCCCAACCACCCTCTGGAGAAAAGCCTTTTTCCTAACAATTCATCACACAAGGGTGGAGTGATTGGTATATCTTCATCCATCCAAATCCAATCTGACACTGTAAGTCTGCCCAAAATCTAGTCTAAAGGCTGTAGTGAGGGACAATAAAAAACATTTTGCCTTTTACACAAGGAGGAAAATCAAATTAGCAAAATTAGATAGCTCATGTGAAAAAAACCTGCTTGCCAGAGTCATATTATTTAAAGTTTTGATTGACCTGAGAGACTTTCTACACTCTCTTTCCTCTGCCTCCCACTCCCTGTACTATAGGAGGATTTTTTTATTATTTTTAGATGTATCATGACAATAAATTTAAAACTTTTGGATCTCTCAACTCACTCTTCTTAGTTGGCGCCTCATTTGAGTAATGGGTCATGAAGTTGACATTCCTCCAGTGATGTATTGCTTGCTAGAGTGGCACTGACCACAGAAGGCAGGTCAAATACTCTTTTAATTTAATCTTTTACAGCTCAAGATGCGAATGCTATAAAAAATGCAAAAGAGAATATCCATGCGATACTCTCACTGGGGAGAGTATCCATGGGGGAGAGAGAGAGAGAGACGGCATCAGGAGCCAGGGAGAGCTATATCTCAGGAAACATGGCTTATTTTGGGGATGAGCCAAAGACAGAATAACTAGTGTGAGGGAAATAACAGAGAGTTTCTGGGGGTTTTTTCACCAGTTGATTACCTTCTGTTTAAAGGTTTGGCTTCAATGTCCTTTTAGGTGGCTTCATCCAGAATACCCTTCACAGCAGAGGAAAATTGTTACTCCTGGAAAATTACAGCTGAGTACATTAAATTTGTTTTTCTGTCTGTGATTTTGATTAAAAATATTTCTTAAAATACATGCTATTTCTGCTAGGCCATTACTCCTGATGGCACAGTCCTGAAGTTTTTTAGATTGCTGCAATTTATTACACTGTTTCTTAAAGTTTAGTGTGTCCTCTTAACTTAACTGAGAGGAATTAGAGTACACGCAACAAGAACATAAAAAGAAAATAGTGAACTGTTTAGCAAACCACTACCACTTTGCATAGGATTATGAGGTTATGTTAACCATTTTAACAGCCAAATTGACATTATTTTTTTAATCTTTGTCCACTGCACTTGATGGAGTAAAGTTTCCCTATTTGTTATACAGTTTGATTAGACATTCCCCACAAACAAAGAACAGAAACTTTTCAAAGTTATGAATCTCTTTTTCCATCAGTGCTTTGCCATTTTATTATTCCCTGGGCTGCACACAAGGTATATCCTTGTTTTTTAGATCCTCCTAGCTTTTCAGTCTTTTTCTATTTTTCACTGAAACACAAAGTTTTGTAAAACCACCATCAGGAAAATCATACACCAAAGCTTGTCTTGAATGAGAAGAGACACATGCTTGTACTTGCTAAGGATACTGATACAGTTTCAGCAATCTGATTTCAGGCAGGAGATTAATAGTTCTGACAACTGTCATAGATGAAGGGCAATAATTCTGCTGAATCCATAATAGTATTTTTTCTTGTTTTTCAGCCCCACATATTGATTAGGCTGATCTATCTCTTCATGAAGAAAACCAAATGTCTATATTTCATCTCTGCTGAAGGCACCCCATAGCATTTTAATGTTGATGAAAAATTCTGACACTCCATTCATCACTGACACTGGAAAATTATGACATATCATGAGAATGTCTCAAGAAAGAAAAATATTTGTATTTGCCTTTTTGTATCTTGACCCTCTGAGGTTATTTGCTTAATATTTTCAATTTATATCCACATCCTGAAAGGTTAGTATGTCTAAGTTTCCACTAAAATTTCCTAGTTTTAATGGAAACTTAGATTCCCACAAACTTCTCCTATCCCAGCACCTAAGGCACAGTAAAAAACAAATATCACAAGGCTTTGTGATAAAATTGAAAAACTTGGCAGCACTTATGCCTCCTGCTGATTAGCTTTTTAATCTATGAGCAATCTGATATAAAACCAATGGAGTAAGTCACCAGTAGATAATATTCACTGTAAAGCTGGCAGAAATATGTCCTGTTTAAAACAAAACAGCCTGAAGAAAGTTCTCAAACTGATAGTCTTGGTTAAAGTATATACACTGTATAAAATGTATGCACATATATGCACACTCATAGATCCATATACACACATATATCTACACTGTTAAAAAACTTGCACCAGGTTAAAAACTAAACAGAGTTACTTGGGTGATGTTTCCACTATGAACTCACCTTATTAAATAAAACACCTAGTTATTATTACTCTGTTAATTTTAAATCAAGTGAACTGCATCTGTATGAAAACAGAGAAATTTGTTTATGGCTTGTCTTTTAAAAGCCAAGCTGCCACAACTGTGTGATCACAAGATGATACACAACATGAATTGACACATATACTGGGTTGGCTAGAGAAAGCATTGCTTGCATCTGACAATTACAAAACCGTGGATTTTTTTGAGGACTTAGATTTGTTTGTTGTATACATCCCCTGATGCACAATAAATATACGTGACAGCCTCTCCTTTAGACAGGACACTTGAAAAACCTCTTTCTGTCTCTCATACTTCATCACCAACTTTGACACTACTTGTAAGAACTTAATTGCCTTCTAAATATCAGCTACCTGGTCAAATTTACTTGAAATCAGCCAGTGTTTTAAAAAAGATTATTTTGGGGAAACACAATGTGACTGCAAAATAAGAAAAAAAGTCATGTATTCAGCTAATAGAAGTAATTCTGGCTTATTTCTGTATTCTATCACAAATCCCCATGAGAAGCACTAGCTGGCATTTGTAAATGGCAGCTGCTGCTTATGAGCTACTGTAATCAATCTTCATGCTACTGCAGTTATCCACATAAGAATAATCAGTGACTTTGAGTCAACAGGCTGAAGCATGTACCATTTATTCCTATCCATCTAGTAGTATAAAAATAAAAGCTCACCAAGGCAGAAAAGAAGGCAGTAGCTTCTTGTTTTATGCCATATTTAATATGAATACAGTACTTTAATACAGGGCATTCACAAAGTCTTACCTTGCACATTCACTTTATTGGTTTGATATATTCAGAGAAAAATGAAACCAACCTGACAGACAAATATTGCATTAATGTCTTAGTCATTCTGAGCTTTGATATCAATGGCACTCTGAAAAAAATGGTGATTTATAAACAGATACTTTGTTCCAAACATATGGTCTTATATACCAGTAAAGACTAGAGTATAAATTCCCCAGAGTATACTCAGTATACTCAGTATTGCTGAGTATAGGACAAATTTCTGCTAAATTATATTATGGAATTACTATCTCTGGTAAAATATTTATGGACATGATTTCTACATAGATATAGATTTAGAGAAGATACCTTTTTATTAGGCATTAAAAAAAAAAAAATAAGTTGAATACTTACCAAACTGAGGAGTTGTCCTAAAACTGAAAAGTTCCTGTGTAGATTTGAAAAGCTGAACCAATCAAAACCTTTTTCCACCCAGGAACTACAGTGGACCCATATTGAATTCTGATTGTTATGTTCATGTTTTAGCAGTTAGTTACATGTGTCAATGAATCACAGATTGACTACTATTAAAAATAGATAAAGTAGTATTTCCTTTAATTTAGATGTCCTGAGTGTTTGAATCTGAGTTCAATCAGATAACTTGAAATGTTTATACAGTGGGGGAAAGAAGAAAGAAATGGATGGCTAGTCTTCTCATTGACATTCATTATTTTATGTTTGAAATCACATTTTAGTCTCACTTAAGCCAGTCATTTTCAGCTCATGGGCTGTAGATAAAGGGATACATGGACTACTTTGTAAAAAGCCTGTAGAAGGTAACTACAAAGAACAGTGTCTGTAGCTCTCATGAAAATGGGCTCCCATCTCTCCTGCTGAAAAAGTTTGACCATGCATCTGGTAACCCACAATTTTGAATCAAAAATCGAAAACTTAAATTTAAGAAAGTATATTTTGTTAACCCCGTCTTTATATGTCAAATGCCTATAGTTGGAGTAATCATTCATGAGAATCTTCAGATAACTTTAACCTGTTTTGTCATTCTTCTCCAGAGGCTTTCTCTGCCTAGCATGTCTACTTACACTGAGGCATCCAAAACTGAACTGTGGTGCAACCTGAAATGTATCACTGGTAGTTTTCTATCAAATCATTATTACAGTGAGATATTACTTCTGTGAAGTATTTCTCTAATCCTTCCCTTTGTTAGTTTATTTTGGAAAGATATATTTATTAAGCTGTAATACTCACAATGATTCATATCTGTTTGCTCAAGGAACCATGTTAGATCAAAGTCCATTATAATAATGAGAAGTTTATTATATTTTCTAATACATACTGCTTTTCATTACAGCTGCCAGAATGCTGATAGATGGATGGAAGAATGAATGCTGTGGGCAAATACAAGTATTTCTAGGAGTGTCTAACAGTCATCTTTAGTTGTTACTGATCCAGAACAATTTGTTAACAAATTGCATTAAAACTCTTTTTTCAAAATAATTCAAACAATAAACAGCAGTCCAACATATTTTCTCATTGCTCTCTTAATTTAAAATCAGTTATTTTCTATTAATTCTAAGCATCTTCTTGGCTGGCAATGTGACTTGCTATTTATTTTATTTCAAAACTTCTCACAAAGGGTCCTGTCATAAGTCTTTTGAAATTCCACGTGAATTATGTTCGAAAGATACATTTCATCTCTTACTTTATGCACTTTTTTCAAGGAATTCTTGAAAGATAGAGCAACACAATTTGCCCTTACAGAAGCTGTGTCTGTTGGTCCTTATCGTACTATGCTTATCTTAATGTGTAATCTAGTCTTGAAGTAGATTCCATTTGAGGTCTTATCTTTCCCAACTAGAGCAGATTAAAGAGGAAAGTCTTTGTTCATTGAAGTGCTGTGACTTACTTGCTCTCAAATCCTTGGAATTCAGAGCCAGAGTCCTGCAAGACTGCTGTCTAGCAAAAGGTTTTATGCACTTGCTTAACCCTAAGCACAAACAATCCCACTGCAGTCAGCAGCCCTCTCTCTTGCTGAAAACTGCATGTGGGATCAAATACCTTCCAAACTGTTTTGAGCAAGTAAAAAACCTGAACCTTGGCTGAAGAAAAACAGCAGAATGCAACTATCTCAGGTAATTAGCACTTTTTCCCTCTTTCAATACTGTTTCCATAAATCATATACAACACTCAGATCATTCAGAAGCTTTCTCTGTTAAATACCCTGTTTCATTAGTTCTAACTTCCTCAAACACATTTTCTGTCATACATAAGGAACTGCCAAATGTTTCCAAAAGAAGCACATCATGGGACCATTTCTAGATGAGAAAAATTAAAAGAAAACATGTGCCTGACTTTTCCAAAGCCTGTTAGAAGTTCTGACTAAATTTCTGTTCTCCTCACATGTATGGCTTTCAAGATAACCTTACACCTAACACCAAACTGACAGAATTAGCCTTTTAGACATTTTTCCAGTGACTAGCGGAAAATATGCCCCCTCTACCCCACCTTCTGCTATATCTCTTACTGTGAAGTTGTTTAGTTTCACTGTGTTAGCGTCCAATGCAAGTCATTTTTGCTGCGTGTAACTGGGTCTTTTAACTGTTGTAAACCCTTTGAAGTTTCCTCTTTCTGCAAAGAGGTCAACGCGGTCTTTCTTTTGCCCTTTCAAAAGGACCTTTCATTCATTCCTGTGTTTGGTCAAGTTGTTGTGGGTTCTGCTCTGGCCTGGCACCCTGAGTCCCCCCTACACAAGCAATTGCTGCTTTCGTTGCTACTGCTGTTTGTACTCCTTATTGCTTCTTTCATTTATCTTCGCTGACACACCAAAGGAAAGAGGGGGCCGAAAGGGGAGAATATGGCTGTAAGCTAAATTGATTGCATGTTATATTTCATGGAAGTCTGGCAGGAGGAGTTGAGTGATCTCAAGGGTTTCAGGAATATTTTCATTCCTATTGTGCAAATCAATCAAAGCACGCTCAGCCCCGGCTGCCCGCCCCCTTGGCAGCCCAGAGCAGAGCTCGCTGCATTGTCAACAAAAGTTTGAATAGAACAAAAGTCTCCCAAGTGGACACCGCATTCACTTGATGAGGTCACATATTACCCAACATTTAATAAAATTCACATGAATTTGAAAAGGATTCCCAGATAGATCAATGACTGGAAAAGTAGTAAATTTAGCTGGTAGAAGCGATGTCCTAGAATCAACATGTGGCAGTTACTCTTCTGTTTAGATATGAAATATCATGGGTGTCTTGGGACTATTAGAATGAATTCTTGCCAAATAAACATATCTACCACTTTCCGGTGATGTTTCCACCCACCTTGCATCTGTCATGGAGGAATTCGTTTAAAGTGGCTTGCCTTTTCCCAAGCCCTCATCCACAACACCAGCTGACCAGGCTGGTTTGGATCCGTCGCAGCTTTAAATGCTTCCCTGTGGCACAAGCATAAACACAACAGAGCCAGCAGAGATGGTGAGGCTCAAGCAACACCTAAGCAATTGCCTCCCCTAAGTGCTTGGGCAGAGATGTCTCCAGTAGATCACACTCCCTCCCTTTATTGCCAGAGCATTGTCTTAACCTTCTCTAAAAACCAGAACAACCACTGTCCTGCCACTTTCATCCTTCTTTTTCCTTTTAAATCCAGGAGATCCCCAGGTTACAGCAACTCTGCTAACCTAGTCTTCCACCAGGTCCTGAAAAAAGGTGATCTTAGTAATTCGGGTTGTTGCTACAGTAACAAACCCTTAAATTTTGGCACAACATGTGAGTTTTTAATTTCATGCTTGAAAACAGAGTGAGAAATAATGACTCTGCATTCTTCCTTAGCGAATGCACAGTCTTAGGCTATCTAAGGAACATAAGGCCACATGATGTGTCACTGTTCAAAAATTCAAAAGGAATCCAAAGGAGTACTTCTTGCTTGTTCCTCCGACCTTATCTGGTTCACCACTAGCTTTGGCAATCACTGTCACAAGTGAGAGCTGAGGGAATGCTGAGTCTGGAGTCATCACTCAGCTAACAAGTTTGTGCTTCTGCAAGATACATAGCAACTTGCTGACTGCCAGCACCTTATTTTGGACACAAGTCAGACTAGAAAGAGAGAATGGATATAAGAGCTTGCAAAAACCCTTGGCTTTGGGCAGGTCTCCATTCTGTAAAAACCATCCTGCACCTAGTTTGGATTTTGTAATCCTATTTGCCAGAACCTCTTGCATTTGTGGGCCATATTAATCAGCCTTCTCTGCAGCAAGCCACCAAATAGACTGTTCATTTGGAGTGTTTGCTTTTTAGTAACTCATTTTCTCAGTACAAATATATGTCCAATTAACATATTTGTGAGAGAAGGAATACTGATGTCCAGCCAGTTTACCTCATAAACTTCTCAAAAGTAAAGCTCGCACACTGCCACAGAGCAGCCCACTTTTTGAAGCCACCTGATCCATCCCAGTCATGGGAAAAGAATACTACCTAGAACAATTCTGCATTCCAGCAAGGATGCTATCTGTTGAATCCATGGATGCCAAGCTAAATGCTGTTACTAATCAAAAGTAAATAATCTGCTTAAAGCACAAAGCTGTTTTAAAACTCTCAGATCTATAGATAGAATAGGTATGTGGGATATGCTTTTATTAATAACCTTAGAGTTAATTGTTCAGTTCTCTGCCTGTATCACCAGTTATCAAGCCAACTTTGTTGACTAGTACAGGTTGAGCTGTTATGTACCAGAGCTCAGAACAGAGGTATGCTGGTAAGAAAAAACGGGTGCTTAAGACTCATCTGCTGTTGAAAACCTTCAGAGTATAAGGTGAATACTTCTTTCACTGTGTCTAAAAGCAATTCATGAATGAAATGAACCAATAAATAATGAACTAATGATCATGAAAAAAATACTGTGACTGCCATCAATGCATTTTTAAATATTTAAACCTTCTTTTGGGCCTTGTTGAAATTCAAGAGGTTTATATGGGCCCACCTCTCAAGCCTTTCCAGGTCTTTCTTGATGGCATCCCTTTCTTCCAGCATGTTGATCATACCACACTTGGCGTTGTCAGCAAACTTGCTGAGGGCACACTCGATCCCACTCTCCATGCTGCCAACAAAGATGTTGAACAACATAAATTAAAGACTTCCTATTTCCA
Source organism: Pipra filicauda (assembly GCF_003945595.2). Lineage (NCBI taxonomy): Eukaryota > Metazoa > Chordata > Aves > Passeriformes > Pipridae > Pipra > Pipra filicauda. The sequence goes on along the minus strand of NW_024104665.1, from coordinate 875,681 downwards.
CCAAATGCTATTCTGATTTTCATTGGTTTGTTCCTTGGTTAGCTTGATAAAGGAAGTTGGTGGATAGTTTTAACTCTATTCTCGTCACAAGCTGGCAAACCCCACCAGGGGTGGTAGCACGCTGAGGGAGCACAGGAAGCGGGAGACAGCTACAGAGGAAGGCATGGGACATACACCACATCCTAGACCTCAAGATCCTACTGGAAAAAATCCCTTCAGCTTCAGTCAGAGTTGCGGCAAGCCCATAAGACTTGAATGATATTTGTCTCTTTTCTCAATACATGCACGTCACTCACAACTGAGTCCACTTATTCAGATACACTTTTAATTTTTGACTGGAATTACTGGTAAGTGCATTTGGGTTGTGCTGCCTACTGATTGGCTAAAAGGCCTTGGATTGGTTTGGCTCTGTTTCTACACTGAATGTGTGAACCAATACGGCCAGAAGGAATGACTTAATGTTTAAGTCAAAATGTGTTTTGTCAAGTTTTCCAGTAATCCACTTTCTGCAAATATTTGAGATGGTAAACTCTGATCACACAAACATTATGTGAGCCAAATAAATTAATTTCAAATCCAGGGAGGGCATTTGTAGAATTCAATAGGAATTATTATCCTTAGCCCCCAAGAAAAGATATCTCAGTTCCTCTTGCTGACTGTGTGCTATTTGGTGCAATTAACTAAGTTCATGGATCAAGGATTTGAGGCCCTAGTCTGGGTTATACTATAAGGAATGAGTAGTGAGGAATATTTCTATCTACTTTATCTTGGGCTTAATTTGTAGTGCAATGCAGTCTCACAGAGCATTTGCATGTGGGTACTGTGCTGGATGAAGAACTGTGCAATTATAAAATATAATTATACAATCATTTAAATATGGGTAATTTAAACAAGACCTCCTGTGTTGGGTGGTTATGATATTTTTCCCTTTCTACTTCTTTTTTTTTTTTTTTTAACTTTATCAAGTTATTTATTTTCTATTTGGATTCTGGAATCTAATCAGCTGGAAAACCAGGCACACAGAAAACAGTGTTGTGGGGCTTCCAGCCAGGTCCAGCACTGCCCCAGGAAACACCAGGGCACCATGACTTTGCCTGGTATCAGGAGGCACTCAGCACCTAGCATGGCTGGCCAATGTAAATGAATGCTGGCAGGAGAACGATACACTGGGATTAAAGGTGATATATAATTAGTCCGTATGACTTTTGTTGATAATAATTGCAGGTAACTTGTCTGCATTCTGCTAATCCAACTGACTGTCACCATGCACTAAGGGCATATGTTATCTGCAAAGGTTTCATATTTCATTTCAAACAAGGAGTTATCCATTAATAAAACAGAAAGGCGATTACATGAACGTGCTCTCTGCTGAGACTGCCCAGCAAAGCACATGCAGAGCTCTTTTGCCAGTGCTTCCCCACCGAGCAGCACTGCCCCTGCAGCTCCCTCAGCAGCACAGACAGGGCTCTCAGGGAATGGTAGAAACGCCTGAGTAATTCACTGTGGGGAAATGCAACAAGTAAATACTTGAACTGTGTTGTCCAGTGAAAAGGAAACAAGACCATCTTGCGGTGGAAGAAGGGGTATGAAAAGATGTTAATCGCATGAGCAGTAATCTCTTTGGCTGCTCAGTGTGCCACACTTGGGCTTTGTTTGCCTTTACTTATCTGGCTTACCTCAATCTATGTGATCATGAGGTGCTGGAGGGCCTCTTTAAGTGTGCACGAGATCAGCTACTGGAGAAGGGCAATGAAACGTTAAGGAGGAAAGGTGGTATCTTTAAAAAAAGCAAACTTCAAGGCCACCTATATAGACAAAAGGGCTCAGACAGGCAATAAATGCAGAAAATCATTGACACAGCAATGAATTATGAAGGCTATTAAAACCCGCAACTGAATTTACAGAATCAACTTCCCCTGATGTATTATAAAAATGCTTTTCCCCAGGAACTGGAGATATCTGAATTTGTATTGCAGATTGATTACAGCTTTATTTAGCAGAACTGGGGAGGGGGAGTTCAGCTCAGTAAATATGGGTATAAATAGTGTTAAACTTTCTGAATCTCATATACTGCCAGGAAATCATTAACATTACATTTAACAATTTCAGGTACTTCTGGTTTTGAACTCCAATTTTATTATTTATAGAGTCTTGATTGCAGAAAAAACATACCCAGCACTTGTATTCAGATTCTGTTTACAAAGGAGCTCTGTCTTCTCCCTAGAACTTGCATAAGAACAGAAAAGTAGATTATGTGGTTTCTTAATAGTTCTTCACAAAGAGTCTTCTGTTTCTGACAAACGGTTTATGCAAATGTATTCTCTGAACTGCTTTAAGCAGTACTCATGGAAAAATGACATTTTGCAAGAGGGAACAATGAATATTCAACACGTCATTTCTTAGGTGAGCTAATGGACAGCTTGTATTCCAAGGCCACTGCCATTCTCTAATTTTGAAAGTTTGATAGAGGGTAGGGAACTATCAACTGGCAGTGGGAACTGAAAAGCAGCAGCTCTCTGACCTTCCATCAGTATTCCAATAAAGGTAATTCGGGGCTTTAAATTACAGACTGGAAGAAAATTTTCAGTTTCTCCAAGCTCAACTAAAGAGCTGTTTTACAAAGGGCAGTATGAAGGAAAAAATCTATCTGCATCCTTGAAATCATAGCTACTGCTGGGCTGTGGAAGGGCAAGAGGGTGAAGGCTTCACAAAAGCCTCTCATAGATATTAATCCCTGATGTGAATGGTACAAAAAAGAGGCAATTTGGAATGTACAGGCTGTATCTTGCAGGCCTTATTCATACAAGCAGGCATGCTGAAGTCAATAGCTTTGTTTGTATTGGGCTAGAACTCGCCTGAGAGCAAAGGCTGCGTGAGGAGCCCTCATTTTGCAGTCCAGTTCAGAAAGGATGGGTTGGCAGTAGGAATTTGACCTTTTCATGAGAAAACCAATTTAAGTCATCAATTCACATACAACTGCTGTATAAAAATGATAGTTAATGTGATAGAGAAAAAGAAAGCAAAAGGACTAAGAAAGGCAAGTTAAAGAAGCTGGAATATAAATGTTTTAAGCCTCCTTTGCCTCTCATGCACCTCATGTGACAGCAGTAAGCTTTCCGAGTTGAGTCCCAGGAATGAGCATAACAGTTTAAGGAAAGTAGGCAGGTTTCACTCTCTCCTCCTCTCTCTTCTGCACTCCTACAGTTTTTCCCAAATATTTTTCTGATTTGAAGACAGAATGTAATTTGTTCTCAAGAGTTGTCCTCAAGAGTAAGGGAATCTCATCTTGTCCAAATCCTTTGTATTTTGTTCTTAGTAGCCTTATACATTTACCAGAAAGCTGGATAACTATATCTGGGAAATTTAGACATTTGGAGATAAAGAATTGTTCAGAGAATCTTCACCCATATTGAAAAGCAGATCAAATCTCTTATGTTCGTTTACAGTAAAGGTATTCAGCACATGAAGCAGAGTAATTAATACCTTTGATCACCAACCTTCTCAAGTTTATCACGTTAAGTGCATTTGGAGATTGGAAAACAATTTCATGCATATAAATGTCTTCTAGGAAGTATATTTGATTAACAGGTGACCTCAAAAGAGAAATTTTTGAACATGCTTTAAAATTTGCATTCCAAACAGGAATTTAACAGCAATATTTTAAAAAATATACACAATAGATATCTCATTTCCAAAGAGTCATTTGAAGTTAATAGCCAAATTCAGTGTTCAGTTACCTCACCATAATTTGTGAATTAGTTCAAGCTATAATCCATTCATTCAACAAGGTTACTGTGGACAAGAACTCAACAACTGAGACTGGGGATCCTGCAGTACAGGATCAGATCACACTGAATCTGCCTCAGTTGTTTTTACAAACTATGCCCGGGAAAATTAGAAACTTATTGCTTAGTCCAGATCTACATAATAGTAATATATGCCAAAAAGATTGTAGTTTTGCACCTTTTTTAGTTCTATTAGCAGAGATGCCTTAAGAAACTTTCCAAACTAACTGTTGTAGGGGTAAGTAATAAGAAATTCTAATCTACATGTAGCAATATCATCCACTGCTAGATATTTAAAATAATCTCCAAGGGTGGTGAAAAACCCTACCTTCTTTGTGGGGGCTTTGCTAAACAACTGTTTTAAATGGCCTTATGTGGACTGTATGTGCTAATATAAGGATTCTTAACTGAGCATTGTTTCCGGCTTCTCTTGGACAGCATTTCTGTCTGACGAACAAACAAATATTGAAAGTAATTCACAGAGTAAAAAAATTATTGAAAACACCAAAGTGCTCCATTTGTAGATTTAATTAAGATATCACACCAATAGAAAAGTATTTAGTCGGAGAGTAACAATTTCCTGCTGCTGTATATGCACCAAGACAAAACTGAGAAGCTTACTTTCAAAGCAGGAGATACTGGTCCTGCCACAGCTGCCAAGACAAGTGATATGACACTCTTATAGGCAATGATTGGAGTTGGTTTAATAATTTAACCTCATGGAAATCCTGATCTGCTGCTTGACAGAGAGGAGGAGACTGTGAGAAGAAAGGTCAGGTCTGTGCTTACTCTTTCCCTCAAGGTCAATTGCTGGACACTATCAGACATCGCAGCCAGGGTTACTGGCTTATTAGTCAGACTCCATTTTGGAACAGATGAAAGATGCCTGGATGACAGACTCTCAGTATCACCACAGCTTTGGATACCTAACTTTACATGATCTTTCAAAATCCAAATGCTGCTTAGTGTGGGGGAAGGTACTAGGCTTTGTATCATCTGCCCAGTTTGCTTACCTGGCATCATTCAGGGCAAGTCCAATCTACATCTAAACATACTTCATGTGGCTAAGTAATGGTGGTGGCCAAGTGGGGTGTTCTCACAGTGTAAAGCCATGGCCAAGAAGCTGCACTTCTTGCTATGGGTCACAGCTGGGAAAGAGAGAGAAATTAGAGAGAACAGAGTAGGTGGAGCACTCCGACAGCTCCCCAGGGGACCATGGTCCTCTGAGACCTGTACAGGGCCTAAACAGGTAAGAAAAGCCTTTTGCAACATGTATCTAGGGCTAGAGTGAAAGAGAGATTTGGGATGCCATATCCAGTGCTGATCACTCTTTCTCTCATTGGTGCCTTCACCCCAGGCTATGCACAGCAGAAACTTTAGACCAGCTAATGTATTTTAGCAAGTAAAAGGCCAGCTAGGTTATTTTCAGCAAATAAAAATGTCATTATTTTGATTTGCAATTTCCAGATACTATTCCTTCTGACAAATAAATAAATATGTACATACGCACCTAAAACAGTAAATTAATGTCCTCACTTTGCCCAAATCATTGCATGTCAAGTTGCAACTAAAAAAACTTTCATCTCTCCGTCAGACTACTTCATTTGTTATAAATAAAACCTTGGTGCACACAAAGCCATGTCCCAATAACTTTCCACAGACAGGCACAGATAGGGGTTATTATGTTTGCAAATCACATTTCTGACAGCCATCATGAAGAGAAAATGGCTTAAAACTTGACCAGAGTCAATGCTGAAACTGTAACTGAAATTGGAGTGTAAACTCAGGCTCCTATTATTGCAACCTCAAAGCTTCTCTCAAATTCCTTCTTGGAAGTCATGCTTGCACTACTTAGAAAGATACTAAAATACTTCTTATATAACCGCTCAGGAAAAGCTGTATATGGGGAATGAACTACTGAGCTGGCATTAATTTAATTTCACTCTAGTGTTCTGCAATATAGCATATTTTACATCAGCTTCACTGTGTAAGGTTCTTCTATCTATCAACTTGAAAAGTTTGACATTAAATTTACTTCTTCGATAAATTACTGGATGCTTCTGAAGTCTACACTGAAGCATGAAGTGATAGTGTCTGCTGAAGCCATCAGTTCTTATTGACAAGTCTGGTTAAATTATCAGGTTGTATGTAATTTTATTTGAGTATAGGAAAATGAAGGTTATAGCCAAGAACTTGGTGGGGTTTTCTTTCCTGAGATGATGATTTATTCGTTTTGGCTTCAATAGCTACGGTGTCAGGCGTATTTTATATTTTTCCAACTTTGACACTTCAAACATTTGATTTCCCTTTGCAACTTCCAACCTAAAACATGTTTCCCATTATATATATTCAAGTGACTGCCTTGCACACACTGACTCATGAGGCTGGTTTTTATTTTCACAAAATATATAACCCTATTTGAATAAAATACAGATGGTGTCCAATACATTAAACACAGCAAATTTGCCATTCCCTTCTCTATTCCTTCTGTGTTCCCTTCCCCAGATATTCTGTGGCTGTATGAAATCTTATCAGCCTCAACAGCTTTGGGAGGACATGGCAAAAGAAATTTGATGCCATTCATATACAGTTTCCTACAATAAACAATGTGCATTTTTTTAATTATTAGCATTTTTTTCTGTAGGATCCTGCATATAGAGCTCTGCTTTAAAGTGAGCTTCATTCCCCTTGGAAGGTACTGAACAGGCAGCTTCACAGTGTCTGTCCCATGATAGAGTTTAAATGAAGGGCAATCAACATGGCATATGGCACCAAGGTCCCAGCTGGAGCAGATTCAGTTGCCTCTTACATCACCAAGCAATTTAGAAGAAAAAAAAAAGCAATATACTAGTAGTATAGTAAATTAACTGAGTAAATTAGTAAAACCTGCTGAAATTAGTTGAAGAAAAATTGTTCTGGGTTTGCTCTGAAAGCATAAGTATACACATGTATAACATTTATTTGGAATGCACAAGATTTTGGTTTTTGAATAGGATTCTATCAGCATCACTAGATGGCATTGGAGGGTGCTTTATCTCATCATAGGAAAATAGTGTATAGTAAATTTTATTAGGAACACTACTAGTTAAGGAATTTATCCCAAACAAGCTGAAGGTATGTTCTATGCAACTTTGGTGAGGGAACTGGAACATGAAACAAGAACCAAGGCTGGTTGAGTAGTCACTGCACTGCTGCAGTTTCCTTCTGTCACACACAAAGAGTCTACCATTTCTGAGCAAGAATAAGACTAAAATTTGGACAGAAATAAATTGCAAAAGGTACAGAAGGAACTGTGAACTGGTATTACTTGGGCTGGTGACTTCAGAGAGGTAAGAGTTAATGTCTTCCTGAGATGTGGGGTGGAATTTTTGGTACTGCATATTTGTTTTTCCTCTCCAGCAAATTATACAAACATTATTATACAAATGGCATTTCTGTTTTTCTTACACCTTTTTTACTACATAGTTCTCATGTCCCTTTCCTACTACTTTTAGAATGAGATATGTTTGCAATCCTGTGATATTTTCGTTTAGCATCAACGTTCACTTTGGAATTTCTGCTAACTTTAGCCATGAACTACTGTCGATTGATTGTAACTGCAAGGAACACATGCAGAATCAATTGCACCACAGCTACACTGCTTTCTGAATTGCAAGAGCATTATTACACTTAAAGAGCTCCCTCTTATTCATACCCTTTAGTAGGTGGTAAACAGAGGTAGAGTTTGTTCACATATGAATACACAATTCTAGGAGCTCAGTCTTTAAGAAATGGAGTGTATATCAGAATAATTATAGGTCATGGAACATATGTTGCAATATAAGGCAGCAAAATGATTTCTTTTCACATCTGCCACCTTGACCCACAATCTAAGCCATTAAACTTTTCAATTCTCCTGGTAGACAGTGCAGAGTCTGTTCACAAATTCACTGCCTGAATGACAAAATGTGCATTATTTTATGCCTTTATCTATAATATTCTTTCTGCTTAAGAGCTGCCATTTACCAAAATTCTGTAATGAAACAGAAATCAGAAACATGCACAAATGAAAACCTGACATTTAATTGAAATCCATTCTTTAAACAGGCTTTAGGTTTGTAACTCTTGGGAATTAAAGGACAAGATGGTAAAACATTTAAAAATAGTAGCACTCATGCTGATCAACAGCTTGTAACCAAGAATGAGGCAATACCTGATAGTAAGTCATATGAGGTTTTTAATAGGTCATGAACTTGCACAAAGCCAAGGTCTTGTATAAAACATTAAGTACACTCACTTCTAAAAGTGCCAGTGTGTCCCTGGTCATCTGTTTGTCTGACTGACTGCTCTGCATTCCTTCCAGTGTATTTATAGAAAGCTGTAATTCACAAACACCAATTTGTACCATTATCTTCATACATGCCAGGTACTTGTAATATTGAAAACTGGAAATTGTTCTTAGGGCATACTTGAAGTTAGCAGAAAGATGATAAATAAGAAAGGCATTATACCTACTAAACGGTGAGCGTAAAGCTGTAGAAGTCATATTCCCTTCATGACATTATCTATTAAATAACATGTCTTTAATTTGCTGCACCTTGCTAAAGCTTCCACCTAAAAGTAGGGTAAGTTGTCATGTTGTCATTGTTTAAATCTCACAGGAACCTACACATCTGCTCACACACACATGCGTATATGGGAAAATCAGTGTATTTTTCCTCACTTGTATGGTTCAAATATTTAGGTCCAAGAGGTATGTTTTACTGAGTTCCCACTCCATAGATACTTGAAAATCTAACAGTCTGATTCTATTTTGTGTGAACATAAATCAAGGATTAACTGAATTTCACTGCTAAAATCAAGCTAAGTAAGATCAGATTCTGGCTTTATCATTTCAAGTAGCCACCCGATAGTTTAGTCTTCCTTCTCAGCCTCACAGTCACCTGCTGAAAAACTGTGGTTAGTGGGGATTTTTTTGTTTAAAAGCCACAATTTCTAATAAACGTGTAGGTTTGCCCTCTGGCTTGACATCAAAGTCAGTTTCATAATGGGGTGGCTCCTACTGAATTATATTTCCCCTCAGTTTGCACAGGGAAGTAGGGCACCTATTACACAAAGGCAATTGCTAACTGCACAGAACTACAAAGGGAAGAGACACAATGGCTTGTTTCCTTCACATTTTTAAAATGTATCTCTTAAAAGCATCCATTAGAACCTGAAAAAAAATCACTTGTTATTACTTGCAAGAAACATACTCATATGAGTTAAATTGCCAAGGCCCATGTCTGTGTTGAAGGCAGGATAGGGACTTTACAGGCCCTGGGAGCTCCAGAGGCAGTCAGCCCAAGCCAGCCCAATGTGTCTCACTCCTGCTTAAAATGCAGAGAGGAAAAAAATATGTTTTCTTGACAAAAGGAAAAAAAAAAAGGATCCCATGATCACATCTCAAAACATTAAGTAGAGTATCATTGTGAAGTCTTTATATACTGACTGCTTTTCACGAATGTTCCTCTTCTTTGAGCCCCATTTTTTTTCCACAGTCAATTGATGAAAACTTCAGATGAGTCTTTTCAACCCCAATCTGTTTGACTTCTTTCAACACCATTTCACATTTTGACCAAAAGGTTAGGGATATGTTTTCCCGGAAAAAACTTGTGGACAGTCTTGCCACTCCATTTTTCCTTTTTTTTCTTTTTTTTTTTTTTTATAGTAGGCTGCAGTAAAGTCTTCACAGAATTAAGTGCTAAAAAACACAAGATAAAGCTCTCCTTACTAAAGTTTGAACATTGTTGTATTCATATATTACTTCCTGACAGGCAACATAACATGATCTCTGAATGTTCACTATCACCTTCCCTATGCTTTGAATTATGAGTCCTCTAAATCATTTGCTTAATCTAAATTATTGTCAACAAGAGCGTCTTTTTTTTCTCTAAATAGCAACAGTGCATGAAGGCTCAGGGTCTTATAAACATTAATAGGGTCAGCATCAGTGAAATAATGGGACATATTTTGTCTCTCTCCAATTTTTCTTGTAGTGCATGGCTCCTGCATGTCCCCGGGTGTCTGTTACCGCAGGATGTAGGAGAGCAGCCATGCAGGACAGCTCTGTGAGGAGCTGCTGGGGCTCTGCTCTCCAGAACCGTAGCAGAGAAAGCCCACGTGGGCCTATGCTTTTCAGGATGCTTGCCTATAACTGACTGATTAGTCCCTATATCTTCTCCTTTGCTCTCCTGGTATGAACACAAGGCTACACAGACATATCATGAGCTGTGGTACAAACTGATAAGGTAAATTTCAGAGAAGGGACAAGGTCTTCACTGTGCACCTACCATGGTCAGATCCTGTTCCAGGACAGTGCTCCCCAGCGGTTACCACACCACATACAGTAACTGGCAATAGAAATACCTACCTTCATGCTGAATTGCACTCCTCCCTGCTTCCCACTCTGCCATTTTTACAAATCTTATGGGAAACTGGGTGGTCACAGCTGGCAGAAGGACTAAGCAAAATGCCTTAGTGAAGCAGTGAGTGGCATGGAAAAGCACGTTAGGAATAGTTGTACTAACACTAAAATCCTTTATCTCATGTTGGAAGAACATCTCTCTGAGATTCTTCACCAGTATCTCACTGCCCATCCAATCCCCTTCACTCCCTATACAAACTTACCTGAACTCCTCAGCTGGCAACAGGACCCCCTTGTTTTCTGGCTTTGTCTCATGGCGATGAATGCTCTTGGTGATACCACTAATTTCACCACAGATTTCTTCTAGATGTGATGTGAGTCTTAACCACCTGTTCCCGAAAGTGAATAAATGAGACCTCCACTTAAAAAGATGCACTGAAGTTGGGGAGAAAGATTTTAAAAATGACCAGAGATGAAACAGTAGGCTCGGACAAAATAGAGAAAAATAGAAGAACACATTTTTATTTTGATCTAAGCAAAGACCAAAGCATGTCCCCCCTAAAACCCTCAGGATGTCAGGCCAAAGGTGATGCTGCTCAGTGCTTGCTTCACTGCCTGGAGTCCACTCACAGTGGTAGGGCTAAAGCCACCCCTTCACCAAATCATTATGGAGACAGTGGGCAGCTCTTGGAGGAGCTCTGAGCCACAGACCAGCCAGGGCGTTGTGCTGTTGGGCCGGACCAAACACTCAGCACAGCCCCTCACAGAACTGCAGCACCCACTGCTTCACGCAGCTCTCACCTCTCCAGATGAACTCAACATCCTGTTTAGCACTTCATTTTGTGCACAGCCAATTGGTTTTTCACTGAGGAAATAAGCTCTCCCTGTTCAGTGTGACACTTACATAAATACGTATACACATACACACACGTGCATGTGCACACGTGATGCAGACATCAATCGTTTAAAGCCCTGTGGGTGTCTTCTTTCATATTTCTACCTTGTGGCTTGAGGAAGCCAGGAAATGTAAAAACAAGTCAAAAGTTTAGGGGGAAAACCAGACATAAATGCCTTTTCCACAGAAAATCTGAAGCAGGTTGACTGGCCCAGACCTGCCAACTCACTTTGTGCCTTGCTTCCTGCTCCTCCTCCTTCTCTGTAGCTTCTCTGGGGTTTCCATGCTATGAGTGCCAGTCAGGCACTTTGTTGAATCAGACCTACTGCTGTCAAAGTCACCTTCTCCACATAAATTCAGAATTTTACCAGTGCTTATTACAGCTGTTAAATTCCCTTATTGTAGTATCATACCTTTTTTACTAAGATTTTAATCAGCATTTCCACTGGAAAGCTTTACTCTCAGAATTATAAACCTGCCTGTATAAAGTTGATTACTGCTAAAATTTAGAATCCAGCCTCTTGGCTCATAGCTGTTTCTTTCTTGCTTACTTGATCTCTGTGTGCAAAAGCTGATGTAAATTGGTTTGGCAAGTTTGTTTTATTTCTAAGGATAAACAATTCCTGACTTAAGAAGCATTTTTTTCCAGTGCGCAGAAAGTGATGGAATTAAATTATTTGAAGTTACCTGACTACAACATTAAAGTATTACCCTGGATACTTTCTTTTTCTTTTAAATGTTGGTATTTTTTACCTAGGAATGCAACTAAAGAATTTAAGTGTTCACATTGTTTTTAAATCCTGAGTATTTTTGGAACGGTGCAGCTCTTAATGGGAAGGAAATCACAGGAGGTTAAAGACTTTTAAAATACATACCAGCACCTCAGTGCCAACAACCCATATCACTTCAATGAACTGCGCAGTATGTGTTGGCATGATTTATGTAGCAATTTAAAAAGAATCTGTAGTGTTTGTTTATTACCACAGTATGATTGATGGGTTCCTAAGAGCACGGCGACACAATCAGCTGAGCTATTACGGCTGGGAGTTTGATAATTTGTGAGTTACAGCCACTATAGCATGTCATTTCAGCCAATTGCCAGAAGCCATTAGGGCATCAATGATCTCAGAGAAACCGTGGTGAGACAAGACTTGCTGCTGTCGCTGTCGGACTATCTCTCCCGTATGGTCACACTGCTGCCCCGGCTCTGCTACTCTCCTTCCCTGACCCTCCTGGCTAAAGAAAATACACCATTTAGCCCAACGAGCAATTCCATCACATTCTGCTCTCATCATTGCCCCTTCCAAATGCTAAAAGACTGGTCGCAGCATAGCACAAAGCACAGAGTAGGAAAGGCTGCTCAAACATTGTCTTCTAACCATGACTCACTTTGTGACAGGCAACCACGCAGACAAAGCCACCAAGTACCCCAAAAAGAGACCCTGTACTGGGAGTCACTGGAAGAAGCTTTCTGGAAAAAGTCCTTTCTGGAAAAAAATATCCCAGGTTTAAATTTACATACAATACGCTATGTCCAAGTCCTCAGTGGATTTAGCCATCTATTTGAAACGCACACAAAAAAAAAGCAAGAATAAAAGAAATTTTATTTATCTTTTACTTTTATTTTTTTACAAAAATAAACAATTTGAAAAACAAAAGCACATTTTTTCCTGACTGTACAAACTACAAAACAGTATGACATTGGTCACTTTAGCATTTACTTTATTGCTTTCACTGAAAGCAAATTCTCTAGACACACCATGCCTGTAAGATGCATTTTATATAGAATTAAGGCTAGCATTCATCTGACATCATTAAGGTCATTTACTTCATTCACTCTAAGAATTAGCAAGCGATGCCTTAGAAAACCAAGGATCTGATGATAAAAAGTACGAATAACTGCAAGATAGTAATTAAATTAGTACTGTTCCACCAGCTGGACTGCTTCAGCAGTCTGTCAAAGATGTGGCTTCCTGAACAATTCAAACTTGATTCAACAAAAGTCTTAAGCACAGGCTTAATTGTAAGCATATGCTTAGGCCTATCCAGCAAAGCACTTGGGTAAGTCCCTACCCTTTCAGTGGGACTTTTCATATGCTTATGTGATTTGCTGGATCTACAAAATGGCTCTTTCAAATTAAAAATGAAACTTTATGATAACATTGGAAGCAAAAATGAAAATTAGTTACAGTCTTGCAAATCTAAACATAACCAATTCCTTCCGTTTGACAAATATGCTGGCATTGCATATTCGATAGCTTTAACACAAATGTTGATTGTCCTCAGTAACGTTTGCTATCCAGCATACAAACTGATACGCTCCAGTTACTCTGTTGTGATTGTATGTACCCAAATAAATGTCAGCATGGAGGATACAGACTTCCCATAGAAATTATCAACTTTCATCCCTGTACACACATGTATAGGTCAGAAATGTTGTGGTAACCTTGGTTAGAAAAGCTAGAGCTGCCAGGTGATTTGTAACCAAAATTATACTCTAACAGTGTATCATATCTTGTATTTTGCTTTGCTTTTTCTTTTTCTCTTTTTTTTTTTAATCACATTTTCAAAATGTTGTTTTATTGCACATTCATCCTGGTCACGCAGGTTTTTTCTTTAAAGTTTCCTTTAGCACTCTATAGATTAGAATGAGTAATAGTGCAATTATTTCAACAGCCACAGCCATCTTCTACCTAACAGCTGCCTATATTTATACACAAACAGCTCTTATCACTCACGTGTCAGACTGAGCCACTTTAGGTGTCAGTCTGTCACCTTCACATATGTTATTTTGTCAGGATCAGGCACAATATGATTTGAGGCCATCTTGAAGAAGACAAGCTGCCGACCTGCATTGAATAGGAAAGAGGGGAAAAGGAAAAAATATTTACAAGTGAGTAAAAGGTTGCCTATGTCAAAATATTGACATTGCAAATTCCAGTTAAACCTATGCACTCTTCAGGCAATGCGAGACTGAAGTCCTGCTTAACTTCAGCTGGTATAAATCTGAAATGCTTTTTTCTAAAATTATACCAAATTTCCCCCGGTTTCAGAATGTTTACTCTTACCTAATTACGGTCAAGATATAGCTATGTACAGCTAACACAGTAAATGAAGGAAAGGTCTAAAGATATTAATATAAATTTCACATAATCTTTAAAAAAGTATTTTAAGACTCTCCCACTGATACAGACAGGCTTGAGTTAAGGGCTTACATGAAGGCCATCGATTTGATTGTACAGGAGCAGAATCATATCTGCACACCTGAATCTTTCCAAAACTTCTCAGTGCAATGTACATTAAACATGATTTTCTACAAAATAGGTTTTGCTGATCACTTTGTAGCTCTGGGCTTTACACAAGCTGGAACAAGGTTTCTACTCCTCACACAAAAAGTAGCAGCTAGTGATAACAGCATGGGTAGTGTAAGGCACCTGCCACACATATCCTAGGCCAGTGGGAGCTGAGTTTTGGTATTTGTGGGAGCCACAGCACAGTTGTTCTATCTCCCCACACTCACTGACCTGGCACCTTATTCACATCACTGCCTCCCAGCGAGCTCCTGCTGCCCCACAGACCTGCATCATCATTGCCTTTCCTTGCAGCAAAGACCACAGAGGTACTTTCCACATCTGCGTCCACAACCAGCCATTGTAGGAGAAAAACTGGCCCTGACTTCAGTGCAGGTTTTATCTTGGGGGAAGAGTACGAAAGAACATGGATTTGGTCCTCTGTACCTCACAGAAACGTCTTTTTTCTTTACTCTTGTGGGGTGCAGTTTGCTCAGGGCTAGTTTGCAGTTTGCAACAGAGCTGGTTGGGCCCAGCTGCAGGGGCAAGGAGCTGCCCTGGGCACACAGGGAAGGGGTGTGGGGTTGGGAGACGGCTGCAGCATTCAACTCTTTGAAACCCTCATCCATTCTGGAGCTGCAGCTGGTGGAAATTTTTAGCAGTGATTTGTAACATTTTTGTTTCTCAGATAGTTCTGGAGCTGCTTGAAATAGGCACAAGTCCGGTGCAGAAGCAGTGAGCTGGGGCCAATTCTACGCTTGATGTCTGTCAACCGGCACCGCCTGCCTGCCTTCAGGGGAACCACACTGGGACTGCCAGGCCCACAGACCTTTTGGAAAATGTATTTCTCTTTTCAACAAGTGTATTCTGTTAGACAAGAAAATGGTTGCAAATAGGATTTTCCCCTGGAAGGTCTACTTCTACCTCTCTTTCTACTTCCTCCTCTACCAGGCTTTAAACACTCTCTTCTCATTGTCCTTTAGCCAAAGCTCTACTCGTAGAAGCACAGTGTTCCCATCAGTGCTAGGGCATCTCTGGTATCAGCTGGGAAGTCGCAGTTAGATAAACACAACCTGTTTAGTTCTGTGTCGCACTGGATTGGAAAGATCTATTAAATTCCAGATGTTGGACCATGTCCTGCACATTTAACTGTGGAAACAGGTCACAGGTTTCATTTCTGCTGCTGTGTTTTAAAATAAAATTTCAGATCCTGTGGTTTGGTAACTTATGGTCCATGTGCTGTAGCCCAGTAGAGCCAGCTCCTATGAGTCTGTCTGTAGGTTTCTGCTCCCCTGACAGCTGGCAAAGAGAAACCTCACCAAAAATGGAACTGCCTCAGCTGAAGCTCCAGAAACTACCTTACCTCTAGATGCTTGTGGCTCCCACAGTCCAGCACAACACACTCTTCAATCTGCATTAAAACACTTAGCCAGAATAGGTGACTTGGATGCTGCTTTCTGCTCCACAGCATCCATGACCTACCTGTCCAAGTCGTCTGGTTAGTTAGGACAAAAGCTTTGCACTGGGAGTAGCTGTCACAGATCTCAATGGCTTCATTGACATCAAACACGGAGAGGAGGCAGCCCTTATGATGGTAAGATGGCCAGCATCTGTAGTTCTCATCAGGAATAAAAGCTTCAGGTACCCGTCTGTACTCTGCAAATAACCAGAGCAAAGCAATCGTTTTGAAAACTCCAGTGAACTGCTTGTTTTTAACAGACAAGGTTTATTATGACAGCTTAGGAGCAGGATATATGATGGAAAAGCTGACGGGTTATAGTGTACCAGCCCTGGTTTACTCCCAAATGTGTTTATAGCTCTGCACCTTACTTTCCTTTTCCTTTCCTCCTTTCTTCTTCTCACCTTTTTCTCCAGAAAGTGCCTGTAAATAAACAGTCTGTGCACAAAACCCTCCCCGCTGCATAGGCGAGGCTTTGGTTTTATTAGGAGTTTTACAGGAAGAATGTCCCATTGAATAAACAGCATCCACTTGAATGAACTGACTCACTGTCCTACTTCTCAACAGTGAGCAGGATTGTCGGGGTGAGACCTGACCAGGCGTTCACAGCCCTCCCTCTCCCTCAGAAGGGCATGCTATTTTTCTCCGGCTCCTTTAAAGAAGGAAGAAAAGACAGGCTTTTAATTGAGCAAACATTTTTTGCTTGCTCAGATTAGGACAAAAGAGGAGTCACTCGATGGACCTCTGAAGAGAAGGGGTAAAAAAAGTAGCGGGAGCATGTCAGCGTGGTCCTCGCCCAGCGCCTCTGCGCTGCCTCGCCGACTGCTCCTCTCCCTTGGCTGCCGTTCAGTCTCACTTGCCTTTATGAGCTGCCTCTTGTTCTCTGTTCACAGCTCCTCTCACTTTCCCAGCCGCTGACGGGGGTTTCTCTAATGAATGCATCACCAAATTCAACTAATCATTATAAACATTTCTACTTAGCATCCAGACGCACAAATTAATGGTTCCCTCCTGTCTCTCCCCTCCATGTCCTATTCAAAAAACTAAATACATTTTATATTTCTTCTAATTTTATCTATTATGAAAACCAGAGCCGCCTACTCTGACTCACAGCCTATTCTTAAGTCACTTTGGTTCAGGCATTTTCAGCCTGCCTTTGCTGATTCAGCTTGCTAATATTTCATACAGCACATTGTACAAACACCACCAAGTCAAAAGTGAGTGTGTCTACTACTCTAAACTGTCAGTATTTCAACTGGGAAAAGAAGTACACTTCCACAAGTGCTCATTCACACCACGCAGTCTGGAACAGTGGGAAATAAATGTAGTAAATGCATTCTATTTTAAGCCTTGGCTCATTAAAAGTATCATAAGAAACATTCCTAACCAAGAAGCAAAATCAGAGCTGATCATGTCCCAGTTAAATAAAAAGCAAAAGAATTTTCATAATTCAAGCATAGACTCATGCACAAGAAGAAAAAAAATCAAAATGTAGTTCCAGACTACAAATGGTCATTTCTCCATCAAAAATATATATGCATTTCTTCTGATTACAAATCAAAGCATAAATCAAACTGCTACTGTCTGGATGGGTAAAGTCCCTTTTTTTCCCAATTTCTGTATCAACTGTAGTGTAACAACAATTAAATGTAACAGAATAGTATTTTCTTATCTCCATACAGCAACTGCTGAGTATTGATTTGTACCTAACAGCCAAGGTCAGTAAAATGATGTGCACAAATTAAAAGCAAAAAAATCAATTCACTGCAGTTAGCACCATATGTAACCATTTGTATCAGCATACATACCACGTTGACTAGATATAAAAATATGATTATTCACAACTCCTCTTTGCACACAGTGGAAGCAAAACTCAACATTGCATTGTGCCAAGTCCCACGGCACATTCACAGAAGGATGGTCCTTGCTGTGGCAGCAGAAGATGAAGCAGCTGCCTGATTCTCTGTGTCAGCAAGGAGCGTGCCTGGCCTTCCCCATGGCACTTTTGGAGTCCAACAGGCTCCGCTCTGGGGCTGGGAGGGAGCTGCAGCATCCCTCAGCACATCATCATGGCACTACACAGAGCAGCCTCATACCACATTGTGTATTTTTCTCCATGCAAGCGAGAGGCCCGTCTGGAAGATCCCTATTTTGAATTATTATCCAATCTTAAACTCTTCTGAGCACAAATATGCTTCTCAGTACACCAACAGCACTTTCCTTCTTCTCACCACTGCTCCTGACACTGCTGTCAAGGGTTAGGCTCTTGGCTGATGCAAACAGACTTCAAAAGAGCAGCAATGATTTACGTGACCTGAGGCTCTGTCAGAGGTAGGAGATAAAGTTCTCCCTTTCCATTGACTTTTTCAAGGTGACCAAGCCTAGTAAATCATTTGGGCAGCTTGAACACATTAATCAAGAGAGTTGGGCCAACAATAACTGCAATAGTGATGGCAAGGTCCTGGTTTGCGGGTGCAAGAGAGGATGGAAACAGCCATGCCAGTACTCAGGGTGGTCTCACCGTGCAGCAGAGTCCTGTGGCTGTCCCTACTCTCCTTGCTGCTCCCTGCAAGCTCCTACACGAGGGAAAGCCACAACCATCTCCAATGACTCATGGGAACAGGGTAGGATAACAGGTACACAGCAGCATGACCCACATGCAAAGAGCATTTTCCTTTGGCTGTGAGATCATCAAGCACCAGACAGGTGAAAATACAGCCACTGGAGTCTAAGTGAAAGCACACAGTCATACAGGCTCCGAAAACGCAGCCTCTGGCAGGCCCTCAAACTGGCACAGACCGCTGAATGCCTGCAGTCTGGGGATCTGAGTCTCCTACCTATGCTACCTGCAGGGAGGGGAATGGGATGCAGTGAGGGGGAAAGGCAGGAAGACAGCCTCTCTCCTCACTTGCAGGGCAGACAGCAGGAATGGCTGTCTAGGATCACCTTTCCTCAGGAGCATCTCGATGGGAAGGCAGCCAGAAGAAGCAGATAGTGGGATACACGATGGCCGTGCAGCCTGGTTCATGCTCCCAAACCAGCCAGGCACTCCCACTGCCCTGGAAAGCCAACACGGGATCTCCTCTTAACCTATTACAGTCAGAACTGCTCAGAAACTCATTGCAACACCAGCCAAGGGCCGGTCTGAGAAAACTGTATTTGTGTTCAAAACTCTCTCTGTCTCGAGCACAGCAAGGTAGCTGCCTTGCCCATTTGCACAGCAAATCACTGAAATCTCTTGCTTGCACAGTGACTATTTAGGGAGCTGACCCTTTAGCTCTCATATGTATGAGTTGCAAAGAATGGTGCTCCTCTCACATGAACTAGAAGGACCCTCCCGAAGGATGCTCCTCCCTTGAGATGTGCCCCAGCAATGACATTAGCTTCAGCCCTCTGGAGAGTTAGGCTTCCCCTTCACTTTAAATTATCATCTTAGTCGATACAGTGCAGTTACTCACTCAATTAAGCAATATTCCAATGATTTAAAGACAGCTCCAGCTCAGGTTTTTGTCCTGCCAAGACCTGAAACTTGCTTAAATGGAGTCCTTGGAATTTGAAGGCTCACGGCAGTAAATCACATCATAAAAAGGTCAAAGTTCTGGTCGATTTCCAGACTAATGGTGTTTAAAACCAATAAATGCTTGCCTAATACTATAAATGCAGCCATAAATTTACACTTTTGCGTACATACACATAGCTTGACACACAGTACATAAAGTCTATCAAGGTAATGGCAAGGAACAGATGAGAGAAATGCAAGGAGTTCCTACTCATATCACAAAAGAAAAAGAATCCTTTCCTGCATCTACTAGTTTTGTGAGGATTGAAACAAAGAAATGCAGTGCAGTAAGCTTGATTTTGATGTCTCTTATAATGGATTTACTCCAGCTTAATATATGGGAGCTAATACAGAAGCTCCCAGTTACACAAATAAATCCTACTGCGAAACATTTTTCTGACATGTAAACATTTTTAAACTTCAAAATATCTTCTATGCTGAATATGGCCAATCCTCAGAAGTTTGGGTTTGTGATATTTTCAGTAGTTTTAAAATGTTTTTAAGAGCCTGTTCTGATCAATCAAAACACTTCGCTTTGATCAGGCCAAAATCTTCTCAGAAGCTTCTTAGCATGCTAGCCAGCCCCTATGATGGCCACAGTGATACTGAAACCAAGCTCACTTACTTCTTGTGACAAGTAAGAGAGGCATCTTTAAAGCAATTTGCAGCATCTCTGACCAGTGCAACAGCTATTAAAAAAAGTCAATGCTTTAAATTCTTATTCTGAACTTTTTTCCATGAAAAATCACCTGCATTGTTCCAAAGCCAACTACAATCTATAAACATACTCATTTTGACTGTACTAGACTGAATTATATAAAGAACTCCACAAGTATATAATAAACTATGTGAAACCGCCTGTGGTTTCCCCCTGTTAGCCTGTCTGAATCACCCTAAATCTGACTTTAATCAGTCCTAATGACCGTTTATTTCAGCCACAGCAGCCAGATTGCATTTTTACTACCAACTACAGCTACTTGTTGGAGATTTGCCCAGTTTTCTTTTCTAGTTATCACCTGCCAATACACCGTGGGTCAATGACACAAACGTAGCAATGTTCATCCTTGAGAGAGAAATCATGTTGCTCCTTTTTCTCCCTCCTTTTTTCCTCTGCTCTCAAGAGGAACACTGGCAGTCCACTCTGGAATTGCTTTTAATTGCTTTGCTTACAAGAAAGCAGAAAGAGCCTGATCTTGCCAATATCAGCAAAAAGTGGTACTGAGCAGTGTTTTGCTCTACAAACAGTCCCCTCTGATTCCCAGGGAGCTTATGGAGAACAGAATCACATCCTAAACAGACAATAATACACTTATGTTTTTAGTACGCTTCATTTTATGCTGAAATCTTCCTCGTGTTTCAATACCTCACATTTAAACATGCTTCTGAAAACGAGCCCTGCAAAGCCCTATGCACAGTTTGCTGCAGAAAGCTATTTTTTGGTATGTCTGAGAAAATGAGAGGGTAGGCGTATCCCATGTGTCTCTGCTTTCAATCATTTCTGACGCATCCCAACTGTTTGGAAAGACACGCTGGCCAGGCAGGACATGGGCTTGCTGTCAGACCAGGAGATAGCCCTACGTCTTTGGTGAGTATTTCTGTCCTTTGACTGCTTCCTGTGTGCAGGCTGGAAGCAAAGTGAGGCTTGTCTCTTTTTATGCGCTTCCATTGTGCTTACAGTAGAGCCATATTTAAATCGGTATGCAAGCTGTCACCGAAACACAAATAAATAAGGAGAAGAACGCCATGTTCCCTTACATTTTATTCCTGTTAACATGACACAGCTGGAGCATTTTTCCTGCCTCATGCCCCCCATCCCAGGGCTGCTCAGTGGGCTGTGGAGCTGCTCCATACTCACAGCCACCCCTGCAGCACACACTGATTTACTGAAGGCAATTAGCCTAAAATGATCCTACAGACACTTATACACGTAAAAAACAATGATGCTGATGGTAGACAAACTAAGAGTTGCCTAGGGTCATGTGTGCACGGTATTTAAGCTTGAAGACAGTTGCCTACGGGGTTTATAAAAGACATTTGGCCTTTAGTGTTCTGGAAAGGAACTGAGGACCTCAGCAGAAGGTATTCTACTGTGCACTGCTAAGTTGGACATGAAGTTTAGCAACAGCAGAACACATTGCTCAGTGAACAGGACACATGGCTTTCACCATGGTGGAGACACATGTGAGCAACACAGCCCCACTGTACTGCCAGTTCGTCTGGGTGCAAAGGAACCTGCTCCCGTATTCCCATGTGCTGGAACTGCCCAGCTACTGATGTGAGAGCCTTCCATGCAAGGTAGGGTGTAGAGGCTGACTTTCTGCCCATGCGTAAAACCCTGTGCACCTTTCCCCCTCAGCCTTCAGGTCTCTGGGAAAGGAACACGAAAGGCACAAGTGTCAGATAAGGCAGGAATCTGGGCTGCAAGGACTGAGCTGCAGTACGTTCCCAGCTGAACCTTCAAGCACCATCAGCAGCATACTTTTAGCCTTTCCATTGCGGCCTGCCACAGGATATACAAACTGCCTCCAACAATATTCCAGCAGCCTTGCAAAATGTCTCTCTCTCACACAGATGTGCACAAACACATATCCCCCCCAGTTTCAGTAATTCTTGGGTGGATTTACAATTTCCTAAGCAGGTTGCTATAGTGACCCTGCAGAATATTTTTTTCAAAACACTGTTGTACTGTAAATATTTACATACACCATAATCTTGCCAAATTGTCTTGAGACAAAAGAAAACAAAGTGTCTTTGCTTTATGTCCAGCCTTTCAGTTTTTTTAGCTCTGAGAATGTACTTTCAGCTAACAACAGCAGCTAATTATGCCTTTCTGCGGGCTTGCACGCCCCCAGACCTAATAATGGGTCATCTATTAGCTTTAATGAATAACAAAGCTATCCAATTTACTAGTGTTAGCTGATTTCATGCATTTCTGAGTAAATTCTTAGCTAACTGAACGGCTGGGGCTTAGCTCAAGGGCCAAATACTCAGTACAAATCACTGTCACTTGATTGAAGTGATAAAAATGTTGATACCAGGGCATGACTTTACTGATGAACATCAGTAGGGTTTTTTTATAGTCTTCTTAATCTGGATAATTAATGGAATTATTTAATCACTTTTAGATAAAATATGTCAGAAGAAATACATGGTTTCTGTTTTAATTCACATTCTTCTGGATTACAGCAAGAGAGGCCAACAGTCAATGGAATATAAAAGTATTTGTTCGTGGTGTTGTTTTAAACACTGCAATGTTCCTACATCAACATTAACAGTAGTGTGATTTATGATCACAGAACACATACATAGCTATCGAATGCCTCCTGCGCCTCTACTCCAAGATACTAAACCAAAGTCCAGAGCATAATATAATTTACAGCACTATAAAATCTTTACAACTGAAGCACAGTGAAAGCTTAATATCCAAGGCCTTCTGTAATATGACTATGTCATCTTGTTAAACTTTATTTATGGGAACACTAGGGCTGACAAGAACTTTCTTCGTGTCACTTCCCTACTGCTTATCAATATCACCTTTCTCACTTTGTGGTGTTCACAGGAGGAGGTCTTCCTTTCAAAAATGTGAGTTCAGATAGATAACACGCTGCTTCCTCTAAGTTCATGTTTTAGTTACAGCCTTAGATCACTTGCCCAAGATCATGATCTCCTTTTTCCTACTACAAATTTATAATGCTCTATCCAAGACAATGCGTAATTCCAAGCATTTAGACCTAAGGCAAATTCTGAAGCACCATTACACAAACCTTCTGTAGCTTCTTTTCAGAAACAAAACAAACCCTTGTAATTCTTGGATCTGAATTCTCCTCCAGTTCTGCTTTTAGGATTTCAAAATAGATCGTACACCAGAAAGGTCTTATTTTGTCACAAGCCCTTAGATGCCAGGAGACTGGTAATTCTTGCCATTTCTACTATTCATGAAAGCAAAAATCCTGGGATTAAGTCACCTTGTAAGTTTTCCATCATCTAGAGCAAAACTGATGCAAACTTGTGCCTCCACGATTTTGGCACACCACCAGATGAATGCAAAGCTGACTAACTGTGATCTGGCCTGAGAACCAAATGATCATCTCTAGTTTTATCTTAATTTAGCACTCGGTTGAAAAACACTCTCCTTGAACTTTCACTGTGCTGCAGAGCAACACAAGAAAACATTTTATAAAATCCCACAATCTTAAAAATACTTTTTGGCCCAAAGAGAGCCAAAGGAGGACCTCAGCTGACATCTTGGGAAAGTATCACAGTTGTTCCTTTTAATTCCTGTCTATTCCTCTACTAGTCACCAAGATTAATACAAAATATTTAATCTGCTCAACTGTTCAGCCTTGGTTTCAGTGGCCAGGATGCCATGCTCAGCTGGCAGCATCCTGTCAGTGGAAGAGGTTGATCGCTTGGACACCACTCCCTTGCAAGAACACCTGTCACCCTCTCCTGCAACTTCACTGTTCAACAGGAGAATTTCTCATTCCATTATCTCTGGATAATTTCTAATTAATAAATTCTAATTCCAGAATCTCTGGATTGAGGACATTAAAAATTAATTCCAGCATGGTATTACCAGTCAAATATCAGCTGAGGAAAGAATATGTTTGGAATAAAAATGATACAAATGGGTATGTAGGCGTATTTATGATATGACTTCATACTTTTCTGGCAAGCAAAGGGAGCCTTAAAATAGTTACAACACCTTCTCTGTTTGGTTAAAGTAGCCTTAGAACAAACAAGAAACAGGCCTGCACATCTTGAACGCATGGCAGCTAAGTCTAAGAACACATCTCTTTTAAGTGTAATTTCCAGTAAGATACCCAATTCTTCAGGCTTGCCATTGGTTGAGAACATTTTCCTATCAAGGAATTCAGTATTACACGCAAGGTATTTAATGTAGATTAGCCAAATATGTCACGTAGAGCATCTAGAGATTTTCAACATCTTTGGTCACATTGTAGAGTGTCTAACTCCATGACCAGTGTCCTACAAATAAAAAGTGCTCCTTGCGGATCAAGGAGCTAACTAACCACGAACATGGCTAGCACATTCTGTGTTATATTATCCAGGACTCTACAGAATTAAAATAACACAAAAATGTGTAATTATTACAGTAGCCAAATACACACGGAGCTCTGCTCCATATCAGTAGAAACCTGCACTGTTACATTTACTACCGCTGTCCAAAGCTTCTCTCCTTGAGATTCTTTATAAACACGACAGACCTCTAAAATCTAAAACTTCATCTTGTCCTGATATAGCAATTAGATCTCGAATCAACCAGCACCATAGAACAACTTCAGCCCTCCTGGCACTTCTTCAACAAAGGACGTGTTTGTACTATTGATTGTACTGCTGAAAATAATTTTGCTGTGTTGACAGGCATCACTCAGCACAGATTGTGATGAAAACCTGAAAATTAGAAAGTTAAACGAACACCTGCAACAATTTTCCTGCCAATTTTACAACAAAATAAATATTGAATTATTCTGATAAGTGGGTCAAATTCATCCATGGTATCATGGCCCTTTGAGGTTAACAGCGCTATGACCAGAATGACTCCCGTGTTTCTTTCACTGAGCAAATGCTTCACTGAACTTTTCAAATCCCCTGTGCCAACATTCATCTTCATTTAGAACCCATCTTTCCCTCTTTACTGAGCTTTTGCAGCAAAGCCATAACTTTCCTATCAACTTGTTGTCAATTATGTTGACAGTTTGACATGAATATTGTACATACACAAAAATAATTTGCAAAACAGCTTTTACAATTGTTGGACTTAACAGTCATTTTCAGCACACATCATCTTCTTTAACGTGTTCAATTCCTCAGCTACCCCTTCTAGGAAGACTGTGGCTCACTTCATACCACAGTTTCAATAGCATGCAGAAATTTTATGAAAAAGATACTATTATGCAGCTTTGTTCTCATCCTGTCCTTTTTTTTCTATT
The DNA here is from genome assembly GCF_003945595.2 of Pipra filicauda. Taxonomy (NCBI): domain Eukaryota; kingdom Metazoa; phylum Chordata; class Aves; order Passeriformes; family Pipridae; genus Pipra; species Pipra filicauda. Next base: position 850,354 of record NW_024104665.1, on the reverse strand, counting down.
ATTCTATTGCTAGCAGAAGCTGAGGGACACACTTTTTTTCTCTCGCAAAGGAAGTAAAAATTTTATTCTTCCCATCTACAAGTGCTTATGTTACAAGAAATACCTTTAAGTTCCAAGAAATCCATGGAGGGTTACCACATCTTGGTTAGATTCTCCGCAATATATGTTTAGGCAGGTTCTGATACTCCCAACAGCAGTGTGGATGTGATGAAATGCATTTTCCATAGATCTGTCAAGGAGAGCAATGCTCTCTTTGGATTTCCTTGTTCCCATTACAGCCTGCTCACACCTATGGATGTCCAGCTACATCATTCAGTGAGAAGGGTTTGAGAAAGCTCCAGGAATCAAAAAGCAGATAAAATACTATCACATGCCTAATTTCAAGGGCCATTGAGCCCTGTTTTCTGCACATTTACCCTTCCAAACCTCAAAATAAAGACAAAGTCTCAGATTTTAAGTTTCAAGAAAGACCAATTTACCAGCTTTTGGCATCCGGGTTGTGTTCTGTAGGTACTCCCCACTCTTATACAGATTCAAAACTCTCTCCAGCTGAGCAGCTGTCTCATCTATTCCCCAGTGAAGTTCTCCTTCAAAAGTATAGAAAAAGAATGAGTTAGATGAGGAGTATCTTGCATAGGACAAAATGAGGTTGCATTTGAGTAAAGCCCTAAGCACCAGAGACCTGTGGTGCCCTGCTCCATGGCAGTGTTGTGATGTGGACATGAAATCCTTGAGTTACTACAAATCAGGTTTCACACCTGACATGACTCAGGCATGTCAGAGGCTGGCTCATCCAGCTGGGAATCCCAGGCCTGTGGGCAGAAAACACTGAGGTGAGCTCCCCCCAAGGGATGAACTTCAGCCAACTACAGGGAACTCCAAAGCTTTGCTTGTTAATTAGCTATAGCCCAGCATCATTAATTTCCCCCTTTGATGCACAATGGAACAATGCACTGAAAAACCCTTGAATCAGATTTACAGGCACATGCAACTACTCAAAGGCTCTACCTTGGTAATCAGTAAACATCTACGGCAACGTCACTTGCCTCTGGCTTCTGAGGTATAAACCACCACTTGTATCATTGGCAATGGGGAAGTATTCTGGGTTTTACCACTAAAATTTCTCTTTTTAGGGGACACAAGTACTTCCAGGTCCCACAAGGAATTGCACTCTGATGCAGTTCACCCCAGCGCTGAGGTGTCAGGATGAAGCAAATACCTCTGTGAAGCCTAGATAAAATCTCAAAATGGGATTTCTCTGGTGTATGGGGCCCTTCTTGCCTTCTCTGTACAGGAGTAATTTTACCATGGATAGAAAAACAATCTGGTTCTATTGCAGTGAGCATAAACACAGCACCCTCCCCATCTCAAACACGGTAGTCACACTGAAAAACTAAGTACTTGGCATTACTATGTTTATTGTCATTACCTGTTGCATTGACTATCTTATCCAATAATGGTCTCAGTGAGGATGGAGCACTGTGTGGAAGAAGATAGGTAAAAAAAAACCTGCAATAGAAAAGTAACCCATATTGAAACTGATTTTAAAGAATTAAAAAAATGTCTGGTAACTCCTGAACATCATAAGGAATAAAATTCCTATTGCTTATATGCCAGTGACCTATTCAGGAAATATAACCATATTCTATAGTCAAATAAATACATAGCTGAGACTATTCACACAGCTGTCTGGCATACCTAGACTACGCTGTTATACACAAGGCTGCCTTGTACCTACATGTAAATGTTCCATTAATATAGCAATTTGCTGTGAAGCCCCATGGATGACTATTTGCAAAGTTGTCTGTACTTTAACAAACTAAAAAGCAATCAATCCCAGAAGTCTTGGGTTTGGCTTTTTTTTTTCAAACCCTGAAAGTGCATAAATCATATTTCTATTCATTTCAAATAAATGACTATTATTTTCTTTTCTACACTTTTGTTAGATTTTCCAACTAATTGACAGGAGAAAGCCTTCTTCTACTGTTTTAACCCCACTGGAATACATACAGAATGTCCTCTCTATTCTCATCATTTATCTATATTCAAGGTGCATTCATGTAGGTATTCACTGATGGATGTATAATCACAGAATCACACACACAGAATCACAGAATGGGTAAGGTTGGAAAACACCACTGGAGGTCAGCTAGTCCAGCCTCCCTGATCAAGCAGGGACCCCCAGAGCATATTACTTAGGATTGTGTCCAGATGGTTGTTGAGTATCTCCAGAGAAGGAGAATCCACCACTCCACTTTAGTATTTTTAGTTACAAAAGAAAAAACAACATGCCTTTACCATCACTTGTAGTACATTTAATTTTCATATTCTTCCTTTAAAGTTCTATTACTCTTCCAATATTACTACATATTGCAACAAACTCAGTGTCACAGAAACCTAAGATGGAGTTGGACAGTTCATGATCAACAATATAAACAGAACTATTGGACATAAATATTAGCTGAAGAAAAGAACAATAACGCAACTGAGAAATTTCCATGCTTCACATCTAACTTGCAAAGCAAAGGAAACGCTTTTTCATACACAGAGACCACACTGTCAAATGGAAACTCCCAGGGACTCATACTCGAGGGAGACCAGCAGACGCCTTACATTAGCACAAATTAAGAAATTAGGTTACTGATACCAAAAATTCATCATAGATGCAGGTATTATTGAGTTGAAATTCTACTTATACAATGAATGTTTCCTTGAAATTGTACCTCCCTTTTTCATCCCTTACAAAAATAGTATTTATGATTTTCCCAACTGGGATTATCCCCTTGTAGGTTTCCTTAACAGTGAGTATAAAACAGGCAATATAAATACATACAGATATCTGAAGAGCAGCACAACATTTGTGATGAATAATTTGTCTTGTAAATTTTACCTCACTTTTTTGCTTAGAGATTATCCCTAAAGCAGAGTCCAACTGACTGTAAATAGTTCTTTGCAAAAATTCAGTAGCTGTCATTTACTTTGCTAAATGTTGGCTGGAAGCAAGTCATGGAGGTTATTGTTTTTCCATGGCTACAGAAATATATGACTTGTTCTAACGCAAACACCCACATGAGAAATTCTGACATGTATAGACACTGGCGTCTGCACAACTTAATTGCAGAAACATTTGTTATTCATCGATTCCAGGGCCAGTGGCATCCCTTGTGATCTGCATAACACAGACTGTCAGATCTTTTTACATTTGTTCCTACAAATTGTTTCTTTTTGAGAACTATCTGATCTTAATTTAAGGATTGTCAATGATGGAGAATTCCTTTCAGCCATTGGTTACTACTTCAAAATATTAATTATGCTTACTTTCAAAACTGTCCAGTGCTTTGAAAACTGTTCCCCCAAACATTTGGATGAAAACTCATAGAGACACATTTGTGACAGGACGTAACCATCTGAAAGTCATGATGGGCCAGTTCTTGCACAGTAGAGGTTTTTCCCAAATATTTTCTCTCCTTTAATTATTTACCTCATAAAGAAACCAGCTAGATAGACTAAGTATGCTTTCAAGGCTAGGGCGTGCTATGTTTGACAATTATAGGGGGTTTGTGCACTGTTCGACATATTGCTGCTTCTACCTAACAGCACCAGCAACCCTTTACTGAGATTAGCCTCTAAGCCTAGAACAACAGAGTGCATCCATGAAAATAAGAAATTTAGTAGCCTGCCCCTAATGAAGTGAGGATTTCACCTTCTGAGACAAGTGCATAGGGTTTGTCGTAATGCCCTACCTAGCATGGGTGGTCACAGCCTACCATAACATGCATCCACCGTTCAACAAAACCCCACTGTCTCTATCAAATTAAGTTAAAACAGGAGCTGAAAACACTGGGGCACTGTGTGTGCAATACATGCTGGTGAGTGGTTCAAAGGCAATACTAAAAACTGTAATAGAAAAAGACCACTTCCTTCAGCATGACCAGCAACCTGCCACAAGCCCACCACACCACAGACATATCCCCACTTACCACCGAGATGGATGGGTGCCTACTAAAGGTTTCTTAGCCAGACCAGTAAAACAGTCTTAACCAAAAGCTAGCAAGCTAAGCAAGATCTTTAAGCCAAGCAAATGGAAATGGAAACTTTTGCAGGACACTCTAAATACTGCACTGCACAACTGCAGATGGCTGTCATGTGGTGCAGCCCATTTCAGTGTGGTCAGCTAATGTAACACACATGCCAGTGAGTGCCCTGAGACCAAAGCGGAAGGCTCTCTTTGGAGCAGCCTCTCCTCACTGTGGTCTGGCAGGCAGTGAATGGCATGATACTTGAAAGGGAAGTCTAAGAAATGAGCACACCATTATGACTCTGCTCTGAGATCTCCATCTTCCTATCTGGATCAGACAAGGCAGCCACCCTGTCCCAGCAGAGCTCAAACAGCAGCAGCAGAAGGAGCACGGCACTGAGCATCCCACTACTGAGTCCCTGGAATGCAGTGACACAGCTCCCCCAGCATCCCCTTCGAGGGGAGTGATGGTCAGTGGGGAAGATCTGAGACCACAAACACAAAACCACTGCCCAGAAGGGCTCAGTTGTAAATCTGAAGGCGCCTTTAAAGTCAAATTTCAAACATGGATGCACCAGCTGAACACTTTCTTCAGCGTGGCCAACTGGTCCAGCATGACCCATCATCTATGTGTCCCCCATTGTGAGCACGACACTGGGAGTGAGTCCCCCAGTTCCTGCCCATAGAGACCAAGGGCTGGGAGGGGAGGGTGAAAAGACCACCCCTTGCTTTATAAGGTTTGGGCTTACACCCCAGATTTTCAGCAACTGAGGGTGGTTTCGGCAGCCCCACGGCTGCACCAGGGCTGCTATCACCCTACCATGGCAGGCTTTGGCAAGGCGAGGAGCATTAAGCCAGAGTGCAGGATGTGAACTGAGCTCTAATTCTGCCTCTGAAATCAGCCCTTTACTGAGCTGGTGGTGGAAAACACATGATGACCCTTCTTAACTCACACCAAAGAAGAGCTGCTGGAATCATCCCACCACAGAGCTTGTGGGCCCCCAGCTCCACAAGTGCTTCTGCTTCGCTCCCATGAAAATCTCTACCTATGTGAAGAATTCAGTCTGATTCTGTGTTGTCTTTCAGCCAACACACTGAGTGGTGAATCACACTCAGAGTATGCAAAATTTTTCAAAAGTTATAAATGCTACATGTTTTCACAAATTAAACAATTACTCACAGCTACGCTGACCCTTGGGTGTTGGTTCTGAGGCAGTATGTGCTTATTGAGGTGCATAACTGTAAAGGATGCTGAAGCTTTAGGCCCACTCTTAATTCTCTACTACCTTATCCAATCACATACCTGTAGGCATTGTAGAGATTCCTCTTTTCATTCATACTCTGACACCGTCCCTCAACCGAACAGGGCAGGGTGAAGTTTCTCGCAGGGAATTCCATGAAGCAGTCACTGTTACTGGTGCAAGAGCTCTCCTCAATGCTGGCATCATCCAGATCTGTCACCTTCAGCTCCCCATCCACAATCACAAACTGCCGAGGACGAAAATCCAGTAATGTCACAGAGCCAAGAGGAGAGTGAGCCAAATAATGCAGAAGCCGAACTAAGCTGAGACATATCTAAAACACAAAAACATGGGTACTTTGCATTATTTTCTCAGTGGAAAGTATATAACGAAACCACTTTAGCTGAAGATATGTTCATAATTATATGACTTAATATAAGCATTATAATTTATCCTCAAAACTGAGTGTTGCAACCAAGGTATTTTTCACAGCATTAACATAGCTGATTGTAAAACCCTTAGAGACCTGCAACAAAAATAAGCTTCTTTACCAGTGCTTTCCCACACTATTCTTGAAGCAGGGCTCATTGTTGCTATTCTTACTTTTAATAGAAATAAAAGCACTAACTTTTAATAAGACATTACACATAGGCCTTGACCACACAGTCTGATCCCGCTCTTTTACAAACTCCAGGTCTGGAAATTTTGGCTGGACTGCCCTGCACCCACGCCTGGAGCCCCAATTGCAGACAGTGTCTGTATTGCCTCTGTACTGATCATGCCTTTTGACTGCTTTTATAGTTTTTTTCCACTGGTTCCTCTGATGTTTGGCTTTTTCCAGGGGAGAAGGAAGTAAATTCCCAGAAAGAGGAGCTCCACAGCTCCTCTGTAACTCTTCAGCATGCCTCAAGGTAGAGCACATATGTCTTGATGGACCCTCATGCACCGCTTTGAGGCTGCGGTGGGAGCTCTGCGCTGATGTTTCACTTTTCAATTGCAGGTTTGTAACTTGAAGAACTGTTATTAGACAGCAAATTCGATGAACATTGAACTCCGCCCCCTTACCAGAGTACTGTTTTCAATTCACACATTCCTTTAGAATCCACTATGTAACCTATTAATGCAAATATAGCATTAATATGAGCACAGTTAAACGCTGGAATTTTTATTTTATGTATTAAATTAATAACAGGTCTTAGTCAGTCTAGCAAGCTTTTTACTGTTTATACATAATCTTTGTTTTCTGTTAAAATACAATGTTAAGGGTACATGCATTAAAGGAGTCAAATCCAATCTTGGGGCATAAATGATACACTCAGGGGAACACCTAAACACATCCTTGATAAGAAAGCTGAGCATATCTGAAACTATTCCTCATAGACCCCTCACCTGTGGGACATTAGGACTATCTCATGCTTCTACATACTCATTCTCCTGGTTGACCAGACGAACATTTTTCTCCTACTTACAGGATACCATAGTTCACATGGAGATACTTATAGGTGTAGATAGGCCTAGTTATGGAATGCCAAACTTAACCACGCTTTCCTCCCTCTGGAAGGACATAAAACTCATGTATGTGTCACCCCTCACTACACTGTATAGAAAAAGCACATCCAGTCCAAACTAGCCTATAATATTCATATCTTCAATTGCAAACAAACCCAGGACTTGAATAAAAAAAGCTTGAATAAAAACACAGGTTGTCATCCAAAATTATTGCCTTTTCTCAAATGTCAAAAAGCCCCTATTCCTGCACCAGCAACCTCTGTGACCAACCCCAACAGGCTCTGCTGTGCAGACCCGTTGCCAGGCTGAGACTGTAAATGCCCCCATACGACAAGCTTTAAGCACACAGAAGAAGGCTTTGCTCTGTATCACATATCCCTGGCTTACTCAGTTTACTGCTGAGTTCCTCAATACAAGGAAATTACTATTTGTAGGAACAAGGTCATGTATTTATGCAGCCGTTAACAGGACTGGACCACAAACAAATCTCACACAGCAAGAAGACGCAATTTTATTTCCTTCCTCTTTAAGTTAGTTGCATCCTAGACAAACTAGTGAGCATGACTTCATTACAGTGGTCACAGGAATGTTTCATCTATAATTCTACCTCTGTGAATCAGCTCAGCATCTTCACCTCCCTTTGCAATTGCTCACTCGGAAATATTCACACTGGAAGGAAACTTCTCTGTTTATTATCCATAATCTACTATATCTCTTGGTCATTTACTCAGTACATAATTTCTGTCACAGTCCGCTATTTGCATTCCCTGGATGAGAAAAGACAAAGGCAGGTGGTTCTGTATTTTGGGAGCCCTGATGAGTACCTGTACCGCTTATCAAGATCAGGTTTCTTTCAGGAAAAGGGACCTGAAGCTTAGCACGGGGAACACACTTGCTCCAGCTATATCAGTAAAATAAACTCTGCCAGGGAACATTCCTGGGCACAGGAACTTAATCCCACATGCACACTGGCTAGCAGGGTCTCTGTGCCAGGTCTGACCGGGACTAAGGCTGTTCTCCCGCACTGCCCTCAGACACGATCCAGAAGGCAGCACGGCCCAGGGACCATTTCTGACAGGCATCCTGCTCGCAGCCTTCAGAGAGTGCAAGAATTCAATAGCACAGACGTGGGCTGCACCTTGTTGTTTCGACTCCGAGATCAGTCAGGCGCACTTTTAATTTTCTGGCACAGATGCAGCCAAGCAATCCAAAGTGTTTTAGATGAAGACTGCTGCTGCCTTTCAACGTCCTAGGGAGTTAACTTCAGACAACGACACATCCCAACATACATCAAGCGAGACAGTGCTGTCTTGATCAAAGCATTGCTGCAGTCTGGCTTCATTTTGGACAAATTAAGTGTGACCTTCATGCTCCTGGTAAATTGCCAATGCGGTGGACAAACTGGGTTTGAGATTTGTGTACATTTATTTCACTCTTCCTCCAGTAAAAAACGAACAGAGCAGGAAGCAGTAGAAAACAATTATAAAACAAACCTGTGATAAGGATCAAGAGAGAAATGTAACATCCTTCTATTGTTTAAATCCCAGTTGCAGAGCACAATGCTCAATGCCAAAAATCCTGGCCCTCAAGCTTTAACAAGAAAGAAATATTTGAAGATATCATGTAAAAACCATATAACTGGCTGCAACTAGATAACATCAACAGACAAAATAGCACAACATCTTAAATGCTGCAGAAAGGGAGTGCTACATACTGTTTCTAAATGAAGATGTAATCATATGCAAAACAAACATTTAATAAATGTGAATTGCACTGAATAGTACATAACCCCTGCTTCATAATATTATTTTGTATTCCTCTCTCTCTTAAGAGTTCTTATAAAACAGTTGTTACTCACCCGAAATCTGTCTTCCCAGGAAGTCTGTAAAAGCTGAATCATCTCTAAAGGTGAGCCCAGTTCAGTGATGGTTGTCAGTGTGTCTGGGATGTCATTGCTGTCTTGGTAGCAATAGCCATAGAGCTGAAAACAAGCACAACCAGGTAATATCAGTGTAACGTACCTCAGCATGTGGATTCCCAAAGGAGGTTTTGAGCAGGTTTTCTGGCAGGACTTGTGACCCTACAAGGGGCCCACGCTGAAACAGTTCATAAAGAACTGTAACCTATGCAAAGGACTCAACACTGGAGAAGTTCATGGAGGACTGTCTCCCGTGGGAGGGACCCCACACACTGGAGCAGCAGTAGAAACAACGTGTGATGAACTGACCACAACCCTCTTTCCCCATCCCCCTGTACTACTCAGGAAAGAAGATAGGGAAATCAGGAGTGAAGTGGAGCCCAGGAAGAAGGGAGGAGTGGAGGGAAGGTCTTTTTAAGATTTGGTTTTATCTTTCATTACTCCACTCTGATTTGATTGGTGATAAAACTAAATTAATTTTTCTCGAAGTTGAGTCTGTTTTGCCCATGACAGTAATTGCTGAGTGATTTCTCACTGTCCTTATCTTGGCCCCCAAGCCTTTCTTTATATTTTGTCTCCCCTCTCCATTTGAGGAAGGGAGTGAGAAAATGGCACTGGTGGATATCTTGCATCCAGACAGGGTCAACCCACCACAAACACATACGAAGAAAAACAGCAATAATTTAAAATATCCATGAATGCAGAAACAGAAATTGCCTCTTGCTATACCTGATGGACTTCTGTGTACAGTATCATTTGAAGCAGGGCAAATACTCCAAATACTATCTGCCAGTAGCTTCTACAATTTAAAAGCATTTAAATGATAATTTCAGCTATGCTCCAGCTTCTTCTTTTATTTGCTTTCCAAGGACATTTAAATGACTTTTACTTGCACAAACAGTTGCACAAGAAGAATATTTAAAGACCGTGGAGAAGAGATGTCTTGCTTTATATGGAGTGGGACAATGTCTGACAGGGCTGAGGGACAGCCTTTTACAAACTCCCTGCCAAGCCCTAACAGAGAGGCTGTTAAATGAGCCTGATAAGGATCTGATCGCAACTTTCCAGCCAGAACAGCATGCACATGAAATAAAATTAAATGTAATCTCTGCCCCCAGTCAAATAAAACATGCAATAAAAGGGCCTGTGTGAAAACGCAGCATTAAAAAATGCCCTGTTGCTGTTACTCTACTGTCTTGCCTTGAGTAATTTGATTTTTCAAACCTCTTTTAGTTAAAAAGCTCAGGAAAGGTGACAGGGGGCTTCCTCTGTGCTGAGAGGACTCAGATATGGCCCTGCAGAAGAAGCCAGGTTCACGCAGACCAGAACAGGGACCAACATGAAATCATGAGGAAAGCAGAGCCAGACTAGCGAGTGCCATTGCTGGAGGGAGCGGGCTGAGGCTGCACACAGCCGCTGTGAGCAGATTCCAGTATCAAGCACATTCTTACGGCTTGTGACCTTCCCAGGCAGAAAAGCAAAGACCAGGCTAAAGTCAGCAAATACGGGATTTGTTATGAACCATGCTGCTAGTTTTGACTGGAGCTGTCTACATTTAAAGGAAAAAAGGGTGCCAAAAAATGTAAAAGAAGTAAACAATTTTTCTTTTTGGTGTAAAAATGGCAGTGTATTTCAAAACAGCTGCTTAAACACGGACATTAACCTAAACAAAAAAAAAAAGAGCTAGAAGATTTTATTTTAAAACATGCCAAAAAGAGAATTTGTGATAGATGCCAACATGAACATTTGAAGTACGAAAACAGACCTTTGTCTTTACTGCCACAACTATGACAAAGATATCAACAGCAATAATTTCTTAATTTAGAGCCATTCCGACAAGACTTGGGTTTGTAACTTATCATCTGTGACACCATTTTTCTGCAGCTTAGTGACAGGAGTTAAATCTTTGCGTGCTACAAACTATCTTAGAGGATCACATCAGAAAATTGTTTAAGCCTTCTGAGCTAACCATAAATTAAATTAAATTAAAATATTTAACACAATATATACTATTTTCTCAGGGACAAGATGGATTCTGCAGTCCCTACCAACTATTTCACATCTCTCTTGCGTGTGGGCAGACTAAGGAGGCAGGATGAATCTCAGTAGGTTTGAAAACCCCTCACTTCTGAATGTCAAAATCTAGCATCTGTTTCTTTATCATCTGCAGAGTTCAGCTTTTGTCCTTAGCACAGTAATACTATCCATTGGGAAAAAAGCCATGAGGGAAATCGGCAAGCAATCCAGACTGGGAAATAACAGTATCACAATAACTGTTAGTTCAAAGTAACACTGAATACAAAAAAGGTATCAGTCTTCATTAGACATTCTCAACACTTGTGACAACAATTCGGGGAATACAGAAGACAAACAACAATTATCCATTCCTTTTGATTATAAAAATATTAAACATATATGTTTGTACACACAAAATATTGAGAAATTATTCTTGCTATCTATTTATGTGCATATTATCACATAAGTAGAAATTACAGTACCTATTTGCGTCTATTTTACCTCAATTCATGAATGTCAATAGTAATAATAATGATTTAAGTTTGATCTCAGAGATCTGGAACGTTGCTCATAAGCAAATCTTTCATTTCAGTGTGCAATTTGTACCTTGGCAAAACTCTTCACTGCCCGAGTATCTGAGTATTCAGTGTGTATTTTACTATATTAAGACCCATTAATCATTTCAGTCATTGTGGAAGCTTAAATGACCTGATCTAGTTTTGGTTTAATACTAAATTGCTCTTCATTCTCCCAAGAAAAAATTTTTGCACAAGTACTGCTGAACTTAATCAGCCTTACAAGCTGAAAAACACAGTACCGAGCAAGTTAGTATAAGTCTAACTCAAAATATATATACTCTAACCTGAGCTCTTTATTGCTTTTACTTAAGTGAAGCCTCTCCAGATGCAGTGTTATTACATAATTATATAGAGTTATAAAAGCACAGAAATCTGAGATATAAAGGATTTATTGGGATGCATTTATATTTTTCTAAATGAACTCCTGAAAGTAAACGCAAAAATGCACATGTAATTACATGGCCATATTTGTACGTGCAATTACCATGATTACAAACTGGGCAAGTCCCAACAGCCAATTAAACATCTAAAATGGTTACATTTATCCCCTCCTGATGAACCACCACCCAGCACACAGAACATATATATGTGGATGCAAAATATTCCCAGACAGTAATACTTGGGCCGTTTGTTTAAGAAGATTACTTACACAACACCAGAAACAAGTACAGAGGTACCACCCAAAACACTTTTTTTTTTAACTTCCTTTTGTTTCTGTCCAATCCATTTTAAGGTCAGAAATGAGACAGAATGGTTTGTATTCCCAGACAGTGAAGTAAGAAACAGATAGCTGGAGCATAAAATAACAAGAAAAATAACCACACGGGGAAACTGAATATAGCTGGAAGCAAAAGATGAGCCAAAATATCTTTTCTATCTGAAATTCTATTAGGTTGGACATCATTCTCAGCGTCACAAAGCTACACTTCAGACATATTCAAGAGTGATGGTTTTCATACGCTTTATCAGCATGGTTCCAATTAAATGAATGGAAAGAAATACAACCCCACATCTTTTTGCTATCTCGAGTCACTGCATTTAAATGCCATCCCAATATATTTTTGTGTAGAATCTAATAGCAAACAGTCATGATATGGGGATGCCTTTCTATCTGTTTAGAAAAACGTACGCCAGATATGAAATGCTGACCTGTTCTCACATCACGTGCCATAATTCATTTCAAGTAGTCCTGTTTACTGAATTAGTCCCTCACCGTTTGGATTTTTTCGGTCATAATGGCTCAGTCCTGCATTAGTCTTTCTGCACCCAAAACTCCCACTGACTACCAAGAGTTTTTAGCATGCTGGGCACAACAGGTCATCCTCTGTGAAAGTCATATTGAATTGTAGGAGTCTATGTCCCTACAGCCGGTCAGTTTGCCTCCCTTTACAATTCCCTTTTACTACAAATTGAGGGGACAGAGGTGCCCCTTTCAGAGGAGCTGAGGCAGTGGGGGAGGGCAAAAGCAGAGGTCATCCTCTACACAAAAGCCAACATGCTTACTGAATAAAAACACAAAATGAAGCTTATTACGCTGTCATCAGCAGGGTAAGTCTGTGCAAACGATGAGCCCTCCTGCATTGGCATAGGCGCCCTGGCCAGACTTTCAGAAAAATAAATGTCAAGCCAGAACCACTGCCAAAGTGTTACATTTCATTTATGGAGGTTGCTCAGTCAGAAACAGTAGGACCCACCTTTTCTAGCCAGGGTCTCCAAACACTTTCCCTAGTAGGGGCTCTGTCAGCTCAGCTTGGCTCCACTGCCAGGCTGTGGCAGGCTCACTGCCCTGGTTGCTGGAGGGCAACATGCCCCTGTACAGACCATACCATTTCCCTAAAAATTACAACACATTGTGAATATTTTTCTTCTTCTACAATCACAAGAACTGGAAATTTCCCCTTTTTTTCTTTAATGAATGTGAGATTTCCATGAGTCCAGGAACAAGAACTTCAAGTACACCACTAGCAGCTGTAACATAAGTGACAGGCTCAACGGCATTACACCAGAAGCAATTTTCAGAATTCTAACACTCTTCTCTTTTAATTTGGACTTGCCTACACTGACTACAGTACAGCACAAGTGCTGTCCACAATAGAAAAGTGCAATTAAATAAAATCTCACTTGTATGAAGAGCAACAGCAGTCAACACTTCACACATCCTTTCTTTTCAAAAATATATGGGCACAGGGTTACTTAATCAAAACTGGTTGTGTCAAGACTGTATTTTGAACTGCTTCAGTGCCCAGAGGAAATAAAAGCTCCCACTGGCACTGGTAACCTTTTGATGAGCCATTTGCTTGAGCTGCTATGTTTCAAAACCAGAACAGCACATTTTACAAGCTACTTTATTGCTAAGTGAATGTAATATTTTTACGCAACCAGTCCTTGGATTCACCTTTCATCCCTGGAGCACTCAAACAGTCCCTGCAAGAGTAGAAACCCCCAGTACTGCCTGATACAGCTATGATTTACCAATACATGATTTGAGACATTTGTGTCACTAAGATCTATTAGCAACTCGTGTTTTAAGTATTTGCCTTCATTGCTGATAGTATATGCACATATAAATATACATACATATATACACAAGCACATATCTATGTATATATGTGTGTATATATGACATATATGCATATGTGTGTTTTGATATCAAATGTATACATGATATCTGCACCTATATTTTAATATGCTTTATATATTTTTTAAATATATACTAAAATACTTTTATACATTGCCCCACCTACTCAGCCCAAAAAGCACCTGCAAACCTGTAACATGCATCTCCCTGGAAAAAGGATGAGTTCCCTGAAATGTCTAAACTTAATAAAGATCAATCCAATGTCAACTTTCCTGCTAGAATATATAGAGATGGCACACAAGACATAAATTGATTTTCCTCCATTGAAATCCAGCAATCAAGCCCTGCAAAGTGCTGAGTTTCACTGGAAAAAGACTTTCATACAGAGTATCCCCAGCACTACGCAGAACCTTTTGAGACCAGGACCCAAACTGTGCACTGACAGCTGTGAGGCAGGATTTCCTTGGCTGCTGGATACAGGAACCTAGAGCAAGCAGTGGGGAATTCAAATATTAAACTCTAAAGTCATAGCTCTGTCTAGGCTTTTATTTATAAATGTATTATTATGATTAGCACTAAACTCCAGAAGAACTAGAAGGTACAAGAACCTCACACTTGGCACTGTTAGTGAACACGTAATTAAACATTTTCATTAACAGAAAAATTGGAATGCAGTACTTAGAAACAGAATTGTATGTGTATCTTACCATATCTGTCATTGTATCCATAGAGGCCCACAGATATCTCCATATATTTTATATATATATGTGTGTATACATATCCATACATACCTGCTGCTCTGACACAGATTATGTTGGCTATAATCTTATGATTTAGTAATGTTATCTCCCTTTTACTCTCCCTGCTTTCCTTATACTCTGAAGTGGAAAATTCTTCTACTAAAAACATTTACAGGACTTTGAATTTGCATTGCACTGCACAGGCTCAAGGCCCAACCCTGCAAATATTTAGTCAGACAAGCAGACTACTCTTGTAAAGTCTTCCAGTGAAGACAAATAGATCACTCATACAACCATGAATTCAATGGAAACAGGCTGATATCACTGGAGGCATAATTCATTATCTTGTAAATAGCCAGATCACAAAGCTCCCCTCACCTCCATCCACAGCCACTGCATTCAGTTCCACCACACTGCAAGTTCAACCCTTTGTCATTACATGATTCTGCATTACAAAACTGTCAAATAACCTCTGTGCATCATATGTTCAGAAAAACTTGTCTTGGGTTCATTAACATAAATCCGTCTCTGTAATTCTTGTTTCTTAGGTATCTGAGTGATATCATTTTGAACTTTATCATGATAAGCTTTAAAGTAAGCTTGGAGTCTCTCTGCAGCTACATAGTCTTAGAAAAAGGCAAGCCTTTCCAAACTAAGTTGTTCCAAATTCAGTCTAAACCAATATAAAATACCCACATTTGGTGTCTATTACCTAAACTGAGCAAGTTCAGCTAAGTGCAACGAAAAATAACAACTCCTTTAAAATCAGTCTAGAGTCAATATTAGTATTAGTACAGTGCTTATGAGAACAAGATCTTGTCAAGTTTTTTGTCATCACAGGCCATCACAGAAATGAAAAATGGCAATAGAAGTTAGATGCCACAAGGCATCTACCTGAACCATCAGATGACTGTTTTGGAACAAAAATCCACAAATAAAATCTTTAAAAAATTCCAGCTTGCACATTTGAGGCAGACACTTCACAAACCAGGGCTGGAACACTTCCAAGCATGGCCCCAGCTAATGCCTGAATACACCAACGCTCTCTGCATCCAGGCAGCAAGCAGAAGGCCACAGGAGCAGAGCTATGCCAGCCTTGGTATATCCTTCCAAGGGTCATCTCCTGTCTCCCTGGCCAACCACCACAGACCTGCCTGCCCTTTCCAAATAGAGCTGCAACTAGAAGACAGAGTATGTACAAAAGGGCCACAATTATACGATTCAAAGATAGGACTGGATTGGATCCGATAGGCTAGGATATTTCAGTTGGTCAGTTGGAAGAGATATGCAATGACATCTATTCCAACTTCTCACCATTTCAGGGCTGACCAAAAGTTAAAGCATGTTATTAAGGGCATTGTCCAAATGCCTCTTAAACACTGATGGGCTTGGGGCATTGACCGCCTCTCTAGGAAGCCTGTTTCAGTGTTTGTCAACCCTTTCTAGTGTCAAGTCTCAACCTTCCAGGGTGCAGCTTTGAACAATTCCCACATCTTTTCACTAGATACCGGGGAAAAGAGATTTACCTAGGTATCCCACACTGGGCAGGGAGGCAGGCAGCAGGAAGTGAAAGGGTAAGTTATAAAAACCATGTGCTTCTCTGTACAATTCTGTCCTGGTCATAACTAATTCCAGGTCAGGATATTGACAGGGTGGAATTGCCTTGTTCATTCATTGTTGCTCCCATGAAAAAAGGCAAACAGCAAGGGAGAAGTCGATCATACCCACAGCATCCTGTGGTGATCAGTGATCTCTCCAAGCCACTGTATAGAAGAAGCAATGCTGGGCTCTCCTCAAAGAAACTGGATGAGGTTGCAAGTCATCAGCCCCCATAAAGGAGGAAGAAATTCAAACCAGAGTCTTCTGGAATGATTTATGTGGCACATAAAACTGAGAAGCAACCATAGAAATCATTCAGCAAATGACTGGGATTAGTTTTATGAATGCTACTTTCAAAAGTAGGGACAACGTAGCCCTTTTAACTTATGTGATGGCACGTGCGTTATGGAAATCTCTTCCCACCAGCAGCTTTGTAAGTCGAACACCCTCTGCCATCCCAAGCAATTCAATGGGAAAAAATGTTATTTGGTGACTTCAGCATCAAGATGTGCAGCTTGCCTTCCAGGGACACGAACAGTTAGAGCTGATTTGCAATTGTATCAGCTCTATGCTTCCAGCAGCTCCCGAGTTCTTGTTAACAGATCCTTTCTTCACTCTTAAAAGTGCAGGATAACATCTGGGCCTTTTGGGAAGCAGTCTTGCAATAAAGAAGCACTTTGTGTAATTCTTCTTTCCTCGCCAAACCGCATCTGTCTGCTCTCACTGCCCTTCTCCACTCCACCCGAGCTCCTTGGGGCTGTGGGGACATGTGTTACCAGCTGCGGGCTGTCTCCACCGAGCCATCAGTAGGTGGCACTGCCTGCTTTTTTCTCTCCACCCACATGAATGTCCAGTCCCAACACCTTATATCAAACCACCACTAACAATTTTGAAGGGTACCCAAGAGACTTAGATGTCTCATCTCCTTCAAGGTGCACCTATGGCAATGTCAAGCAATGAACTGACTGGGACAAAGAAGCAGCTCCATCACTGCTCACCGGGCAGCAGTGGTGGCAGCAACTTCCAGAGGTGGCCAGCAAGAGCTGCAAACCTCTCCTGCCACTGACAAGACCTGGCAGGCTCATCTGTCTGAGACCTGAAGTTCCTCTGATACAAATGCCATTTAAACAGTGTCAGCCAGGTCTTGCACCGCGTAGTGGCCTCATTCATCTTTAGCCAACCTGTCCCAGAAAAAGCTCAACTGAGCTATTTTAGAAAAGCATTAGAAAGCATTCCCAATGTAAAATGACCCTCCTACTTGCATCAATGCCTTACTGATGAGTATATGTGGGGTACATGGTCAGACCCCAACCGACACCAGCTCCAGCCTGGAAGGTTAATTCTCATTAGGTACATGGTTTTGAAAGGTTTGATCCCCAAGAGCTGGAAACCTCTGCTGCCCCATCCAAAATTCAGAATCACAAATTCTCTGTGTACTCATCCAGCAATTGCAGCACTTTTCACAGGCTAGCAGTTCTCAAAGATGTGATGATCAAAGTCCAGCCAGACAGGGATCGAGACTTATTGCTGGGAATCCTGCACCACTACCATCACAAAAGGGATTCAGTGCCCACCCGCTGGCAGTCCCTGAAGTCCCTGAGTAGCTGTTTCCACCATAGCATGATCTCCCCTTCCCCCAGCCTTCTGCAAAAACAATTGTGGATTGCTGCAAGAAGGATGGTGAAGGACCAGATCTTCAAGAGTCCATACACTCCCTATGCAAATGTGTTTGCACCGGAAATTAATTGTATATTGACTTTCTTCAGACTTGGAAAGATTGTCTACTTCCACCTGGAATAAGAAAACTGGATAAAAAGCTTTATTATTTTAATTCTCACATTAAAATTAAAAATGCCCTATCCTGCTGGCTATGCACAAGTATAGGGAAACCATCAGGGTAAAAACTTCTGTTAATTATCACATGTAAAGAAAAGAAAATCTTATTTTAAAATAGGTATTTAAAAATATTGTGATTGGCTAGCACAATATCTTAAGTCTACTTGTCAGCAGCAAGTGATGTATTATTTGCAGCACTATTGTACTCAATTAATTTTCCAAGAAACAAATATTCTCACTGTAATCATGACTACTTAAAAATACAATAGAACTAACTGAACCAATTCATACAGAAACTGTTTTGATATTTGGATGGTGACTTTTTTAGTGCAGATGCCATCTTCGTATTTCATCTGCACGTTTAAACTTTACACCAAATGAACCGGCCTTGTCTGGGCTGCCAGCAAGCCAACGGTGCTGTTAGCAGCTAGTGTCTTCCATCAGCCTCAGACAAAGCCAACCCTTTTCCCTGAGCTTTTGTGTGTATTTTTAAGAAAGTGGTAGCTCCTTCTTAAACGAATCATTGTGAACTCACACTGGAAGTGCTGATAAATAGCTGTCACAGAAATAAGCTTGCACTTTTCCAAACATCTGCAGTTTCAGACCTTCCCTCCCCTTCTCTTCAGCAATGCAAACGAAGAAAGAATGGCAACACCCTTAATTCTGATACTCCAGGGCTATAATTACGTTATTACAGTAAATCAAACACTGCCTTTGTGTCACTACAATCGTGCTCGTTGTTTGAAATTAACTGCAAATGGTTTGATTTTCTTTTCTTCCTCAAATATGGGCAGGGAGGAATTAAAGCACACTAAATCATCTTCCCCACTAAAATGCACGGAAAGCCAGGATTCAGACAGCAGCATTTGAACTCTGCAAGAAAAGAAACCACAGCATGGAGGGAAAGGAAGAGATCGGGCACTGCATTTGACACAGAGTGACTGCAAAGCAATTAGCGGGCTACTAAATCCTCTGTTACAATAAATCAGTGACCCAATTCCCCCTCTTCCCCAGTGCCCTTCATTATAAAATCAACTTTAATGAACTACCCCTCTCTTCCCCACTCCAAAGCAAATATATTTCCACTGCAGCCTGCACCTGCCCTTCCCAGCGGCTGCCACCCCAGGAAGCCTCGGGTAGCCCCAGACTGCACGGGCAAGGGGGGCGACGGCCCAGTGCTGGTCCTTCGTGCAAGTGATGGGCAGAGCACAGAAATAAAAACAGGAAGGCAAGCTGCCTTTGCCTCAGCATTGCCTAATGTGAAACCACTCTCCCTCTTGTTGGTTTTCCGCGTTTCTTTTGCTAGACTTGATTCACCACATCTGCCAGAGCTGACACATCTGGCTCCTTCCCCAGGCAGAGGGCACAGTGAATATGTCAGCATGTTGTCTGAAGGCACTGGTACTTTCTGGAAAGAGCTCTTTTCCCTTCTATCATATACTGTACAGTAATCAAGTCTTTTAAAAAGGATGGCTAAAAAAAAAAAAAGCTGATTTTGACAAGAGACAGGCCAGAATGAGAACTGCTGAGACAGTAAAGAACAAGCCTGTTATCTTACAAACTACACTTCAGGCTGTCAGCTGCCAGAGATTTACAGGAAAATCCCCTTTCCTAGGACTGAACCGACACAAAACTTTATTTCCAGCAAAAGAAACTCGAATATGCACTCACCCCGACTAGCCCCTGACCGGGGCCGGGGATGCTCTGGAGAGCAGGGAGGGCTCAAGGCAGGGCGGCTGCCGGCCGCCTGCGTGGATGGGTCCCCGGGGCCGCTCCCTCCCACGCCCGCAGCGTGGGGAGGCGGAGGAAGACTTGCTTCCAGCAGCCCCGGTTCGCCTCCAGCCCCGGGCGGGGGCTGGGGGGACCCCGCCGGCCGCAGCCGGAGGGGTGACCGGGCGGGTGTCGCCGCCCTGCCCAAACCCTCCCGGTTCCCCCCACCTGCCTCAGCCGGGGTTGCTGCGGGCTGCCCGCGAGCCTTGCCCTCCCTCGGCACGGCAGGGTGGCAGGAGGGTGGCATGTCCTTCCTGCTATTTATAGCAGCCGACTCTTATTTGGGTACGCCGGGAGTCGCCAAGGAGGGAGGGGAAAGGAGCAAAAACGAGGTAAGAAGCAAAAGCAGGAAAGTTCCCGGCCCTTGCTGGCCCAATAGATGTGGTGTCGTGCCTTTGGCATCCGTCGCTGGTGCGGTCCGCCAGCTAATATGAGCTGAAGCGCCTGTCAAAAGGCAGGGGAGGGGAGAAGACGTTGACTTTTGAACTGATTTCCTCTGCCTCGGCAGCAAACCCTGGACAGTGAATTCTAAGCCCCGGGTCTGCTTCCGTTGAAAACAAGTTAAAAATCCATCATGAGGTCGGCCAATCCTGTCCCCTTTGACATTTTAACAGAGACATAATCAATACATTTCATGTTGTTTGCCGATGCCCATTTTCTGCACCACTTGTAGAGCTCCCGCATGACACCAGAGACTTGCTCCTGGCCCACAGTGCTGCCCCAACAGTGCCCAGACAGACACTGTCAGGTTGATTTTTACAGTCCCCTATCATACGTTTGACCCTCAACCAGGCCACAGCGATCCGTCCCTGTGCACCCCTAGAATGCAGTGTGTTAAACAACAAGGGGGAGAAACGTTCAGGGGCTCCTGCTCCCAGCCTGGCAGCACCACCGGGGCTGATGTTGCCGGAGGGCAGGCAAAAGAAAACGCAACCACAAAATCAGAACGAAATTGAAAACATGTTTCTGATTTAAATGTAATCTATTTTTAAATTGGGTGGCATGTAAATATGAAGCCCTAATTAACAGACAGGATTTTTGCCCATGAGAGCATTTTCCCAGCACGGAGGCTGGGCGTGTTTCTTCCAGCGCTGGTGGAAGCGCCTGCACATCTTCCAGCTGCTTCTGCTCCAGCTCCCCGCCACAAGACACCCCACATCTCACCTTTGCTTCCCCCTCCAGAGTCCACCTGACATCCCAGAATGGAGGAGTGAATTACTGCAACTTCTCCAAGGTTTTCGGGGGGGGGGGCGGGGCTGTGGGCAGCTTCGACAGCACTATTGGAGGACCCCCTTGCCCGCACATGCAAGGGACAGACAACACAACCCCCTTACATTCTGGGGGGGGGGGGGGGGTGGCTGGCTCCAAATTAATGACAAATTAATTTTTCCAGAGAAGAAAACTATACACAAATAACACGGGAAAGAAACACTAGTACCTACCAAAATGACTCACGACTTTAAAAATACACACTTCAAGTTCAACCTGGCCAACTCACACTGAGCAAAAAAAAAAGACAATCTTGGGGGGAAAGAAAAATCCTCTCACAGCTTACAATTAGGGTGTGTTTCTTGCTGTCAATACAGTCAGTAACGATGGCTGCACCCAAGCACGGCTTTTCCAAAAAGAATTTATCAGAGCATAACAGGAACAACTAACATCCTTCCTAAGAGCACAGGTATTTGCGTATTGCAAGATGTTGTTCACCCTATGCATTATAGGTGGACCTAGCACCACAGAGGAAAGAATATGGAAATAGGAAGGAATGAATGAAGGAAGGTTGGTTAATATCTATTTTCTTGCATGGATAAATAATGACCAGCCTTTGAACAGTATATGAAACTCGAGAGCTTTGATCGCTGGGACCCGAAGTTCTCGTGGGGGAGCTGGTACTCCTGCTGCAGCTGCTGAAGAAGAAACACAAAACTCCTTTACCCGATTCAGTTCAAAAAGCACCTACTGTGAGACCGTCTGGTCTAACGTTCATTTTTTATTCTACTGCAACGCTCATGCTATGCGAAACGCAATAGGAATTTCCATACCAGCATTTACATCCAAATGGACCCGCTGAGATTCATGCTGATGTGTAACAGTCCTACAATGCAGCCCCTTCTGGCAAGTGCTGCGGTGCCGGCGCACCGGCCAGCAAGACTCACACCCGGCCTGTCCCGGGTGAGCACGTCGTGGGCTGACTCGTGTGCGGGGGCTGCGTAGAATTAGCAGGCGCCGCCGCCGAGGCTGCGCCCGCCGGGAGCCCAAGCAGAGGCTGCCGGGGTGACCCTGCCGCCGCCTTCTCTCCGGGGGTGTCCGGAGCCTGCGGCTCTCGCGTTCAAGCCGGCCTTTATTTCCCGCATTTGGGGAGTACTTTTGGATCTCCCAGTTCTTCCTCAGCCTTCTCCCTCGCCCCTTTCCCCACCTCAATATTCATTTTGTTTACGAGGAAGACAGATCAGAGAGGGAGCCGCAGGGCCAGCCGCCGCGGGGGGATGCCGGGCGGTAGGGGGAACGCGCCGCATGCCGCACCGTGCCCCGACCGTGCCCCCGGACCCGGCCAGGGCGATTCACTTGTCAACGGGGGGTGAGAACCGCTACTGCCAGCGGAAAGCGCCCATCGACGCGCCTCTTGCCTTCCCCGCGGATATCTGATGGGGAGAGGAGGTGCGGAGCCGCCGTGCCAGGGACAGGGACATCTGTCTCGGCCCCCACCGCGCCTCTCGGCGGGGTTGCGGCTCCCCACGGAACAGGGCAGGGGAGGTGTGTGCAAATTCCCGGGAGCTCCACATCACGGTCCCAGCCCGCTCCCCGCGCGCGCTGGGAGCGGTGGCGGCGGCTCCGACAGGTTGCCCGCGGCAGGACTAAGAAAACGGTGGAAAATCAGCGCGACCCACCCGCGCCCGACCCGCGTACCTGCAGGACGTTGGCGTGGCGCAGCCGCTGCAGCAGGATCATCTCTTTGACGATCTTGTAGGCGGCCAGGCGGTAGCAGTCCCCCAGGGCGGAGAACTGCCGCACGCAATGGGCGATGTCGTGCCCGCCGAAGTCCACAGCTTTCAGAGCTACGGCCAGCGTGCGGTTGAGGACCGCCTTGTAGACCGCCTTGGTGTATCCCGAGCCCAGGTACTGGACGCCGCTGACATCGCGGATGTCGCGGCAGCCCAGCAGCGGCGGCTCCAGCGAGAGCTCGGCCGAGGCGCCCGCCCACGGCCCCGCCGCCGCTCGGCCCCGCGGCCCCGGCGGCCGCGGCTGCTCCGCCGAGGTGCGCGGCGGCGCCAGGTCCATCAGGCGCCGCTCCCGCGGCCGCAGCGGCCGCCGCCCCGCCGCCGCCGCCGCCCGGTGCTGCCGGTAGCGCAGCACCTCCTCGTAGCGCTCGCGGATCTGCCGCGCCAGGGCGGCCTGGCCGCCGCCGATCTCCTCCTCCGGCGGGTAGAGGGGGGCGCCGGGCGGGGAGGAGGGCACCTCATCGCGGGGCGGCGGCGGGTGCTCGGAGCCGGGGATGAAGAGAAGGTTGAGCAGGGTGCCCAGGAGGAAGGCGAGGCAGCAGCCAGCCGCCACCGCCGTCTTCCTGCGCCTCATCGCCACTTCGCTGACGGCTTGTCCAGCCCTTCGGGCTTCTCTCCTTTCGCCCCTTTCCCGGGAACCAGCTCCGAGGCTTTTTTTTCCTCCTTTTTTTTCTCCCCTCTTTTTTTTAAACTCCTGGCTATGCCGGCGGCAGAGCGGCCCCGGGCGCTCAGCCGGAGCTCAGCCCCTTACGGCGTGCCCGCATGACACTTGCCTCCCTGCTTTAAAGGCTCTGAAGCACTTATTATTAGCGGGACGCGGGGAGGGCGGGGGGGATCCCCGTCCCGCTGCCCCCGCCGACGCGCGCTGATTGACAGCCCGGCCCTTCCCGCGGCCCGGCCGAGCAGCAGGGGGGCCTGGGAAACGTAGTCCCCCGGAGAAGTCCCGCCGGCCGCCGGCGAGCCCGGGAGCCGGGACTACATCTCCCAAGCTCGGCCGAGCCCCCCGGCGGGGAAGGCGCGGAGAGAGGCGGGGCAGGCGGGTGGACCCCCCCCGTCGGGCGCTACCGCCGGGGGCTGCCGGGCAGGGCGGGCCAGGGGCGCTGCCGCCAGGCGGGGTGGGAGCTGTGGTGCTTCCTACGCGTGTCCGCGCAGCGCGGAGACAGTCGCCCCGGCAGCGGTTTGTGTGGGATGCTCTTGTGTCCGCCCCCCTTCAGGCAGCCACGGGGTGTGTGGGGGTGTGTTGTGCAAGCACCCACGTACCCACAGAGCCACACAAAGGAGGGAGGCTCGATACCTTTTCCCCACCAAAATAAAGCGAAAGGAGGCGGCTGCAGCCGGGAGCTATTGGGTTCGTCATTCGGAGTGAAAATTGCATCGGTCGCGCCCCCTCCAGCCGCGACACAGGAGAGGAGAGAGGGGATGGGGGTGCGTGTCACCCATTGGAAAGTACAGCCACAAATCACGGGCTCGGCATGGGGTAGCCCCTGCCCCGTTGGAAATGTGAATTGCAGGGGTGAGCGCTAATGACGTGGTTATCCATCAAGCCCACATTACGATGCTGTTAGCAACTAATTAACAAATACAATCAGCCCGCGAAACTTCCACAAAGGAGAGACCATCAACAAGAGAAAAGCCGTAAAGAGTCAGGCGAGGCAAAGTTCACCACAATGGAAGCGGGAAATCATTGCCAATAAGGGAAAGGGACGAGACAATTCGGTAATACACATCGGATAGACAGTGTAAAAAAAAAAAAAAAAAAAAAAAAAACCAAAACAAACAAAAAAAACCCCAGCAGCGGTTCCCGGGAACCAGCGAGCTGTGATCGCCAGCGTTTCCTCCAGTGCTGACAGAAAACGGAGCTCATGGAACCTCAGCTGCCGCTGCCGGCGCCCAGACCCGCGGGGAAGCGCCCGGGGACCGGAGGCAGCGGCGAGACCGAGAGGAGGCGGGCGGAGGCAGCCTCGGCAGGGGATGTGGAGACGGACCGTCTCTCCCAGCAGCCTCGGAGCCTTTCTGTCGCTGCTTCCCGAGAGCCCTCCGCAGGAACCGGGAGCACAGCCCACCCGCGGCCCCGCACACGGGGTGGCAAAGGCACGGACTGCTGCGGAACTGGGCGCCCCATCCCCGCGGGACTCCCGAGGCAGCCACTAACCTCTGCAGAAAAGTGACGGGAGGGCGCGTAATCACCAATTAAAATAAAAATAACAACTGGGGGATGGGGGGGGTGTCTGTACCCGGCGGGGCACCAGGCTCCCGGGCGCCCAGCCCAGCCTCCACGGGCGCTCCGCTCCCGCACCCCGCTGCGGGCCGCCCCGCGGTACTCGCTCCGCCCGCCGGGGCAGTGCCACCTGCCCTCCCCCCGGGTACGGAGACCACGGGTCGGGGGGAGGCACGATGCGGGTGTTGAAGAGTCGGGGTTTTATGCTTTCTGCAACCCATGGGGGGGGAGGCCTTTTTCTTTTTTTTTGGAGGAGGGAAGAAGGTGTGTTGGGGTTTTTGTGCTTTTGGGGAGGATTTTTTTTTTGGTTGGTTGGTTGGTTTTTTGGGAGTTGTTTTATTTTCTTTTTTTTCCTTTGTTTTGTTTTCTTGTAATCGTTTCTGTTCTTATGTAGTGAGAGCAGCGTTTTACCTTTCAGCCGTGCCAAGGCAGCTTGGTTGCGGGCTTCCCGAGCCAGCTCGTTCCCGCTGCAGTCAGTGGAATTTCACGAGTGTAGAGCACGCGTTGCAAGCCGGAATATTTTTTTTTCAAAGTAAGCGGGCTCATAACGGTATGATATGAGTTTCCAGAGATGTTGTGACACCTGCAGCCCTCCCTGTTTTGAGTGGGATCCCCCAGTCCCCGCAGGCGACGGGAGGCTCGGGTTGCCTTCCCGCGGTAGGTGTGGGAGATCTGACTGTACCGGACCTCCCCCGCTGCGGAGCCCTTCTTCCCCCGACCCCTGGCAGGGCAGAGGGCTCTTGAAAAGATAACGTGCAATATTACCCAGCCGATCATCCTAAACCGTGCGTTGTAGGCCAAGCCACCGCTGAGGGGGCCACCGGTGCGCTGTTAGCGCGGCGCGCAGAAGGCGCGCAGCCGCCGCGCAACCCGCCGTCCTGCACGTCCTCCGGGGAAATCCCGGCGATTTGCCCGTGCGCTTCAAACTTGCACGGTCGGCTGGATTTACGGCTTGGTTGATACGAGCCAACACGTTCTATTATTGCACAGATAGAGGCAGAATACAGTCGGCGCGGTTGTGCAAGCCGACAGAGGAGGCGGCCCTGGAATCGTTACCAGCAAGTGGTGTGAAAACAGCGGAATATTACTTACAGGCCAAATCGGAGGCGAATCGAGGCCAACTGCCTCATGGAGGGGGGAGCCGGCTTCTCCCAGGGGCCGAGCGCGCCACGAAAGCGGAGGGTGGCCCTGGCGATGAAGGCAGCCCCGTGGGAGGGGCAGGGCCAGCGCGGAGCGAGAGGAGATCCTGCTTTGCCAGGTACCTCGCATGGTACCCGCATCCCCGAGTGTTTGGAGGAGTGCACATCTTCTTGAGGCAGGGGCAGTGCCCGCTTTTCCTGCAGGACGGGAGGGACAAGGTCCGCAGTGACACGGTGCGTTCCCAGGCGCCGCAGAGGCTGTGCGCCCGCGGAGGTTGCGCGCCCACCGTGTTTGTGCAGTTTACTGGAACACAACCGGACCGCAAAACAGATGCTCCGTAACAGCCGTCCACCTGTTTTTCACATCATGCTCCATCTCAAAGCCAGTTTTCTTCATTATATCCCTCCCGACAGATACCATGAAATACATCACTCATTTAGATATGGGAGCCGGCCTCTGGAGGATGACTTGCACGGAACACTTTGATGTTGAGAGACAGATTTCAAAAGACAGAAAGCCCCTTCGATGTTTCTAATTACCCCAAGCCCGGGGCCTGCCACTGATTAGGGCGGCGGTGCCGGGGTGATGCCGAAGCGGCGGCCCGTGGGGGCGCAGCCCGGCTCGGCTCGGCCCGGCTCGGCCCGGCTGGGCGAGGAGGGACAGCCTGCCTCCTCAATCCGCCCTGCCCAGGAAAACGACACGGGTGCATCATCAGAGCTAAAGTCAACAGCGAGCCTCATCCAGTGCTGGCGTGAGAAGGGGGCAGCAGCCTTTGCTGCGCCCCCAGCGCCTCCCAGCCGCGGGAGGAGGTTTGCGAGCAGAAAGTATCTGCTCCCGCAGCCAAGACTCTTTTTCAAGGGGCTGCGCTGAAAGCATTACAGACCTTGCTAACACTTCTGCTCACATGCGAGCCTTTTATCTCGGCAGCGCAGTTGGAAAAGCTGAATCACCGCGGAGAGAGTGAGGACTGAAGGGTATTTTTTCATATGCAACAAGCTGCTCTTTATTTGATCTTCACAGCCCCTATTGCTATCAATATTCCTAAAGCTGAGGGATCAAACATGGAAAAATTAAAACCATGCTGCCACGCTAAATAAGATTAAGATCGTGGCAATACATTTACTGCTCCTTGGGGAAATAATTTTGTTGCTGCAGGAGCCATGGCCATCCTGGAGGCAAAGCTTGTGTTTCAGGAATGGGTGATGGGAAAGATGTTCAGGAGTCAGCCTCCGAACCCAACTAGGAGCAGTCTGAAGTGCCTATGCTCCTGTCCCACTCTGTGCTCCCAGCCTGGCTGCATGGGCATCACTAGTCTGTGGGGTCAATGAAATTTGCTAAGCTAAGCTCCACTATCCCTGTTGTACATTTACAAGCACGCATCTTCAAGCGAGTACCACTGTTGGTCTCAAGGGATTTTGATGGCAGGCCCCAAAAAGGAAGTCCCACATTTTCAAGCATCGGTAGCTTCAAGATCTTACTTAAACTGCAACTGGAAATTGGGAGCCGGAATTGTTCAGAGCTTCTCCTGAGGAAGTTTGTTCTTCCAGAAGTGTCTTGTGCTCACATGATTCCCCTTTGACAATGAAGGAGTTAATTTTTTTTTTTAATTACTTCATTACCTTTTGAATTCCTGGCCACCTGTTCTGGCTGATGTGGAAAGAGAGCTTTCTTGGAAAGTCCAGCCTCAGACATGAGGCCAGAAGTCCCTTGAAAATAGAGTCCACGTCCTGCATGCCTTTTCGCTGAGGAGTCTTCCATGTCCAATCTCTCCGTCATTCCCTGCTTTGCCAAGGATTTGTCAGCTTTCAGTGCAGCGTGGAAAGCTTCTCTTCCCTCATGGATGTGGGGCCAGCACTGAACCCTTGCACATGTATATTTTGTAGCCTTTTGTAAGTTTTATTACATGGCAAAATCTTTATAGTGCTTTTTACTTTAAGCAGGGTCTCTTTTTCTGATGTTTTCTTCCTTTTCTCTCAGGAAACCCACTCCCGTGTATATTTGAAGCAAGCTGAGATGCAGCCAATTGTATTAGTTCTGGCTGGAGCAAAAATGCATAATGAAACACTGGATGTGTGGTATGAGTCCAAAATAAATGGTCACTAGCAGAGCCAGCAAAAACCTACGAGCTCAGATAGCCTGTGAAAAAGGAAAAGCTTGGACTTTACCTGCAGTGCTCTGCATTTTTTCAAGGCAAAATATGAACACTGGGGTTTAGAGAGCTTGGGAAGAGATGCTGGGGCACTGAGCCTTTTTCACTACATTTGTGAATTGTGATGATTCTTGCATTTTTTGTGAATACAGCATCTGTAAGTGGGAGAAAGTGTTTTATCTCCTAACCTGTTATTCTCAAAGCGCAGCAGTTCAGTTTTTATGTGCCAGATGTCAGTGTGCCCTGATTCTTCAGGCAGTTGAGATTAAAGCTTCCCTGTATCAGAGAGGTGTTATAAGAATAACTCCATTAATGTATGTGGAAATCTGGTACTGCAGCGATAAAGACCCTGTAAATATTTACAAAGACAGACAAGCTCATGGAAATTTTACATTATTAGCTTAACTTCATTACAAGGAAGTAGTTGAGAAAGTCAGCAGTATATTACATTCACTTTTTTTTTTTTAATTAAACATTGACAACACATCTGGTGCTGCTTGAAGCCACAAGATTCGGAGGGTCACTCTTTTAAATATTTTACAGTCTGCAGGGAAATATCAAGTCTCAGGCAAAGGAAAAAAAATTAACATAGCTGCTATAAGAATAAATCTTGCCAGTCAGACCTTTTACACTTTTAAGAGTTAATAAAATAGTGAGTAAAGAACAACCAGAGAAAATAATTTATTTGGACATTCAAAAGCCTTTTGATAAACACCCATACAAGAAACTGTTAAGGAAACTTGGTAACCACAAAGTGAGAGGTAAAGTCCTGCCATGGATTAAAATCTGGTTATAAATGGGTGTGGAATAAATAGCCAATTCTAGTAGGGAAAGAGATTAATAATGAGGTGCCCTAGAGAGCGGGACTCAGACCAATATTGTTTAATGCTTTATTAATAACCTGGGGGTGAATAGTGAAGTGGCAAAAGTTGCTGTCAATAGAAAAGTACTTAGTTTAGGTCAGGAGCAACTCCAGAAGAATTTAATAAAATGGCAGGACCATATACGGAAGTATGAGGGCAACTTGGAAAGTGCCTTCAAACCCTACAGCAGTGGTTCTGCTCCTCCTGGCTCATGTGCCTGTCTCATGTCTCTGCAAAGGTGAGGGTAGGTAAGCAACGGACAGGCAGATGCTTCTAAGCATTTCAAGTACTTTTTCACTCCTCCCAGTTACTGCCAGCTCCCCTAGTTTGTTATGCCAAAAAGAAAGACTGAACTCCCACATGGCAGGCCTCTCTACCAGTCTCTGAATAGTACCTCCACGAGCTCCTCCAGTAATTGTTTAAAAAAGCCAGTGTGGGTTCCCATGGCTGAACCTCCCCAGAGGACACACCAAAAGCTCTAGAGGTCACCTCTCACAGCCATTTCAAAAATTATGTGTTTGGTCTGATGACCATGACATGGCAGCAAGCCTCGAGTCCACTTGGTCTAAGGACATGAGCTCCTGAGTGCTGCCTGGCACGTGGAAAAGCAAAACCTGCCAGCACAGCTGGGTTGCAAGTATCTATATGAACATAGTAATCACATCATCTAATGCACTACAGGATAAAAGCACAGGAAGCCTGAACTCACTGCCACTGAGCTTCTAGGTGAGTTGTTTAGGTGAGTTGTTTACTCTGTGGCTTTTTGTTCCCACTGATTTCACTCTTGCAGTGTGGCTGCATCTTGCTGAACTGTGTTAATGTGAATTGTGGCAGCACGACCTGGCACAGGCCTGAATTCACATTGCAAGCTCAGTATTTGAGCCTGGTACACAGACAAATGTACTTATCAGCGCTCTGGATGACATTCGATGGTATCTTTGTGTAATCTTGTTGCTGCCAGTCCTCAGTTCCAACTGTTCTGTGTTCTCCACAGTGCCACCCAAACACAGTGCAGGCTTTTGAGGGTAAATGACATTTATGGAAATTCAAACGGCTGTTTTTCACAGGGATTTATTATTGTTTTGTTTTTACCCAGTGGGTCATTTCCAAGGATACTATTCTAGAAAAGAAAGCAACTCATAAAGAAAGATTTTTAAAAATCCTCTTGATATGACTTGTAAAGTATTTTGAAGTATCAGCGATAAAAGAAATTCTTTTTAAATCCCCTCTTTCATCTGATGATTTATATTACATTAGAAATGCCCTGTGTCCCCAGCACTGGGACTCTAGAGGAGTAGGGGTATCAGTGCTGCTCACAGAGGGCTCTGTTCCCGAAGAGAACTGGAAGGCATCACACCCCAGGTGGGCAGTGGGAAGTCCACATGCACATGGGAAAGTGATTTATCTCTAATACTGCAGCACCCAGGAGACAGCCCTGGGCTCCCCCCTCTCAGTGAATCACACTGTCCCCACATTTGTAGTTTAATCCAAGCTCTCCATGGCTTTTAGACACTCTTGGGATTCTTACTTTTACTTCTTTTTTTCATAGTCTGTAATGAAAAACCATATACACATGTACATAACATCCATTCAACCTAAGACTTTAATGCAGTGGGGTGGGCTCATGGTATGAATAGGCTTTGTGTGCAGAGCTTTATGCATTCACATCAAATGAGGACCTGCTTGGAAGTGAAGGAACATCAGCAGTGCTGGTCTATTCACCCAGCATGTGGAACCAGGGATTCTGCCAAGGATCAGGCTGGAAAGGAGTGATTTTACAGGCCAGGGGTGCATGCTGTCTTTGCTGCTGAGGCTGAGGCACAATTCTTTCTGGTCTTGGTTCATGCAGTTATTATGGGAGGCCAAATGTTCAGGCAATATTATGGTAATATTTGCTGTAAATATAATGCTACACAAGCATAGCGTGCAGTCATGCAAATGTGAAGGTGACTAAATGTCTTGGAATTGATGGTTTAAAATCGGTACGTTTCACTATTAGCACCATCACTTTTCTCCATCGAAAGGAAAGGTTTTGGAGCTTTTTATGGTAATCAGGATAGGACAGAGTCAAGGGCAACCTGTGGCCCTGGGCAGCTGCAACATTAAAGCAAGAAAGACTAAAATTCAAGTATGTGACTTCAAACCACTGAGGCAGAGCCCTAGCACTTCCTTGGAAGCGGCTGCCCTCTGCCTGTCTCACTGCCCTGGTGTGGTGGGAGATACAACTGCCTCTACTGCGTCTTTACCACTCTTCAGACTCTGCTTGAGGTCTGCTTGTCCTTCCCATCTTCACCACTAAGCCTGCTTCTCCCAGCACACCCTGGTTTTCCTC
Source organism: Pipra filicauda (assembly GCF_003945595.2). Taxonomy (NCBI): domain Eukaryota; kingdom Metazoa; phylum Chordata; class Aves; order Passeriformes; family Pipridae; genus Pipra; species Pipra filicauda. The sequence continues at coordinate 818,850 of NW_024104665.1, read as the reverse complement.
CAGGCAGCAAGCCCCTCCAGTCATCACTTTTGATTCTTCTTCCTGGCAGCAGAGAATATGGCATTTTCTCAGCCATGGCCTTCTCCTCCATGTCCTCCTCATCCTCCTTCTCTGCCCTTTCGTGGATTGCAGTGACTGCATGCAGTGACTGAACCACTTCTAGCAGAGCAGTGTTGATTCCTGTCCTCCTTATTCCCAGGACAATAAGCAAAGCTGGCATTTTGTTAATCCAGGCATAATTAATCACCACCAATGTTTTTATTTTAATTCCTCTGTTTCCATAGTCTTGAAGAGCTTTAGGAGCTGTGAGCTTTTGTACATAATTGTAGAAGATGTGGATATTTTGCCAGGCCATAAAATCCTTTGCAGCAATAGTAGTTTTTTAGAGGACTTAAATAATTTTGGATTAAAATCAGGACAGAAATAGAAAGGCCAGACTGGAGAGGTGCAGAAGGAGGTTGTCTGTTGTTCCAGCAGCGTAGAACAATGGGAAGGAGCAGGAGCAGAGTATTTTGTACTCAGAAGATGATTTCTTGCTATCTACCAGTTCACAAAGTCATGGCAAAGAGGAAGACCTGAATCTGTAATTTGTTACTCTGCCTTGGTATCTACCTCCAAGGATGCAGGGAGGTAGGATAATTGCAGTAGTTGTTCTTAGAGAGGGGAATGCAGTACTTTCCATGAAAGAACCCAAGACTGCATCCAGGAAATATGTCAGGTCACTTTACAGCCTTTCATTTAAATAGATAAGATGTTTGATTTGTTTCTCAGAGTCACTTTGAAAAAAAAGGCATGTGAAAATGTCAGAGAATTTCCTCTTTCCCTTTCCCACCCAAATACAAAATCAAATAAAAGCAAACACATGGGACACAAATACAAGAGCAGCCCCCTCTACACATATTCGCTGTGATACACAGGCTGTTTCCAGATGTATGGATTAGACCTCATCCAACTACTGCTTGAAGCTCAGCCTTAGCATATACATTGACCAAGTTGGAAACTTCTGGGGAAACTAATGCACTCAGTGCTCAGGCTCCTGCCTTCAGCTGTGATATTGGTCACTGCATCTATTCTGTGACCCTTTTGCCATCTCGTCACTCCAGCTAGACCATTTTCAAGCCGGCTAAAGTATAAATTTAAAGTCCTTGGAGTGTAATTTATAATGAAAAATACATTATGTGATTTTTTTTGTCTTTTGCCTGAATGTTTTCTACTGTTGGTATAGTACAGACAGGAGACTACGTGATGGGATTCGCTCCACCATGATGGGAGGGACACTCCCTCCACTCATAATGGGCTGATTATTAAAAACTATTACGGAAATTATTCTGTATTCCAGTGGTTTTTTCCACTGTTGCATAAAAACATTGAGTCAGTCCTTGGTTAAAAGATGAATAGAAGAAACAGAAACACACAGCACACACATTGCCAGCAGTTGGGGCATGTTTAACAACACAAAAGGTGGATTTAAAGCCCGTTCTGCTGATATGGACTTAAGGAAAGTAGATGCAGTGACTCAGAGATGCAGGGAAGATGCCCAGTGGGTTTGTGCAAGGCCAGCCAAGCCCTGAAGATGGCTGCAGAGTCAGGCCCTCCTGGGATGCTCACACCTGCATGACTCAGCACATGGCCCACGGGAACAGGAGCACCCTGGTGCCATGGTTGGGGGAGACTGACCAGCCAACAGGGTTCGGTCACCCCTTCGTTAAGGGTTGAAGGGATTTCTGAGGATTTTTCAGGTACTGTTATTGGGGGGAAAAATAAAACAAAACAACTCCTCCCCAAAAAACATTAAAATTGTTTTAGTCCTCAAATCGAGGTTAATTCTTGAGCCACCTTTGAATCTAGCAAAGTCATATTGATCTCAACTGCTTTGACAGAAATGCTGAGAATTTTATATTCTTTGAGCACCCCAGTGGATTGAAAATATTCCTGAGAGATTATTAGGCTCTCAGCTACTGCTCCAATTCACAGAAATTAAACCTTCCATCATCTGGTTTTTATATTTGGAAAATGTCAGCTATACTTCCTATCACGTATATTGTTGCTTCAATGCACTGAGCCTTCTGTGAATTTCAAAACACATAACTCAGCTCTCAAGCATTTCTTTTGTAAATATTGATAATGGTTTCAAGTTCTTTATTAAATAACTTTTTAATGAGTTTGAGGACAAAGAACTATTTTTTCACAGTCTCACGAAGATAAGAATCATAACATATCTTTCTGTACCATGGAACACATGGTTCTCAATACCTCATTGTGCAGCATTGGCTTTCCTCACTTTAAAAAAGTTTACTTAAACAAAAAAAGCCCCACAATTATGAGAAATAAAATCTAAGCAGACCATACTAAAATGTCCAAAATCACATGCAAATGCTAGGTGACAGCTTTGCAGGTCAGTGTGTGCTGACATTTGGAGCAGCATTAGAAAGCTCCCTTTAATCCAACAGCAAGAAGAGCTACAAAATGCCACCATCACTGCTTAGTATGGTTCAATGTATAGACTCTCCTGGCTCAGCATTATTTATAGCCTGCGTTTTTACCAGAAAGGATCCCTCTGTATATGCTTAAGATCGAAGACAGTAAAATATTATGGCAAGGTTCACCAGGGGAAGTTTCCAGGGAGAGGTTTTTTATCAGTTTACAGACATGGTCAAAGTCCTGCAGGAGAACTCCTCCTTGGAGCAGGCTGTAAACAATTTACATGGGAAGGTAAGAGGAAGTCTTTAGGGTGCCTTGGAAAATATTAAGTTATAGAAGTTCTGACCTCTGTCTTCTAGATCTGGCCCAGAGGACTGATGTTTACTAGCAAGTATGCGGCTCTATAGGAAACTGCATACTGTTGGTGAAAGTAGGGTTATTTTTTTAATACATTTCAATTAGAAGTTGGACTGGTTAGCAGTATACTAAATCAAATATGCTGTACAACTAATTTTCTCTATAAAAAGCCAAGTGTTTACCTTTGAACTTAAAAATGTTGCCTTCAGGCAAATAGTGTTCCAGCCAGCTGTAGTTTAAACGCATGGTGCATGTAGCTTGCTTCTTCATTCAACACTCAAAATCATTCATGTTTGCTAAGTGGAATTAAAAGCCAGCTAGGAACAGATTACTGGTCCCCTGATAATAGCCTTTCTTCTCACACATTCCCTTGAAGACTTTCAGGTCTAATAATAACATTTGCCTGCGCTGATCCCATTGACAGCTTGAAACCTTAATGACGATCCATTTGAAATGTTAATACTTAGTTTTATTTGCATGTTTATTCAAGGGAGTTTGTATTGAACCGTTTAGCTGCGACTGAAAACAGAGGTCAAGAGACAAACAAGAAAGTTTAGGTGCTTTTAGGTGGTGTTTTAGGTCCAGCTCATGGCTGGACATGTTGCCAAAATCGTGCTTTCCCAGCAGGCTAGGAGAAACATCTAGGCACTCCAGCCTCCACCTGAGCAATTGTTCTTGTTAAAATTAAATACAAAGACATGCATTGGCATTGATGGTTGGGGGTTTTTGTTCATTTTTTTCTGCAGCCAGGATGGCAACAAAGCCACAGAACATCTGTATTAAACATGAAACCAAAAGATAAGGGCTGGGAAAGGAGCTGTCGTTGATTACCAGCTAAAGGTTCTTATTTGCATCTCTTATTTTAATGATGCTGAGACATAGCTGTAGTGTGTAGGACATGTTAGGGCACCAAGAGCATTCCAAGGGTATCTTTTCAGCCGTTTCCAGTTAAGAAGTATGTATTACTGAGTTGTGAATTAAAAGAACCATTCAATCTTCCATCTTTGTCATTGTGCCAACACACGGGAAATGACCTCGTCCTAAAGAGCACCTGCAACTCTCATTAAGATACATATAATGTCACCCATTGCTTTTCAAACTCCAAAAAGGGCCTCTTACAATCTACCTGCTTCAAATTCCCTGAGGTTTTATTGGCTCAGAACACAGATTACTTGTCTTGGTATCAGGGATTTCCTTCCTTTTGAACAGGAACATAAAAATACAAAGAAAGCCTAAATTCAAGTAATGTGAAAATATTGTCTTTGATTCCAACCCATACATTCAAAGTTACAGCTGAATGTCTGACTTTAACTTGAAATGTGATGCCCTGACTCTACATATGATCTTGTGGAGTATAAAATGTTTGGAAGCCTTTGAAAAAATGAAAATATTCTGGGCTTTGCTTGTGCTCCTATTATTATGCTTTCCTTAATGCATTTACAGTTGGCTCAATAGATCTTTATATATATCAAGCTTGGGTAGCAAGTTTCAGGACTCATGAAATCTGTGTTGTTACTGAATGTAATGGTAGCACACAGTTGAGTCTGTTGTGCACTTTACATATGTTGTATCTCTAGGTGAGTGTATCCTCACACATCAGTGATATAGTCCAAAAGTTTGACTCAAATCTTTCTGAAGCATACAGCATGGAAGTTTATTTCAGTGATATGCAACATCGTGGTCTCCCTTCTTAAGAGCTGAGAAGCAAGTTACAGACACTTGCAACTTTACATTGACCTGAAATTGCCCTAATTTTTCCCTTTTAAATTCAGACAAAGCAATAAAATTTAATGTATACATGCACTTACTGCATTAAAATTAATGGTTTCATTTCCACACTGATTACTAACCATGAGCTTAAATGAAATTAGTTCTCCTAGAGGGTGACTAATTATTCTTAGCAGTGAATACTGGTTTTTAGACATACTTAAAATGCAGCATAGAGAGCAATGAATATTTCATGCTCAACACGCTCAAATGCCTTAGTGATCTCAAGTTTTTTTGATAGGTTCTGACAAGAAATAATCTCTGAGCTCCATTCAACAGCTCACTCAAGTCAGAATTAAAAGGGAAAATATATCAGTCATCTTGAAAGGTTTAAATATAATCCCTTCTAATTAATATTTTTTCCATTGCTCTATGTTCACTTATAATCCTATCAGAAGTCTTCTATAAGAACACCTAAGCAACTTCATACGTGGCTTATTTTAAAGAAGAGATTGTACATTCATTGGGCACATTCAGCAATGTTCTCCCAAGGGTGGTTTTTGTATTATGAGAGTCAAACTTTAAGCACATAATTAATTAGCAGTCAGAGCAAGCTGAATGTGAATGGAAGCGAAGAGCTTGCAATCAGAACAAATTAACACAGTCATGTAGTTTGCAGTGCCTGCAAGCTTATAGTTCCATTCAGCCAGATACTGTGTGACTCCAGGAAGGATACAGTCTCTGTTCCACAAGTCTGTTATTGAAAAGAAACCCTTTGCCATTCTGTGATCTTCAAGGATTTTAAACGATCCAAAAGCTGATGTTATTACCCATACACTGAGCAGTGGTTCACTCTTCAATCAGTTAACTTGAAAGGCATGGAATTCCTCCAAGCCTGGCGTGCATATCAAGGGGAATGAATGTGTTCTCAGGTAAGACTTTGGTAGATGGGAAACAGTATCTGAACTAGGAGTTGACTGGAAAACATAGTGTCAAATAACTTTGGACTGTGATTTCACTGGGGCCTCATAAGCTCTGAAACCAAAGCTAGTTACACTGAATGCTGTGTGTGCTTACAGTCCTATTCAAAAGTTGGCAAAGTATTATCTTCACAACTGGTCATGGTGGACAGTTAAAGTATGATGGCAATGTGTTTGCGTGGGGACTGTTTATTACACTTGTAGCACTTTTGAATATCTTTGCTCAGTCTTGCAGTCATTTTATGTGCTCTGAACAGATAGTGACGTTGTGAAGTGTGAGTTGTGTATCCAGCTTTGCAGATACATCAAGAACATCAGGGCTTTCCCCGTGCATCTTTCTGTCTAACACACTGACAGACATACATGCAGGCTACATATTTAACAATCAACATCTAGCAGCTTTCGCAAGTTTATCAATCTGGAAAGTTGGCAGAACCAAGCTCGGAATTTGGATTACAGGTTTTTTTCACAAGGTGTGCAATTGTTCTGGCAAATAAAGCCCTTAAGCCCCATAAGGAGCTTTAGAGTATGCAATTACTTTAAAAGACAACCATTTAAAGGACACTGAAAGCCTCACAAAGTTTTACAGCTTTTGTGGTAAGACCTTCTGGCTCTTAACTGCCAAACCCAATCCAATGATAACCATTTGTCTCATGAGGAAAAAAATGTCCTGATGGATGTTTCTAATCCTACACATAGTTCATCAGTTGGGAATCTATAGATGCAAGAGTACAGGTATTTTTCTTTAGTTCCTCCTGTTAGTTACCTGTCAGTGAAAAAAAAAAAAAAGACTTGTGTAGGTAACCCAACGTTCCCCTTATATTCTACCTGAATATGAGCTCTGCAGTGCTGCAGAGCTCAGGGAACAGAAGTGTCTTTATGTTATATTGCAACAAAAAAGGACATATACCTGAACCTAATCACCATCCATAAGAAAGGCAGCATTGTAGCTAGGACCTGGAGGGAAGAAGTCCTTTGGTAAGCTGTTTTCTTATGGAAAAGACTAAAAAATAATGCTGTTGAGCAGCTAATGCCATATTTACTTTCCTGTTTTTGTTTTAACACAGGCTGTCTTACGTAAAAGGAGACTCCACCACACTCACCCAGCACTTTTTGCCTGAGGCAATGAACCTAGCAAATTCATCTATCAGTTACACCAAACCACAGCATGCTTTTCTAAGCTTAGCTTGTTATTGTCTTTCAGTCTGCAGAATAACTCAGGGCAATGGAACAGTTACTGGCACTGTAAATGTTTTCAGACACTGAAGCTAGTAATATGCAACCTTATTTGAATTAAATTACCTCTTTAAGAGAGTCTGAAACTGGATGACTTCATATAATTCATTATGTTTAAGAAGGCAGTTTAGCGTGGCAAGTTAAAACCCATTAAATTGCTCTGTAGTATTCTTGGCTGTGGTTGTTTTTCTTAAGTGAAAGTAATTAAACATAAATATTTACTAATATCCCAGGCTGTGAAATTCTATAGCCAGTAAGAGGAAGAAGGAGAACCAACTCAGTGTTAGCTTCCTACATTAATACCCCATGCTGGCTGAAACATGCTTGCTGGCTTTGCCACAAACAGGGCTGGCCAATGTGGAGCTCTGATGGGGAAATCGGAAGCTGAGCAGTTGAATTTATTTAAACAAGAGGAGGAAACCACTACTCAGATGTGATCTCTTTTTTAAATGCAGAGTTAATGCAATGAGGAGTAAGACATCACAAGTAAATTGGCATTTTCCCTGCTGATCCTGGACAAAGACCTGCTCCAAAAATCTTTTGATGTCAATGGAAAAAAAAACACTGAGTTGAGTGGGTCCTCCATTAAGGCAGCACGTTCATAAGCACTGTGAATGAGTACAGGTGAGCCCAGCCACTGAGGCAGCAATGCCTTCTTCTGCCCCAGGGACCCCACCTTACTTCTGCTCACCCCACCAGCATGAGTGTTAGTGTGGCCACACAGAGAACCAACATCTGCAAATACCAGCCAGGGTTGGTGCTGGTGGATTAGCCTAAAGTTTCTGTAAGTCAGAAACTCCCTTTTGCCAGGGTACGGTGAAGTTGGAGAGATGGCAGAGGCAGCAAACTCTGGTAGAGGCAGCAAACTGTTATTCTGAATAATATAAACTCCCAATGTGTATGTTCTTAAGGGACCTGTCAGGACATCAACAAATGAGCCCAGACTGCCCAGTGTGCCCAGTGAGCATCTCAAGGTGAATACTCCATCTGAAACCTCTTCAGATCTGATTTTCAGACAGGCATATGAGACTTAGCCTTGATATAGTACTCTCTACTCTCTCTTTTATACCCCATCTGAAAGAGGTAAAAAAAAGGGGCCTCTCATAACTTTTTAGGACTCCAAGGTAACACAATTAAGCAGAGTTAAATTATTTCCATGCTGTAATACTTATTGAAAGTTGATCTATGGACAGATTTTGCCCTTTCTACAAAAACTGGGTTCACTTCATGCTTATAGTATGACTTCTCTTCCCCAGCATCTGATAAAAGAATTCTCATAAAAGACCCGAGTCCTCATACACTGTCAGAAAAGTACAAGTCTGCTTAGCTTGAAGAAGATATCAATTGCTGGCCAGGGGCACTACTCCTAGAGTGAGGTACCATGCACTGTGAAAAAGAGCAACAAAACCTTAAAGCAGATGGTGATTAGGGACAGCCATATGCCTCATCCTTTGCCTTCTCTGTACGTGCTGCTCTCCGTCGCATGCACATGGCGGGATGCAAGGGCAATCAGTACCTCACAGCATCAGGTTGGGCCAGCACAGTCTTTGCAGAGCAGTGTGTGCGTGAGGGCTTCCCAGCCCTGAGGGTGGGTGCTGAACCCTCTGCCCCCAACACAGCACTTCTGTCACACAAGTTGTTTTGGGACACCCCAGGACCACAGTGGCACCCATTAACTGAGGGCCCAGTCAAGCAACATTATTAAATATATCATGAAGCTTTAAACCCAAGCAGCTCAGCTGGAACAGGTGTCAGGCAGTGGAAAGCTTGAATTACATGAATGGGGAGGTTTATTAGCAAACTCTTAGTTTGAGCATCCCAAAGATCTTCTTGCTGCATGTTTAATATTGCTGATGTGGCTGTGCCTTTCAAGGTGAGCAAGGAACACTGAGTTGTTGCATTAGTGTTTCCTATCCACATCCACCCAGAATAGACCGTGGAAGGTTTGTTTGACAGGGTGTTCAATGTGCAGGTGGAGAAGAGGATTAGGCCAAGAGTAATTAATTTGAGAAGTGACTTTTTTTGTTCTGTGAAGTAACAGCCCCGTAAACTATCTCCCCTGCCCAACAAGCAGATGTCATGTGAAGTGACACAGCACTCTTCCCTCCCCCCCGCTGACCCCTCGGAAGACACAGTATGAGGGGTCAAGTCACCCCTGGACCAGCGTTTCTTTACATCCCCTGCCAAACTGGGTGGCAGTTCACGCAAAGTATGCTCTTAAGGCACATGATGTATTTCAGTCGTGGTTAAGTCCAAAACCTTCTGCCAAGAACAAGCTTGTTAAAAGCTGCTTTAGTCAGAAAGATGAAATACTAAGCTGCCTGCCTTTACAAGACAATCGCTCATAGGAGCTGAAAATCAGACATTTTCCTTTGGAATAAGCTGGCTGGATCACTTCGGTCTTTTGGGGGTACAAAGCGCAAAGAAACTGCCAAAACAACTTAAAAAAATGAGTTCTATACGTGTTTGGGAAGCAATGTGTATGTTTTGTTGGAAGAGGTTACCCCAAACGTTCTCCCAGCTCTGCCCTGCTGGCCGGGTGCCTGCAGATCCAGGCCTTCCTCCTTCTTGTGCTGAAGTGCTGAGGCCTTGGCGCCTGATGGGCAGAGCCTCATTTAACACAGGGCCCCTGTGCTCCTTGGCAGCACTATTAGCAGTGGGCTAACTTTTCTGCCAATAAAGACCAATGGCAAAAGGGAATATCTGACATTTACTAAGGCTGTTGGGTATACAGGAAAAAAACCAGTTACAACTGTATTTTTTGAATGAACAAGCCCTTATCTAATTTATAAATCAGTCAGCCAGAGCATCCTTCAGCCATATTACACCAGGCTGAATTTTTGTCAGGTTTTTGCCACCAATTTTGTTGCGCTTGATCAAATTGACATGTGTAAGGCAAATTATCAACACTAATTCAGGTCCAAAAGTGATAATTCAGGAGATGGCATGTTTCTATCTGAGGTACTACTAAGTAAATACTAGGAGTCAGGCTTAGTACTTTTATTTGAAAGCTGGAAGGCAGCTTTCAAATAGTCTGAGAACACAGTTAGATGCTGGAAAGCAGTGCCATGGAAAGGGACCTTGGGATCCTGGTCGATGGCAAGTTCAATATAAGTCAGCAGTGCCCTGGCAGCCAGGAGGACCAACCGTGTCCTGGGGGGCATCAGGCACAGCATCACCAGCCAGTCAAGGGAGGGGATTGTCCTACTCTGCTTTGCACTGGTGCGGCCTCATCTTGAATATTGTGTGCAGTTTTGGTAACCACAATATCAGAAATATATTAAGCTCTTAGAGAGCATCCAAAGGAGGGCTACAAAGTTGGTGAAGGGCCTTGAGGGGTAGCCGTATGAGGAGTGGCTGAGGTCACTTGGTCTGTTCAGCCTGGAGGAGATTGAGGGGAGACCTCATCGCAGTTACAACTTCCTCATGAGGGGAAGAGAGGGGACAGACACTGCTGTCTTCTCTGTGGTGACCAACGACAGAATGGCCTGAAGTTGTGTCAGGGGAGGTCTATGTTGGATATTAGAAACAGGTTCTTTACTCAGAGGGTGTTTGGGTACTGGAACAGGCTCCCCAGGGAAGTGGTCACAGCACCAAGGCTGGCAGAGTTCAAGAAGCATTTGGACAAAACTCTCAGGCACATGGTGCAACTCCTAGGGATGGTTCTGTGCTGGGCCAGGAGTTGGACTCGATGGTCCTTGTGGGTCCCTTCCAGTTCAGCATTTTCTGTGGTATTCTGTGATCTCCTTTCGGCCTTTGGCACACAGAAAAGTCCTGCAGTCCAAGATGCTTCATAGAACCATAAAATCATTAAGGTTGGAAAAGACATCTAAGATTGAGTCCAACCATTAATATAGCACTGGCAAGTCCACCACTAAACCATGTCCCTAAGCGCCACATCTACAGGTCTTTTAAATCACCAGTGGTGGTGACTCCACCACTTCCCTGGGCAGTCTGTTCCAGTTATTGAAAACCCATTTGGTGAAGAAAGTTTCCCTTACATAAACCTCTCTGGCACAATTTGAGGCCATTTCCTCTCGTCCTATCACTTTTTACCTGGGAGAGGAGACTGACCCCCACCTTGCTACAACAAAGTGCAGTACTGCTGAGCATGTCCTGGCCAGCTGCAGGCTGGTTCACTGGTGGCCCTGAGAGCTGGGGCCCAGCACAGCCTGCATGCATTGCCATGGCACTGCTGGACAGAACAGAGATAAAATCTCTGCTAGGTCTGGGAAAGCATTCATGCTATTATGTCCCAGGCAAATCTGGTTCCCAGTGCAACCTAACAGAGAGCGAATGGCTTTTTTTGCTCATTTTCTCATCCAAAAGGTCTAACAAACCCTCACTAGATGTTGTAGCAAATCTGATGCCAGCAAATGTGATAATTTCTGTATCTTCGGGGATTCTTCTACAAATGTATCCTTTTATTCTTATTGCTGTGGGTATTTCAGTCCACGGTGTAATTCAACCAAGCAAATCAAGGAGAAAGATGAAAATAAAAGTTTCTTTCCATTGCATTTAATTGGGAGTTTCCCCACGACCTGTGTGGCAGTAATAGGCTTAGAGTCTTATTTGTACAGTAATGCTTGATTTACTTGTTTCTCCCCTCCTTCCTTTCTCTCCCTATGGTGGCACATTATTGTTTCAAACCACTGATCTTTGCTGTGGTCTCTTGTTTCCCACAACTTGCATTGCTGGGATGTTTACTTCCTGGATTTAATTCTAATTTAGCTACTACACTAATCCTTAAATAAATCCATTTCAGTTCAACTCTTTCCCTTATCCCTATACACCAATGTTTACACTAATTTAAATAGGCAGGATATTAGATTAAAGTTAATTGAGGGAGTCAACATACTACTCCAGTTTCTACAGGTTTACACCCTTGAAGAAAATATTAAGAGCAGCCATATAAATTTCCCTTTCTCATAGTCAGTCAGGGAGAATACATTTGGAGGGTAGCCCACTACTTGGTTTTGGAAACCCAAGTAATTTGTATCATAACTTTCTCAAATCATCAAACATAATGTAAGACAACACATGCAGTTAAGCTGCATTCTCTTACCTTCCCATTCCAAGACTCAGGAAAGCTGTCTGAACACAGTTGGAGTAACTACGGGTTTCCATGAGAGCAAATCACAACATATTATCAAAGTGTAACAATCCATATAGTATTTACAAACAGCACAATTAAAATGGGGGGAAAAAATTATTCACAGCAATTCGAATCAAAAGCTTTGAATGTTACGGTTTTTAAAGAGACCAGACTGAATTTTTAAAACAGTTAATCTAGCAGTTCAATTTCCGGTTCCCAAGTTATTTAGTCCAAAATCTGTTGGTGCAAATTTTCACCTATGCTTATGTGCAAGGATAATCTAAAGTATGTAAGCATTTATCTAAAAGCTAAAATACAGCGATACCTAAATGATAGAAACATCCTCTGATTAACATAGGAAAAAAAAAACCACAAACCAAACCAAAACAACAATACACATCACCACTCAAACATTTGAAAAAATTCTGTTCCACAGACTTTTTTTGTCTGAAGATTATCTGTGTTCTGCATGGGCTATTTTCTTGCCTTGTGAGGGAATGGAAGGCTATGACAGGATAGCCAAATCCCTCTCCTTTTAACCTGCATCCAACTACCTTTCTTTCATGTGTCCTTGTAACAAGCTGGATGCTGACTTACACAAATTAATAATGTGACCCAGGGTGAAAGTTGGCAGTCAATGTCAGGAAATCAAATTCTGAGCTCCTATCAATTGCTTGCCCGTAGCCCAGGCACTTATTACGTAATAAATTCATTCACTGTACTACGTCGACTCCTGTTAAACCCTGAGTGCTCTGGGGCAGAAGTTGTAGCTTTTCCCTGCCAGGTAGGTGTTTACGAGCCTGGTAGCACCAGAAGCGTTTCTGGAGCCCGCAAACATAATTTAGCTGCAGTAATGTGAAATTACTGAGCCTGTCTCGTGCCGACGTGTTACACGCAATTGTAAAAAGGAAAAAAAAGTTTAACAGCTTAGCCACAAAGGAATGTTTATATCTGATTACACTAACTGCTAATTTAATGGTAGTTAATCAGTGGCATGTAATACAAGCTGAGCAGCCCAATGGATTTATTGATGAATGGCATTTAAAGTTGTTGGAAAACCGGTGCAGCAGTTATGTTACACAAGCAGGCACAGAGCCCTATCAAACAGTAGTGCCTTTGCTAAGGGCAAGGTTCTGCTTCAGCCTGTGGTGCTTCAAATCCTGAGTTACTCCAAACTTACACTGAAACAACGAGTCAGCATGGGAGCTCAGGCCCAATCTTGCACAGCACAGAGGAGATCCCCTTGGGTCAATACCAGTAAGTGCCACACCGCCGAGATGGGCTCTGAATTTCAGAGAAAAGCAGGGACCCTCCACAAGCCTGTGTATTGCTCCTGCACCTTCCACTGCTGGAGCAAAAATCACCACGAACACGAAGTCAACTTGAAGCTTAAATACTGGGGTGGGATTTTTATTTTTCCTTTTTCAGGTGTGACTGTGCCGCTCCACACAGCTATAGGTCTGTAAGCTGCAAAGGGCACAATTTTTGCCTCCTAAAGTCAGCAGGGGCTGAGAGATGGATGCAGCCTCAGTGCAAATGCAGCACTGACAGCTGCACAACAGCATCACCTCCCAGTGTTCCTGTGCTGGGGGGGCTCAGTTAGGGGCAAGGGAAAGAAAGGTACGGCTGCCTTATCCCCTCTGGCAAGTATTGATTTTCCAGGATGCACATTCTTCACCTCTCCAAATCTGACCCATACAGCTGCCACGTACCATGCAGCTTGTTTTCCTTAGCATGAAATATGAGCAAAGGGAGTATGTGAAATAGTGCTGGAAGCAGATTCTCGTGGAGTACATCCATGCCCAAGATTAAAAGCAGAGAAAAGCTTTTTAAAGAAGATAAGGCTGAACCTTTTTACTCACGGAGGCTTCTCTGAGTGGCTGCTGCTCCCTGCCCCCTCCAGAGTGCTGCAGCATTCAGCTATCCATTCTCAGCCTCCTGACCCTTCGGCCAGCTGAAATCACTGTGAGTTGTTACTCCTGACTTGGTTGGGATAAGGCCAGCTGCCAAGTGAGAAGCATCTGTAAAGGAGCAAAAAGTTGGAAATTATGTCAGTTATTTATTAATGGGAGGCAGTTTACTGAATGCTGCCAAAATTTAAGAGCTTCTGTTTCTTTGTGAGCTTCGGTCCCTTCTTGTGCAACTGTCCGGAATACATCCAACATCGCCTATTTCATGAACAATTTTCTCTTATCATTTAACTGGAAGATTTCAAGCACACAAGCTGGTGAGTTTTCAGACTATTAGCAATGGCCACAAGAAAAGTAGGTAAAGAAAAAATATTTTACGTGGTGAGACCTGCTGAATGAGGTGCCTTGTGACCCAGCAAGCAACAAGGTGTGGGAGAAAGACACACTTGAAACATAAAACCCCATCAAAACCTTGATTCTGTATTAAATTCATCCTGATGATACTATTGCACGGAAAGCAGAAAAAGTAACATGGCAATAATTTCTTGTTCAGAATTAAGTGTAAGACAACCCTGAGAAGAGGCTGTCCATTAAATCATCTCTCAGCTCAAGGGCAGGCATGGGGAGCCCCAACAGGCTTCCAGTAGCTAATGGGAAGAGTAAGTGATGCCTAACCAGTTGTGCCCTTCTGGAGCTATTTATTTATTAGTAAAATCTGCCATTAACATTATATATAACTCATGGAAATTCTGCATTCTCACAAAACTCAATTACTACTACCCTACTTGGTAGCCCTGGTGAGGTTGGTGCAGATAGGTACATGGGCACACTTGCAAAGGTCTGGGAGAGATGGAACTGAAATCCTCTTCCTTCTTAGTCACTAAGAAATCAGCCATTTAATCCAGCTACACATCTAGGCTTCCTCTGTAATCAATAGTCCACAGATGAGGTGGGATGAGACAATGTTGAGATACCTTTTGCTCATTTCTGGATCTAGTTGGAAGAATCATCCACGAGAGGTACTTCTTCTCATCACCAGCTGTTAAGGGCTGACATTGCTGACTAGCTTCAGTTCACTTAGCTAACTAGCAGTAGGTGAAACCATCCCCTTTTAGTTACTCAACGTTATGCCCTTTCTCATTGAGTTCTTCCCAAGGGCCACAGTTGGGAAAGTACACAGGCAGCCACAGGCCCAGAAACAAAAGAAAGTCAAAATTCATTTGGAGTTAAATAAGAACAAAACTGCTGAATGTTCAAAGTCTGATCTGAAGGTTTAGGCATCAATCTTGCATTTTTCAGCAATAAAGAGATATTTCTGATCTCCTGGGATCCATGCTTACTCTGCACAGGGTTAAGGTCCTCAGCAGCATCTGGACAGTCAGTACCTTTCTTAACAAGTTTGCTGGGACCGGCAAGATAAGCAAGTTCAGGGTAGGCTTTCCCTTTTGTTTTCCCTCCAACTGGTATTACTTTTCCTGGGAAAGTGCAGAAACAGAGGAGGAATGCCATGATAGTCAGTGGGGAGCTGGGGCTCAAGACAGAGAATCGCTGAATGATATAGGTTGGAAAAGACCTATGATTATCAAGTTCAACATCCTTCATTTTGGGGTGAATCCCATAGGGATGGACTTTGGCAGCTGCAATTAGCAGGCCACTGCTGAGAACAGCAGGACAGAAACCTGCCTTCTCCCACAGCCTTACAGGAACCCACTGATCTGTAGGCAAGAAGCTTTTTAGTAACATTGCAAATGTTTTTCAGCTACATGAAGGATACAAACAGCATTGCTCCTGCAGGGCAGAAGAACCAAGCTCTATACGTAGCTCTGTCAGAGCAACCCATAAAGTCATTTAGAAGATAAATACTTGAATTAAATTAAACATAGGAGTCTTTGCATCTGTGGAGCTGGAACCAGCTACACTGTGAGCTAAGCACGCTGCAAAACCTGTGTGTGCAACTGCAATAGGTGCTTACAAATAGGTCTTCTGCGCTTCTGGATGGAGACAAACATCAAACAGGACCATTCACTTTCTTCTTGGCTCTTTCCCATCGTTTGCCGTCCTTGTTGCTGTCCTGGGCTAATGCCCCACACTGTATAATTTTAAATAGAGCAATAAGAAGTGATGGTGCTGGTCACTTCTCAGGCAAGAAGGAATGCTCCACACGTAGGAGGGTTTGGTGCTTGTTGATTTCCATAGCTGAATTTTTATTTATTTCCAGCTCTGCACACATAAAAGAGCAGCAGTGCTAGACACAGACTGTGCTGTGGAACTTGTTGCTGGTCCGGTATAAACAGCCTGTCCTGTGTATTGACCTAATGTAAACAGCCAGTAGCCTATATAAACAACCAGCAGTTGAGCTCAGGCTAAATGAAACCCCAAAGCATGTTTGAGCAGCAAGAAATCAAATGTCAATACATATATTTCCATATATTGTCAGCTGTTGTTTCTCTATTTGCCAGAAAGAATTCTCTTTTTTGAAAATTTCTTGGAAGTTTGGCATCACATAGTTTGTTTCCCTAAAAACGTGGTTGCTGGAGGACTTTGCTGCTGTCCCACAGCACACCCTGTGCCCTTGGTTAAGCATCTCCCAAAATTGGGCTGCCAGGGGATAGAGGAGCACAGCAGCGTGGGACAAAGAAGCCTCAGAGGGAGCAGATTCAGCCCCAAAATCCCAAAGGAAATTCTGCAAGTTTCAAAGCTTCCCCTTGGAAAAAAATAAGTCAAACTTATTTGTTAGACTGTATATTCATATATGACTACCCATAGAGTGATCGTGAAGAACTACACTGTCCTGAAAAGTTGTGTCATTTCTGAGAAAACTTCTCTATATTCAGAGTAGAGGTCTATCAGAAAGAGGCATTCATTCTGAATTATGCCCCCTCACTCCCTTTTTTTCCCCATTCATTTCAGAGGCAGCTCTCTCTGAAAATCCAAACCATTCTTACAAAAATATACAATATATTCTTTAAAAATCAGTTCAGAGACGAAGTTTAATCTTTACCTTAGATTTGACTACACAGCTATTTTGCTGCTTTACTCAGAGGGTAATACTGAACTGAGCTAAAATTAAATGGAAAGGGAGGGGATGAGAAGGGCAAACAGACAGAAAAGAGAGTAAAAGGGAGACCCTCATATAGCCATACTTAGTAACAGCAGGGAAAAAATAAATAGATGCAGTTATTTGGGGTGGCTTAGAGAAACCACAGAAAGAAACCAAGCCTTTTATCTTGAAATAATCCATGGGACTTCAGCCCACCTTGGCAGATAGCTGTTTGCTCTCCAAGGAGAAAGGAACCAGATGGTTCTCATATTTCTAATGGCTGCATATCTACATGACAAACACCATCTCAGAGGTTAGCAGTAACCGCTGAAAACTTCCTCGGTGTATGTGAGGGGGCAAATAATTAAGGGAACACCAACACTTCCTTTCTTTTTTTTCCCCTGTTTTTTTCACAGAATTACAGTACATTCTGAGTTGGAAGGGACCCACAAGCATCATCAAGTCCAACACTTGACTTGGCCTGTATAGCGATCAAACCCGTGACCTTTGCATTATGAACATCATGCTCTAACCAGATAGCTTCCGAACCAGGAATGGCCCAAAGTTGTGTCAGGGAAGGTTTAGGTGGCTGAGCACTGGAACAGGCTGCCCAGGCAAGTGGTCACAGCACCAAGCCTGACAGAGTTCAAGAAGCAATTGGACAAAACTCTGAGGCACATGGTGTGACTGCTAGGGATGGTCTTGTGCCGGGCCAGGAGCTGGGCTTGATGATCCTTGTGGGTCCCTTCCAACTCAGCATATTCTGTGGTATTCTGTGAACATGACTGTACTTCCATCTTTTCCTGCTGTTATTCAAAGATTAAGGAATAGATAGATTTAAAATGATCTCTTGTTCCACAAGTTTACTACAGGAGTGTAAGTTAAAAGGATATCTAGACAGGAATATGAAAGCGAAATCAAACCAAATTAATTTACTGCGGTATTCATACATTTGATTTAAGTATCCCTTTCTGTGATATCCTCAACAGAAACAAACAGTCTTTAAGTAAATTTCATTTTTGTTTGAGTTTTTTCCCCCCTCCCCTAAACCCTTCTGGGATGGGAAGCACCCTCCCAGCAAGGGCTACACCTCAGACAGCCAGGCTGCATCTGCACCTTCGTAGAGTGGATGGTAGACTCTGGTTTGATGTCATTCAGCACTTTTCACTAACTGGATTCATTGCAAGTGTACAGAGCTGGTCCAAATATAAGCTGTCTACTGTAACCATGCCTCTTACAAGACTGTTGACCTTTTGTATCCATACCAAGAGTAAAAATCAAACAGAACTCTGCCTGAGGTGAACCCTGCTGGGCCATAATGCATTAGATTTCTGAACCATGTAATGAATCCCAGGGTTGGTGCTAATGCAAAACTAGTGGTGATGTGCTAAATGGTTAACTGCTCATAAAATGGTGGCTAGCCACCTGTCCAGCTTTTATTGGGCAGAGGAAGTTTAGCAGTAGTAATAAAACCATACTATATTAAGTTACAGTGGCTAGCTCCGAACAAATGTAGAAAACAAAATTAAAAGTTCAATAAAACAATTATGTTACAAATAAGGTGTCAGAGTGGAAGGCGGGCTGAAATCTTCCCCTTACTGTCCTGAAGGATACAGGTTCTCATTTAGAAGGTTTCACAGCAACTATGAAAATTCACACTGTTTTAAAGCTACCTTGAGCTCTGTTTAACTATTCACAGGAATTGATTAGAGTGAATATTAATAATCCACTTACCCTGAAGCCTATCAGGGTAGCTGCACAGTTTAACCTTGCTTGGGGTAGTAACTGTATTTTCATTACAAAAACAGGATTTTTGTTGTGATGTGTGAAATAAATTGTATAAGTGGCTTTTGGGAATAAAAACCTGTGTCCATTCTGCTTTATTTACATTTTTTAAAAATGAAAAAAAAATTGTACTCTTAAAATAAACTTACTTGGATATCAAATAACAAGAGAAAAAAAGAAAGATGCCTTATCAAATATGAAACATCACAGGAAGAATGGTTACTGCCAGAACAAATTTAGAAATAATAAACTAAATTAAAATCTTTAGGATTGTTTGAAAATTAACGTAGAAACATTATTACTCTATATTATGGACTATCCAGCACTTCATGTTTCAGCACCCCATAAATTCCCCAAGGTACACAGAAAAAAAAGCTGGCTATATTTATGAGATGCTGTGGTCTCCTGCATCACTCTATATATCCCAGCTTACACTTATATTGTAAAAATTGTCATATACTGAACTGCAAGATCATCAGTTATTAAGAGAACTTCACATGACCTTATTGTTTAATCCTTCACCCCCTCCCTATATTTCTTCAACTGCATGTGAAGACCACCAATAGAGTCAAAGGTACCCACAAACCTTCAGAAGCATCTTATAGTTTATGTAAGGCTATACACTTCTAAAAGTACTAGCTTTAAAAAAGTGCCTTCATTATAATGAAATTTAAGAAGTAAAAAAATTAATTTATATAAATTCTTACTGTCAACAGTTCAGTTCCTCAAGGACAGAAAAGTGAGAAGTCAGGTATTGCTTCAAATACTTACATTCAGTAACCAGGGCAAAACTACTTGTCTTTAACCACTAGTAAATCCCAGCTCCTTAAGGACTCTGCAGAGAGTGTATAAACTCATATCTGTTAATTACAGCTGTTTTCTATTTCCTCTGCAGCCCTAAAGACAGCAAGTTACTGGCCAACAGTAATGCTGAGGGTCCCCTGAGTATAGGTGTGCTCCTCCCAAAAATTTAGAAAAGCTCACCAATGACATCACTCTGAAGAGAATCTAAATATCTGCATGTTTTTTCCAATAATAATATTACCTGGTGTATATACATATATATATATAAATAAATTATTCTTTCTGCTTACATAATTTGTTCACATTAACTAACATGGCATTTAATTAGGTCTTTGCGGAGGACTGGAAATCCCAAGTGAGATCTCCCAAACTTGTGAGAGGAGCAAGCAAGCGATGATATTTCATTGTTCTTCTTTTACAGGTCACTGTGGCCACTGTCACTGCTGTGCTGTGGTAGTCCTCCCTCACAGATAATATGCTACTCTCTGCAGCTGCTGTAGGGATAGGCAGTCCAGTGCCAGTCAGGTAGGCATGCTGGGCACTAGCATCCCAAGCTAGCGCTTCAAATAATTACTTGCAAGCACAACAGAGCTGCTTAAAGCTGGTTTTATATTCTTCACTTTATGGCAAGGGGGTTTTTTTAACCTAGAATTTCCAAAGAGAGTTTTCAGCAGCATCTTAAATTTGAAATAGCTATTTTAAAAGAGAATATTATTCATTTAATTACAATTTGTTTAAAGGATTAAGGAACTTTTCTGTTGTAGGAATACAGATTTCAGCCAAGCCCAACAGTCTTCAAGGTTTTCCATGGATGAATTAAATTCTTTCAAAGGTCTCAGATGAGAAGGGCCACAGCTAAATATATGTTGTATCAAGGTAAATTGTTCAATGGAAAAATGGTAAGTAATCAGCCTGGAATTATCTAATTTTACTACTTACGTGTTATAGAAAGCCAGCATGACACTGTTCCCAAGTTTTGAACCAGGAGTAGCCCTTGGAGACTATTCCAGGCTGCAGTGAAGCTTCTTAACACATGCAGATGTCTTCCCACACAGTCCAGCAGGTCTGACATATGGGAACCCAAGAGGCATCATGTTCCCATGGAGTTTGACCCTAAACCTGTTTACAGCACAGTTCTGGCCAGCTGAATCCCTGAGCCGGGCAACAAATTAGGACAAACAAGAAACTACCATTATAAATATAATCTTTCTATTGTCTTCTTGGTTTTGTACCTGTTTTACTAAATGTCAGTGCTCACCTCGGAAAGATCAGTGTGTTGGCAGGATGAAACAGAGATGCTAAGGCGTCAGAGAAGCAGTCTGTCCAAACTGCACTGCAGGCTGAGATGGTGGAAGGTCTCAAGTGTCCTTGGGATCTGACAACACATGCACCACCCTAGTCTTACTGATTCAATAAATTCGAAAAATAAAAATATTGCAGTGATTTAGTAATGCGTTCTGCTAGAAACATAGGGGATTGAAGATTTTCACCTCTATCTTTAGCAATCAGCTTTGTGTTCTTTTGCATTTGTGATTCCAACAACTTTAGTGTGGTGGATGTGCGGCAGAATGTAATGTAAAAGGAGAGGCTAAGCAGTGTGAAATCAAGAATAACTGAAATTAAAACTTGACTAGAAAAGCAAAACTTTCATAATTAAACTCATTTCAGTATGATGGATGTTTTTGATTTGCACAGACAGCTCTGTGAGCATACATCTGGGTAATACCAAACTACTGTCCAGAAAACATGTCAAATGCTTTAGATTAGGATTATATTTTTAACGTTTCCTTAGTTCCCTTGTTATACATATCATTTCAAGGCAATTGATTTGCCAGTTGCCATAAACCCTGTTTAAATATTCTCCATGTCTAACAATATTACCAAAGGGAAGCTGAGTACTGAAAACAACCCCAGCCAAGTGTGACCTTTTTCCTCTGGAGAGCCTGTAAAATGCTGCTCTGACGGCAGCAGCACCTGGCTCTGTAGTGGACTTTGCAGAATAGTTTTATTTTTAAGAGTCCAAATTATTTTGGTCATGTATATATTGTTTCAGAGGCTTCAATGACAGATCCAAACCTTGAAACTCTATCCTGAACATGATGCTTATCATGTGGCAAAGGAGTAGAGACTCTTGTTTATTATTAATAGCAGCCCATATAAACGCAAGCCAAGTCCAGTCAGAGATGCTGCTCCCCACCCAGCATCACTGTAGATTACATTTGCTGGCTGCTTTTTACATTACCATTATTCACAGCCCTTCATTTCTCTTGGTTGTGAATGATGGACAGAAACGGACAATGCACAAGGGTTTGGAGTGTGGATTTTAAAACATGTGGGAAGAATAGAAATGATATATCTATGGATACTCCCTCAGAGGTCTCAGCTCTAACACAATGAAAGAGGCACTCCGAGCAGCGTGTCCTTTCTGTCA
Organism: Pipra filicauda; assembly: GCF_003945595.2. Classification (NCBI taxonomy): domain Eukaryota; kingdom Metazoa; phylum Chordata; class Aves; order Passeriformes; family Pipridae; genus Pipra; species Pipra filicauda. Next base: position 797,084 of record NW_024104665.1, on the reverse strand, counting down.
AGAAGACTGAGGGAGGCAGAGATAGAGCACCATGTTTACACTCTTGGAGTCTCAGCAGATTTTCACTTGGCAGACACTTGGGACATTAATACAAGTCTGGCCAATGTTACCTGCCTGGATGCATCTTCTGCCTTCAGTGCATGGAATTAAAGATATATTTTGATCTAAAGATATACATGCATATGTGTTTATAGATACATGCACATATGATTAATCCATGGTTTTCCTTCTATAAAAAATACTGGGTTTCAAGCCTAGGTTTGACCCTTTTTACTAGGTACTCTACCTCATCCTCAGAGGAGCCCAAGCTTTCCTCTGAAGCCTTTTCTTCAAAGGACAGCATCAGAATATGTCCATATTTATGTCTCTCAATATGTATATGTATATATTTATATGTCCCTCTCCATATATATTTATATACTTAAATGGTCTTAAGTACTTACTGTCAGCTCTTTGGCTGATGTGCACCACCAACAGAGACAGTAGAAATAAATTCATAATGTCTCATAAGGATCAGACCATTATATATGTAGCTACAACCTCATCTTACTGAATTTTATTTTTATAGGCCACCTATCACCTAATGATGATATATCCGAATAGATATGAAGCTTTGAGATAATAAGGTTAAGCTACCATACTGAGGAATGCAGTATAAATCTAGATGGGTAGAAAAAACAGAATCAGATTAGTGTTGTTTTAAAACTTGTGGAAGACAAAAAAATATACATCAGTAATTTCTAAAAAAGCTGTACAAAGTTCCAGGTTAAAAAACTGGTACTCTTGTTCAATTGCCTATCTTCTTTCAGCCTTTCTACTTATAAATGTTATTGTTCTGTTTGTCTTCATACTTTTGAGAATATCCTTTAAGAGGTCAGTGTGTTCATACGATATTAAAACAGCATGTTTAAAAATGTTTTATATTCTGCTATCCATAGGAATAGGTTATTCTGATGAGTAATCATTTCAAGCAAAGTAGGTAAAGTACAGCTTGCAGAGCTGGCAAGATGCATCAAAAAATTGGATATCTTGGACACAGGATCAATGAAGATTTTGTACCTTAAAATTCCTTTTATTTATAGCCTGTGATTTGATTACACTCTTGGATACCAATTATTCCGTAATTTAACGAGCTGTGTAATTTCCCATAAAACAACAATCGCATGCAAAATGTTAGTAAAGGAAACTATAATTGGTGGGAAAAGTTTTTTTTCCTCCTTTTTTCCCCCAAAATAAATAAAAAGAAATTATTTCAAAGCACTTTTTTGAAATAATGCATAGTTAATAATTAACTATGCAAAACTACTCAGCATGAGGTATATTCTCTAAGGAATGGTAGAGCAAGGAGGAAAAAATCCTCGAAGTTAAGCAGAGAGTGAATTACATCCAGCAAAAGTTGTGACTGGGGCTCTGAGGACTCTTCCAGGAAGAGCGGAAAGCTGTGTAGAAATGCTCTCCCTCTTCTCCCATGACCTTTTAAGCAGCGGGTTCTAACAGCTGCAGCTCCTTCCTCTTCTCTGAAAAGGACCTACCATCTTCCCTACGTGACAGATCAAGACAAGAGTCATCTGATTGCTGGAAGACATGCTTTTGTTGTGCCCAAGGTGAAATAAAATGCATCTGCGAGTATGTTTTCCCAAATTTTCTCCTACAATGGGCAGCTCAGCACCTGCTGCCTGGAGCTGGGGAGTATATATCATGAGCAGTCCCTGCACCCTGGCCAAGCAGTGCTGGAAACAGACAACATGACATTTGTTCAGAACACCTCACTCTGTATCTGGACATTTTAAAGGTAGTAAATTCTACCCATCATTGTTGCAGAGAAAAATCACCAGCTTTCTTCTCCAGATAACTTATGGGAAGAAGCTTGAGCTGAAGATCTCAGATAACCAGAATGCCCGGGTTAGAGAAAAGATAGGTTTTCCCATTCAAATGGCACAGACAAAAATATTCTCTCTAACACCTCATTATTCCTATTAAGGTAACATTTTGATTTGAAACATCTGCAGGTTCTTGAGACCTGACTGAACTTAACATTCTCAACCTTTGGCAACTGTATTACGCCTGGCATGCATTTTTGTCTACGTGTGCCTTGGGGGAAAGGCAAGGAAGGGCTGAATTCATTCTAATAGAATGGGATCCCTCTCCAAATTCTTTCTGGGTATAGACTCCCAGTCCTTCTGTTTGTGACAGTCGTGATGTCCACACAGAGCAGGATTTGGTCCACAGCGAGTTTGAGGAACCCACATTATACCTCCAAAAGGATTTCCATAGAGATCATTTCTGCCATTTCACCCAAAAGAGGCTACTGCCTTCCTTTACCTCTGCTAGGTGACAGATCCAGGCTGAAACCCATCTGCCTGCTGCAAATCCAGACTCCTGGATTTCCTCCTCAAACAAAGCTTATCTACCAGTATCCCCCTTCTTTTCCAAGATCATGAAGATTTTGATTACAATTGAGGAAAAAAAAACAAAACAAAAAAAGCCAAAAAACCAAAAACAAAACAAACGAACAAACAAAAAACCACACAAAACAAACAAACAAAAAACCAAACAAACAAAAAACCAAACCAAACAACAACCCAAACACAAAAATACTATGAATTAACAGAAAAAAAAAAAAAAGAAAAAAATCCTTCTAACACAATGATAATTTAAAGCCCTAAAAAATAAAGGTATTTTTGAATAACTAACTAGACTTCTCTGGTTAGCATAAAGGCAGGCCTACTGCTAGGTATTTTTACAGAAATCCTTGAGGAGGGAAAGATATATTCTCCAAAAAATAAAATGTTGTCAGCTCTTTAAGCTTTAGTGGGAACTGAAAATGTCAAGCTTATACCTGTTAGGCATCATTTAAGTTGAAATATGGACCTTCTTCAGTCTTCAAAGTAATGCACTTCAGGTGATAATGATGGATTAATGTTGAGAGAAAACGACCTAGCAGCCTGTTAGTTACTTTTTTCAATAGAGTGGGAGCACACCAAATTTTTCATCGATCTGCCAATTGGAGACAGCTGAGAAATGACGACTGTGCTCTACTGCAGGGTTCATACATAAATATTCACTGATGAGCACATTAAAATATGGGAAAGCAGAAGAACAGTTTGTTTGAATTCTGCTGCATTTAGATTCGTGTTCAAACAGCTATATATTTCTAAACAGTGAGCGTTTACAAGTTCAAAGAGCTGCCCCCTTCACAGTCAAGTTTCTTATAAGTTTCTTACAACATCACACAAATGCATTTTACAAGGCAACTCCGTTACTCATAAGATTAATTCAGTGCCCTTTAAACTGTGGGAGTTGTATTCAAATGTGGTTTGGATTAAAATGATTTAGCGTTATTCCAACATCCAGCAACATGAATGTATGTTTTCAATGGATGAATCTGAAATCAGCTGTTCTGCATTGTTAAGTCTCTTGCAACAAGCTGTTTGTATTGCTGGCTGCTCAGCACCCCAAAGGGACAGATTAATCTCTGAACTCTGTGGCTGACTCCTATTTAGAGTTCTCAAGTGTCTGCTGTTCATCTGGGCAGCCCTCAGACAAATAAGACAATTTAGAGGAATCAATAACAAGCAATTCCAGACAGTGGTGAACTGGCGATAACTCTCCCCCTAGGCAGAGACCATAGCTGTACCTTTTGCTTTCTGAAACCCATCCTTAAGGTTGTGGGGGTAATCCTCCCTGAGGAGGAAAGAGTCACCTGGACTGCTGAGGACACACGCTCTCATCAAAGAAGTCAGGATTTTGCCTGAAACATGGCATGTACCATGAAGTCCAACGTGATGCTGTGAAGAGCACATTTGCTTGGGAGGGTAGCAAAGAGCCTATGAACACACACTATGATACACTCCAGCAGCAGCAGCAAGAGCAGAGGTACAAATGCAAACCCTTCATAACGTTGTTAGTCATAAGTAATAAAGTAGGAACAAAAGGGGGTTTCTTTCTGAAGGGAACAGTTAGCTTTTCCACTTCAGAGACCAGAGAGAGATGACTTTTGTTACCTGGAGCACTGAAATGTGCAGGAAATGGGGCTCTGTGGATCACTCAGGCATTAAGCCTGTGAACCTGAGATGTCTTCCAGAGAGCCAAGTATAAAGCATGAGAAATTAAATGTAATTCGATAACTCTTCAGAAGAGAAAATCTTTGCCTCAGCTCGTCAGTGAAACCTAACAGTAACAGCAGGTGCATGAAAAGCAAATCCACCACATGCAGGTGGTGAATGTGAATGTGGTGAATTTGAAGCGGGAACACCTTACTGACATACTTGGGTCAAAATGTGTGAGGGAGTTCTTTAGATCGTTGGGAAACAAACTAAAGAACCTGCCAATTAAATGAATAGTTTGAGTTCAAGCTGGTTGTTTTTTGCGTCATATTACCTACTATCATCATCTACTTAGACGAATTCCTATTTATTAGTGTAAATGTGAACCGCACAATTGCTTGCTGCAGTTCCTGTGAGTCAACATGAACATCAGTTTGGAATGCCAGCAGGATGTTCCAGCACTGCATACATCGCCCCTCCAGGGGTCTTGCCAGCATTCACAGTCCTCTGGGTGCCTCAGCCAGCTATTTGAGAGCTCTGAGAAAATGGAGGGAACAGATAAATCATGATATAAATAGACAGCAGATCCATGGTGGCTACAATAGCTCAAAGAACCACTGAGGTTACAGGGCAAATAAGCATTCTTTCTTTTTTGAGTACCTATTAGCTCAGATTACATTAAAGATGGTTGGTAAGAAACATCTTTTCTGGATGTGAGAGTAAGGGGTTTCCTGTGCATAAGTCAGCAATTGCATTGCTCTTCTTGCTCTTCTTCTGAACCTGATGCTTCACACAGGTTTGCTCATTGCAGACACAGGAGGTGGGCACAAGGTTGGTGCAGCCAGACAAAGGCACTGGTGGCTCTGATGGAGCACACAGTGAAACTCAGAGACAAGGTACTCAATGTACCAAAGCCGGTGGGGACATGCTGTAATATCCAATGCAGGGATTTTTTCTGTAGACCTTGTTTGTTCTTTTAATGGTCCAGTCAATAATTAATGGCAAAAAAGTTTCTAGTGAATTATACAGAATGAGTAGACAATAAAGGAAGCAATGAATGGGACTTATCAGACAGAGAGGAAAGTTTGGTACCCTGTCCTTCACTATTATTTTTCCCAAATGATTTCTTTCCTGCAGAATAAATGAGTTCAAATCAAGCTAAGGGGAAAATACCCAAGCCACAGACAGAACTCACCCAAATCAGTTTTTGATTTCTTGCAAGTGTCCTTTGAAACAGACTTTCAAATTCTGATAAACCACCGTTTGTAGGAGAGGCAGGATGAGAAGTGGACAGGAGTATTCGTAGATTATGGAATTTCTTTGGGATGGTGAAAATCTTATCCCACATCCCTGCATATCTGCATAGGATGTCCTAATCATTAGTCCTTTAAGCTGTCTTGTACCCATGCTGAGATGCCTGCTACATCCAGTTACAGCAAAGAGACCCTAGGGTTTGTGTCCTCCATGCTCAAGGACACCACAGCCTGATGTTTCATGGTTTCAGAGAAGAGGTGGAAATGACAGCAGTAGGAGTATAAGGCCACCAAGTTGAATATGGGCTTTTGCTAGGCGAAAAGGGAGATCGCTCTATCCCTTAGGGGATCGGTCAGCTGCAGAATGGATGGGACCAGAGGCTCAATTTCAGTTTTCCCTTTGGCAGGATGTGCTTGTAGGAAATACATGTGACTCCACCTGTGACTCCTCAGTTGTTCTGGTGGTTGTAAAGGCTGCCAGGCAATGAAATCTCATCCAGGCACTCTTCACTTTGCAAAAGGAGGAGACTGTATGTGAAGATCCATACATCTGAAGATGTACGAGAGGTGCTTATGCTAAAAAGAATGAGCGAGTCAATTAAGCTGGTGAGGTCCTGTGTTGCTACCACAGCAGACAGAAAGGGACTGAAGGAAAACCCTAGTTCTTGTTGTGCCTACTCATTTGCAAGGGCTGTAGAGTCCAAGAGGAGATGTGAAGTTCTTGGCAAGGTCAATATCTACCCCATAGTCAGATGCATGTTGCCCATGCTCACCAGCCCTGGGGTCTCCATTCAGATGCCCAAGGAGGAGCCAGCAGATTCCATGAATTTGCACTGAAGAAGTATTTATTATACACTGCTCTTTTCTGTGCACTTTATGTCAGTGTGTCATTCTCTCATGTTGCTTTATGGCTACCCACCCAGGAAAAGGAGAACCAATCTCTCACTGCGTAACTAAATCTGCATCTGTATTCCACACTCTTTCAGGAATAATGGCAACACTTTAACTACTCCAAGGATCAAAAAGGAGATCGCAATACTAGTTCTATTTAAAGGATGAGGTGGTAGAAGGATGGGGAGAGGGAAAAGAAGCAACTCCAGGGCTACACTAACAACTGTGAGTATGAATGAAAGGTCCAGCCTAATTCAATGTTAAAGACAGCACAGATAACATGGAGCAGGGCTGTAAGGCTGGCTGAACGCCTCAGAGGGGAGTAAGAACTGCAAACACAGGCCATCATTCTGCCTCCACCATCTCCATCCCCTTGGTTTGTTAGGCTAAATTGCCTCGTGGATGTCAGCATACTGCCTCAGGACCTGTCTGTGACCCTCCCAAGGGTCAAGCAAAGAAAGAAGTCGAGCCTCAGCTGTGACCAAAACATTAGTTTCTCTAAGAATAGCATAGGAATCAAGAACAGAGTTCTTTTCTCCTATCAAAAACTTTCATCAGATATGATATAGCAACCTATCTCTGCTCTCACACTTCCACTCCCACCACAGGCACCAGGTGAGACCTTCTGGGACTGACCAAATGTTGAACTTTCAGGGTAGATCTCACCGGAACAGTGTGGGACAGTCATTTTGATATGCTGGAAAAAATCATAGTCTCAAACAGTGATAAAACATGCCTCTGTGGCTGGGCCTGTGTTTGCATTTTTGTTCTGATTTCTTACCATGACTTTTCCTCACCCCAGCTACCCCCCACCCCCCCGCCTCGAGTCACTGCTCCAGCAGTTGCAACAGTAGAAGCATTTTTGTAGACCACCAAACTGTTCACAGCTGGTGCCTTATCACATGGGTGCTTTCCCTGCTTTTCCCATTGCTATATTTAACACAGCTCGTGTATAGAATTGGATATCTTCAATATACGGGGCTCTGACAAGTTTTGTAGCTCCCATGTTTTTAACTGTCTGAATTCTTTACGACAATACCATTTTAAAAAACCTTGATTTAAAAATAAATGTGAGATATGGCTGGCATAAATAGTACTCTGAAACAATAAATAAAATTTTTGCAGTAATGACAGTCTTGTTCTTCCCAGCTGTGTGAATATTCCTGTGGGACTTGAGCAGCCATAAGTTAGAACAGCCTTAAGGCAACTCTAATACACACCTAGGACATTGATGGGTCACACGGCTGGCATAGGAATAGAGGAGTTTCAGGATTACCATAGTTACTGTTTACTCACCATCCCTGGCCCTACACAAAGCACAAATCATTGGAACTAGGGGTGAAAGCCAGAAACTTTAATATAGAATTAAATTATGGCTAGCAAGGAACAAACATCAGAAGTTTGGCAATTAGTTCATATTACATAATCTCCTCAAAGTCCAGCTGCTTAGCAGAATTATCCAAAGTAAACTACCATCAGTATTCTTTCTTTAAAAAAAAATAAATTAAATTACCAAAAATAATTTCTGTGTACAGACTCTCTGCCTAATTGGCCATACCCGTTTATTTTCACCCAAACAAAACTCAATTCAGTGAAAGGTTTGTCTTGGACACAGTTACAAATTATGTAAATTTCTGTCACACATTTTAACTTATATCAGTATGCCACTCTTTAAAAAGTAAGCATTTGTCCTGTGACTAAGATGTGTCAAGCCCTTGATGTAATAACAAAAGCAACATATTCTATTTCATAGAGGACATGCAAATAGGAAGGAGAAAAATTCTAAGTCAATTAATATTTTTAAAGGCAAGTGCAGACAAAAACAATGAGGAAAGTCTGAGTCACATTACTTCCAGGTACTGCCCTAAATTGATTTACATTTGAATGACTCTGAGTCTTAGGCTGACTAGAGACTGGTGAACCTTGGAAGACCCGGGGCTTCTTTTGGCTTTGAATTTCAATTTGGAAGTGAAATCTGACACTGAGCAAGTTTCACCTGTTTTCAGGTTTCACTGGGAAAGGGGGAAATGGATGAGGAAACACAGGTAGCTGTCAGAAGGCAATTACAGTGAGAGAAGTGAGATTGTGAGCAGCTACATATTGCAAACAGCAAAGCATTGACAGGTGAGGAGCATTCGTATCTCTGAGCATACGGTGCTGCTGTGTCTAATAGGGACACGCAGAAACTGGGCTCAGCAAACTGGTTTTGGTGGTCTTTAGCCAAATATGTCTGTTTGTGACCTTTCTAAATGGCAGGAGGCAAACCACTTCATCCTGTAGCACGTCAGAAGGGACAGCCAGACTCGGCAGATTTTCCCACAAACATTGTCTGCCCTGCAGCCCCATTCCAAAAAAAGTTATGGTATGATAAAGTATTTGTCCACTAGTAAGATAAATGCACAACAGCTGGAATGTGAGACCTGGCACCAGAGGGCTTTTGCCAGCAGGCCAAGGAAAAGTGTACAAAGCAAGTAGGAATGAAATTACATGCCTCGTCTGTCTGCACCATGTAAGAGTGCAAGGCCAACTAACCGGAATGACAGATCAGTAATTTGTCATTGTAAGGGAAGCAGTTTACAAAAAGCATCAAAATCCTTGAAAGATGTGTTACACATTGATTAAATTCCCTGAATAGTATTTTACCAGTTTAAAAAAAAAAAGATATTTAATTATATACACACCCCTATAAAATCATTAAGCATTACAGCTGCTTCATTCCACCCTTCCCAATTGCTGATTGTTTATCAGCAGATTAAAATGCTTCCAGCTGGAAGGCTAATTAACTGATTTCATGTTTTTTGCCTGTCCTGATCACAGGGAAAGTCTAGAGTCCAAGGGAAGCACAGCTATAAGTGACGGGAAGGATTACTGCCTACACTGTGTGATTTCTAATGAAAGAAAATGCATTGGCCTTCAGCTCTCTGTTCCGCTCTCTTACATTCATGCACTCAAAAGCTGCAGTGTCTGTCCTCAAGCTGATAGTGCTCCTTTGTCACAAGCTCTCCCTCCTCCCTGTTAAACATTTTGTCTCTTCTCTTCATGTACAGATCTTATTCTTAGAAGAATTCAGTTGTAAACATGGAAAAGAGTGGGAACAAAACTTGCTTTTGCAGGTATAAATGCCTGACAGTTTATGCTGCAGCTTTTCAGAGAACAAACTCGTGCAGTGATTCTCTGCAGACAGAGAATCACATCCCAGGGTCTCTGCACAACCAGCTTCTGTTAGTTTTATTTTATATTTTCCAACCATTTTCCATATTTGACCATGTGAAAATCTTAATCACTGAATCAGACTAAATGCAGAGATGATACAGGTAAAAATTTTCCTGTATCCTTCAGTATACACAGTAAAATATCTACGTATTAATAAAAATTATCTAAAACAGTCTAATTGATTAACAGTGTGTGAAGTATATATTTTGGTACTTTAATATTGAAAAGCCAGATTCTTAGTATATATTGCATAGCATTCATTGAAACAAGACCAATGTTGCACTAGTTTAGAATATGGTCCAAATCAATTGTATATAACCTGTGCAAACATTGATATATATATATATATAGATATACATATAGAGAGATATATACATAGACCACATATATACCTCCATATGCATTTTTATGCATAAATAAAATAGATGCTGGAATGATATTGATATAATTATTTGATACATCTGATAATTTCTGTTTTTCAAATTACACTGTTCAAAGCAGAGCCCAAACTCAGCATTCAAAGAAGAAAACGCACCCTTTCACTTGGGAGGTTTGTTACACATTTACACTAGTAAATAAATAATTTGACTGTGTAAAAAATATAGAAGTTTGGATTAGGTGAATTTTCCTTTACATACTGAAATAAGCATATATTTTTCTTCAGTAATATTTTAATAATATGATACAACAGCACTTGTTAAGAAAGCTTTTGTCATCTGACAATGTCTCCATTTGCTGAAGTTGGATGCCAATGTTCAGGCACTCTCAGGCTTCCATCACCTCAATTTTAGCAATTGATATTTGTGACCCCTAAATACCTGTACCCGACAGCCCCAGCAGGCTGCTCTGGGGCAGGTCAGGGAGGTTTGCGCAGCCTGGGCTCCCATCCAGCCAGATAAACTCTCAGCACGGCACTTGACTGGCTTACACATCCCTCTCAAAAATTCCCTGGTGTGCTTCAGTGTTCATCATGGGGCAGCGAGCATCCCATATGGCCACCTTGCTGAGGGATCAGATCATGGCTTATTTTCACAAACACAGAAGTAGCCAGATCCAGGGCTCTCAAGAGCCCCAGCCCAGACATCACCGATGTGAGGACTGGGAGGGATGCAATGGTCTCCACAAAAAACTCTATCGTGCCACGAGCACAGCTGAGGCACAACAGCCTCACTGCCCTGCCACTAGTATGGTATACTCCAGGAAAATATTACTCCTGACATAGGTTCAATGTAATCTAAAAAAATACTTCAAAAAAGAAACATCACAACATTTAAAAACCACTAGGTCTATATTTTGCCTGAAAAATAAATGTTATTTTCACTCCACTACAAGATGTCATCATGACTGTGGCATAGTGCATAATGAGAGAGTAACTTCAAGCTGTCAGCAGAGGTGATCCAAAATAAGCAGCACGCTGTAAATCCACAAATAGAAAAATTAGGGCTTTCACTTACTGGGTTTTTATCCTCTGGACGTAGCCTAAAATTGGGCTGAAATTACCTTTATCAGCATGGTTTTGAAACCCTGACCTAAACAGGTCAATGGGAGTGAGGGGAAAGAGGAGGCATCTCTTACTGCATTTCACTGCCATTGCTTTGGGAGGACAGCTATTTTCAGCATGCAAGTAAAAACCATGGAAATGTTGAAGAATTTGAAATGCCACATCTAGATCCTAATATTCCATGGCAGAGAGGCCACACAAGAGTTTCAAAGTGGGATTACAAGCCAGGTGCTTGCTCATTGTCAGCCTTGCACCCTGTCAGATTGAGGAAGGTTTCATGGCCACACCGACCTTCACACCCCTCCTCTGCTGTCGGCAGTCCCTGATGTCTCACCAGACACCAAGCACATCCGAGCTGCTTCTGGAAGTGGGATGCGAGAATTTTTGAATGCAAAATAACTTTTTTTTATTTTAGATCCATCTATGCCAAAAGTTTCAGAAATTTTACACTGAAACAAGCATTTACACGATCTGAGGCCAAAATGTCAGGGGACAATTTTTACAATGTGGTATGAGGCTGAAACCTGCATCACTTCATGATAAAATGTGGTCTCTACCCTTAACTCCCACAAACTTCATGGGGAATAGAGTAAGAGTAACACATGGTGGAAAAAGTGGCAGTGTCTTCTAATTAAATCCTAATGGGAGCTATTTTCTGGGAACTGAGTTTAAATTCATCATAAATTAAGCTGTTGATAATACAAGGTATTTTCTTTTGTACGTAGTAAAAGAGTAGAAGGTTACAAATTTGATGGTTTCCAGCCAAGCAGCTCTTTTATACCTTTTCAGCTTTAAGGTTCCAGCTCTGCAGAGGCAAAGCATATGTTTGGCTCTATTGCATTGACTCCAATGTGGTTACTTACCCTACCTAAAAGTTAATCAATTAAATAAGCCTCTGCCTGGTTGAGATTAATTCACACATATGTGTTGTCTGGGACACACAGTGTAGTTTATTTTATGAGAAACAATTACTATCTTAATTTGCTGATTTAATTTTTAAAAATATTGACAGCTGTGCTATTCAGCAAATGCAGAAATGCATCACAAGAATTTATTCTTCACTGTTGGATTTTAGCCCAGCTAACATCAGCCATGCTACTTCCATAACCTGGTATGAGGCAGGGAAGAATCAGATATAGGGTAATTTAATTCTCTCTAAAGTTTAATTTAGTTTTAGGGACACCACATTACTGCCTACAGTCACGGAGAAATAAAGCATTAAAGTTGAAATATTAGTGCAGAGATTTTCTCAGCTGGGTGCACTGCACTTTATTTATTTTATTGTTCCTTGCATTAAAAAAAAAGATATTCTTTACTTCCTGTGAATTTTTTCTTAAACTCTTCAAAAAATACCTTAGTGACAAAGCTATGCTTAAATGTTCATGTTTCATTTTGATGTCATTTGGCTGTTTATTTTCATCATCCACTTCACTAGACTATTTTACCCTCCAAAAAAGGAAAATACGTCGGCAGTTTTTCCCCACTTGAAAAGCTGTCGGAAACCTGGTTTAAAATACAAGCAGAAGGCCTGACAGCTCTGGGGAAGGAGGATAAAAAAAATAGAAGAAAAGACAAAAAAGGATGCTAAGTGATGCCCAACTGACTTCCTCATCTGTCTGTCAGACTGGCATAGCTGGGCCACCCACCTCCCAGAGTAAAGCCATGTTAAATGGTGGCACCTCTGGCAGGGAAACTGTCACTGCCTCGGTGTGGCATTGACCTATGCTAACAATGGGAGGAGGAGAAGCAATAAATCAAGTGTTGGAGGAAGGTGGCTCTCGGTGGGGCTGCCAAATAACAGAGGGGTTGTGATAATCCTTAGAGCTGTTTGGGCTCTTGTGCTTGTGTGACGAGAATTGCCAAAAAATGCAGTTTTCAAAGGATGGAATCATAGAATCATAGAACATTAAGGGGCTGGAATGGACCTTAAAGAACATCTAGTCCTGACCCCCTCTGCCATGGGCAGGGACACCTTCCACTAGTCTGGGTTGCTCAAGGCCTTATCCAACCTGGCTTTGAACACTGCCAGGGCTGGGGCATCTACAACCTCCCTGGGCAACCTGTAAAGCAAAGCAGGCTGCACTCTTCCTTGGGAATAGCAACAACAAATATTTCATGGCCTATGGATTAGAAATAGACCAGGGAGTAGAGGAGCCTTCTCAAGCTTTGGACAGCAGCTGAAAGCTAAAACAAGATCACAGAAGGGCACATAATGGGGTTATGGTGCCCTGTGTCAGCTCCTGCCAGCCTTCTGTGGGCATGAAATCCCCCTCCAGGGTATAGTCTTTCACCAGAGTCCACCACCAAACCACACTCTCATGGGGGATCGGAACCACAAGGAATTCCAGGCCAACAGCAACTGGGCTTGGTCCTGATATCTTAACATCTGACATTCACAAGAAGGGTGTTTTCTTGGCCAAAACTGCAGAATCAAACTCTTAACGGCCAAAGTGCCTAATTTTATAAACCTGGACTTTAAAAACACAATATAGGCAGGAACTCATAGAAATTGTAGATTCCCATTGAGAATTTTAATATTTGTAAACAATAACAAAGGCTTATGAAGAGATCTTGGTAAAAAAAAAAAGATGCTTCCTAGAGAGAGAAGGAGGTTAGGAGAGTCGACAGGCAGAGAGAAAACAGCTCCCAAAATCTTTCAGCAGAAATTACATAAGTAAACAATAGTCTTTAATTTTTCTGGGATTTCATTTTAAAAATTATTTATTTAGGTTTTGTTTTGAGGCAACAACAAAAAAAAACACAACAACCTCACAGCATTTTCAGTTTTCACTTTTTTATTTCATAGAAACCTTTAAAAAATTATGTGCATACATTTCTTATAAGAAAGAATTCAAGGGAGAATTTTGTCTATCTCTAGGGAGCATCCAGTGGATGTTTCATGTCCTTATTGCATAATGAAAAAGAATAAGTGCCAAATGTAATAAGTAAGCTCTGATTTTTGCAGGCAAAAATTTTTCTTGCCAAGTTTCACAGTGGAACAAACTGCAGATCTCCCATATATTTTCTTCTTGGGAATTTTTGCAAATTAGAATATAGAGTTTGCTTGCAAGTACCACCTGCTGATTTTGTGGAAAACAGGAAAAACTAAAGTTTGACATACAACCTCCAAAAATTTTTCTTTTTCCAAATAAAACAGAAAACAATTCTCCAGCATCATCACATCCCAAGCCAATATAATTCACAAAAAGTGAGGGCATTTTTTCTTTTAACTGAAAACACACTTGGGCTGATTCCACAGAAACCACATGCAAATGTTTGACAACTTTTGTCTTACACTTTCAGACAGAAGTCAAGAAAGAAGTAATATTTTTTCTTTAATTATTTTAATGTGACATAAGAATAAGCATTTAAAAAATCCAGTGTAATTAATTTTTTTAAGTGCTTGTGCAACTATCCAATTGTAACAGTTAATTTAAAAAAAATTAGTAGAATGTTTAGGGTTTTTTTAATCATTAAATGTATTTTGTTCAAGTTTGGTTTAAGTAAGTACCTTCATTTCTAGCACTCTAAAGTGGCTGCCAGCGCTCACAGCTCCCTGTAAATTTTCCTATGTGTGGACACTGGCATTTGAAAGAAGAGCTGCAGTGTTTCTGCCTAACATATTAATCACCTCTGCTACTAGTAATTTATCTTTTCCAATGTCTACATAAAATAAATTAGTTGCAATTGCAACGAAAATAGCTATCAAATATACGGCACTGTCCCACTCTGTATTATTATTAAAGACTCATTTTAACAACAGGAGTGCAGATCCTGTTGGTCTCACCTGCTCAGCTATTAGTTTCAATTTGTCTCCCAACGCTTGCCAACATGCTGGGGTGTGTGAGCAGTCCCAGAAGACTGCTTTGGAAAATCTCACTACATTCCCACACCTGACAATATTTCACTATACCTCAGGGTAATGTTAAACAATCTTTGCATTGTCCTATGCCATCTGTTCAGCATTTTTAAGCATAACTGCTCCGTATTGGCGTCTCAAGCGTTGTAACCAGTTTCTGTTATACCATACCATTCGTTTTTGTCATACTCTTTCCTTCCAATTCATTTCTTTTTCATCGCTAGCCAGCACTGAATATCACCAAATGCGCTGCATGACGCAGCCAGGAAGCTGAAGTACTGGAGGGAGCATCGCCTCGCTCTTTATTATTGCCAGAAGTAGTAAATCCTAAGCTCCCTACCTCGGACAGCCAGCCTGCATCACTTCCAGAAGAGCCAGTGGGCATTGTGTGACAAATCCTCCAGCTAACAACTGGATAGCATGCCCACGCAAGGGAAGTATTCCACAGGCACTGAATCAAATAGAGGCACTGCTGTTGCCAACTCAGCATGGACCATCACAGTCCAGTTGTGCCCAGGTGTCCTGCGCCACAGGGAGGGAGCACATCCAGCTGGGTGGTACTATCATCCAGCAGTCACAAGGCTAAAGGCATTTTGGGCTTTAAATCGAGAGTCCCAGGGTTTTGGAGCCAGTCACAGGCACCCCACTGCTTCCTGGGCTTGGCACTTACTGGGGAGCACAGAGACCAGTGCTCCCTCTCGGCCCCACTAACAGCTGGCTCTGGGTCTTTAGCCCTGCACTTAAGCATAAATAAATTACATCAGGCTTCCTTGTTCGTAAAATGAGGATGCGTATCCTTATTTGGGAAATAGTTTGGAGCTGAGAGTGAGGATATTATATAAGTGCTAAAACCGTTACGATTGCACTTTTGCTGCTTAAATAAGTCTCACATTTCAAATTTAAAATGTGTTTTCTTTAAAACCTCCAAGCTTTTAGACTCCAGTAAAAAATATCAGTGACTACTTCCCTTAATAATTCATATCTTCAGGTGCTCAATTGGTATCCTCAGTGACTGCATTTCCAGTATCTGATGAATAATAAGAACTTTTCATGCTAAGTTGAGACCAAAAGGCTTCTGGAAGAGGTGGGAGTCAGTCTGTACTAATACTTGGATTCAGAAAAGCCTTAATATTAATTTTAAAATCCTAAAATAACTCCAGATATTTCTGCATTATTTATTCAGTTCTAGAACAAATCATAAATTAACTGAAAGACCTGTTGAATTTACCTAAACAACATCCTAAACTGAGATTTTTGAAATCCCGACTATGTCCCAAACAAATAAGTTGCATATTTTTTAGTTGGTGGGGTTTTTTTGTTTGGTTTGTTTGGTTGGGTTTTTTTCCAATTTATTTGCCTTCCCATAATGCTGTTCACTAACCTAAAACCCGACTATCTCTATTTTTCCAAATGAACACATATGGTGACATCCATCTCCCGTAAGCATTGACCTCAGGAAGTTAAGAAAACAAACGGTTTCAAAACTACACCGTGAAATATGGCACATTCTTCTCATTTTTCATCAGCCTCTCCTGTCGCAGGACAAATCATCCAGCAGGAAATGGCACCCAGGTCTCAAGATGGTGAAGTCTCCTTAAGCTTTAATTAATGGATTAAACAGATTTTCCATTAAACCTTATGGTAGTAATATAAAACAGCATGTCTCGGGCACATCCTAATCCCAGCATTCAGAGAAAAGTGAGTAGATTTGGGGCAAGGGCTCCTGAAAGGTGTATCATGGAGCCATCGTCCCCCTGCGGTCCCAGAGCTAACCCCAGCACGGGGCAGGCATGCTGCACTGCTCATGCTGGCAGTAAGCAGAAGCCCAAAGAACCACCTGGCCAGTGCCATCTTCTCCTCCTTACGCTTGTGTCCCTTGATCACTCATAAGTAAAATTTCATTTGACTTTTTTTCCCTGCATTGATGAGGTTTTCTTTTATATGTGACTGAGCAGCTCAGCCTCACGGTAATTTTTCATCCACAATAGTGAGAAATAGGAGAGTATTTGTTATCTCCCAGTCCCTAGTTCTGCACAGAGATGTGCATTACCATAGCATCAGGTGTAACATCTAAGATCTTTTCTTCCTCCCCTTCTTGGTACTGGGCTCTAAAACATACAAATTCTTTCACTTCTTGTGATACTCTAAAACTCTCACCATTTGAATAGGCCAGAAAAGACTGAAGGGGTGGCAGCCCTCAGTTTGCAGAGAGAAAAGTGAGATGCACCACCATCCCTAGAGGTATTTGAAAACATGTAGACATGGTGCTTAGAGACATGGCTTAGTGATGGAGTTGCCATTGGTTGGATGATGGACTCATTAATGGCTGGATTCCGTGATCTTAAGGGTCTTTTCCAACCTAAATTAATCTATGATGCAGTGAGAGAGAAGGAACAATTTACTGGCATTTCCCCAGGAGTGTGTGCTGCAGCCAGCAAGGTGCATCAGCAGCTCGTGTTCTTCCTGGGGGCCCAGACACTACCGGGGGACAGATCTGGGGCCAGGCTAAATTATTCTGCAGGGAGAGGAAGGAGCATTTTTTTTCTCTGCAACAGGAAGGACTGCCTGTTCTGCACTGCTGGTAAAATGCAAAGCAACCCCAATATGTGTGGATCATTTCAGCCAAGGAAATACTTAATGGGAGATACTTTGCCTTCCTCCAAATAGCAAAGATAGATGCGGTCTAGAGTGGCTCTTGTACTCGTTAACTGGAGGCTTAAGTGTGGCCTTAAGGCAAAAGCCTTGTGTTTGGATTTTTTTGTGGGGATGAATATCCACAGGGAATATAGTGAGATTTATTGTGGTTTTTTTGTTGTCTTTTTTTAATCTGAACAAAGAGTGGCATTGTTGTTAGGTGAGTCCCAGAGGGAATATCAAGACAGCAAGGAAGGATGAATCAGGGCCAGCCACTGTGGAAAATAACGTACTTCATATCTAACGAGTGTGAAGTTCACAGGCAGAATTGTTCCTAAACTGTACTTTTAAACCAACCCATAGCCTCAATCTAAGTCCTGAAAGGTAAGCAGGTGTTCAGACTCATTTGAAGTAATCAGTTTATCCACAGCCAGAATTGCCTTATACCTTGCTCAGAGTAAGGGACTAATATTCCTCTATTTGACTGTGCTAACAGAGGTGACAGTCTTAAGTCTAACAAGGTCTGGTATTAGAACTGCCACACAACCATACTTATTCACAAGCAAAAGAGGTAAAGACAACACCATCAATATTTTAAAACATCTAATCTGAATAATGTTACTTCCACATGAAAAAGTCCCATTTTCAGAAACTACTGCTAACTGTTGGTTTGAATTTGAGAATTCATTTGACTGACATTAGGCTGTTCAGGACAATCAGGTGTCTGCTGTTATTATTCATATCCAGGCTAATGAGAAACAAAATGCATAAATGTGAATAATTCTGTGCAAACCCCCTGGAAATAAACCACATGTATTAGCCAACAGCATGTTTTAATAATTAGAGGATAGCAGCCAAGGAATAGCATAGTGATATTCAGAATGTATCACAATCACTTTTTCATTCCTTTTTTCCTAAATCTCTCTTCCTCTTCATTTCTGTTGCTGTCATCCTGCCTTTCATGAGGGAAGGGAAGCATTTCTAAGCCTCTGACATTTGGTGCCTGAGGAAAGCTCATCTCCAGCTTCCAAACTGTGCTTCACTCTTCTCAGGTGGGAATGAGGATTCCCATGAAATGCAGCAAAATCAAATCAGATAGAGCATATGACAGGCCCAGTTTTGCAGGTTTGTGGAAATCCTCTTCCAGATGCTTCTCAGAACCAGGCCAGAGAAAAGCCAAAGGATTCAAAAAAACATTGAATCAGTATTAAAAAATCCAGGACATTGGCCTAAATATCCCAATGTCACTAAGAAACAAAGCAAAGCAACAACCCCTTCTAATTCTTTTGTTTGCCTTCTGTTTTTTGAGCAATTTGTATTCACAAAGCATATTTAAGCTTTCCTCCTTAAGGTCTAGGTGTACTTAAAAATAAAAACAAGAAGAAACAAAATAAATCCTAAGATATGTTCTCATATAATTATATATATATATATATATATATCCAGGAACTAAGATTTAAAAAAAACAGGAGAACATATGGATAGCCTAATAAAATTGTGAGCTGGCAGTAACCAGCATATAATTGTGTGAAAAGAGAACATAAGCATCATTTATTTTTTATGTGGACTAATGGACAGCATATTGGCATGTCAACAGGAGAAATCAGAGTTTTTCTTTCCCTTCTGTTGCGAAGCCAGAAGAAAATCTTATAATCCCTACATGACTCATTATGTCCTTCCAATTTCTTTATTTATTTGCTTGTATTGCAAGCTTCCTTAGGGTATGGTCTACCTCACTATCTGCCTTTACTCTGTCAGCACACCAGGAAATCATTTGCAGTCAGATTTCTGGACACTGCTTCATATTGCAACAAAAGTACTCAGAATTAAAACAAAACAAAACACACACACAAAAAAAGCCACACACAAAAAACCCAAAACAAACCAAACTAAACCCACCCAAAAAAAAAAAAAATCAAACCCAAAACATGTTCATCAACTACAAACACTTATTTTCCTCAGATTCCTCTTTGGGAGAAGCTCGGTTATAAGGAGACCTTCACTGTAAACTTCAAAAACTTCAAACTGCAAGAGCCTCATGCAAAGCCTTATTTACTGCAACTGTAATCTACTTCTAATCCACCTTGCTCTAAAGACCACTGCACAGCATAACACAGACTTCAGATAACAAACAGTTACAAAAATCCATTGATTTCTCTGAGCAACATAAGCTGCCAAAAACACATTCAGCCTCTGTGGAAAAGACCTTCACCTCTGGATCGAGCCCATTGGTGCACACCCTGTTAGCAATTGCCAGCTCTTAGAAAATTGCTTTCATCTGGCTGCAGAAAACACATATGTAAAAGCAAGCCTGGCAGCCCTTCTCAGAGTTTTACTCACTGCAGCTTAAATGAGATAACCATCCGTCATTCCACAGCACACACCAGTCCTAGATCTCAGTCACACACAGCATCTGCCATACACAAGAGGTGCTTTGGGTAGCCTATCCTTGCTACTAGCTTTTTATTAACTTTCAGGTAAATACTCATTCCGGGCATTTATTTGCTCCTTCCCACAGTCAGTGATGTGGCCCTTTCCAAGCAGCCTGAAAAACACACTTTCATGCCATGAATAGGCAAAACTTCACTCTTGCTACAACACCAGATTTTAAACTTATGTATAAAGTTATCAGTGCAATACTGCCTTTGCTCTATGAGGCAACTCTTTTACGTAAGTAGAAGCAAAAAACGTTCAACTACTGGTTGTCATTTATTAATTTCCTAATTCACTTGGAATGGAGTGGTAAAATCAAATCACACAGAGGAAATGTTCGGGATAGCAGTAGGAAGTCTCCAAGTTCTGAGAAACTATTCACGCCACTGTCACGAGTACTGCCGGAGAAATTACTGAAACTTGGCTGAGTTACTTAAAAGAGAACATGCTCAATAAACACAGAAATAAACAAATTCTCTTCCAGCCGTCAGGGTTTATGCTCCTCTTCATTATCCTGATGCAGACAGAGAAGTTACTAGCCCTCGATGGATACCAGAAGATATTTGGTCCAGCCTGTGGTGGGTAATAGCCTAATCCTGGAATGAGGCTTCTCTTCATGTTATGGACTTTCCACCCTACCATTTTCTACCTTCTTAATAATTCTTTAATCTTTTAATCAGACACAATGATAAGCAATCCCTCTGGAGTGATAATAGATTTACAGCTTACTCTGAAAGATACCATGATGAAAAAGAACTATGGACTAATCTTGAACATCCCATCTTGCATTAAAAGGAGAATGGTAGACCAGAGGCAGGTAGAATAATTTCCTGTCTTTGTTTCTGTTGGTGTCACCAAGTAGTAACAGCAATCATTAAAGAGAAGATAGTAATCACTGAAGGTACATGAGAATTAAGCTCAACATTAACTGGGATTGAAGGGTTCAGGTCTAAATTGAAACTAATGCAGATCTTCAAGGCACTGCTATAGGTGAAGCTCATGGGTGGAATGGTATCAATATACTTTAATACTAGCATGCAGGATGACCCACACTGTTGCTTGACAACATACAGTTGTTGTATTACATAGCCTAATCCTGGACCGTGGACCAACATTGCTTCCTATTTTTAGGGTACTGCCATAGTCAATGGATTAGGAAATTAAAAAGAAAAAAAAATAAATAGGACCTTTCCTGGCAATGCTCAGACCCTTTAGAAACTATCTTTGCAAAGCTCTCTTTGATCTTAATTTTGTTTGCTTTATATGTTTTTGAAGGCTCTCTGATGTGACAAGCCCCTATTCTGTGCTTGCATCCAGATAGAGCTTTGCAATGAAAAGCTTTGTTCTCCTCCAATATTGGAAGATTTGTGATTGCTGATCTACTCCATTATTCATCTCTGAATGAAGTTATCAGACCTTATTCTTTACTGGCTTCCACTGACACACATCGGGAATATTTCCAAAGATATGCCACTCTAATACTGAACTAGACAAAAGGAGTCCCGGACCTTGCATGTTTCCTTGAAGCTACTTCAAGATGAGGAAACTTTGTTCTTTCTTTTCTTGTGATTGTTCTTCTGCAATGAATCTTAAAAAAAAAAATTGGTTTTCTAGGCAATTTTAGCTGGCATTCAGTCACAGCTCTACAGGGAGCTGTGGAGTGTGTAGGGAAGGTATTGTGTCACCGCTGCAGATAAAACAGTAAGAGCATAGTAATATTTTTTATATTGTTAGCTCTAAGATTTGACCAGTCTTAAAGTATCAGTGATTCAAAATGTCTTACATGCTGGCATTGTTCACTGCAATGCTCTCTAACTCGTTCCTGTTGAACCATACAAAGCAGATGACTGGAAGCGATTAAAGTCTTCATCTGCCCTCCAGCCCCAGTGGTGTTGTTCAGGCAAGAGGTTCTGAGCCCTTTCAAGCCCACCACACATTCCCCAAATTGGAGATTTTTGTGGAATAAATTCTCATTTTTAGCACAAAGCCACTGGATGCCAAGAACTGCCATTGTGCAAATGACATGCTCCAAGACTCATTTTACTATTCAGATCCCAAATCCCCCATTTCCTGTTGACTCTCATTGCTTAAGCTAATATCATTCAGCCTACTCTTTCAACTGGTTAAACGGGCTTAGTCAAACCCCTCTGCAGTCAGAGGAACACAGTGCACATGTGTAACAGTAGAAATTGTTGGCTCAGAGCATATTCATTTGTTGTGTGTAATGCAGTAATAAAAAACAGAGACTTCATTTTATATATAATAAAAATACTGCAATATTTTATGTGTCTCATTTTAGCAGCCTGTTTTTAAATAACAACCTTATTTTTTTCCAATTGCAAATCCTCAAACAGAGGAGCAAAACATAAAAATATTTTTAGTTTATCGACTAAACGTCCAGCCCAGCAGTTTGCTAGTAATATATGTATACTGATAATAACCACAACTAGCAGGGGATGCAATGCAGTCTCAGTTATTTCTCTCCACTCTGCAAGAACATACTCCTCTAATTAAGAATTTAGATGTCAGCCAGGATTGCTAACTGCATTGGTTCACACTTCCCTGAAGAGAGGCAAAAAGGCAGATTGTTCTTTGAAATACCACAAAGCCTTTCTGAACAACACAGCTCAACCACTCAGGGAACTGAGGCAACAGCACTGAAAGTTTAAAAACAACTCTCTGAAGAAGAGAAATTAATCAAGAATCAGGGTGCTGTAGGAAACTTGTCATTTTGAAAAAGGTACAGTTCTGAGCATGTAGGATGGCTGGTCTTTCTCCAGGTAATGGCAGCAACACCAAAGGACCACCTGAGCCTGAAGTGACAACTGAGAGGGGACCTTATCAATAGCTATAAGTATCTAAACAGGGGTGCCAAGAAGATGGAACCTGGCTCTTCTCAGTGGTGCCGAGCAACAGGATAAGAGGCAATGGGCAAAAACTGATGCACAGAAAGTTCCACCTGAACATGAGGAAGAACTTCTTTACTGCGTGGGTGACCATGTGCTGGAACAGGTTGCCCAGAGAGGTTATCTCCTTGCTGGAGATATTCAAGAACAATCTGGACAGAATTCTGTACAATGTGCTCTAGGACGACCCTGCTTGAGCAGTGAGGTTCGACCAGATGATTCCTTGTGATCCCTTCCAACCTTACCCATTCTGTGATCCTGTGAAAAGATATTTAGTAGAGTAATGATGTGTGAGTGGAAATCACTTTGCACATAAACACATCCTACCTCTCCAGGACACTTGCTTTTATCTCCCAGGAGTCCACTGGTCTCTGCAGAGCACAGTGTGGGTCTGACCTACAGATGGTTGATGTCAGCAGAAGTCCCTCCCAGACTGCTCCAGGCAGAGCTGATACGCAGGGCTACTTGAGGCATGGGCAGGGACATCCAGCACCACAGACAGGCAGATAAAACTTTCTGTTTTGCTTTAGGTAAAATGTTTTGGTGCTGTGCAATGAATGGACCATAAGAGAAGTACCATTGGAGATGTCAGCTCAGAGCTGCCAAAAAATGCAGAAAATTTAGAGCTACACTGTGTCACAGCAACATTTTTATGCTATCAAACTGAATTTGCAATTTCCACAGACACTGTCGAAATCATCTCTGGTAAAATCTGTAGCAAAATACAATAGCTTTCCTGGAAGCAGATGGGCTTAACACCTTCAAAAATGAATTTGTCAGCAGGGCCAGACCCCAGCTCTCCCTAGTTTACTCCTGAATCACAAAACCAGTGTTGACACTACAACACCTTTATTAGTACCTCCAGTTGCTGTATTTCAATTAGGATGTGTTTTAGGTACCATGACAATTAGAAAGGAATAATCATCACCCTGTAAGACATGCAGTGCAGATCCTAGAGAAGCTGAATTGGGAGAACTGGCACTGGGCAGCCCTTTTGGTTTTCCCCAGAGGGTCTGGAGTGAGTAGGATGTATTGTTTCCCTCTGGTCTTTGGAGGTGAAGACAAATTAGCCTTTACTTCTGACAAATTGGCTTCTTGTTTCCTATAACAAAGTCTCCTAATTGAAACCGTAAACCCTGATTTGAAAATCCCTTGTGTTTTCACACTTCTATCTTATTTGTGCTGCTTCATCTTTGAAAAGCATTTATCGAGAGTGAGACAGCCCCAGCGTCTCCCACAAAAATAATGATAATCATCACTGATAGGCATGACTTTACAGGTGGTGATAGACAAACGTATTCAGAATAGCAGACAGAAAACAGCTTTTACCAGTAGCCTGACTCTTTTCCCTATTGTGTACTTTTGGTAGCAATTAAGTTGTCCTGTTTATACGGAGAGCAGTGCCCTGGAATAAAATACTGGACAAAGTGGGGAAACATAGGTGAGTCTCTCACCAGGAAAAGTACCATACCATTCCTAATTTCCCTCATTAAGTGTCAAAACCAACAGAGCCACACACTACGCTGTGAAGCGTAGCTGGAAAGCACCGCAGGGCCTAGCAGTCGCACGGTTCACTCTGCCTTTTCCCTCTCTTCCCAGTATGATGCTAGTTACAAGCCAGCTCCTGACTTACAATTGTTGCTTCAAGAAAAGGGCCTGAGAGGGCTCGGCTGAAGTTTGTTTTGTCAATAAACGTCTGAGAAATGCTCTGTGATCCAAGGCTTAAGCAAATTCCTGCCAGTCAGTGCAAATGAACTTGCTCCTCTTCCAAAAAGAGAGGAGCAAGACAAGTGTGTACTCTGCCACAGTGATTTGCTTGGCATCGGGAGATAGGGTGCTTTGAGAGAGGGGAACCATGTCACATCTTCCTGTTTTCTTTGGGCCCGGGAAAGGTCTCACTAATTAAGCAGTTGCACTGCCCCTGAAAAACAATGAACAAATGAGCCAATTACCCCAATTCATAGTGAAGCTTGAAGTCAACCCACAGCAGCACTTTTCTGAGCAAATTTCCTTGCTGGAACTTTATTTTGTTACCATTTTTACTGCCATCTAATTGAAGCCACTGATGGCCAATTGCTTCATTTATCATCAAGTTTACAGGCCACACACTGCAAAACTAATTAGACACCAGACATTGTGTTTCAGCCTCCCTTTGAAATATTGCTGGCATTTACATGTACTTCCAATTCATTATGTTTCAAAGAAGATGAAAGACCGGGAATGAAATTATTTCTCAAAACTAGCACTGAGATTAGGCAGGCCCAGATTGCACTCAAAAAGAGCTATTTTAAATTTATTGGGAAAGGGGGTGGAGAAGAATTAGCAGTTTCCGCCCCCTCCCCCCCACAATTTTTGACACTACCAAGCACAAACCCAAAACCCACATAATGAATCTTGTATAAATGCTAGTAGTGAGCTCTGCTCCGTGTGCAGTTCTCACCTGGACCGATTTTCACAGGGAAGTGGTGCATTTTGCACTTGAGGTGAGAAATACTGCTCTAAGGATTTAAATCTGACGAGTGCCAAGGTCCTGTGAAGGTTCCTCTGTTTGGTGTGGAAAGAGAGGAAGGCAGACCTCTGCGTTCACTGTGCATTGGTTCAACAATAAATCACCAGAAGCCTGCAGACATTTGGCAGAGCTGCAAAGAATTGTTATTTTAACTGAAATCTGATAGATTTTCTACTTCTAAGACATTTTCAGATAAATACCTCCAGTTTGGAGCCAGCCTCACTCATCTTGCATAGGCTTCTCCACCAACTTCACTGTGGCTACTCTGGACTGAGGTATGCAGGACCCAGCTCTGGGAAAGAATAAAGCTTATTCTTATTGTTGTTTGATATTCTCATGTTGAAACTATTCCCCTTCCTTCCCCTTTTTAGGTCCCCTACATCCTGATGGGCCCATTTCTCCCTAAATAAACTTAAAGCACAGAAGTAAAATGCATTTGTTGCCAAGGAAACATACAATTCAGTGTATGAGGTGGCTATCCTAAGAGAGCCGTAGACCTCCAAGGAAGTTTTTATATCAATAACTGTAAACAACCAGAAGTACCAGGTTAGTATAACATTCCCTGCTACTTGCTTGTTACTTTTTGAAATGTTTGAAGAGTTCTTCATTATAGTCCATGATTTATTTTTGTTTTATGTGAAGTCTTGGTCTTCATTTCAGAAATGTTTTACTAAAACATTGAGAGAATTCGAGAGAATTTCAGAAGGGAGCAGAAAGCACTGCCTGAGGATTACTGGTAAAATCCTCATTGTATCATCACTCTGTCTCATTAGCTCCCCTTTTTCCCTCAGATTCAATAACTGTTTTCTGTAGCACACTGCTCCTTTGAAGCACTTATCTCCTCAGGCCTTCTAAATGCCAGTAAATATATTGTAAAAGCATATGATATCCTGCTTCTGGCACTGACAGTACACTATCAACAACAAACCCTCTTTCTCTCAGGAAAATATTCACACCACTATTTTCCTCTAAGAACTGCTTGGATGGGAGGTCCCTCCTTGGGGAGACTGACTGAGCGTGCTCCAAGAAACACTCCATCACTTCACATATGGAGTTATTTTCCAGTTAAGTTATGATGACTCCTAAAGATCCCAGCAATGATCATTTTTCTTCTTGGCAGATAAGGAAACTATTATTAGCAGAGCAATAATATTATATATTTTCTCAGATATTAATCTAGTGGCATACATTAAATGCAGTCATATAATCAGTCCACTGTAGCACAAACTCTGCAAGTATCTTGTATGATGCATCATGGAAGCAAACTGTGTATCAATACATGATTATTATATTTATCAAGCATTTCTTCCAGCTGGTTCACAGTACTTGCTAACAAGAGCAAAGCCGCAAAGGGGCAACATACGAGCCAGTCACAATCCCTCAGACAACAGCACCAAAACCAAAAAAATTGCTGAGCCTCCTGTGCTTGTAGTAGAGAACCTTGAAATAACCAAAGTAAGAAGTTAGGGTAATTGTACCAGGAACCTAGTCCCACAATAAAGGTTACAACAGGTTTAAAAGCTGATCTTGGTCTGTGATTAGAGGATCATATGTAAGGACTCATCCTGGTTGAATGGGGAGTTTTCTGAACTGGGAACAGGAGATCCTCAAGTGGTTTACAGGGCTGCCTCCAGCTTTCTTTATCAATGAGCACCCTTTCCTCTATTTTTTCTTTAAGTAACAGACCAACCCTAATATTTTTTGGATATTTTGTGTGTGTGTGTGTGTTAACATTATTGGCACAAGGCCTCAAGAGAGAATCTATCTCAGCTGAAAGCAACACTGAGGTGGCACCTACATATGGATTCCAGCACAGTCAAAAAAAGAAAAAACCTTAAATGCTGTGCAGCACTCACAGATATGCTGGCCACCACAGGCAATAACAGCTTTAAAAACCTCAGCATTAAGCATCATCTTGTGATAGAAAAGTAGCTTTACCAAAGTACCTTGATTTTTGGGACAATTTCCCAAACTATCTTTTGCCCAAGATTTATAAGAAAGCTTTAAAAGAAACAACTCATGGGCTTTATCAGCTAAGCAGAGACCTAACCTTCCCTACTTCCTCGAGCCTGAACGAGTTTACTGCTTTAACACTCTTCTCCAGCATCCAAGCTCCATGCTGTAATTTGATCCCTCAAGTGACAATAAGAAAAGCAGTCTATGTTGCTGCAGAAGAAAAATAAACCAGCAATTAGTAAGTTCCTCTATGTTTCCTGTTTATATAATACAGCTCTTTCACAGGGCAAAAGCCTAGAAGAAACTGATAGGCCTGGAAAAGATTTGTAATAAAGGTTATTCAAAATATCCACCGATGCAACTGGACTTATTGTTTCCTCCATTTAGAATGTAAAAGGATGGATTTAAATGCAGAATTAAATACTGTTGGGACTGGCTAGAGGTGGCAGTAGGGAAAACTTTCTGTAGGTGTCACCTGTGGGAAAGCTGTTCTGCACCATTAGTAGCAAGTAGAGACATTTCCCATCACAACTACTTTATTTAAAAAAGACTGTGCAAAGTATAAACACTTCACCAATGCACTAGAAATGACCATTTTTAAACAGGATAGTAGTAAAGGAAGCTGTTGATTGGCTGATGCTCATTTTTAAGGGGCCTCTAGGTAACAAACTCCTCTGTCGGTATTGCTACATCTCCAAGACTAAAAGCTGTACTTGAGTCTTCAGTGCACGTTACTACACATATTGCCATTTGGCTTCTATGCTTGAGTACCTAATCAAACAAACTAAACTGTGCTTGTTACACAGAACATTATGTTCCAAGGCCTTCAGTGACACTTACTATTGCTTACAGGTCTCAAAGTGTGGGGTTCCTCTCCCCCTCCCTTATTTATGAAGTCTTTGGCAAACTGCTAACCAATTGAGACACTCTTAGTATTGGGTACTTTCCCCTTTGCCCCAGACACGTTCAACAGTTTTAGTTTTCTCTCTGAGCAGAATTTAAACTGAGAAAGTGAGTTTTCATTTCAAGAGAAAGTATGGACAACTAGAGGAGCTGAGGCAGCTCACTGCCTCTTCAGGTGGAACCATAGGAACAGGCTGTGTGCGGGCTGACTGTGGTCTAACTGCCTCTGACAAGGAACAGCACCAGCAAGGCACTGGTGTGACAGCGAACCCACCACACCAAGAGTCGGTTCTAGTCTCATTCCTACCATTAGTTTGTTGGATAACCTTTCCATCACACTCCACCATCGTTTCTGATTCAACAGGATCACCGCCAGTCTTTTATGTAAAACACTCCAAGAGGAAAAGTCCTATAGAAGAATCAGATATCATCTTTTTGCTACATTCGTATTAGCAGGGGACATTTAAAGACCCTATACCTGGAAATGTAATTAGTGCTATTATTTCTGGCTTTGTATGAGTTCAGATAGTTGCAGTAATGAACAAAGTTTGTCATCATTCCAGAAAATTTATCTGCATATCAGTAGAGCTGCAATGCTATTTTGTGTGTTCCAATTATTTTCTAAACTATTAACTCAAGAACTAGAAAGCCATAAACCCACAAAAAGTTCAAAAGAGCTGCAAAGTTTAATTCTGGTACTTGCTTTAAAATCAGCTGAACCATTCAAAAAGTTTTGGGCTAGTCACTTTGTTTTTAAAACTTGAAAACTAAAGTGCTGAGACAAAATTTATGTATCAAGCAGGAGAATAGTGCAAGATCTGGTCAAAAAGCCCAAAGCCCATGCTTGAAAAAGTACTTTAAATGTACTTCCCTGAACTGGCCTGACAGAGAGAAATTTAAGCTAAACTGACTCCTATTGATTTCAGTACGAGTGGGGTCAGAGGCCCTATGTACTGAAGGCTGCAGCTCACCATACAGCTCTTGGGTCCCCCAGAGTTTGGGTTGGACTCAGGTGTGTCTGCTCTAGAAGCAGAGCTTCGTGCATCCACATTAAATTCCCCTTTTCATCCATTTAATCTTTAACCTTCAATTTTCGATTAAATTGTTAAGCTTTACTTTTCAGATATGCATTCATGGACTGCCAGAAATAGAGAAAGAAGCTGCAAGCCTGAGGATGGTTCTAAATTCAGCATCAAAACTTTTCTGAAGAGATAACTCCATGCGGTTGAACAACAGTAAGTACTGTGACTTCAGCATTGTTTCTTATCTTTCCAAAGATCTTTTATTCCACTAGTTGTTTGTTATACTTAATATACATTAAGCCAGCAGTTTCTCCTCTTGCAGTTTGCTTGGGACTATTGTTAACAAATGTTTAACATATACAAAATTATTCCTCAGATGTCCATGCCAAGTTTGCAGACTGTGCATTAAGAAGTTTTCAAGTAAACTACTGGCAAGAAAATGCTGGATAAATTAAAAATGGGAAGAAATATTAACTTCCCGTATTCCAGTTCAAAAAATGGTGGAATAGGTTTCTTTCACATTTCCCAGGACACTACTGAAGAGAATGGTTTCATGATTGCTTAACCTTAACCATAGATTTATGACATGAAAGAGCTATAATCATCAGATTAAAGGGGTAAAATTTAGGAAAAGTGTGGGTTGAACCGTCCTAGGATATATGGTCAGTCCTATGATGTGAAGTGGGATATGGAAAAAGAATAACATAATAATAACATACATTTTTAGTATCTTTCATCCACAAGAATTTCAAAATGCTTCCCAGGCTAAACATGAAAGTCCAGATTCCAATTTCTGCTCCCCTGGTGTAAATCCAAGGTGATTTGACTGAAGTTATTAGAGTCAACTCTTCATTTACAAAATTGAATTTGAGATCAGAGGTTTGGCCCTATTGTAGGCAAGCAGTAATGGCTTTCATTTGTGCACTGGTCTCATTCAAACAGCTATAATTTGAAGTAAATTCATTTTCCAGCATTGGGAAAACTAGAACTGATAAATCTGGCACTCAAATACATGCAGCAAGCAAGAAGAAGAAGCGGTAATTCACATTTTTAATGTTTATCCAGAGACGTAAAACAGGCAAGTATTCCTGTGAGTATAAAATATTATTGTTTTAATTCAGATCAGTAAAAAGTTTCTCTAAGAAAAATACTGAAGTGAAAGAGTAGGAAGAGGTAGAAAGAAGAAATATATAGAAACACATTAAGTTAAACTACGTAGATGCTCTCTTTGTCCAAGCCACTCAAGAACTCTTTCTTGACAAGAAAATAAGCTTTGTTTTGGTGGAGTATCCCTCATTCCTAGACAAACCCAGATCCTTTCAGAAATGCATGAAAATCTATTTTTCTTAGCTCTACAATAACTGGCTCTATATTTTTATTGTGCTATGAGAATTAGAAGCAAGAGATCCTTCATGACTATCAGTGATATCTTCCTAGGCTGACTTGGGAAGACAGTGCAGCTGATCTGCAAGTTGTTGGGCTTTTTTGTTTGTTTGGCTTGGGATTTGTTTGTTCAGATTTTTTTAAAGCCTAAACCTATCTGGACCTATCTGACACTTGCTGAAGCTCCCTGCAGTTTCTCTGGTAATTCCAGTGAAGCTTAGACGGGGGTCTTCTATGACCATAGAGCTAAATTAGACTGTTTTAGGCTCCTTCACGAGAAGAAAGCTGCTAGACCATTTTTACACACCCTGCAAAAATGCTCCCTTAGCCAGGGCAAAGCACAAGGGTCAATCGTCTTTCATGGAAAGAAACATCTCTACTTTTGTCTGCTTTTGCACCAAATTGTACCCTTCCTAATCCAACTGTATGTCAGCAAAAAACTTAAAACTTCCCAGGAGAGTATTTATCTGATCTCAGGTCAGTAAAAGTGGCTTTAGAACTTAAACTGCTGGTATGTGAAGAGCAACAAACCCTGCTGTTTATTTGAGCAGTAGGGTCCGAAAGCAAGTTCGAACCTAGAGGAAAATGTTATAAAAAGTTCCGTTTGAATGGTGAACATTAAACTATTTGCTGTTATTTAAATAAACGGGATTTGAACACACACCATTGATCAGGATTGAAAAAATCTTCTTGTATTTCTGGGCTTCTGATTTCAGACAACCAAGGGTCACCAGCAACTCACCACCATTTAGTAAGTGAGTTTGCCAGTTCTTGGTCTTCTGCAATTCATTAAAAAAACCCAAAAAAACAAACCAAACCAAAATAATACTGCAAATTAATGACACTACCTGTCTAAAGTTCAGTGGCCTAAAGTTTAAATTAGTTAGGGTCAAAAGGGAGATAGGAATAATTGATACAAGTCCTTTAAAAGTTTTTCACATCTGACACAAAAATCTTCATCTAATTAATATATAGGGAACAATTCTCCAGCTGCATTATTATGTAACTAAGTCCTGAAACAAAGACTGTGAATTTAAGGAAAATGCTGTGATTTATATACAGACTGTCATTGGGACTGCTAAAATTGAGCAAAATTTGTCCTTTGTGGTGATTTTGTAATGACTAATATTAATTCAGATAAAATTTCTTTATACTGACTTTAAATACTTGCCTGCCAAGTAAACCCACACAGAAATACAGAGGAATGAGATTTTTAAGAAAGCCCTTCTCTATCTGGCCCATGTTCTTTCTCATCCAGACCAAATACAGAGTCTAAAGGTATATTCTATTTGAAGAAATAAAATTCTTTAATAGTCTGTTGGGCAGTAACCTTGCCTCATCTCTCAGCATAGCAATTATTTGCTGGAGCATGGACCAGTGCCTGAGCACCTCTAGTCACCCAAGAAAAGGAAGGGGATCGATTTTAACCTCTACTACTCTTTCACCAAGATTGTACTTTGACTCTGTCACTAGTCTCTACCACCTCCCAGGACACAGGGGGCATGCAGCAGCCCTTGGGAAGGAGTAGGGGGAAGCACAGCCAAACTGTGACTCTGCTAACCAGCCATAGCCCTCTGGCTGCTGGCAGCTCACAGCTTGGCTCCCAATCCTTCAACCCTGATTAGGCTAAAAGCAAGGTACTCTGCAAAAGTAGCCTTTCATTTCTGAGGAAAAAACCAAACAAAACATCCGCTTCCACTTGCTGTGTGCAGAAATACAGGACTTTCCATATACTGTCCATAAAAATACAGGATTGCAACAAGGAGGAAGGTTTGAGTTATACAGTTTGTGGGTTTTTTCTTCTTTTAATGAAACAATTCTGACAAGGCCTAAATATTTCTCAAATCAAAAGAGTTAACACTAGAGACAGGTAGGTTCTGATTTGTAAGACATCTTGAGTTCCCACTAGCTTCAATTAGAGCTTCAGTTATCCACTCCTCTCAAGCCAGACCTCCTTCTGATGCAGAGCTGGGAACTGGTCTGAGCTCATAGTCCAGAGAATTTTCAGAAAGTATTAAAAAAAAACAAAACAAAAAAACCCTCACTGCTTTCCTGTTCACTTCTGCAACACATACACAAGCTGGATTTTTAGTTAAACCATTTTTAAATAGAGCAAAAGCGCCAAGACCTGAGTGCAAATGGCAATGTTACACTCTGACAAAATGGGATCTGAATAGAAATGGGTCCTCTCCTATGCTTAAAAAGTGCATGCTTTCAGCATGTCCGAAGGGATACAAGCACCCCATGCATTTGATTCCTTCTCTAGCTCAGGTCATCATCACAAGTAACAAAAGCAACTGAGATTCTAGCACCTACCTAATGGTCTCCACTTGTCTTTGCCCCATGCAGTATGGGAAGGAAAATATTCCCCAGCATCACTGTGGTAACAGTGTCAAAAGATACTCATCATCATCAGATTCTTCCG
This sequence comes from Pipra filicauda, assembly GCF_003945595.2. Classification (NCBI taxonomy): domain Eukaryota; kingdom Metazoa; phylum Chordata; class Aves; order Passeriformes; family Pipridae; genus Pipra; species Pipra filicauda. The sequence continues at coordinate 764,150 of NW_024104665.1, read as the reverse complement.
TGCATTTCTCAAGTACCTGGGTTATTTGTACAAGATGAAGAAAAACTTAGTTGTTATGCCCCCTGCCTTTACCTGGGTATAGAAGCAACGCACAGATAAAAGATGTGTTTGATGCGAGCCAATATCACCTCGAAGCAGGATCTTAACTTAAAGATGAAAAATCTGTAACAGTGGATTCAAGAGTGGTTGATAAATCCCATCTAAGGGGAATAATTTCTTCACTCTACTCCTCAGCAATCTACTTTTGAAACTCAGATGTGTATATTAGCCCAGTTCAGATACGGTCTTTGGAAGATATCTTCTCCTGAATTGCATATAAGCATTCAGTTCAGCAGAACTACGTATTTAAAGCACCTCGCAGCACAGCTGCCACTTCTAAGCCCTAAATAAAAAGACAGTAGAACTGTTTTCTAGATCATTAGCAAACAATCAAAACCTAGAGAACGTCAGTTACTCCTTCTGACACTGCCAATATTAGCTTTCCTCTGCATTTCAGAAAAACCCTACCTTTCAGAACCACTCCAACCTGGGTGCAAGAAGTCTTGGGGAGAAGAGAAGCACAGAAAAGGGTGGAGGATATGGGGATCTGTGTAGCTTTTAAAAGCCTATGGGAAGTTAATTAATTAATTAGACACTCAGGACCCGGAGGGCTGCTCTGAAGTGACCCAGATCTTGAAAAATCTTGAGCTTTGTCCCCACCTGCAAACAGTTGGTGTTTGTTATTATTTTATCTTTCTAACAGCTGCAGACTTTCAGGGCTGTAACCCAAATAAGATTTTCAAAACAGACTGTAGATTTATGGAAAATGAGTGCCTCTGTAGTCTCCTGACCAGAGCAGAGAAGCTAGAGTACCATTTTTTGCATTTATAGTCCCATACTTCAAGGTCTTCAGGGAGTGAAGCTGACTGTCTAATTTGCCCTTCATAACACTACCGCCTGCTTGTTGCAAGTTCTAATTCACATTTGAAAAGGGTTTAAGGCAGCCAGATGAAGGAAGTACTAGAACTACAAAAATTACCTAATCAGTAGGATATCAAACAAAACGCTGACTACTCTTTGGCACGAGAGCCAGCAATACATTTTCCATGCAATACTCCAAAGAGCTGAAGCTGAAATCTAGTGCATCAAGCCAGGAAAACTGTCTTAAAGTGAGATGTTAGCTATACTAAGCACATATTTTTACAATTGCATGTGTGGACAAGCTGTGAAGTGCCCTATCAGTATGTAAATTTACATTATCCATTTATAAATATGTTCCCTTACTCATGCTACAATTTCATTCAAATGGGGATTTCCATTTCTTTTATAGAGCATGAGTCTTAGTAAATTCCTCGAAAAAATAGGTTTTTTGTGTCTGATGAGTTGATCTTCAAGAACTAAACACAGTTTTTGAGAGGAGAGAGAAAGGAATATATTTCTATAAGTTATTACTGAACTGGTCAGGTTAACACCACCTATATGCCAGTTTTGCACTACTCAACCAGCATTTGGAGTATTGGAGCAGTTTCCAGCACTACATACCCTGTCCTGCACAATGAGCAGGAGCAGGTGGCACAGAAGCCCAGCAGTGGGATACTGGAAGCGTCATTTGCCCATGGCTGTTTCTGGAAGACAATCTGGGAAAGTTTTCTTGTTCAACACTGTACTTACTGCCTTAGAAGGGACTACAATGATGTTTATGCATATGCAATCACTGCATGCATTTCCCCATGACAAATGGAGTTGAATTTGTCCAGTGCAATGGCTAAGAAGGTCTAAATACTTGACCAGAGCTTTGTCACAGTTTTTCCTCTCATGTCAGACTTGCTATTAATGTTTTCTTTATTTCAGAAATGACGCAGCAAAAGAAGAGTGCCACTCCGTAACTCAGGCCCGCTAGTGACTAAAACATTTCTTATATCATTCACAAAGGAGCCATCAGTGTTTTCTTCTTCAACATAAATCTTGTCCTGTGAAAGCCTACTGCTCCCCATTATCTTCTCTGTCCTCTGATTTTCTCCTGACAGAACCAGTGACATGACAGTTCTTAAATAAATCAGCCCCTGGTTGTGTTTTATGATGTCATGGTGAGCACAGGCCTGACCCTTAGTAATCAGCATCTCAGCACACTGGGAAGCTTCCTGCTTTAACTGCTCTAGCAGCCAGGCAAACTTGCCTACACTGCAGAAATTATGTGAATTACCTCACCTCTGTGTATCGTAATAACCCTTACCACACATTATGCCAAATGTTCAGCACCGAGCTGCAAGGAGCCAAAATGCAGACAAACCCCCAATAATATCTAAAACAGAGTTCAAGTGAAGCTGGGTCCATGCCAGGCTGCGGAGATCATTCTTCATGTCAGCCTCAGATCTGACCCTTGTGCATATGAACTAACGAAAGGGGCAGGGAATAAAACAGCATTTGAGTTATTCTCACAGAGCAGGTACTTAATAATATCCACATTTCCAGCACTTGAACATTATGCTTTTATTAAGCAAAAAACGACTCCCACCAAATATCCCTCAGTTGCAGTAAAGGCTGTGAGCATGATTTTATTTCAGCCTGTGAACAAAGCCATATGGATTTCATCTGAGGGATTTGGGGGTTTTGATTCTTATAAAAGTCATGATGTCAAACAAAACTTCAGATCAGTCCCAAAACATATGCAGTGTGACAGCCGACAATGGAAACTACACAATGACATTCTTCAGCCCGACAACATCTTCAGGCTCAGCAAGGAATCAAGCACAAACGTGGATAGGCTTCAGCTTTCCAAATCCAAACGAAAGGCAGTGTCTGATACTTGAATTATGCCATCCCACAGCTGGGGATGTATTTTGACAAACGTGGTTCTCACGGCTGCAAGCCATTCTCAAACTTCTTAGAAGATTCAGTATTCTGAAGAAACCGTAGTCCCATGCCCCTCGCCACACTGCCTTCCCTACTTTTGAATATATCTCCATTCATCTCCTCAACCATAACCTGGAATATGCATTTTGTAATGACCATAGTGTTCTCACACTGCACAGCCCAAAGTACAGTGATATTAGTGGGGATTACATTGGAGTGTTTGTGCTTGTAATCAGACAGCATCTCTAGTGCTTTCCAGTTGCTTCCTTGACATTAATCCAGAAGGAAAAGAAGTCTATTCCAAAAATACATGCCAGATTCTTCAAAAACCAGGCCTCAAGGACCTATGAGGAATTTCTCTTAAGCTGTGGCTAGAGCCGGTGGGAGGGGAACTGGTAAACCAAAATACAACATCTAAAGAACTTTTAATCACAGCAAAATAACTACCTATTTTTGCATCTTGAGAGGTTGCTTAGAAAAATAGCAACACATATAGGGTTATTATGCACTCAAAACAGAATTCAGGATCTGAAACAAGATCTAGGTTTATTGGCTATGTGCTCTCCTATTTAGCCCAGCCAAAAAGACAAAAAAAGGCCTGTTTACTTTTAGAGCCAAAAAAATTACTAAAACATTTATAACAGCTGGTCATCCTACTGAACAAATCACTCAATTAATCAGCTAACTACTGTATGTTTGAAAGAGACAACGCAAGTTTCCATTCCTAATAAAGTGCAAAATATTGATTAGTTACTAGTGCTCATAATTAGGCTTTGCAGTTTCCAAAAATCTAGGTACTTTTCACATATCATTTATCAATATTTTTTCTTTCATTTCGCTTTGCTTTTAGCCCAGGTTTTTTTAGAACGATGGCCAAAATAAACAAAATATTTCCTTATAGTTCCCTCTCTCACTTCCTGCTTATGAAAGAATTTTCACTCATGGCCTCTTGCACTTCTTGGAATCAAATTTCTTCCAGAAATCTGTAGCTAGAATGCACTATTTTAATTATGAGTATTATTACAATCTCCTTTTCACTCCCACATCCCACATTCCTCCTTCTCTGTCCTAATGGCTAGTCCCTCCCAAACCAGCTGTTAGAGGCAAAACTACAAATTTACTGCTTGCTTCCTTCCTATAATGCCCTCTCAATGCTGCTTTATGAGTTCTGATCTCTCAAAAAAAAAGAGAAAAAAAAAAAAAGAAAAGCTTCTGAAATTTGTGATATACCTCTTCCATGTGGTTTATTTTCAGGTGCACTTTATAGGTCGTGAAAGGCTTCATCTATCCCCATATGCTGGAGTGCCAAAACGTGCAGCAGTGGCTTCCCCCAGTGCAACAAACAAGTACCAGGACTCGAGTATCTCTGTGCTCACTGCAGGCTTAGCCAGGCTGCAGCTTGGGATGCTGCAGCCACCAGCAAAGGCCATGTGGGTGACACAACACGTGGGTCCTCTAAGCATAGATTATGTCACTAATGCCAGTAGCAAAAAGGTTGATTTCCAGAACTGCTAATAGTAGTTGAAAGAGATTTCATGGCCAAGTGTGAGTTTCCCAAAAGATGAAAAAGTTCGAAGGATTAGGGAGGGGGAATTCCTTGCAAGGACGATGGAGCGTTCCTTCCAGAGGCATTGCAAACCAAGCTGTCAAAACCATCTGAGAACTGTCTTCAGATTGAACTTCTTGCCAAGGAAGGACTCAGATAACACTGTCTATATGAGAAAACATTCCAGGCAATATCCCATCACATTTTAAGTTAAAACCATAGATTTTATTTTTTGATAGTGCTGACAACAGATGTATTTTAGCTAACAGAACCATCCAGGATGGAACTGAAGGAGACCACAGACATAATGTCTACTCAGATTCTAGCAGTGCATAGGAACAAATCTATCTCTTGTGATTATTTAATTGTCTGGGCTTTTTTTCCATAGCATGAGAGTGCATGTTAGCTGATGTGCATATTTATGTACATGCACATATAAAAATAAGTATATATTTTTATATATGCCTTTGGAGGAGACCATTCCAAAATAAATCTGAGAATGACAGTAACACAGTATTTACTCTCAGCTGCACTCTATGGAAAGCTCATAAGGATTGAATAAAGAATTTTCTTCATCTGGCACTTTGTAAGTCAGACACACAAATTCAATTCCTTAGGAAGACTCTACAGATCTGGAACTAACAAGTTGTATACGTTCACACCTATTTTGGAGTTAGTTTCCTATTCATCATATTCTTTACAAGAATGTCACAATCCACGTAAATTAAAAGCTTGAGGTTAGATTGAGGAAGGGCGATAAAAATATTGGGTGCCTTGCACAGGAAACTTACATGAAATCTGCACTAAATATGTAAAAATAAAGTGATTTCCGATAGTGCAGAGATTAATATAGGTATATGCTTATCAGAATAATGTCTTGATCAAACCTCTTCAGTGTCCTTTGCTTCAGCAGTTACAATGTGCCATTTCCCATGCATTTAACAAACTAGCACCTAGTATTATTTTAAGACTATTTAGTTTGACCAACAGGACAGAGACAAAAAAAAACCAAAGTACATATATTTAATACTGTTTGAATTCAGGTGTTTGGATTTTCTGGTGTCTAAACATTAGGAGGGGAAGAAAAATATTCTGTTATCTTTGGGAGAATTCTAGTTGTATTTCATTTTCTGTGTGCTCTCAGTGAAAATTCTTCTCCGTGAATATCTGTAGAACATGTATCTTAGGCCAGTAGCAGAAGTTGGCTTCATAAATAAATTGAGTTGAATGCATAGGAAGCAGAGAAGCAGATACACTTTATAAACACATAAATCATCCAGTTAACACGCAAAATGGAGCTATGATCAATCACAAACCTTGGATAAGCAAATTCAGAGTAGCAAGTACAAACTGTGTATGTGCTGTTCCCAGATCAAATATGTTTGCAAACCTCACAGACTCAAGACTTATGAATGTCAAAAGTAGGATTATAAAGAAACTGTTCAAGAGCCAAGAAAAAGAACTCATTGAATAAATAGTTTGCAGTGATTATTATGACCAGCTTTAGCCAAGAACTGCATTATGGTGGTGATTGTCCTCTTAAGAGAGAGTAAGGTTGCTAGCTAGAAGATTTTGTCAGATTGTCTGGTATCATTGAACAAATGGGCACACTTTTAAGCACAAAATCTCTTCATGTTGTTTAAAAAGAGAAGAAAAAAGTGTCAAGGTAACTATAGCTTGGGAATAGTTGCTCCAAGCTTCACTTACTTATATTGCTTACTTGAAGACAGGCTGTACACTCAGAAACTTATCCATTTTCTCATCTACACACAAACTATTTCTCCCTATAAGGCTGACCAGTCCTGTGTGCTGAGCCCATCATAGAGCTACAACAGGCCTTAAGGGCAGAGATGGCAAGAGAGCAGCTCAGCATTTTAAAACTTTAGAAAGATTTTCTATGAGCAACTGTCCTTCAAGGTTTCAGTTTGAGTAATTTTGTTCCCTAGAATTGTTCAAGGCCAGGTTGGATGGAGCTTGGAGCCACCTCGTCTAGTGGAAGGTGTCCCTGCCCATGGCAGGGCAGTTGGAACTAGGTGATCCTTAAAAGTCCCTTCCAATTAAACCATTCTATGATTCTATGATGAGTCAACTTCAGCCCAGAGAGTCAAAGTGCTATTCAGCCTGGCCAAGTAAATCCAGGTCACCTAAGAAAATCTTAAACCATTCTTAATCAAAGTAAAACTGAAGAACAAATTGTGAGATGAGATTAATATCTCTGTTGATGAAAAGTAATGGAATTGGCCCTACCTGACCGCTATGTAGAATCATAGAAACAGAATATCCTGAGGTGGAAGGGACCCACAAGGATCATCAGGTCCAATTCCTGGCTCTGCACAGGACAACCCCAAAAATCACATTATGTTCTGAGAGCATTGTCCAAATGCATCTTGAACTCTGTCAGACTTTGTGCTGTGACCACTTCCCTAGGGAACCTCTTCCACTCTTCTCTGGCCACCCTCTGGGTGAAGAAGCTTTTCCTAATATCTAACCTAAACTTCCCCTGACAGAGCTTATGCCTTTCCCTCAGGTTCTATTGCTGGTCCCCAGAGCAAAGAGATTGGTGCATGCTCTTCTACTTCTCCTCATGAGGAAGTTGTAGACTGCTATGAGGACACCCCTCAGTCTCCCCTTCTCCAGGTTGAACAAGACAAGTGACCTCAGCCGGTCCCTCTGTGGCTTCCACTGTAGGTCCTTCATCATCTTTGTTGCCCTCCTTTGGATGCTCTCTAACAGCTTTATATCCTTTTTATTATTGTGGTGGCCAAAACTGCACACAATATTCAAGGTGAGGCTGCACCAGTGCAGAGCAGAGCAGGACAATCCCCTCCCTCAGCCAGCTGGCGATGCTTTGCCTGATGCCCCCCAGGACACAGTTGGCCCTCCTGGCTGCCAGGGCATCCTGCAATTTTCATCTGAAACAAAGTATTTCTTCACCATATATAGATACAATGTTCAATTAAAAGAGACAATTTTTTTAAAGGTGATGGTCCTAGATATTCTTATTATTCTTCATAATTTCACAGGATCATACATTTCCATCCCTCATCTTTTATTTTTGTTATTTTTCCTCAGTGTTACAATCATCTATTGTTCACTGCTTTCTCTTCCTAGTGGTTGATCTTGCAAATGGTTTCAAGAAATTCCTTTGACTTCAATGGGAGTCCTCTTGTAAGTAAGGTTTTTCATTATTAGGCCTTAAGCTGTACATTTTTTGAAGCAGGAAAAACCTCTTTATCTGTTTGTAAAAGATAATAAAGAATAGACTCAAGGGAGACAACTCACAAGAAGTAGATGACTTAACAAAACTTGCATCTGGCATACATATACAAATAGATTTTTTTAGACTTCACTATTTTTTCCCAGTTTTTCCAGGAAAGGGAGGAAGAATGAAGCTTCAGGGGTGGGAAAGTTATATATGATGTTGCATGAGACATATTTCTTAAAAGAGAATCTTTTTCCTCTAGATTTTATTCCATCATCAGTAGGAGGCTGTTTTTAAGACACGTTTCTTTAACGATATGACCGTATTGGACCATTTCCTATTGGGTTTTTTTATGGTACAACATAAATAGCCTCAATGTAGAGAGCCTGAGGACAGCCTCTACAAATGATTTCTTGACTTCCTCCAGCAGCCTCAGCTGGCATGAAAGGGGTCTTCCGAGGGCATCTCCCACACCACCAGCAGCACCAGCCCACATGAGCCAGAAGCCTGAGGTTTCCTTACAATTGCCAACACTGAAAATGTACAAACACCTGGTTAATGATCTTAGCAGAGTCTCAATTCAGGGGCCTTGAATGTCAACTGTTTTCACATTTACTCTCTTCTTTGCAATTGCAAGGGTTATAAACTTAAGGGGGGAAGGCTCAGGGGATGTTCGTTTGTTTTTTTTTCTTTTAAGTTGCCAACTTGGGGCTCTTGAGAGAGACCATAAAGCTCAAGTAAATTCACATTTCTCTAAATTATACCGAAGTGGGGGTAACATAGTATATTTGGGGCCCCTTACACCATTCTACAATGCTTGACCATGCTGGGGTACCTGTCACCCCAGTACAGCTCTGCACAAGCCTCAGAAAAAGAGGGAAGGAATGAGAGGCAGCCTCATGAGCCCTCTCCCGGTGCTCCTGTAGTGTGTGCAGCTTCGCCAAACCAGAAACTGCTCCAACAAAGGGGTAATTTGTCTTGTTTTATTCAATTAAGCTTATTTGCATATCTGGGGTTAATCTTTTTTCCTGTTATTCTAGCAGCAAATGAACACCAAGATATACAGTGATACACTGAGTGGAAAATCGTATGTTTGTGTATGCCCATCACCGAAGTCAATCACAATAAAAGATATGACAAATTATGTGATTCCTTCTCAAAATTGAATCCTGTGATGTTTATACAGAGCATAAGGATACTTATGCCTTTAATGCAACAAGTCTGCTTTCTATTTACGTAGATGAGTGAAACATTGCCCTGGCATTACACGGAGTAAAGTGTGCAAATTCTAAACCCTTCCACAGTCCCTGCATATAAGAGTGCATTCATATGTTTGTGTTTAACATGAACAAATTTATGATCTGATGCGGATTCCTCTGAGTACAGATGTATTCCAACTATTTGCTGAATCCTAATTTTGAAGGAACAAATGTGAGTGCTTTGGGAGGGGAAAAAAAAAAAGGTTATTTTCTATTTATTTTAAAGGGTTTCAGTGCAGTGCAGGCTCTTTTATTAAGAGTTGGGTTGAGTGTTGTCTGCGACAGTTTAAAGGTTTCAGGTAGTGAGAATCAGTATATTAGTAGAATGTCAAGACTCAGAAAGTAAATCAAACACCTCCAGATCTATTTGTTCATTTTTGTAACTGCAGATAGTCTAGGTTTTATGAACACTGCCAATAGAAACATACACAAATCCTGTTGACACTGCCAAGAGTGGCATAAAGTAATCTGCATAAATCCACAGCATTACCCTCAAAATCATTTCAGACAAAAAGTGCATGTTTTGTGATTAGGGCTTCTGTAGGAAATCAGAGAGGGAGAAAAGAAAAGTGATTGCATCCCCTGCATGTAGCCATTCGTCATGTAAGGAGTTTCCCCATACATGAAGGAATCACTCTGGATATTAATTCAGCTCTTGTTCTCAGTTGCACACGGATGCCCACTGCCCAAGGCCTGTGCTAGCAGTCCCTTTCAGCCGGATTGTTTCCCTTGATGTTACATACAGGGAGATGAGGAGCAGTCCAGCTTTCTTAGTGCCTTAAGTCAATCTTAAAGCCTTTCCGTTCTGATAATGTGGCTTAGAGGGCTCACTGCAGATCCCAGAGCTTACATTCCAGTACGCCGGTTGTGGTTCAGGTTAGAGATAACTACATTAGAATAGAATATATTTTAGGCTCAGGATCAAAGTTTACATCTGAGGCCAAATCAAGGGAAAAGTCTGACATTTCAGTAATCGTGAAAAAACTTCTAATCATACTGATTATGCTCTCGGTTTCCACAGTGCCAGTAATCTCCCAGATCAATCTGATTTGCCTGGAACTTTTGCCATCTTGAAAAGTGGGAAATGGAGAAAGGCAGGTATTTGCATAGTTTTAAATCTGCTCTGGAACAAGACAATTGGAGCAGAATTAAAAAATAATCTGAATGCAAACGCTTCTTTAAATCTAATGGGGATTGTATTCCTGTGTTTCTTTTGTCCTATTTCTCACACGTTCAAAGACATATTTCTCAATAATCAGTCATCTGCATCAGTGTTGTTTCTTTTGATGCAATTGGCCACATCCCCATTGATTTCAGTTGGAGGAAGGTCAGAACTAATGTGTGTTACCAAAAACATGCAAACACATATTCTATCTGGCAATTATTTAAAGAGCTATGGAGCTTTTAGCGATTCAAAGCATATAAAGTGTCTTTGATGTGACTAATTTGCCTGCATGTCAGAAAGAAAATGGCCGTGATATTGTGTGCCTTCCTGAAATACCCATTAGATGGAAACGTTCTGTCTGCTGGTTAACAGTTGTGTCCTTTCCTTGGGAGACCTTCCTCTGTGTGCAAGCCAGCACCTTCTTCCTACAGTCTTTTCTTGCAAGCAAACACCTCAAGTCAACTAACTGAACCAAACCTAACAGAATGTTTTGCTGTCCATGACTACTGACCTCACTGAAACATTTGTTGACAGGGAGCCAGGTTACGAGCAGGTGATCATGGGCTTTATGAACTAAGAAAGAAAGGTCAAACACTGCTTTCGAAAAACTCAAGGTGGTGTTTTTTGCAGGTGGAGCAATGAAAAGGCTAAGATCATCTGATGAAGTAGTTAGTGCCCTTACCACCATGACTTGGAAACACAGCAAAGGCCGCTTTGCAAGAGAAGTCCCACACTGTAACTGAGGGATAACACTATAACAGCAGATATATGAACCAGATTCAGTTCAATCAAACATACAGTACAGCAAACAGCACTAAAGATCTGCATTTCTCTGCTTGCCAGAGGTAGAAACCCAGAACAGCTGCAAACTGATGACTCCCTTAGTCAGTTAAAAATAAAACTGCTGGACATTGCTTTAACGGTGATCAAGAGGAAGGACAACTCAGACATTGGTGTGGCAGTAGAGAATTTAAAATTAACTAACAGTTAAACATAAGGTGAATGCAGGCTAGGAAAGTCCAGAAATGCAGCTCCCTGGAGGGAATGGCGAGTTTTGCTAGAGGTTTTTAGGCTGTGTGCCTAATTCCCATGGAGAGTAATGAAAGATAGTAGCCAGAGTATAGGTGTGCATTTATTTTTTACAAAGAAAAGAGTTTGATCCCTGTTTAAAGGTGAAACTCCCATAATGTGAAAGACAGGGCTCTTATTTTTAGACGTAACGTACTTTATGTTTCTGGCAGCAGATCCAAGGTAGGAATTTTTCAAGCTCCTTTGTGTTTCAGCTTTTCAGGTTCAATTCACTTTGCTGCTCTCAGAATACAGCATTTATATGTATCGCAAAATCTCAAATTACCTACAGCTTTGATACATATGTTACCAGATAAATCACTGCAAATACATATACATGTATTCGTGTATTATTCTTCCCTAAGGAAATGAGCCTGTGCAATCACACAGTTTATCTCCTTCTAACTTTGGAAACCTTTCCCAAATGTCAACCACGTTTGACAAAGGATTGCAGGTCAGAAAAATAACTAAGTTCTGAGAAATACAGTGATAATCAGTAGCTGGGTCAGTGCAATAGCTGAGGCAGGAGGGCAGGTCAAGTTTTGCAATTAAACCCTCTGTGTAGCAGCAGGCATCTGGCCAAAGAGTACGCATGAACTACCCAGACAGTTGTTCTCTTCCTAGAAAAATAAGTTTTCCAAAGTATGATACATATACATAGTAAGGAATACACCTAAATATACTAACAAATGCTTAACTAGGGTTCCACAAAACACATTTGTGCAAATTAGAGAGTTTTTCCCAAGAATTTGCAGACTTACAAATCTTTCTGCAAATTATCCTTGAGAAATCATTAGCTGAAATTCAGCCTACAGCTCTTGACCTTTGAGGTACTGTCCATCTTTCCAGTCAACATTACAGTGTCATACTGGCATAGTGGGTTCTGCAAGCAGAAGACATTTCCTGGTAATTTCAGCTGAATTCTGGTGTTTTAACTGTTAAGTTAAAAGAAATGCTTTGCACATTTATAGGAAGAAATGCAAATCTTCTTGCACGGTGAAATTCAGAACAGAGTGAGAAAGTGCAGGTAACATTAGGTTTATGTTTTCCTGAACCAGGATTTTAGTTTTTAACATAAAGAAAACAAATTCATTTTCAATCTCTCTGAAGAATAATCCAAAACTCATTGTAGCTAGCATTACTCCTTTCAGTGGCTTTCCTTCGCTTGGACCTGCCTTTCTTCCTTGTGACTATAAAACAGAAAATCCACCTTATTTTCAGTTTCTCAAGGAGAGAAGGGAAGATGATTTACACTACAGAAATAGTCTAATATTATTGTGACATGTATTCTGTTGCTCATGAGTGTTCTGTAATTGCATAGATTACATAGTTTAATAAGTGAAAGAAGAACGGCATTTTGAAAGGGAGAGTTTGTAGTTTTTCTTGAACAAAAACAACTCTCGCATATCTCGTAAGTGGAAAATGTTAAATCTACTTGATCCAGCGCATTATGCAAATGCAGTAAACCTTTGAAGGTTCCAGACAGTTCACCTGGTTTTTCCTAACATTCCTGTATGAGGATTCAGCATCCTTGGTCTCTGAGACTACTTCTACAAGGCACAGTGTATTAAACTTTTTAGAGATTATTTGTGGAAAAATGGTTTCTTTGTCATTCAAGATGTGTTTTTAGACCTATAATTTCCTTCAAGTGAGCACAATTCCGCTAACAGCAGTATATTATTTTGACAGTAAGTCAGTTGGCATAAGACTTCATTGTGTATGCCTTTTGTTTATATAATCCTTCCTAACAGTAACAAGGTGTTTACTGTTCAGCAAACACATTTTATTTTAACTGCCAACAGTAAAACTGTCTGATAAAGTTTGATTTAGCTAAGGAAAGCAAGTTCTCATTTAGCCCAAATAAATCCATGGTGCTATAGACAGCTGTTTGGAGTACATAATCCCCCAAGCTCTTATAGCAAGGCAACTCTTGCTATTGAATGAGCAAGAGAGAGCAGGCTCAGCTGTTCAGGATGTGCTCCATTACAACTGTAATCTATAGCATGGTACTGCCATATTGTGAAAGCATTACTCACATTCAGCAGCAGTGAAGCAAATACTCCTCTGACAGATGCTCTGCAGACTGACAGCTGACACCCTAAGCTGAGCTCTATAGATTTTTCACTAAACACATCCTGCAGCCCGGATCGATGTGGTCTGGCTGTTTGCTTCCCCCTGCTCCCCTATGAAGAGATCAACATCTAATACCATTTCTGTGAGATTCTCAGGGAGTTAACTGTCTCCAAGTGGAAAAAGTTCAGATTTCAGAGAAACAAAGAACACTTCTCAAAATAACAGCATTTTGATGCTTGAGAGAAAGAGAATTCATAAGCCTAAAGGCATTTTTATTCCATTTTATGGGTGACTTTATGCTGGAGAAATTTGCCAAAGAAATGTGATTTTTAAGGCTGTTATTATAAAAATTTTTGAGAGCAGCAGGGGATAAATAGCTGATCTGTCACATGGAGTCCAAAAAAGTTGTCTGCACCAAATGAAAAGCAAAATAGACTCCAGGATTTGCTTCCTGCCAAAATCAGAATATGTAGCAAGAGTATGTACACAGACAGAGATCAGGATGTGCATAATAAGCCACTGCTGCACCTACACTTTAAAGAAAAAGCTATAGAATGAATCATTTTACTGTAACAGCTATAGTAATCTTCTAACCTTAACCTCAAAACACTGGTAAAGAAGTTTACTTTCCCCCTCCCCCCTTATTCTTTTGTATGACTGCTTCATTAAGGCTGCTCCTGCTCCCATTGCAGACACCAGCAGAATTCCTGTGATTCACTGAGAACAGAAGCTGGCCCATAAAGTAGTTGTCACTCACCTGCAGTGAACATAAGAACAAGCACAGAAAATAATACAAGTTGGTTTTGAAGTATATCAAGGGAGGTTTAACTATAATCTCTCTACTGGAATTTAGGGATATTTGGGTTGTGTTTTGTTCTCTGGTATTATTTGTGCCACCTTCAAACAGTCTAGATCCCAATATTATAATCTTATATTAGATCTGGAAGTTTCTGGAAGGGCAACTAGCACATGTCACTTGGAAAGACAAACAGATGCCTGTGCCTTCTTGTAGATGGATTACTAGAGTGGGGTTAATTGCAAAGAACTGAAATTCCTCCTTCTGACTGAGAAGGTTCATGTTCTGAAAGCACATCTTGTGGCTGCTTTTCGACTTTCAGTGTGTTGTTTCACTCCTTGTTGTATTGGACCTCATCTTTGCACTCGCATTAGTTTTGCAAATGTATATATGAAAGGTAAATGGTTATTGATTATGTGATAACTGAATGAAGGTTACTCATTTAAGCGTGGTGGGTTGACGTCCTAACCCTTGAGCACACCACAACGTGAAGGAAAGCAGACTCACTGTTCACATCAGAAATTTGAGTTATTTCTACAGTATCAGCCCTGATAACAACAAAAATTCCATTCAAAATCACTCACTTTCAGCAATATTTACTAAAAAATTGAAAAAATATTTCCTACTCTTACAGCAGCTTTGCTGATTTAAGTGAATTTGTATTGAACATCTCAATGCACAGTTTTACATACCTGTTTGGACACTTGTATCAGAACTGGGCCAGCAAAGTTCTCAGTGCATGACAGCTTAACTGATGCCATGCTTGAATACATGGTGCATCTAATTTATAAATGAAGAAGATTTACAGGAAGATATCCTCGTACAGGAATACACTGCTGTAAGATAAGTATATGCCATTATTTAATCAATAAAACCGTACCTTAAACACTGCACACTCAGAAGAGAAAGCATTTAAAGATAATTACCAAATCATTGCACTCATCAAAAAATCAACAAGCATTAACACAACATATTCAATGGATTAGAGAGATCTTTGTCAGAAAGGCATGCCCTTGCTTGAAATAAACTGATATACCTCTAGTTAGGCAAAATCATTAAATTGCACT
Source organism: Pipra filicauda (assembly GCF_003945595.2). Classification (NCBI taxonomy): domain Eukaryota; kingdom Metazoa; phylum Chordata; class Aves; order Passeriformes; family Pipridae; genus Pipra; species Pipra filicauda. Next base: position 749,142 of record NW_024104665.1, on the reverse strand, counting down.
GCTTCATATAAGAACCTATTAAAATCTCATCCATGTGGATAGCTGAACACAAAAGATGGTGCAATCCCAAAGGAAAAACTGACAAAGAGCAAATTCGGCCTTCAAGGAGATATGAGATACAGTTGGCCCATAGTCAGATTGCCCAAGCCATGTATCTTGTCACAAAATCATCCCAACAGTTCAGAGACAGTTTCAGACTTTATTTGATCCTTTTAGAATCAGAATAAGCAGTTTTTATAGGGTCCTGTTTCCCCTTTAAAATCTTTTATCACTGTTACTGTTACACATTTGAGAGCATCACCTCCAGTGATTGTTCTCCTGCTGACACTGATGTTAGCGAGCAAACAAAAAATTCTAGCCATAAATGGCCTAATTGCTGCAATTAGGCTTATAACAGAGTCTCTTCCAAATAGGGAAGATAGAACTAGTGATCCTCTAGAATGATTTTTGCTTTGAGAAACACTCTTCTCATGAGTCTGTCTAGATACAGGCCCCTTCTGTCTGCCTTCTAGTCATAAACACATATGAGAAAAAGTTCAGGGTAAATTTTTTTCTAGTTCCACAGTAACCTAGTATAGTAATAATGTTCCAATTTTTAAAGCAACTTCTAGATAAGAATTTCAAGGAATTTGCAAAGGATGATGCCATTTTACAAAGGGAGAAATAATGATGTTAAGTAGCCAGCTGCTTAGAGTCAGCCTTGTCCAGTCATTGACCTTAACACAGCTGCAGCGAGGGTTCATGTTGATTTGGGGAAGAAAGGTCTGCTAGGACTCCACCAGCATGCAGGCATCTCAGGGGCCTAATGCCAAGGCCACCACTGGCTCCTGGCCTGTAGCCCCCAGAGCTCCCTGCTGAAGGAGAGCAGCAGATGGCATGCTGACCATAAGGGATTGCTGCATAGTTCTAGAGTGTTTTACTTTGCCTGGAAAAGCAAGCACAGAGCAGCACAGAAAGGCAAGGAATTTGTACTCTGTGCTGAGACTCAGCATCTTCCTCCCCAGAAGCCCTGGAGAAACAGAGACACAGTCAAGAGTTTGCCAGTCCATATTCTCCCCAGTCTCTCCTCAGTCCCTCCAGTAGAGCAGAGGGTTTGATGGAGGATGTTCTCAACATACTGCCTTTTTCCCACAGTGGATCAGGAAGGCAGCAAGGGAACCATGAAGGGGAGAAACAACCAGCAGCAGCAGCAGCAGCTCTGGGACCCGGTATCAACACATTACTTATGAAACAAACCACTTGAAGATGCAAGTGGAGAGCATACATGTACCAACCAACCCAAACACAAATTAACTTCTCAGCAATGTTTTTCCTAAGGCTTGCAGTCGCTGTGATGACTCAGATAATAATGAGGCTATTGCTCTAAGCATCCTGAACACTCGAGTCAGACTGACCTTGGCCGGACATGACAGCCTGTACAATAGGCTTTGTATGTCCCTGTCTTTCTGCAGGTCTTGCAGAAAACATTCACACCTGCATGGAGCATGTCTGTAGAAAAGGCATGAAAATCTTCAGCTCACTAATATTTTCAAGCATATAAAATAAGTAAGGCTAAAATTAAACCTTATGTCTGAAGGGCTGGCACCAGCCTTTAGAAAGACTTAGATACTACTTCAATTCTGCTGGGGGGGGGGGCTGAAATATTTTGAAAACTTTGACTGATGTATAGGAGGGTGATTTTTATTCTCTTGTAGTGCAATACACAATCATTAGCACCTGAGAATAGAAAAGTATGTGTCTGAATACCTCATTTGAGGATTATTTTTCTCAAAGTTTGGTAATCCCCAAAAAGAAGGACTTCCCTCATACACAGAAATTTCCTAGAAGAATCTTTATAGCCTTCTTTATAACCATCGATCTCTACCATTATATTAAAACAAATTATGTTGAAAGCTGTTAAGAACAACTTACATAAACTAAATACAGCCTATAGAAATTGTGGGGGTAAAGTAACAGGAAAGATAGCATGCATGACTATAAAATAATTTAACTCTTTTAGGAGGAATCTGGGCATATCTGCTTTATGTGTGCACTGCAAACACTATATTAACTGTGTCAGTAGAAGTACATCAAACAAGAACCAGATACATCACAGAATTCTTTACTGCTCAGATTTTTATATTAAATCTCGCAACTGGCTTTATATTATTGTCGTTTCAAAATCTCAATGAGTTTTCTGGTCCTTGTCTTCAAGATTGCACACGTGATTAACAGCCATGCATACTCAGGGAGCATGAAGATCAACTAAGTTCTGCAATATTTTCAGGTCTGCCCGTAAGCTTCCAGCTCTTTAATACATACTCATTATCATTATTAGATGCAGTATGTATTGATTCTTTGAAAAAGGTTAGAAGTGGAAGAGACCCACCATGCCAAACACTGGGACAAGCTTAAGATGTCCAGCATTTCACAATCAAGTACCTTTAGACAATTTGACATTGTTGGGTGGTTTCTTTAGTTCCTTCAGGAAATTCTTTCATCACCCAGAAGAGCAAAGCATGAGGGAATTTTTACCTGAAACTTCAGGTAGGTTTTCCTTGTCCGAATTAAACCGTTTAATCTTTGTGGAGTTACTAGTCAATAGCTCCTCTTTCATGAAATTTAAGACTGCAGCAGAGAAGACTGGAAAAATGACAGCCAAGCGTGTTATTCTGTTGCCAGTGCTTCAACTGCATAGCTTTCAGTGTGATCCTCACATGTAGTCTCTCAGGAACCTGTAGCTGGTACAAGAAAATTTTATTTAACATCAAAAGCTACTATACTTCTATTTTATATCTCTTGCATATACACACACACATAGAGTCTTAAACCCAATTAGACCAAAGAAGTCATACGCACACCCTCAGAGAGAGAAAGCTCAGTCCTGACAGTATTATATGTTTCGACTTCCACTGGGTATATGTTTATAGAGGCATATGCATGTGTGTTCTGTCATCATATGGTATCACTGCATTCAGGACAGCTGAAGCTATAAGCTTTATCCTTTCTGCATATTTATGTGACAGGAATGTGGAAGCTCTCTGATTAAACAGAAGTTTCACAATAATCTACTTCATTTCTCTCCCAGCCAGAGAGAAATGTTTTCTGCATTTCACAATCAGCACTTCAACATTTACAACATATCATCTCTCCCTCTTTCTAGATTGGGATTTCTGAGCCCCTATTTGGAGTATAGTGCATGCATCCACTTCTCCTGTAAATGGCCAGAAAGGATGAACAGTCTCTCTTGAGCTTGTATGCACTCCCCTCAGAAATCCTGTAGAAGTACCCGAGAAGAGAAAGTCTTTGCAGTTTTCTAGGGATTTTTTTACCCTTTATCCAGAAGTTATTGGTCCAAACCTTCTCTTCACTCACAGTCTGCACTGTAACAGATATTAACAAATGTTCAGACACACGACTCTTCTATGAAAAGGGATTTTCAGATGAAATCACCTCAGAAACCAGGGGAAGTCTTTTGACTGCTCTACCTGGGACCGTTTTGTGCCTGGTATAAAGTGCCCATCTTCACATTGTCACAGAACAGGAGAGCTCGGTATGCTTAGTATGCTTTTTTTTTTTTTAAGTAAATGAAAACACCACTAAAATGGAACTGGGCCAAACTCTCTGCAGTGGAAGAAAGAAACCAACTGTGTAGACTTCAGAGTGCAGATTTACATCTATAATGGTAAAAAATGTGGCTGATTTTCCTGATCTCATTTTTTAAATGTGTTTATTTGATTTTATTTTACCAGCAAATTTATGCAAGTATGATTTCTATGTAATAATCCCCATATTTTTTTAATTACCTTGCCATAAAACCTGAATAACTCTCCCTACTTTGATCTCCAACACATTCTGGAGAATACTGCACCAGGCATGTCTAAATCAGTTAAGCCATGCACAGAGCTGTTCCTGCAGGGAAGCTTTCCCACATCAGAAGATTGTGTAATAAAACTTAACACAGCTCATTAATTTTCTCTCTTAACCAATGCATCTGACAAGAAGTGACTTTGAAAACCTAAAGGAATGACACAACTCTTATGCTTTGCGTGAAACATCTGTTTTCAGCTCCTTTGCTATTAAATTGACATCTTTTTATTTGAAAAGTTCCTTTTATTTCCCAACTTCCTGCAATTGGTAATGTATATATCCCAAAGAGCTTAAATTCACAGCTTTTAAAACTTGATTAACTAAATGCTGGGTTAGTCCTGTCCCAGAGGAAAAATGCCTCTTGCACAGACAGATTAAGTGGTACAGCTATGCTTTTCAATCAATTATTAAGAATTTGTTTTTTCAAGCAATGTCAGACTTCATAAAGCATCAAAACATACTTCCAATCCCAAAATAATGTAAACACCAATATGATTGCATATGAAAAATATTAGCATTCTCAGATCTGGAAAATCGATAGAATGCGAGCATGTCATACTGCCTCTCTTGTCCATGAAGGCCACAGACAATATCAGGTTTCTGACTATGAAGACCTACAAAGCTACCTGCAAAAGCTGAAATCTTGCATGAGGAGTTAAGGTGATTTTCAGAAGAAGCAAAACATCTTAATTGCTATAACTTTTCCTTTAAATTCTCATCGCTTACCCCCATATTCTTATTAAATTATTCCCCTATATTTTCAGTTCCTGGTAAATTGGGGGAGAGAAGACCAAAAAAAAAAGTCCAGGCAGAATTTTTCCAGACCATTTCATGTTATGTGCATATATCAAGCATAGCTAAACTGTGTAAGCTGATTCAATTCCAGTCTGATGAACAAGATGAATGCATTTAATTGTATGTTGTGTTTGTATGGAAGTGAAGTACTGTTTTGGTAACTGTGGTAAACCAGCTACACCCTACCAACTAATGCAATTTTAAGACCTTTGAACTTGTTCATACACCTTCAAAAAACTTTAATCTTCAGTGTAGTTTGCAAGGAAGGCTTAGCAGCAAGAAACTGTAATAAAATTATTGAGAATCTTCAATATTAAAAAATTTGGGGAAAAACAGGCCCATATTTCATATTATGAGTTCCTCCTGGTATCTCGATTGCTTTCAAAAGATGCATTTTTATTAAATGATCCAAAGATTGTCAGTAAAGCCCCAGTCCTGGAAGCCAATGAATCTTCAGACAGAATTTTAAATAAGATAAATTGGGCAGCACCCTGAAATCACACCTGCCTCAATGGAACTATGTAAGTGTACAAACTGCATGCAGGAGCCTTTGCTGGATGGTGATCCAAACCAGAATAAACTGGGAAATAGCCCGATTACCAAGAGAAAGCTTTCCCTCCTCTTCCTTATTCCTAGGTTGTCTCATAGGCTTTGCACAGCCTGTGAATCTGAGCGTGATGCTCGGCTGCTGCCTGTGAGCCTGGAGGTTGCTCACTCTCTCTGTTCATTTTCTAGGGAAGAATAACTTTTGCCAGATCTATTCTTAACCCCTGTCAGTTCCAAGTGTGCACCTTTTTGTTACACACACTGCATAGAAGAATTGCACTCAAAGGAGTAGGTTAGCATGTCTTTTTACTAAACTTACACTACGGTGTAAGTAGTGCCTTCTATCAAATAAAACATGAAGTTCATGCCAGACTGGCCACTAATGCTGTCATTTTACAGTCCCAGTTAAATAAAATGCACAACTAGAAAGACAAGAAGGAAGGGGAGGAAAAATATGTCCCTTCTAACATTGTAAAGCTGTGCAACAAGTAGGAAAATAAGGCAGTAGAAGGCCAAAATTAACACAGTATGTGTACTTTATAGGATCAGGGGAACTGAGCAGAGTGAGCCAAAGATTTTGACACCTGTGGGGAGGAATACACTCTTTAACCCATGCAGTTTATTTAATTTGGGGAACAAGAGGGTGGCTGAGAGGTACATTGTAATATGAATCAATTCTAATATTTGCACTTTGGTACCAGCTTGGCGCATCACTGGCACTTTTTAAAGCGTGGCTTAAACAGGCATACAGGTATAAACTTGCACCTGGCGGGAGGGAGTGGAGCACCTGCTCTCTCCCACCCCTCTTTGCTCTGATAATTTTTCTCACCAGAGCTCAGCGTATTTTCCTTTCTGTTTATTTTCACATAATAGAGATAGCCAACTTTGCTAATCCTACATGTTTCATACCAAAATCTTAACAGGGTGGAACATGAGAATGACTCATTTGAGTACCTGTCGAAGAGCAGGTCTGGGCTGCCTCGCAGAAAATACCAGGGCATCTGGGTGGTATGAGCATTAGCAGCTGTAGCCACTTGCTCTGCCCCACAGAAGAGCTTCAGGTTGCCCAGAAATCTCCATGCTAGCCAAACACATGACGGTCATACTTTACGTACTTTGGGAGTCCCATCTTAACTGCTTAAACACTTCAAGAATGCTACAGACCAGCCACCTTTGCCCCATGAAGTAGGTGATTAACATCACTGTATTATCAGTGCAGAAATAAATAACTTACCCATGTTCATGTAGGAAGACATTGGCCAAACTGCTAATAAGATTCATATTTTCTGCCTCCCACTCTGCTGCACCACAGAAATGTGATGTATTTCTACAAGCTGTGCACTAGAAGACAGGAGAAAGAGAAAAGTCATAAAGGGGGAAAAGTCATAAAGGGGGAAAAAAATCACCAAACAGTATATGGCAATACAAACCTCTCTTTTGCTGTGGTGTTTGCAAGTATTAAGGGAAACAAAGCAACTGCCCAAACTTTCCAGGAACAATTTCCCTTTAGGAGATCTAAGAAAAGGAGTTCATAAGGCAAAGAATAAAAGCTTTCATCTGGGGTTACTTTTCCTACTGTATAAAAAAGAAGATAGAAACTGCAATTCAGAAAACTAGTAGAGGGGAGAGGGAAGTAAAGACAAGCTGAATCATGTTTAATAAAAGGGTTTATAGTCATTCCTAGCAGGATTCTATCCAGCTGGCACATCACATTCCTATCACAAGCTGCACTTGCAAGTGAATTAGAGGGAGTGTTTTGCTCCAGCAATATCACCTACAGACCTATTTAACCTCACTGTAGGGACAGTGTTTTTTCCTAGTAAATCTAGGCTACCAGAAAGTATTGTGTCATGATTAAACTTAGTTTCACATATCCTGCTTCTACAAGATATTCCAACATAACTGGACCCAGCCCAGTCACTCATAACAGAAGAAAGCAGAATTATCAAAGTAAATACTGGCTGACATGATTGATGCTGAGAAGAATAAAAGAAAAAGAGAAGAACAGTGGTGAAATTGGCACTCTGCAAAAAGACAGCCTAAAATTTATGCACCACTTTTTCTTTTTTCTTCACTAACATACCAAAAGTAATTCTATAATGCGTAGAACTGGGTATAGGCACTGTGCAGGAGCTGAGAGAAAAGAAAGTGGTGCCCCAGTATCCTTCATACCATGTCTTCACATTTCTCCTGCCACTAACCAATTTCTTCCTCTCCTATTTTATCATCTTTCTTCTCCATTAGAGCAGAACTTCAAAACATGAAATACAGTGTCTTTTTAGTGTATTTTTAAACCCCCATGGTAGAAAATTTTCAGCATTATTCATAAAGCCTCATTTATTGAGTCTTTGGATTTCATTCATATACGAGATATGAAAAAAAGCAGAGAAATATTCTGACAAAGAAACTACAGATGACAAAACTCATAATTTACATGACTTATGAAAAACCACATTACTGTACAGAATATACAGAACAAGTTCCAATGACAGGTCAGGAATTATGATACAAGGCGAGTGTATGCAAATTGGGAGTCACTCCTCAGTGGATGTCAGGAAGCATAATTAGTTCCAGCACAAAGTCGTCCAACAGGTCTGAGTTTATTGGAGAAATAACTTTATTACAGGGCACCATGCATGACTTGGGCAAGTAACTGCATTTACAAATGAAGCGAGACCAGCTTTGAGATCCACACTAATGGAAAAGTTTGAAAAATTGCCAGAAATATGTATAGCTGATGCCAAGTTATTCTGGAACCCATATATCTGCCAAATCAGTTGCATATACTGCAAATTAACCTGGTGATACAGGAAGGGAGGCAGGAAAGCTGTGCCTAAGATGTGGGTGCCAATGGAATTTTACAGCTGGACTTGAGCTGTAATTGGAACCAGTGGCTACCATGCACCCATCATGGGCCAATCATGGAGCAATCCCACATCAATCACATGCCCTTCGCATGCCCACCGTGTAGTCATCATGCCCAAGTCACATTCCAATCACTTGCTCATCATGTGCTCATCACATGGCAACCACATGCCCATCATGCAAAAATCACCTGGCAGTTGCTCATCCATCACACCCCAATCACACCCCAATACCACACCCATTATGGCCCAATCATGCCCCAATCACACCCCAATCACACTCCCTTTCATGCCCCAATCGCTTGATTGGCTCTGGATGGGAGCCTGCTGGGTGTGTGCGGAGCACATGATTGTGGAGTGATGGGGTGCTGATTGCTGTGGGGTTGCCGTGTGATGGGTGTGTCACTGGCACATGTTTTTGAACCTCGGTGGGGGGGATACAGTGCTTCCCAACACGTGGCATTGCTGCTTTTGCAGTAGCAGAGGCACCTCTCCATAGCCTGTGGGCTATGTGGAGGGCTTCTGTGGCAGCTTTGGAAGGCACCACAGAGGTGTGAGGTCCCTTAGGCTCAGGGTCTGAGGATGCAGACCATCAGAATATGAAATTCCAGTTTATAATCCCATAGAAAAAAAACTAACTGTATTCCACTGTATCATAACTGGTTTATTTCCTACATGCTTATGCAAATGCAAAGTTAACTTCTCTTGCTAGCACAGCACTGTTACAGCTCTGTGTTCCTGTCTAGGCTCACATTGCAAGTACAGCATGACCAATAACTATTAATAAACATCTTAAGCTGCTCAAACAAACAACTCTTGATTCTTTAATAGGACTAAATTATATAAATTAACAGGAAGATGCACAAAGCAATGGTCATTAAGTGTTTTTAATGTGTTTGCTTTGCACTAAAGCACAACAGCTTGTAAAACTGTTTTTACAATTTTTGTGGTGACATAAACCAGGAAGCATTTTAGTGCAGCCAGTTCTCTCAGAGTGGTTAGAAATGCACCATCATTTGAACTCTTTCAGTGACCCTTTCTGTTAAGAGAAGGAGTGGTACATCTATGTCCTCCTAGGAGAAGAATGCTTGATACAGTCATTAAAATGACCATATCCATGGTCAGCAAAATGTTGGTTTCCATCTGGTGTTTTCATTTGCACCTATGAAAAATGAACACACACAAGATGCTGACATTTTGATTGGATGTTTTTCATAGCTACTAAGTGCAGAAGTGCAGGACTCATAGGCATTGAGGAGCTAAACTACCCTTACATACATTAGAGGTATTATTTCTCCTAGGAAGTGCTGTCAGACTTAAGCTCTCTTCCACAAGTCTCTGAAATCTTTGGCAAATCACATAATCATCTCTGCACTTCATTTCCCTGTTTATAATCTAGGGACAGTATTTTCCAGCTTTGAATAGCTTTGAATGTCACAAACTCATATTTTCTGGAAGAAAGACTCATTTGTTTCATCTTTCAAATCTCTACTCAATGAAACAAACTCTACAGCTTATTAGAGGCATTTGTACAATTACCCCCTTCTAGCAGAAATCTGCACATTTGCTTACAAGCATGGAACATTTCCACCAGAACCATTTTTCCACTGGGGCATCCTTTTTTTTCCTTTTTTTTTAAGATGACTCTCTATTTTTGGTTTTGTTATATTAGAGAATATTCACCTTAGCAGTAACAAAGTCTTAGAAGAGCCATTTTGAATTCACTTTCTTCTACTGCCATTTGCATACTTCTAGTTGTTGATATAGCTGAATATGAAGTCCTGGTAAAGTAAAAAATGTGGGGGATTTGAGGAAATAATGAAGCTGGCAAAGGGAAAACGAAGTTCGGAGCAGGACTAGAAACCATGGAGGATAAATTACTAAATTATAAAGATTATCTTTAACCAGACCTAAAGTTTGGTGTACTGAAATCTGACAGGAGCAGAGGGCTTTGCTTTTACTCTCATATCACTAGACCTCCTTGCTATGTATAGTCCATTCGACAAGGAATATTCCTTACCCACAGAGACCTGCAGTTGAGGTTGGATTAAAACCCTCCAAGGCATTTTGCACCATCTCCTCTTTCCTCAGTCTTCTAAGGTCTGTGGCTGGAAAGCTCCCTTACTCCAAGCAGACAGAAAAAAAAAATCTTTCTCCATAGAGAACAAATGTGAAGAAGTTTCTATAAAATATAAATTTTAATAAAGATGTACAATAATGGAGCTACTGTGAATGCTAAAAATAAATAAGTCTTCAAACATGATCAGAGCTAACATCCACAGGCCAATGCCTAATGTCTACCAGGTTGTGGTAGAGCAAATAAGAAGACAGACATGGCTGTTGTAGGACTTCTTATGCCGTTTTCAGAAGCAGAAACCCTGGTCCATCCAAGAAGGGGTTAAAAACGCTCCTTCTTTCATCTGTATTTTGCCAGGCAGGCCTTGCAGTTCTGGCCCTTACACTCAAATGTTCCATGTTGGGACACAGGAAAAGCAACTTTCTGCTCGTGGTTTTCAGGGTTGCCAAAGGTTTTCTCCTCTCTTGTTTAGAGTCTGCTAGGAAACACGAGATGTTTCATATCCAGAATGATGTTAACAATTGCAGACATTGCTTTCCTTCATAATTTTTACAGAAAACAGTGACTGCAGTAAATCTGGTGTGACAGCTGAAATGATGAGAATTACTATCCTGAAAGAGAGCTCTGTAAGGTTTATAAAGCTCATCATTTTTAAAAGGAAAATTATTTTTTACTCTGGGCATCTTAGGATCACAGGGTAAATTACCCTGGGTACTAAAAGAGCATAAGACAAGCTGCATTTCTGAGCTTGAGCTCTCCAGCCAACTTGCATAAAAGGGATGTTCAGAAACTGGGAATAGTTCAGAAAAGGGTTAGAGGAATGGGTCTCTGTCTGGCAAACTTGTCTTTTCCTGAAAGACTGTATAGATTCAAACTTATCCAAAGTAATTTGAATGCTTGACTTGATCAGAGTTTATTAGCTCATCCATGCCAAAAATACTTCCCATCTTATAAATCATCACATCTACTTCAAGCTTATAGACAGGGATATGAAAAAGTCCAATGGCTGGAGCAGACAAAATCAGGGAAAAAGTAATGTGCATTCTTCCTTGGTAGGTAAATTAGCACTAAAATAATCTGTTTGACATAATATATTTTCTGTCACTTGAAGACTTAATAGCAAAAGTGTCTTTCTGAAAAAATAAGCCTTGATTGAATTCAGATCTATAAGCTTCATGTGAGAATGGTTGGCAGAAATGGCTAAGAGGTCACTGTTGAGATCTGGTCCTGTCTTGAAATTCAGGAATCTACATAAGAGCTGCAGTCTCATGGAGATATTTTCACAATTTTATCGGTAATTTTCCATTCATGCAAGCACTGCCAAATTTAAACTTTCTGGATATAAAAGAAAACAAACCTGGTGGACCTCTGCAAGCATCCAAAAGCAGTGGTGAATTACTCCAGCTCATTCACCGTGGAGTTATAACATGAATAAAGGTAATGCAGTTCTGATCTATTAATGACCAGCAGCCCACTGAGTGACATTCGCCAGTGATAAAGATCACACCCAGCACGAGGCTTTTCTACCAAAAACACCTACTGATGCTTGTGCACCACACCTGGGAGCATGATGCTGCACAAGAGCTGGATGACTCTATTTCCCACCAGATTATTGAGCTCAGATCACTCGTCCCACACTTGCACCTACTCTCCTGTGCCTCATAAGCCTATCAGGACTGCATTCAGACGGCTACACTTACTGTGGTCTGTGGAGCAAAATTGGCTCATTTTGAAGTAGCTGCTCTTGTCCAGATAAGCACAACAAGCCAACATACCCAACATTATACCAGCAATGTTTTGATGGGGAGCACATCTCAAAAACATAATCCTCTGTCCAGTAATCCTTGGTCTATTAATCCACAATCCTTGGTCCATCTGTACTTTGAAGAAGTTCTGTGGAGCACACCTCCTATTGTGTACAGCCTATTTTAGTTTCAGTTCATTTTGAAATTAAAAAAGAAGGCACTATGGATTAGCCCTTTGCAACAAAACAATGCAAAACTATACTACGAATTGTTGTTACTTGTCAAAATCAGAGAAGTCCCATGTTACACAAGATTAAAAAAAATGGTACCTCTCAATAACTTCTAACTGCAGACTCCTGTCCTTACCAGTCCTCAAGCCTGCCAGTAACTTCATACCTTTCTCAGTTTGATTAGAGGCTTACAATATGGGCATGCGAGGAACCTTGTCTGGCAAAGCAGACTTTGCTTATTAACATTTTCTGCCCCTAGCTTTACACTTCTTTGACTAATCAGGAAAAGAAGGTAGGCACCTAGGGCAAGAGCCCAGGTTAGAGTCCAGTAAAAGCCAAAATTGTCGAACTTCTGCCTTTTAAGAGAAAAATAAATTCCCAGAATATCTCTCACTGGCCACCCATGAATCACAGCATTCTAAAATCAAATACTTCTGAAAATTGCAGTTTAATAAGAAAAGCAAAAGCCAGACCCTTCATTAATTACATATGCTTTGCTCATATATTTTGACAAGTACAGTTTGCTTCTCATGCATAATACTTTCTAAGATATTGGGGAAATGCACACAGTACGTTTTCTAAAACATAAATAATTATCTGACAACTCACTACTGAACCCTGCTCTAAAGCCTTTAAGAAATTGAAAATACTGGCGTATTTGGGAGCAAAATTAGGGGATCATAGAAAATTCCCAGATAACTAATGTGCAAGTATTTCACTTGACTTTGGTGAAAATAAAATTGATGGACACTGCTGTGTCAAGATTATGACTACTTGATGAATGATTGCTCCTATGGGTGACTCTGCCCCAGAAAGTCATACTTTTCTTTTTCCACCTCAGCCAAAATAAATTGGCGCTGAACTTTTCTGAGCACTTTGTAGTGACATTCTAAAGGTCCTTTATTATGACTTTTATAACTATTCATTTTTAACATTGGAATGACATTTAAATGCGTGTCCACCTATACTGTATATAAATTGAATAAATAGTACGTAATTTTCTTCAAAATCATTGACACCTTGAAGCTAATAGAATGTGATTAAAATTTATCTCCATCTGGCTCTTTTCCCATTGAAGACTTACAGTTTCCCCTGGTACCTTTAACCTGTAAGAACTTTAAAATATCACGGTTTTGCCAAGGGGAACAGGACTAAAATGACACTGTGGAGTAAGCCAGCCAAAACATTAATAACTCATAAGCACAGTTCGATCTTTGGAGAGTTTTAGGACGAACCAGGCAACATCCATGTCCTTGTTGATTTAAGACCATGATTTGAATATATGAAAATATATTAAATATTTCAGCTATACAAATCTCTAGAGCAATTAAAATAAAAGAGTTCTGAAACTACACTATTAAAATTTTAACTAGACAATAAATCTCGGGCTGTGGGGGACCATCAAAACACTTTTATTGCCCTCTTCTTGCTTTTAACTTAAGGATGATCACAAATATAATTATTTAATTAATATTATGGTTAGTTCTGCAACTAAAACAGTAATAAAGTTCTTGATCTGTAGCTGACTGTTCAATTTTCTCCAAGACATTGCTTAGGAAAAAAATCCTCTACTGAAGTTTCAGGTTTTACAAGCAAATCCAAGAGTTTTTTTGAACAATATTTACAATTTTCTAGGCATATACATTTTCTTAATGGGAAAATAATTCGTGATATAATAGTAGTCAGAGTCTACTCCTTGTTTAATATCTCCTTTTAGACTTCCCATAATAGATAGAAAATTCATAAGAAAAATGCAACTTCCATTAAACAAGCTGCAAAATAGTCATCCCTGTGAAGCCAAGGGACTACATTTGTAATCAAATAATTCTCTACATTACTAAAGCGTTTCCCTTTCTTACTTTTCTAAAAAGGAAACTGCTCACTACTAAAATATAGCTTTCAATTTGTGTAGGGTAAAAATTTAGTACTTAATAAGCATACTTACCAAAGACTTTTAAAAAATTAATAGAAACCAAATAAATCTTGGCTATTAAAAAAAAAAATCTGACACACAGGTTGAGTTATACCAGCCAGCACAAGTACACAGTAAGATTCCAGATGTGCTATTTTCCTGTACACTGACAGCTATCAAACCCACCCCTGCAATAAAAAAGTCCTGAAATGGGTTTTTAATCAGGTCTAGATTTCCATTAGCCCATGAGGACTGATGTCTGTGTGTTGTGGTTTTTATTCTTTACAGCACATGCCATTGCTCTTAATATGTGGGGAACACATATTAAGTCTAAAGCTTTTTTCAGTAACCTCCTGAAATGGATTTTTTCATATCTAAATTGAAGCCAAATAAACGTTATTAACAGCTGTATTTTTACAAAGTATTTGAAGGAAGGGTTAAACTCAGGATTTCTCAATTAACATTTTCCAGGCACCATGTAAGGCCAGCATGTTCAATGGATGGACAATGTTAAAAAAGGCTCTGAAGTATGAAAAAATATCAAGGGAATTCAAATAACATGATAAGTTTCAATAGAAATAAAATAAACCCCAATCTTTCTCTTTGAAAAACATTCAGAGGTTGGCTTCATTCTAATTTCCACCTTCCTGGAAACTGTTAGATAGCTATCAATTTCTTCTTATATATTTATTGTAAACATTGGTACAAGATGTTCTGATTGTTTCCAGGAAAATCCTATTAGTTACAGTTGTACAGAATCAATTTCACATAAAAATCATACAGCACAGTTACAGACAAAAAGAAATCTGTAGGCATCTTGTGCAATGAACAAACCACTGTGGTTTATATCCTTTGAAAAACTTCAGCAGAACAATTGGCATCAGTAGAAATACTGCAAATCAAAGATATTAAAAGAAGCTGTTTGGGAAAAAACATTTAACCAGAGTTAAAAGGCTAAAGGAAAAAATTAAATTATTACTATTGTTTGTGTCCTAAAAGGGTGTAATTTACCTCAATCACATCATGCAGACCAATATTTGGACTCATTAAGAAGCTGGCATATTTCTTTACTTTGAATAGATGTCGAGAATTTGACATTTTATACCTTTGCAGTGCAAAGATCATTTGCAATTATTGCCAAAATAATAGCCAACTGTAGGAAAAAAAATAGTCAGTCATGTGAAGCTTATAAACTAGTCTGCCTTCCGCTTCCCCAGTCTAACTGCACATAACTAATCCTCCAAAAACAAACCCAAAATGTATAAGCAAAACCTTACTTAAAATTTTGATATAAAGTCATGTTTTTAATCAAGAAAAAAGTTTAAATTGCCCCTCAGCAATTTCAACACTGGCTTTATTTTTTGACGTGGTTATGGAGAAGTGTTCAATATGTTTAAGAGAAGGGTTTCTATTTTGCCACGTTAAATGAGTCATTCTATTTTTTTCTTTAATTCATCTTTATGGCCGATACTAGGCTGAAGTAACACCATAATTTTATCTCCCTTTTCTCATCTATGTCAGTGCTTTGTTTTCACTATAAGGACCAACAATCACAGTTTGCAGATCCATATACTAAGCCAAATTCAAAGTTAAAATAGGGAAATTCTGGCCCTGTTGACCTCACTAAGTTTTTCAATCCTGCTTTTTTTCCACCTGCCAAAGGCAATGAATATGCTGTGATACTGCAGATGTATTTGCCCATCACCTCACCTGTCCCCACAGCTGGAGAAATGCTGCTGTGAGCAGGTAAATTCGGAGCGCAGAACTGGAAGAGCAGAGCATGAAGGGCGTATCCTCCTTTGCCCAGCTACTGCATGCCTGGCACTGCCCCATGCTATGAAATACAAGCAGAGTTCCAACTGAGATTAATTAGGAGGTCTGTTTAAAAGCCAAAACAAGCAAACCCTCACTTGTGGAAATTATCCTTGGACTGCCATAGAGCAACAACAATTTACGCTAGCTGAAAAGCCATCTGAGGACCTTCTTGCTCCTCTTTCTACTTCCAGGCCTGGAAAAGCAGAAGTCCTTCACAGCAAAAGTTGAAGTCCTGATAGTATCAGAGACACAATTCTCATACATCATCTCAGCTCTGAGAGATGAAGCTTTACAAGAAAAAAAGACCTGACAGCAGCAGCCCAGCTCTGTGGCCAGCACCTCCATCTGTGATGGCAGACACCTTTGCCACTGCTGACTTGAGTAGCCAAAAGGCAGCAGCGACTGCCTGGTGACAGTGCCCAGGTCTCCACTGCCCAGAACTTTGTGCTAAGACGAGCAAAACAACAGGACCAGCTAGGCTGGACTTGCCTTTGTGTGCAGGAGGGCTTGCACCCTGGGCCTGACACCTGGAGCCCCACTAGGTTCCTTGGATGCTACAGTGAGCCCTCTCCAAGCTCAGAGGAGGCAGGAATCAGTCTTGTGTCTCCCTCATGGTCCCACTTGCAACAATCTAGACAATCTAGCAGCACCCATATTCATAATATAAAATGAGATTCCTTCAAGTTTTCATCCACAGCAGTGTTGTTGCTTGAATTTTAGTCAGATCCACATAACTGACTGTTTCTATAAAGGGATGGAATACCACAGAAAGACTTATGGCATCCATGCTAATACCAAATGAGTTGTCGATGATTTATGTTTATTAGAGAAAAGAATATCAAAAGGATTATTAATGGTGCTACCACAGAGCTTTAGAAATGGTTGATAGCACGAGCTCAGAAACTGAGGAAGTGGATTTGGAGTATGCAGGGCAGAATATGAGGTTTTTCTTTTGGTAAATAGCAGCCTGTATGAATACTAAATCAAGTAGCCACTTCATTAATCTTTTAACAATTTTTTTAAGGGTTTTCTAAAGTTTTTCTAATAAAAGTCATACAAGCTAACTTTGAAATACTGGCATTAAAATCCATCAGTTAATCTGTATGTAGTTCTTGTGGAGACTCAGATGACTTGTTTCCATTTTTCTAACATTCTTAGCCATTACTTTTTGTTTCCTTTGCTTGCAAAACTAAACTTGTCTTACTTGATCCAGGAGTTTAAATAAGCCAGAGCTAACAAATAAGAATAAGAGCTACACTAAAATTTATAGCATTATCTGAAGGAATATTTTGCTTTGGACAATATTTTTTTATACAAAAAAAACCCACAGGGAAATGTGAAAATATCTACCCATTGAAACACAGGCAAGCTGAAGTTCTCCTGGGCATTTTGTACTGCTTGCCGAATGTGTGTTAACTGTAAAGATGACATAGAACAAGCCTGAACTGCATATGGCTATTCCTTGCGCCCAACGTACCATATTGCATAATTTTTTTACTTACTATAGATAAAGCTCCTTTCTCACATCCAACAGAAGGTGAGTGACAAGAACCTTGTACACTATGTGCAAACTTTCTTGTGGGGCTGAACATCAGCCTGTTCACAACAACCTCTGCCAGGGAGCACATGAACCACTGCAGAAACCTGCATTCTTCTGTGCTGGTTTAAAAGTAAACCAGCAGGAGAAATGAACCCAACTCAAGAGATTACAAGTCAGAGTTACAATCTACTAAAAAGACTACAATAAATAAAATTATACAGAGAAAACTGATTTTAACCCCCAAAGACAGATGTATAACCCAACACCCTGGGACAAGAACAGAACAATGTTCGCCAGCCCCTGTGCTGAGCACCACAGAGTCCCCCGGGTGCAAAGTAAAAGAAAAGAAAAAGCTGTTGGTCCAGATGATGATCACAGTCCCGTTGAAGTAACGATTGCAGTCTTGCCAAGAGTGGCAGTTGCAGTCCTGTTGAAGTTCTGGTCCTCCTCTGGATCCAACAAGTGGTACCAGAAATCCCCAAACCCGAACTTTATATATGCTCAAGTTCAGGTGGGAATGCCTAGTACCTCCCCCAGGGCTGGGAGTTTCACAATGGGTGATCTAACTCTGTGAGTCATGGGATATTTTTGGAATCTTTTGACGGTCTGGGTGTTGTGACTGCCTATTATGCCAGTCCATTGTGGCCCATTAGCAGCAATGACCCCTCAGGCTGGGTGTGATGTTAATGCCTTTCCAGAGGGGAGTTATCACAGCTGAGCCATTGGTGTGAAAACAAAAGAACACTCCCCTGCTTCATAGGGTTTCTTTAACACCCAGCTTGTAGCTTGAGGTGTCAGGTGTGCCCTGGGCAGCTGCTGCAAACAATCTATTTATTAACAGTCCACCAGAAATTACATAGAGGGTGTAGAATACAGAGTTTTGGTTATACTCAAATAGTGATAAGCCGGTCCCAACCCCTGTAACTAGGACACCTTCACAGACCTGTATTTTCAATGCCCTCCTCTGGGGGGTAAGCTGTGGTTTTAGACTTTGTCATCTGCACCAAAAATGGTAGAGTGCTACCTATTTAGAGTACTTACAAAAGCTGCACCTCTGGATGTTAGGGCTTCATTAGATGTAGTGGTAGAGACACACCGATGTGACTCAGGATGATGGAGAGCCTTACATTCGCATCTCTTTCTCAACAAAATATTAAAAGGGACCCTGGTCTGAGCTTTGCTGCACACTTGCTAGAAAAGCTGTCTATGAAGAGAAAAGAAGCATCTCCAGAAATGATTCTTCAGACTATGTGATACCTGAATCACTGCCCCAAGGATTCTCTCTTCATTGACAGCGTGGGAAGGGGAGGATGAGCATAACTCTCACTTAAGCGTCATAGGTAAATTAATAAGAGCAAAAAACATTGCTCCAAATATCCTAAAAGCCACAGACTTAATGAAAAAAGCTTTTCCTGAGAGCATAACATGGCCACGCTAGCCTCATCCTTCAGAGTTCTCTGAACTGCATTCACACTAAGCAAATACAACAGACTGAATAGCCCACGCCACAAGCAGAAACAGGCACAGAGGGATCATTGAGATCAATAACAACAAGCATTTTTTAGAACAAGAGTCAAAAGACACACACTGAAGCCTGAAAAAAAATACCTTTATGGCATTTAGTCCCTGAGATCAGCTGCACTGACATTACCTTTAGAGGAGGACAGAATAAATCTGCCTAGGCTACCACCTCCTGAGGCATGTCGTGATAAAACTCTCTCAAAGCTGATTTGCTTGCCTTCAGCCAGCTCTCTTTTGGTCAAGGTAATAATGGGATAGTGAGACCTTGCCCCTTCAGACTACAGAGTACTCTTGTCAGGTTCATGGCTCTTCTTCCACATGTAAGTTTTAAATCTGAACAAACCAATATGACAGACCATCAGGTTTTCTGTTCAACAAAGGACTATGAAGCTGTCAGAGGAGAGCTGTTTGGAAAGCATTTACTTTTGTAGAATACAGCGCCTGAAGAAAATCAAGGAGTGGTCTTGCAGCTATCCACCATGATGGATTTATCTTTCTGAAATTTGTCTCTAGTACTTTGGTATTGAATGTAGTTTCTGACACTTGTCTGATTTTTACGCTTTGTTAACAGAAAAGTTGCTTTCCTGTTAGAGTGCAGTGCCTGGGAGAGGAAGGGATGCATATGTGCACCTGCTTTTATGTTTTGCAAAGAGCTTTGAGACGGAGCTGATTGGGAAGGCACTGTATAAATTGATACGCCGTGTCAGAGCAAAAGGAACACAGGCTGTCTAGATACTGAACTTTCAATTTAAACCACAAAGGTAGATGGCAAGCACTAATTCAAAAACAGGTGGCTTTTTGCTCATAATATTTTATGGCTTTCATTGCTTTACAGTGGAATGAGCTAACCCACAGCTCTCCTCTTGACCTACCCAACATCCTCAAGTTTAGTGAAAACAGGTGTTTGGTATCTTGACTTTCCCTGTGCACTCCCACAATCCTGGGACTCTTTAGCAGTCTAAAAAGCCTCTTACTTTCACTTCAGAATTCAAGCCAAATAGCGGAGCATGCATAAAGTAACAGGTACATAATCAGCAACCAAAAATTTATCCACGGAAGGAATGCTTATCTTTTATATCCTGCACAAGTAAAATGCAATAAAAGGACACCAGTTCAAAAACTCGGAAAAATCTCATGGAGACGTCCTTAAAATTGGACAATTGTGATGAGCCTGGGGCTATTGCCTCTATTGCTCTCTATTGATATAATTAGTGTTTATGGTGGCTCTTCTAGGAACTTTGAGTCTTGCTGCAAGTCAAAGCCAAACAATAAGAAAAACCCAATTATAATGAATTGAGTAGTCCTGATAATGTTAAAGAGGTTAAGGGGGAAAAAAGGAAATAGAAAACAAAACCAGCAGTAGTTTGACACAAAATCCTAACAAGCAGGTCATATCACAGAGCAAGAGTGCTAAGGAGTGACACTCTTCTCTCAGTTGCCAGGGTTTCCCTTTTCACACGTGGTGAAAATGTGTGAAGAGAGTACTCACTTTGTAGAATTACCTGTTAAGTCAATATGGAAAAAATCTTTTCTGAAAAGTACGGCATCTTTACAAAAGTCAGTTGTTTGTTATTTAAATAAAAGGATAAATAAATAAATAAAAAGCGAGATTAATAGACCGCTAGGTAGAGAACTTGTGAAAATTTTATATGCTCACCAAGGCAGTTCTGACACTTATGATGCATATTCCTCATGGATAAAGTTATATCAATTCAAATTAGTACTTAATAGGAACTAAATAGGAGCTCTTTGTTTAAAGTGCCTATGACTTCCACATACAGTAAACATGGCTGCAGAATGAGATGCCTACTACTATATGAAACTGGTATTTTGTATAAAGCATTTTATTGGACTCAGTGCATTCAGTTTAAAAACAATGTGTGACCTGAGAAGAGGGAAAAACATCTGCCTTCTTGTGTTACATCAGTCCATGGGGGTCTGTAATTTACTTTTTTCCAAACCTTAAACGTTCAAGAATAATGGAAGGGCAAGCCAAGTAATATTAAAAAACCTCAAACAAAATAAAAGCTTAAAAATGTATATACATAAAACAGATCTGTGAAGCTGACGTGAAATATTTCAGATTAACTGGCTAGTTGATTAATGAAGCCAGAAGGAAAAAGTCCAGATCAAGTCTAACATTATGCGTGCGTGCACATGCAGACGTGTGTGTGTGTTTCATGGAGTTCAAGTAACTGATATTTATACATTCTGATTTCTCTTACCCTCATCAGTAGCCTACCTCTTGCTAATTTATAATTGATTTATTTTACTCACAGTAAAGTTCAGAGTTCATGTTTCAGTATTTAATTGGGGTGGAGCAGTAGTTCAAACTGTTTTGCCAAGACATTTAAGTGACAGCTCCATGTCACACAGGCATGGGAAAATGTCATAAATGCCTACAGAAAAAAAAAATTGTGTAAATTGCAATTCAGTCTGAAAACATTAAAGATCATCAGAATAGCTATAATAACACTCTCACTAAAGATAAAATATCAGCAATAAACACAAAGGTCTTTGCTTCAGAGATAACAAGGCTACAATATGCTAGCTAAGGGAACCCACATTATAAGATCAAGCCACATAATAAAAACTGACACTTCCATCACCATGCCATAGATAAATGTGTGCACATATATGTCTGCATTTAGACACTGATATATGTGGGACTGGAAGCTGGGGAACAATGTGAATGACAACATTATAGTGTTTGGGTTTGAAAGGCTATTTTTGGCACTGTGCATGCAGGTATGGCAAGAAATAAGTGAATGGACGTATTTGTGAGACCCAGAGGAGGAAAACATGCAGCGGGGAAATCGATGTCTTGGACTGAGACTCAGAAGAGCTCATGGAATGAGGGATGTGAGTGTCTCAAAATTTCTCATGAACAGCGACAGGCTTCCCAGGAAACCGGCAATGATGAATAAAGACTCAAAACCTCACCTTATTTTTTCATATTTTTGGTATAGACATGCCAAAAGACCTTTGGTTCAGATAATGCTTGTGACAAGAGATAGACAAAAAAGAAAAAAAAGATCTGGAAAAAAAAAGGGAGAGTACAGGAAAATAGGTAATTTTTAAAATTTACTGATAAAAATAGGTTCTAGAAAATCTCATTTTCTCCTTTCAATTAAGTATTCATTTTAGTGTCCTTAAAAAAATATATTATTGAGGGAGTGGACACACTTTACAGATGAACTCCTGGGGAACCTTCTGAATATACAACACAAGGCAGAATAGAGACACCTGTATGAGATGTCAGCAACCATATAAACAGGGACTCATGGAAGCCATGCGGGGCTCAGCAACAGGTAACAGATTTTTATAACACATATTCCACACAAATGAGCTATGGAAAGTCAAGTGAACAGTGAGAGTTATGGAGGGCCTGAAATTATCATGCCAAAACATATAGGGAGGAAAACGGAAATGTGAGAAAACCTACAATCCTAAAAAAGGTGCTGAGAATAAGGATTGCTATCTTGTCTTATCAGATTCAAACTTAAAAGCTTTCTAGATGTTTCTACAACACAAAATAACACCACTCTTCTACTCAGAAGAGCTTTATGAGGCAGAGGAGTAGAATGTTAACAGCTTCATTTTCTGGTACTAATCTAATAAAAATGCCTAACTTTAAAATATGTCCACCTTAAAGTCACAAATCAAGCAGTGTAGTATATTTCCTACAAATATTTGTAATTATCATGAAGTAGTACAGGAGCCTTAAGAATGCAAAACAAAAAGAACTCCTGAAGTAAAGCCTATTGACACTACCTCATACTTCACCACTGCAGACACAGCAGTACAACATGCAGTAAAACTTCTTACACGTGTCCAAACTCAAGTCCTGATGCGCCTGAGAGAATAAACAAGGGCAGAAAACTGGTGTCTCAGAAATCAAACTGCTAGGTTAAAAGGCTTTCATAGTGCTTTCAAATCAGTCTACCAGGGACAGTTTTCTCTCATTAAGGGTATACACAAAAAAAGCTTTTCTGGAGCTGCTGTAGCTGAACCAAGCACAGCCTACTCACTATTCTTTTTTTTAATGACGTCCTGATCGTTATACAATCTTGACTAATTTCTGCAATTAGAGAGGCTCATTTTCAGAGACCAAGATGCTAATGTTCTTGAATTAGTTTTTATGGTTCGGGGCTTTTAATTTGAGATTTAAAAACCACCATAGCTCACAAAAAAATCAAATAAACTGAAGCTAATGAAATTCACAGAAGTGGAGTGTTCACAGAACATTTCTCACTAGCTTTCCTGGATGATTTATTGACAGCTGGTTGTAAAAACAATTTTATTAAAGGTCATAATGTTTGGTTAGGAAAAAAAAAGTTTAATTTATGGTGTAATTAGCCTTCCTGCAATCGGCATGATGCCAGACCCATCACTTATGAACTTTGGCTAAAATAAGTTTGGTGGTTTTAATTATATCTTTGAGAATGTGTTCAAAGACAAGACCACAGTGATGTGGTGTTACTTTCTTTCTGTAGCCACTTTATGGACATTAAAATGGCCATAGTAACAGATTTATTTCTACCAATTGATATGTAGTGATGGTACAGGACTACGTGAGGAGCAGGTTCCCTGGAGGAACCTATTTGGGATCTGCTCTGTATCTAAGCCTGCTATGAGTGATTGGGATAGTTCGAGATGTGCAAGAATTACCTGGCTTTCTAAGCAATCACAGCTTTTTAAAATATCCTTGAAATATTCTCTTTACCCTGCATCTTGTATGGTAGAAAGCCGGACAGGAGCCCCAGGTTCCCTACCTGGAGGGGGGCACTGTTGCTTCTCTGGAAAGCAAGGATTTCCACCAATCTGACTCACATCTTGGAGAAACATCTCAGGTTTCTCCATTTGATCCTTCAGTTTCCAGACGTATTTTGCAGTTATTTGTTTCTGATTCACAACGTTAAATTTGTGGAGGAAAAAAAAAAAAAAAAGAAAAAATTATATGGGATTAAGGGAGAGAGCCTGTTGTAGGTTTCCAGTAAATCCATGGCCTTTCCCAGATGGGGTTAAACTGTTCAGCAGGAGCAGGGTCATGGATACTCACTAAGCACTTACACACAAGGTGCCACTCAGCAATTATCAGCCTGGCCATGAATTTTTATTTCCATTCCTTTTCACCTTGTTATGCCCTTCTTTTCTTGAGGTTTCTAAGACCGTGAGGTTCACCAGGGGAAGTTTAGGTCGGATATTAGGGAAAATGTTTTTATCTAAAAGGTTGCGAAGCATTGCAACAGGCTGTCCAGGAACATGGTGGATTCACCATTCCTGGAGGTATTTAAAAGGCACGTAGATGTGGTGCTTAGGGACGTGGTTTTGTGGTGGTCTTGGCAGAATTGGGTTAATGCTTGGACTCAGTGACCTTAGAGGTTTTGTCCAACCTTAATGATTCTATGATCATACGTTGCCACAATAGATAACTACAAAACCCTTGGGAGATTGCCAAATCCCTTTTTAGAGAGAATTTCTGATTTGAACTTCAGACAAAGATTTAACACCTGTATGTAGAGCCAAAGTCAGGACACTCAGCACTAGCTTTTCTTCCGCCAAAACCTGGAAGTGACAGTACAAATTTCCCTACAGAAGAAACAACTTGGGAGAAATGTGCCTGTGAGGATTAAGCCCCACACCAGTTGTTAGGAGAACATTAAAACGCCCAGATCCCGAAGTCTGAAGTTAATCTTCCCATCCTCCAAGTTGTTCCACAAATGGCCCACCCTTCACAGCCTATATTATCAAGAAATGTTTTTGTGAAACCTACGGCATGGCAATTTGCCTAACACAGTAGAAAAATTATAAATCTAATACCTAAAAATCCGAGAGCCTTATTTCTATTTTACTAGAAAGCATGTCAACCATCCTGCCCACCATTGTCACCCATAGTCCTGTTAAAAACTGACCAACACATCCAGCTGTATTTCCATCAATTTTAAGTGAGGCAAAACAGAAAAGGAGCCTGAAAAGAAAACAGTTTTGCTGCAGAAACTCTCCCAGGAGGGACTTCAATTATCTCCCAGTGGGAGTCACAAAATGGGCAAGAAAGGAGCCAGAAAAAAGATCAGAAATGTTAAGATAAATCCAACATTAATTCCACTTCTTGACTGAAACACTGTTGAAAAGAAAAAAGGCTTACAGCTGTGAGGACCTGAGATCTAACATAGAGCTGTCCAACCCAATTAAGATTTTTCTCATTTTTGACTACATTTGAATTCTCTACGCAAAACATCTCAGAAAGTTTTATCCATCAAACCAACATAAACATTGAAGTATTGCCTGAAATTAGTTAGCAGTGAATACACACCCATGGAGTTTCCAGGGAGAGTTGCATTGCATGTGAACAGCCTGTTCCAGGGCTAGATGCATTTGGCAGCATACATCAACGGTGTTCAAGGTTTGGTTTTCAAGAAGGCAAAATCGTGCTGCCAGGTCCCGCTAGACCTGATTTTGGAAGTTTTAGTGGCACTGCTTTATGCCTCCTTGAAGCAAATGCCTCAAGGAGGCATTAATGAGTGAGATGACTCTTCCCTAGGCTCTGGGGTTACCATTAAGCACATAAAGCTGTGTCTAGACATGGCTGAAGCCAAAGCAAAAGGTAAACACATCACTTTCTCTCTTTGTTAAGATTTCCTTGTGTTTTTTCCCAACTCACTCAAGAACCATCACTCGCTGTTGCTCTATTTTCTAAGACACGTCATCACTTACAAGACATGAACAGGGCCAGGAAATGTGAAATTGTTCAAGAAAAGCAGTTTCTCCCAGTACCACAGAAAACGTGAGGCTCAAGTTGGGGAAAAGCAGTGAAACAGACAGTTGAGTAACTGCTCATTAAAATCCTGCTCTGCCCTTTCTTAGAAAGTCTGTGATCACCAATTAATTCTTTTTATTTTGCTTTTACCAAAATAATGTAATATAGGTTTACAGAATCTCCTGAGAACATGAGACAGCCCTTGTAATTTAATCTGAGAAAGACACATACTTCATCAAAAGAGCAGTTGGTTTCAATGATCTACTAAGAGTCCCAAAAGGTCCTTTTTCTAATTTTTTAATACAATTATTAAATATTATTTGGCAACATTGTGCTTTTTCTGGCTCAGTTTCTTCAAAACAAATGCTTTATAATTAATTTTGTTTCAGTCCAGTTGAATGATTTAGAGTTAATTCCAATATAATTAAATCCTTTCTTTGGAACCCTTCTTGACCCAGGTCTCCCCCTTTTCCTTCTCAGACTTCAACTTCCCCACCTACCACCCTCTACTCATGGGTCAGGTATGTGAAGGCTCAGTTTGTTCTTCTCCTACTGATATAAAAGAGATTACTCAACCTCTTACAGGTTGAAGCTCAACGTGAGCTTAACTTTTTTTTCTATATTGCATCACTTTTGATTTTGCAAAGCTAACAGTCGTGATACGTGGTCTAAAAGATTTATTACAAAATTAAATCAAAGGAAATTAAAATAGACAGCAAATTAAAAAAATATATACAGTGTGCTAAATTTAATTAGGAATCAGCTAATCAAGAAAATGGTATTAATTAAGGTATCTCCTAAGGAGCCAAGGGATATCCAAATTACACAGACTGCTCCCTAAATCAAATAACACTTTATGTTTGAGATTTCCAAATAAATAACAACCAGTTCTGCTAAACGCTATGGAAAGTAAATGCCTGTGTTACACAGTGTCACTGCACTGCAAGCAACAGACTCAGGAACTTCACCACAGAGCTCACTGCAAAGACATCTGCAAGACTGGTACCTCAGGGGCCTGTGCTAGACCACAGTGTTCAGTGTGAGGGAAGTCCTTCGCTGTGTGTTGTTTAATTACGAAATGCTAAAGCTGCACGCTGGGCACCAGGTGGTATTTGGTTTTGCATAATATATTACATTGCACATTTGTATAGCAATAACATTAATAACACCAGGCTGCACATTTCGGATAAGGCCTGTTGCAATTAGAACAGGTAGCATTAAACACTCCTTAAAGCCGAAAATGCAGTGCTGAAAGAGGTGGCAATGCAATGAAACCAAATTTGCTGGTTTTCATTTGGCAAAATACATTGCAAATGAACTTCATTTCTATACAAAGAATACCATTTTCTCTTGCATATTCATGCTGATTCTGTTACCTTCCCTGTATCTACAGAGTTGGAGAAAACAAGCATGAAATGCACTTGCCATATGAGAACAGGATAGCTATTTTTAACTGCAAACTCTAACACACTAATAAATGTTATACTTGTTCCCAGCTCTAAAGAGTGACTTGCAGTGACAAATTTATTGCTAATTGCACAAACAGTTTATTATGCAGGACCACAAGAAATCTTGGGGTCTAAATACGAGTACTAAGAAATTATTTAATCTGGCAAATACTGATGAATCAAGGCATTATTTATCCAGAATTTGTTAAACTCAGAGCCTTATGCCCTGCAGTAGCTCCATAGGTGACTACAAAAACAAATGGGTCTTAGGCAAAATGTTGAAATCTGGCTAGCTAATATTAGGTAAGTTAGTGTATACACAGATTGCCAAGTAGGCTGACAAATTTTTATACTCAGTGAGTACTTCCAGCTCCCAGCACAGAGACCAACGACTTTTGACTTCGTCAGCCAGCCTATTCACTCTGCATTGACATGTAGCCATGTTTTCTTAACTACTTGCCTAACCCAGCCTCTCCAACTCAGTCAGCCTTACCCTGTTTGCCACAGAGAAAATAAGCCCTGTTTGTTCCTCCTCTCCTCCATTTTAAAGCTCATTGCTCAACTAGAGACATAGTTTTCTAGCTTGGCTGCTACCATCTAACTCCTTTTTTCCATTCATCCCAATCTCTGAACTGCATCTGAGCTATTCTGCAGATGCCTGTCTCCCTCCTTACCTGCTCCTCTACTAACTGCTTCCGGGTGTAATTGCCCTTCACCAAGGGCCACCTGCACACGAGCCACAGTTTGCCCTCCCCAAATTCTCTCCCAGCACATCTGGAGGCTGCCCCTGCCTACATGAGGCTGAAAGCCGGCATGCGACAGGAGAAGGGATGTCCTGGGTCTAACCGTAAGGAACCTACATACAGCTTCAAAGTCACCCTCAACACCCAAGGTACTGTGACAACAGATGCTGGACCCAGTTTTAGATTTAACTTCTGAGTGTCAATTAGTTCCCATGTGGGGAAGTTTTATGATGAAGGACTGTCGTTCGGGATATAGACATCATTCTGCATCAACAGACAAGAAGCTTCCAAAGAGCAGATATTTTCAGACACAGATCTGGGGTGGATTTGTATATGACTCCAAAGCACCATATCCTGTTTTTCAAGAGCCAAGCATGGAGCCACACCACTACCACAGGCTAACACATCTCTTTAGCTTGGCACTAGTTTTAAACAGTCAAGTTTTCTAAATTCAGTGTAAACCCATTTCCTGAAGAGCTTTTGAAATTGAAAAGGGGAATTTGTTAGAATTCATACCTCTGTTTGTGACTGACTGAGAAAATAACTAACAGGTGCCCTATCACCAAGCCCCATTCTCTGCAAGTCTGTTTCTCCTGTGAGAAATGGGTGTTTCTACCTAAATTCCCATAATGGCAATATTCTACCACTGATTTAAGAAAAGGAAAGAAACAATTATTAAAACAATATTTCAAATTATGAACTGCAGACAGCTGTCTCCCACACTTACCAGGTTGAGTTACAATAGTGTTCACTTTTAAAACAAGCCTTCGTTTCAGTGAACCACAGTGAGTCAACTTGCACATAAATCAGCTTTGGAGAACGAATGGAGAACGAATTTATAATGGCCTTTGGAAAGGCAATACGCAATGAAAATAAGAAAATATCCATAAGGCACACTCTTTCCCAGATAGATTTGTATGATTCCTATTAGTGATAAATACTACAGACTCTGTTTTCTTAAACTATTTACCTCAAGAGATCTCATAAGCAGCCTGAAACATGCTTAATGAGCACTTTAACAGTTAGCCTTCATAGACAAAGTCCATTGGTGCATATGAATCAGTAGTTGCATCTTTCCTTGTGACTAAGCATGTGTCAGTCAAATCTATTCCTTCAGCTATGAAGCGCTACTTAAAAAAAAAAAAAGGCAAACACTTTGAGCAAATCTTCCTTCCTTTACAAAATGTAGATAAATAATGTAAAAATATTTTACATTAACACCTTGATCTCATCACTATTTAAAATTTCAATACATTTGAACATATTTTTAAGGCCATTGCTAATACTTTTTCCCTAAATAAAATTCTGAGACTGACACTGCAGTTCAAGATGAATGATATTTTGAAATTTCAGCTATCATTCCATTTTGAAATTCTATCTTTCAACCAACTCTATTAATTTCTTCTTCTGGATTTAATATTTACTTTGTTTACTAGTAGCAGTTATTCTTAGCTTTAATTCCATGAGCAAAGATAACTTTCTATTACAGGTTGTTTACTAAAAGTATCATATGTTTTTTTCTGATTAATTTTTCTTCCCTCCCAAAATATGCTGTGAATATTTTGCAAATAATCCTTGAACACCTCAGTTCAAGTGGTACTACAGTAACAGATGGTATTATTCTTCATGTTTATCAGTCAAATATGCCTCAGGAAATCAAACTCAATGTGTTTTATGGTGAACACCTCGGTATTATTCCATTATCTTACCTTGTATAATGCCAGGGCTAGTATTGCGGAAAAAAGCAAAAGAGAAACTGGCTCTCTTCTGCATCCTGTGACAGCCAGCAGCCCTGACCCGGCTCAGATGAGAGGCAACCTTCTCCAAAGACCACTGAAGTCAGTAGAGATATCAGTCCAATAAGCTCGGGCTCCCTTCCTGCCTTCTAATTTGTAAATGATATTTTTATTATTTATCTTTCCTCGCAGGGTTTAAATTAAATGTCATTTGTTGAGCACATTAAAGTTTTCAGTGAAGTATTAGTATTTACAGAGCATGGTTCTTCTCGGTTTGTAGTTGTAATTTTTTTTAAATTCCTTTTGGTTTTCTGTTTGGCTCTTGTTTTCTAGAAGGACCATCTGAGTAGTCCAAAACTTCAAGTGGAACAAGAGAATAAACTCATTTTTTAATATTTGTGCTTGATTTCTTTAAGAAACATCTAGAGTATATTTACATCTGCCGACTGTGAGAAGTTGAAATGAATCTTCAAGTCAGGTTTTATCCCTGATGAACTTTGTGTGAAAGCTGCATTAACAACAGTTCCTTCCTGAATGTCTGCTTGCCAGATGGAAATTTATCTTTAAAATCTGTACAGTAGTGTGATATTACTGACATGTTATTTCTATGCAGTTTTTCTGTGCATTGGAGTTCTCTCAGGAAGGAATAATCAATCCATTTTAAACTAAAAATATAATTGCCCATTAAAATCCCCTGATACTGTGAGAGCTTTAAATCATACCTAAACATAAAACAACTCATACAGAAGTTTGTTTTTTCTTTGCTAACAAAGCAAATAAAAAATATAGCAAGCTATTATGCTGTTGCAGTTCACTTACAGAGATATTCTATTTATATATTTAATTGAAGACACTATTTTAAATCATGCATTTAAAAGAACTAATTGAACTATTCAATCTTAATTAAATTTTTCTATATTAATACTTGCATAAATTACTTGGTCGTCACAAAAATGCTTCTAAGTGCGAAGCATTTTTTAAAAAGTAAAATTTTCAGGGAGAACATATTTTATTTTTCACTTTCACTCAGAAAACCTGGTAGAACTTGTCAGATTAATCTCTTTCTGACTTTCTTTTTCTGGTACCCAGCACTTAATGAGTTCACAAGAACTTTATCCTTTTGTGTATCAGGGCACTAACATGAGAGTATCTGCCAGAGATACTTCTCCCCTGGTCTGCTCACATCACAGAAATCAGCTCAGCCTCCTTATTCTGGTGACCAAGCCCAGGTAATAACAAATTTCCTTCTGTTCTGGCTTTGCCGCAAGAAAACTGCCATGAGAAACCTGTCCCATCAAGCTGTGCACAAACAACTGCTCTTCTTATTATGCCAATCATAGGCTCTTTGTTTAAAGGGCACAGTAGGCATCTTTCCAAGGTTTTATGTTTACTCTTCTGGTGCCCTCCAGATTAATGAAAACTGAGCCCCTGCTCCTGCCGCTGTCAGACCTCTCCTTCATTTTTTGCTGACAGCCAAACCTGCCCTTCCTCCTTTCTATTTGATGTAGAATTTATATCAGCCACACCGGAAAAGGAGGAGCAGCTTCAACCACTGACTTTAATCTCCATGTGAAAGGCAAGGCAGCAGATGGGGCAACAAGGAGCATTGAAGTCTTCAGTGTAAATGTTGTTGCTCATTACAAGCTCCCCCTCTAGGGATTAAAAAAAAAATCTTCAAAGGGGAATTGCACCAGTCTCACACACGCCAGAATTCCCTCTCACACACACGCGCCTTTCACATCTCATACATGTGGTTTCCACGCAGGAAACAATTACTGTAATTAATAGACCCAAGTAACCCCACTGTTCATTTAAAAATGCACTTTAAATTGACAGTGGCATGCAAAAAGTGGCTGGGTTCTTGGGTCTCATTATCCGCGTGGACTAAAAACTTGATTGTGTATATAGACTGTCAGCTCTATATTTTTCCAGACCTATCACATCAAATTCAACTCCAACAGAAACCAAAATATGCTCAAGGTCTGAATGTTCTCCAGGAGGCACTCAGATGCCATTGTTTCTCCCTACAACACCTAGGAGCTATTTTGTCTAGACTGAAATAAATGTGACTGACACTGGCAAAAAGGATATTTTGTGCATCAAGAGACAGTGGTTAATATTTGCTGGGGACTATAATGTCTCTCACCTAGTAGGTTAAATTAAGGACTCTCTTTTGTCCAGTTGGGAACATTTACATTTGCTTGAAGTTATTGTAACTCAAGAAAAGAAAAAAACAGTGCAGCATCATATGCTATAATTTTTTTCCAAAAAAAATTATTCATATTTACATTCTGCTGCATTACATTTATGTATCTGCTATATCAAACACAAGAACATGATTTCTTCTTTAATTACCTTCAGTAAGAAACATACTATGATCATGTCAGTGAATTGATAACTCATACTTCTACTAGTTTGAACCGCTTTTTTCTCTCGCTGCTTGACTGCAGAGGCTGCTGTACCCCTCACACTTGCAAGATTCAGGGCAAAACCCAGTAGGTCCCTTCTCGTACGACTGTGAGACTGGGAGTCTGTAAAGCAGTTGTCTACACATCTGAGAATTTCCTTAGGGTGGGATGGTAGCCTTCTTCTGCACTCCACATCCAGGAAAGTACCGGCAGGAGGGAATAGGTTTATGGAGGAATAACATATGACTGCAGAGCTGCAGCTGTGGAAGCAGTAGGGTTGCTACTGTGAGTAAAGGTTTCACAAGACCTCCACTGCTGAGCAGCATCCTCCTCCTACAGACCCTGGGCAATATTCAGCTGCTCCGTGCCTGGGGGAGACAAAGAGAGCAAAATTTGTCCCTCTACCCATGAAGCTAAAAGCCCTCACCCTGGCGCAGAGAGCTCATCATAGAGCGTCTGGTTTGTTGTGAGCCTGAGATGCAGCAACACTTATGTAGGTGGAATAGCACAGCAACCTATTTTTTTTCACCTCTTGTTTCTTTTCTTTAACAGTGCTGAGAAAACCCAGGCCATTTCAGCTGGTACGACAGCTTGATGTGTTGCTCAGTTCGCATATCTCACATGAATCATCCATTTAATTTTGAACTCTTACTTTAGCTTTTCAAAACAAAGAGTTTAGGGTGGGTTTTTTTAAGGCCCATGGGAAGAATATTTTAGATTTTACTTCTGCTATTTGTCTTTCATATGTTTCAGTGAAATTAGTTAGATCTGGAAAATGTTGCCCTTTACCTGGTAATTCAGGAAACCAAAGAAACTAATACATTTATCAAATGAACAGAAATGGCCCTCTGGATTTCAACAAAGTTTCCTTTTGTTGTATATACTAAATTTCAGTTAATCAATTTTCTACACATCATAATGTTTTAGAACAAAGGTTGAAATGACAATGAAACTTGATTTTTATAGCTCTTTGCCTCAAGAAGAGAGAAAAGAAAGTAACATTTTATAGTCTCAATGTACACAGAAATAAATCCAGGAGCTCTTTTTGACAAGAAAGGCCAGAGAGTTCAATTTAGACAGTTAAAGGCTTTTATATTGTTCTAAGGGCCATGATCAAACAAGGCATTAAAAAATGTATAATAAAAAAAAAGAACGTAAGAAGGTGAAAAATTATGTTTTAATTTGCATTGAAGTGAAATGACTTCATAATAGAGGTTGACAAAAGAATTAAAAATGTGTCTAATAATGCACATAAACTCCAGCAGACATTCCTAAATCTGCCTGTCGTTTATGAGTAGAGAAATGCTTTTTCTCTCTCATTCTCACTTGTAATTTGGACACACATAGTGATATCTGCTGGCAAAACAGCTTACAAGTATTTGTCAAAACAGCAGATGGGGAACTAAAAGCCCTGGATATATTCACTCATTAGGGGATCCTTTCAATCTGCGTCTTTGCTATGGTTGCTGGGTTTCTTCGAGAAATCTGGGTGTGCTCCCTGGAAGCTAAACACTTGCTTTCTGTGGGAGTATGCATTATATATTCTGGTATAAGAGAACAGCAGCAGCATTGCCAGCTCGATATTTTACTACAGGATTAAGCGTTTGGTGTTTTTTTACATCTTCAGCTTCTGGAAGCAAGAACAGGTTTTCTGGTTTTGTCTTTATTGCTTTAAAGGAATGTAAATTTTATCCCATATGGTAATGAGGAAAAATTACCCAAACACACTTGAAGGCATCAGAAGCAAAACAAATAAAAGGGATTAAATATACAATGCCTAGCCTCCCAAGAAAACAGTGCTAAATGCATACTCTCATATAGTCTTACTGAACGGCTTCTTAACAGCTTTATAGCCTTCCAACCAATCCTACCTGTATTTGAAATAAAAAGAAGGGTCAACCACAGCTTCATATATTTATATTGGAGAAAGCCACAGAGTTGCTCATGCCCTGTTGCTCATGGAAGTACCTGTTTTCACATCTCATAACTCCATGTGTATGAAATCTTACAATGGTACAGGATTTTGACAACATTTCTGGAACATCAAGTCTCTCAAGATTACAGAGCCACTACATGGGGGATGAGAAAGGTGGATAAATGCATATACCAGTTGGGAATGATGGCCCTGTACCTGGAGAAACCCTTGTGCGGTGGATTCCACTGCACTGAACATGTAGGGGAGTTGGAAAAGGAGATGAACAGATTCCTCCAGACATCCCAGAGTTCCCCTTGGGAAATGTAGCATTCCTCCCCAACACCATGTGATATAGATAATGTGAGCCCCAAAAGTGAAGTTCACTGACTGCCAAAGCATGCTTGTCCGAGGGTCTGCAGGCGCAGACAAGTTTCATGGTCACTTAGCAGCAGTATAAAACTTACATAAGGTACATACCCATACAAGCCTGGGCTTCCTACAGCTCTGTGAGCTTAGCAGGGGGAAATTCTGGCCCCTCCACATATGGACAAGCCACTGTCATAAGTCCCTGATGAAGGAATATGCAGGAACTGAACTTCAGCCCATAAAGTTTCCTCTCCTTTTACAGGATATTCCCACATTGCAGTTGAAGTAACAGCTGTGAACAGTTTACAGAATTCAAATGAAAGAAAAAGTATTTACTTAGATTTTTTTTTCTGAGCTGTTGATATTTCAATGATAAAGCTGCCATATATAAATATGTGTGGACATGAGCAACCACAATGCCTCTGTAGACTCATCTACTGAAAAGGAACTGTATCATTTCACTCATAGAAACTTGGATGCAAGCTTCATTTTATTACTAATTCCTGGCAGAGAGCTCTATATTCTTATTTTAGTTTCACTGTCTTTCCTATGTGATGCAGCACTACCCACACAACTCTTTTCCTGCTGGTGGGAGGTAGGAATAGGTGATAAGAATCAGTGTTCCTGCTGATAGGTCTGTAGAAATGTGCCAAGCTCACTGGACAAATCCAGCAACACTACAGACTAAAAAATTTCATGTGTTTTTACTTTAGGTTCCCAAGTTTTTCAAGGGACATTGATAAGCAAATTTGGAGGAATTTTTGGGAGGAGATTTTCATATACCAGAGCATACTCATAAATACATTCAAAAGGAACATCTTCTGCCTTGCTGGGTAACATATATGTTCTTATCTCTTCTTTCCCTGTACTCGAAGCAAGGGAAGGGGTACTCCTGAAACTCAAGTCAAAATACACAGAAAGAATAATGATATTTAATTAGATCCTTGTAAAAATTTTTGAACACTAAAGGCACTGTAAAAGTGACATGCATTTTCTTTGGCCCTACCTTTGGGAAGTCATTCAGCTTAACATCCAAAAGAATGACAATTCAGTATAACTGTATGGAAATTTCATGCAGGAATAGATAAACTTCAGCTCATCTTCAGAGATTATTGTTACCACACTGCCAGGTTTCTTTTCTCTGATCTGAAATCACATTTTGGCCTGAGAATGTATTTGCTGAGCAATTAGGAATAACTTGTCCTAGGTCATTGACATCCAAAACCTGATTCATGACTCCCCAAAAGGAGAATTGTTAAAAAAAAAAAAGAAAAAAGAAAAAAGAACAAGAGCTCAGAAAAACTTAGACTGGGAGAGAAAATGGTTACGGGGGAAGGTCAGCTGCTATGAATTTAGTATCTGAATAAAGTCATGCTGTTAAACAACGAGACTCGAGGAAATCAGTCAAGTTCAGAAAAAGGAAACACAAAAGACTTCAGGCAAAAAGCTGAACAGTATAGATAATGCTCACTCTACCAAGATAAACAGTTCCAGTGTCTGTATATAGCTGGCTCTTTCAAATGAGTGTTGGGTATGAAAGGAAACAGGAGGCAGAGAATGGGAAGAGAATGGACACTGGCTCCAAGCACTAAGGATACACATGCAGGGGAGAAGAGAGTCAAATATGAGGGATGAATCTTACTCCATTTACTCAGACAACACTATTATTAACATCCCAAACACTTGTCTGAAGAGCAAATGTATGACCACTTTCATGTCCTCAGAAAGGGTGTCCCACCGCAGCTTGAACAGTTCCTCTGCGCAATGGGGTGGGAATTTAAAAGAAGGCACATTTCAGGGGGAATGGCTGCCACATGCAGAGGCTCAGAAACACCATCATAACATCTGCCTATATGGGGGACTGTATCAGACAGTGGGATACATTCCCCTGATACTCGCTCTGCTTATACCCTGCCTATCACTGAGTCCAGTCCATTTACTTACCACGTAAACATCTCAAGTGACATTTTTCACAGATCTCTTCCAAGAGAACTGGCACAATTTTATGGAGTAATAAATGAACACTGCAGTAGCAGTTATATGTTCAAGGTAAAACGCAAACAATGTATACAGGCCTATGACAAGTCTCACCAGTGTCACATCTCTGACATTAAGCAGTAAAAAACAGTTTCAGCAGGAGACTGAATTCTGGACAATCAATAGCTATGGAATAGTACTCGTTCACAATAGCAGCAATGCTTTCCCCTAAAATATGGGACTAATAACATGAGCTACAGCATACAAGAATGGATTTCTTAGAGGATGTATACACCTGCAGAGTCAAAGAGTAGAAGGAAGATGTCACAGCACTCAAATATATGTCAGATCTTCACAGTCTCTTTCAGCAGTATAGTGGCATCAAAAAAGAGCTTTTTTTGCATGTTTCCCTCCACAGGGCAATATGGAAGAGTTTACAGAAACACAAGGGAAGCCACAGACCATCCATACCATTAGTCCCTGTATGAAAACAGACACATGCTGGTAAATACCTGAGAGTACTTCTAGCATCCTTACATCATTGCATGGAAATGACCTAATTGTTCCACAAAACTGTGAAAATATTTCCAAGCTAAATTTAGCTATTCTCAGAATAGCTAAATTTCAGAATTTCTATTAAAATGAGCTCTTTGCAGAGTTTCCATCATGGGAAACCTTATCAGCGTAGACAGAGATAAAAACCTTTGCCATGCCATTTTATACCAGGTTGAAACAAATCTGCATGTACTATCTGATTAAGCCTCATAAAAATGTGCAAAATCTACACAACTGAACTTTTGTGCATAGATGAGGAATAGGAAATGGACGTTCTTTGGGACCTCTCAAACTGTATGTCCTCTGCATGAATGGCACAAAACATGATTTCTGATGATTAGCCATTTTCTTCTGGGAGTTAAGGATATTCAGTACTCAGCAGAATTGAATTGCTGCCACAGTTTTTATTGCTTAGGAATAGGTTATTAGCTCCTTTAGCATTCTCTAGTTTCACTAAAGACAGCAGAATTAACCACTTTAGTCTGTCTCTACACCTACAAGTTTCTCTCAGAACCTCTTTTATGTAGAACTGAATGTCTGGCACTCTAGTGTGTGTGTACCCCTTGTACATTAATACTACAGCCCATATTTCCCACACTCAAATGATGTGATCCCTGATCTCTCTGGAGCAGGTTGAGATTTTTATCTCATAAGTAACGTCACACAGTCTTGTCAACAGAGTCACGATGTCAGAGAGGCTAGTGACCAACCTGGCCAGAAAGTCTGTAAAACTTTCCATGGCTTTCCTGTGAAACTTCCACCCACAAAAAATAAAAGTGCATAAGCAGAAAGAGTTTACATAGTAACTGCAGTAAAAATGAAATCATACTCATTCTTCCCTCCAACATCAGATAGACATATCATGTTAATTCTTACACATCAGTGCTAAGTTGTAATCGTATTGTTTGGCTTGGCAAAATAGCTGGAAAAAAACCAGAGAAACATCACTAGGAGAGAGAGGGGACTTAGATCATATTCCCATGTAATTTTTTTATTATTTCTGTTAAAAGTATAATTCCTACTATAAATTAAGACCTATAAAAACTATGCTAAGAAAAATCTTCACGATGGAGAAAGAGAATATAAAACCCTTCCAGCTAAGATGGAGCTTACATGTCTAAAAAAATTAATGTTGCCATTTTTTTTCCACTTTTGACCTTTCAACATTGAAATAGTCATGATACCTCCTTATTCTGAAGGATATATACATATAAATGTATATATATAAAAGTGTACACATAAAGATATATGTATGTGTGTGTCTGTGTGTGTAAAGAATACTTTTGTGTTGGATATTGGGAAGAATTCCTTCACCAAAAGGGTTATCAAGCACTGGAACGGGCTGTGCAGGGAAGTGATTGAGTAGTTGAGTCACCATCCCTGGAGGTATTTAAAAGATGTGTAGATTGACCCTTAGGAACATAGTTTAGTGATGGACTTGGCAGTGCTGGGTTAATGGAGGTCTTTTCCAACCTAAATGATTCCAATGAAACAATATTTTGGTACTGGGTGTGAGTGGTCTGGGGAGCATATTATAGGTCTGAAATTGGACAAATAGCAGCATGGTAACATATCCAAATGTTGCTTTTATATAGAAGAGATCCAAGGACTCATATTTCATTCAGAATGCAAAGAAAATGGAAGTTCACTTTCAGCAAAAATCCTGGGCAGCACCTATTGTCTCATGGAAGTTATGAATCATAGGTGATGTGGAGCCCAATGCTACACATGAGAAAATTTCAGATCATACTTATCTTAATCCAAATGCATTATTCTTTGCACTTGACACAGGAATGCGTGTAGAAGGAAACTATCCAAGAAAAAAAAATTTTGACATTTTCACTGACAAGGCACACAAAGAGTAAAAGACCCCCCCAAAAATGAGGCAAGTTGGATGTTGTGCTTGGATGCACAACACAACTGCAAGTTCCTTCATGAGGAGTCCAGTGTTCTCTGCACTGAATTATTCAGCCACCTACAGAAGCCAAGCCCTCTGTGGCTAAACCTTGTTAGTATTTCCATCCATCACTGCAGCATTCTTTATCAAGACAATAATAAAAGTATTGGGGAATAGAAGAAAATGTTAGACTTTTTGTAACAATTGTATTAACCCTAACTCATGTACTATAGCATGAATAAGATCTGCATGGTTTGGTTCAAAGCTCTCTTAATTCATGTGTACTTCTGCTCCAGATTCCTTAAAATCTCATTTAAAATGCAATCCATACTGTCTACCTAACTATTTTACGAACAATATTTTCAGTATAAAACATTCAACAATCACTGAAAATTAGCATAACTTCAAGAATCAACTTGTTTAGAGAACCAACTATATCTACATTCTGCTAACAGTAAACACTAATTAACAATATCTGCTAGCACTAACATAAATCACAACTGTCCCTTTTCCTCTCCTGGGCACTGCACTGGAAAATATCAAACCAGAAAAATACTTGGAATGTTTCTTACTTTTTTTTTTAAATTTTATTTTATTAATGATAAAATATTGGATGTCAACATGCAATGCTTTGTGCATTGCATCAGACAGCTCAAACAGTAATTGTGATGAATGGGAGTAGAAGGGCCAAGGTTACAGGCATTTAAGAAGGCTCTGTGGATTGAAAATATTAGGATTGATTAAAGGTCAAATACTTTATGGATTTATCAGTGTTGTATACATTTTCTCATGACATAGAATCACTTACACTACCTAGAAAATGAAATAGAAAAGAGCTGCAAATCAGATAATTTTAAAGTCTTTAACCCACATACTCAAGGTTTAGCCATGAGAATAATTAATGGCACAGAAATGTTTTGATTAGTCAAGCAGTAAACCAGCCAACCCCCACAACCCACCCTCCTATAATTTCTCTAGCTTCCCACAGGTTCATAGGTAACAGTCTTTCTCAATTAATGTTTAGTATTTACAAACACACAAGCTGCCAAAAGATACTTTTTATAGTGTTGTTTAAAATCTGTATTTATCTAAACCAACCACCTTTAGTCTAGAGAGGATCTTTAACTTAATAATTTAGCCATGCTCGGTCTTCCTTGTTTTCTGGGAAAACAGAGTTTGAGATGGCTATCTATATATTGTCTTTATTTTTTTGTCTGGATCCTAGAAAATTTTGTGCATCAAATTACTGTCTCCATTTTTATCACACTAGATTTCCACTGACCTTCCTGAAGTGTGTATTTCAATTAGGACAGAGCAGTAGAAGCTGGAACTGCGGGAATCTGTGGGAAAAAGCCTTGAGTTTGGAGCTTCTGTTTAAGAAAAGTGAAGTAACTCCAATGGTGTCATTAATATCAGGACTAAACGTTTAGCTCAACCTCTGCAACACGTTTATGTATAATACCTACTTAAAGCAAGTGAAATCAG
This sequence comes from Pipra filicauda, assembly GCF_003945595.2. Classification (NCBI taxonomy): domain Eukaryota; kingdom Metazoa; phylum Chordata; class Aves; order Passeriformes; family Pipridae; genus Pipra; species Pipra filicauda. The sequence continues at coordinate 708,958 of NW_024104665.1, read as the reverse complement.
TTTGGTATCAGTGGCCTCATTCTTCCACTTCAGAGCCTGATCGAGTTGCCCTGCAGTGTTCTTTTTGTTGCCTTTGGTGAGCTCTGCACCATATGAGCCCACATCAGTGCCACATCCAGAGGCCTCTCGGTGTCCTGCCAGCAAAGCACTTCTACCCCCATATTCAAGTCCTGGCCTGGGATTTGCAATACACTATATCTTTTGAACTTTACTGAAAACAATGGAAGCAGAAACTTGGTAGGAATCTCACCATAGTCTTGCACCTGCATTTTAGGAGAATCTTTGCTATGTATGTGTCTTTCACATTTGCAGAGTTGACAAACACCTGATGAGGCTAAGCAAAGAGAGAGGAAGGAGAGGGTTTTATAAGCCAGAGTTTTCTCTTTGTGGGTTATTATTTCCTTCTGTTCTGAAAGGAACAGAGTATAAAGATCATCCCTTCCCACACTACTGTCAGTCACATTCACCAAAGAAACCCTCCAAGGTATCTGAGCTTCCCAAAAGACGACATGAATTGCAGTGTAAGTTGTCACCTAAGCCTCAGAATGGAGAAATAGTCATTTGCTTAATCAACGGATGCCAGAGGAAAGGTCCCTGTGGGACATTCCTTCTAGCTACATTGTGTTGTTCAACAACTGAGCAAATCTTGTTCTTGGTTATCCTGAGGAGTGTGAAATCCAACTCTGAAGGCTTTGCCCACAGCATCATTGAAAAGGCTGTTTGAAGGGAGTGCCTGTCTCTTCTCTAGATCAACAGCAGTGAAGGATAGGCAGAATGTGTTGGGGGTATCAGCAGATACCTCTTCAAGGGAAAAAACTTTTACATTTGAACAGCTCTGGCGTTTCTCCGTTTTTATTCCTGCAAAGAAGCTGCTGGCTTTACTGGTTTCCTGAGAATATGAACATGCATCTTCCAGGCCAAAGCTTTTGGATGCTTGGGGTAGAAACAAAAATTAAATTAATAGAACAAAAGCAGCCAAGCCTAAATTTTGGACTCTAATAAATGCCAATTCGTTCATAATTCTATTAAATTTGATAGCAACCTCTAGTGGGTGGACATACAAAAACTCAGACCTGTTTCCTCAGCAAGGAAGCTTTAAAGAATAACACCCATTTACTAGTGTAACATTTGATTAAAGCAGGCTCAGATATCCTAACTGTAAAGGTTAAGCACAGACATGTGTGTCACATATGATGCAGTCAGTAAATGATGCAATGTTGATAGACCCGTAACAATGAAAAGCATTCCAACACCAGATTTTGGCAGAAAGTTTGATACCATATAAAATACAATTAAATGGCTATAACTTGCATGGCATGAGAATCAGTGTCCTGTACAAATAATACAGTATTTATTAGAAACTTTCCAAAATATTTATTTGCATTTCAAAACAACTGTTCTGCTTTTAAAATTGCAATTCCTTAAGCAGGTTTGTATTGTGCAAGTTGGCTTTCATAGTTTTATTTTGGCAGGGTAATGTTATAAGCTGCAGGCTGTTTCTAGAGCAATCATTCATCATATCACTGGCACAAAAAAAACCGCTTTTGCAGCAAAGGAGGTCTAGCATGACTTTGTTTTTTTCTAAAAATGAAATTTAATTTATATCACAGGACTCCTGCACCACTGAGAGTTTGCACGAGAACTGAGTCATACAGTGGTCCTGACCTTTACTAGTTCATGGGTACTAAGTAAGCCACAAATTTTTAAGAGAAAAAAAATGTAAAGTTATATAGAAAATGCGCAACATGGTTTTACCAAAGACAGATCATCCAGATAGAGTTTGTAATTTCATTTGGAACATAAACCAGTCTCCGAGACAATGAAATATGTCACCTGTCTATGCTTCTGTTTCTGTAAACATTCAATACAGCATTAGAGAGTAAATTAGTAGGAAAACTGGGGAAAAACAAAAATCAAACTGTTGAGCTGTCACTGTGATGTGACCACTAAAAAAGCTAAATGGGATGGACCCAAGGCTCATGAACAAGGTATTTTCTACAGTGAAATGAAAATGCATGGGCACTGCACTAGCCATTGCTGTGATCTCTTTTGTCGAAATATATTGTTGTCAACAGTGCTTTAAGAGCTTGCCAAAGAGCAATGGAGAGCACATCCTGGGAGGAAGAGCGTGTGGCATCCTATGAAATCACCTCTCAGAAGGTGACAATTAAACAACTCAACATTAGGGAGAGATAGGACTGGTCTGTCTGCTCAATGCAATGCAGGACAGGGCTGAAACTCTTTGCACTGAATCAGGTGACCCAGTCACTAAGCACAACCTGTCTATCGCAATACCAAGATCCTCAGCTGAAAAATAGTCTATCCAAGTCCTTCTCAGCTGAAAGGTTGCTTCTGTTTATTATTAAACCAAGTTGATTTAAGACTCAGCTGAGGTAAAAAGCTTTGTTGTAATTACCCATGATTAATATCTTATTAGACTTCAGTAACCCAAAGAGGAGATGGATTTTGGCTATCCGTACACTAGAGAGGCAGCTTTCAGATTTTGGCCTAACATAACCCAAAATGCAGGGGGACAGCCCCACAGCAGATATCTCCCTTGACGGTGTGAGTTCCTGCCTGGAAATTACAATATTCTTTCTCATGTTCTTTCTCTAAGCAACCAGCACACCCAAGCTCAATTTGGCTGTGTATGAAGCCAAGTTTAAAATTGCTCCTAATTGTTTTATGTGCATAGCACAGTTAAGTGAAAAGGAAGGTATCCTACTTCACAGTTCACATGCCAGCTTTACATATGCTCATAGACATTCAGGATACATGGATACACAGGTACACGAACACTGGATACATATTTAAAGCTCTGTGATAATGTGATAAAGCCATCTGTGAAAGAAAAAATTTGGGTTCTGTTGGCTCCTTGCTCTCAAGCGAAGCCTACAAAACGTTCGCTTTCCCAGGCAACTATGAATAATGATACCAAAATCCATAAAATTAGCATTGTGAGAAATCCACAGCATACATCCTACTGTAGAAAGGAGATATTAATTTACATGGAAAAACAAAGAGTTTTATTGTCCTGCAAATATCATATGGAGCATGTTTAATTCTTTTTTTTTTTTTCAAGTGGTCATATCCTTTTTTGTTATTACAGTGCTTCAGAAAATCTCAAGGTCTAGGGAGAAGTTTAATGTTTGCTGTTCTGGGATCATTTGAAGCTATACATTCAAAGAGGACAAAATCACTTTTAAGTCTGCCTGTAGGAAATCTATCTTGGCAACCAGACAACTAGAATTAGTTATTAAAGGCATGTCAAATGAATAAAGACACCTCTGTAAGGAAAACCGCAAAAGCATTTACTTTTTCTAATATGAATAGTGGACTAATACCAAATCAGCTTTCATTTTCCACTCTACCTTCACCTCCTAGACCAGAGGTCAGATCCAATAAAGACTAACGCAACTGAAAATCATTTTGGTTTGTTGCATCTATTACACAGCAGATGTATATTAAATAGCACTGCCTGGAAATGAAGAAAACTCACATAATCTGATGTGGCAATCTCCTTGTGGAACTGGTTCACTGCAAGGCAAAGAAGTCTGTGGTATTATTAAAAATAAGGAGAAAAAGTGTGGGGGGGTTCCTCTTTCAGAAAAAAAAAAAGGGTAGAGCTTTCTAGTTTTGTAATGATACTAAGAAAAATACATTCAGGATCAGCTTCTTCCTTAAACTGGGCAAATCCCCTAGAATCACTTAGTCAACCAGGAAAGACAAAAATAAGCATTTTCATGGTAGCCAGAATTTGAAGGAGTGGGAACAATTCCTGATTTTACCGAAGATTTCCTGTGTGATACCTTTTAAATTCCTTAGATCAAATGAGGAGACTGAGATTTTCATCTTTACTGTGACTACATCAGAAAGCAGGACCTCTGTGCTGTTTGACTCTTATGTCTATCCCCACAGCTTTACTTGAAAATGTAAAATTTATGTACATACCTGTTGCTTCAAATCTTCCTTATCAGAATATGGTCAGATTCATCCAAGGTCCAAAAGCGAGGGTAAGATTCTTCTAGACTTTTTTGTTAACTGCTGGATAACATTTAATAAAGGAGCCAGAAAATCCATGAGTGAGCAAATTACTGTCCCAGTCTGATATTTGTTAAAAGAAGCAACTACAGATTGTGGTTTTGTCTTGATCCACTGAGGCAGGAATATTTATTTGGACCAAAGCAGCCATAAAAAACAGTTTTAGCTGTAGGTATAAAAAAAAAGGTAAATTGTTTTGACATCAGGTAGCATATACACTTACTAAATTTGTCAGAATTGAGCACTATCAAAGGCCTTCTTTTTAAGAAAAATATACTACTTATACACAAAGTAACTAACCTGTTTAATCAGACACTGGGAAAATTAAACAAAAACACAGAAAAAGGAAATCTTGTAGATGGAAAAATACTTGTACCACTTGTATCACTTATAGAAGTTGCAGGTTAGCTATCAAACACTTGTTTAGAAGACTTTGGTAAAGGATAAGTTACAAACCTTACAAAAAATGAGCCCTTTTCAGTTCATGTAATTCAGTAGAACATAGCCCAAAGGAGTTCCTAGCCTGTGGTCTACGAATCAGACAGAAATTCTCCATACTTGCTAGGTACTAGTCATTTCTTCATCACTTCCCAGCGGAGAATTTCTCAACCTTCTTCACTCTTTACCAAGTTCTAAAGCCAGCTGTCTTGTACACTTGCACTGTCTCAGGAAGAAAACTTTTCATTCATACAACATACCAAGTGAAACACTGGAAAAAGACATTCCTGATTTCTCATAGCACATGTTGACTTTTCTTCACATTGCACTCATAGCTTAGTTCCAAGGAATTTCTCTATCACTCAGCCTAGATACAGCTAACAGAGTGAATCCAGCTGAAATGCCTCTTCAAGTTAACTGTTTGGAGCCAGACATAAGCACGGGGGGGGGGGGGCATTCTCTTGGGCCTTTCCCATACCTATCCATAAACAACCAGAAAACATCATAAAATCATCCAGTTTGACTTCCATGCTCTCTAAAGCAGGTATAGCGCAGCAAATAAAATTAATCCGCTGCTTTGATATTGGTATTCATCACATTTGCTTGTACAGTATGTTTCCAGTGTCAATTTGAGAAGGCCAAGAAATGGAGAAGCCACCACTTTTTTGGTACTTTGTTAACTATGATTTTTGCAACAATAATCATAGGTCCTGAAGAGGCAGACTGATAAATGCCCAGCATGCACCTTCACCTCTGCATTTCCTGGTATTGATCACATTACCTTGATGTAAAACCTGAGCTCTAGAGGCAGAACCTCAGAAGTTGTCCACATCCCGAAAAGGCAAAAAGCTCCATTTATGAATCTTGGTGCTTTGATAATACAGTATTCACTGTAAAAAGGATTGAGCACTTACTGCAGCTCCTAGGCTGTCAGCAAGGACAGGATATATTTGCTTATGTCCTCTCGGATGTATATGGAGGTACACTTTTGTGCTAATCACCACAGTATATCAAAACAGCCCACTGTTCTTACATAGTCCCTCTTTGACTTGGATTTGGGGGAAAAGACCCCAGCATCTAGTCATATTTAGGCTCAAGATGAGTTCCTTCCTAGAATTCCATAGAGGCTATTTTGTGTCGTGAAATACGAAGATTTAAACCTTCTCTATCATCAGTTTGAATATGCCTTTATGCATATGAATTTTGAAAATTAACCTCATAAAGCTTTTTATCTGTTTTGATATCTTTGTAGCACACAAATTTCAGCTGAAACATGGGTATGTAAATAAATATGATGTCCTTGGTGACTTTTTTCATGGCCTTCATTGCATATTTATTTGCAAAACACAGATTTGGCCCTTGATATTTCTGAAACACTTTGTCATAACAGTGAAGGTCTTTTTTGCTTTGAAGGTACACACAAACAAAACCTGCTGCATGCTGGCAACCCACAGTGCTATTTTAACTTCAAAGCAGTCTCTTTGCAAGAGATGTGGTAGTTGTGCTCACAGGGAGAAAACTACTTATACTAAGGAAAGAGATATCCCATTTAAGGAAGCCTGAAGGAAGTATGTCTACTGAGTGGAAAAAAAATAATCTAACTTCACTTGTGAAAATTAGTGAGAGTGGTGCTCTACTCCATAACACTTCTCTGTATACAGTGATCTCTTCATGCAATGGCCATAGTACAAGGCTTCAAAGGAGTAGATGCAAAATCATTGTGATGCCAGCGTGCTGCTTATCGCATACTTATTTTTTCTGTCAAATTTGATTCATAGCCAACAAGATATATCACAGGAGATCAGGCAAGGAAAGAAGGCTCCAAGCATTTCCCCCTTTAACTTTTCACAGGGCACAGGACAAGCAATGACACTCTTTCATTTCAACAGATTACACCAAACTTGCATGTTATTACAACTCCACCACTGAGCATATGCTTAATTTCCTGTGCATCCACAACATACCAGGGTCTAACAGGGCCGAGCAATACAGCCTGCAGTATTTTCTCACATACCAAGACAATAAGGAACCACGTAAGTTATCCAACAGATGTCTGCTGCTAAGATATGTTTTTAATCACAGAAGGACAAATCTAATAAACTGAGAATTTTTATTATGCATTTCAAGTTGTTGTCTCTGGTGCCTACCACGGCATTGCGTATCTGCTGGGTTTTTACTCCACAAGAGTAAATTAGGAAAGAGACTAAATGAATACATCCAGAAGTCACTGCTATTCCCCTCATTAGTATTTAGTGGGTTTAGAAACAGGATAAACTAAAATTCTTGTGAAAGAGCATACATATGCCATATTGGATTAATAAAATTAATTTCCTAGACTTCTGAATCTCCTTAACTTTCACTGATGTGCCTCTTTCTAGCAAGCTTAAACGTTTTTTTTGTTACAAGCTGACACGATGAAAATGAATTCATGCTTGAATTTTAGACTACCCTGGTTCTAGTTTGTTTGTCAAAATAAAAGTATATAGTGCTAGGAAGAGAAATATGTGCTTGAAGCAATTTGTTCATAGCATTATTGATTGAACGTGATACCTCAGAGAAGGTAGTACGTAAAGAACAAAAACTTGGCTTTTAGTCATAAATATAAAACTGTATTCTACATCATAATCTGCCAGATACATTTGTAAGTACAAAAGTGTATTACTGGGGAAAGAAATCACAGCATCATGCATCATCAGAGCAATATAAGACTACTTAGGTACAAAAGTGTATTGTCAGGGAAAGAAATTGTCACATTACACATCATCAGAGCAATAAGAGAGAACGTATACTCAGGTTTTACTCTGCAGTTCAAAAGGAGGGTTTTTTAATGAGATTTAACAAGGTAGTCTTTGTACTTTTAAAACTAAGGAATTATTTCTATTATTCTCATCTCACTTTCTTCTCACTTTTACTTAATACATGAACATTTTCTTAGCAAAAAATACCGGAATTCTTCCAAACACAAACGTGGTCATATTTCATACTTTCCACCTCTCGTCACTGCCACTGGAAAAGACGAACTGTCTCTGCTAATCTGTTAACTGGAAAAGAAGCTGATAGTGGTTACATGAGGATAGCACTGACATCAGTGGGATACCCAAGGATTTTATATGCAGGGGTTTTTTCTCACATTTTTTGTCATAAATTATAACTGCAAGAGGGTGGGACTGTTAGTTAATAGATTCTGTCTATTAAACTTTATTTTATATTAGGCTCTGCACAATCTCTATGCAGAAGACCAAAAGAAAACATTAGAAATAACTGCTACTGACCACAGAAGTCCCACAGAAGCAAAATATCCACAGATTTTTAACATTATTTATAATCAGCCTTGCACTTGGGTCACACATAGTATATTTCAGGAACTGTGATTCTAGTTATGTTCAGCACACATTTAACAAAAAAATAGGTTATGCAAACAGAAATCGTTATATTTCCATCATTTGTAAGTTAGTTTTGTATATAGAATGATAGATTTCTGTACCCATTGCCCTCTTATGGCTAAAAGGAATTCTATGCTACTGCTGCTTTACTTTCAAAGCAATACTGAAATACTGAAGGGCCCGTAATGGTAGCAGAGCATCATAAGAATTAAATTTTCCAATGTGTGGGTACTCCTAGTCTGGTAATTTACTACAAATGCTGCACAAAGTGACAGGAATTTTTATTAAACAGGTTCCATGATGCTACTGAAACTGCCACAAATTTCAGACTTTTCACAGACTACCACAATTCTCAAAAAGCCTTTGGAATCCTCAAAAAAGGCTAAAATTTCCACTGCATGTTATGGTCTCCTTTATATTTTTGTATTTGTAAGGCTTATTCTTTACTGAATATTTTAATTCGGCCCTGGACCAACTGAACAGCTCTACACTTTCATAACAAAAAAAACAAACAAAAACAAAACAAAACAAACAAACAAACAAAAACAACAACAAAAAACAACCAAAAAGCAAACAAACTAAAAAAAAAAAGAAAAAGAAAGCACAGTTATTTTGCATTTCAGTTCTGTACTTCCCTGGTAGTGCACCAACTCTGGAACTCCTTGAGGCTGCAGGGGGAGTGGAGGAAAGATGACTGCTTCAATTCAAACCATGTGACAGTATATAGCTGCACTGGAGCCTGTTGTTCTGTTCAACAGCCTGATTTCAGAAGATTGTTTGAAGAAGTAATGCAATCCATTTGCTCAGTTTCTAAATAACAAGAACTGACAGCCCAGCACTGCAATAGCTGTACATAACACTGGTGATGAAGCTTTACTCACAGCAATGCTATCATAGGGGAGGTGGCAGTGAACCTTGTTTTTCAGTAGCTCCATGCTTTTGAATTGTTTTTCTTCCCTTGAATGTGTTCCTTCCTCAGGAAAATGTGAGTAGCCTGCCAAAAATACAACAGAACGTGAATATTACGAGTGCAGACCAACACTGCTGGCAAAGCCATGACAGCCATCTGTGGTATCTGAGAGCCACCAGAGCTGTTTTAACAGGTGAACTGAAGGGATGAGAGCCATGCTTCAGCACTTAGATTACAGTGTACTACCTGTTTACATGCTTCTATTTTTCTTTCCCATGCTCAGTTTCTTGCACTGTAAAACCAAGGGAGCAGATATAAATTTGAGCAGGAACATGAAACAGAGTTAAAAGGAGGTAAAGACCTGCACCTTAAGAGACATGAAGGGACAGTGCCCTCTAATTTGGCAGACCCTGAGCTTTTTGCAAGACCAGCCAGGCACCAAGCCAGGACTCAGCATGCACATACGGGTCATCAGCTAAGACCAGACCTGATACTGGTGCACAGCAGTAAGAGCAGACCAAAGGGAACAGGGGAAGCTTTTGTGTACAACTCCTCTTGCTAGCCAGGAAAAACTACAAAAGACAAGGATTTGCCTTCCTTTCCAGTGGTGACAGAATTTGGGGAACCTCTCCAGAAGTTTCTCCTTAATATTGTGTGTTTATTTTCTCCTGTTATAAGACTTTATTTTGAAAAAGATCTATTTCCTAATTTGGCAGTGTGCTACTTTACAGCCTACACTCATCCAAAGGAGTTTTTGTTGAAGTAATATTATTATATGAGAAATCACAAATGTTGCTAAGAAATAATGGTCTGGGGAGGAACAGTGAATTAATTCTGAGAAATTAAAAGCATTTGAGAGGATTATGTAGTAGCACATTCTGTCTTTGACATTTGCCATCTATCATTTCATTAGACACTGCAAAACACAGAACTGCACTGTCCTGTCACAGTTTAGTTTTCCTGTTTTACTGAACTGCAATATTTCTACTGTTTCTATATAGTGCTTTAGATTATGCAGTCATATTTTTCTAAAAATACTTTTTGTTATCCAAATAATTTAGATAAACTGCAATAACACCAGCAATCCCTAAATGTTTCCAGAGAACAGTCTCACACATTGAATACTTCTCACTGTTTAAGAAACAAGGTCACTTGTCTTGTTTCAATTAGACATTCCTTATCATCCTCCAACCCAGGCTTATTGGTTGCCATCTGCCCACCACAACAGTTCATCTGCGGCATCACCACTTACTAGTCTCACAAACTAATTCAGTACTTCGTGGCTGCTCCCTGTTACCATCTTTCCCTTCACCCTGCATGTGACAATGTGCCTCAAATGTGTGCCTCAAACTATGCATGGGCCAGCCAGCCCTGTTGTCCATGCAGTGAAAGTGCTACTTTGTGATCAAAAGGCAGGTCTGTAAATGGCCTGCAGACTACAGAGTGGACCTGTGACACATCCTACAGATATAGGTACTCATGCAAAACCAACTTTGTTCAAACCCATAGGCAAACTGATTTTCCCTGACAAATCCTGTTTCCTTTGAAATTATTGTCTTGATAGGATCAAGAACCTCAATATGTATAAATACCTGTAGGGAGGACACAAACGAGATGAAGTCAGGCTTTTCCAGTGGTGCTCAGTTAAGGACAGGAGGCTGTGAACACAAACTGAAACACAATAGGTTCCCTTTGGACATCAGGACACACTTGTACTGTGAGCATGACAGGACACTGGCACAGGTTGCCAAGAGAGGTTGTGGAGTCTCCCTCACTGGAGATGATCAGAAGCTTTCTGGATGTGGTCCTGGGCAACTGGCTCTGGGTGGTTCTGCTTGAGTAGGGAAACTGAACCAGATGACTCCCACAGGTCCCTTGCAGCCTCAACCTTTCTGTGAATCCGCGACCAAAAATTGAAGGAAACTAAGTTTCTGAAATTTAAGCCCATTCTTAAATCCACCCAAAACACATATAAACTTTACAAATAATATGTGCACAATCATGATGCCAGTCATAGAATCATAGAATTAGCTGGGCTGGAAGAGACCTCTGAGATCATCAGGTTCAACCCTTGATCCAATACTGCCATGGTTACCAGACCATGGCACTAAGTGCCACATCCAGTCTCATCTTAAAAGCCTCCAGGGACGGAGAATCCACTACCTCCCTGGGCAGCCCATTCTAATGTCTGATTACCCTCTCTATAAAGAATTTCTTCCTAATATCTAACCTAAACCTCCCCTGGCAGAGCTTAAGATCATGCCCTCTTGTCTTACTGATAGCTGCCTGGGAGAAGAGACCAACTCCCACCTGGCTACAACCTCCTTTGTAGAGAGTGATGAGGTCTCCCCTGAGCTTCCTCTTTTCCAGGCTGAACAACCCCAGCTCCCTCAACCTCTCCTCACAGGACTTGTGCTCAAGTCCCTTCACCAGCTTTGTTGCTCTTCTCGGGACCTGCTCCAGCACCTCAATATCCTTCCTGAACTAAGGGGCCCAGAACTGGACACAGTACTCCAGGTGTGGCCTCACCAGTGCTGAGTACAGGGGAAGAATCACTTCCCCGGACTTGTTGGCCACACTGTTCCTGATCCAGGCCAGGATGCCACTGGCATTCTTGGCCACCTGGGCACACTGCTGGCTCATGTTTGGTTTCCTGTCGATCCAAACTCCCAGGTCCCTTTCTGCCTGGCTGCTCTCCAGCCACTCTGTGCCCAGCCTGTAGCACTGCAGGGGGTTGTTGTGGCCAAAGTGCAGGACTCAGCACTTAGCCTTGTTGAACCTCATCCTGTTGGAATCAGCCCAACTCTCCAGCCTGTCCAGGTCCCTCTGCAGAGCCCTCCTGCCTTCCAGTTGATCGAGACTCCCCCCCGGCTTAGTGTCATCTGCAAATTTGCTGATGGTGGACTCAATCCCCTCATCTAAATCATCAGTAAAGATATTAAACAGAACTGGGCCCAACACTGATCCCTGTGGGACACCACTGGTGACCGGCTGCCAACTGGATGCAGCACCGTTCACCACCACTTTCTGGGCCCGGCCCTCCAGCCAGTTCCTGACCCAGCACAGAGTGCCCCTGTCCAAGCCATGGGCTGCCAGTTTTTTCAGGAGTATGCTGTGGGAGACGGTGTCAAAGGCTTTGCTGAAGTCCAGACAGACACATCCACAGCCTTCCCCTCATCCACTGGGCGGGTCACCTGGTCATAAAAGGAGATCAGGTTGGTCAGACAGGACCTGCCCCTCCTAAACCCCTGCTGGCTGGGTCTGATCCATCCCTTGTCCATCCTGTAGGTGCTATGTGATTGCACTTAGGATGATCTGCTCCATAACCTTGCCAGGCACTGAGGTCATGCTGATGGGCCTGTAGTTTCCCAGGTCCTCCTTCTGGCCCTTTTTTTGGATTGGCGTGACATTTGCCAACTTCCAATCATCAGGGACCTCCCCAGTGAGCCAGGACTGTTGGTAAATGATGGAGAGCAGCTTGGTGAGCTCTTCTGCCAGCTCCCTCATCACCCTTGGGTGGATCCCATCTGGTCCCATAGACTTGTGGGGATCCAAGGGGCTCAGCAGGCCGCTGACTGTTTCCTCCTGGATTACAGGGGCGCTATTCAGCTTCTTATCTCTGTCTACAAGCTCCAGAAGCCAGCTGTCCTCAGGACAACCTGTCTTACGGTTGAAAACTGGGGTAAAGAGGGTGTTAAATACCTCAGCCTTTTCCTCATCTTTGATAACTATATTCCCGCCCACGTCCAATAAATAATGGAGGTTTTCCTTGCCTTTCCTTTTGCTATTGATGTATCTGTAGAAGGACTTTTTGTTATCCTTCACAGAAATGGCAAGATTAAGTTCAAGTTGTGCCTTTGTCTCCCTAATTTTCTTTCTACATGACCTAACCATATTCCTAAACTTCCTGAGTATCCAACCCTTTTTTCCATAGTCGGTAGGCTCTCTTTTTTACCCTAATTTCCTTCAAAATCTCCCTGTTCAGCCAGACCGGTCGTCTTCCCCACCAGCTTGTCTTTCAGTAGACTGGGACAGCCTGCTCCTGTGCATTCAAGACTTCCTTCTTGAAACATGTCCATCCCTCCTGGACCCCTTTGTTTTCAAGGCTTGTTTCTCAAGGTACACTGAATTAGTCTTCTGAATACGCCGAAATCTGCCCTCCGGAAGTCCAGCATAGAGGTTTTATTGATGGCCCTCCTTGCATCCCTGAGCATTGAAAACTCTATTATTTCATGGTCACAGTGCCCCAGACGGCCTCCCACCACCACATCTTGCACCAGCCCCTCTCTGTTTGAGAACAGAAGGTCTAGCGGGGCCCCATCCCTGGTAGGCTCATTTACCAGCTGGAGCAGGAAATTATCCTCTATACACTCTAGAAATCTCCTAGACTGCCTCTGCTCCGTTGTGTGGACTTCCCAGCAGACATCCGGCAGGCTAAAGTCATCCACAAGAACAAGGGCTGGCGATTTGGAGACATCTGCCAGCTACTTGTAGAATAATTCATCACCTTCATCATCCTGGTTGGGTGTTCCATAACAGACTCCCACCAGGAAGGCCTTGTTGGCTTTTCCCCTGATTTTGATCCACAGGCACTCAACCTTATTGTTACTGACTTCAAGTTCTACAGAGTCAAGAGACTCTCTAACATGTAGAGCCACCCCTCCATCTCTCCTACCTTGCCTGTCCCTTCTGAAGAGCTTCTAGCCATCCATGGCAGCACTCCAGTCATGCGAGTCATCCCACCACGTTTCCATGACGGCAACTACATCATAGCTTTCCTGCTGCACGATGGCTTCCAGCTCCTCTTCTTTGTTACCCATGCTGTGTGCATTGGTGTACAGGCGCTTCAGCTGGGCTGCTGATTTCACTCTTAACTCGGGCTTTCCCCCCTTAGGCTCCTCTCTGGAGAGCCTGGTTTCAATCCCTTCCCCCTTCAAACCTAGTTTAAAGCCCTCCTCCTAGTTTAAAGTCTACCCAGTGATTGCCTAGGTAAAACAAGACTGAGACAAATTATTACATCCCAAAATAAATTCTGCTTTTACAGGAGCACATAAGAAAAGGTAGAAACAACTCCCTATTAAAGCTCCTGAGGCTTAGTTCAAGTACCCAGTTCACCCATGATATTGCAGACAGACATAAATTATCTCTCTCTGCTCTCAAGTGAGTGGAGAGCCACAGAGGCTATTCACACTGAGGCTTTGCTTTCGTTATAGAGCAAAGGTTTGTGTTTTACTGTGGAGTGTACCCATCAGCTCAGTGACATTTTGCTGCTAGGAAAATCACAAGGAGGAGGTGCCATATGGGGCTTACCTAGCTGGCAATAAAAATTCCAATTATGTTGTCTCCACTCAGATTCAGTGAAGATAACTAAGATGCAGTGGCCAATAATTATTCGTGGGGTGTTTTTTTAAATGGTGTGGGGCAAATTTGTATCCTGTTGTAGGATAGCTAGATAACAAGACAGTAAAGGTTGCTGTGAAAATAAGCTGAGAGTGAACCTTTTGCCAAGCCCAGGTCATGACATCCTTATAAATTAGTATCATTACCTTTGAGACTTTTTTTGGCCTTCCGTGACTTTCTGAGCAAGGGAGATCATACACCTATGTCTTCTCCTGTGGCATGTACTACAAGAGAAAAAAGTCTGGAATTACTTACACTTACTGGCTCCCCATCAGTGATGCTGATGTTGAAAGACCCAGGTGTGCTTTGTTTACATGTACTTTCTGCAAAAAGTCTCACCTTAGCAAGATATACTAATGAAGCCATTGTTTTCAAAACAGTTGCTTTGAACAACTTAGAATTTCTAGAGTTTGAAAAATAGATTAAATACTATGAATCTAATTACTATTGTAGCTCAGACTAAGAGAACCTCATTACGTCCACAGTTACTACTAATTGACACTAGTATAAGAGGAAAGACTAGTTTCTATCCATAATTTGAAAATGTCTCTCTTGCTGGGAAACATCAGAAAGCTGATCTAAAAGATAGAATTTTTTTTTTTAAATCCAGACCAGTCCCATGAAAAGATTTATACATATTTGTCACACTATCACTTTGATGGAGCAATTCAGACATTGCAACAGTAATGTTTTTTGACCTTTTAATCAATTCCATTTTGCAAGTACTCCATCTGAGAACCACAAAGGGTATTTACAGGACCCATTCTCTGAAGTCAATGGAAACTTTCTGTCAAATAACCGTCTGCAGAGAGAGACAAAACACATAATGACAGGATAAGTTTGTGGAGAATCTGAATGTATTGAAAAAATAAATCTGGACCTGAAAGCAGATGAATTAGAACAAAGGGACACAAGAAAAATGTAAGGCAGCAATTAGGGTTAGCAAATTAAAAATTCTGAGGAATTTAATCAAACAGGACAGTCTAATCAATGAAAAGCATGCCACTTGCTCTCTGGGTAATTGCATCTCCCTCCCTTTTTTGTGGTGGTAGTAACAGCCTATATTTAAGATAATTGCATTCCTATATAACTCAGAAGTCTAGGACTACCATCATTTTCATATTTGTCACATGGGACTTCGTGCTCCTTCCCCTGGAGTCAACGGCAGCTGACAATGATTTCAGTGGAAGCAGGAAGAGCAGTGATGATGGGCAAGGGACAAGTGGACTTCCAGCACAAACAGCTCCATGATCTTTTCTATTATTGCCTTTCCCTAGAAGAAAGATGATGACAGAGACAACCTGAGTACTTCTCTGTGGTGGTGTGTACTCAGACACTATGCACATAGATCTCCTGTGCACCACTCTCTACCTCAATCTGGTGTGACTATGTCACTTCCTCAAAAGTGGTGAGTAGACAAGAACTAATTATAAATCATAAAGACAATTTGGACAGAAACATGCAAATCCACTCATTAAAAAACCACATCAGTAACTGTTATTAGCCAGTTCTCTATCTCTAGTGCTTTTATCCAAAGAGATGGATTAATCCCTTAGAGATGCTTCTAATCTCACATCTGAACCTGTATTTAGAAGTGTGATTTTAAATCAAGTTATTTAGTATAATCTAACCAAAACTTAAATGCAAAAATAATAATTTTATTTTGTATACACTTACAGTTCCCAGTACTACAACCTTTAGAGGAAGACACATTTATGTTTGGTAAATACATCTTATGCACTTCTTTGTTTTCTCATACTAATAAATTATGCTAGTTTGAGCACTTCCATTAGTGACACAATCACATCACTCAAGAAGGACCTAGATCAGTGCAAGAGCAGTATTTTGCGCAGCCTTTCGGATTTTAGGTTGAGTATTTAGAAAGAGTTGGACTTGTTATAAACCCCAGCACACACACACAGTCCTGAGTATATTGGGCTAGTTTTACCCTACAACAACATCAAAATCTCCATGCCTTTGATCAAACAGTCCAACAGACAATCAAGTACTAATAACAGGGATACTGCTTGGACTTACCATATTTTCCTGGCTAGCAGACTAATGCCATTTTCCTGATGGAAGATTATAGAGATTTAATGAAAGCTACCATGTTTTAATAATGGACTTATTTAAGAGAAAAGCTGCTTTGGAAAAGGACAGTCAGTCTAAATGCCAGTCCGTGTCCGAGACCTTCATAAAGTTCTTTTGTACTTAATACTTGTGGCCAAAAGAACAATCAAGCCTTTGTTAATAATGTCCCTGCAACAGAAGAATGGCAGTGAAACTGTAGAAGTTAACTCTTTCATTCTATATCCTATTATTAATTCCGAATTCAAGGCTTCTTTTTTCAGCTATAGTAAAATAACCTCCAGTTGACTCCATACCTACCTCCACAGAAAGCGGTCAGGATCTGACCATTATTAAGCCAAGGTCTGAGTAATCATTTCCAAACTGTTTGCAGGAAAAAAGGCTAGAGAGAGGAAATTACTACTGGCTATCTTAAGGTATTTGAATTTTATGGGTATTTACCCATCTTAAAAAACAGTATTATATCCTATAATCAATATACCAATAAGGAATTAGAAATTAGTTTGTATAAAAGAGTTTAATTCTTGAATAATAAGACCATATCATTGGGATACCAATATGCTGAAAGTTAGGGTGCTTCAAGAATTTACATCTAGAACTACCCAGAGACTGACATGTATACAAAAGACTCCAACATCTAGAAACTCCTCCATGTCTCCTACAGACTTTCCCAAGCCTGCTTGTCCAGAACAAAGAACATTGTGCAATTCCATTGAGTGACATCTAAAAGAATTTCGATCTCCACTTCCTCTCAACCATCTATTGTTTTTACTTCAGTTTATCTTAATTTATTTCTCTTTATCTTCTCTCTTCCTTGGTCTACATTTGTCTTTGGTTTTCTCACCGGAAGTAGAGAAGACAAATTTTATTTTAAATTTACTTTTTAAAAGAAAGTTGCTTCTCTCTGCTGTTATACCATTCACATCCTGATAGTCTGACAATATACTTATTCCCACACACTTCCCTCATCTGGGATTGTGTTTCCAATAAGCCTCCCAAAAGCACTGTAATATTTACTAGCACACATTTTGGCACACATGAAATGTGTGATTGTATTTATATTCATGCCTTTTGTACATGTATATCTATGTAGACCTTAAAAAATATTGCAAGCATTTTTCCTAAACTCTTTAACAATTTGACCCTATTAGTGTTGCCTGCTTCAACTCCCAGTATGACTCTTTTTTCATCCATATCGTTACAAAAACAGTGCAGAAATCTCAAAATAAGCAGATGCAAAACCCCACCAACCAAAAGATTCCTCTAGCTGGAAGAAAAGGTCTGAGATATAGATAGATAGATAGATAGATATAGATATTCTGAATTACACCTTAATTAACTTTTATTACCATCCCTGTCAGAGTATGATAATTTGCCTTGAAAAAAAGCAAGGTGATTTAGTCTCAGGGGTATTTATAGATATTAATATTATTAACAGTTCTTTAGATAAACTTGTTTTAAAAAATTGATCTCAAGTATCGTCATACTATATGTAGGATTTATATGAGGAATGCACTAAGAGCAAAATGTGACAATAAAGTAATGTCAATTGTTTAAAATAAAAGAGCAATTTTAAGATAAAGCTGAAGTTCCAGTCTGATGACTGTCTGTCCAGAGTCATTTTTCCTTAGATTTCAGAATAGCTGCTCTCCACAGATAGGCAGTTAACAAGGTTTAATATCTAGAAACATGGAAGAATTGTATGCAAAATAAATAAAAGTCAATCTGAGTGGATGCTATAAAGTACATATTTCATGGCAGCTTTTAAAGCTTCCCCAATCCAAAGAGAATGTAGAGACTCAATTCCAACACATGATAAAAGAAAGACTGCTTTAATGGATAATCTTAAAATCAGGCTCTTAACTCATTTGACAGGTTACCAAATCCTTTGCAGAACTCTAGAGGAGCAGACACCCTTCTTGATGGAAGAGCAAACACCCAGAGTGGGTCATTTGGTTAGGTAAGTCTTTTTAAAATGTGGTCAAAACATAAAATGAAAATACTGATACATGTTTTTAAAAAACAGAGCTGCCTGTATATAGGCAGTGCTGCCAAATCATATAATAGATACACATAGAACAGAATAAATTCATTTGGAAAGCACAGAAAAAATGGTACTAAATTGTGCAAAGCAATTAGAACTGAACCTTTGCATTCTTTTCAGATTACTGAACCATGCATGGCTATTGAATTTTTTTCAATTACAACATTGTGCAGAGCTATATATTTCAAAGTGCTTCCCTAGGAACTAATATATAGTTCAACCAGGGTGGTATCCACAGTGTCACCACCAAGGGCAAATGGATAAAGTTACCAGAGGGAATTATTCTTTTGTGGCAGGTTGATTTAGTCTTTTTAAATGACAGCAGCTGAACAATCAACTCTTATTTGTTTCTGTTACTAATAGGGAGGTATTAGACAGGTCAGCCTTGCAATAAAGTTTTTCTGTGAGAAGAAACTGCCAGTCTTGATAACAAAATTACAGCACTGATAATAGTAAACAGAAAGACCAAGCAGTTCCTGAAGGTGTTTGAATCCATCATTGAAAATAATCTATCTGCTGTGTTTAGGGGCACTGCTTTAGTCAGCAAGTATTTATTTTCCTTACAGTTAATCAACTCTAACATTACTTTTAAATAGAGATTGAGATTTGAGAACAGAAACAGGGGCTTCCAAAACCAAGGGATTTGTAGTAAATGTATGTAGCACTAAAAATGAGTCCTAATAGCTAGAGATTTGAGAGAAATAACTTGTCTCTATTTACATATTTGAAAAGCAACCATAACGTTTCACGCAGAGTATGCAATGCGATGCCTGGTCCCTCGTACAGCAAATATCAACAGGCAAAAATAAAACTAAATTAAATTCTCAGCGGGATAATCACAAACAGATCATCAAGACAGCGGTTGGCAGTTCATCAGCAGCTTGCAGTGAACCTTAACTCTAATTGAACTTACTGTAACCTGAAAAGTCACAGTCCCAAAGGCTGAGGTTGCTCCGCAGGTGAGCCAATGCCAGCACTGCAGGAGGGAGGGAGGGAAAGAGAGAGGCCAGCTAGGCCAGCTGCTCCACTGTGGTCAGACATGCCACATCGCTTCCCGCATGGACCACGCTGCAGGGCCCACCAAATCACCAGTGGAGGGGGTGGCAGGCAATGTTTCTTTGTGGGAGCGCTGCAGTGCCAGCAGAAGTTCAGCAGGTGAAGCCAAGCTCATGGAAAGGCCTAAAAGACCTGCTCAGCTCTCAGGAGCAGTCCTCTGAGGGCAAGGTTGGACCTCAAAAACCCTCACCCCATGCGAGCAAGTTAAGCCTGAATATTCCATTTCCCTAGCTCAAATTTCTCACTGTGACACCACAGTTTACCTACTTGGTCTACAAGCAACACACCTAATAGCAAAGGAAGTCTTCTGGAGACAAACCCATTCCTCAGATCACTTCTTAACCTGGTGTAAACATCCCTGTTACCTGAAAGACGAGTTTAAAGGCTTTAGTGGGCAAGTCTCCTGTATTTCCAGTAAGAATACCCTCTTGATGGGGTTGACAAGATTTTGGTCTAGTAAAAGATATTTTTCCCCCAAATACATTTGCAAATTTTATCAGCAGAAGCTTTTGTATTCATATATGCTGAGAAACACTTATTTGTAAATATTTGTGTTTACATTTCACCTGTTGCTGCCTCCAGCTTTTCCTGAAACCCCAGTATATTGATCCCATCAACACACTGCCTACATCTAAACTAAGAGTGTTCCAGTCCTCCAAAACTGCCATGCGGAAAAGCGTAAGTTAAACACAGCGTGGTATTTTTCAACCTGTATTCTGCTTTGTGTAGAAGTTTTGTAGCTGCTTCAGACTCAGAGGAGGCTTCTGCATCATGTTTTGTGCAGCTACAGAGTTTGGCTGAATAACAGCTCTTGCCTCTATATTCAGTCCTTGCCTTGGCTATACCCCCAGCCAACAGCTAGCAAAGTGTTTCCAGAATTATTTATCTGCTGTGCTAGTGTTCAGTGTTCCCCTGAGGAACTCCCCCTGTTGAGTGGCACTTTTATCACTCCCTCTCCTGCATGCTGTGCACTCTCCATGAACACTTCCAAATTCCCTCCAGGTGATGGTTGGTTTCTCCCATTCCTACCCCTCCTTCCAAATGCCAGGCATCATCAGGACTCAAGAGTGTCAAAAAACCCAAATGACAGGCTTTGGGCTTCACCTCTCTTGGGATTTTCTGCCTTTTCTTTGTAAGATTTTAGATTCACCAAAATATCCACACAGGCATCCCGTTTTTCTCTCTAGAAATTTCCTTCTGAATTCTGCCCAGCAACCTCTGGAATGCTTCCCTAAGACCTCTTTCAGCCTGCTATTTCTCTCTCAGCTTTTTCTCCTCAGTATCAACGTGGATGTCACCTGCAATTGCTCAGGGCAAAGAAGATATTGTTAGAGGTCTGCTTCATTCCAGAGAGCAGTTCCTAACTAACTGCAAACCAACTTTACCCATTACAGATGGGCTGTGGCAAAGGCCATCATTCCCCATAACCAGTAAATGTTCTAATCACCACAGTGACTAACAGGGTGAGGTCCTTTTCCTTTCTTGCCTATTGAGGATAAACGTGCCTTGCTCTCATGAGACACCCTTGTGTTATGTATGTTATTCCATCCAGGGTTAGTCAGAATCCAGGGAGAAGAAATGATGAAGACTTTTAGTTAGGAGTGTTGTATTCCATGCATATACTTCTGAACTGTGTTCACAGAATCTATTCTGTTCTAGCATCTTCTTCTTTCTTTTTTTTTTTTAAATTATTTTAATTTCAGAAAAACAAAGCCTCCTTTTGGAGCTTGAAAATACACTGACATCTCAGTGAATCTCTTGGAATCCTAGGTCCTGCTGAGAACTTGAAGGATTATATAGGCTGGAGAGTGCAGGAGTATATTGGGTTAAAGAAGAATATTGTGAAAAACAGTTGTTCTGTAATGGCTGAATACAGAGAACTGTAAGGAACCTGTAGTACTCACATCCATTTTAAGAGCCTGGCCTTACTAGATAGGCTTCATTCAGAGGGGCTTTAGAGGTATAATGGACAAAGCTCAGTTATAACAAACCGCACAAGCAGCAGAGGCTGAATAGACATGGCCCAACAGAGTGTTCCCTGTCTGCTGAGCTGTGAAGCAGGAGTGGCATCACTTCTATTTAGTGATTGTAAAGAAACTGGCAAAAGTGAAAGAAAATCAAAGCCAAGGGTGAAAGGGTGGGATGAAAAAAATATATGAATAGTGAGAAAGATTGAATACCAGAGATTTTATTGCTTGTTAATGGATTTAACAAACCCAAATAGAGCATCCCTGATGCTTAATTGTAAATCCATGTTCTTTCCAAAGGCTAGGGACAGCCAATGTAGATATAGAGCAGTATTGTAGCTTTTCCTTTTAAAAAAATTAAGTTGCACCATGAAGAAATGTTGGCCCCCAAAAAGTAAATTTATACAGAGAAAAGGGTGTCAATCTTGGGACTGAATTTACTGCAGCATCCTAAAGGGAAGATCTTTGAAACCAAACCCAAATGTTATTTAAGTATTTCTGTCGTGTTAAAGTACTTTACGAGGTGTTACCATATCCAGTTGAAGCTCACACACAAATGATGTCATTTGCAGCAACACTTAAAGGAAAAAAAACCCAAGAAATTGTTTAAGAAACCTCTTATGATAAGCTACGCATGAGAAATGCAGATGACAATAATACACTATGATTACTTTATGCTTTTCTGAAATTCTCAAGTGTCAGTAAAAGACTGAACAAGGCATGACAGCATAGAGAAGATACCACAAGGCAAGCTCAGGAATAACTTTACAGTGCATTAACTGCTCTCATGATAACTGACTTTGCAGTGAGCATTGTGCATAGCTGTGTCAGATTTGCCCTTCAGCAGAAATATGGGAGCTGGGAGCATGTGATAGGGCAGGTAGAGAAGAGCTGGCAGGCTATGCACTGTTACCCTTGACCAGGTGCACTCATCCTGGACACATGGTGATCACAGACTAAATGACAGAAAATGCTTCCCTCAGTAACAAGAACCTCACTAGTTTTATCAAGAAGCCGCTCATTACTCCTACAGTATTTTTTCCTTTGGAAGACAGTAAAAGTTACAATGAGAAAGGAGCTGGGATATGTGGACATGACATCAGCAATCTGACATGGTCAGTTATCAATAGAAAGAAAATATCCAAGATGAGAAAGTAATGACTACCTCATTTTGAGGTATCACTGTTTTGTTCTGCCACTATCATCTTCCCTTTAAGGAACAGAGCTTTCTTCCTTAGAACTTTACACAGAACTACATTTTTGCCTGCAAATGTGACTTTTTGGATCAGCTTCAGGTAGGAGAGTTTAACATGCAGACACCTAAATGCTATACCTTACCATCTCTGATAATGGGATCATCTGATAATACTGGATTCTTAGTTAATTTTTTAATTTTTCAAACGAGTCTAGCACTCAAATATTTTTTTTTCTTTAAAAAAGGTTGACAACATGGCATTTATCCAATGTAGTGTGGTCTTTTTAAGGTCTGCAGTACGAACACATTTTTTCATCTCAGTGAGATCTATCACTGCAAGGTCTATTTCAGCATCCCTCCAATAAAGGAGTGGTCAAATATTACCCAGGGAAAGGTGCAGCAGGCAGGCCAAGCCTCCAAAGCACAGCTGTCTGGTCTTCCAAGAAATCCCCTGTCTGCAAAGGAAAAGGATCACTGATGCTTCCGCAGAAGGAAGAATTCCTCTCATTGCAGTTCCAGGAGTGTGTGAGGGAAGGAATGAGAAGGGGGGCAGAAGAAGCACACAGGATCCATATGCTATAACGTACTTCAGGCTCCAAATGGGCATAATCTGTCCCTTGATTCCAGTCTCTCAATACAGGTCTGTAACTTCCATCAGCAAGAATTTTGAAATATTTGCAGTAAGCTCTTTTTCACATTTGGCTATTGAATTAATTGACAAAAAACCATCCAAATTGCACCAGATGCTTCCTCAACATACAGTGGGCATTTCTGAAAGGGGACAGCAGCTTGCTCTATGTTGATTTATGGAAATTTTTTTAATTAGCACAGTACTTCAACAGTGCTCAATACATTTTATGACTAGTCTACATTAAATAGACTTGAGAAATTACATTGTTACATGCACTGTGCAAAAGAAAATACACCTTCTTTACTTCATTAAAAAACCAAAACTGAACTTGTTAAATGTTTTCATAAATGCAAGAAGGCTTTTAATTCTAAGTAATTCAAAATTTATACAGCAAAAGGCCTTGCAAGTCATCGCATAAGGTATTTCAGACAAACGTTTACTTAATTTTTAGCAAATTGTATTGTGCTTATAGAAATAATCCCTTGCCATGGACAACTTACAGCTAAATGCTAATTGAAAGGAGGTTATCTTAATTTTTCTGGCAGAATTGGGTTTTCTTTTAGTAATGCCTTTCTTTTTATTAATAAAACAGAGCTTCTCTGGCAATTTCTGCTTCTATAATTCATAAGACCTGTAGTCTGATAGTCTTAAGTAGCTATCCAGGAGTTTAAATAAAAGGAAAATGATCTCTGTGCCGCTGAAACAACACAAATTTGTGGTCTGTGCTACAGCTTTATTGATTGGAAACTCTCCAAAAGTTAGAATATTAGTTACATTTCATTTTGCTAACTAGAGTTAATAGTCAAGATTAAAATAATCAAAATTTATAATTAAAATAATTAGCGAGATTTAAAATCATTTGGGACAACAAAATCCAAGTTGCTTGATCCTGGGTTAAACATTAGTCTGTGATGTCACACAAGTCAAACAAACCCCAGTTGTGAAACATTTCACTGTTCTGATTTCTTTTTCTGAGCATAACACATTGACTTCTCTGGAAGCTGCAGCACTGAGCGTGATGTTATGTCTCTCAGAGTGAGGAAGCATTCTGATTGACTGATGATCATTTTAATGTGACATTTTAATTTAGTCAAACCACAAGGCTCAGGCACAGCAGATGTTCAGTGTGTGTCTGAACTAACAGCCCTATCTCCTTTCAGCAAAAACGTATACACTTTTATTCCACTCGCAGAATCTCCAGATATAGTATTTGAAGGTACATCAACCCAGGTTGCAGCTAGCACATGACTGCATTCCTAGAAGCAATTAGATAGTTTTCTTCATCTGGGCTTTCAAAAATCCCAATGCAAGCATTTTGTTATAAACAAACATCTGGTCGTGTCTCAGTAACAAAGAAAGATAAAGTGTTTTTGACAGAACTTTGCCCTCTGGTCAAACTTCACTTTTCACCGGTGTCTTTCATTTATTCCTTTTTGAAGACTATTTGCAAAGGCCTCTAACAAGATGTCAATAAGCAGATCCGCTGATATGGAGAAAAGTGATTCAATACTCTGAGTATAATTTTTAGAGTAAAGAACCAAAACTGAGAGCCTGTAATAAACAAAAGATACATAATCAAGTACACCAGATCAAAGCTAATACAATGTAGTGACAAGAGTTTTCTGGCTGCTTTCAATGAGCTCTAAACATGGTTATTTTCTCTCATAAAAGACAAAGGAAAGCTACAAAGATTAGCACAGTGCAGCTAAAGTGCCATCCCTCCATTCTCTCAGCCATATTCTCTTACCACAAGCATCAGAGGTTTTTTTCCCTTGTTAATCATGGCAAAACAAGCTGTCACTTTGACGTTCAGAAATAAATCCCATCTTTGTCCAATGAACTTTACATTCACCTTTTTGTCAGCTTTTTGTATCTCATAGGTCTCTGTAAAGCTGAGGAAGGACCCACAAGTCAGCTACAACCAGAGGTGTTGCCACGCCGAGGAAAGTGTTCTTCCAAAAGTCAGTCCTCACCTCTGTTACCTGAACCAAGAAATGTAAGGTAACCATAAGCCTTTGATTTGCTGAAGACTATTAACTGAAAAACAATGCTGTCAGTAAGTTACAACAAAAATGTCAGTAAGTGCTGACATTTTACTTACACTCTTTCTTTAGTATGTAGGCTAGATAGAAACAACATCAGTGGGGTACCCTTGACAAAGACAGGTGACATCAGGCATATACCAGTTTTTTTAACAGTGTGAAACACGAGATGCCATTATCTGAATCCAACTGGATATTAATTAAAGCAGGGTGTCCTTATGTAGCCCCTGAAAAGTACTTGACAATCCCAGTTCTTTCAGACATGAAGAGGAACTGAGGGAATTCATCAATTTGCACCTTCCAGAAGACACCACCAATAATTTCACAGAAGAAAGACAAAACTAGGAGTTTTATTTGGAGTGAAGTTATTGGAGGTTGCAAAGCAATCGGAAGGGTTCTTGGGATACAGAATGTGTAAGGAGGCAGTACTGATACTGTGCTGTGGTCTCCTTAAGACATTCTGTAGGCAGAGTGGGAGAAGGAGAAACCCATTTGATGTTAATTTATTCTTTTCCTTTCAGAGCCTTTATTGCATAACAGCAACTATCCTCTTGGCTCTTGGAAGTGTTTGGAGGGGAAAAAATTAAAAAGAGAGAGATGAGGTCGAAGGCACAGAAATTCTAGAGCAATCTGTAGACAGAGCACAGCTGGAAAATGTGGAGACTGTGTTTTATTCAGTCTTCAAAATTAAAAAAAAAACAACAACAACAACAAAAACCCAGCCTTTTAATACGAATCTATACTCTTCATATCCCAGGTGTTTGAGATATGCCACCACATTTTTTTTCTCTTTAAGAAACAAAGCAAACACTGCAGCAGCAGATAGGCTAATGATAGCAATCAAACCAATCTGTGATATGTAATTCTTAGAAGGTAAACATATTCTTCTTAAAACAACAAATTAATTATTTTCTTTGCATACTTTTCTCCCAAGAGAAGGGATAACAAAATTCTTGTGTTGGCATGTTGCATAGATTTCTCTCCTGGGCTCTCTAAACAATAAGAGGTTATCCACATGTATCAGAAATATAACTGTTTTTATGACTAAGTTACTACCAGAACGTAAATGACAAGCAAGTTTTTTCCCCATAGAGCAATGTCCAGTCAGGATTTGGAGGTTTAGCTAGTTCTGCACAGGTGTCTGCTCACACAGCTAATTAACACTAAAGTTCATACAGTAGCAAAGAAATTCAATTCAACGTCTTGAAGTTGTTATTCTCACTGAGCTGGACTCGGAGACCATGAATGATAATTCTACTACTGCTTCCTGCCCAGTTGCGGCATTTCTTTGGTATCTAGCACAGCACAGCACATAGCTGACCAGGCTCCAAACAAGCAAACACATGGGGGGAAAAAAGCAGCTTAGCTACAGCAACACGGATCCCTGCATTTGCTATATACATATTTGTGCTCTGGCAAAGACCTGGTTGAGCACTGTGCTGTAGGAGGTCTGACTGCGGTCCATCAAGTAGCAGATTTAAAGCCAGTTCTGCTCTATCCAGATTACTGCAGTGTGCAACATCCTGTATCACCTTACAGCCCTCTGACGTTACACTGATGGGCACCAGCTGAAAGCCTCAGACTTTTCTCTGCAACCCCTTTTATGTCTTTAGGTATCAAGGCAGAACACACCTTCCATCACTACATACAGTACAGCTGACAGCGAGTGTTATTTCCTGTCTGGAAACAGAGAGGCTATCACATTAGTTAGCTAAAAGTTGTAAAGCCCAAAAATTGCAGCCAGACATCAATATGCCCTACAGAGGGTCTCAGGTGTGCAGTAACCCACCTCCACCATTAAAAAGGCATGTAAATGCATTAATCCATGGAGCTGATCCACTCCTGAAATACCAACATTGCAATACATCCGCTCCCATAAACTGTTGCAAACTGAATTAAAATGTAGCTATTTCAGGATGCTGTCCCAAGGAGAGGAATGTATTTTTGAAAGGAAAGCATACTGTTTCCAAGAGTCTTTTACCCACATAAAAAGACTTGTAGCCTCGAAATTCTCCCTTAAGTTTCCTTGCTCTATTTAACTTTTCAGCATCTGATCACAGAACAAGTACAGTAAACTTCAGAGCATTCCCTGAAATTATTTTCTTGTGTTTTCTTGGTTTATGATCACCTTTCCTAACAGACACCATAAATTAACCTGCTTTTCTATTAAATAGTACATCAAACTTTAGTATGCCCAACAGGGAATACCAGACATACAGCTACCTCAGCTTGTCTGAGTATCTTGTCCCATTGGGTTTCTTTTGCCCTAAACAGAAAGCCCTATTGAAAGCCTTACATGACAAAAAGTCTTCACACTTCCTAGTTTTGTTGCAGTTCTACTGTGGACAGAAAATATCCAAAGGAGTAAACTAGGTGTGAATAGTCATTAACAGTGTTTCCTGCCAGGGGAGGCCTCTTACAGCATTCTAGCCATATCAGACTTGCTATCTGCTTCAGTAAACTAGCTTTGAAACTAATTTGTCAATCCATCTATATCAGCAACATTTATTTCGTTAATTGGAAGAATTAGCTCTTTGTAGCAAGTCGAAGGCTATGAAGCCAAAATATACTGTACTTTCTCCCTAGTGACCCAGAGACCTTTGGATGAACTCTTGGGGTGCCATTAAAATGAATAGTTATATAGAAAAAATAGCATTTTAATGTTTATTTAACATTTAATTTTCTACCTTTCCAAAAAGGGAACTTTAAACATTTTTGAACATCTGGTGGCCTTATTTTGTAGTTTGTTTCTCCACTGATATGAGCAGAATGTCTTCAACTTAGAGAAGACAAGTCTGTATTTTAGCCACATGGATGCTCTCAGGTTACAAACAGTGTGGAGGAGGAGGAGATAATAGAAATTCCTTTTTAAATTATTTTAGGATTGACATGTTGAATTTTAGAGGGCCAAGTCCTACTGTCCGCTATGCCACCGAGATCAATGAAGCTTGTCTGGAGCTATAGTTGTATACATAATATTAGTCACACCAGATACTGCTGCATTTTAAGCGCAAAAATATTGTATGAGGTAAAGCAAGTTTAATTACAACAACTTAATAACAGAATTAATTTGTTCTTTTAAGTGGCTAAGATTTTTACATGGATGCTGTTGTAATTGAGAAGGTGTGTTACCACAAACCTCCCAGGCTTACAGGTACACATATATACATCCTTCTTTATACAAATGCTTATATATTTATAGATAAAATTATAACACCAGATATTTTGGTATCTATTGTGTGCTATACATGAAAGTTATAAACTGTATTTGAGAGTCTTAAACATCTGTAGTATCAATAGACCCTTAGAGCACTCCTGCAGTTTTTTAACCCATATTTTCTTGGTTTATCATCCCCTTTGCTAAGAGACACCAGAAATTAACCTGCTTATCTAATAAAGAGCTCATCAGTCCTATCTACCACAATAATCAGCTCTCCAGTCCTACACAATATTCTCCCACCTGCTCACACAATACTGTAGTCATGCCCCTAAAAGCAGCCTAAAAGCTCGTGTTAGCTTAGGTGACTACCATGTACTCTAAAACTTCCAGGATCACCAATTTCTAGCATTCAGAAATCTTACATGGGAGGCCTTCTTTCTCTTAAATACACACCTTTGGGCTCACATTTGTCTGTGATAAAATTTCTGTTCTTCCAAACATACTCTTATCAAACAGTACCCCCTGGTTAGCAAAAAGGTCCTACCAGAACAAAATGAGATTCCATCAAAATATTTTTTTAGCAATAGCTTCATAATTATTTACAAATAACTCGAAGAAAAGAGTCAAATGAATAGCAGTGGACTAGCAATAAGCCTGACTGATTTCCTGAACAAAAACACTTTTCTGTCCTTATGATGATGATAACCTTTTTATAGATACTTCTTACAAAATATTTTTAATCCTTGCAGTATGGAGTGCTTTTATCTCCTGCTAATTATCTTAATCTAATTTATTAAGTGAGCAGCTTGTCATCACATTTAACTTTGCCCACAATATTTGAAATCTAATCCAGTTATTTGACAAGAGCAGATTTAAATAGAAGTATCTTCATTGACAGCAATTACTTTACAATCTTTAGCTAATTGTATGTCCTAAGAAGATTTTAATGATTTTTTTTTGTTCTGAATCAGTACCAGATTAGCCTGCCTACAGTTACACAGCTTATTATGCTTATTCTCCTTAAACATAGCCTCCTGCAGGATTTCATTTTTTATTTCTTAGAATTTTTTTGATGTTTCAGAACTAATATTTACACTGAATTCCATTAAAATAATTAAAATGGAAGAGCAGCTCCATCTCCCTGAGAATCCCAAGACCTGAATCTGCTGTTTGTTTTATGTAAACTTGCACAGAATTTCTCCAGGAGCCCATTCTTGCCAGATAGTATCATAGTCACCAACAAAAAAGGTATAGAACCACCTGCATTCTGGTTCAGTTCTAATAGCTCAGCTATCATATTTAGAAATTAATTAAAACTCACACATTGAATTATCTTTAAGGCCTTAAACATCTCTCATTACTATTGAGAGCTAAAATCAGGTAAATAATTTTTGTTCTGTGTTGTGAAAATGAATGGTCTCTGATGTGGTTACTTAGACCAGTGATAAGTGACACCCTTCATGGCAGCTCAGCATAAAATGCAATAAATGACCTTGTGGCTGATTAAATTGCAAGGCAAGATCTAGGTGTTTAATAACCACAAAAAGCTGTTTATTGCACATACAGTCCACTGTCACTGACATTATCCATAGCAGAAAGCATTAAATAAATGGTTTTTTTAAAGAAGGAAAATTTTTTTAAAAATCAATATAATTCAAGTTTGAAAGTATGTTGCACTATCTGTCCTAGCTCCCTACATTAAGGTTTTCTAAATGTATCATCTCTTTTTGAAGTAATAATAGGCATACATAAAAATGGAATCCACTTCCCTACACCTGGAACAACCTGAGGGGCCCTGAAATTCATGAAGGCAGGCAGTGTGAGCCTGTGCCACACTACCTATCTTCATGCATCATGGAACTATAGAATCATTTTGGTTATAAAAGACCTCTAAGATCATTGTGTCCAACATTAACCCAGCACTGCCAAGTCCACCACCAAGTGCCCACCTTCAAAGTTACTAAGAACTAGTAAGAATTTTTGCTTAACTGATATAAATAATAAGAACTAAATGGAATAATTACCCTTAAGTAGCATTTTCAAAGTGTATGTTCTTTCTAGTGAGGCAAGGAGTGTTCTCAAGGAAAAAGACTCACTGAGCCACCACTAGCTAGAACCAGGAGGGAAACTCTTCACGTCTCTGGGTTGAGCGGGCTGAGACAAAGACCATTTGCAATATCTGAAGTTTCTGGTAGCTGAAGCAATCATCTGCAAGTTGGCCCGGCACACGTAGAAGTAGGTAATTACTTCATCTGTGCAAAGAAAAATGGCATTTTACTGCTAACTGGACCATAGAGCAATACAGCCTTGAGATGTACTACCCTCAGGAGAAGAGTTTAGGGAAGATGTTTAGGAGTACCAACACCATTGCCTATGACAAGCTGTGACCTTAGCAGTGTCATTAACCGGGAAGAGAAAAGTGAGTTGGTGTTTTACTAACAAAACAAGACAACCCAAAGTATTGTGGGATATGTGACCATACATAACTTTAAATACAATATATAAAATGGGAAAAGCAAGCTATAAAAAGACATGTTTTAAAAATTATTCTTTGAAATTTTTCCTCAATGGGACTAACATCTGTTGATCATTTTGTCCGCCAGCCCAAGGAAGTTCAGAATATGAAAGAGGTAATGAGCTGTGAGAAAAGCTTTGCTTTGCAAGAGTGTTTCTTTGATTTTTATTTTTTTTATCAAAATTGTAGTGGCCTCTGACCAGTCACAAAATAACAATCATTAACTGGGCTATTTTTGTTCTCGGCCTAATCTTGCAACCAGCAGAATCCTTGTTCTCCAGCCCATCCTCATCCACGAGTAGCGCAGTAAATGCTGCCACAAGGAGAACCCACTTAAAGTAGATATCTATTTAAGGCCTGTTATGATCTCTCATCTCGAGTAACAAAACCCAGGTGCTCCACATAGCAGCTGCTTGTCACTCTTCCTGATAGCTTGGCAGGTCTGCAAGTGAGGAGAGATCTGAAGCCTTGTGCAGACATAATACATTTCACTCCCAAGAAAATGAAACCATGCTTGGAGTTTCCCTAAGTGATGGTTGTAATAGGAGACATGGCACTGTCAGCACCTGTGTGGGAGCACCATTTGATGGAAACTGGGAACCTTTGTATAATCCAAACTCAAGCCCCAAAAGACAAATGTGACCAACCTCCTAAGAATAAAATGTTTCTTCCTCAAATCACTGCCTTTTATAGGTGCTCCATGACCTCTAGGCCATACTAGTAGACTGAAATAACAGTGCTCACCTCTGTCAACTAATCCTACAATTTGCACAGATGACTTGGTTGAGTGGATGAACCATCTGAAATAAAACTGGTCTTTTATAGAAATATTCCTGTGTTACAGACCTAAGATGCTCACAGTTTTCTAACTTTTTAACTCACCACAGTGTCAGGACTACTCCTTTATGTCCACAGGAAACCTCCATGGATTAGAAGTCCAAAGTAAGTTATCAAGATCCTTCTTACCCCTCCTACCTTTGCTTCTACTGCACATTTCTGAGATGTCGACACAGCTCCTTGTGTGGTCTTGAAACTGATGCTGTTCAACAGCAGCCAAAAGAGAGGGGAAAATCTGCTTTTTTATTTATATAAATCTGGCTAGGAGTTTTTATTTATTTAGAATGGAGTTTAAACTGTGCTTGACTCTAAATAAATAAAACACGTTATTTTCCCTCCCTACTGGTTGCCACCAAGCTGTGCGAATTTCAAAGACCACACAGACAGCAGTGGCTGTGTGGTAAAATGGGGACTGATGCAAAGGGAGGCAGCCCACCAGGGGCTGGGGTTTTCAAGGCTTGCAGGTGAAAGAAGCACTATGAAAGGCATGCTTTGAGAGTACGGATAAGCATAACTCTGAAAAAGACATCAGTTCCTTGGATATTGTGCTGATGCTGATCCTTTTCCTTCCGCGTCTAACACTACATTTCTCCACACCGGACTGAGCCTTACAAAGTCACTCCTGTGCAAGTCACTCCTGTCCATCACAATGACAACTTTCTGTGTGTAACAACAGTCCTATGAGAGCACGATGGGGGAGACAGGCAGGAAGAATGCCAGGGAAAAACATTTCAGGATTCAGTTAAGTGGAGAGGACGGGAAGAAAATATCTTTAAGATGTATTCCAGGTTGTCCATTTCCTTTAGCTAGAGCCTTGAAAAAAATAAATTTGGATGCAGTTTTGTGCACTGTGCATAAGGATGACGCTGCTTGAGCAGGGGGGTTGGACCAGATGACCTGCTCTGGTTCCGTACAACCTTACCCATTTTGTGATTCTCTGACAAGGAAGAAAAGCCCACAGAGATGAACAGGCTGGGACAAGGGACTGAATTCTTTTTTCTCTTCAATCAGTCACAGGTAACACTTCTGTAACATGTATGTCTTCTTTTAGCCTCTAAGTCACAAATTCAATGGACCAAATACAACTCATCTTTGGAGTAGCCACTGGGATGAATTTAGATCTGGCTGTATCAGAAACGGTGTCAGAAGAAAAGCGGATGAAAATTGTACAAAAACTCCTTTGTACCCTGCTTCACAGGTGAGTCTCATCTTACTCAGTGATCAGCAAAAACACTCCTTCCTAGTGTCCCTCACCTGAACATCCCTGATTTCTTCGCATGGTCAGTAAATGATAACTTCAGACAAGTTGACAAGTTCAGACAATGTCATGGTTTGAGATAGTCCCAAAATCCAATTCCTTAGCTCCATCCCCCCTCCCACATCTCAACCTAATGTGAGATGGGTTTTTCCAGACAAAACACACCAGACTCAAAGTGGGGGAAAGGGAATATATTACAATGACTGTACAAATAAATATAACATCACATTATACACACGATCACAAACTATCTCTACCATGACATATGTATTTACAATGGATCAGATCTCTTCTCCCCTCCAAATAAAAGTCCAGGAGGGAAAGAAGGACAGATCCCTTCCAGTCCTTAAGCAGCAGGATCTTCTAATGCAGCAGGTT
The DNA here is from genome assembly GCF_003945595.2 of Pipra filicauda. NCBI lineage: Eukaryota > Metazoa > Chordata > Aves > Passeriformes > Pipridae > Pipra > Pipra filicauda. The sequence goes on along the minus strand of NW_024104665.1, from coordinate 675,615 downwards.
TCTCCTCATCTCACGCATGCAGCAGTTGATAGCTGGCTTTCTGCCAGCACTCACGAGGGAGGTATCCAAGCCTCTCTCTCGGCCCCATCGCCTCACAACCGAGGGGTCTTCCGTGGGCTTCGTAACCCCAGACAAGGTCGTTTCACCACGTCATATCACGAAGACACAGGGGGGTCTTCGTGACGGTCTGGTATCTCTTGCAGGGCCTCTGTGCCCTGTCTCTCCGGCTGCCACCGTGGCAGCAGTGCGAGGGGGGGGGAAACCAAGGTCAACTCCCCCTGCATTCCTCTCGGAGCTCTCTAGCTCCTTTCTACAGTGCATGTCGCACTTCAAGGCTATTTCAAGTAAGAGTCCATCATCTTCCTCCTTCCAGGAGGTCTCAAAGGAGTTTTGGGGATCTGGTATCAGTCTTACCCCCAAGAACTCTGTAGCTCTCAGCTGCTGGCTCTCCTTTCCTCGACTCTCCTTCCAGGAGTCTCCTCTGCGGTGCTGCATGTGTAAAACTGCTGCTCCTCCAGTTCAGGTCCTTATCTCTGGCTCTCTGCCACCGTTTCTCTGGTCAGCGTCGGCTGCTGCTCTGCGCCCATGGAGAAAAACATCTCCCAGCATAACTACAGGCACCTAGCCCAGCTTTATGCTGTTCCAGGTCCCTGCAGCCCCCCAGCCAGAGGCTGGGAGGGGCCAGAGGCCCCAAGGGCCTCAGAGCCCCTACCTCGTGGCTCTACAACATGGCCACCTCTCCTACAACAACCACCCAAACTACAACTCTTCCGGTCTGGTTGTGGTATGTTTACATTTCTGCAGGAGCGCCCATTGGGCAGAATTTCAAAACTTCCAGGGGTTTCCACCCCTTGGGGTCTACCACTTCTCTTAGCCTCTGGGGAGAACAAGGTTCAAACCACTACAACACTCCACCCCTCGCTCCTGCGAAATGTCAACATATCACAACAACTGAAAAAAACTCTAATCAACATTCAATCTTCAATAAACTAAAATATAATCAAAATCTCTCTACTACACATCAATATAGCATCATCACAAACTTAACTCTACTCTTAATACTTAACTTACATTACTATAGTCTTACTTACTCTACAATGGTACAGTCTGTGTTTTGTCTGGAAAAACCCATCTCACATTAGGTTAAGATGTGGGAGGGGGAATGGAGCTAGGGAATTGGATTTTGGGACTATCTCAAACCATGACAGACAACCTCAGTTCAGATCTTTTGGAAACACCAGGTTCATGAAATATCTATCTGCCGTGTGAAGCTCATGTTTGGAGGAAGGCAGAAATGCAAAAGGCAAAAGCGCTAACTCCTCCTGTTGGCACCCAGCTAAAACCAAATCTACTTGCTGCTCCCGTAGTACCTGCGTGCAACAAGTGCCATGTAAAACCATGAATTTATGAAAAACTCCCACTATAGACCACCAGACAAATAAAGAATGAACACAACTGACTCTCTGCTTGATCCTGGACTGCTGCACCATTGATTTGCATTATTTCTCCTCTTCTTCCAATGCTTCCTTTTGAAAGCAAATACAAGGGAAATCACAAGATTCATCTTTTTTGCAGGAGTCTTATTGTCATTGACCAAGGACTTCACCATGCCAAATTCTGCTACTCACTTTCTTTGGTTCACCAGTTGTTAACTGTAGGAAGAGCTGGTTGCAGACAAAGCCATTTTTCTGGTAGACCATGGTCTGTAGTTGATCTAAAAGGCTTAAAGAGTTAGCGCTTATCTCATTGGTCCAACTGAGGGATCAGAATTTACGTCTAAAATTATAGTTATCTTCAGCAATACTGACCTAAACAGCCTACTCTTGGAATATAAAGATAGAAAAGACTATTTCTCAGGGGCTGACTATAGAGCCTGCTTGCAAAGAGCTGAACTTGCCAGTCTATGCTAAAATGCAGTGGGCAATAGCTCTATGAGGCAAACCTGTCCGTATTCATGATTCAAGTAAGCTATTTTACAAGTTACAGTATAATCCCTAGCAGGAGCATCTGCTGACCTGGTGTGAAAGTGAACTTGCAAATGTCTTATTCCTGGGGTGAACGTCAAACACCAGCAGAAGGACTGGGGAACAATTAGCTGCAGCTACTATATTTTTTCGTCTCCTTTGGGGGGAAGGAAGAAGGATCAGTGAACTCTTACATGTGAAAGAGAGAAAAAAACAATACAAAGAGTGGCAAGGCAGGAGCAGGTCAAAGGAGAGTAGGAAACTTACTGGGAGGTCAAGCCAACTGAAAAGCCTACTTTTTCTCCAAATAAGGCAGACATTCAGAGTCCATAGCTTGTAAGGCACTTGGCCAAAGTCAAAGTGAGACATACAAAACCCTACCACAAGACAGAAAAAAAAAAAGACAGAAAGAAAGAAAAACATCCCTATCTCAGCAGAGCAGCAGAGTTGGCTCAGAATTTGCTGTTGAAGGAAAGGTCAGCAGACAGCCCTTACTCAGTGATGACTGCTGAATATGAAGAGACGTAAGCAAGGGACAACTAAAGAAGTAGAGATTATTAGAGCGACAGCAAACCCTTCCCAGCTGGGAAGGGTACTGGACAAAGCACATATCTCCCTGTGCCTCTAAAGCTAGAAGCAGTTCTGAGAGGGGAAGAGACCAGTAATCCTGTGTGGATTCTCAACCTCTTTCCAAATCCAGCTGGTTCAGATAATGATGCAGCTCAAACAGATTTTTGTTAAGTTCAACGTGGCTTTTCCAGTTCTGTCTTCTACTGACATGTGAGGAGAATACATTGCCCTGTGCTGGCTGCAGGTGGACTATCAGAATCCCACATAAATTGAAAATCCTGACCTTCAGTTAATACAACTGGCACAATTTCACCAAATTTGTTCAACATGAAGCCTTCCTATCCTTTTACCTTCTTATTTTCACATCCACCCCCCCCACACTCTGACATTCTAGGTGTAACATACACTGTAAGGCTACTCCTCTACCCACAGACTGCCTTGCCCACATCTCTCACATCTTGCACCTCAGGGGTAATTAGCATAAACTCAGTCAAATGCAAGGACAAACTACAAGCCCTGGGTGCTCAGAATGACTGCAGAGGACAAACACAACCCAGGTTCCCTGATAAACATAATCTGCAAGACCTTTGCCACATCACTAGTCTTTGTAGAATAAAGACCATGGATTCTTAGGCCCAAGGACAAGGATATGGATACTCCATACACGAGTCAGGAACTCCTGTCTCTAATCCTTTATGTCTTCTCACTAGATATCACAGTAGGACTTTTCCAAACTAGTCATACATATTTCCAAATAAGTTTTGATTTTACCCTATTCTAACAACTGGGTTGAGGATGTGCGTTTGGACTTTCCCCTTCTTTTCTTTAAAAAACTCCTTTATTCAGATTTCTGGGTGGCAAAAGAGAGAAGACTTAAATTTAAAATGCTTTGGAGATCCTATGAGGAACCTCTTTATATTTGTGTGTGGTCCTGCAGTTTTGTCAGTTGTCTGACGTTTTAATTTCCTGTTCCTCTCTTACGGTGGGATTCTGATTTCCTCTCACTCTTTCTCCTTTCTCCATTACAGAAACCTAACAAGCATCTTCAGTTCTACCATCTGTTTCCTATTCACTTTTATAAATATTGAAACAAATAATTAATTTGGAGAACAGGCAAGATGTAGTCTGGCTCATCTTCTGTCAATATATAACTTCTACCAGCCCTTTCCAGTCTTTCAATCTCTTATAGAAATTAGCTCCTTTGCACCAGACTATTCATGGTCTAGCTCCTTAATGAAACTGGTCCAGTTTAAAATGGTTTGATGTTTTTTACATTAGAAACAGCCATTCTGGGTGTTCTGTGTCCCCACAAAATGCTGTGTCAACACAGTCCAGTTGCAAACTAGCTTTTGATAAACTGTCTTTCTGTATTCAGACAACATAACATATGAAAAACTATCCATTGAGCCTGATAAAACAGCCATGCTGAACAACGTATAGTCCATCCTCAGTGACTAAATATACATAATCCTCTGCTAGCAGGAATATGATGTTAATGGGAAGAGAAAGATTTGGTCTACTTTGAAAGCAACCCCAAGCAGTTCAAAGAGATATCACCAAATGCCTGTCTATTCCTGTTTCATATGCCAATGCAGTTCTCTGTGTACCAGGAATCTCAATCCATGAGATTCCTCCTGAATGTCCAGTTGCCATTTCCATAGGGCAAAGACTGTCCTTTTCTTCTGTGGTTGGCTATGGCTTGCATCAGCATGATGCTAAACTGTGACAGAGCTGTTCACTGTCCATGCATCAAAACCAAGCCCCTAACACAGTACTTAGGAGTACATGTACAAACTTGAGGAGAAATTACACCAGCCCCAGGAGAGGTCGGCATGGATGTGGATCCCCCCAGGATGGTGGCAGAGAGCAGTGTGCGCTGAAAGGGGACAAAGAGGCACTCAGGGCCCAGCTGTCTTTTTGGCAATCAGTCCCTCTAGAATGGCACCAAATTGGTGCTCCCTTGGACCATGGTTGTGTTGCCCTGTCCCAGGGTGCGAGCCAGAAGTGTGTCCCTTCTCCCCTTCTGCAAACAGCCACGTAGACAAGCCAGACTAAGTCAGGCACTCATCCTTATCTTACTGCCCACCACAGCACTCACCGAACTTCAACCGGTCCAACCTTTCTCTCCTCAGACTTGTGACCATGACTGAATTCATCTTCCGGATGTTTCCTCAGATGAGCATGCCTTTAACTTTTCCTTGGGGCTTAAAAAAGATTTTTCAACCCATTTTTCCATATCACCACACACTGTCCTGGAGATGTCTCTCAGGAATATATATGGTGAGGTTCCACATCCCTAGTCCTCACCGGGAATGGGATTGCAAAAGAACATTCCAACTATTTTAGGTTATGGAAAAAGTAATCAAATATTTCACTCACCACTAAAATGTCATCATTTTATGCATTTCACAAAGAATTCTCTCGTTACATTAGATAGGCCTGGAGAGACTCCAGTCTCTGTGGGTTGCATGCATTCCCCTGTTCTGTTCAGAAATTAAAAGCCTTGGTCTGTTTTTTAAGAAAGCCAAAGTCACTCGGTGCCCTGCTACTGACCCAAAACTTGATGGCAATACACCTTATTTCTCTTACAAACTGATTTGGCCTTTTCTGAAGTTGTTCCTCACACAGCTGTGTGCACACCATTCTCCCCACATACTTTGATAAAAATAACAATTGCACATGAAGAAAAAAGAAAACCCAAAATAATAACGACAACAGCAACCGCTTGAGAAAGACTAATGAGTGCTGCTGAACAGCAGAGCCATTCACTGACACTGAATAAAGAAGACAGCAAGTCTATGAGGCCATTAGTATCCCAATTTTAAATTTAACTGATTTTTTAAATTATTATTTTGGCACAATGCTGCAACAATACAGCAGCATGATACAAACACTGTAGCATCTGCAAGAATTCTCAGCCTTGGAGAAAAAGAGTATGTTAGCAACACACAGACCTTATGAATGCAAGTAATTCTTGCTGTAGGAGAGAGACAAAGTGTATCCTTACCTCTTACTCTCTTCCATATCACTGTAATGTCTACAGGTTCAGAGAGCCAAAGACACCAGTGGCTGGGCACTATACGAACACGTAAAAGGACAGTTCTAAACCTATATGCTACAGCTCTAAGACTTCAACAGCTGCATGAAACCAGTGGCATGGCAGAGATAAAAGTTGAGTGAGAAATGTCTGTATTGGGAAATACATTGTTGTTCAATCTATGTTGCTTTAATGTGAAATCCTACATTACAGGATTTTCTGTAATAAAATGCATCTCCTGAGAATTTGCTGCAAAGCTTCTTCTATTTGACAAGATTTTCATAAAATATCTTTCTGCAAAATCAGCGAAGTTGAAAAGAAAATCTATTTCAGGAACAAGTATACCCCATGTTCTACATTATCTGAAGGACCGGTGTAAGAAATTACCCTGATTGAATCTTAGTAAAAAATGTCATAGATTTCTTTTGAAAAATCATACATATTGTTGGGACAACATACATTAAGGAGACACTAAAGATCCCCGTTCAGGATGGATTAGTATAAGTAGTACTTTTTAGTGCAGGCATTGGTGCTTTGTTCTAGTGACCCTCTGATGACAATAGAAAGTATCAGATATTACATCCAATCCTACAGACTCCATTCATATGAGCAAATCCCATTGCACTGGTAGATCACACTCCTGTGCATAACTCCCAGAAGAAAAGGTGTATAACTGAGAGCAATTATTGAGCCCCTCTAGAGTTGCCTTTGGTGGGAAGGAGAGAAGGGAAGAAATTGTGAATTATTCACGATTTTCAGTTTATCCCTAATCCCTTAATTCTGTCATTCTGAGGGTAGAGACTTTTGCTTAATGGCAGTGCCAGAAATAACAAGCTAGAATTGCATGTTTATGAAATGGGGTCTTAGTTACTTATTAGGATCAACTGAGCTTGAATTAATGTTGGCTCACATTCAAGAGCACTGAGTGGACTGAATAAGCATCACAGTTTTAAAACTCATTAGTTGTTGTTTGTTGTATATATTTCACATACTAGAAACATCCAAGCACATTAGACTATAGTTTTCTTATAAACATACATACGTAGAAAAATATGGCTAATACAAAACTACTTTCTTTGGATTTGTAGCTCTCCTTACACCAGTGGGTGACAGATGAAGATAACCCTGAATTTAATAGGACACCTTATGCTCCCAAATTTAAGTTGGGCTGAGGTGAATAGACACAGCACCATTATCAACTGTGCTTTTGTCTCAGATGGTAAGTGGATATTTTACAGATGGTAAGACAAGACTGGGCAAAAGTAGGATGTATGTAGAAATGAAGGTGCAATGCAAGTGAAAGAGAATCCAGGCCAGGTAAAAAGAGTAGCTGACACTGTAGATAGCATGGGGCTTTGAAAAGCTTACTGATGAAGGCTATTTGATAGGGAAAAATTAGTCCACATTTTGAACTGATGAAAATTGCACACAAGATACTTGCTCCAGATGCCTTATGAGTGATCTGAAACACTGGATGTTTCATTCACACAGTTTTAACGCATATTGCAGAGGACTTCTTACAGTACTTAGGTTTTGACTTGTGGGCCTGGTTTGTCTGTTTGTTTGTTTGTTTTAACAATGTAAAGGTCCAAAATGCTTAAGTTAGCATGAGATCACAGCTGCATTTCTGAAGATTTAACTGTGCAAGGGATATTCACATGGAGAGCGATGTGTCAGGAGTCACTGAGCACAAGAAATCAAGCTAGCACTTGATTCCACTAACTTTCTATTTCAAATCAGAACAAGGTTTTCAAGAAAGTGTCCTCATCATCCTACTTACCATACTTTAGTTTGCACTTCAAACAGCCTTAGGGCTCATAAACTGGATTATGAAACTAAACTCCACTCCAGCTGCACACTTACTGCACCCCCACAAGTTATGGATATGAGTCTGCAGTTAAAAACAGTTCAAGACAGGGCATCTGAAACATGCTTCATGCAGACACCAGTCCCTCAGCACCAATTGCTCTGTTCACACAAACAGAATGTGGGAGCAGAGGGAGAAGAAACAAAGCAACCTGTCAAGTTAATTCTCTAATCTAAGGTCAGTCCCGAAATCTGTATCCTTGACACATGAACCAAGCCCTTCCTGAGCTGATTTCATCCCTATTGAAGGACAGTATATTACCAAATCAGACGCTCCCCCCCCCCAAAAAAAATGTGCTTCTGAAAATAAAACTGAAAAAAATTCACACCTTTGACTGAAAACAATGGTAATAACAACAACACATGGTAATAATAATAAATATTACAGGAATATGATTCTTCATCAAAACATGGGAAAGTGACTAAAATGGCTAATCTGGTTTGAGCACAAAGGTTTTCTAATGAAAAAGTTGGGAGGGGGTTGAGGAAAAGAAATCCCATTGTTTCATCCACAACCACAAAGTCCTGGTGGGTGAGGCCAGACTTACCTCAAGGTGAGATGTGTATAGAATTAACGTAATCCATACGGCACACAGTCCTGTCACACATACTACTCTTGCCTATTTCCTACCAGAAGCAGAGGAAATTCTGCCTGTTCTAGGCATGCTACTTGATTTTGCACTAGCTGTTCACAAAAGCACACAGAGAAAAGGAGAATAAAAACCCAGTTTTAAATATGAGATATATTTACTCCTATACTGTAGAAAACATCAAGAGGCAAAGAAAATCAGAAGTCACGCCACGGTACCTTCCCAAACACAAGTAATTCTTTTATGATTTGAAGGCTGTGCTGTCCCATTTTTTCAGCTCAAAGAATTTTATTTCTTCAGAGAAGTAAGAGCGTCTTCTGAAGAAAACAAACAAAACTTTTTGGTTCTCCCTGTTTTTCTGCTGCTTGCTTCAGAACTATCACCTGAAGACAGCAGCTGCAGAACGAAGGCATGGAGAAGCATGGGGAAAATGGGAAAATCATACATCAAATTATAAATATGAAAGAATATCGTAGCTTTTAAACTAAAGCATATTTAGCAGAGTGAGGGGAAAAAAAGGTTGCTGAATAATCTGGAAAAGGTAAATGGGGTTGTTTTACGCAGCCAAAGAAAATAAAAACAGCATCGTCCAAATTAAAAACATGATTATAACAAAACATAGGTACATGCAGAAAATTGTATAGAACAACAACAACAACAAAAAAAAGCAAACATCGCCATCCTGAAAATCATTTAGAGACCTGAAGTTTTTTGGAATCAGAGTGGATGAGATATCCATCCTGCAACATCTGAGTAAAGAAGCTGATTTCATGTGGTTAAAGGGTTTCAGAAAGGATTCATCAGACCCAGCATCATTTTGCAATCCCACATAACACTGATTTCTTCATAAACTCATTTTGATTCCCTCGTGGTTCTGGGAGCAATAAATCACAGCCATTTAAAAGAAGGTCATGTACACATTTTCATATTTCATACACAACCCCGTTGCACTAAAAAAATGATCTGGGGTAATTTGCTTGAGGGTTGTAAAGTCATCAGTTCACTTTGGATTGACTTTAATACGTCTCCATGGAATACTCTCATCCTTTTCTCTTTCAGACAGACTCTGTACATTCATTTGTTCCCTAAGTACTTTCTGGAAGGCCCAACACTCATCCAAAATACAACAGACCACAAAACTTTCTCTTATAGGCAAGCACGGTAGAGATCATGCAGTCCACCTCACCTCTGACTCTTTGGGATCTCTGACTCTCATTTAGGTACCTCAGTTATCTGTGTAGTTTGTGAGGAGGTAAAAGCACCCGAGATTAAAGCACAAAACCCACACACACCTAGTGCCTGCACCCCACTGGAAACCTCTGATCTTCAGTATTGCCTCTCAGGACCCGTGATCCAGCTGCTTCAGCATGCTACAGTTCAGCAAATCCAGCCCTCGGGTGGCTCAAAAAGGCTGCTCTGGTTCTTATTATTTTATAAGACCAGCACAACCCAGAGCACAAGGAAACATGGTATACAGGGAACCTCATAATCACAAAGTGACCAGGTTATGCTTAGCAGGGCTCCTGTCAGACAAAAGTCAAGACTTTTAGCTGGATCAGACCTGGCTCCAGGCTAGGTCAGTCCACTACTTTTGCTCCCTTTGTGCCGTAGGGAATCTGGTTTTCCCATCAACCGTGGTCCATCAGTGCTCTGTTAGGGTGGTACTACACACACAGTAATAATGTCTGCTCGTGAGTCAACTGCACAAAATTACTTCACAGGATAAAGCCTGAACGCTTTGGAATCTCTGTAATCATCTCTGGGTTTTGTAATTGATAATCAGAGGATATTACTCCGTGTATTTGCCATTTACTAATGATTTTGTACAATCTCTTAAAATTATTACTGGTTTCATTTGGAAATGAGGTTGCATTTACTGTTCTTATTTATAAAGAATCAACTCCTGCCTCATATAAAATAAAAACCAAGTTGCTGCATTTCAGGAGCTTATTCTGTATTATCACAGAGACACATCTGCGTTTTTATTACATTTTTAGACTCACAACACAAAACAGTACTGAAAATGAGCATCACTACCTAGAATACGTATTATTTTAAAATAGAGGTTTGGATTTCATACTTCAAGTGCCCTTTTTTTTGCTAGACAAAAATACTTTACATGCTACTAACTTGAGCTGCAATTTTTATTGTGGTTGAAATCCTGAGCCTCCCTTGCAGCAAAACTGTCACAGCCCATGCTATAAACTCCAGAGCTAGCAACAGATATCAATTAGCAAGAGATTAGGGGCCAAGGGGATCACTCCAGACCCCATTTTCACCCTCCAGAGAAAAGTTCTTGTGCTATTTCTGCTACTGCTGTCTCCTGGTTTCACACATGGTCGAGAACCCTCCCTGCTCCCACTCTCTCACGCCTCCAGCCAGGCAACAACTTGTAATAAAAAGCTGATGCCAAAAATTAGAATCCGAACCGTATATTGAAACGCTCCTCTGAAGCGCTTCCATCCTCAATCCCACACAGACCCAGCAAAGGATGTCAGAGAAAGAGAGAGGGGAGGAGAGAGGGACGAGAGCGTCTGGCTGAGAAGCACGTGGATTCATGCGAGCGGCAGCCCAGCAAGCTGCTGGAACTGATTTTCCACTAAAGCTGTTAAGCAATAACTGACTTCTTCCAGTTCTTGGTTTCTCAAACAATAATCAGGTTAAAATTAGTAATCTGCATATAAAACTTTGCTCCCCCAAACCACCTCAGGACCCCCCAAAAGCTCCCAAGCCCCCCCAGATCCCCCCCAAACCCCCACCCAGGCCACCCCAAGCCCCTCAAATCTCCCCCAAACCACCACAGGACCCCTCAAAACCCCTCCCAAACCCTCCCAAGCCCTCCAAATCTCCCCCAAACCACCCCAGGACCCACCAAAACCCCCCAAGCCCGCCCAAATCCCCCCCAAACCCGTGCCCAGACCCCCCCAACCCCCCCAAATCTCCCCCAAACCACCTCAGGACCCCCCAAATCCCCCCCAAGCCTCCCCAAATACCCCCCAACCCTCCCCCAAACCCCCCCCCAATTCCCCCAAAACTCCCTCTCAGCCCTCCCCAAGCCCCACCAAATCTCCACCCAACCAACCCAGGACGCTCCAAAACCCCCCAAGTCCCGCCAGATCCCCTCAACCTCCCCCCCGGACCCTAAAATCCCCCCTAAATCACCCCAGGAACCCCCAAACCCCCTGCAGGACCCCCCAAATCCCCCGGTTCAGACCAGTTCAAACCGGTTCAAACCAGTTCAAACCGGTTCAAACCAGTTCAGACTGGTTCAGACCGGTTCAGACCAGTTCGGATCGGTTTAGACCAGTTCAAACTGGTTTAGACCAGTTCAAACCAGTTTAGACCAGTTCAGACTGGTTCAAACTGGTTCGGACCGGTTTAGACTGATTCAGAAAAGTTCAGACCGGTTCGGACCGGTTCAGACCAGTTCAAACCGGTTCAGACCGGTTCAGACCGGTTCAAACTGGTTCGGACCGGTTTAGACCAGTTCAAACCAGTTCAAACCGGTTCAGACCGGTTCAGACCAGTTTAGACTGGTTCAAACCAGTTTAGACCAGTTCAAACCGGTTCAAACCGGTTCAGACTGGTTCAGACCAGTTCAGACTGGTTCGGACCGGTTTAGACTGGTTCAAACCAGTTCAAACCGGTTCAGACCGGTTCGGACCGGTTCAAACTGGTTCGGACCGGTTCAGACCGGTTTAGACCAGTTCAAACCGGTTAAGACCAGTTCAAACCGGTTTAGACCGGTTCAGACCAGTTCGGACTGGTTCAAACCGGTTCAGACCGGTTTAGACCGGTTCAAACTGGTTCAGACCGGTTCAGACCGGTTCAAACCAGTTTAGACCAGTTCAAACCGGTTCAAACCAGTTCAGACCGGTTCAGACCGGTTTGGACCGGTTTAGACCGCTTCAAACCAGTTTAGACCAGTTCAGACCGGTTCAAACTGGTTCGGACCAGTTCAGACCGGTTTAGACCGGTTCAAACCAGTTCAAACCGGTTCAGACTGGTTCGGACCGGTTCAGACCAGTTTAGACCGGTTCAGACCGGTTCAAACCAGTTCAAACCGGTCAGACCGGTTCGGACCGGTTCAAACTGGTTCGGACCGGTTCGGACCGGTTCAAACCAGTTCAAACCGGTTCAAACCGGTTCAAACCAGTTCAAACTGGTTCAGACCGGTTCAAACCGGTTTTGACCAGTTCAGACTGGTTTAGACCAGTTCAAACCGGTTCAGACCGGTTCGGACCGGTTCAAACCAGTTTAGACCAGTTCAGACCGGTTCAAACTGGTTCGGAGCGGTTCAAACCAGTTTAGACCAGTTCAGACCGGTTCAGACCGGTTCAGACCGGTTCAAACTGGTTCGGACCAGTTCAGACCGGTTTAGACCGGTTCAAACCAGTTCAAATTGGTTCAGACCGGTTTAGACCGGTTCAAACCAGTTTTGACCAGTTCAGACCGGTTTAGACCGGTTCAAACTGGTTCGGGCCGGTTCAAACCAGTTTAGACCAGTTCAAACCGGTTCAGACCGGTTCAAACTAGTTCAAATTGGTTCAGACCGGTTTAGACCGGTTCAAACCGGTTTTGACCAGTTCAGACCGGTTTAGACCAGTTCAAACCGGTTCAGACCGGTTCGGACCGGTTCAAACCGTTTCGACCCGTTTCAGACCGTTTAGACGGTTTCAAACAGTTTTAGAAACAGTCCAACCGGTTCAGACCGGTTCGACCGGGTTTCGACTGTTCCACCCGGTTTTTTCGACCCGGTTCGACCGTTCAAACTGGTTTGACCGGTTCAGGACCGGTTTAGACCGGTCCAAACTGGTTCGGAACGGTTTCAAACTGTTCGGACCGGTTCAAAATTGTTCCGGACCGGTTCAGACCGGTCGAACCGTTCAAACCGGTTCAAAACGGTTCAGGACCAGTTCAAACCTGTTCAGACCGGTCTCAGACCGGTTCAGACCGCGTTCCCAAACTGGTTCGGGCCGTGGTTCACCCCAGTTTGGACCAGTTCAGACCGGTTCAGACCGGTTCAAACCAGTTCAAACCGGTTCAGGCCGGTTCAAACCAGTTCAAACCGGTTCAGACCGGTTCGGACCGGTTCAAACTGGTTCAGACTGGTTCAGACCGGTTTAGACCGGTTCAAACTGGTTCGGCCCGGTTCAAACCAGTTTAGACCAGTTCAAACCGGTTCAGACCGGTTCAGACCGGTTCAAACCAGTTCAAATTGGTTCAGACCGGTTTAGACCGGTTCAAACCGCTTTTGACCAGTTCAGACCGGTTTAGACCGGTTCAAACTGGTTCGGGCTGGTTCAAACCAGTTTAGACCAGTTCAAACCGGTTCAGACCGGTTCGGACCGGTTTAGACCGGTTCAGACCGGTTTAGACCGGTTCAGACCGGTTCAAACTGGTTCGGACCGGTTCAGACCGGTTTAGACCGGTTCAAACTGGTTCGGACCGGTTCAGACCGGTTTAGACCGGTTCAAACTGGTTCGGACCGGTTCAAACCAGTTTAGACCAGTTCAAACCGGTTCAAACTGGTTCGGACCGGTTCAAACCGGTTCAGACCGGTTCAAACTGGTTCGGACCAGTTCAGACCAGTTTAGACCGGTTCAAACCAGTTCAAACCGGTTCAGACCAGTTCACACTTGTTCGGGGCGGTTCAAACCAGTTTTAGACCAGTTCAAACCGGTTCCGCCCGGTTAAACCGGTTTTTGACCAGTTCAGACTGGTTTAGACCAGTTCAAACCCGGTTCAGACCTGTTTCGGGACGGTCAAACCAGTTTAGCCCCAGTTCAGACCGGTTCAAAACTGGTTCGGACGGTTACACCAGTTTAGGACCAGTTTCACAAACCGCGTTCCAAAACTGGTTCGGACCGTTAAACGCGTTCCGAGCCGTTCAGACGCGTCAAAACTTGTTCGGACGGTTCAGACCCAGTCCGACCGGTTCAAAACCAGTTCAAACGGTTCAGACAGTCCGACGGTTCGACCGATTTTAGACGGGTTCCAAACCAGTTTAGACCAGTCAGACGGTTCAATTGTTGGACGGTCAGACGGTTTCGACCGGTTCAAACGGTTCAGACCCGGTTAGACCGGTTCAACCAGTTTTGCCAGTTTCAGACCAGTTTAGACCGGTTTTAGACCAGTTCAGATCCTCGTAAGACCTGTTTTGGGACCGGTCAAAACTGGTTCGGACGTCCGACCGGTTAGACGGCTTCCCAAACCGGTTCAAACCGGTTTAGACCGGTTCAAACTGGTTCGGACCGGTTCAGACCGGTTTAGACCGGTTCAAACTGGTTCGGGCCGGTTCAAACCAGTTTAGACCAGTTCAAACCGGTTCAGACCGGTTTAGACCGGTTCAAACCAGTTCAGACCGGTTTAGACCGGTTCAAAAACGGTTTGACAGTTCAGACCAGTTTAGACCGGTTCAAACCAGTTTAGACCAGTTCAAACCAGTTCAAACCGGTTCAGACCGGTTCGGACCGGTTTAGACCGGTTCAAACCGGTTTAGACCAGTTCAGACCGGTTCAAACTGGTTCGGACCGGTTCAGACCGGTTTAGACCGGTTCAAACTGGTTCGGGCCGGTTCAAACCAGTTTAGACCAGTTCAAACCGGTTCAGACCGGTTTAGACCGGTTCAAACCAGTTCAGACCGGTTTAGACCGGTTCAAACTGGTTTGGACCAGTTCAGACCGGTTCAGACCGGTTCAAACCAGTTCAAACCGGTTCAGGCCGGTTCAAACCAGTTCAAACCGGTTCAGACCAGTTCGGACCGGTTCAAACTGGTTCAGACTGGTTCAGACCGGTTTAGACCGGTTCAAACCGGTTCGGACCGGTTCAGACCGGTTTAGACCGGTTCAAACTGGTTCGGGCCGGTTCAAACCAGTTTAGACCAGTTCAAACCGGTTCAGACCGGTTTAGACCGGTTCAAACCTGTTCAAACCAGTTCAGACCGGTTTAGACCGGTTCAAACTGGTTTAGACCAGTTCAGACCGGTTCAGACCGGTTCAAACCAGTTCAAACCGGTTCAGACCGGTTCAAACCAGTTCAAACCAGTTCAAACCAGTTCAAACCGGTTCAAACTGGTTCAGACTGGTTCAGACCGGTTTAGACCGGTTCAAACCGGTTCGGACCGGTTCAAACCAGTTTAGACCAGTTCAAACCGGTTCAGACCGGTTCAGACCGGTTCAAACCAGTTCAAATTGGTTCAGACCGGTTTAGACCGGTTCAAACCGGTTTTGACCAGTTCAGACCGGTTTAGACCAGTTCAAACCGGTTCAGACCGGTTCGGACCGGTTCAAACCAGTTTAGACCAGTTCAGACCAGTTTAGACCGGTTCAAACCAGTTTAGACCAGTTCAAACCAGTTCAGACCGGTTCGGACCGGTTTAGACCGGTTCAAACCGGTTTAGACCGGTTCAGACCGGTTTAGACCGGTTCAAACTGGTTCGGACCGGTTCAGACCGGTTTAGACCGGTTCAAACTGGTTCGGACCGGTTCAAACTGGTTCGGACCGGTTCAGACCGGTTCAAACCAGTTCAAACCGGTTCAAACCGGTTCAGACCAGTTCAGACCGGTTCAGACCGGTTCAGACCGGTTCAAACTGGTTCGGGCCGGTTCAAACCAGTTTAGACCAGTTCAAACCGGTTCAGACCGGTTCAAACCAGTTCAAACCGGTTCAGACCGGTTCAAACCGGTTTTGACCAGTTCAGACTGGTTTAGACCAGTTCAAACCGGTTCAGACCGGTTCGGACCGGTTCAAACCAGTTTAGACCAGTTCAGACCGGTTCAAACTGGTTCGGAGCGGTTCAAACCAGTTTAGACCAGTTCAGACCGGTTCAGACCAGTTCAGACCGGTTCAAACCAGTTCAAACCGGTTCAGACCGGTTCGGACCGGTTCAAACTGGTTCGGACTGGTTCAGACCGGTTTAGACCGGTTCAAACCAGTTTAGACCAGTTCAGACCGGTTTAGACCGGTTCGGACCGGTTTAAACCGGTTCAAACTGGTTTACACCAGTTCAGACTGGTTCAGACCGGTTCAGACCGGTTTAGACCAGTTCAAACCAGTTCAGACCGGTTCGGACCGATTTAGACCGGTTCAAACCACTTTAGACCAGTTCAGACCGGTTCAAACTGGTTCGGACCGGTTCAGAGCAGTTCAGACCGGTTCAAACTGGTTCGGACCGGTTCAGACCAGTTCAGACTGGTTCAAACCAGTTCAAACCGGTTCAGACCAGTTCCGACCGGTTCAGACCGATTTAGACGGGTTCAAACCAGTTTAGACCAGTTTAGACCGGTTCAAACTGGTTCGGACCGGTTCAGACCGGTTTAGACCGGTTCAAACCGGTTCAGACCGGTTTAGACCGGTTCAAACCAGTTTTGACCAGTTCAGACCAGTTTAGACCGGTTTAGACCAGTTCAGACCGGTTAAGACCGATTTGGACCGGTTCAAACTGGTTCGGACCGGTTCAGACCGGTTTAGACCGGTTCAAACCAGTTCAAACCAGTTCAAACCGGTTCAAACTGGTTCGGACCGGTTCAGACCGGTTAAGACCGGTTCAAACTGGTTCGGGCCGGTTCAAACCAGTTTAGACCAGTTCCGACCGGTTCAGACCGGTTCAAACCAGTTCAAACCGGTTCAGACCGGTTTAGACCGGTTCAAACCGGTTTTGACCAGTTCAGACCAGTTTAGACCGGTTCAAACCAGTTTAGACCAGTTCAAACCAGTTCAAACCGGTTCAGACCAGTTCGGACCGGTTTAGACCGGTTCAAACCGGTTTAGACCAGTTCAGACCGGTTCAAACTGGTTCGGACCGGTTCAAACCGGTTTAGACCGGTTCAAACTGGTTCGGACCGGTTCAGACCGGTTTAGACCGGTTCAAACTGGTTCGGGCCGGTTCAAACCAGTTTAGACCAGTTCAAACCGGTTCAGACCGGTTTAGACCGGTTCAAACCAGTTCAGACCGGTTTAGACCGGTTCAAACTGGTTTGGACCAGTTCAGACCGGTTCAGACCGGTTCAAACCAGTTCAAACCGGTTCAGACCGGTTCGGACCGGTTCAAACTGGTTCAGACTGGTTCAGACCGGTTTAG
This sequence comes from Pipra filicauda, assembly GCF_003945595.2. Taxonomy (NCBI): domain Eukaryota; kingdom Metazoa; phylum Chordata; class Aves; order Passeriformes; family Pipridae; genus Pipra; species Pipra filicauda. Next base: position 658,506 of record NW_024104665.1, on the reverse strand, counting down.
ACCGGTTCAAACTGGTTCGGGCCGGTTCAAACCAGTTTAGACCAGTTCAAACCGGTTCAGACCGGTTTAGACCGGTTCAAACCAGTTCAGACCGGTTTAGACCGGTTCAAACTGGTTTGGACCAGTTCAGACCGGTTCAGACCGGTTCAAACCAGTTCAAACCGGTTCAGGCCGGTTCAAACCAGTTCAAACCGGTTCAGACCGGTTCGGACCGGTTCAAACTGGTTCAGACTGGTTCAGACCGGTTTAGACCGGTTCAAACTGGTTCGGCCCGGTTCAAACCAGTTTAGACCAGTTCAAACCGGTTCAGACCGGTTCAGACCGGTTCAAACCAGTTCAAATTGGTTCAGACCGGTTTAGACCGGTTCAAACCGCTTTTGACCAGTTCAGACCGGTTTAGACCGGTTCAAACTGGTTCGGGCTGGTTCAAACCAGTTTAGACCAGTTCAAACCGGTTCAGACCGGTTCGGACCGGTTTAGACCGGTTCAGACCGGTTTAGACCGGTTCAGACCGGTTCAAACTGGTTCGGACCGGTTCAGACCGGTTTAGACCGGTTCAAACTGGTTCGGACCGGTTCAGACCGGTTTAGACCGGTTCAAACTGGTTCGGACCGGTTCAAACCAGTTTAGACCAGTTCAAACCGGTTCAAACTGGTTCGGACCGGTTCAAACCGGTTCAGACCGGTTCAAACTGGTTCGGACCAGTTCAGACCAGTTTAGACCGGTTCAAACCAGTTCAAACCGGTTCAGACCAGTTCCGACCGGTTCAGACCGATTTAGACCGGTTCAAACCAGTTCAGACCAGTTTAGACCGGTTTAGACCAGTTCAGACCGGTTAAGACCGGTTCGGACCGGTTCGGACCGGTTCAGACCGGTTTAGACTGGTTCAAACCAGTTTAGACCAGTTCAGACCAGTTCAGACCGGTTCAAACCGGTTCAGACCGGTTCAAACTGGTTCGGACCGGTTCAGACCGGTTTAGACCGGTTCAAACCAGTTTAGACCGGTTCAGACCGTTTCAAACGGGTTCGGACCGGTTTAGACCGGTTCGTACCGGTTCAGACCAGTTCAGACCGGTTCAGACCAGTTTAGACCGGTTCAAACTGGTTCGGACCGGTTCAGACCGGTTTAGACCGGTTCAAACCAGTTCAAACCAGTTCAGACCGGTTTAGACCGGTTCAAACCAGTTTTGACCAGCTCAGACCAGTTTAGACCGGTTTAGACCAGTTCAGACCAGTTAAGACCGGTTTAGACCGGTTCAAACCAGTTTGGACCAGTTCTAACCAGTTCAAACCGGTTCAGACCGGTTCGGACCGGTTCAAACTGGTTCAGACTGGTTCAGACCGGTTTAGACTGGTTCAAACCGGTTCGGACCGGTTCAGACCGGTTTAGACCGGTTGAAACTGGTTCGGGCCGGTTCAAACCAGTTTAGACCAGTTCAAACCGGTTCAAACTGGTTCGGACCGGTTCACACCGGTTTAGACCGGATCAAACCAGTTCAAACCGGTTCAAACCGGTTCAGACCGGTTCGGACCGGTTCAAACTGGTTCAGACTGGTTCAGACCGGTTTAGACCGGTTCAAACCGGTTCGGACCGGTTCAGACCGGTTTAGACCGGTTCAAACTGGTTCGGGCCGGTTCAAACCAGTTTAGACCAGTTCAAACCGGTTCAGACCGGTTCAGACCGGTTCAAACCAGTTCAAATTGGTTCAGACCGGTTTAGACCGGTTCAAACCGGTTTTGACCAGTTCAAACCGGTTCGGACCGGTTCAAACCAGTTTAGACCAGTTCAGACCAGTTTAGACCGGTTCAAACCAGTTTAGACCAGTTCAGACCAGTTTAGACCGGTTCAAACCAGTTCAGAACGGTTCGGACCGGTTTAGACCGGTTCAAACCGGTTTAGACCAGTTCAGACCGGTTCAAACTGGTTTGGACCGGTTCAGACCGGTTTAGACCGGTTCAAACTGGTTCGGACCGGTTCAAACCAGTTTAGACCAGTTCAAACCGGTTCAAACTGGTTCGGACCGGTTCAGACCGGTTTAGACCGGTTCAAACTGGTTCGGACCGGTTCAAACCGGTTCAGACAGGTTCAAACTTGTTCGTACCGGTTCAGACCAGTTTAGACCGGTTCAAACCATTTCAAACCGGTTCAGACTAGTTCCGACCGGTTCAGACCGATTTAGACCGGTTCAAACCAGTTTAGACCAGTTCAGACCAGTTTAGACCGGTTTAGACCAGTTCAGACCGGTTAAGACCGGTTCGGACCGGTTCAAACTGGTTCGGACCGGTTTAGACCGGTTCAAACCAGTTTAGACCAGTTCAGACCAGTTCAGACCGGTTCAAACCAGTTCAGACCGGTTCAAACTGGTTCGGACCGGTTCAGACCGGTTTAGACCGGTTCAAACCAGTTTTGACCAGTTCAGACCGGTTTAGACCGGTTTAGACCAGTTCAGACCGGTTCAGACCGGTTCGAACCGGTTTAGACCGGTTCAATCCAGTTCAAACTGGTTCAGACCGGTTCAGACCGGTTCGGACCGGTTTAGACCGGTTCAAACCAGTTTAGACCGGTTCAGACCGTTTCAAACGGGTTCGGACCGGTTTAGACTGGTTCGTACCGGTTCAGACCAGTTCAGACCAGTTCAGACCGGTTCAGACCAGTTTAGACCGGTTCAAACTGGTTCGGACCGGTTCAGACCGGTTCAAACCAGTTCAGACCGGTTCAAACTTGTTCGGACAGGTTCAGACCGGTTCGGAGCGGTTTAGACCGGTTCAAACCAGTTTAGACCAGTTCAGACCGGTTCAAACTGGTTTGGACCGGTTCAGACCGGTTTAGATCGGTTCAGTCCGGTTCGGACCGGTTTAGAGCGGTTCAAACCTGTTTAGACCGGTTCAGACCGGTTTGGACCGGTTCAGACCAGTTCAGACCGTTTCGGACCGGTTCGGACCGGTTTAGACCGGTTCAAACCAGTTCAGAGCGGTTCAAACAGGTTCGGACTGGTTTAGACTGGTTCAGACCAGTTCGGACCGATTCAGACCGGTTTAGACCGGTTCAGACCGGTTCGGACCGCTTCAAACTGGTTCAGACCGGTTTAGACCGGTTCAAACCGGTTTGGACCAGTTCAGAGCTGTTCGGCCCAGTTCAGACCGGTTCGGCCCAGTCCAATCTAGCCTCATTAAGAGCTGCCAGCTGAAGAAGCAGAGGTTCAAAGGCAGCCGGTAACATTTTCCCAACCAAGGGGGGGCAAGTCCTGGCTCTGCAGGGCCCACCTTGTTTATCACAAAGCCGAGTCTCTTTTTAAAGGTTTGCTCTCAGTGACCGCAGCCAAAGCCACGAGAGAAAAGCAGAGCCTGAGCACAGCTCTCCTCTCCTCTCCTCTCCTCAGCCCACCGGGCTGGATTAGCGGCACCGCTAACAGCACTGCCCCAGAGAATCGGCAGCTGGGCCCCTCGACACAATACGGAGATCCGCTGACGGGCTTGGAGTTGAAAACACTGAAATATTCACTCCATTTAATAAAGAAAAGCATCTCAATCTTTGAAGTTGAAAGTTCTACTGGGAAATAAGCACTAGGCATCGCTCTGTTCCAAATGTCACTCCTTCCATCCTTCTCCCATAAATCGTAGGCAGGGCTCAAGCGCGAGGGGAGAAATTCCCAGCACAATCCTGCATGCTGCACGCACCGTAGTTCTGAAAAAGGAGAGCACTGAGCAGAGCTGCATTATCCTTAGAATTTTGTGGCCTTTTCACACATGCCCAAAGAGAAAATAGCCAGGAAAGGAAGTGATTTTACCCAGCATAGTAAAAATTAAGGTACAAATTATGAAAAGTGCTTGTACAGGAAGAATTCAGCTTCCTACACACTTGGCAGTATCACTGACTAGGAAACAATAATAGTAGCTGTTCAGAGATTGCACCACCCCTTCTAATAACTTTGTGTTTCTTTCAGTCTGCAAAATCCTGCATGATTTTGAAGCGTATTAGAGGTGAAGGAAGTAAGGACCACTGACTATAAAACACAAAGGTCAAGACACAATGCCTGCCCCGGGAAGTCCCTACACTGCAGATGAACAGCTGTTTTGACAGTTTAACAATGGAGGCATCGTGTAACATTGCTCTGATACTACACATATCCTCGGTACATTCCCTACAGAGCACTGCATCCTGGGCTAGAATGGAGGGCCTTGGCATTTTTCTTAGCCATTCTTGAATTTTTGCTACATTTTTTTTTTTGCTTTTGGTCGTATTTTCTTCCCTTTTTTGCAACGAAAAAACTTTCATCCAGTAAGCAACAAGAATTTCATGCCCAGTATTTTAAAAAGCATATAGAAAATGAGGATCTAAAATCCATACTTATGTAACGACTTACTCCTCATCAGAGGAAGTTGCAGTACGATCTCCTGATGTGCTAAAACACAGAATAGGCACTACCAGGACAGTCAGGTTGACCCATACTGATCTCAGGCAACAGACTTTCACATAAAGCTTCTTGCCCACGAGTGTCATCACTTCCTGCTCTTCTTTGTTCCACAATATAGGATACTTATTAGATTTGCAATCTCAAGTTCATTTCCATGGCAACTCATGGCACAACAAAACATAAGACATTAATCACCATTCTCAGACTTCATCAGAAGAGAAGAAACTGGACTGTGAGCTGATAGAATTGTATGACTCACAAATAAATAAGTGCAACAAGGGAAATCAAAAGTGTCATAGCACACTACAGTGGCCTAGGTATAAAGGGGGTCCAAACCATGCTGCATAGATCCCCACCAGGCCTGAGATCTTAGCTGCCTTACTGTTTGACATTATTAAGAGCTAGTGCTTCAACTTGTGGCACTGGGACTCAGAAAGGGATGAATCTGGTCTCGGCAAAGAGCATGTGTTCTGGTCAGGGCAGAATCAGACCTGAGTCACAAGGAGGTTGGGGCTCAACTCACCCAGAGTTCAACCAACCCAATTATTTCTCCTAACTGCACCTCTAGTGGAAATGTTTCCTTATTTGAAGCCCCAGTTGAAAGATTCTCTTTTGAGGGCATGTGAAATCGACTGCTTATTCTTATGCTTCACTCCTTTGATTGTTTTAATTTCCACTGATAATCCCATTTTATCTCTCCAAGATGAATCTACATCAGCGCTAGAATCTTACTGCCGATTGTGACCTGCTTTCAGTGTACTTCTCTGTAAAACATTTTCAAAGACATTGCAAGTCTCACCACTCTAAGTATTTTTTGCAAATAATCCAATTTCATCCAATACTTTGGTTTCAAAAGGAAATCATAACCATTCTTTGGATGACAAAATAAATATCAATACTAAGACAAAAGTAGAGGAACAATGCATATTTAGATAAACTAGAAAGGTTTCAGACCATGAACATTTGAATCAATTTTATATCTACATCTCAAGCTAAGGCTAAGAGTTTGTTCTGTGGGAAAAGCCCCAAAGCAATCTTTGATCATAAAAAAATTCACCTTGTTGTATCCTTCAAGTAAGTTTAATTCCCCTGGTTCAGACCTCCTGTGGGACTTTGTGTATAGAAGGTAATCTTTGATCTGCTATGCAAACATAGTTGCACACACGAAGTTAAGTACATCTAGGAGGTATTCCTGCATCCTACTGGCATGGACATTTCTAAGCTGTTGCCTCTGGAGGATTTGTTCATTAACACCTTTCTCCCCCTCATTGTCCCAATGCATTGGCTTCAAGAGGAGAAAAAACACAAACTTTTCCAGTAGGATATTTCTAGAAGCTGAATAAGCTTAGAGAGTGTTTTGATTCAAGCCTACTCTTCGGGAAGTGATATTTTAGAAAGACTGAGTGTAATGTGAAATACAGTGTGCAATAAGTATGCCAGGCTGGGAAACTCCATTTGCAAAGACTGGTGAAAATCATTCCTTAAGCTACCGCTTTTGGAGCTTTATATCTGTGAACTTCGTGTCTGCATGGATCCACACTCAGAAGAAAACAGAAAGCTAGCCAAATTTCAAAAATCTGCAAATCCCACAAAATTATTGAATCCCACACAGTTCCTGTTCGAAAGTATAAAGTAACTGTAATTTCTTTGAGAGTCCTGTCAAAAATCAAGCCTAGTCTGAACTTTGCAGCAGACGTTTCATATGCCTAAAGGATCTAACAGCAGTCCTTAAAGTTTTGAAGAGGTCTAAACGTGCAGCTGCTCCCATGGAGAAAAGCTGATGAGAGCAGCATAGCCTTGCTGAATGCCAAGTTCTGTGGAAAACCCGGGAGCTCACACAGAGCGCCGATGGTTTCCAAATTCCTTTGAAAATCAAGTGAGCTCTTCCGAATATCCCCTAGAGTGACAGGCAGCTCCAAAGCCATAAATGATTGCTGATGTGGTAATACAGTCACAATGATTTCATAAACATTAGAAGTACAACTTGGGAAGGCATTTGGGAAGTAAGCTTTAGAACAAAGCGCACTGCCTCTCCAGACTTGTGACCAAAACTCTTATCTGCTGGTACACGCACGGAAATTTAGTCACATTCTTTTCTAGCAATTCATTTTCTTGCATCTGGAAGGACACTATAATACTATATACACTATGTTTTCACCACACCTGTGTGTCAATATGTGCAAGAGCCCTCTTATTCCTGATACAGTCTCAAAAGAACAGAAGACATGAGAGCTAGGCCAGTGTAGCACTTCTGTGTGTTTTCAAACCAGAGAACCCTCAGGGAACATATCATGGCTTCCTTACACATAATACAGGAGTACAAATTTGATCTAGTGATAATTGTTGTGGATGATGGGGTATGTGTGGATAGTTTGACAAAGTAGAAGGAAATCATGACTCCATTCCTCACTCTGCTGTGGATTTCTTACATTAACTTCTACTAGGAAAATTTCACAGCAAGAAAAATCAGCTAGTTCTTTGCCTTTGACATCAGGAAAGGTATGATGTTATCTTTGGTATTATAGAAAATTCTTTTCTACAGAATAGAGATTATAAACTGCTCCCCTGTTTCCCAGAGGTCTCCATAGATAAACATCAAGAACTCAGATGCTGTGATTACACAGTCAGACAAGGAAAAAGTGATTATAGTCACTTCTTAAAGCTTGACAGAATGAACACTACACATTCACGTATGTGTTTTTTAAGAGCTTTTTTTCTTTTTATTGCTTTGCCTACTATAATTTAGTAATTTTGTCTCTGGTACATTTTCTCTAAGTTATCTTCATGTAGCATGAAAGATGTCATTAGAGGGGTGCCAGGCTGGAAACAGTCATCTGTTTTCTAACTAAATCCTACTGCGAAGATCAGCAACTAGGATATATAGCAGCTGAAACTGTAATGGTGCGTACAATGTTTAATCGTGCATATGTAATACACGTTATTTAGCTTTCTCTTTGTTTCATGCAGCACAAAGAAATTCTCAGGAGGCTGGGAGGGTCATACCCATGGATGAATGAGAAAATAACATTAAAATTATCATTATAGGCCTTCCTCCCTGTGACTTAGCTGGGTGAACCCTAGAAGATTTAGAGTTCAGGTTCAGTTCAGATAAACATCCAAAAGTTCACAGGTTTACCCAAACTATCTGAATCTCTAGAGCCCCAAAGTAAGCTGGAAATCTCCAGAACTGCATTTCTTGAGGGATTTCCTGCACTTCTAGTTTTGGACAAAAATCAGAAATGGAAAAAAAAAAAGGAAAAAAACCCCCACAACATGAACTAAATACTGCAGAACTGCAGCACAACTCATTTAAGTTGCATTCTAAAAATCAGCATCTACCCACACAGATTTATCAAGTGTTTTGACTAACATTTTTTTAATATCAGCTTTTATGACTGAATTGGAGCATATTTACTGTTTCACATGACTTCCCTCAGTCTGTTCTGCTCATTCTACCATCAGATTTTCACAAGTGGAACCCAGAGCAGGTGGTAAAAGGAGGCTCTGTTCTTCTACACATTTACAGTACATCTACACAGCACATTTGGGTCATGTGGAGAATATCTCTCCATCTAAAATATTTATTAAAGCAGAGGCTAAGAGGTAAAGAGAAGAGACAGGGAGTATAGTGAAGTAGTTTACAAAGTGTTGACACTCGTAACAGATAGCCCTTCCATTGGCATATGAGCTGCTGGTTTCCCTCTTTAACACTGATATGGAAAAAACATCAGCAGCCACACTATCAGCAAGAACATGACCCTCTGATCAGCTGTTGTTCACTTTCCCAGAGCAGATTCCCATCTACTAAATTAACTGTGGCCATTCATTCTCTCTGTTGTAAAAATGTGTTTTCAATCACTTAGGACATATGATCTGTATAAAATGAAGAGCACGTTGCTTTGTAGTACTTTCCATCATCCCCTCCACTTGTAAAGCCAGAGAGGAATGTGGGTACCCTTGCCACAAGCATGGTTCTCCTCATGTGCTGTGCAGAGACCACCTCATCACAAAACACCCTCTCCATTCACTCTGTGATGTGTTGTGCCATTTGTACCAGACCGACAAGAAGTCATTTCTCATGCTACTAAGTGGGGAAAAAACATAATTCATAGTCTAGCACTACCAGACTGAGTCAAAGGTGTACATAGTCCAGTGTAACAACAGCTATAAGAAAAGGGGTATATACAGAGTAATTCTTTCCCTGCTGTATCCATCCAGCTCCCAGGAAGGCACCAGCTTAGAGACTTCCCGAACTGAGAGTTTGCACCTGCACTATCATGTTTACTAGGTACTCATAAACCTATCCTCTTCTAATTTGCCTAATCACTTTCTGAACCTGCCTATCCACAACTTCATTGCAATTCCTTTTGCTTGTTTAAAATCAGCTATCTGAGAATTTGAGTGTTCATAGTTCTTGTTTAGTCCTTTATTTACCTTCTCTATCCTTTTTCATTCACACTTATGGTTTTTAAAGACAACAATCATCTTTCCCTCACAGTCACTCTTTCCCAGCCTATGCAGTCCATCAAGATCTTTGTCATGTAGAAGTCATTCCACATCATCCTTATGATCCATCTCTTTGTTTTTTCTTAAAATCCTTAGAATTTTTAAAATACAGTGTTTCCAGAGTTTCACACAGAAGATCAGGTGTGAATGATCTGTGGCAGGACGCTCTTGATCTGTATGATTTCCATTCCCTTCCTACCAACTCCTAGCATTCTAGATTACTCTGCCATCATTTTGAGGTGATATTCTCAGAGATAGCCATAATGACACCTGAGGTGTGTTCCCCTCCAGGGGGAAATGGCTATGTCCTCCTAGTAACAGCATATATATAATTTACACTAGTTTTATACTAGTCTTGCCACTCTTCCTTTATTAAGATATAACCTGAATTAAGGAAATAACCTGAGAAGAGATTCAGTCATTCAACATCTTAATAGCATCTGCAATTCTCCAGAGTTGATTTGAGTTTAGATTTTCCTGAATAGTTTTGTGCCATTCACAAATCTTGTCCTCTTACCGCTTATCCACGGTTTTAGTTCAGGAATAATTTGAATAACATGGAACAGATTTTTGTCAGTAACCTCCACCCTCCTGTGATTGCCATTCCTCCTTCTACATCATTGTGATGTTCTAGCTAATTGGGGAAGTGTTTTCTACATGGTTTTCACCCATTTCTTGGAGGCTTGCCACATCCATCCTCCCAAAAGCATGGCTTAACCGACATGGCTTCTGAGTTAGTAAGGCAACATGTTTCTCTTCTTACCTCCTTGTTGCGTCTCCATCAATGCTATGATACATATTAGCTCTATAAGAAAGAATCTGATATAAGAAGCTCAGCTTCCTATATATATTGTGTTTTCCTTGGTTGGCTTTTTGATTTGCGTTTTGGTTTTTGGGGTTTTTTTCAGACCAGTTCAGTGCTTATCGGAGGCTTGCCTCCTACCACCATTGTCTTAAATGCCTGAAATTATTCAATATCCCAGAGGTGTTCTCAGGTTTTTCACCCTGTCTCTCCTCCTGCACAACAAACTTAGAGCCTGCTACAATTTCACACCCTCCTGAAAAGCCTACCAGTCAATCAGGCAGCTGAACCTCGTGTTTGCTGCACCCTTCCAGAGAAATGTGTTTCATGGGATCTGTTCAGCCACTGATGAAAGGCTTAAGCACGAATCCACCACAGCTCCGGCAGCAGCTCAGGGTCGCTGTCCTGAGGTGTTGATGCTGGGCCGTCTGCAAAACACCACAAAAATTGCATTCATGCAAGCCCAAACCCAGGCTGAGGGTGGCCACTGCCCAAGCTCATACACCATCTCTGTCAGGACAAGAAGTCTTCTCCCTCAGCAAACTGACAGTCCCTTTTTTCTGGGCCACCATGCCCTGAAAGCCCCCTCTATTCTGCGTGGCACACCTGAAATCAATACTCCTGCAGCACAGCACTGCTGCTAAGCAGGTATAGAAAACAGCCTGGAACAGAGCAGGAAATGCTCTGTTGGGCTTACCCAAAGCTTTCCGAAGCAGCACGCTTCTTTCCAAGGCACCCAGTAACTGTGCAGTATATGCATAGGTACCCTAATTTTTCCTGGCAGCACAGCATGCTGACCAAGATACCTTCTGTGCCAAAATCCCAGAGGTGCGCTGCAGTCCTGGCTAAGAGCAAACTGGCAGCAGGTGTCTCAATGACAAAGCCTACAAGGCAATTGGAAAACATGGATATATCTGTGAAGCCTTCAAAAGCCTCTGGATAACATTTTCAGTAGGCAAATGGAAAGAAATGAAAAAAGACTTAGGCCAAGTTGCATGGCAGCCCTACATCTTTGCTGGAGCCATGCCTCTGGATCGCTTCAGTGCAGTACAATGATTTTAGAGAAGTGAGGTCCATAAGGCTCCAAAGAAGCAATAACAATTTAATTTATTTGGATAAAACCTAAAGACAGCAGCCTACCTGTAATGTTATTTGTCAAGCAATGGTAACAGACTAGTACAGATTTTTATATCCTGGGAATTGACTCAGTGTCAAATATTTAATGAAAAAAAAAAAAAAAAAAAAAAAGAAAAAGAAAAAGTAGCTGATCCAAGGACTGGCAGTGACTGTACTCAAGGATCCAATCCCTCTCTCACCTCCAATCCTCTCCCTTCACTTCACCCCAACTTTCCCCTCCCTCTCTGTCTTTCTCACTTGGAAGATGTTATTGTTTAACATGGCACATTCCCAAGCTGCTAGACCAGGACAGTAAAATTATTCACTGACTTTACTGTACTCTTCTACCAGTCACTCATTTTTTAAGCTTTCAACCCTCCTTCCCTCCACCCCCACCTCCTCCATTCCCCAATGAAATTTGTTTTTTTCCTTCTCTCCCTCCCTTTTTGCTAGGCAGAATCTGGAAAAAAGAAATCAAGGCCAAACTCAACAAAACTACTGCTGCGTAAGAGCAGTCCTTTTTCACACACAGATGGTCAGTCAGAAGAATGAGCGCTTTATAAGACAGACATCGTGCTGGTCTTTGCAATCCTGTTCTCCCCGACCTCAGCAGGAGTTTTTCATCACCAAAGTGGATAATAACTCTGTCAGACACCTCATACACACAGGTATTAATAAAAAAAAGAAAATACTGTAGTGACTGATTTTACAAGAAACTGGGAATCTTAATGTGATAGTTAAAAATGCGCACGATGATTACGCACAACCAATAGCTGTGTCAACAGGGGTTTATAGCAGGTTGCTAATAAGCAGGGAATGTGCTTATGTATACATCTATGGTTTTGCACTTTATTGACAACATTTCCACAGCCAAAGTCCGTGTGCCTGTGCACAGCCATAAACATGCACACATTGTGTGCTTGTAAACACCTAAGTGGCCATAGGCTTCTCCATTTTTGCATATGGAAACACCATTTGCACAGGTAACAGCAGCTTACAGCCCTGCTGTCGGATGTACCACAAGGTGCTAGCAGTTACTCTTGCCTTTACTTCTCAAACTTGGCTTGATCTATAAATGGGCGTAAACGTATTCTTTGAAAAGAAAATTTAATTTTCCCCAAAATGAATTTTGATGACAAAGAAGGTAGATTCCCATCATTATTAATCAGATGCCAAACCCTCAGCTTTCCTAGTGATAGATTCATAGTGTCAGAGGTAGATTCCTGTCATTATTAATCAAATGCAAAACCCTCAGCTTTTCTTGTGATAGATCCAGAGTGTCAATATCACATATGAAGGCACAGACAGCACCACCATTGACTAACCCAGAAACACAGCTCCCTTTGTTTAAAACTGAAAAATATTTTCTGAATCTCTACATTTTCCTGCAACAAAAGAAGAAATGTTAAAGAAAAGCACTGCAGTAAGCTTGAGGTAGGAGTTCTGTTCTAATAGTTATCTTTCTTCTGCAAATGGGAATTCTTAACATTTTTGTAACCCAGCATTTTCAAATTCAAATAGAAGGAAATTATGTGTGAACTCTTGCACTCTCAATTCATTAATCATTCCCTTCATTAGTCAAATGAGAAGGGGCAGCACTTAATATTTCTGTTCATGACAGAAGTTCTCACAATAACATATTTGAGAGCTATTCTGACATTAAAGTTAAAAAAATATATGCTCTGTATTTAACCTGATTCAATGGAGGCAAACAAGAGAAATCATGTCATCTCAGAAGCTTTAAGATGATTCTGTTTCCAAAGAGAAGTTAACTTGCTGACATCTTTTTGTTACCAGCAGACCATTGCTCACTAAGCACTAAACAGCTATGATGTATGCAGAAGTACAAATCCCTGCTAAGGACTTGTGCTTTCCACAGGTTAAGCAGTACCCAGTCTTCAACACTCCATCTCCATTCTTACTTGAACACAGTGGTAAGAAATACCCTCTTTTCTTACTCTGACTACCTTATTTCTCCTGCTCCTCCCTTCACCAGTCTATGTTTCAGAACCATCTCTTTATACCACTGAAGTTTCTGGAAAATAAACACCATCAACAGCATCACTCTGATAATTTGTACTCTCCCCCGGGTGCAAAATTAATTCAGGATTTTGTTCATGAGCTGCCAAAGATCAGCATATTAGTTATTAAAGAGATGCGTGGACAAAGCTATGAGTGAAGATTGCCAAGAAATTGGCTTTACTGTACCCACCTCAATTTGGTGCTGTCAAGCCTTCAGATTCATTTTTCAAACATAATGAAACAAATTAAGTCAGCCTTTTCAGCATCAATCTCATCCATCATAAATTAATTTTTAGGGGCATTTTCCCATGGATTCAGTCCAACTGACCTGGATTCCATGCTTCTCTTTTACACCACTCATAAAAATTAACAATAAGTGTTCAAAGTAAGATCTCATACATATGGAGCATAGAATAAAATTTAGAAAAGGGAGGTTAAAAGTGTTTAGAGACTGGGGGCCAGGGGGAAAGGATAGAAGTCTCTGAAGGCAATAAAGTTATTTGAAACAAATTTATATTATGCTTCATACAGCACAAGTAGATTAGGTATTAACTCCGAATGCACAAAAATCACATATATTCCTATTTTCAGGAACTTGTAGATACTATTTTTTAATTATTAATAATGACAAGTGCTCAGACTTCATCACATCAGCAAAACTTTTATTAAAAGAGGGTGAAAGGAGAAACTTACCCCAAAGACGGGTTTTTCAGCAGCACACATCTCAGCGACTCGTGAAACCTTCTCTGGTTCATGGGTGGTGCTGACCTCTGTGAAAGAGAACACAGGACTGGGCTGGGGAGGAGGTTAGCAAACAAGTCCCAAAAGTAAGCATACCAACTTTTTAACTGAGGGTCTTAAACAGGGTAAGAAAAAAAAAGAAAACCAACCAAACAAACAAAAACCCGAGAAAAAAATTGTCCTGTACAAGAAAATACACGGAGAAAAGGGAAAGTGTGCGCTTCAATGTATATTCTCACCTTTTTCCTCTGTATACCTCAGTATGACAAACTGAGTTTCTACTCCTAAGAGCATCAGTTGCAATGATTACCACAGCAGCAATTTTTTAATGGTTAGAGGAGAGGAAAGTCTAAAAACAGATAGGGTGATGTATCCTCAAATCTCCCACATTTATCAAGATAGCTTTGGAGAATTTTATAATGCAACATGAGCTCCAGAGTATTTAACAGAGACTTCTGTGTTTTCTTTCAAAATTTCACTTTTCCCAAGTTGGGTTTCAAAATGTTTCCATTTTAGCATTAAAATAAGGGAGGGTATAAACCAACCCTGCAGTGCTCTGGCAACCTTGTGCAAGTCAGAAACATACGTATGTGAATGATCTGACAGGGACTGAAACCCCAGGCTTGTAAAACCAACCAACAGACTTCAGTGCTCTCAGTGGAGACCGGATTGATCCCTGGCAATCCAGGATTATTAGGCCTGTATTTTTATAAGTAGAACAGAGAATGTATTTCAGCTGGATTTTAACTCAAGAAAACTCTTCTGATTGTAATGGCATTACTACCCTTCTAGTTCCCCCTAGCTCCCTCCCTGCTTAGTTCCCCCTGCCAGCAGCTCCCCACCTTGCCCTCCAACACACAAAGCTCTTTCTACATCTCAGCCTCAGTCACATAAATTGCTCTGAAAGGCAGGATCCCCAGACTCTCACGAAGCTTCTGCTGAAACTAATGAGACTTGGCACCAGATCATCTCGTAGAGAATGATTTGCAAAAGCAACACCTTACTGTTGGAGACAACGCAAAAATCACTTCTCAACCGTCATTTTTCATCCTCAGCTCTAACTGTTACCCAAGTCAGGAATATTTTTTTTGCTTTATGTCTGACTTGACAGTTACTAATACTACTGTGAGAACATACCACCTGACTTCATATGATTTAGAAAGAGGAGAGAGAGCAAAGATAACTGTTTCATTATAAGTTTTAAGTCTCTGTAAATATCTCTACATTGAACCATTCCTGATCTCCCAAGAGGGACTCTCCAAACACTGAAGCCATGCCTATTTGGCAAGAACTACAGACAGGGATTTCTTTTTTAGTCTCCTTCGTCTCTACAGAGAGCAAAAATCTTGGACAGAAAACTTTGGCCCAGAAGCCTTTTTCTTTACTTGCAGTAGTTAGAGGCACAGTGATGGCTTTAATAGAGTTCTCTAATGACTCTATTGCTACTTTTTATGACTATTTCTTGGACCAATAAAGTGGTAGAGGTAACAATATTGAATCATTAACTTTTCTGCAGTGAAGAAGAGAGCATAATCAGTCCTTAAAGTTATTTTCATTCAAAGACCAATACCCAACGTGTTTCTAGCTTGTGCAAAACAGTAAAAATTCTTTCTTACCTGTGTGCTCTCCCAGTCAACATCAGAAGGTGAGCTCTTATTGCCCATCTACCTGGGGAGTAAATCCAAAAGTTCCACCTTGACTTCTATTTTGTGATATTCCAGCAACTGTTCCTCATAGTGCCTGCAATAGAGCTTATCAATGCCCCCTGGACCACCCAAGGACCTCGCGCTCTCCAGGGAAGCGTAGAAGTAAAGGGCAGCTCCACAGCCAGGCTACTCCCACCTGTGCATAGTGCAAGGGGGCTCCCTCCTGAGTCACATCCAGAGGATGAATCAGATCCCACCAGGATCACTGCACCCTTTCTCTTCGCTGACCTTGGAAAGGGTCAAGGCTCCTAATTTAGGCACTTTAATTTGATGACAAAAGCAGAACAGGATCTTCTGCTCATGCAACTATTTTTTCTAATGTCAGGGACCTTGCAATGTAAAGTGAGTACTTTTTCACCACAAGTCTTTGCAAAAGTGCAGACTGAGACTGGGAGACTCGTACAAGGGCTGTGAGATAAAACACAAGTTCCACTGAAGGAAACTGATGGAGTTTTCACCAAAAATTTCAATGGCACCGAAATTTCTCCTCCTTATGTCCAAACTGCTAGGTTTATTAGCATGAGATCCCCCTATCTATTCAGTAGAAAACTTATTAACTTTACAAGAGTGTATCTAAAATCACTATCTAAACCAATCATGGCTGAATACATGCTTCTCATTAACCAAAACTAAACAAGTTTTCCTCTACAGTTCAGTTCTTGCTACAGCTATAACTGTGACAAGGTTCTGTGTTATGCTGTAGTCTAGTAAGGCATGTCAAAAATGCAAACTACAGGGGAAAATCATTTCATTTTCAAAATAAATAAATGCCTTTGGTCGATGCTAGTACACAAAAGGCAGGTATTTTAAATTAAGGGACCTGCGGGCAATTGGTTCCTCACAAAGCTTCAATTAGCTTTCAAATTATCTCTTGCACAGTGTGTACAAATATTCCTAACTGAACTTCACTGAAAAATGGGTTCTCAATACATTTATTTACCTAATAGTTTACACAAGGATAACAACACACATGCAAATTTAAAATAAAAACATATGTGAGGATCTTTTGCCCCAAACAAGAATTTGAAACAGATGTGCTCTTTTAACTATATTTCTTCACCCAGTGCTTTTCTCTTCACTGTATTTTTAATGTATTTTTCCAAAGGTACATAATAATTTATTCCCTCTTTTATCTGACAAACATGGCTTTTAAATAACATATTCTATCTTTATTTCTCGCTGGCATAACTCATTCATATCCCTTAGTGTTTTGCACAAAGGGAGCTGACTGCAGCTCAACTATAAGCCAGGATACTATTTTCATCAGAACTGTATTTAAAAATCAACATAACAATGTTGTAGGACGAAAACATTATAATATTCAGCCTTGTTTCTGCCAGTCCTGTATTCTTAAATCTTCCATTAAACTCATGCTTTTATTGGACACTTCTATCCTATTTTTCTCTACGTGTTTTCAATAGCAGTGCCTAATGTTTAGAGGGATAAATTAGCTGCAGTGGCTTTTCAATCCAAGAACCCAAAAATATTGGAAAATCTATTTGACATCTCTTTTCCTCTTCAAAACTTTAATTGTAGCTTTTGCAGAAAAGCACTGAAAATCCAGTAAAGCAAAATTCCGTGGAATAGCAAAACACAAGATTCAGCTCCATACCCAGTGTACCAAATCTGAATGCCTTCTCCAAGACTCAGATTTCCGGGTATGCTCACCTACACTCTAAGTTAGGAAATGTTCCTAAATTTCCACTGGACCTAAATGGCAGGCTGTGGGTATCCGGGGAATGCAGGGACTCTGCGTGGAGGAGGTCCAGGGCTGGTCACCACAAGGTCCTGCTGATTCCAGCACAACTATGAGCAGCTCAAAACTAAAGCCCATTGGTGGAGCTCAATAATTGAGTCAGTAATTAAAAGTTTAATTGGCAATAAATTAATATAAGTAAAATTGCCCAAGTCAAAGCTTCTTTACCCATGACAAACTTAACATTTAGGAAAATCCTTTTCTGCCCCATTCCAGTGTTTTAATTCAGCCTTTTCCAGTGTACTCGTTACATGACAGGACCGTCAACTGCCGGTCTGTAGGCATCCTTCACCACCAAAATCTGCCATAACCACTATGAGTATTTAACCATGAATGAAGAGAAAGTGTCTTCATATGACAAAGGACATTTTTTTTTCTTTTTTACCATCCTTACTTAAAATCTTCCAGATCAGAATTGGGAGTTAGCTTCTTAGCACTAGTAGTTCCAAAATACGATATCTGAAAGCATTTTACCATATAGAATTAAAGAAGAAATTACCTTGGTAACAGCTGAGCAAAACTGAAATTTTCAACACCCAGGAAATGTCAATGCTTTGTATAATTCAGACTTTATAAACTAAAATATTTCCAAAAATTTTTAAATTCAGATTTCTTAAAAAGGTGGTAGTTTCATCAAATAAGGTAAGATTCTTTAGGGTAGATACATCAAAAAACATATTTCTGGGTCAAATACTCAAACCTCTGGCTTCTGGTATCTGATTAAAAGCATGTGGCTACAAATTTTTTTTTTATCTTTTCAATACTTAAAAGTTAAAATATAAATGAAATGGAGTATTTTTTCCTTTGCATTACTCTGAAAAATGCTAGAATGTGGTGTTGTATTTTTCGTCCAAGGAAACACACTCTGCTTGATGCAGACACCTGACAAAATTTAAACCTAACAGTTAAAGTCTGGCAAACCTAAAGTGACTAAAAATAGGATCTTATTTAACAGGGTCTTATAAGAATAGTTTTATGACAATGGACAGAAGAGCCAGGCAAACTCAATAACTGGAGAACTTATTAACACCATATTAATTGGGATACCAAAGAGTAAATTAGAATATCTGGGGAGCTTTGGCATCCTTGAATAGGTGTAGTTTCACAACAACCAGACAGAAGGGGAAAAAAATAATACCATCTTGCAGACCTGGCACATCTCACTGAAAGTTCACAATAGAAAACCAAGCTGCAATGGCCCTACACCAATCAAAAAAACCTATAAAGACTGAGACTGGGAGATGGCACTATAAAAATCATAATCAGACTCAGGAACAGACTGAGTGAATTACGTGTTGGCCTTTGAGCAGCAAACCAAAACATTCAGCAGAGAAATCCAAGCAGCAATTGAGCGCTGACCATTGGAAACTAGGAGCAGCAGTAATTCTCTGAGATGTTTCTTTTTTTTTAAAGTGAACTCAAGTAAATCTAGTAAAACTTGGCAATAGTTAACATACCACCATAACTACAGGTTTAATAATGTCCCATAAACTTTAAGAATTTGAAATTCATTGCCGCAGAGCAGCTTTTGCCTTCATTTTGCAACACACCCATTTTCACACTCAAAGACATCAGAAAAGCAGATTAAAGTTTATTTTTCTTTTGATAAAGAAGTTAAGCAGATTTTGGCAGCTTGCCATCAACTTGACCCCATCCCCCAACTTCCCCCCTGCCCAAACACTATAAATTAATCTTACATTGGGGGGGGGAGAAGAAAAAATCTGAAAAACTTCCAACATTCAAGTCCTTTGGCTGAACCTCTCAGGGGCATATCCCATGGTGACAATCGTTACTCTTGACTATCTCAGCTGGTCTCTTCCCCAAAACTATGCCTTTAGCACAAATTTCCATTTCCTCTTGGCCTAGATGCTACCATCATCCACAATTTCTTATTCATACTCTCCAGAAATACCTACCATGACACTTTGCTTCTGGACTAGCTGCTGGTCTCCACACAACACTTTTGCAGAGTAACCTCACTCAGCTGAAGTCAAACCAGGTTTCCACTGTGAAACCTAAGAGCAGACTACGGGCCTACAAAGTTAGTCCCACAAATCAGCAATTAAATTCAGGAATTACTCAGGGAGGAAAAGTTATAGCTGATTTTGACTGCAAGGCAAACTAGATGAAGATTTTTATAACTTGTCTGCCTAGCACTGAATATACGAAAGAGTGAGCAAATAATACAAGGGGACTCTCACTTTACACAGAGGTAAATGAAGTGCACGCAGGTTATCCTACGCCACTTTTTAATTTAATGCTAAGAACACTGATACCACAATCTTCCTTCTGAAAATGTAACTATTTTTTTTCCTCATAGTGACTCTGCAGCAGTTTCCTACAATGCTTCTTCACTTTTATAAGCGACCAACTAAAATGATTTTTCAGGACAGACCAAAAATGGAGGAAAGTATTAGAGTTTCTAGTAAGTCTAAATTTCATGAAACAGAAAGCTGGTTGTTACATCACTCTATGAAAAAATATTTATATTGGCTCTGGCTTTAAAGCTACATTTCTCAGCTCATGCAAGCGGCAAGAAAGGCAGAATCTAATCAAGAGATAGTCCACAAGGCTTGTTAAATGAAATGTTAAATAAATAAAGTCTTCTTATGAAAACAAAAAGATGCAACTCAGGAAATGAGCTTGGTCATCTTACAACTCTCTGTTGTTCCACAGCCAAGCACTGGCTAAACATTAGACTATCACTGTAAACAACACACAGGGAAAAAATTGCTATTACCCTGAAAGTCTGAAGAGTACCTAAGTGACTTATGAGCCTCAGCTTTATTTTCAAATCTGACTTAAAAGACTAATTCAGATCTTAATGAAAACCAGGGAATGTAGGTTTCCAAGTAATGCACTTTTAAAGAATTTACCTAAAATCTAAAATAAAGTTTTATGCACAAGACAGAAAAACCATCAAGAAAATATATTTACAAAATGTGAACTCATATTCAAGAAAAATCTTTTCACATAGAGGAGTCCCTCTTTGAGGAGGAAACTCTTTTTTGATGCAGAAGGTCAGCATTACCAGAAAATAAATAACATGAAAGAGGCGGAAGAGGACAGGGGAAATTGCTCTGCAGAAGAAAAACAAAGAACAGCAGTCACAAACTTCTCATGAACTCCTGAACTACCAAGTTAACCAAGGTAATCTATTGCTTTCCTCCATACTTCTGGACCTTCTTTCATTTCTTTGGTCTTGGTGCTGTAACTTTGGTACATTTGTAAGGGTGAAATATGTATTAGCACAGTGAATATGATCTCTGAGTTTCCAGTGGGATTCTCAAACTGGTACACATCAGTCGCAGATGAAGCATTTTTTTTTTCAGATTTTACAAGTGCAACAGCAGTGTCTTGTATAAATATTGTTGCCTCTGTTTTTATTTGACAGCATGACTGCATTTACATTTGGGGGAAAGCCTGTACAAAGGGATGGCTTTTGAGCTTGGCTCCTGTATGCTCTCTTAGCTTGTAACATGGTGAAATTAATAGCTATTTTTATTTCATCTGGCAGGGAGTTTTGCAGTCAATGTAGGATTGCATCTCCTGCGACCACAGGGTTTCTCAGATTTCCCAACAGTTTAATGGCTCTATGCAACGTGAGGTTGCATTTTTAGAGGGAGAAGGAGCTATCTCATACAGCCAGGGCTCTGCAAACCAGCCAGCATTCTTGAAACACAGTCTTTGTTCAGTAACTAGTAGGAAAAGAAAATAAGTAAAATTTCACTGGTAAAGAACCATAATCAAATAAAGAGCTTATGCTTAAAAATTACTATCAGACTGATAAAGTAATGAAGCAAAAGAAGTTTGAAGCAAAATGTTGACAATGATGAAATGATTCATTTAAGTATCTTCATTGCTGACGTTAAAATTCTATAACCCCTTGATTTCTAGAAGGGGAAAAGGGGGAAACGGGAAAAAGAAAGTGAGTTGGATGTCTGGACAATCAATGAAACATGGACGGCCAATGAAAATGCATGGTTTGTTTTTACTTTCCTCTCTTCCTGAATGAATTAATGAAACTGTTGAACTTTGGCCTCTTTTTCAGGCTAGAGCAGCAAGGAGACTGCCTGACTTCATATCCCCCACAACCCACAGCAACGCTGATGGGAGATTTTAATGTGAGAACACTGTGTGCTCGTTTGGCATTGCATTCCCTAGAGGGAATATGGTAGACAGCGTATAGATTAAATTTAGCTAGATTTGGACATTAAGAAACACATACTTTGTGCCTTGATAGTAAAGATTAAGATAGGTCACTCTGTATGAGGTTTTCTTTGTAGTTTTATAATGCCTTTGCCTTTCTCATTCTTTTTTTCTTTTCTCTTTATGGCCGAATTGTTGCATAGCAGACAACCATTTTGTCTTTCTTAGTGATGCTGGTTAGGCAATACAGGAAGCTTGTGTCAGGAAAATAATGAGGATTCTATAAAGCACATGAAGTCTCTTCAGCATGCCTCATAACTGATTTCAAGTGTCTGATGAAAAGTCAGGCCCTGTGACACAGTTTTTCTTTGGTTTCAAAATCAGGCAAAGAAAAATTCCTGCCGTTGGAAAACCAAAACTTCAAGTCTGAAATGAGTTTTCTTGGATTTTCTAGTTGTACATGAAATGCCACTATTCAGTATATGTCCTCAGCATTTCACCAGCTAATAATAACACAACTATAGTTGTCTGCAACCACTGCTTTGCAGACAATAAAAAGACTCGTTTTCAAAGTGTGGTGCCCACAACAGTTTTAGGTCATTTCCCAACTGGCTTTTCTATCTGGTGTGCCTTTCAGAGTTTTGGCTCTGTTGACACTACAGGTTAAATGAAACAAAAAATCTAAATAGAAGCCACAAAACTCAGCAACTCAATCTTTTTAATCTACCTAAATGTTTTTAAGCCTGCTCATCACCACAGCATCCAAGTGCCTCTTTTCAAATTACAGTGTTTCCAAAAAGGCCAGGTCATGCTAAGACCATAATACTTGCAAGAAAAGAGTGCTTTAGAGAATAAATCCTCTTCTCCAGAAATAAACATGAACAAGACAAATTAAAGGTGGAATAGGACAGAAAGGGCTGTTTTTCCTTGGCAAAAAGATTAGTACAGTTGGCAACATATGGAAATGGAATTGTAAAGAGTTGGAAGAAAATGCTTTCCTCTAACCTTCAAGTGCAAAGAGGTCACACTTCTTTCAAAGAGCTTCCCTTGGGATAATGTGAATATGGGTCGTCCCATACTTCACAGATTGAATAACCATCTGAAAGTACAATAATTTAAGATAAACTGAGATTAGTTTCTTGCATTGACATCTGCTTGGAAAATCTAGTGCAAGGGTCATTTGGCTTGCTGTGTTAATGATAAGACTGCCAACATCCAGTATTAAGACACTGAGAAATTTGGAAAGATCTGGCACATTACATCCTGCTTAATAAATTCGAAGGTTTGAACATGACAGCATATTGTAATGTAGTAACATTATATTGTAAATTTGCAGAGCCAGATTCAGCCCATAAGCAGACCAACATTGATCTCAATATACATGCTTACTGCAATCTGAATGAATAATTTGAATATCTACTTAGATGAATATATACTAACATATGGAATGAAAAAAAAATTGTGCTCTTTTTTCTTCTTTATTATATGTAATCATATAACAAATTTATTTTTTCATGCACATTCGCATGTATATTTTCACAATAAGAAAAGTATACATTTAAATTCAAGGCAAGACTAACTGGTCTTTGAAGACCTGGCTGGCATGCTTAATTAGCTTAAGTTAATAGAAGCGCAGTTATTCAAAAAAAGACACAGCAACTTTTAGATGAAGGGGAAGCAGTCAAATGAAAGAGAAGATCTGCTTGAGTACCCCAATAGAGACAAACTCGTCAGGGGGACAATGAAAAAACAGACAGGATAACCAGGCATCAACTTGGGAGAGGCAAGTTAGTACCTATTTCTTGATTCCCCCCAGAAACTTGCTAGATTGATTACCCACTAGAGTGCCTAAAAAACAGCTCCCTATCTTACACTGTTACTTGAGGAGTCAAAATGAATACCCAGGATAAAAATTCTCATTCTGGAAGTTCCATTAGCAAGGTTTCATCATACATCTTCGCAGAAAGAGGGAAGTTTTCAATTATCAGAGATTAGTCATGGCATTTCCGCTGGGACAGGCAAACCACCACTGTCATCTTTTCCTTCCTGCAGAACACCTGATGAGAAGACTGGGGACAGACCAGGAACGCATCTGGCAGGACTGCAGACTGGGCATAATACTGGACAATCCCTATGCTTCCACAAGACATAAATGGAGAGGCATAAAAGAAATGGACGTAGACTATCAATTCCTGTTCTTGTTCCAAAAATGGAGCTGTGCGAAGAGTGAAAGTTTTCTCTTAACAACAGAGTTCCTCTGTCAGTAGCAAACACAGGAGAAGTGATGCAATGCTATTTTGTTATCCAAGACACAAGCATACCTTTTGGGCCACATAGAGAGAGCTGGTGGAGGCAGAGGGGGAAGCTGGGCAGTGTGGAGAGATGGCTCGCTAATCCTGTCAGGAGAAAAAGTGTTTCGTGTCACTCAACAGCATCTCTACAGGGCAGTTACAGGAGAAGCGCTGACAGCCTCTGAAAGGAATCGCATTCAGTCGTCTCCAACAGGAAGAAGTCGGCTTTGACACGAAGCTTATAGGGTGGGTGAGATGAAAGTGTGGGGGAGGGACATCTGGGCTCCATGTAGGATTTTACCTTCCTCTGCCCCACAAGCAGTCCCGACTGCTTCCAGCTAGCCTGTCCTTTCTGACCCCTTCACTAAGCAGTTCTGTATCTCTCTCATTCCCTGACTTTCAACATTTAAACTTGCTAACCCTGCTGCCAAAAATAAAGGCACAAATAACATTGGGGTTGAAAACAATTTCAGCATAAGGAAGAGCTGCAGTGACAGACCAGGGATTCTTGCCACATGGGACACAGAGTACATACAATACCACAGCACACGCTGATAAGTACATTTTGCGAACTATTTTACAGGCTTGTCCTGTTTTTCTTTAGAAAACATTTAGTCAGGCTCTTTCAGTCACTGGTGCACTTGAATGATTTTCAGAAATACAAGCAGTAAATAAAGTGTAGACAAAGAGGTGAAACATCTACAGAAAGGATGAAGTGACACAAAGCATTAACAGGGTTAAATAAGAATACCCTTTAATCACATCATAAATGTCTGTATTGGTGCACAGTTACCACCTCCAATATACAAATCAGAAATCATACAAAATGAATGTAATCTATGGTCTACCTCGGAGAAACAAATCCTTACTGAGTTCACAGAATTCATCATCCCTGCACTACAATAGAGCACTCCAAGGTACAGGGTATTCAGCTGTGACCAAGGACCTAAATCTTCCTTCCAGAAGACACTTCATGTTTTTAAAACACATAGGTGTCTAGGGTTATAGATGGGCATCTGAGTTTTTACACAAGCTATTCCTACTGTCTATGAGGTTTATCTAGCATTTTTACTGCAGAATTCTGTCTACTTTCTGCCATTCCCTCTGTGGCGGCATCCACACATCCCTCTCAAAGACCCTTGTCTTTCTCTTCTAGGCCCTCAGAACTCATAAAAAGAGACAATCATTCTTGCCTCAAAAAGCAAGTGAAAATTGCTTTTCTCCAATAGATGACATCACACAGAGCAGCCCTTCGTCCATCAGTGGGAAATAAAATTCAGAGGGTCTGCTGCTCCTTGGCATTAGCTGTACTTCAACATCATGTTTTCCTTGCTTTGGTGGATTAAAGCTGAAAGGCTTTACAGGAGATATGTCTGTTACAGTAATGTAAACAATAAATAATAATAGGAGGGAGACAGAAAGACTGATTTATTGAAGGTTATTCACTTCTATATAGTAAATAACTGAACTTTCAATTTAAGTGGACATTTTTATTGCCAAATAAATCTCCTTGTACAGATACGCAAAGAGGAGAGACTTCATGCAGTACACAGAAAAGGAAAAGTAAGAAATTCAGATAGCACCAGTGAGCAGACAGGGCCAGAATCTTGATAGATGCTGCTGTTATAGACCAGCCTAGGATTGTTTATATACTCATCTACCATCAAATGATATTATACAGTTAAATATAGCAGACATAAACAAATTGCTTTTGAGTAAACGGAAAATAGTCGTATGCCTATCCAGGAGCCTTCACACCATAAAAACTGCAAAGATGTTGACATTTGCTTTGCCCAAATATGGACTACCAGGACTTTTGAAGTAAGCCCCTAGAGTTAGGCACTGCATCTATTTTTATGATTTTAAATGTTCTACTCTGAAAAACATTTGAGTGCCTACCAGTTACCCTGAACCACAAAGAGAAGTGGCTATTTTCAGCATTAGACCACTGATCTACCTTTGCAGATTCTGATGAAGATGGGTCTGTTGACTGACACACATATCCAGAACCCGAGTTCAGGTCCGTTCGGTATTGGCCACTACTTACCTTGTTGTGGAAGTTGTCCCAAAGCACCAAAGGCCAAATTATGGTTGCTGGACAGAGAGTCCCACTGCAAATGAGAATAGACTGATAAATCTGATGGACCACCACAAGAATAATATTTGTACCTGGCTTATAACCTGAATCAGGTGCTACATTTGGACATATCCAGTTTCTAGTAAAGATAACAGTGACCTGAGTTTCTTATCACTTCTGAAAATTGTTCAGGCCAAAATCTGGGGTCTTAATATTCTTTGCTGATTTCTGCTCTGCAGTTTCTATATACTGCAGTGGTAGAAATAACACCATTTTCCCAGTGTACATGGATTATTTCAACCATGTAGAGAATTTAAAACCTCCTGAATTTTCACCAGCTACACTCCCTCTAAATGTCCTTTTCCAATGAACCAAATCTTGCTTCTTTTTGATCTCATTTTCCACAAAGTACAGTTGACACTCCCTGAAGTAACATAACAGATATGGGTATACCTAAAACGTGTGAACTCCAGAGTGATTTGGAAAGTTTTATGCATGTGAAATAATTGAATTCACACACCACTGACTTTTATCTCAAAGGATGGCCATACAAAATGCTGGGCATTTTCCTAAGTGGTGAGATACTACCGCACTTATTAGAATTCCATCTGATCTGATGGATAGTATTAACGATTTTATGGAATGTGATATATCCCTCAGGCTTAGAGTGAACTTTGACAGGTCACAATTTTAAAGCTCCAAAACATGAATTTGTGAAAGAGATTTGCAAATCCAAAGACATGAATAAAAACAGAGGATAAGACAACTATAGGAGACAGTTAGGGAAAAGAAAGAAATACATCCTGCCTATATTTTTAAATTTGTTTTACTGATGTACTTAATTTTATTTTCAGTTAGTCTACCTCTGAGGCTTCTTCTGTTTCTTTCCTCAAAAATTAGTAGTCCTTACTTTAACAGTAAAGAGTATTCTTTACCCAGGTACAAATACAATGGATCTTTCAAAATATACAGTAGAATTTTTTATTCTTCATTGATGTATTTCAAGAGTTCCCCCTGTTTTGCGACCACATACAAGAAACCCACATTTCTGTAGCCAAATCAAGTGGATTGCAGACTTTTCTCTAGACTTGGAGCAGGCTTTAAAGTGAGAGAGTCAGAGTGAAGAAATTAAAATGCTAGAGGACATTAGTTCAGTGAGTTCATGTATCAGCAAAAATCTGTTTTAAGATTTGAAACTGAAGTTAAAAGCACAATAAAGATACAAATTCCTGCTAATCTGAAACTTTCTCTTTCTCACCTTGTCATAAAAGCCCTTTGTGCCTATAACCACAGTCCCTTATCTATCCTTCAGACTCTGCCAAAAGGAAGCTGACACCTCATCAGAAGATATCTGGGGAGACTGTAACTGCTTGAATCCTGCCTCTATCTTCAGAATGATATTTTAGTCTATGAGGGATGGCAAAGGATTTCCACAGGCAGATGGAACATCAGAAAATGTAAGCGAACAGCTCATAAACAACATGTCCTCCTCATAACAAGCTAGTTCATTTTCATTTTCATGTTCTAACTTTTAAGAATTCAACTGTGATCCTATTTTTGCCTAATACCTCTGCGTTTCATTTCTCTAACTGCTACCCTGAAACTAGAACCTACATAATAATTATTATAAAATAAAAGAGGTTTCTCCTTCACTGTCAATACTACTCTGGTAGTTGCTGTGGTAATTGCATAACTTTATAAATTAAATGTTAGCTATCCCACTTAACAAAAGCTAAGCACTACAGTTTTTCTAAGAGATTGGAGTAGGCAAAGTTAGTCACTACCGAGTGTGAGAGTTAAGCCTGCTTAGCTGCCATGTGGTAGAAATCTGTAATGTCTGTAGGACCTCACAGGGTAAGACTTAGCAAGCACCAGTTAAGCTGCAGTAAAAAAGATACCCTTTTGCAGTAAAAATATACACATATACACTTCATTCCTGCTTTCGTACTCTTTAGCAACATTTCCTTTTTTTTTCCCCTCATATGTTCACACAGCATTTCTGCAAAAAAAATCTTGGACTTCTAAGACTTTTTTGCCCAGTCATTGGTTTTGACTACTTGTTATATCACAGTGCAGCTTTTCATCGATGCCCCTTTACTACAGTTTTTGATTCAAAACAAACAGCTCAGCAGAAACATATACAGAATACAGAATAATGGAAAATGAATGACAGGTGGTAATGATCTTTATTCAATAACATATTTTCTTGTATATGGCACAGTCATTAAAAATATTGTTCTTCTAAATACTCAGGAAAAATGAGGCTCCAAGTTAGCAAACCATTTAAGTGCGTGCTTACCTTTAAGCCTGTAGAAAGTCTTACAAATGTTAACTGGAATAGTCATGCGCCTGGAGTTAAGCATGCTTAGAAATACTTCACTGGACTCAGAGCCAAAATCTGTTTGCATTATGGTTTGGGAATAGCAAAGGACAGAGAACAAAAGGAGCAGTTATTCAGAATTTGGACAAATAGCTGTAAATACATTTTTTGGTGTTATTAAGCCAATATCGGCTCTGCTGAGCACGCACTGACTGAACACACAATCCTAACAATCACAGCTGAAAAACACAGACCGTGGACGTTTATTGATTTAGACAAGATCACTCCTCACAGGAGAGCGAGCCTCTAGTTTTACAGACCTTTTAATTCCCTGTACACCATTCCTTTCCCTTTTACAAATCTCCTGCTGTGAAACTCTAATGCACTCTTGAGACACTAGAAATCATGGAACTAACTCTGCAAATTGTCCGTCAGCCAGAAGAGGAAGTAACTCAGAAGACCAAGGAGTTTAGTTGTTGCTATCAATGCTACGTTTTTGTCCAAGAAACAAAGGAACAGAGTCACCACGTACACCCAGAAACTGAAATGCTGTTGCAACAGAGATAATAGCTGCATATTGCCGCTTTTTCTACTGGTGTTACCCTTCAGCCACCTCCCACCCCCCCCCCCCGCCCCCCCCGAAAAGATACCCAATATCTGGGGTATCTACCAGCCAAAACCATAATTTCTTATATTAAGCAAATCCAGTATTGCATGCAAATGGAAGTAATTTCTGCAATACAAAAAGTCCTTTCAGAATATGCTGAACTGATTAGTATTATGGGAAAGTGGAACTAATTACTCTAGTGATATAACAAAAAGCAAAGTCAAAAATTTAAGTCATCCAATTCTTGCAAAAAATGATGGCGTGTTTCCCACATAGGCAGTCTTTATGCAACTCATATGAGGGTATAAGCAAGATAATAATGTATTTCCCTATCTAACCCATAAACGCATAACTCTTTGCAAATTCTTAAGGACCAGGAGCGTACAAAACGTTCATGCCTATGCTTGATTACTTTTCAGAAACTCACCAAAAGAGATAGTTTACTCCCTAAAAACGAAGTTTGCTGGCACAAACCTTATCTGTCCTTCCAATCGCATGAGAGATCAAGGCAGAGACCTTTTGTTGGCCCTTCACTCCATGGTAACTTTCACCTTTGGAAAACAGAGGCCATGGGCTTGTCTGAACAACACGTGCCCCTTTTTTTGAAAGAAGACTGTCAAGGCTGCAGAGCCAACTCATTAACCTATCCCCCAGCAGTTCCATCTGGATGGTCTTATCTGTAAGAATTCAGTCATTCATTTATTTTTTCAACCACCATTCGTGACAGAGTTTCTTAAAAAACAGACTCATGACTTATTATTAGCACATGGGCAGGTCAGCACACAGCTTTATTTGCTGTTAACCAACATCCTAACATGCTGTGTTTAAAATTTCCAAAGGGACTATGAATAGGCTGTAAAAGTAGGAGGTTGAATTCCTGAAGGTAAGAGCTTGTGATGGGACCACTGTCAAAGCAACTCATGTTTTCCTCTGATAACCCTTGAAAATTACTGTGCAAAAATATATAGTTCAAACATATGTGAGTTCCTGACAATTCCCTTTTTAAAGCTGTTTGATGACCTGCCTGTAACACTTCAGCTGTGCCACTTAGGGAAAAACAAGAAAATGGTAAGCTTTGAAAATGTACAATCCATCCAGAAAAGGTAAAAGAAGGGGAGAAGCTAGGATCAGAAGCAAAAGGAAGGGAAAGATGTAAGAGAAAAAGAAAATATTCCCACTAAAGCGTATGCAGCACAATGCCTGAAGTCTATTAGGGAGAACAAGTACTCCCATCACACTCCATCACTCCCACACAGCCCCAAGAACAGGGGTGTGACCTGCTGGACGCTGGGGAGAATGCTTGGGAAGCAAGATTCCATTTTCTACCTGGGATATCTCTCAAACCTTAGGCTATTCAGAACATCACCGGTGGGAACACTCTCCAAAGTACCTGTGTCCCTTATTTTTGGTATACATTGCATGCACACAGCTGGGCACCACATCCCAGGAAATTATTCCTAATGGAACAAAAAAAAAAATACAGCATCACCTCCAGAAAAGATTGTCTATTTGCTGGCTTTCATCTTGTGCAGAGCACTGAAAAGTCTGGAGAGAGATAAATGTCTGTTATACAGGGATTTACACATTTCATCCAGACAATTGACTTAAATTTCAAGCATGAGGCCAGAATTGATCATTTATCAAGTTAATCTTCATGATGTATTTAGTGTCTAACCATAATACCTTCAATTGCTTTCACACTCTGCAGAACACTGGGCAGGGGGAGAGCACCTGTTAAGAATCAAGAACTGAAAAAGAGCTATGCTCATTACAATGATGGAGTTATAAATACTGGCCTCGATCCTGCAAACTCTTGGCATCTATGGAGCACCAGTGTGAACGAAGCTACAATCGTCTGTCTTAGAGGTCTGATGATTGTCTACCTATTTTAAGCATGGACCACCTTCTCAGTTCATTGTGAGGCATGGAAAAGGATTAAACACTCTGCTGTGATCCACTCTTCTATCCTCATGAAATGAAGGAGCAAATGAAGGCAATTTGATTACAGCATTAACTTCAGCAGCTTCCTTTCACCCCTAGTGTCTTGATTTTTAATCATCACTAAGAAATTTTTGTTTTGATTGTCCCTTTTTTAATGCTTCTACCAAAAGTAATATTAAAAAATATTCTTAAATTCATAGGTCAGATATCCCTCCACCCTCATATACAAGATAGCTTTTTAAATCATGAGTTCTTCCAGTCTTTTAAGGGTTAGAATCTTATTTTCTCTTTTGAATGAAGGAAAGAAAGGATAGTTTTGCAAGTAATACTCTGAATTCCACAGCACTAGGTAAAACTGTGAAACCTCTGATCAAAACTGAAGATTTAGCGAGTAAACATCCTTAAAACTAAATCAGTCATTTCCCAAAGTTCAGCATCTTAAAATACAAACCTAAACATTTTAAATTAATTTTATCTTTGCTAAACTGAAGCACAAATACCAGAGAAAATATTTCAAATTCTACGTTGGGTTTAGAATATAAATCCTGTTGACTTTCAGCAAAATCTCTGCTCCTAAATCTCTTGAACATATTTCAACAAATCTTTGCTTGTGTTGTAAATGACCACTCTCAATTTTTCACATTTGCTTTGCTCTTCAAGTTGTCCTTCCTATATATATCATCTAATTTTATTTTCACATAATCTTTCGTCTAGATCAGTTTAACTGTAAACAAAGAGGGTTAACTACTCATTCTTAATATCAAAGGGTCCTGTGTCTGCCATTGTAAGAGTGTATGTGCAAGCCAGTTTCTTGGCTGTCTGTAATCATGACACATCAATAAGTGCTGACTTACAACAATACTACATGCTGGGAGGGAAAAAAATGACCCCTCAGATCTCTAATTAAATCACCATCTTCCCTCCCTCTAGCTCTACCCTTTCATTTGATGACCACTTCCAAAACCAGTGGGAGGGGGAAGGTAGTGTTCAACCACTACTGGGAATCAAGCAGAGGAATGGAAGAGGCTTCTTGGATTGTTTTCCAGCCCGTGTGTCATGGGAGGTGATTTTTCATTCTGATTTTATACAACACCTCGACACCACAGAACCCTGGTTAAAGACAGAGGGTTTTCAGTATTCCTATAATTCAATTAACAGACTTGGAGGCCACTGAAATTATTCTTTGGCATCACAGTGTGTAGAGTTGGGTTGCTGTAGCTCTACAGTCATAGATCCAGAGTAACACAACTACTTCCATTCCAGACTTCAAATGTTGGCATTGATATAGTGAACAATTGTAATGGAGTGTTTTAATTACCCAGATGAATGAGATGCTCACATCGAAAATCATTGTTGCATGGATTGGCTAAACTGTACTGAAACATGACATTTTGCCTTCAGTTCAGTAAGCCCAAGCACAGATCACTAACATGTGTGAAAGTCAGAAACTGCAGAGGCACCAAACGTGTAAATTTGCATTTGTACATTTTTTAAATCTCTGGGGTTAGTTCTGGGTTACTTCTGATATGTATTGAGAAAAAAAAAGAAAAGAAAAGAAAAAAGGAAAATGATGATGTCAGGGTGAAAATTCACACATCTGGGTAGCAGTGGAACAATGTTATTTTGACCATTTATACTCAAGAATGGATTTTATTTCAAAATGGAGAAAAATATAAAGGATCTCTATTAATTATTAGCAATTTAAAAAACAGCAAGAAGTACAAGGTAGGCTATGGAAAGTAGATGAAAGCTACTTTGGTCTGACTTTTGCTTTCTTTTCTGAACTGCTGCTTCACTAAGTGGCAAGCAGTGGAGGTCAGAGGCCAAATGAAAAGGATAAGCGTCAATGGGAGGCCCTGTGGTGTGACACGAGTGCATAGTGGTATATTGTCCACAGCCCATGAAGAACTTGTCAACAGCTCAGTGAGAATCCCTCAAAGGAGTGTCTACAGTTTCATTGCATCCTGCTCCCTAGAGGCAGTGGCAGATACCCAGGGAAGGAACAGCTATATAAGCAAGATGGCTCTCTAGGAGCTCTGCTGTCTTCTAGTATTTGTTTTTACATATTGGCATAAAGATTATCAGTAGAAAAAGCTTCCAAATAACCAGGAAGTTCTATACAAGTAAGAACTGCTAGAAACCAGTCAGACTAAAAATTAATTATGCCCTAGAAAGCTAGCTGAGAAAAATAAATACAAAAGATATTTGATAAATTGGCTCACGCTACATTAAGCCCCTGAAAAATCTTCTTGTGGCATCCCAGTGCTCAGTGTTTCATACTGTCATGAAATGTGAACTTACCTAAGCAGCACATCAGGCTTTGAGGAACCAGAATTTCCTACAAGGGAAATAATTAAGATATGATGTCGTTTTCAAGAAAAATTAAACATTAAGTTATCCTCTGAAATGCAGTCTCTTGCAACAGGCTATTCATTCTTATCACTGAAGTTTTCAAGGACAGCATGAAGAACATCTACTGTTAAATGATAATGGTCAGATTTTTCAGTCCTGACAGCTAATCAAGTTGAGCAGAAAAGAATTTGTCTCACAGTTAAGGAGAAATCCTGCCTTTCTAGAAGAATCAGTTTAAAAGTATGGAATACCACACACATTGCCTTGGTTCTGGTTTTATACAGCTCCTGGAACAGCTGAGTAAGGGCCCAGGAAAGGACTTCTGGGTCTAACATCATACAAGTAAGAAAACATCATCCCGATTCTATTTTGAAAATAAGCTTGAACTGAATTGTGTCTGTAACAATACAGGTAATGAAGAGGTTCACCAGGAAAAGAAATCAAAAGATATTAAACAGCATCCATTTGGTGGACGAGGCACAAAAGTGTTTGAGAATGGACATGCAGTCAGGTTTATTCATACAGAAATAACGGGACTAATCAGAGAGTGAAAGTATGAGGGGGAAAGTGAAAGAAAGCAACATTTTGGGGTTTTGGCAGTGGATTTAAAAAAAACCCTGCAGCTTGTGTTTCTACAGAATGGGTAAGGAACCAGTCTGGGGTTACAAAACACGTTTTAATGAATCTCCTCTGTCTCTTAATGATTCAAGCATTCTGTATTTTCTACCTTCCTCTCAAACTTTCCCTTAATCATCATTTTAAACACAATAAATAATCAAGTAATGAAGATGGATCCCAGTATTCTGGTCACCTAACTTTAATGCAGCTGAGGAATTTTTGCCATCTGAGAGGCTGAGTCAGATTGCTGTATTACTTTTAACTATTTACAGTGGCCCATAGGCATTTTTGTTAACTTTTCTGTCTTTCAGCTGCACTATTGCAGATCAGTTGTGTTGAAATAAATGGAGTTACGGCAACATAGTCTGAAACACAGAGGTGAAGCAGATCCTGTAAACATGATGCCATTTGTGAGATGAAAGGTCACATGTTTACATCCACTGCTCCCAAAGCCAGAAGAGCAAAGCAAAATCAAGAGCAAGAAGTTTTTGGAGAATCGACTGGTAAAGAACCAACTCATAATTCACAGATATTAGAAGATGAGTTGAGCTGCTCTGAATGAAATACTGTCCAGGTCATAATAAAATAAATACCTTATGATTGTTATAACAACAGTAATGTACAGTTGTTTAAACTTATGAGGGTCTTAACACTGGCAAATATCAGCCAGCCAGCCAAGCCTGACAGCATCCCACACCCTCAAAAGACATTCACAGACACTAGAAGCAGCATTTTCAACTGCCAAGTTGAAACCAAGAGTATCCAATTTGAATCAAGTCTTGCTATTCAGCAATATTGGCACCTGCATCTCCTGTCAATCCTAGCAGGAACTGTGACTGCTTCAGATCTATGAATATTAGAGTTTCAGACCCAGCCCCAAAGCTGTCTTTGGAGCACAGCCCCTCTGCTCCAAGCACGATATTTGCATGCTTAGGTCAAAGTTGAGTAGACAATGTCAAACAGGAGTCCCAGCCTCTGGACTGATAGGTCACAATTTTACAGTCTTTGGAGCCTGCTACAACTAAATTTACAACTTAGCGTTACAAGCACTCAAAAAACCTTGACACTTAATTCCTCATAGTTATAATGTAATCCCACTCTTTGTATTAAGCTTACCTAAAAGCAAGCTGCCTAGAGAGCAGCTGCCTGCTGAGAGCTGCTTGTTTGGAGAAGAAGAGCGACGTGGTGAGGGGGCTCACAGGGAAGCACAGGCTAGCACTCAGCCATGCTGCTGCTGCCACAGGGGAGCAACTTAATTTGGGTACATGTGAAGTGTATTGTGCTCTCTGCACAAAGCCACACTTTGATCAGCTGCCTTTAGAAACCTGGAGGAAGCCCCTTTTAAATACAGTATTTGAACCTTTGGCAATGGGAAGCTTTTTTGCCTTTTTTCTGAAAGTAGGATACAAATGCTTGGGAAACCACAACTGTACTTACCCTTGGAGGCCACATTTACTGTCTTTGTCTTGTGAGCTCATTCCCCATTAACATCAACAGGAGATGGATGTGAAAGCTGAAGACCTTAAGGGATCATTCCAGATCCCATCCCCTAAGGCTCAAGGCCCTAAACAGAAGGACATCTAAGTTAACTAGACGCGGCTTTCAAATCCACTTTCAAAACTGAATGGTCCTGTTCCCTCCACCAGCTTTAGAGTCAAAAGTGGCTTCAGCTTGTACAAGCAGAATCAGGCTGTTTGTCTGTCCCCACAAAGAGAGGACCAGCCCTAGCCATGAGTAGTCTACTTCATACGTGGCACGTGTGGGGTGATTCCCCATGGTCACGCTGTGCCTGGCTGACACAACACACCAGCACGCTATCGGTTCTTACTCGCTACCTGGGATATTCAGAGTGTTAATGGAAGGAAGGAGGAGAAAATCAGAAACTTTTTTCTGCAAATCCCACAAAGTATTCCATAGCATTTTCACAAATTGTAGAAAAAGTCACTCACAAACCTCAGCAACTGTTGAGGGATCACAACACAGAAACAATTAACTCTTCTGAGTTTTGTGGGAAATGGACGAGAACAGTCTTTTGAACAAAAGCATAACAATCTGGCCTCTGAACACAGGAGGCTGGCAAAATTGAAAGAAAACCAAACAACTTAAAAGATCCTGCTAAACTTCTGCTCCTCTGTTCAGAAAAGACTATCCAGCAAAAAGCCAATCCTGCATTCCTAAAGGTAACTTGACTTCATTAGATGATGGTCCCTGTAAGGAGATATGGAAGGGGGAGAGACTATGCAGAAAGAAAACAAAATTTACTTGGGTTTTATTCACAAACCTGCCAATACCGGAAAATCATGGTGTAGGAAGTCAGAATATGCACTAACCTCTAAAGATGTAAACCATGTTGAAAGGACTAGATTCATTGTAGAATTAAAAGATAAACAGCATCTTTCCCTTCAACAGCAACAGTACCATGTGACTTTTAATAAATTATGTGAAAACAGTTTTACAGGCTCATGCCCTAAACTTATGCCTCCTTTGATAAGAAAACATGCAAACATAATGATCCGAAGAAGCAAATTAAATTCCCAGGACTGGATCATATTCAGAATAAAAACAAAGAGGTTCTTCAAAAGCTAATCTCTCAGAAGTCTCAGCACAACATGATACTCTCTCAAGGTACAGATCTCTCTACCTTGCTGCTTAAGTATGCTTTACTATGCGGAGCGTAACAATAAAGAGCTTTTTTTTAAATTCAGTTAAAAGGTAACAAATTATCTTAAATGACAAAAGAAGAGAAACAAGACCCCAAACCATGAAATTAGAAGTTGTAGGAATCAGATTCTCAGACAAATACAGAGATGTCACTCTGCTTATTGGCTACTAGATTCATTTATTTTACAAAGATCTAGCATAGTGGTTTTTTTATCAGCTACTATGTCAGGCATTTCTGAATAAATACATTCAGATATCCAAAGCAACTCCTGCAATGGAAGGAAGTGAACTTCGTCATTATACTGACCTATAAACAAAGCCAGCTGCCAAGGGTGCTTCAGGGAACATCACCCTGATGAAACTGGAGCTGGCAGTCACTTTCCTACTAATTTCTCAAAATCCAGAATAATATGAACCCACAGGATTTACAGACTCACCTACCCAAATCCTACCCACTCACACCTTTCCCCATAGAATTTGCCTGCAGAAAGGACCAGCACCATAAAATGAGAAACACACCCCATTGCAAGAGGCCATCTGTGGAATCTGAGGTCTGGTCCAGTTAAAGCTAACACCAGGGAAACGCTGTACAGGAACTCCACTGGCAACAAACTTGCTGACTGGTGTTTACTCAGATTGTGACTTTAGGGC
Source organism: Pipra filicauda (assembly GCF_003945595.2). NCBI lineage: Eukaryota > Metazoa > Chordata > Aves > Passeriformes > Pipridae > Pipra > Pipra filicauda. The sequence goes on along the minus strand of NW_024104665.1, from coordinate 621,775 downwards.
TGGTCATGAAGAGAAGCTGTAGATGTCATATGTTCAAATAAACCAAAGAAGCTTCAATTTGACATCCCTCTATGAAGAGTTAATGTCCATGGCTTGGGGAGAGTGCATGGGAGCTACTAGTACCCAAGAAGAGGAGATCTCAAGGCACTGCACAGTGCCAAGCTCCCTCACCGCGTGTTGCCAGAAATCCAGACCAAACACTTCGGGGCAGCAAGGAACTCCAGTTTCTTCCATAACTTTGGTTCATAATTTGTACTCTTATATTGGCAGAATCAAGGACAGAACCAAGAGCTCTGACTCCAAATCTCCAGCTTTGCCAAAGTACCATTTCTGTCTCCTTTTATCTTCCTGAAAATGAATAAAACACCACCAAAACTGCTATTACCTAACCACAACTCGGGGAAAGATGCAACACAGCATCTTTCAAATGCTCTCTTCCGTGGTGCGTACCTTGATAAATGATGAAGACAGTAGGCAGACAGTCCCACCATTGCATGGATGAATCTGGCTGACAGGACCTTCTGCACACAGCTAATGTAGCAGCAGGCAGTCAGCTTCCTCACCAGAGCCTGGTCAGACCATGACAGAGGAGAACAACGTCGTGGTGAGGTGCAGACCTGTTCGGTTGATAAATCCCTCCTACCCCTTCAAAATCATTACATTTCACAACTCTAGACAACTCAAGAGGGAGGGGAGGACTAACACCTTGCATATTTACTATACCATTTCTGTGATCTTTGGTGCTGAAATCTTGCCCACTCTCCTCTACTTTTTGCCTCTCAGCCACCACCTGTCGCAGTTAAGGACCAACTCTATGAAGTGTTGAGATTATTAAATATCTTTCAGCTTGGTTCAGACATTGATTGAGTAAAGGGACTGTGCTAGAAACCTCTTGAATCAAGATCTAAACACACAGTTTATCACCTTTCCCACAGTGTTTCTTTCAATCATCCAACGTTGTCTTCAAAAGGCCACAACAGGACCTTTAAAAAAAGAGAAAATATTGAATATCTGGTTCCCAGACTAGCTTCCTCCTACAAAGTTCTCTGTAGAGCAATCCCAATTTATGAATCAGTGAGGAAGACTTACACAGGCATATCTTGCATTCTAGAGGCATCAAATCAAGCACACAATTGATCTTACTTCAGCTGGTCACTTTAGACCTGTTACAAAAGCACAAACAAAATTTACTTTAGCAAGTAAGAATTTCTACAGATTAGAAACATACATCTTTAACACACTCACATTTTCTTCCATCGAACCTGTGGAAAACTTAAGTATATGTAAAATTTCTGCAGCTCGAAATCCCAATAGCCCACGCAGCTTCTGGTTTTTCCACATTCTGACTGATCTTCAGGCTGTAGTCACTAAATATTGAGTGTTCACAGTACTAAAAAGTGGTAATTGGTTAAAAGCATGGATATAGATATTGCTAAATTCTTTACTGTGTTCTGTTATTTGTACAGATATGAGGCGACAAGAGGGAAACTTGGGGATTTGGGTTCGGGTTTTTTTATAAAAGATCTTTTTCTCACATCATGTACCAAAATGTCCTCTGTCCTAGGACACACTAAGGAATACTCGTCAACCCACCTGCAAAAGCTAAAACTGGGTTTTGACATTTTCTTATTTAATTAGTACGTTTATTGGTAATAGTCCCACATTACCTAAGGAGTTCTAAGGAGTGTATCAAATAATCAAACGTGACTGAAAAAAAAAGACTAATATTGCTTTCATTGTTTTAAAACTAAATGTGCATATGCATAATGCAAAAAATATATTAAGTAATCCAGTGTAATCTGGATAATTATTTTAAATGCATACTCCAAAACCCCGAATGTGTCAGCCTACAAGTCCACTTCCTATGTTTTTCTATCTGCGAGATCTGCAAGTAATTTAGTCTTGTTTTCACAGAGCGCAAAGACATTCCATTTGTTTACACTAGAGACAAATTTTACTCAATTGACGCAATTCCATTGATTAAATAATGGCTTTCTTCCTCATTTTAGACAATTTCAGCCTTATATCATGACATAAAAGAAGTAAGTGATTGTCATCTGTGCTCATATTATGTGACGGGCAGATTATCAGGTATGAGCCTCACTGCTCAGTGACAGGACCTTTTCAAGGATTGATTTAAGTCTGAATGTTCATAACTTGTTGTGAAAACTAGGCAGATGACTAAATAAGTCAAAAAGGGGTCAATTGTAGGCCGACTACAGGTGATTTAATTGGAGGGACCTCTAGGAGGTCAAGTGAAATAAAGCAGATATAATTTGTCCAACTTCTGCATTAAAAACACTATTGAAGACCAGCTACTGTGTATCTGCCACATTTGTGATAACCCCTCTTTAACAAGATTATTGGACATTCAAGTCCTCTTTACAGACAAAAGTCTGCATATTCCATATCAGCATGGAGCTTTGTCCTAGAATCAAATACAGAATTAGCTGTTGCATTTGAAAGATAAGAAAACAAAATCCTTAGCATTCCTAGTGAATAGAGCACTGTTGAAATACCTTCATAACAAGAGAGGCATTTGCCCAAATGTGCTTGCGCACTGCTAACCCCAAAAGCATTACTGTACCCCAAAAGCATTACTGTACCCATCCACAGGCTCTTCAAAGCCTTTACTATAACACAGTGCAATTTTCTAATCTTAAACTTGTGTAAGCACACACAAGCCCAGGATGGCTCCGTTCCTTGGGTCAACACAGGATGTCCCGTAGAGTGAGAAGTATCACAAGCCTGGGCACAGGAGTGGCACCAAGAGGCGTGCAAGAACAGGGGTGATGCTCACCTGTACATCATCTCTTTTTAACTACCTACCAGAAAAGGCTTTTTAAATCTTATTTCAGTGAAGTGCCAGTGACATCTAGTGGGCAGCTCTTCTACAGTCGTGTATCTAATGGGGCAAATCCAGTTAACTTTCCAACAGCTTTGAGGGAGTCTACAGAGCGAGGCTCAGACAGAGAATGGTAGATTTAAAAGGAAACTTTAAAGGTTTTCTAGTGTATCTCCCTGCTCTAATGCAGAACCAACTAGGACATGTGATAGTGATAAGTAGAGGGTAATGGCTTTAAACTGAGAGTAGTTTTAAATTACACATTAGGAAGAAGCTCATCACTATGAAGGTAGCAAGACACAGGAATAAGTTTGCCCAGAGAAACTGTGGATGCCCCATCCCTGGAAGCACTCAAGGCTAGTCTGGATGGGGCTTTGAGCAACCTGGTCTAGTAGAAAGTGTCCCTGCTCGTGGCAGAGGGTTGAAACTAAATGATCTTCAAGGTCCCTCCCAATCCAGGCCATTCCATATTTCTCTAATACCTGCTTTGTTCCTAAAGAATACTCACAGAAACACATCTTAAAACCTTTTCATAATGGACCTGCAGCCACACTAACCATGCTTCCTACTGAGCACTCCAGCAACAAGCTGGGCAGTGAATTACTTTCCACACTATGACACTCCTTCTTTCCCCCCTTGTCCTACTCACAGCAGACATGGGGAACAGTGAGTGCTTATAACTTACCTAGTTACAAGCTGGATGAGCAATTGTAGTAGCATGATACAGAAACGATGCGGGCAGGTTAGTTACTGCCTAGCCAGTCAACTCTGCAACACACCCATCCTCACCTTCTCATGAGTGTATGGTTTGTCCAAAATTGGGTGAAATTTCACAGATGCAACAAAAAAAAAAAAACTAAAAAAAAAACCAAAACAAACAGAAAACACAACCCTTAAAAAAAAAAAAAAAAAAAAAAAAAAAAACAACCAACCAACCAAAAAGAGGCATACCTAATGACCCAGCAAAATTGCAATACCTTATTCCATGAGGGAAAGCACAATCTCCAATTCTCAATCTCATTTTCAGTAACAGTTTCAAAAATAGCCTACTCAAAGTGCTCTGCTTACACTGAAGTTTTTCGGTCCACAAGCTAAGATTGAGCACACATGTGCAACAGTGGCAGGGATTTTATAAAGGACAAAACCAGGCAGCTGTAGCTCCAAGTAGGACTTACCTGCATTTGTCTTTATATAATGTATCAGCAGCTAATCCTTTCCTAAATAACACTGCCCAAATGATATTTCATTTCTTAAACATGGTACAGACATGTGAGGTTTCAGCAGTAATTCCAAGCACTAAAACCAGCTAAAAGCTATAAAAACAACAGTAATTTATTTTCTGAATAAGATTCTACATAAGCACTTTATAGACACTCCTGAAACTTGCTTGAATAACACAAAGATTTTTTTTTTTTCCTAAGCCAGTATCCAGACCCTGGTGGTTTCAGCTGCTGTGTGTGCTTCACACCACACAGCAACATCTGCTAGCAGTTAATTTGGAAAATGGGAGACTGTCACCACAAAATGTAGACCTTTTAAAATAAACACAAGAAAAATATTACCAAGCAAAAATAAAGCTGCATAATAAATATAAGTGGGTGGTAGCTACACACTGGTAGAAAAGATTTTATAGTACATCAAACAAATCACCATACTGAAAGTGCCCACCACAGTGCTGGTTTCAAAAGACTGATGTTGTCAGACAGAGATCTGGACCTCTCTCTCATCTTTCCCTTCCATTTTATTTCTGTTGAAAAAAAAAAAAAAAGTCCTAATTATCTATTCCCTTTCAAGGTATGGTAATATTAAAAATATAAAACCCCAAACCTAAATTTCCAAAGTACTCTGTCAGCAAGAAAAGCTTGGTCTTTCTTCTTTATGAGCTCTAACTACAGAGCAGGAAAGGAGTATGCTCCCTCCCAACAGCAGATGACACACAGCTTAAAAGCAAAGTCAGAATTCAGTTACTAGACCTTGGTGGAAGTGTTGTTCTCAGATAGACAAAACTATTTGCATTAAATAACTGGAAAGATTAAATTTCAGGGAAAAAAAGCAAAGTTGTCCTTATGGCTTTATAATCCTTAGTATGAACAAAACTAGAATAATTCTACAATTTTCAAAAATGAAAAAATACAGTGAATATTTAATTATAAAATGTAGGGAAAAAAATTCAGTGGTCCAGGTGATATCAACTGGCAGAGGTTATTTTGGGAATCTTGCCAAATGGAGCTTAGTAGATGTTATTGTCAGAATCACATTGAAAGAAATATCCCTCTCTCCTATGGCACTAAGAGTTACAAGCTAGGAGTTACAAGCCCTCCTCTGTTTCCATTTAACTGGGAAGTCCATTGGCAAAAGGAAATATTCAGCTACAGCTATTGATGGAATCTCCTGTACTGACTTTTCTCCCAGTTTGGTGCTCTCAGGGAGTCTCTGCCAGGTTTCCAGAAAGACTATGGTTAGTCTGACAGCAACATTCTCCCACGAGTTAGGCTTGTGCTTGGCTTCAACAGTTCAGACCTACTAACTGATCACGTGGAAGTCTTATACGTGCTTAGGGAGAAGGATTTTGTGCAAAGATTCCCAGGACTCACACTAAAAACAGTATCCATTGAAAAAAAAAAAAAAAGGCAGAGCATTAAGGCTCTCAACTGGAGCACTCAGAGTGTTTTGGTGAACAAAATTACCTGGATTTGGTCAGTAGGTTTGATACAGGGATTCTGTTGAATATCAACACCGCTGGGGGAGATTTAAAAACAAACAAACAGACGAACAATAAATAAATAAATAAAACCCACAGAGATAAACTATCTGTTTACCATTCACAGATTTTTACACCTCTGTTCCTTTTTTCCTCATTCTGCCTTTTTTCTGGGAAGACTGGAAGGTGCAAAGTGAGTGCAGGGAGAGCCACTTTCATGGCTCCTGCACATGAAAGCTGCTCTCAGCAATTCAAGTTTACTCTTGCAGTGGGCAATGCTTTCAGGTGGCTCTAGGCAGCTTGGGTACTGCCAGCTCCCCAAACATGTCACCAGTTCTGGGTGTCTCACCTTGGGATGAAAGTCTGAACCACATTTGTCTACAGTCGTAATCTCTCATAAAACCAGCTGAAATTATTGGAGACTCTCAACACCCCTGTTGCCCCCCTCTACCACTGGTTTGGGTCATTTCCACACCTCACAGGGGCAGAGTAAAAATTAATGCACTGATATCAAAGTCTCAGGTAACTTCACTATCAGCACTGTAGAAATGTCCACAAAAAGAGAGTTTTATAAAAAAAGAATACTTTGGAAACACACATGACCCAAAAGATCCGGCAAAAAACATGGAATAATGAAGTGAGATGCTGAATAACTGTTCATTCATGTAGTGAGTGCTATCTATCCTGTCCTCTGTACAAGGTTAAGCAATCCTCTAAGGTGCAAGGTATGTATGGGTAGAGAGGGCCTCTTCTACAGTGGAAACAGGCATTTTGGACAGTCTTGAGGAAAGAGCCCTGCACACTGATTTCTCTGGCCTCTCAGGTCTGCCAGGAGCTACAGGAAATGCTATTCCCTACAGCAAAAGCTGTCTTTTGTAGGCAACTGAATGTTCTGCAACTGATAGTACTCAGGTCAGATGTCAAAGGAGGACTGGTGCCAGAACGGTGATATATGGCTGGCATGAAATGGCTTGGGGCGTCACCATCACCTTCCATCTGAAGATATCAAAGACACAGTCAGACATGAACAGATAACATCCACTCACACTTGGAGAAACAGGAATTCCAGTGTTTCCAAATATTTCTATCCCCAAGGTAGTCCCAATGAATTAACCCCTGTAAAATTTATAAGTCTGCAAGTATATATGGTTATCAACATAGAAGCAGGAAAACAGGAAAAAAACATTTCAACAAGCAATTTCAGGTGTGCCAAGTGACTGATTTTGCTGTTTGACCTGAAGAGGTATACTACTAGCCTAAGGTTCCTCTTGCTTCAGTATGGATATATCTAGCAGACACAGCTACATTTGCTATGGGGAGTGAAAGCTGCTACTGCCACCCTCCCTGGCTGGAAGCTGTCTCTATACCCCAGACAGCCCTTGACTAACCAAGCCTGGGTTAACCACGTCAGCCTACGCTTTCTCTGCTCCCACTCTTCTGTCACCATGAATGTAGCTATTTGTTCATCTTCATCCTTTTTCTCTCGGGTGAGGTAAGATCAGCGCATGACACCCTCGGACCCCGCAGCAGTGGACATGTTTATGCGCAGGAATCACTTTCTGCCCCAGGAATCACTTTCTGCCGTCAATCCGAACTGGACTAGAGCTCGCCTCGTTGAAAGTCTTGTGCCTATTTCAGATCTGTTCACATGGGAACTATGCTGTGTGTTGGCTGCACATTTACCCATGATCCATGGGAAACACAGGTTGGAAATAGCACATCATCTGACTCTTTTACTGGAGGTTCTCACTACACTTTTATTGTTGCAATATAAAGATACAGTCTGACATTTCAATTTAACGATCCAATTATAATTGTTTGAGGGGCTCAGCTCTTTCTCATTGAGCGTAGATGTCTCACATCTGTACTGAGGACTAGGAATCTTCTCAGTCTTGTACAAGTGAATCCCTGGTGGTTTATCTGACTTAGAGGCTTTTACAACTCAGATCTCCATATTCCTACATTGCATTGTTTCTCCAGAAACTGCACTATACATTTCACAGTTGTAAGTTAACTTTCACGTTTCTTTTTGGTTATTCAAAGCAGTCAGTTCTCCCAAGAAGCATTTAAAGTGCTACACTGATACAGCCTGTTTTGAGACTGGCAGGCGATGATGAAGACACACACAAGTCAGAGTAGCTTTTGCTCACATGCTTGATTTGCTGTTCAGATTCCAGAGCTGGTTTTTATGTCTGTTGCAGGGTGTCTGTCATCACTTCTCTTCAGAAGCCCAGCAGGGTATCCCAAACAATACCAGCCTTGCAATGGGGAAGAAGGTTCCTTTCTTCCCAAGGTTTTAGTGGCAAAATCTCAAACAACAGAGTGAAACATTCTGTTGCAGAGCCCAAACTGGAGAAATAAAAAAAATAAAATAATAAAAAAAAGTTTTTCCACCCACCCGCCTTTGCTGTGAGCCCAAGCTCTCCCTGACTTATGGCAAGCACCCTGGAAAATATAAGATTTTTCCAAATTAGAAGACCATATGTTCCAACCACAATTCCTTTCCCAAGAAAATCATGGAAAGTCATCCTGCATTCATAGTCTACTCCAGTGGGAACAAGAAATTCTTGCTTACCCTTTCTCCTAGGATCCTATGGGAAGAATGAACAGGGAGTGGTTTTAAGAAGCTATGTGGTACTAAGCCCCAGACATCACCAGCACCACTAATTTATAAGCAGATGTCTTGGAATCAGTTACATTCTACCTTTTCTCTGCAAAAAGAAAAGCAAACAAGTTTTTTCTTTGTTTCAGACTCCCCTCTCAGCTCAGGATATGCACCACTGCACTTTTGGTGACCTGTTCATCAGATGTTCTTGTCCCAGCTGATGGCACCTCTGCTACTGCCGTCCCAACAACCAGAGGGCCACAGGCACCCATAGTCTCAATACGCAGCTGTGGGCACAGGACTGGTCAAATGTCACCTGAGCCTTCACATCAACCACTTCCCCCGATCCCTTTTCATCCATCAGCTCCTGCTGGTGGGTACCTGTCCAACACAAAACCAAAAAGACAGTGCAGTCATCAAGAAGCCACCACTGCAGAGCTGACACCACACGGGCCAGAGGACACAGCAGTCACAAGCAGGTGACACAGGTCAGGTTGCTCCAGCCAAGGACCACTGCATGGCTGTGATCCCTTCCCTGAGAACCACCACACACCTTTATTGCCTCTGCTGCAACTCTGAGCAGATGAGTAACTCCAAAAGCTGCTCTCCTTCTCCCAGAAACATGACCCTTCCAGAAGCTTTTTCAATCAGCTGCCCATGTAGGATCCATTTAAAGTACCCTTGTACCATTCCTTAATCATACCAAATATATGCTTCATTGGGTCTGAGAGTTGAGTTCTGAATTCTAACAATTTCTTTGCAGTGATTTGAGGCTGTCCTAGCAAAGGGTTTTTTTTTTCCAGGGAGATTGAGGAACATCATATTCATCTGTGGGCTCCTAATCCCTTCAGAGTAAAGACTACTTTAAAGAGCTCTTTTTAAATTACTTTCAACTTCTTTGCTTAGTTCTTACAGGAAAGAATCCAAAGAAGATCTTATCTGGACCCTGACATGCAATGACCTCGTTGCTCCATTTCATCACTGATTCTCCGGTCACATTATTAAGGATAATACTGGGAATTATAGGATTATCTCCGGCTTTCAGATACACTTTACATTGACTAATTTATTCTGTCTGTCCTTTCATGAATGTCTGATGTAATATATGAGATAGAGGGTTCGTAAGACTCTAAAGGTATTAAGCTTTCACCTTATCACTACTGTTTGTGGTCTTATGGAAACTCAACCTGATCTGCAGCTGGGTGTCACTAGTATCTGATCCCAGACATGTGATGGTACATTAAAAGTGCTAGTAAAGTATCTGGTTAGCACAGTCATGGATGGAAAGCTAATTAACTAGTACTATGTGTACGCCGTTGTGTGTGTAAGTTATATCTGGCTGCCATGTGTGCCCAGAAGCAGTTCTTTCTCAGAGTATGCTGAAAAGCTCTGTCACCACAAGTCAGGCGCACCCTTGATACTTTTCATAAGGCTCCAGAGGAAATTAACGTTGCTTCTTCCAGGTTATAGCTTTTCTATGATAAAAAACCCTACACCAGCTGTATCATATGGAAAACAGAAACGGATCAGAACAGAGACAGGTAACATAATCCACATGCAACTGATAATTCAAGTACAGGTCTGATGTTCAGCATTTGACAGAATGATAGACGAGGCCAGAGTTTGCTTCCTTAAAACATCCAATATCAGTGGGAGAAAGGAAAGCAACACAAAAATGTGCAGCCTGATTCTGACCGAAGGTGAGCTGTAAAAAAGGAATAATTGTTATTGAAGGTGACCTTTTAGTCTGTAGTAAAGTCCCTAGTGATTTCAGCATGCTTTGTGCTAGGACACCTGCAGGTATCAAGAGATTTTTCTGTGTACCACCAAGTTCTGAGTGATTTTGTCCTGAAGACATAGTAGATATACAGTAGCAACGCACACTCTGCCCTTTTTAGAGTTGCCAGCCTTATGCACAGGACTGAAAGGCACTCAGTTAAGTATGCTTAATAAATGCCTTGATGAGACACAGAGATAAAAAGCTCAGAGGTCACTTCCACGGTGATACATCAATATAAAACTGGAATAATGCAGCGGTGAGTCAAACCAAGGAAAAACCAATCAACCCATGCGAGGGTTCATTTCCTGACATGCTGCACGTGAGATATGTGAAAGCATCAAAGCAAACCCTTCAGACAGTATTTTGGGCTAATTATCCCTTCTGCCATTTAGTGACTCATTCGCAGACCCTTTTTGTGGAATAAGGCAAGATGAACTATACATACAGAGACAGGCTGTGTTTTATGGGAACAGAGGAGGTGTGCTCATAGCGAAATACATCTTGCGCCCAAAACTCAGCACCAAATTTTTCAGTAATTATCTGTTCTAGTAGTTTGTAAATGCACTATTGAGATCTTAACTCAAATGTTAAAAATATTCAAGTATAACTGTACAGAACTTGTCATTGTGCACACAAAAATTCCTCTTCAGGATCCATCATTTCTCCTGTATCCTAATTTTCTATTTTCGCTATCTCTGGATTTGTCTCATCAGAAGAATTTTAACCTGGTTTCTTATCAAAGCAAGGTCTATCTTCATTAACACACAATTTATCACATAGAGAATGAAGATTTACAACATCTTGCGTGCCTAAAACATGAAATATTCTACCAACACAGTTCCAAGTGTCTGCAACTGCAAAGTCACTGGAGCTCACCGCCCACTGACATGAGAAAGATCTCAGTTACAGAGAGGGTCCCACACTTTGGCAAATTTATGTATCTTAGGAGTCTAATTTTTACATGTCTGAACTGTTTCACCAGTTCACTAAGGTCTTGAACCAGGGCTCCACTACTGCAAACAATAAATGAATTGCATTTCTTAGATGCCACAGCAACAAGCATGGTGGATACCCCGGGCTTGGTATGCAGAAGGCAGGTAACAAAATTTAAACCCTCATTCTTTTGATTTTTGGCCATTTGCTGTCACCCAGTGCATTCCAGCTTGAACCTCCTCCCGCAGGCATAACAGAAGTAACCCAGCTTGGCCATAAGGAGACCTGGGCAAACAGTGTTTGTTTGCCTTTCACAAGCCACCAGATTGCTGTGCAGGCAGGTCTTCAGTGCCAAAGCAGAAACCAGTTCCTTTTAACTTTCCCATTCCTTTGTCCACTGAGCAAAGGAAAGGGTAGAAACACTCACAAAGAAGATTACTGCGTCATTGACTCCATCTTCCCTATCTTTTTTTTTTGTTTGCTGGCACCACAGCCCCTCAGGTGGACAAGCTTGTGGCAGGAGCTTCAGCAGCAAATTGTGTAAAGTCCAGGGAACCTGCTTGCCACTAAAACTGACACTGTCTGTGGAATTGAACTCACAGAGTTAAAGGTGAAATAAAGTAATTTGAAGTGATCAAGGCTCTCTATATCCACATTTTGAATGGGATATTTAGACTTTTCATTCCTAACTGTTCTATTTTGAAAAAAATCTTGTACAAAGTGAAAAACAAAGAGTATCTTCTCCCCTCTCAAATGCTGAAGGAGCACCTTTTGAACCTGCTGACAGGCTCAGGAACAGATTTTTGATTCATAGTAGTGACAAAGTATTTCAGACTCAGGAATTCAAACTAAAAATAATGTACTAGATTTATGCCTGGCCTGATGCAGGCTTTCCTAGCTCATAAATGCATTACATGTGGCATCTAGGAATAAAGTGTTCGGCCTCAAAAATGAAGAGGAAATACATACTAAGGAAACACTGTGTGGGAATAGTTGGTGCTGTTTTGCCCTGCTTAGCAGTCTTAAAATGCTGCTTCAGCTTTGGCTATGTTTTCTCAACTTTAGCTGCACTATGACCTCAGATGACCCAGCCTGCTATGAATCTGGTCACTGTACATTTGATCCAGAACACTAAACAACCGGTGTCATTTTCAGTCAGTGCTAAATCCAATCTGACCTAGATTGAAAAGCCCTTACATCCCATCTCTAATCCCTTTGGTTCCATCCAAGCAGTGAAGCTTGTAGGAAAACACAGCACACGAACTTTTAAGAAAAGCAGCCAAACAAATCAAGTTTCACAGAAACCTAAGGAAACCAACCCAAGTAATAGTCTCCATATTCTCCAGAAGCATATTTTTCTGTATTGCTCCAACACTTTCAGACCATTCTGTGACAGTAAATAGATTTTGTCTTTCTTCAGTCTCTCTCTCTCTCTAAGACCAGACTAAAGCAACAATATATTCATTATCTCTTCTGGCCTTCTAAAAAGGTATTTCTTGCATGAGTCTTGCAGGAAGTTAAAGAAAAAATAGTTACAATTTTAAAACATTTTGCTTGAACATGCCAGACATTCCATTTCAGATTTTTTCCCTTAAAGTCATGATTCTCAGCCACAGCCACTTCATCAGTATAGAAATAGCTGATTTTCCCACAGTCTCCCCAACACTCAGACAGCAAACCTGCATTAAGATGGTTCAATTTCATTGGAGTCAGCACCTACTGAGCAACGTGGTTTAGGTTTCTTTTAAGCATTCAAGAACATTCCTCATAACAATGCCAGATGGCCTTGCAATCAAAACCTTCCCATTCAGCCTGTCACCTCCAGATTCACTGCTGATAGTCTTTGGATTTGAATTTGAATACACAATATAGAAGCTGTTTCAGATGTTTTTCAGAAAAAAAGTAAAGCAAATTACCTCTGTGATGACAAATCTTCCAACTGCATTAACTGTTCTCTGGCTTTCACATACTTTGCCAAATATTTGGTGAAAAAATGAGAAAGAGGGAAAAGAAAAAAAGATTTCTTGACTACACAAAAGAAATTGTTCCTTAATTACAAACAGGACACCCTTAAGCTGAGAAGTGAAGAGAAGGGCAATCTATATGACCTTTCCCCATCATTTTGCTTTGAAATATGGGGTAGGCAGAACCAATTGATGTGAGCAGATTTAGCAAGATAAACACCAGTGGCAATTTTTTATATTTAACAACATTAGGCCTTCTCCAGGACAAAGAGTAAGAATGAGAATGCTTGTTATGTACTCTTGCAAAATGTACTGTGTATTTAAAAAGAAAATATTTGCTTATCACTTGTGGCTGTGTAATGTCAAGCGTACAGTAGCTACATGGTATTTTAACCTTACCCCCAAGCTACAAGGAAATTGAGTAGATAGTTGGTTTTCTAGTGTCTTTAAAGTAACTAAACATGAAAGGTCAGACGTAGGGAGAACAGTAGCTAAGCTGCCCAACAAGGCCAGCAGAGCTGAGGAAACATGCTCATGGGCAATGGATATTCCACTGTTTACTTAGACACATGTCATAAATGTAACATTTAGCGATGGTTTAAAGCACCCCATGTGAATAAATAGTGGAATTTACACAGGAAAGAGAAGGATATCAAAGACTGATTCGGAGAGTAGAGAAGATAGCTTGTTTACACCCTTAGACCAATTTTAATTAACTTTATGATACCATAGTTACTGGTCTTATGATCATGCATCACAGTTAATCATATTTCCCATAGATGGCTTGCACTGAGACACAGCCTCAGGACAATATCTTGTACATATTCTCACCACAGTGTATTAGCCCTTTGTGATGACAAAACTATGAAATGGGAAAAATGTGCCTGGACCTGCCTGGGATAGACCCAGTGTCCTCTGAAGTCAATTGAAAGAGATTTTGACATAAAACTTTAGAAGAAACACAAGCACAATTCAAGGTGCTCACTTTCAGAACTTGTTAAAACCTGTACTAACTTGTTGGAGAGGAATTGTAGGTGTCGCAAGTTTGTTTCATGCCCATACAGAACAGTCCAAAGTTTTGGAGAAAGAGACAAAGGGCCCATTCCTATGTGCAGATTTAAAACTCCACTATGCAGTGATGGTATGCAACACGTCTGGAAGCCAGGACACCTCAGAGAGCATAATGAGTCCTACCACAGTCACCACCACCAATCCATAAGAGGGATGTGACAGTGGAAGAGCATCATTCTTCAAGCAAGTGTGTGTCTCACATCAGTAGATTTCTCAACAGAGATGGTGGGATCTAGTAGTGGACTCTAGAAGATGTCTGTTCCAGTTAAGGTTTGGTACAATAGAATTCAAAGAGATGTCTTCCCCTCTTTGACTTGTTTTTAGGGTGCTGGATCCCACACTGGCACTCACACCACAGAAAGGCTGAAATATTTCTACTGAAAGTGACACTTCTTTTTTAGGTAAATTCTTTGCAAACGTGGGTATAGGCCTGTCACAAAGTTTCCTTGTGGTTAATTACACAAATTTTTTTTTTAATCCCATAATGCCACTGGTAGCTATACATTTGACTGCTTTGTTCTGAGAGCAGTGGAAGTAGTAGTTACTAACTGCTGCAGTTTAGAAATTTGCCATGAATAAAACAATTAATATTGCAAATCAAAAATTACAGCTTTCATTCAAACAAATTAGTCACCAATACCGTTATTTAATTTCTGTGGTTCATGGAACCAAAACACACAACCCTCACCCAGCTACAGAAAAATAACACTGTTTGTCAAATAAGCTCAGTAGGACTGCATTCACAATTTCCAGATTCCCTGTAGCTGCTCTTCAGCAGCAACACACAAAGCTGCTTGGGAGCTAGGCAGTACTTGAAGCACTCAGCAGTGAAGCAGTCCCTGTCCCCAGTCATGCTCCAAAGTTCTCCTGAGACCTTTTCCATCTGCCATCTCAGTCGAGCAACATTCACAGGGATGCAGGAATGGGATTCATGGGACAGAAACATCACATGCCTCCTTCAGCCATGGTCCTGAGCCAAAGCCTGGGCTACAGCTCAAACAAACTGGTGAATGGATGTTGGAAAATAGCTGATTTAATGGAAGTGCAAGTGCCAATTTGAATGAACTCTGTTTCGTCTGATATTCCCCCATTGTAGACTTGTGATACTGTACTTTGCCTTAATTTTTATGAAATTTTATTTAACTGAAGTTTTGAGTGTTCCCCCTGACTTCCATAAGTTTAGGGTTTATTGTACACCGGTCTCTCACATCCAGCATACAGTGCCTAAAAATGTCAGGTTAATTAACTCACATCTGGTTTTCCACAAACAGAAATACTAAGTTCTGCTTCCAACAACTATTGCTAGCTAAAGTGCTTCATGCTCTCACTTGTTTGGGGATGAAACCAGTGCATCTTTGATTTTTAAGTCTATATTCTTCAAGTCTGATGCCTTGTTAGAAGGCCAAGGGTTATTAATTTCAAAAACAGAAGGTAGAGTTTAATGAATAATGAATAGCAGCTGTTGGAAGCAAATCTTTGTAGCCCTGGGACCGTCTTTCCCTATGTTACAATTACACTTTGATTGACCTCAACAATAACTAACAAGCATGCCCAGCTGGATCATAAACCAAGTATATACTATGTCCAGATACGGTGTAAAATTTCACATCAATGAAACACTCACTGTCAGTCTAACTTTGTCCCATCATATGTCAGTCAGACTTACAAATAAACTTACTAGAGCTGGGACATGGTCTTTTCCTAGGGAAAAAAAATTCTTAATTAGCAATGAATGCACAATTTAGAAAAGTCGTGATTACATAGGGATGGCTCAACCTCTGAAGAAAAGCGTTTTGTCATGACAGATGTGTGAGACTCGTTCACGCTGTGAATATTTAGCAGTTTTAACAAGGAGAGGCAGGTTTCAAGGTTGCCTAAAACAGCTATATCCCCATAGTTGGGAGGCTGAAAGCAGAAAAGGATTAACTTTGGGCTGATCAAGCAGCTGACATATTTTCTCTATGAAGGAATGTGCTGCACTGGGACCTGGTGCTTTTGGGGGTCTGTGGGTGGGAGGCCCACAGAGTTCACTGGGGATACAGTGCCTCTCACCTGTGGATAACCACATAGTGCAACACCTAAATTTGGGATCTGTCTAAACAAATGGGAATAAAAATGCCGGGACAAACTGTTTATACATACAAAATCGGAAAAAATCTGGCTTGTGCTGTTTGGTTGATGGATTACTCACAGTTTTACATCCTGTCTTGTCAGATAGGAACTTTGGTCTATAGCCAAACAATATTAGGGATGAGCCACTGGTGAATAAAACACTTCAGCCTTTGGATTTATATATACTCTCAGCTTTCTAACACTTTATCCTCCCTCTCCTGACAGTTCCAGGTGAAATAGAGAAGCAACAGATCTTTCTCTCATCAAGTTACTGGACTTCTCCATTTAAAACAGCTATATATTATTATTTGTATTATTATTTCTGTTGCTAAACACACCAAATTAATTTGTCATCATTTCTTCCTCTTCATGAACTACACTATTATAGATCCCAAAATGTTGTTACAGGCACTTTCTCAAAAGACACAGTGCAGCCATGCAGAATTACTTAGATACCCAAGCATCCCAGGTTTGGTTTCCCATTTAATTTCCCTAATGCACCATGTGAGACCACATCGTGGCACCTCATACAATCTGCTCTGAACAAGAGTCAGCTAAGCTTGCACATTGTGTTTTCTGCACTGCAGAACTGTAACTGTATGTCCTACCTCTCTTCATCAGAAGTCAAGGTCAAGCACATCCCATCCTCTTGCAGCTTCCCCTCTTCTGCACCTCATTGAATGAGCTAAGACTAAAACAACTCATTGAATGAGCTAAGATTTCATGACAAACACCAACACAGATTTTGTCTCCCCTTTTACTGTTGCTTGTCTTTGCTTTGCTTTCTCCAGCTGACATTTCTGCTCTATAACGGACCATCACTGATCTCAGATTTAAAGAGAAGCCCTGTTATCAGTCAGGGTTTCCTGATCTCATCTATCTTTGTACAGAACTCCTTTACAGATTCTTATCTGATCTCAAATGTTTTGCTCGGGGAAATAAATCCTAGTACCACAGAATGAGTTGCATACGCCCACTGATTTCAGTGGAACCAGAAATGTAATTAATTAAAAGGCAGTTGGCAATGCCTTGGTTCCAGCCACATGATTGCTGGTATAAACTGTAGCTATAGTTTCATTTCACAAAACAATATACTGTTCTTTCTAGCATAAAGAAAAAAAAAAACACCACTCACCAAGAGGTAAAATTACACACCATCCCCAGCATAAAGCAAACCCCCAGTACATCACACAATCCCCCACCAGGTAATCAGGCATGACAAGCTGAGCTCGCAGCACACACTAACTTCTGCCAGACGCCAGCCCAGGTGGATGGATTTGGGAAGTCAATTCCAAAGCTGAGGTTGAGTGTCTCTGGCTGATCCCAGTTACAAGTGCTGTGCTGCAGGAAGGGAAGCAGCCTCCTGGGTAAGCATTTGGGGCTTTATGGGTTCAAACTAACACCTTGAATTCTGCCCAGGAACATATTAACAACCAGCAGAGCTGATCTAAAGTGTTCTTGGCATGGAGCTCCACATTGTGCACCAGCTCCAGTTTCCAAAGGTCTCAGCACACAACTCCATATGCAGTGTGTGGTGATAAACATAATCCAGCGTCAAGGTGTCAAAGGCATGGATAACTGTGACAAGGTTCCTCCACCGGACATAAAAGGCCCCTTTTTCTTTATAGTAACATAAGGGGGAAAAGACATGGACATTTTGTCAAAGACTTTTCTCAAAGTGTTTTTAGGCCCTTGACACCACTAATCTTGGAGCCCTCATAAAAGATTGATTATGGACCTGGTCTGTGCTTTGGGCATTTCCTGACCTCCCCCTGACGAAATTAATGAAGTTACCTAGGTGTGAAAGCAGCCTGTGGGGTCACATCAGCCTCAAAAATCCTCAGGTATGAAGATTAGCTAGGATATACTGGAGAAATTTTAGTGGCTAAAATGTCTTTGTTCTCCATAGAACATATTTCTGCCGTGCCTCACTGAAGGTTTAGTCAATTAATTTCTCCACATTCTCAATTCAGGACTGAGCTCTATCAACTACTACTTTTTTAAAACCTATTTAAAGTCATATATAGTTGAGCTGATTTTCTCCACATTTCTTATTGTGTTACTTACTTTCTGACTGTAATCACACAAACAATTCAAACTAATTTAGGGTTGGAGAAGAATCTAAATGCTTCCCTTGGTTCCAACAGGTTTGCTGGATCAAAAGCAGAAATAAACAAATACTGGTGAGTAGATTACTACACACATAAAGGTAATTTGAGTCTCTGATAGTCCAGGTACAAACATCCAGAACAAAGTTGGGGACACAAGCTCTGGCACTCACAGACTCTCTCTGTTACCAACTTATGAGAAATAACATGCAGTCAGGATGCAAACTATTCTTGAGCAAACTAGTCAATGAAGTGAAGTTACTAGATATGCAAAGCAAATAATAATTTTAGTTTCCTGTTCACTCTGGAAAACTATAACAATTTCCTCTGTGACTGAACTGATCTATGTAAATAACAAGCTCTGTGCTGAATTACCAAGAATGCATTAGGGTGTTTGCAGCTAAGTATCTTCTTCGTAAGTGATGAGTCAACAACATAAGGCTCCTGGCCAAAGAAACAAAGCTGGTGAAAAAACTAGACATCAAAGACCACTTCAGTTAAAAAGCTTTCTAAGAGAAAGGGGTCAGAGAAGGTGAGAAGCTATCTAGCGAGACAGACTGACAGAAAGAGTGAAAGATTAAGGAGTGGGAAAAATTCCTTCTCCGTGATATTACAAACAGCAACCATAAGGAAAATTCAAGCAGTTTGGTATCTTGAAAAAAAAATACAAACAACTTCTTTCTGAAGCAAGATATTTGTAAAGTAATCATATCTTCAAAAATGTATCTTTACTTTAAAAGCCATTTACTCTATACTACTTGGCTAGAAGGGAACTTTTGGTCACTCTCCTCCTCTTGGAAAGAAGAAAAATGAAAAACCAAGGTTCCTAATTGTTCCTACAGAAATGGTTGCACATAGAGCCATATACACAGCAAAAAGACGATCTGAAAGTCAGAAAATCATGATTAGGGGGTTCTCCCATGTTTTTTCCCTTGCCTTGAAAGGAATATGAGTTGGAGCCCATTTTCAAGTCCTTTTTCTTGGAATGTTCAATTCAAAGGGAAATTCTAGACACAGAGAACTGTGAAACAAGAGTGTATAAGGCAAATCCTGAAGGATACCAGTTATTACTACACAATGGCTCAAGAGAAAGCAAATGTGTTCATCCAAAATCAGTGATGTTAAACAGTATCAATCATATTCACAAGTTCCCGGAGTCTCAGCCTGGAGTCTTTGGAGGACTGAGAATGGGAACAGAGAACATCCCACAAAACAGCATGATTCCAAGATATTTTAGCAATGGCATCATGCTTCATATGGTGTAAACATTGTTCCAGGCAGCAAGCCTGCAGATAGAAGCTCCTTAAAAAGGTGAACGGTCAGATTCTACTGAAGTGAGCTCCAACTCTACAAAAATTATAGTTAAACCACTGAAGAACTTAACAGAGCCCACTACCATTCACTCTCAAAATCTCTGCACAGAGGTGATCATTTCTTCAGGGTTTCACTTTAAAAGAGATAAATAATTTTAATATATTATCTGAAAGCCCCCAAAACATGGAAAGGCAAAGCCTTTCTCATGTTGCTGATAATCACTGAGGCAGAACAGCCACAGATATTAGGAAGCAAGAGGTGCCTACATACATCACAACCAAACCTCACAAAAGACACACTGAATTTACATTAAATACATCTATGAATCTAAGTCTCCCTACCTGAAGATTTATCCTACTCCTATTGTGACAGGCAAGTACTTTTTCCCAAGTCGATTGTTAGTTTTGGTTTTGTTATATAAGATTCCCCACCTTTGTCAACAAATGTTGAGACAACCCAAACATAAAACATCTGTCCTATAAATCCTAACGTGTCTTGCATGCTGTACCAATTCTACCTCCATTGTAGGAAGAAAACATAAAACTATTTGGATTGGATTTGGCAGGACTGAAAATAAACTATAAAAATACTACAGAGATTAACCAGTCACACAGCACTAAAATCCAGAAACACTGATCCAGTCAGAAAAGTTTCCATTTGACGAAGAATAATTCCCTGTATCCAACCTTGTTGAGATGTACCTTATAGATACAGCTACAGTAAAAACACATATGATATTCATTTTGTAATTACAGCTCCACTTCAGAAGGACCCTGATTTTAACTGTGACTGACAGAAGACCAAAACAGGGAGGTGTAAGAAATACTTGCCATAAAGTCAAACTCTTTCCTCCACTGCAGGCAGCAAACATTTTTACACTGCCACCAGACAGTGTAACTGTCTTAGCCAGACTTAACCTGTAACTTAACTGTAACCAGTCTTAGCCAACTGTTTGAGCACCAAATCAAAATATGTTCTTCTTTTGCTGAGATGTTACATAGCCTATCTTTAAAGTATCAAAAGACAACACAGAGAATTTGAGAAGGGGTTTTTCAGTATTCATGGACTTATCTAAAATATGGTTATTTACTCCAGTCACTAGAAAAAAAATTTAGAAATACAAGAAATGCTACGAAATATTACAGAAGTATCTTGAAAGTCTTCTTTAAATAAAAAAAAAAATTAAAAACTCCTACCAACTAACTCCATTTTAAAAGAAAATAGAGGTCAGATGTGAATCTCAAGAATAGCAAGTTAATAAAGTATCCTCCTCTGAGCTTCCAGGAGAAGAAAAACAGAAGGGGGTGTTAAATCTCCGAATAAATCTCCAGTAAAGACAGACAGAAATTATGCTGCCTTTAGCCACATGAAAGAGAATAGAAGGATTTCTCCTTTTAAATTAGTCTTTATTGTCTGCTTCGTAAATCGTGATCACATGTGGTATTTATTACAATGAAATTTTCTTGTTGCTGTAGCCCTCCTGCTTGCATTTGGTGCTTTCTGTTTATTTTAAAAAGAAAAATGTCCAGAATTTTTCAGTTCTGTGACTGAAATTTCATGGCTGTGCACATGGCAGAGGGTCAAGGTGACAACCAAGGAGCCTGTGTAAAATATAACATACATGTTCAGCAGCAGAAAAGAGTCTAGATCGTGTCATCCCATCTCTCCATTTCATCCTCACAGAGATGTCTTTTTATAGGTAGGATGGGAATCAAAGTGTAACAAGATTTTTCTGTGCCTGTGTAACTTCAAACTTGCACTCCTTATTCTAAAGCCCACCAGAACCATTCCATTAGGCGAAATTATTTAATATCTTCTACAACTGACTTTACAAACTTTCCGAACAGGCAAAGCCAATTCACGGATTGACAAAACCTCACCTCCCCAGTGAGGCCTTGAATCACCACATATATTAAACTAAAGAGAGACACTGATATGACCATGGATAAACACATTCCTTGCATTTTTTTTCCAGTTGGAAATTGACCCACGTTTGGTTTGAATTAAAGATTCATCGCACTGAAACAAATAACTAAATGGAAAGATATGAGTCCCTTTGAAGAGCGTGCAAATCAAATTTGGGTGATAATTAGCAGCAGACAATTGAAACCTACTGTTTATTTGCACGGAACCTGATGTTACTGAAACATGGCTTGAACTCAGGCACAACTGTGAACCAAGTGACTGAGTTTTCAGGAATTAATTTAACAGTTTAATATCTGAGGTAGAAACAACCATGCTTTTAACAAAACGAGACAAATCTACATAGGCTCAGACCCTTCACTCTAGCTACTGTCCCTTTCTGTGCAGTTACTGTGCTTTCAAGGCTTTATATGTCGTAATTTGTTTTTCCCCAAAATACTCCTCTCTTGGGAAAGTGATGCATAGGGATGCCATAATTGGAGAGAAGAATAAGCGGCTCACAGTCAAGTTATAATGAAGTATTACCTCCTATAACATCTGCCCAACTTAGTCCCTGTTTGTTTAACTTAGTTTGCCAGGGAGCATAAATACACGTGTCATCAGCTGCATGTTTGGCAAACCAAGCAGTTTTTTCTCAGGATGTGTTTGGCCTCAGCATAAGAGAAAGCACAATTCTGCAGCACAAGTGAAGATGAGAAAAATGTCTCTGCAGCACAGAGCAGGCTAGAGTAGCAACTCCCATAAGACAGATTTGGCCAGAGCACTGAAGTGAAATTTTGGTGTATTTTTCACTTCACCACATGTTTTATAGATTTTTTTTTTTTCAGTCAGCTTGAGCCACTGGCAAATAGAAGGAGGTTGATAAAGATTTTTAAAGTATTAGAAATTACAGAATCTTTGTGATGAAAGGAACTAGAAATCAGGTTAATGAATTCCACAGGAAAAAAAATGCCATTTCAAACTTTAAGACACAGATCTCCCTGTATCAGGAGACAGGTCCCAGTCTGAGCTGTAAAAGCCATTACTCCAAAAGGAGGAGACAGTGTTCATTTCACACCCACTTTTATCTGCTGGAGTTATGAACTACGACAGTAAAATTTGATTCCTATAGATTATTATTGCCTCATTGTATAGCGATCTTCCATGACAACAGGGATGTAGGGATGGTCATTAGTGCAGCAGAGAAGGTAACACCTCTCCCATGCAGGTCTGGGGGAGAGAGCAGCATCCTGGGCCATTCATGCTGGAGGCTGCTGGGCAGTTGTAAGAAGCATCAAGGGCACCTACTGAGAGAGACTGTTGGTGTTCCCAGCCCTAGGCATGGATCAGCAAGGGGCCATCCCCATCCAAAGAGAGCCCGTGGGTCTGGTCCTTGCTCTGGTCTGAGCAGGGAAACCACACAGCTGTCTTTTGCAGCTCTCCACTGGGTTTTGCTCTGAACTTGATATTGCCAGAGAATTTGAGGCAGTCCCTCTCCTTCTCACCCAGACAGAAAACAAAGTGAAGCTTTAAGGAGACTGCTGTCCCACCTTGCTAAATGTGACCTGCCTCCCATATAGGTATTCCTGAGTCCTGTATCAATAATAAAACAGCAAAGCCAACGTATGCTTTCAGGACTCTGGAGGTAAGTTTTGCTGCTTTGAGGACAGATAACTCACATAATTTAGCACAGCTCCAGAGATAAACTATCTCTGGCCAAGTTACATACTTCAGAATAAATGTGTTTTTCTTCAAGTAGTTTGGAGGGTGTTCCCATATACTTACCCCTCCACCCAGAGAAAGCACATTCCCATATTACCAAAGCAGAATTATTTCTGTTAAAGCTAAGATTCTATTAATCATACCTATGGTCACCTGAATTTTAAGCCTCTCCAGGAATTCGGGCTTGGTCATCTGATTGATTTACCGCACTAACAGATTGCCACTAATCAACTGAATATATTCTTTTAGCTGTCACAGAAGCTGGCAAAGCTTGACTCCTGTAACCTGTTTCAGAAAAGTTTATGTTAACGTTATTTAGCTTGTACCAAGCTAAAATATGTAAAGGAGGAGAGACCAAACCTCACCTGAAGTACAGATCACCTATCCAAGCTGTTAGAAATTTCAAAGTCCTGGCTATGAGCTAGATGAGCTACTATTATAGGTATATCTCTCAGAAGCAAGAAGAAATTATGGCTTTAACTGATGAAGCTATGCTGGAAGCAGCCCTCATGTATTTTGGCCAAAAAAATACTGTTATCATAGAATGTTCAAGGTTGGAAGGGACCTTAAGGATGATATAGTTCCAATTCCCCTGCCATGGGTAGGGAAAAGGAACTGGCACAAATAATACCAATAAAGGGAGAACACACACACACACACAAAAAAAAAAAAAAAAAAAAAAAAAAAAAAAAAACAAGAAGCAAGCATCAACTAAACTAATCAAACATCTGCCCCTGCCCCCAGAAAATAAAAGCTTTGGGGACACAGTAAAATACACTCCTTTGTACATTTTAGAACACATTCATGGACATTTTTTCTGATGCAACACCATTTATGAAGTCTGCACCTTCCTCACCTCCCACTTCTTTTTAACCTCACACTGCAGCTCATAGATGTTTCATTTATTGCAACATGATGCTTGTGGGAACAGAAACAAGCAGCTCACACAAAATGTTCGGGCTAAAGAGAAGCAAAACAACCTTTTGTGTAAGCTTACAATGGCAAACTAGGACAGACTTCTGCCAAGAACAGTATAGGCACAGAAGATCACGTACTGAGGATGAAATGGCTCCTCAAAATGTCTGTCCAGCCTTCTTTCCAAGCAATTCACTATTTCAGTCTTCAGTTCTACTCCTGTGTTCACTTATTGAAAATCACCTTACTAACAACCCATTCCAATGGCTTTTTATCTTGATACAACTGAATTAGCCCTGTGCAATGCTGAAACAACCTTAGCACTCCTGCAAACACACTTTAACACCTTGAAAAGTAACTCACATGATCTGCCTTAAGACAGTCAGCTAAAACAGAAGCGGCATTGTGTAATTCATATGAGTATTAACATAGATTTCATTTTTTTAACAGAAATGCACTGAATTGAACGTCAAAACTATTTTCTATTTTGGGCTGGCCTGCTTCAGCACAGGCAAAAATAAAAATCAATCAGGTGATAGGGTTTAAGACAAGGAAAGGAAATTGCAAATTAAATGGGGTTTGATTTTTAGGAGCTGCAAAGACTAAAAACGGAGGACTCTGAGACAGACAAGCTTAGGGATAATTTTGCAAGGTAAGTCATTCCAAATCCCACCACAGTCAACAGAAAACCTGAAACACTGTTCACAAATCCGAATCCTTAGCAGCAATCTAAGACAAATTATAATATTTTTAAGTACAGACACTAGCTGTTCTATAAAGAATACCAGTTTTATAGTGAAATAAACTGAATACACTGCAGGCACACTGAATCTCAGAGAACCAGGTTTATCTGCCAGCCCCTTGCAGTATGACCACAGGACAGGCAGCACACAGCTGTGGGACTACGCTTCTCCAATGGAGAAGTAGACACGATCACGTCAGCATCCTTCATGCTTGGACAATGCTCTCAGGAACATGGTGTGATTCTTGGGGCTGTCCTGTGCAGGGCCAGGAGTTGGACTCAATGATCCTTGTGGGTCGCCTCCAACTTCTATTATTTTATGCAGCCCTTAAAGACCTTCTGATGAATAATAATATTGAAATCTCCACTGTCGTTCTTAAAAGGAGCAAACCAGCAAGAAACGCTTCAGAGCCTGTTTTTGCGGACTCCCTCCATGCAGTCCGAGGGTGCAGGGGCTGGCGTGGGGAAAGCAGGGCAGCAGGAACCCCGCAGGCTGCCCCGCAGCCCCTTCCCCACGCCGCAGCCCGAAGCATAAGCTGCTTCCTCCACCTCGTGGAGAATCAGGAAACTGATCTGCAAATGCAGCCATCAAGAACTGATAAAATACAGAACATTTAAATCCAGAAAATACCCCTTCCCCAGCTCAGAAAGCTCTGAATTTTTGGAAATAATTTACCATTCCATCTGGTCTATCATAAGTGCTTAAAAAACTTCCTTCTGTTTTATTAGTATAGAATGTCATTAAATAAACAAGAGATTCAGAGAAGCAACCTAGAGATCACTACGGAGAAGGAATGATCAGATCTTAAACTACCTTGTAAGTTAAAACATTTATAAATTGTTTTATCATTAAAAAGTAGGGACAGTCTCCTCAATCAATCACCCAAAAAAGGTGGGTTTTTTTCATCTCACTTCTCTCTAGGTTTCAAGAATTTGTACCAGTAAATACCATTGTTATTACACAAGACAATAACTCTGTTACTATTCTACAACAGTTATATTCTTAATAAAAGTGGTTTTACCTCACTTGATGCTTATCTTTGTTTCATCAGCTGTCTTGTTCTCCTATCAAGTTTACATGACAGTATTGGATTTATCTTCTCTTCATCAGCTACTGTTTCGTCAGGTTCCACTTTACCTGGTACCTTTAAAAAATGTTCCTGTGGGTTTAGAATTTCCTGTCTCTCAACTTTCTTTTTGCTATGTTGCTTTTTGGTTTTGTTTTCTTTGCTGGTTTTGGGGGGGTTGGTTTGTTTGTTTGTCTTTGTTTGGGAGTTTTGCATAGCAGAAATTAACACTTCATTCAAAGTAATTTTAATAGAATTACAATATTAACAAGTTTTCCTGGTTTATTCTTGCTTCCATAGCCTCAGATTTTGTCTGCTATTTGACTGCTAACTTACCTTATATGGATGTTTTGATTGAAGTGTCGGTATTGACACCCACCCCAACACGAAGTATTGTACCACACAGCTGAACTAACCAAATGTATTAACTGTGTGCTAATTGCATAGAAAGCAGCAGTGAAATTAGGTTTTAAAATCAACACTCCATTAAGACAGCTGGGAGAAATTCACACTTTGCAGTACTATTGTGTCTGTCTGCTTAGAGAATCTATACATGCTATTTCTTTCTGAAAAGTCATCAAAATGCAGGATTAAAACGCCCTGCAGAGCAAATTTCAGCTTTTACCCAGACTCTAGTGTTTACCTGCCCCCAGTTCCTTCTTCCTTCTCTTGGGAAAACAAAAGTTTAAAAGAACCCAACCAAAAAAAAAAAAAAAAAATCCACACTCCTAAAAAACTCGTTAGCCAGAGGTACGAGGTACTTCAGCCTAAACACAGTCACCTGGCTAAGGGCAAAGGAGGCCAGACCCTTGCACAGGCTCAGTGCAGTCATGCATCCCAACAGCTAAGGCAGCTCTAACATCCTCCCCCAGCTGGTGCCACACCCCCCTGATTAGTGAGGATCCTGACCCTGGAGGTTCTATACGTTCCTATGAGTAAAAGAGGAAACAGGACCGCACAATCCTGAATACAATTTTTTTGCAATAATCTGTACCAAAACTAAATGCCACTGAAAATAGCTGTTACCAATTAGCAGGGCTAGCTGACAACTTCACTACCACCTCTACAGGCAGCAGTTCCCCGATCGGATTTACCCTTTTCCCTGCTGTGGCTGTTAAGTGCCTGGCCAGCCGGATGGCAGATGGCTCCTTGGCTGGTTCCATCAGAGCACAAAGGCACTAAACAAATAATAATGTTTTTGCCGCAAAGACTGATTTCAAGGTAGAGAAAAAGCAGAGGCTCAAATGTCTGAATAAGGCCCATCTAAGTTTGCCATCTGTGCTCAGAGAGCAGTTGCCAGCACCGCTTTCACCATGAGCTGAAGGAATAGATCAAGAGTGTTCTCAAGGCAGGAGCTGCCAGCTACTGCAGTGGATAACAGACAATTTAACAGAGATTGTGGATGAGGACAGACAGAGAGTATTTCTAATGGTGAAAAGAGACAAGGCCTGTTAAAATGAAGAGCATTCACTGCATCCAATGAGCACCTTATGAATGACTGCCTGGAGTTACAAGCCACAGAACACAGGACACTTCCCAACAGAGGATCAGTAGCTGTTGGTATTTGGTAAATATTTAAGAGATGGCTCTGCTAAAGATGACACCTACTTTACTGACAGTTGTTATTTTGGCTTCACAAAGACTGGTACTGGGAGTGCCCAGGAATCTGGGAGGTGGGTGCTCTCTTCCCAGCAGAGTCAGAGGAGGAAATTTGGCTTTTGGAGGAGGTTGAGGAAGTAGGAATTGATGCTTTTTCCTAGGGGACAGACTCTTACCTAAGAAAGGCAGATGCTGTTCAGATGGGGCTTCTGTCTCATCAGGCTTGGTGAAACTTTATACAGCACACAGATAAGCCTTCAGATATACCTGACTAAAGTACAAGATACCTGTGCTGTGTATGGAGAGAGGCGTCCATGGAAGAGCAGGCAGTCGCGTAATTAAAAAGTCAAGTAATTAAAGTAATTAAATAGTCAAGGATAATCACAGGTCCAGAAGGTCAGAATGTGGTGAATGTGTGTAAACACATGAATGCACTGTATGACCATGTGCACGCAGCAGCGTTAACATGTTCTCAGCACTTAACCTGTAAGAGCACAAAAATTAAAAATATGCTCCCTTAAGCAGGATAAATAGTCCAAATTGCTATTGCACCTGCAATTCTGTTTTTCTCTAAAACACTAACCATTTGATTGGTAACAATCTCTTAACATGTTTCTGATTATATTCTCTTTCTAGGTCATGAAGAACTGAAATTCATGTATTTTTCAATACACCCCATCACCTGTGTGACCCCAAAAAGTTCAATTCAAAAGTGCAGTCAGTGAAACCAAAGTTACTTTCAGGACTGCACACTTAAATAACCTTTCTACACAACGTCTATTGAATATTACTAGCACAGAATCATTAAGGATGGAAGAGACCTCTGAAGGTTGAAGGTTTAAGGTCCCTGCTCAAGCAGGGTCACCTAGAGCAGGTTTCCCAGGACACTGTCCACATGACACAGTACTGCAGAATATCCAGGGCAGTGCTTGACATCTACTTAGACAATCACTCCATCAGACATCTCAAATTGCCTTATCTCTTCATTATAGGAGTTTTTAGTAGATGCTTTTGGTTGAGGAAAGGCATGAGATCATTATTTCAAGGCCCTCAGAGACCATAAGCTGCATCACCACAGATGCAGACAGCAAATATAGTCTGCATATAAAGATTAAAAGGATAATTACTGGAATAGAACAAACGTCTGAGCGAAGGACTGACCTGATGTTGTGTAAGGAAAACAATATCTGGGGGGAAAAAATTCTTCACAATGGGATTTGGTTACATCTGTATAATGTTAAAACTGCCCCTCATTACTCAAAGCCCACCAGAACCATCCCATTTGGCACAATTATTTAAGACCTTTTACAACTGACGAAGTCCTTTACAAACTCGCCAGACAGGCAAAGCCAATTCACAGATTGACAAAAATTCACCTCCCCAGTGAGGCTATGAATCAACACATACACGAAACTAAAATTAAACTGATATGACTGTGGATAAACACATTCCTTGCATTTTTTCTCCAGTTGGAAATTGACCCACGTTTGGTTTGAATTAAAGATTCATCGCACTGAAACAAATAACTAAATGGAAAGATATGAGTCCCTTTGAAGAGCGTGCAAATCAAATTTGGGTGATAATTAGCAGCAGATAATTGAAACCTACTGTTTATTTGCACAGAACCTGATGTTACTGAGCTACCTCTGGAACAGACAAATAGAGCTGCATATTCTGCTTTCCACCCTCCTTTTTCTTTTTATAAAGCTTTTACAGAAGATTGCCAACTCACTAACGCCAAAGCTTTTGTAGCCTTGTTAAATAAATAAAGGGGAGGAGGAAGCAAACGAAAATCCTTTTTTTTTTTTTTGCTGTTCTAAAAAATAATGGACCTTTAACAACTTACGTCTGCTGCTTCTCCTCTTCCTCTCCCGTACACATGACAAAACTGGATTTTGAGTCAAATATTGCCTTCAGATTGCAGCACAAACAAACAGATCTGTATTGGAGCACAAGGTTTTGAGGCTTCTTTAACCCAGTCACACCATCTGTGGCATGGTTTACTCCAACCCTCAGTCTCAAATTCTTTCAATGCCTGGACCCTGGTATCAGAACCATAAAACTACTATTAACTAACTTTTTGGACTGAAAGAGCATGGCAGATGGAAAAAAAAAAGGAAATAAATCCAGTTTTCTCTGTCACCCATCATTTCACCCTGATATCTAGACTAGTATTTATTTCTACTAAGCTAACCAGGTAAGAAAGAAAATACCTTCACTTCTCTTGGGGTAGATGCTGCAAATAGCATCTGCATGAAAATAGCAGAGGGGGTCTTAGCTAGAGAGTTTACAAATTGAAAACATAAACCTGAAATCCCCCAAAAGTTAATACATCTCACTTATGGAAAATGGGAGCACAGATAAAAAGTGATGATTATTTCTAGGATCCTGCTTGATCACAATGGCTCTGAAACAAACCAGGCAGCCTCTGACAGTGCTGCAGAAGCATGTCAAAGTGACTTAAGGCTAGAAGTATCTGAGAATGCTTTATTACTTATTTAGGATCTTCAAATCTATTGCTAAAATGAAATGAAAGAAAACAAAATCAGAGTGGGGTGGCATCTCCCTTCTGGCTTCAACAAAATCAAATGTGGTATAATTCAACTTTTAAAAAACGTAAGTCTTCAACTCTCTGGGAGGTAAGTTTTAACTCTCAGAGTGGCTGTCACAGAATTAAAATTGCTCTCAATAGATGAGAGTAACATAATCCATTTTCATAAAGGGAATACTAATTACTAGAGGTGTCATAAAGTTGTACATGTTTTCATTAAAAACTCAAAATATACTCTAATCAATGGGGAAAATTTAACCTCAGAAAAAAACAGTGTAGTAGCAAATAGATTCCAAACCTCCCAAAGACTATGTTGTCAATGGTGTTCATTCAGTATCATGAAAACACCTCCCCAGTTCCACAAAATTTTGGAATTGACTCACAGTTTTTAGTAATGTTCTTGCTCAATTTAAAATCAGACCTTGCATATTTGGTGTGTTCTTTCACAAACAGCTTTCAAACTGTGTGCTGAGCCCATCCTTGCAACTATTTAGACATACAAATCCCCATCTGAATACAATATTCACTAAATTCATTCTTCGCCCAGTGACATCCAAGTATTTTCACAGAGATGCAAGGGGGAAAAAAAGGCAGTATGTTTAATATTTTAAAGTATGTTATTCATGTCATCTACTACATAAATGGATACACTAGTATACAACTCCCTGTGTGTACAATACATCCTATGTTTTCAAAATCAAGTTTCAGTCGTTTAAATCTCAAAGGTCCCCACAAAATCCATCCCAAACACACACCTACCCACCTTCCCGCTCATCCCTTCCAAACTCTGGAGCCTCATCTCCCTCAGCCTCATCTGAATTTCCTTCTCCATACACAAAGCTTTCCAAGTCCCTGTTCCTGAGCACTCGGCATCCAGCCTTCCACAGACACAGCAGACTATAGTCTGCTCTTTGCCCTTGTTAACAGGGGCCTTCAAAATCCCTGATTAATTTTCCCATGCAAGTAAGGTGAAATTCAACTGTCCAACCTCACTAATATTAACCACATCCATTTTCATCCTGTAGGCCATTTGTCAGCCTCAGATACACCCAGCAATATCACACAGTGAGATGAACCACAGCACGTTTCCACTGCCAGTGACTCCATGTCCTGGACAGTCTACTCCAGTGTTTAACAACCCCTTCTGTGAAGAACTTCCTCCTACTGTCCAGCTTGAACCTTCCCTGGCACAGCTTGAGGCCACATCCTCTCCTCCTGTCACTAGTTGCCTGGGAGAAGAGGCCGACCCCCAGCCATACATAAATAATACAAAAGAGCTTTAAATTCTGATTTAGCCTGTTCCTCCATTTCTAAAACATTTTTCCCACAAACTAATATGATATAAAGTCCAGAAAAAAATAAAACAGGGGTTTATGCTCAGCACACAACAGGGCAACTTAAGAGGTTTTTGCTTTTACAACAAAAATATTGGTTTAGCTGAATACTTTGTGTCCTTTGATGATTTTCTTCCCTCGTACAGGAAGCTCCCTCAAGCTTGCTTGGTGTTTACCTATTGCAACTCGTTATTATTTATACATTTTTTTCCATTTCCTATACAATGACCAGTTGCAAGACTAGTATCACACGGAGACAAAATACACACAGTGCATTGCATCTGTGCAGCAGCTCCCCTGCTGATCAGGTCTTCACTGGAACTTACTTTTGGCAATGACTTTCTTTAACCAAAGTCACAGCTGACTCCCCCCAGGTTGTCATGAAGACTTCTTGCATTTCTTGAAGCTGTCCAACAAATGCATTGGTGTGAAAATGCCAAGAAAAAGAGCGTATAATTTTAAAGGAAAAATTCAAATGGTTCAACACTTCCTGAAGACGAAAGGGATTTCTCTAAGGTTTAAAATTACTTATTTGCCAAGCTTATTCTGGAAATTCTTTTTCTTTGTTCAGATCCTCAAAATGAAAGGTGTTCTGACTTTCTCAAATAAGCTGCGCATTAACACACGTACCCAAATCTTCAGAAATTCTGCCAGGAAAGCTGGAATAAACATAACAAATCCTACCATAAAAATGCTACTGAAAGGCAATTAAAAAAATACACCATGTTCCTGTAACAAAAATAATGTTCTAAAGTGAAGACAGCTGCACAGTAAACTGTATATAAAATGTTCACCAACACAAAAAATTTGCCTGGTAATTCTACAGGGATATGACAAAAAGAAAAAAAAAAAGATGCTTAGCCATCCTAACCCAAATAGAGATTAAAATAATATATAAGTGATTTTATTAATTTTGTTACTGTCCGAATCAATGTGGGAAGTATTCAAAAGGCACGTTTATTTTGTCTCATTGGCAAAATAACAAATACTAACCATGAAGACTTCTACCTTTCAACACTGCAGGCCCTACTCCAAGCTGAGAGGCAGTGCACTTCACCAATGTTCTGTTTCCATAGCCTCCAAAAATAAAGTGCTGAAGTTCAAGGCATAAGAGCTTTACTACATCAGAATCTCAGCATGATTTCTGAAAACTTCAATCACAGTAAGAAAAGGTTTATCACCCCTCTAAAAAACCAGTAGGAAGATTCATTGTATCACCTGCAATTGCAGTATCTTCTCACAGCCAAAAGGAAGGAACTGGAAATATTGCAACACAAGTACCTATAACGAAATACAAGGTACTCAACTCTAAATCCTGTAGCACGGATGCAGTGGCTGACTAACAAAAGCCCACTCCTTTCTTCTGTCTCCCTGAGGTATCAGGAAAATCATGTGTCTGCCTTGTGAAAAAACAGCAGAGAAGGAGAGGATGTCTCAACAACCTCACCAGGGCAAGAGTTCTAACAAGGCAAGACCATTGGGTCTCTTGTAATTTGAAGATTAACATTACTGTATGCAGTTATAATGCTACAAGAAACAAATCCTAATAGTGTATGTTCAGAAAGAAGCATAAGGAGTATGGAAAGTTGGCCTATTGAGTATTTTATAATTTGCATTATAAAAAGCAGAGGAATAAGAATATTTTGCAATCGTGTTACTTAAAACTGAGAACAATTCTCTTTTGCAAATGTAAATACTCAACTTGGTTAAATCAAGACAATCACAGATAGACATTTTTTCCCAAATCTTTGGCTGTATTGCAATGGTTGTTTCAATTTGTAATCTCCAACTAAACATTTCCTATCCATGGATTAACAATATATTTACTGACTTGTGTCTTTTAACAGTATTTATCCAACATAACAAAATAAACTGCAATTTGTTATACTTTTTTTTTTTACAAAACATTTTATAAATATTTTTACAAAATGTATACAAAGCAATTTCAAGTGAGACATACTTTACAAATGAAGGTATTTAAGCAAATAAAGTCCATACCACACTGACAATAAGTGACACATCCTCTTTAAGTGAAGTCAGTCTGTAAGGCCTCCCTACTCTAACAGATAAATTATACTAAAATCTTCAAAATGAACATAGTTTTCTTAATTGCCAGTTTAAAATTTGTTTTACTATTAGGCAGTATTAAATAACATTGAAATCACAATGCTGATCCAGCAAAATAATGAAAACATGTTTAAAGTCATGCACATTCACAATACTTTGCTGGACTTGAGCCCATATGATTAATAAACTTTTTTAAGCACCACAAAAATACAATTCTTTCATTTACTGCTTCATCACGTACCAGAATTCCTTTAGAATTGAATTCAAAGGAGGGAACAACAGGACATTAGCAAACTAAGATCAATCTTGTTAGGATTGTTCAATGGGTTCCTCTCACAAGCAGTTCAGAGAAATGTGTCTGACCAAATCAATCACGATTACCTTTTGTAATTTGCCATTTTTTATATACCATTTCCCCCCCTCCCCAAATGAGATCCAATAGAAGACACATAGCCTGATACTTCAATTATGTATTTGCTGTAGAGAGGCTGGAAACCCCGCATCCATTTTGAGGTGGTACAAAAAGCAAGGGGATTAATGAATGTGCAACTTCACTTTTTTTTCTTCTCTATAAAAGAAAAATTTAACTGGTTAACATACAGCTGTGAAACTTACTGCTCTCCTTCCAAGATAGTTTAGAATGGTTAAATTTCCAAAATGATAAAATAAAATATGCATCAGGATACACAGCCATGAGCATATTATTAAATCTAAAAAGGCAAAAGGTGAAGACTATATTGTCAGTTTTGCCAATAAGAAAACAACTAACTGCTTGAGAGTCTATTCTATGGACACCCAACTAAAAATTTAAAACTGGCAATACTTCTTATTATATTGACTGTTATACAACACTTGGGAATGTTGGGTTTTTACAAACAGGTACTTTATAATTGGCACAATTTTTTTAAATGGCAATTAGTAACATACAAAAATCAGTATTTCCATTCATGTTGAAGGGGAAATGAATTTTAGGGAAGTTCATCTTTCTCACATTGCTTTCTAGATTTGGTTTCCTTTAGTGGTCAGACAGTGGACTGTAGTTCAATACTGAGTTGCGCTGTAATCTTCTACTATCCCAAGGATCTAATTCTGCTTTCTTCTGTGCTATTCAGAAGGACTGAATTACACGACAGCAAAACCTTTTGTTTTCTCTCCTGGCAATCTGACTGACAACCACAGCTTGTCACAACGAGCCTCTTATCTCATGAAAATCATAATCAGCAAGTCTGAAAAATGGTTGGTAATTTTTCTAAGAAACTGTGGAGAAGTTCTGGGGAAGAACATGAGCATACCTTAAAAACCACAAAAGCTATATCCTCCTGAGCAGACATATGTACTGCACGCACGTGACGAATGTCAGCGCGCTTATGTGCATAAAAGCACTCATGACCAAAGTAAACTAGGACAAAGCAGCATGGGCAGCAAAAAAAAAAAAAAAAACCCAAAAAAAAGTCATAGATTAAAATAAATAAATAAAATAATAAGATTCTATCTTAATAACATGACAGCAAGCCAGATACAAACCATGCAATGGTTTCAATTGGCTCTACAATATGAATTAATAATTACACATTTTTTGATATGTTTAAACAATGGGATTGCTGATCAACTTTGGTCTGTACATATCTTGATAATTATGACTGCTACGGTGGATGATTTAACATTCTCTGACAGCAAAATAGCAAAAAAATCAAAAATAAACACTGGCCTTTAAATTTAATCAGAGTAAGGCTAACGTCCTCTTAAAATATAAGCTACAAATACAGTTTTCAAATAAAAGTGCTTTTGACACTTGGTCTAAAAAAAACAAACAACAAATAAAAAAAAAAAAGAAACATTTATACCACTTCAGAAAGACTCAAGGCTGACTACATCCAATTATAAAATGCAAAATCTTTTTCTCAAGAGTTAACATATATATGTATTATATATATAAATTCATGGCTCTCTCATGGCCTCATCCTGTACACTTTGCCATTTACTGGCTTCCATTCTACCTTCCTTAGTCAAGCATTTATTACTTCATATCATGCCACTGTGACTAAGATCATATAATATCATCCCACAGACTAAAGTTACCCACTACAAATATATCATCAAGTACTAGTTTCTGCTCAGAAAGCAATAGAAAAGCACTTAAAAGTTTAAATTATGAAGCCTTGTAAACACACTGATGATTTCCTTCCAACTCAAGAATCCTAGAACACAGATTCATCAACAAAGCAAATAATCACTTCTGAATAGAGGTACAGTGGGTTTTCCAGAAAAACTAAAAATTTGATGATTTGTGGAAGAAAGGGTAGGGGAGAATTGTTGCTTCCATCACTCTTTAAAAACATTTTCTTAATAAATATATCCTTTCAAATGACTGTGATTGTCAGTATATTACCGTATTATATAGGGCCTAACAACCTGCAACCTTGTTTTATGTTGCAGCACTGCTCAATTAAAAGCGCTATCATAATAATACTTGAAACAGTAAGGCCCTAACAGACTGCATTCTAACAAGGATTAACTTTACTTGGATATCTCACTGTAACCACAATGAGTATTGCTCTCAAACACAGAACAGAATCTAGTTTAGAAAGGTTAACCTTAAATGCATGTCAGGCTGTACTTGTGGTGTCATTCACATTTGCTTCTGCTAAGAGAAACATAACTTGTCCATGGTACTGTAACTATTAACACTCTAAGATACTATTTACAGCTGCTTCTAAAATAGAGTCAGTTTCTACAACACTTTCACTGTGGTCTGGAATAAATTTTTCCAGGCAGTTCTCTTGTGAAGCAATAGGTGAAAAACTGGGAAATTCTAATTCAACAGAGCCGCTACTTGCCGCCTCGTTTTGTGGCTGTCTCCCGGCTTTTTTAAGTTCCAAGATGTTTTTAAATGTAGTTTCTAAACTCTTACTGAGCAGTAAGTCTTGCTGGGTTTCACCAGAGCCTTTCCTGTTATCAGGATGCAAAACCTCATTCTTTGGAGAGCTCCTCAGAGTTTTGTCTTGAAGAGAATTATTACACGTTACCTTTGAGAAAGACTGAATTGTGTTCCTTGATATCTTATTCTGTGTCCCATGACTGCCTCTTGACACAGCTTTTGACAAGTCTTCAGAACTCGAAGAATTCTCAGTGGACTTGGCAAGATCTTTCCCAGTCATCCTTTCTTCAGAAAGGGCCACGTATTGGCTCTCAGAAGAACAATTAGCTTTTTCAAACTTTAAAGCTTTAGTGAGGCTCTCTGATTTTTTAGTAGAAGCTTTTCCTTCTTGTGGGGTCAGAATGTTGTTAGGCACTAGAGGAATTTTACTGTGATTTGTGGACTCTGCTGAGCTGGATTTTGGTCGATCTCTTGCTTGGGTTTTGGTACTCTGACTTCGAGAAGGTAACGTTTTGCTAGACTGATGGTCACTTTTGCTGGTCTGTGCTTCTTCAGCTGTTTTCTCAAGTTGTTTGGCAGAACAACAAAAATCGGCCTGATAACCATCTGAAAATTAAGTAGCAACATTTTACTAAAATTACCTACACATAAAAATAACTGACATTCCAATATAGCTTCTGAGTATTAAAATTCAAATAACATCCACAGCCTACAGACTTGGGTCTTCAGGAGACGTTCATACACTTAAGTGTTCTGCTGCATACAGTGCAAGAGATTATCACTAAATTAATCACTAAATTAATCAGCATACTAGGCACGTATGTGCACTTTAAAACCAGATTAAGGGCTCTTCCCAGCATTCTCAATATGCAAATATGGTCTCTGGAAGACTAATACTTTCTACAATACATCCTGTGAATATCTTTTAAAATATGCAGAACTTTGAAACAAATAGTAGCTGTTATCTTACACAAATAATGTGTTTCTAGGTGCTACATTCGACAACATTCTGGTTAAAAAAGGCTGCCATTTAAGTGGCCATGATACTCCAAAAGCAACACTTCATTAAGATGAACGAGAGCATCCATGCTTCATAGAGTGGTGTTCTTTCTGGCAGCAAGAAACTCGCAGATTCTTCCCTGCTAGAACTCACATCATGCAGAAGTCATGACTATTTTCAAAAGAAACTCAGAAATATTTCTGCCCAACAGGTCAAATATATTTTTTTTTTCCAAAAATAACTGCTTCAACCTTACAGTGTCTCTAAATTGTTAGATTCTGGAGTTATGAAAAGTTATCTTGCAACTGCTTATTCAGTATTTTGATTACTGCAATCCACAGCAATCAGTGCCCCACTGTGGCCACAACTATTTTTAAACACTCCACACTTAATTTAGAAGTTAAGCATTACTTACCAGGATCCACAAGTGCAAGACGCTTATCCCGGGTCAGAGATGCCCTTTCCTCCTGGTTAAACATCCTATCAATCATAACCATTTCTGCAGAGGGATTTATCCGCTGCAGGAAAAGGAAAAAAAAAATACATCTCTGTAGTGACTCATATGTTGGTACCAAATCAAAACATCTATTACAGTTACTCTTCAGAGAAAAAGAAATTTCTTTCATTAGATATTTCTGATGAATATTCACAATTCAACAATCTTCACTCTGACCCAACCACTACCGAAACTTAATCATAAAGTATTACTCACATTTTACGGCAAATTTTATTTGGTAAAGATTTTAAACCAGGGAATTACTATTTCAATCACAAAAACTGTACTTTTTCAGCACTGAGTGCATTTACTACTGTATACCACAATTTTTTTTACATCATACAGTATCTTTCTCTTTTAGAGAGACAATCAGCAAAAATCTGCAATGGGACCACCCTATCATCTTCTCTACACTTCTCTTCCATCCTTATAACTAGTTGGTGTTGGGTTTCGTTTTCCTGACAGTGTCTTCAAGCCAGTTGGATCCACCTCTCATGGAAGAAAGCTCACTGCCCTAAGTCACAGCATAGGCAACTAGTTTCAAACCTGAATGATATGTGAAATAACCTCTTCAAAATTACTGAACGGTATTTGCCATACAACATACCAGATGCTAAAAGAACAAATTTCAAACTCCTTCCCCTCTTTGCACCTGCAAATGTTTGATGGTTAGGAACTTTTTTAAGGAACTGATAGATTCCAAAACCGTACTTATTCTAACACTTATAGTCTGTATTCCTGACTCTAAAGCAGAGTGATATGTCTATTAAACTCAAAACTTTTCCAGGCTCGAAAACTAGCATATCCGAGGCCACAATGACATTTCCTGGTCCTTGTAAAATACATTCTTAAAGTAACTTTGTGCATTTTATTTTACCTCATATCTGGGATTGTGAAAGCACTTGAATCAGAAGCATTTATGATGAAAATATGAGATTCCATCTAGCTTCTAAGGACAAATAATGATTTCCTAAATTGGGATATGATTTGGCTCCAATTATAACATGCCTGGAGGCCTCTAAATAGACATTTTCAACATTATTTCACACTCCAACAGCGACAAAAACGCACAGAAATCACCTTCCTGACTATCACTGTCTGTTCAGTGCAAAAGCAAAGCAGAAGCAGAGAGCAGAAGCTCATGTGCCTTCAATGCCTATGGAACTTACCAGTTAACAGCACCCTTGCTTAGGGAGTATCTGAAATACAAACTCAACCCATTTCACTGACTTTAAGATGTGTGCAGACACTGAAAAAGGCAGGTTGGCTCCACTGAGCTTGCTGGTGCAATAATAAGTACACTGGCTAAACGTGCACCTCCAAAACCTTTACAATATTTATCATCTTCATAAGGTGATAAACAGTATCAACAGAACAAATTGTAATATCAGTTCTCACCTTCCTGTAGGTGTATATTTTTTTAACAAACTGGATTACATCCAATAAACATGATGTGTACCTGGGTTATACACCTTACCATTGCATCTTCTATCAGCAAACATCTGTATTTGTTCAGCATAGCCTGTGTCCTCTTCAGAAGCTGTGTGGCTACGGATTCAAATTCACTGTCCACTAGAAAGACAAAGTATACTTTCAAACACTGTTCTTCAGTAACCTGCACAAATTTTAAAATATTCCTTTTCTTATTGGTCTGACATACATTAAGAATCCTCTCAATACACTGATTACAAACTTACTGCCAATTTTTAAAGAGAAAATTACCTTTTCTTAAGTCCTCCTCTGTTGGCAGTGATCCCTGGCACACATGGTATGAAAGGAGTCTTTGAACTGCATCATTTAATGATCTGAACCGACTTTTATCTGGTGTCACAGCATGTACCTGATCCTTCTGTAATTGTTGTAGAATACTACAACAAAAATTAATGATATATAATTAACAAGTACTGTACGAAAGTTTTTATGCTGACAGAAACTAAAAAATTTAGGTTTCTACAATAAAATTATAAAGGAAGAATGACTTACAAAGCTCCTTTAGTTAACTGTTTAGCAGCAGGCCTTTTCTGTCCAACTAAATGACCATCCACCTAAGTTCAAAATAAAAGACAAATTACAACATATCCCCTCCTTTGCAAAGCCTATCAGTATTTGTTTCTGTCACTTATCACCAACACTATCTGTAACCAGCACAGAAGTATAAACACTTTCAACTATCTCCTCTTCTAATAGGATGCTGTATCAACAAAAGAGGGAAGTCACATAAATCAAAGGTCTGAAATGCTGTTTGTAGGCAAATACCACTGTAGTGCATATATATGTTTCCTAGGAAAGAGATTACCAAATTTAGCAGATGAAAAGGAGGAAAGGTACAACTAAAAACTTTTCCAAATAAATTTGCTCTCATGAACTGTCTCTGCATTTCTCACAAGACGATATTCATATACTCCAAAAAAAACCCTGCAAAGATTCCCAGCTTGTTTGCTTGCTCCCTCCCCCCACCCCAGTGGGGAGAAGAGTTAGAAAAAAGTAAACCTTGTGGGTTGAGAAGAACAGTTTAATAATGGAAAATAATAATTACTATTAAATTGTAATGAAAAAGAGAAAGAGAGGGGAATTAAACCCAGGAGAAACAAGTGATGCACAATACAACTGCTCAGCACTCTCTCACTGATGTCCATCCTGCCCCCAAGCAGTGATTGGTGGCTCACAGCCAATTCCCTCATTTTTATATTGAACATGATGTTCTACAGCATGGAATATCCCTTTGGCTAGTTTGGGTCGGTTGTCCTGCCTCTGCACCCTCCCAGCTTCTTGTGCACCTCCTCACTGGCACCGCACAGGGACACTGAAAATTCCTTGACTTATTGAGTAAGCACTGCCCAACAAACAAAACATCGGTGTGTTATCAACACTATTCTCATCCTAAATCCAAAACACAGCACTATACCCACTACTAAGAAGAAAATTAACTCTATCCCAGTTGAGATCAGGACAGACAGGGAAACACATAAATAAAAGTATTCTCTACCTGTATACTCTGTTGAACTGATGTTGATCCTATCACTTTTTCTTGTGGCTGTGCTGTTCCTAGAGATTGCGGTACGATTTTTCCTCCAGAGTCCTGTCCTATAATAAAATGTTAAAAAGACTCTGTCACCCTAAGCAAGAAGAGAATAACTTCATGTACCTATCCTGATAATTTTGAGTTTTTAGGAAGGATATGTCTTACATGACTAAAAGCATTAGTGCAACTAACCTGTGGAGAAACCGGCTCACACAAATGAAACAGGACTGATATTTTGTGCTGCAAACTACAAAAATCCTCAGACATAAATCACCCCCTACCATAGTACCACAAAGTAAGAAGAAATTCAAGTATCCTAAGTTTAGTGTCCCAACAATTTACTGAAAATTATACAGTAAATTTTATCAATATTTTCAATACTAACCCTCCCTCAAGCATATAAACCAAATTTTTCTAGAGCTCATGAAAGTATTTAAACAGCAAGCTTATTTTCCCCCCCTACATTTTTTAGGTAGGCAGACTTCCTCCAACTGCCTTTCTCCATAACTCAAACAGTATCTTATCAGTCATGCTTATCAGTCATACCCCATACCGTGGTAATTGTAAAGAACTGCTGGGCAGCTTACACATTACAGTACACAAGCAAAAGAAAAAAAGCAAGGTAGAGTATAGGACCTTATTCAAAAGAGTTATATATGTACAAAGAGAACAGGAAGGTTACTGAATTTTTCTATTTGACTTGAATATACTGGTATTGTTCTTTTAGTAGCATGGTGCTGCTTGAAAAGCCCAGTATTTTGCCATGGACAATGCATTAACTATTCTAACGCAAGTGGCACATTAAAAAACAAAGTGAGTGATGACAGCCTGCACAAAATGTAATCACTGTTTTTCTTCCCTCCGTATCTGAAACAGCCATCACAACAGAGAATCTAGAAGTTTCAGGGAATTTTAGCAGATGTCTGTGTTTTGAAAATTACTTATTTCTACTTTCCTAAGCTGAAAAAAAAGAAAAACAAAAGAAGGTACAATTTTGGATTTTATAGAGGGGAGAAATAATTGCTAATTGCGGAGATTCAACTTTTCACTCTAGGAAATGAAGTACCATGGTTGGGAAAAAAATCAAAGGCAACATTCAATATTGAAAAAAAATAGCTTGCATTCTTCTAAAAATTAAATTCCGACAACCTTTAGGACCCTATCAGCATGATCCATCAGTGTAAGTTTGACACACTCTCTTGCTGGAGAAAATTAAGAAAATTATGTTAAAAAGACCTTAGTTGACCTGATAGTGTGTTGCTCAGAAGACTTGTTAGTTGAGGCTGTCTCAAATTATCCTGTGTCTTCGATGCAGAAACCGGTGATGTCTGGTTCACAGCCTTCTTCTGTGCCACATACATAAAATAAATTAAAAAATATTTAAAAAATCACAGTGAAATATTTACTGGAAGCTTTAAGAAACAGAAGGAAAAGGTATTTAAAATTCATCTCTGTGTATACTTTTTTAACCTCAAACTCATCAGTGGTGAAATTTCAGACATCTCAATTTCTCCAAGATCAAGAATTTTATAAAGTAAATCAAAGAGGAATAGAAATTACACTAACAGTACAAATATATACCAGTTACATTCTACAAGACGTCTGATTTGCCACTACAAGAGTCCCAAAACTGCAAGATGACAAAGTTGCTTTCACAACAAAAAAAAACACACAGTGGAACAAACCATCCACTGTTCAGCAACTAAAATGATAAATGGTTTATCATACAGTACAATGTTTAAAATGGAAGTACAAACAAACTAAAAAGATTCTGGCAAACAGTGGCATTTGTTCTCTGTAGTTCCCATTTTCAGCTCTGAAATTTCAGCACGGTGAACTTTTTAGCAATAAGAAATATTATGCTTTTATAACTGCTGAAATTCACTGACCCAGCACATAACCTACAAACAAGAAGATGTAGACACATGAAAAGAAAGTCAGAGAGGCCTCAAATTACTCAAACTACAAAATGTAACAACCTGCACTAGCAGTTTTGGCAAAGACTACAAATGCGGTTCTACAACATGTTTGTCCTTATTTTTTAAATACACAGTATTTTCTAAGACATTATTTCATTGCAAATTTTGAGTTTGTTTAAAAAAAGAACTATTAGACCTTTGGAAAAAGAAAAAGAAGTAAAACAGTGCAAATGCATTCTCAGACAGTTATCAGAATTTTAAATGATCAAGAACAAACAAACAAAATCAAAAAAAAAAAGGACAGAGGTGGAATAACTCATTGCTAATCGTGTGAGAAGTCTCTGAGTTAAATACTGGCAGCTGACTTTAGAATCTTTTTCTTTTTTTGTTTTTAAACTTTTGACAGTTTGGAAGCTCTCTTATGAAGACACATGAATTTGAGTTGAATATATATCGCAGCTGTATCTACTGGAAAAAAGCAGACAACTTCTCACCCTAAAAGTAAATTCAGATTTTTTTTTTTAATTATTACTAACTAGACTTCTTAAAGCAATTTTTTTTAATGTTATGCTTTTACAAACTGCTTTAAAAGATTTTTTTTTCCAGGATTCTCAGAACCACTTCTTGTCTTTGCTTCAAATTTGAAAGCTTCTAACTGCTCCAGACACAGGACACAGTGGGCAAAATGCCAATACAGCAAAAAAAAAAAAAAAAAAAAAAAAAGCCCAAGACACCTTTTCATCTCTAACTTGAAGAGGTCATACCTTGAAAAGCACATAGGTTTTAGTGAGGTCAAACGACTTTTAAGTGCTAAGAATATACCCGAGCCTTTACATGTAGCCTATGGTAAGGTTTTCAGAAGAGCTCACAGTTGTATAAACCTACAGTGCCCATTCCTTTAAACAGGAGCAGAAACAGATCAATGCTAAGCACTTCTGAAAATATTACTACAAATCACCAAGTCTTCTGAATTAATCAAACTGACAGAGTCATTCACTCAGTGACAGATTTAGAAAATACCAAGTGAAAGGATGTCTCTGGGTTACAGTAGTTTTCAGCAGTTCCACAATATCTGGAACAATACAAACCAGCAAAATTAATGTTCTCTGTATTAGCAGCAACATTAAACTTTGCTAACCAGCTTTCAGCACAGCTTAGAAGCATTTCTTTGGCTACACTCTCAAGCAGCTTTCATACCTGACCAAAGGCAAACTG
Organism: Pipra filicauda; assembly: GCF_003945595.2. Classification (NCBI taxonomy): domain Eukaryota; kingdom Metazoa; phylum Chordata; class Aves; order Passeriformes; family Pipridae; genus Pipra; species Pipra filicauda. Next base: position 577,913 of record NW_024104665.1, on the reverse strand, counting down.
CTGTTGTGTTACTCCACCAGATGTGTGACTGAAGGTGCTGACGGATTTGGAAGAGGACGCTGGAAGACGATGCGATGCACTGACAGAAACTTGAGTTCTGTTCTGTATGAGCTGATCTCCTGTAAAGTTTCCTCCTGATGCGACAGACTGAACTGATGGTCCCAAGCTAGGATGTACTGAACCAGAAGAACTTGCAACAGCAAATCTGTTAGAAGCTGACATATTTGAGACTGTGGACTGCCCGGGTGACATCGCAGAGAAACTCGATCTACCTTGAGAAACATTAGCTTGACTGGGTGACAAATGCAACACCGTTGGTGACGCCTGCTGCATTGGCACCTGCCCACCAACAATTTGTGAAGTTCCATGGTTTACTATAACTTGGTTTCCAGGAGCTGTGAATGTCTGGCCAGAAACAAGCTGAACAGCTGTGTTCTGATTATTCAGCATCTGTCCTGAATACGACTGGTTGGCTCTTAGCATGTTTGTAGAGTTCCTGTTGAGCATTACATGCTCAGCAGACACTTGGCCAGGGACCAGCTGGGAAGGCTGAGTCTGAAGAAGCTGTCCATTTATGGCCTGGACATGATGAACTGAATTAGAATTAACAGACAAACTTGTAGGTATGAGAAACTGGTTTTGAGATGCGTGAGGCTGTCCCATAGGAGAATGGATAACAATACTACCTCCAGCATTGCTAACTGTCTGAGGTGTAACTGATTTTCTTGTATTTTGTTGATTAACAATATTAACAGACATATGAGGACCAACTACTGAACTCTGAGGTGAGTTTGCAGAAGCAAAGGGAATCCCTTGCTGTACATGATGTTGCTGTATTCCCAAGTTATTCACATTGTAAGCAGTCTGCTGACCCATCTGAATCGGCTTTGGTTGGATATTAATAGGAACTTTGTTAGAGTTTGGTGCCAAACCCCTTTGAATGATGATATTATGGACAGGTAATGAAGTCTGAAAATTTGTGCTGTTAAATGGAACAGTTACAGGTTGTGCTACTGGACTTGAATTTGAGTTACTGAACAGCGAGTTCCCATTTGGAGTTTGTCTGTGAACCAAGAGCCCACTACTCATGTTTGCAGGTGTTTGCTGACCATTGCCTTTCAATATTATCTGAGATCCATCGAGGTTATTAATGGTCATCATGGAAGGTTGATTACTAAATGAACCAATTAGCTGTATCTGCCCAGAACCACTGATCTGGCTGCTATTAGACAAATGCTGGCTGGGAACACTAATTCCGACATGTTGCATAAAGCCATGTTGCACACCGACTGTATTGCTTGCAAAAGATGCTCCAACAGGTTGCTGTACCACTTGAGTAACTCCTATAGGTTGCAACGTCTGACCTGAGTAATTAGAAACATTAGAAGCCTGAGTAAAGGATGCTGATGAAGAAGGATGAAGCTGAGCTTGTGCAAACTGTTGGCTAGAACCTACGCTGGCATCCAAATATGCCTCTTCTGCCAAAGTCTGTTCAGTAATATTGGCCTCCTGCAAGGACTTCTGAAGAATATCAAAAGGCTGATCCTCAGTAAGATCAGGCAAAGGAGACGATACAAGTTCATCTTCAAGAAACTGAAGGCTACTGGACAGCTGCAGTCCATCACTAGGCCCCTCTCCAAGCTGACCGCTTACACCTTTTACAGACGACTTAGGATCAGTGCTCTGAAATGCAAAACAAGAAATAATTTTCATAAACTTCAACATCTACCTTGTTTTCTCATTTTTCTTCATGCAAGCAAATTTTCTACACAAAATTCCACTCTTCACACTGCACATATAAGGCGACATTCACCCCATACAGTGGGCCAGCACAAACACATATATCACTGACATCTCACTCGTGCCCTCAAACAGACTGCTGGAGCACTACTTTCATTTCCCATCTCAAATCTCCCAGTTCCACACCATCTAGCTCTGCAGCTGCACTGTTTCAAGAGGATTTGAAACGCTCTTTAAGTACCAGTTTCCCTTCCTCAATCTGAGCACTGGACAGGCAAAAGGATAAAAGAAAGGAGGAGTGAAAACACCTCCACTGTAATGCAATTTCGGGCAAGGCTTCAGTAGCAGCAGTAGTAGCAGGGAAAAGGAAGGAGAAAGCTGACTGCTAGCAAATGACATCCCTCTCTAAAATCCTATCAGCATTCCTATAATCACTTAGTGTAAACTTGTGACCATTTCATAAAGTTAAGAAGGAATTATTCTAATTCTTTAAGAAAAATTTTAGAAACAAAGCAGTAAGAAAAGTAATGCTACAGACTTTGTGGTTTATGCTACTAAAAAGATTACTGAGAACTATAAACTTTGAAACTACCACAAATATTAAGTGGCTTTAATGAAAAAAATCCTTCAAATCTACATCCATAAACACTGTGCTAAAGAAAATGAGAACCCTATTGACTCTTGTCTACTGTTGTCCTAGTTAGAGCAGTCAGAACCAGTTCATCACTGTGTGGGTGTAACCCAAGCTCTGTATTCTACACCCTCTCTGACATTTCCCAGGAACTGTTAACAACAGACCATTCGCAGCAGCTGCCCAGAGCACACCTGACCCCTCAGGCTATAAGCCGGGTGTTAAAAAGCCTGTGAGATAGGAAGATATTCCTATCCTCACACCAATGACTAAGGTGTGATAACACCTCTCTGGGGAGTCATTAGCACCTCCACACCCAGCCTGAGGGGTCCTGTCTGCTAAATGGCCAACAAGAATTCCAAAAATATCCCACAACTCACAATTGTTCCCCGCCCTAGGGAAGGTACTGGGCATTCCCACTCTAACATGAGTGTATATAATTTTGAGGTCTTGGGACTTCTGGTACCACTCGTCAGATCCAGAGGAGGATCAGAACTTCAACCAGACTGCAGCCACCACTCTTGACCAGACTGCGACCAGCACTCTCACCAACAGGTTTTCCTCCCCTTTTACTTTGGACTCAGAGGGACCATGTGGGGCTCAGCACAGGAGCCAGAGAACACCACTCTGTTCACGTCCCAGAGTGCTGGGTTATACATCTGGGTTTTGGGGGTTAAAACCAATTGTTTGTCCGTATAATTGTACTATTGTATTATTTTTTATTAAATTGTAACTCTGACTTACAATCTCTTTTGAGTTGGGTTCATTTCTCCTGCCGGTTTACCTTTAAACCAGCACAACTGTGTCTAAGATTTTCCTAAAACAAAATTCTGTCCAGAAACTCTAGACAACACGAGTATCAGGTTCCTGCAGATGGAATGACAATTTAAACGCATAATAATACTTGCAGTAGTTTCAAGTTAGGCAGAGTACATCTTTCTACATTGCATAATTATATCTCAGCTGTTCAAAAACAACATCCAGTGGCTTTTTAGGTCAGGATAAATGTAAACCGTGGGTGTGCAATTATCAGTCACGTTCATACTCTGAGCCTTCACTCCTTGAAGGTCACAGACACTTGTTCTCACCTCATGTAAACAGTGTGAAGATGCTGCAAGCCATAATTATCACATGCAACAACGTCCCCACCCTAACTTCAGTTCCCCAAGCATATTTATTCAGAATTTTACCCCAATCTGTTTCTAAAACAGCCTGTGTGTTTTTTGACACTTAGGTCATGTTTTGAAATATTAAAGGATTGTTATTAAGATTAAATATTTTCAGATTACAACTATAAAACTACCAGAGGAATTAAACTAGTGCTTAAATGTCTCGATGCCTGCATCTCATGAACACCTAAAGCTCAGATCCTCAACTGTACCCAGCTACCATCGGGCAAAGCAAAAAAGGAATCACTAGGGAATTACTAAGACTCTTAACTGTCAGGTTCTTCAGGAGAATTCCCTATTGTATCTGTAATTTGTCTGCAGGTACAATGACCGATCTGAAATCTTTAATGACCGTGTAACTTAAAAAGTTCCAGTTAGTTGTATTAACAATACAATTATTACTACTACCAATAATAACAATAATAAATAACATTACATGCAATCAAGATCAGTAGCTTGAAACTCTCCCATTGGAATAGACTCCCAAGTTTCATTTCCTGCACCCACAACTGTTTAACGTCCAAAACCAATTTTATGTGCATAAACTGGAACAAGAGCCGTTCAAAGTTAGTATCTGAATCACTTGCTGTCCAGATTCAGAAAAGCCATGTAGAACACCAGGCTAATTGCAGCAAGAAATCAAGCAACTTCATGAATCTGCTTACCAACAAGAGTCTTATTCTCACTGTCTCCATGAATATTCTGCTCTCTTATGCTGTCCTACTATACTGTAATAGGATAACAGAAGCAGTCACCCAGTACAACCCAGGTAATAGGGCAATGGCTAAGGAACCCTCTCAGGAGCGTTGTAACGGACACTGCCAACCGCCACAGGAAACCAACCTGGAATCAGCAGAGCTGGTATGGAATCGTTCAACTTGGGGAAGGAGAGGATGGGGGTGGGGGTAGTGTAAGGGTGTGGGAAGAGTGGACAGTGCTTTCTTGTCCTTCAGGCAGAAGGAACTGAATCTTGCTTGTGTTAGGTGTTGGCTGAGCATGCTTACCCGCTGAGGCACTGAACCCTTGATACTGAATTTGTAAACTCTGCCACTGAAAGGCATGAGACGGGCATCAAGACAGTCAATCCTACTTCATGGTAGCAATTCTGAATATATACAAAGACAGAACTTTCAGTATCTGCAAAAACTTTAATGACAAAAAAATTCAGAAGCCTTTAACTTTTTGGGTATCCCATATGATGAGCAAGGACTGTAAAGTCTGTTTATATTTATATTTTAGATAACACTTGTTCCTTCACAAGGCACTCTCTATTTGGAATTTGTAAGAATCTCTATTTGTAATCAAATTGTTCATCACTTAGGTCAGCACAGGGTTCTCACAGGAAGGAGGGAAGAGAAGATGGCATTGGTGTTCATTACGAACATATAAAAGGATGAGGACAGAGCAGGAGAAGAACAAGTGCCAAGAATGAAAATGCAGTGTGTCATCCTAGGAACATACACTAGGAATCCCTGCTCCTCTGACTACCTGCTTTCTAGATTACCTACTCCCCTAATTTCATATACCAGAAAGCTCTTGGCTTTCACCAAATACTTTTGTTTCCTCCAACTGCTACTCCCTATGCAACAAATTCACCTTATGCGGAATCTCCCACTTCCTCTCACTTTCCGAAAATACACCAGAAACACCTGACTTCTGCACACCCACACATGCTTATCAGATGAATGTCTACAAAGAAGTAGGAAGTCTAGGCTATGACAAATGCATGTCATATGTCACCCTCTTCTCCTGAAACCTTGTTTTTCTTAGGATGAGTCCTCAAAACCCCCTCTGCCAATGATGCCTACAGGGAGCTGCTGTCTGCTAATGGCAAGCCTGGTACCAAGTTGAAACCACAGCTCCTGGTGAACTGAAAATTGGGCACACCCTATTACAGATGGTATTCTACTCCATGACCATTATCTCAACCAGCTCATCTGGAGAAAGAACTGTCACTCAACGTATACTTCTTTTACAATATTTAATAATGATGTTGAAAGGGGAAGAACAGAGCAAACACTTCACGTTCCAATACTGTACCTACAGGAAAGTCACTAATTCTCCACACACAGAAACACAGTTTTTAGAATTTACTTATGCCAATTATTTAAGGTCCCTACACACCCACAAGTATATCCATGTATCTGTTATGAACATGGGACAAACACACAGGAGTCAAGATAACAATACAACAGAAAGAGGAATTACCAAGAAAATCCTACTCTATGTATTCAAATAACTTAATTGTGGGATTAAGAACTCAGTTGTTTTTTTTTAAAGCCACAGCAATGAAATCAAAGAAATGTGGGTCAGAAGGAATCTCCCTAAGTCATCCAGTCCAAACTTCTACACAAAGCAGGACTCTGTCAACACTAGAGCAGATCAGCCTTGGCTTTATCACCAAGGATTGGGATTCCACAACCTCATTGTGTGACACTTGGTCCAGGGCTGCAATAGATTCCTGGCAAGAAAGAACATTGAAGACTCCTTGCAACACCTAATGAATTTAAAGTGACTTCCCTAACACAGAAGTTACAGGAAGGAAACAACCCAAGCTAGCTATTCAGTCCAAAATAAAAAAAAAAGGGAAAAAATAATCATTAATTTAAAAAAATTGCCAGTTCAGATTCTACTTAAAATAAGAAAAAAACCCATCCTAATATACACAGGAAATGTATGCATGACTAACTCTTAAGGTCTATATTTGAGCACTACTAAATCTACAATCACTAAAGTTGCAAGGTCAGTTTACTGGAGGGAGCTACACCAGAGAGCATTTTCACTGCTCAGCAAGCTGGTTTACATATTTACAAAACATGTCCCAACAGCGCAGTATTTTTAATTAATTCCCCACCAAAATACTTAAAACACTAACAGCATGGGGGGGGGGGCAGTTCTATGTTAGCATTCAGAATTTTCATAGGAAAAGGGTCAAAACCCACATCTACTTCATTCAGTTTTACAAAGGCCAAGCAAAGCCACACAGAAGCATGCAATCTCAATAAATATAATTTCTCTTCTGACCACTTACATTGGAGTTGGCGAAAATTGAATTTGAGTTGGCTACAGAATATTCTGCATTAGTCAAGTCTTCATTGCTCTGGTAAAAGACAGAAATAACTTTAGAAATAATACACTCAGTGAAGCTTTCTGTATCTAACACACAGGAATGCTACTTACAGATTTACTACTAGGTCCATGTAGAAAATAATTCAGCGCCTGTGGGTCCCTTAAGGGGGAAAAACAATAAAGAAGTTAGCACTTTTTGGAAGTTCTACTAATGAGACTAATTTAACAAAGGCACATGCTGTATTCATATAAATCAGGTTTATAGTAAAAATACACTTCTTTCACTGAATCCAATGCAAAGTTGAAACTTTATATCATCTGAGGATTTCTGTTTCTGCATCAGCACAATTTTCAGATGTTAATTGTATTTGCTGCCACTGTAACAAGGCATTTCAAGTAATAAGCTACGCTGATCACAAAATCTTAGTTGCACTCTACTTCCCTTTATAAGGATTACTCATACGCTCTTAAAACATGGTATTTTATGACAAGACACAGTACAAAACCTAAGGAATGTACTACCACCAAATAACACGAGAACTAAAACAGGTACCACCTTTTCTACAGCTAAACTACAATGCCTTGTTTAGCTCATATCTAATAATGGGGTATTTAGAAACCTGAATCTTTGACACGTTTTCTGCTGCCCTTAACATATATTAATAAAAACTTATGATGGCCAGAGTAACAGTCCTCTCACGGAGAAAATGTGGCACCTTTTCCAAGCGAAATCAACCACAGAAATAACCAGCTAAATATTATGACTTTCAGTGTATTTCATTAACTTAGCACTACCGCTGATTAAAACTCCGATGAAAATTCTGGTCGGACAGAATGAGTACTGGGAATTCAAACAAATAAAAAATACATTAATAGACATATATAGACCAAGTAAAAACAGTGAAAGGCTGTGTTACATGGGATTATTCTAACGCAACAATTATATGGTATTTCCTACATGTCCATTAGCATAAAGACTAAATTGACAGGTTTTTTATTTTAAAACGTGTTTATTGATTAACACATAATAATACAACATTTTTTAGAAGCACTGAAAGCATCTCCTTCTTGCTTGATCATCCTAGAAAATAAAGAGGGAACAAGTTAAAGATCTTTCAGGTTTACAACTACTCTTCTAAAAGCAAAACATACATTTACTCCTCTTTTTTCACAAAAGTTGTTTACAAAAGACGTATTAGACAGTACTTGGTAGGGACCTTATGGTATATTATGCTTACAACATTGAAGTGGTTACACATATTTTAAAATGGAAATGTCATTTTCACAGTAGATTACACTGAATTTCAAGAATTAAGCAGCACAGAACTCATGGTCTCATATGGGGCTCTATCATGATTACATGTTTTATCAGTAAAATAACCAGGCCATTTAGTACTAATTACCCTCACTGTCTTTCAATCATGAAAAATGCAATTAAAAATTAAGAACACTTCATCACCTTAAATATTGTTTTTAGTAAGGAAGGAATTTTAAAAGGCACTTACCAAATCATAGATCAGACGGAAAAAAGAAAATGTGTTTTCCATTCTTCTAGGTGCTTAAGACAATTATTTCTGCCAGCAGCAGGAAGAACACTGTAATTTTTCACACAAACACTCATCTGTATAGAGAGCACTTCATTCTCTGGACCACCTGTGATCTTGTACCAGGATCCTCACAATTCACCCTCGTGCCAGAGCACTTAATTATCCCAGGATCATCTTTATGTTTCAAGCAGGAAGTGTTTTCATACTGCCACAATCAGTAACCTTGTGCAACAGTACACTGCACAGCGGTGCTTTTGCAACAGCATCCACAGAGCAACCCTCAACAGAGCAACCCTCAAATTACAGCAGCCACCGCGATGGATTTTTGTTTTTTCTGAAGTTAAAGCTCTCACTGGTTTCACTGGAAGTTTTCCGTGTGTAAGAAAGGTAAAAAGCCTATTAAATTACTACACTTAAAACAGTAAAAAACTTCTTGAATGAGCTGGAAATGATCATTTAGCAACTGCTACAAGACTGATGTCAGAGTAACTTCTGGTAGAGTTTGAACAAAATATCACGTATGAAAAGCTCAATTATCTTCTGCTATGTATTATAGCATATTATCTGTTCCTGAGTACTGACGTGCATGGTAGCTAAAGGAAGGTAACTTGTCACATAGAAAATCCACAAAAAACTTGCTCAAGACTCAGCTATCTTAATTATTTTTTTAGATTCCCATATAGAATTATAAAACTCCAAATAAATCTGTTAGGGATATAATGGGGGGGTAGGGGGAGACCACACACAGGGGAAAAAAACCACCAACCCAGAGGACCACTTAAAATCCTCAATTTTACTAAAATCAAGTATCTTTGAGCAAAATGTTGATAAATTCTTGTTCGTTGTGAATACTTTAAAGTACAGGGAGTAATTCTTTTTTTTCTAACATTTGCATACAAATGTGTATTTATAAGTACGAAAAAAATCATTTCACCTTTCCCTTTAGAACACAAGCATAGTATTAATAAAATACCTAGTTCCACTACTCAAAAAAAACTGAGATCTTTAGATTTTCATTTAAAAAAACTAGTTATTTGCAATGAAGTTTGTAACAACATCCCTAGTAATGTACTTCAACCCTGATCTAACATTACCAGTAGCTGAGAAGAGAATCCAAACTCCATGAGGACACATTCCCTAGCCCCTCCTGAGGAGAATGTCAGCAAGTGAAGTGTTAGCTAGTATGCACTGGGATTGAAGGCTTTGTGATACACAGATCTCCACATGGAAGAAGTGAATCATATCTGCCCATTTTATTTGCCAGTCACCTCATCCTTAGACAATACTGAGATATAATCACCTTCTAAAAGATGATTTTGCAAAATTATTATTTCCAACTTTTCTGCAATAATTGCTTACGGAAAACTTACCCAATAAGATCAAGGAGACAGGATTCATCATCGTCATCATCCATGACAACTAGAACAAAGAAGGAGAGGATGGATATTTGATATGTATCACATAACAGTTTGCTTTCAACAACAAAACCAATTTAGAATATCTTACTATTTTTTATAAAACAATGAAGCTGACAGTTGTTTACTACTGGCAAAGTTCTTAAATAAATTTGCACTTTCTACAGACATCTGCTGATTTATCTCAAAATCAAATTCAGTAACATGCAAAGATTTACAAAATCCCATGCAATGTTTTACCCTCCAGGGGATTTTTATAATTTTAAACCAGCGAAAGACAAATGATTCACCAAACTGATTAAACAGAACTTCTGTGACTTAAGGCAGTAAAAACATTGACACTGAATGCAATCTAAGACTCCAGTTAAAATGCTTCTATAGGACTTTTTATTCCCAGCTAATACCAGTGAGGGAATAACCAAACACTACAGAAACTACAAAGGCTGTTACAATTGGTGGCTATAATACTGAGCAGACAAAAAGGTAAACAAATTAAGGGCAGTTTCATGAGGGGGCTGCTATAGTCTAGAACCAAAACTACAGCCGAGACATGACAAAACATTAAAAAGAACACTATTTTCTAACAGACCTTTCTTAGCAATAGCTAAATGACACTGTGGCCACTTCCAGTTTCTCTGCAGCAATATTCCGAAGTGTACTTCAAGGAACTTGTGATTAACAATACAGCGTTCTGACAGTCCTTCTAACAACGGGTGGGGAGGGAATTCATTGGCACGAGCCAATCTGAGGGCAACTATCCCCATACTGTGTGCAGAGCATTTTTAGCTTCACCGTATCGTGACCACCAACCCTCTTATGCACTGCTGACTCCATCAGGTGCTGCCTGTACCAAACATATTCCATAATTCTCTCCTCCGATCGCTGTTCCTTCAAGCTTCTGTTTGATTATCCTGGGGTCTCCCGTTCACCGTAACTCTCGGAATATCATCTGAGACTATACCTTCTCCTTTGTTCTTGTCAGTAACTCTCAAGACCATCCCATCTAACCCACCAGTTCAATTATCAACCGATGCTAATGTTTCCAAAACCTCTTGGTACCCTGGTTTCCACCTAAGCTCTCCTATCTCATCTTTACAGTATTTTTAAATCACCTCAAGTTGATCAGTGCATTCCATGCTTGTTTTTTTCTAAACTTCCCTTAAAAATTCTGCTATCATACTGATCACCAAAATGTATCAATACAGTTTTGGCTTTAATTCATTTTGCTCTCTCTTACTTCTTGCCAAACAGAAGCTTACTGTCCCTGACCAGAGATTCATGTGAATCGTTCTTCAGGCCGTCTCTCATACAGATCTCCATAGGGATTCGGACAATGAAGGGGCTGGAGAACCCACTATACAAGAGGGTGAGAGCACCAGGACCATTCTGCCTGAGTAACAGAAGGCTATGGGAAGATCTTAGCTGTGTGTGTAAATACCTGGTGGAAAGATGTTAAGAGTATTGAGCCAAACTCTTCTTACTGGCATCCAGTGAACAAACAAGAGGCAAGGGGCACAAATTGAAAAAATATAAACCAAAAAAGTCTACTTAAACAAAATAAAAAACTTCTATTTCTTTTAAAAACTCTGAGGGTAGTCAAATACTAGGCTCAGGTTTTCCAGCAAGGTTATGGAGACTGTATCCTTGGAGATACACAGAACCCAGCTGGACCACAGCCTTGACCTGTCTGCTCTGGCTGAACCTGCTGTGAGCAGGACAGGGGATGAGGTTATTTGCAGACATCCTTTCCCACCTCAGCTGTCCCGTGATTCTGCAACCTCTTTCCTGAAATTTTTCTCAACTCCACTGATTCTGAAAATAGTTTATGCTGTAGACTAGCAGAGGGTACTGTGTCCTCTATACTCTATAGCCTTATTTGGGTTTTTTCTTTAGCTGTGTTTTACGCTTACAGTGAGGGTGAAGCAGAAACAGAGCACATGTCACTATAAGGATCATTCGGTATCACCTCTCTGGGAGAACAGGAAAACAAAGCATGGCTACAGAAAACTACGTCAAATGCTGACAAAAATCAGCATTCATGAGGTGATTATGCATCTTAAGAAAAGTAATTTCTCCCATGAGTCAGTATTACATCTGCTTACTATTGCATACAGCCACCAGCTTGAGCACTGATCTTGCAATTTAATTCTCAGCAAATTGCATGACATTGTACGATGTCACAAATTTTAATGTAAATATGCATTACTAAGAACAAATTAATAAGCGAATAGCATTAAGTGATTAGCATTCTGCTTTAACTGTACTGCTTACAGAAAGCTGTTATTTCCTCTAACAGCTGAAAGCATACCCATCTCTCAAGAGCAAGGTTCCAAAGACTCCTAGCTAACCAAAATTCAAAAGTCAAAATTATCTTCGTTTTCACACTGCTTTTGAATATTCCATCCCATGTGTCTATGGCAATACTGGCAGCATTATTTAAATACAATAAAATGACTTTGCTTTACCTAACTAAATATTCTCTGTGATTATATTATAATAAGGGTTCACCATTAGCAAAAGTGACAACATCGAACTTTGTTCAATCGATACTCCTGTGGGTATTAAAACAACTAACACAAATTCAGAGAAATTTGGTAATTTCACTGAATTCTTCAAAACTCACATATAATGATCAGAAGGAAAATAAAATGCATGAAAAGCACTGATTAGAGAAGATCTTAATGGTAATACATATTCTTCACTATTACCCCCTTTAGCTGAACATACAGTTGGCTTTATTAGACAAACATGATACAAGAAAGATTATCCAACATACTCTAAAAGCCTACCAGTTTATGATGGACAATAAGCCCCAAAGAAAACAGCTGCTTTTTTTATAAACACCAAGAATCAAAACCAGTTCCCTCCTGAAGTGCAACTTCCTAACAAGCTTTAACAACATTCTTGTCATCACTAGCAGAATTCTGTCACACATGAAAAAGAAATATGTCACCTTTTCATTTTTAAGGCTAGTTTACCAATGGGCTAACCTGTATAAAACCATCTCCAAGTTTTCATACAGCTGATCACTGTACATCACAGAGCCACTTATCATACACAGCTCTTGCTACATTCAGAAGTCATTCCAATCAGCACTCACTGCACGAGGGGCTACATGCTCCCACACCTCGAAAACTGCAAATAAAGCACAGATAGATCACTACCATCTTGCTATCCCCACAAATCATGGCACTAACAAGGTGCTGCATGGCAGTGCTTTTGTGAAGTACCACAGGACCAACATGCAATTTGAACAGCACTCACAGGGGTATGTGGTCTCTGAAAGAAAAATCAAGATCCCAGCCAAGCCAGAAACCTACTTATTTAGACTAAATTCTGTTCCTATTTCACCACACATACCCAAAATCGACATAAACCATGGAACTGCATATTGTGGTTTAACCTGGCACGCAGCTAAGCACCACACAGCCACCTTGCTTGCTTCCCAAAAACAGAATGGGGGAGGGAATCAGGGAAAAAAAGGTCATACTCAGGAGTTGAGACAAAAACAGCTTAATATGACAGAAAAAAAAATAATAGCAATGATAAAAGAATATGCAAAACAAGGGATGCACAATGCTCACCACCTGCTGACTGATGTCCAGCTCAATCTAAGCAGCAGGCCATCACCCACCAGCCAATTCCCTTCAGTTTTATTGTTCTGCATGATGCCACATGGAACAGGATATTCTTTTGGTCAGTTGGGGTCAGCTCTGCCGGCTGTGTCCCCTCCCAGCTTCTTGCCCACCTCCAGTCTCCTCACTGGTGGGGTGATGTGAGAAGGTGCAAAGTCCTTGGCTTAGGAGCAGTCACTGCCCAGCAACAACTAAAACATCAGTGTGTTATCAACATCATTCTCATCCTAAATCATACAATTCAAATCACTGGTTGTTCTCACAAAAAAACAAATCCCCTTGAGGTTCATACAGGCCTTCCCCATCCTTCTGCATTAACCACTAAGTGAACCCAGGACCCTGAGTAAATGCAATCCCATGGATGGGTTTGCCTTTGCCTGAAACAGGAATAACCCAGACTGGCTTCCCCAGCATATTTTTCTGTGTGCACTATAGGAACTTTATCCCCTTCTACAGTACGCAGAAGTTCTGATTGGGCAGGGCCAGCCCAATTAGCAAACCCCCTAGTGTAAACTAATCAGATGGCTTTTGCTAAACGTGTATCAAAATGTTTGAATGTCCCAGTACCCCCTGCTCTCAATGTGACCTTTAACTGTCCATTGTATCATTTGGTTTTCCCAGAGGCTCATGCAGGACAGGGAAGTGATACACTCAACTCAGTGCCATGCGCTTTGCCTATTTCAGCCACTGTCCTCCACGCCAGAGGGGCTTTAGCCACTTGGCTTGCTTGACTGCAGTCCATGTGTCACATTCATGGATAACCTGTGCAGTAGTATCCGTGGTCAGGTTCACCCCGAGATCACAAGCCCACCTCTATGTTGCATCTCTTACTTGCTGGCCTAAGCTGTCATGGGCTCACCAAGCTATAAATAATTCACCCTTACATGGCCAGTGCAGATCGACCTGAGCCACTTCAGTCTTAGCAGCCTGTTGTACCTGCCGGCTGATGTTCTTCAGTGTCACTCCAGATGGATACAGATAGGTTCTGTCCCTTTGTAACTTGATGGCATTAAGGGTACACTGTGCACCACTGCCCACCACAGTGTTATCTCCTATGGCTTTGATGTGCCAGACCACCAAATCCACACAGTCCAATAAACCGGGTAGTCCCCCTTCCTCCACCTGGCTGGAGGCAGGGTCCTTCCAGTCCTGGTGACAGTATTTGTTACTTCTTGCAAATACAAATCAGTTCCCTTGCTGGCGGGGCAGTATGAGAAGGTGAAAAGTCCTTGGCTTAGTGCAAGCACTGCTCAGGAACAACTAAAACATCATCTGTTATCAACATTATTCTCATCCTAAATCCAAAACACAGCACTGTACCAGCCACTAGGATGAAAATCAACTTTATCCCAGCCGAAACCAGGACACTGCAGGTTTAAATCTTTTTAAGTGATGCCTATTTTCAACAACGATTAGCAAACGATTAGTGTCCTGGTAATTTCAGGAGAGCAACAGCGGAGGTGAACAATCAGACAGAGTACCTGCACACCTAAAACCAACTAGTTATTTGGTCTACTTAGAAATTTGAGCAACACATGACCTTGACACAGATGATCATTTAAAAGTGTGTTAATAAAAGCAAGCTTGTCCTGTGGAATTTTCCAAACGCATTCTCTACAGCACAAGCAGTAGAAAAGTTTGCCACTTTTCTTGCCAACTATCTTTTCAAGTTTTCTGTCCTCCTCACTGTTTGTTAACATACAGTGGGCCAAAGCAATGACTGATGTATGAAATGGGTATAAACCATATTATAAATCAGGACAGCTTGAACATAAAACTTAACACAATTAATGGAATTAAGAGTTATGTACTCTAGACCAGTGGTCTTCAAAGTGGGGTGCATCCAAATAATTTACAAGGGGCAATCCTCACTAATTAGTCATAACCCAGCATAGATATTCCCTGTAGCTTACTAGCAAGGCCTCTACTGTTTTATTTCATATCTTTGCTACTGCACTGGTGAATCCAGTATATACTTCAACTTGTGTCACATGTACTTGTGCAAGCAGCACTGCCTATCCGTTTTGGGAAATAACCAGAGTGCCCTTTATCGCACACTCCCAAACAGAATACAAGAAAAGTTGAAAGTAATAAAAATGACAAGAAAATTCCAACTATGAAAGCCAGTCCTCTGGGAGACTGTTATTACTTGGCCTTAAAGCCTCTGCCTTCATTTCAACACTCTGACCTACTACAGTGCAAAAAAGACCAATAAAAGACGAATAGAGCAGTCCTGCCCTCCACTCACCCACTTTCCAGCTCAAGGCTTTGAACTGTCACCCGGAACAGAAAATTGATCTGATAAAATACATCAATCTGTTTCAACTTAGATTAGCTTCTTAATTTGGTTCTGGCTTGCCACAGGGCTACAATAGTGCTAGTGCCAGCACAAGGGAACACGAATAGGAATGAGGGAGCCAGGTAGTTCAATAGGGGCAGAAGGCAGCAGTGCTTCAGTCAGCTTAAAGCACCTGTGGGGCTGCAGCCACACATGTTAATACAACCACGGCCCTCACAGCAGCCACAGTGCAGGCAACAGTTCCACAAAAGTGATAATTCCCTTCTACTCAGTATTTGTGAGCTCCCAGCTTAAATCTGCGTTCAGTTTTGCTGCACACACTCCTCTTAAAATGAATACAAAACAACTTGAAGGAGTACAACAGAGTGCAAATAAAATCCTGCAGGCACATGAGGAAACCACTTTTCTTCAGCTTGGACAACAGAAGGCAAACCCAGGTGCTACCTGCAGCCTGCCACAAGCTAAAAGAGGCACTCAGATGAGCCAAGACAGCCTCGGCTCATCAACACACAGCAAGACATGAGGCAACAGCCAAAACATGCAACATAGAAAATCCCAACCCAATGCAAGGAAGAAAGAAGTTCACAAACAAGAATGTTCAAGCAAGAGGGTGGAATCACCATCTCTGGAAATTTTCAAAACTCAAATAGCCCTGACCAGCCTGTCCTAACAGTGAAGCTTGTTCTGCTTATAGCAGGGGGCAGGGCCAGGTAAGCTCCAGTGGTCCTTACCAGCCTAAATTTTAATCACCATGCTATGCGATCCACAGCATCATGCAACTCATGTAGGGTCTATGATCTGCAGTGTCATTAAAACCAGATTTGTCCAGAAATGGTTCAACTATTCACAAATGCTTCATATACCATACATGATTTTTGTAACTTAAAAAATGTATTTAAACTGCTGTAAACACTGGATTTTAAATTCACTCAAATTATATTCTAGCTTGCCACAAAAGAATTACTTCCCTTTCTCAGTCATTCAGAATTTCCTGCAACCATAATACATCACTTCAGATACAAAGCAATAAAATACTATTTTCACACTCTGTAAAAAGCCCAAGATAGTGGCTAGCTTAGAAAAGCAACATTTAGAGCAGTAACTTCCAAAAGTGTGATACAATCAACATCAAAACTTGGTGAGCTACAAGTAAATAAATAAACTGATCTACAAAACTGTTTGGAAAATCTACAGACTTGTAGGTTTTGTGCCAATACATGGAATCCATTCCTGACTGGCAGCATGCTAGCACATGACTTCTGAGAGTGAACACTGACCTTTGGAAATCAGCGCTTTGGAGCAAGGTAATGACTGCTGCAGTTAAACCTTTATAGTGGGAGATAATCAAACTTGTGTGCAGTAACATACATAGCACCTGAAGCAACTACTGTTTAAGTTATGATATACACCCACTAATCCTCACAAGTTCAGTAAGACATTGTACACATCCTGTCAGCAGGAATTCTGACAAGATCTCCCTTGTTTCATAATGAACCTGACCTATCAAATCTTCTATATTGTTCTGTTGCTCTACCATTCTCCATCCAGAATTTTAATCTACAATTCCAACATTAATAGCAACATCACTATTAAATAGCTGAAGAAATACTTATCACTGTAGTAATAATCACCAAAACCAGAAGAAATCAGTAACTCTAAGTCACTTCAGAGAACAGTATAGTAGTGAACTGAGTATGTAACATCAAATTTGTGGCATTTTCATCCTCACAACCTTTCTGAACATGGATGTAACATAACTCTATTAACTCAATACAAGCATTCATCCCTTGTTAAAATTACATCCAAGGATTGCAGCAGCATTAAGTGATTCCACACTGACTGCAGAGGTCAAATGCCCAGAATTGAAGTCCTTCTCTCACACAAATTTCCACCACAACTCTCATTAATTTTCACAGTGCTAGTATTTTGCTCAATGTGCTTCTGAACCGAGGGAAAAAAAGCCATTTTATCTCACATTAGGTAACGTGTATCACTTTAGCAGGATGCCCTTCAGGTTGCTAAGGTGCTGTAACTACTGCCTGCCTTACACTGCCAGCTCTCTCTCAAGTTCCTATCGAACAGGCAGCCTTAGATTCATTGAAGGAAACTTTCCCATACAAGAACAACCATTTGCATTCTCTGAAACACAGGAGTGCAAGAAAGGAGTATAAACTCAAAATCTTATTACCATATAGTTTATTCTTAAATTCCAAGTCCATACTACTTTTAAACAATCTATTATCTTGCAAACTGAACAATTTCAGATTCTTGTAACTAACCAAGCTTGTGTCTTACGATCAACTTGAGAGCTGCTCACCAAGTCAAGCCCTCTGTTTTCAAGAAATTGATTTTTACATGGACAGAATAAAAAAGTTAATATTAAGAGGTATTTCCACTTTCCCCCCTCATTACTGTAAGAAATTATGTGCTGCAGAATAACGACACAGTATTCGATGGAAAAGAGGTAAATATTGAAAAACTTCACTGCAAATTAAAATCTCACTCTCAATTTTACTCATTAAAAATTCCAAAGGCATAACTATCAAATAGCTGTCATTTCAGGATGTTAACAGGACAACAGGAGTTAAGGACACAAAATTAATTTTAAAAGGTACTTTGTAAAACACAAGGATTTAACTACTCACTTGTAATCCAAGCTGTGCTTATATTCTACAATACAGAATTATCCCTTTTGAGTTTTTTCTTACAGAGTAATCAACAAAAAGCAACTACTGTACTGCTGCAAAATCTACCAGGAATTGTGCTCTAAAAAAGAGCTAATAAAGTAAGAAATCTGTGATTCTAACTTGGTAACACAGTGCAATATGCAAGCATTAACTTACTAAATATAGAAACGTGTTTTAATTGCAGGATTGTAAGTCTGAGTAGCACTTTTAAGATGAACTTACAGTGTTTGAAACGCTTCAAAGATATCTATCTGTATGCAACAGAGCATGAGAAGAAACTGGTAATTTTAAATATTCGGAAGAATGATGCAAAATTTTTCCAGTGAAAACTAGTCGAAAAATAGGAACTATTCAGGAGTCAGATAAACAGCAACAAGAAAAGGAATACAAAAGTGCCAGGTACAATGCTATGCATCTTTATGGTTTCTAAGACCTGGCACGAGATGAACAGGTAAAAGAGGGGGCAGGCAGGGTCTTTATATAATTGTGAAGTACCAGCTCCACACACAGAAGGGCAAGTAAAAACCACACACTAAAGCACAGAGAAACCTAAAATAGGCTGTTTATCCAACTCTTATATTCTATTTCACCTTAATACAACATTAAAAAAATTATTGATTTGAGTTTGGCAAATGTGGTAACTTAAACTTCAAAATGCTACAGTGATATTTTATTATATTCAGAAAAAACCAAAAATGTGCATTTCAATTAACAGTATGTATGACAGTAAAGGCCAATCCAGCTACAGCCAACAGACCACGTACACGTGTGAACCCTCAGTGTGGCTGTCTACAATCTGGTTTCCCTCAGACACACAGTTCAGCATGGAATTTCTAATTTATTCAACACAAGTTTTTCCTAGTGCATCCACAGCTGTTCTTGGCAACACGAAAATCTTGACAAGACTTTCATCAGGAAACAGATTTTTTAAATCACATTGAGAAAAGGCAGAGTAACCTCAGCCTGGAGGTCAGGATGCTTACCTACCCCACGGGATTCCCCAGGCTGAACACTGGGCTGAGCCCTTTTCCCCAGCAGTGACTATCCTCAACACTATGCTATGTCCTAGTTTGGGCTCTGTCTTCCAAGCTGCTCCACCGCATACACAATTCCTCGGGAATTTCAATATTCGTAAAACATTTTGAAAGGTCCTGGTTTCATCCCAAAAGAGGCAAAGAAGGAGGTGTAATCTCATCAATTCCTTAGGAAAGAAATATTCGCCTGCCCAAAAGATATTAGATGCTCTTAAGCAATAATGCAGACTATTAGCATATGTTATTTTGTGCAACATGATACTTCAGGGAATGTCGAGTCGGTTCTTCAGATGCTTCTACCTTGTTTCTACTAGAGAATACCGAGTATCATACTTCTCATTCTGTGCATACAGTTTTCAAAGATTCTGAAAAACCAATTTTGCAATTGCAGAATGTAATTTCCTTATGAACCGATCACTTCTCAATTGATCTATAAAGCAATGCCAAATGAATACTTTTTCATTGCCACTCTAGTCCATACTAGTTTAAAAAAAATCCAAAAAACCAAAAACTAATTACCTTGCCACAAGCATGGTTCACACAAGCTAGTGTCTGCTAACAATTACCAATAATTAAAGCTGAACAGTGATTTATACTACTCTTAGTTATTATGTTCTAGCTATCAACTGAAATTTGAATATGATGAATTGATAAATGTGTAACTAATTCAGCAGTGTGGTCCATATCAACACCCCCAAAACCAGGATGAAAATCCTCCACGCTACCAATCCTGTCCGTTCTGAAGGAGATTTTGTCATCTGAATGTGATCTCAGTGAGGCCCAAGATATTTTCTGTAATTGACTTATCATAATAAAATCAAGCTTCAACACCAGATACTGAAATTCCACACTTGTATCAAATTCACAGTAAAACTACTGCAAGTTCCACCTGATCAAGTGGAAGCATAAGATCAAACCTTACAGAAATGATGAGTCCCTTTCAATGAAGCTAAGACTTTCTCCCCAGACCTCCCCTCTCTTCACTTCACCACCCTTTCTTTATACTTTCAATTAAACAAAAGATACTGTATTACATTTTGACAGTGATTTGTCTGCTTTCTCTCTATTCCTTTTAGTAAGGTTTCCCTTAAGTCAGTGTAACAGTGGAAGCAGCTCTAGAACATTTTAAAACTAGTGCAAGAAAATAAAGCAATTAAAAACCTTGATAGTCTATTTGTGCTAGTTAATCATGTTAATTTTTATTCTGTCTAAAACCTCAACAATTCTTATAAAAGAATATAGACACAGCAGTTGTTTCTTTTCAACGAGGAAAGCAGGAGCAAATGAACACTCGAAAAAAAGATACACATATTAATTTAACTATGTGATGACCTTGAAAAAACATCAGGTTGGTGCTTATGCATTTATGTTGGCGCAACAAGGGCCTTAGTGAAACTGTTCACTCTGACTTTCAAACTAAAACAGTGGCAGGTCACAATGAATGTTTGAACAGTTTATTAATCTTGCTGTTTTTCCTCTACCCTAAGAAAGCAAAACACACTTGTTTTTATAGACAAACCCCATGTCTTACGCTAGACATGGGTATGTCACCATAAAAAATCTTTCGAGCACAGACGCGGCTTTTTCCAGCAGAACTACTGTAAGAAATTATGCCAACTCTGAACAACATGAACTACATCACCAAAGAGGCTCTTACACCTGGACTGTAGCTACTACTCAGACAGGAATGACACACTTTCACACTCTCACTGCTACATTCATGCTAAAAAGCACCTGTAATTAGATTTACCACAAGCTTAATGTAGCTTGAAAAGGCACAGTCATTGACCATTAGAGTCACACTGTAAAACCGAACTGCAGTTATACAGGTACAACTTTTCTGGAACACATGTGGAAGTATGCCAGCAAAACTCTGGAAATGCAGCAAGCAGAATACCTAGGCATCCATGTCTCCAGAGCCCCTCCAGTTCCAGACTATGGACTTACCACTACAGCAAAACTTTACAGATACAAAAAGGGCCCTTGGCAGAAAATGAAAATGCACTTCATGCTAGCAGAACTTTGGGGGTTTCCCCTCAGTACAATTAAACTAAATATATGAACTCCACTGGAAAAGGACACATGGAGGGGCTGGGGCAGGAAAACTGCACTTCTCTAAGGTGATGTAAATACTTAGCTACAGTAGTACAGTGACCTCAGCTAAGTCCACACACATACTGAGCATGTTATCAACTCAAGAATACAGGTATAACATAGAAAGTAAGCACTTAAAGTATGCACGAAATAAGAACACAGCCAAATACATAAGTATCACACCATTCCTGCCACATCTTCATTATTTTCACTAATTAATGAAAAGAAACCACACACAGTCTGCCAGACATTAGGGTATAATAAAGAAATTTTATTATATAAAAATACTCTACCATTAAAAAAAGAATTCACTATCTTGATCCCAAGGCTACTGTGAACAAAAAATGTTAAATAAGCACTTCAAGAAACAGTGACTTCCATGAAATAAGATTTCTGAAATATGTGAACAGATACTGTACTCCACGTTCAAAATATTTGTAAACAAAGTTTTATAGCTATTTTTTTTAAAGCCAAAATGTAAAAAAGGTTGTGAAAGTCTTTAGAAAAACAATTTATATACACACACTTCTTTTAGTATATTCCAAGCAATGAATGCATGTATTTCACAGAAATGTTTAAAACCCTTCAATGCCAAGAGGCAAAGAATTTAAACACCCGTAAAATTAATCCACAATTTAAAAAAATCTCTCACGTCCTTTAGGAATGAACAAAGAGCATAGGGAAGCCTTCCTCTGATGTGTCAAAAAACATAAACTGAAGAACTAAACAAGCACTCCACACTCCTTAGTGGGCACAGCATGAGTTGGTCTGGCAGCATACTTGCTCTTCCTGAGTACAGATGTTGTTCGTATTAAACTCAAGCCTCACGAGCACTGCGCAGATTATACAGAAATGTAAAACAAACAAAAGGTGGTTTTAATTTTAAACAAGCTATTTTCAACACTCCCCCTAAAAACAGCACCAAGCCAAAACTTTAAAAGTATATTAAAGTACAGTTGCTAAATCGAGTAATTTGCAAAAAGCACCGCTTCCTGTGAGACATATAGGAGTGATAAAAATTTGAAAAAATGCTAGTGTGTCCCCACACCAGAAAAAAATTACCAAGACAGTAACAGCAACAAAATGAGTTACCTACCCACCCAACAATAAGTTCCCTGCCCTGGTATTTCTGCGAGCACTTTTAAAGGAACCGAAGGCTTTTCAAAGATTACCTCGACCAAATGCCCTAGTGCATTTCTTTAAAGGTGCATTTTTTTTTAATGCCATGTTTTATTTTTCTGGTCATCGTTCAAAAGAGGTTTTTGAAATCTTTTTTCCTTCCTATACTCTGAATGTCACGAAACACGTATTTCAGAGATAAGAAAACAAGCTTTTAAGGGATGTTGACGGGCTTTCGGCTGAGAGCACTGGCCCCTGTGAACCAAGCCTGTTTAACCCCCCTAAGTCAGTGACACAGGACTAAGAAAGAAGGGGGTGGGTACAGGGAGGGAAGAAAGGCTTTTAGGATTGGGGGGAGAGGCTCCCAAAGCCCACGACAGTAACGCTTCCGAGACAGACACAGAAATACGGCCCGAGCGGGGCGCGACGGCACCGCCCCACACGGCGCGGCGACAGCAGAAAGGACCTTAAAATGGCGCCCGTGGGGGAGGAGAGCGGGTGAAACTGCGCAACAAACGCTGGCAGGGAGCCAGGCAGCGCCATCTTCCCCACACTCCTCCGCTCCCACTCGCACCCGGGAATGCGCCGCATGCGCTGCCCGGCGAGCCCGGGCCGCCTCCGGAGCCGCTCTCCCCTCTCTCCTTCAATCCTTCTCCCATCCCGCGCTGCCGAGCCCCGAGGAGGAAAGGAGCGAGGAGCAGAGAGAATGGGGAAAAGCAAAGGCCTCCATATCTCCTTCCTCCCCACAGTGATTAGGAACAGCTCTGAGTAAATATAAACGTGCCCTCTATACGTCGCTCGATTTTGCCCGGTTTTTGTAATACCTCCACATCTGCTTTCTGCCATCATCTGTAACTGAATTTTGCAATTAATACCAAAAGCAAAATACAATTGACACACTGAATCCCGCCCATAAATCAATGAATGTGAACAGTGAGCATTTCAGGAAACCGCCTCCACGACCGACTACTGCTTTAAGGCACAAATAAAAAAATTATTTATAAAACATTGTTTCTTTTACGGAAAATAATCCCAGCAGCACAGAGGATCGGATTCACATCCCCTCTACAGCGAAGCCAAACGGGTCACTCCAGAAAGAGACGCTTTATTGTTGTGTTTTAAAGAGGCATTACAGTTAAATATTCTCTCTCCAAAAGGAAAACAATAATTAAAAAAAAAATAAAAATGCAAGGCACATCGGAAAACTTAGTCCCGAAAAGGCGAAAAAAAAGCGCATTAGCCCAAACCTACCGCCCGAGCATTTCGCGCACCCACAAAAAGCGGCACCGTTTCCATTCCTCGGTTAAAAGCAGGAGGCACGGAGAGATTCGGAGGAAATTGCAAATAAAGAACCAAACAAATCAAATCAAATCTAATGGCGACACCGAAAACGAGGAAACGACTGAAAAATAAATCCCCAGAAGGTACAAATCTGAGACACAAGCTCAAAGAAAAGACAAGATTAGGGTGGTGGCGAGTGGACGGGGTAAAGGAAAAAATCGAGCCGTGAGTGAAAAAGGAAAAAAGAAAAGAAAAATCCTTCCCAGCTGCACAGCCAGGAGAGAGACGAAGTGTCTCCATTTTCCCGACGAGGAGGAAGAAAAGAGTGTTTCACAGACCACAGAGCTTTAGAGAAAAGCAAAGAAACGAGGGGGGAAAAAAAAGAGGGAGGAGATTTGAAAAGATTATTTTTCTTTCTCCCTCACATACTCTCTCTATCCCCCTCTCTCCCTCTCACTCTCTCTCTCACACTCACACATACACACACACACACACACTCTCCCTCCTCTCCTCTTTCCATTCCTCTCTTGATGGCCATCAAGGGGGCGGAAAATAAAAAAAAAAAAAAAAAGACAACAACAACAACTAATTTTAAACCGGCTCAATCAATGAGTCATTAAAAGAGATTTTTCTTCCCTCCTCTCCTGAATTTGCATGGCATCAGCAAGAAAAAAAAAAAAACCCACCCCAAACCTCTCCCCTCTCTGCAGCTATCAGCCTGGACCTGAAACCTTATCTCTCCCTTCAACCCCCCCCCCCCCCCCGCCGCCTATATTTTAAGAAACAACTTTTTTTTTTAAGTGCCCTCAGCAGTCACCACCACCAGCCTCGCGGAAAAAAAAAATAATATATATAGTTCATTTCCATGTGAATCCACATCTGCCCAAACAACAGCCACCCACAAAATATCCCTCTTCTTCCTCCTCGTCTCCCCTCTCGCTCGCTCTCTCTCTAGATATATATTTATATACATAGCCCCAGAGCCAATAGCTCTCTGGGCTGAAACCTAATATCCTGGTTTTGGCAACTCCTGGTTGTTAATTTGCTCCTCTTTCTTTTCTGTCTGTCTGGAGATAGATTTCCCCCCTCTCTTTTCCCTCCCCGAAGGAAGGGAGGAAGGAGGTTGTGTGTTTTTTTTTTCCTTGAAATTTTTATCACAAAATTATAATACACTCAAAGGGAAACTCACCGTCATGAAAAAGCAGTGCCTTGTCAACGGGGTTTCTTCGCCATCACATCAGGGGCTGGCAGTGTAGGAGAGAGAGAGGGAGAGCGAGAGAGCGAGGGAGGGAGGGGGGAGAGCGAGCGGGAGAGGGAGCGAGCGAGAGAGGGGGAAAGAGAAAGCGAGCGGGAGGAGAGCGCGGCACCGCTCGGCTCCGCTCCGCACCCGCACCGGCAACAGCCCCGGCCCCAGCACCGCACCGGCGGGGCCCGGCACGGCGCAGCTCCGCCGGGACACTGCCGCAGACCGGCGCCCGGGCACACGCACCGCCGCCCTGGCATGATGAGTCCCCGGCTCCAGCGCGATCCTCGCTCCGCGTTTTTACAGACAGGCCCTTTAAAAAGTTTAGCTCCTCTCTTTTTTTTTTTTTTTTTTTTTTTATTTTGTTTTTGAGAAAGCCGTAGGTCTGGCGACCTAGCCTTAGCTGCTGGCTTTGGGTTAAGAGTTGGGGGGTGTTTGGGATTACAGGAAAGTGAAGTTTTTCTCCTATTAAAATGAACATTAATTTAAACAAGTTGGTTGACTTTCTTCATATTAAAGCTGTAAACCTCGACACGTTGGTGTGCAGGTAGATCCACAGAAAAATAAATGCAAGGGTGGGGGATCCCCAGATAAATAAACGCAAGGTCACCTTGAAAAAGATAAGATTTGATCCCCTTACAAGCTGCAATATTTTGAGTATTTTTAGCTACATTCTCACTAGCCTTGCTGGAAACAAATTACGTTAATTTCAACTCCTTAAAAAAAAGTTTTAGGTAACCTAAAAATGTTAATTTGAAGTCAGAGTTTATAGCACTGAGAGTTCATTGATGCTGTTGAACAGTTTACTTCATCTAAAAGCATTGATAATTTTTTTCAAAGGTTTTTGGTTATAGAAAACTAATTCAATTGAAACTATTCACTTCATTCATTAAAACCCTTTAAATAATTCTAAAAATAATTATTTATTCAGATAATTCAGAGAAGCCTGGTTTATTAAAGAAAAATCCTGATTGAAGATTCTTGGTGTGCAGAGATATGTACGGTAATGCTTTTAAAACAACAAAAAAAAATGTCTTTAAGACACTTTTTCTGCTAGTAGTTATAATTCCGAAGGACTTTTCTATTTTATTCCTAAGTAACTTTGTTAAAACTCCTTAGAGACAAGGATTTGAAGACTTTATTTAGGAGCACATCCTTCTTTATTAGCTTTACAGCTCAAAGAAAACACAGGTTTTAGTTTTTAAATACAACTATATGAAAATGGTTATGGGCGGGGTGCTAAGTAGACCTTCTTAAAGAAGTTGGCCAAACTTCTTATATTAAAAAAAACAAAACACCTCAGCACCTCAGTATTGTTTTTCAATTAGAATCTGGTTATATTATATTTTTAAGTAATCTTGTTTATATGCATGCCCACAGTAGCAAACTGAGGCGAAGTTGCAAATCACTCCCTAAATGGAAGGGTTGGGCCAAGCAAACAAGTCTTAGCACGAGTCCAACAGATCCTTTATGCAGCCCAGACATTCGGAACACGTACGTGGCAGTGCCCAGTCCATCAGCCAGTGTATTAACTTCCCTTTTCGCAAATACAGCAAGGACACAAATAGCCAACAATATGGATGTAAACACCCCATGTCAAAGAGCTCTCTAAGAGCTGTAAGCCTATACTCCTGACACCAGCATTAGAAAAATCAAAAAAGCCAAACTTCAAGATCCCTAACTTCAGCATATGTGTTTCAAGGGGTCAAACTCTGCCCTGAATTCAAGCCTACTCAGCATCACTGCCTTTAGAAATATTGCTCAAGTGAGAATTTGTGAGCTGGAGGGACACCACAAGCATTCTTCTGATCTGATTTACAGGAAGGGACTTTGGCAGAACATCCGATCAGTATGTTATTATTATTATTCTCCCAGTCCTGCAGAAACCACAACAGGAAGTAGGCAATACGATACAAAGAAGGAACTGGAGAAAGGAGGACAAATGATTTTGAATACATTCTCTTATCATAAGAAACACAAACGAATCTTACGTAAATTTTCCATGATGGTACCATAGTTTACACTTACTTTCGTTGAATGATGCTTCAAAGCAGCATTGACAATAATGTTACTGAGCAGGTACAGTACAAAAAGGGAAGGAGAGCTAATATCATCTATACAATAAAGCACCCTACAGCAACCAGCTTTCTCCAGATCCACACAAGTCGGTGAATGGAAAGAATGGAAACCCTTTACATTGCCCCTGAGTGGACAAAACCAAACCAGAACACACTGTACAGTCTATAAAGTAAATTTGCATGTGTATCTGTATTTGCTATATCTGTTCAGATACAAAATTGGCTTAGGTAGAAAGAGATGGATGTAACTTTATCAGTCATATTGAAATATGCACTTAATGTCACCTTTAATACTAAAAGGTCTGAATGCAGTCATCAGCTGTAATTTTATCCCTTTCTGATGTACTACAGATTTTTCCAGACTCTGTGTGTAAAGAAATACTCTTTTTGGTGTGAGATACCACACTTTAAGAGGATCATTTGGTGTTTCTGAACTGGGTGTCATTGCCCCAAGAGATTGCCCCTCTTCTCATTGCCTCACTGCATTAATAGAAGGGACCCTTATACATCAAAATTCCTCTGCCCCAAGGCTATCTGCTCAGAACTGTCATCTTCAACCAGAGTCCTATTCTCCAATTACATATAATGCACAATCAGTTGCTCTCTCTTAATAACTTCCACAATCACATGAATTCGTTTTCCTGTAGCAGCTTCATAAGGAGTAAGGGGAAATAAGCATGAGAAGAAAGGCAAGACCAGTGTCAAAAGGAGTAAGAGAAATCTTAGAAGACAGACGTTGGTCTAATAGCAGCTACCAGGAACGTCATGTGCACCCGTCACACAACTTACTATTTGGCTGTATTTTGACATCAGCTGTCAAACTGTGACCATGCTATTTGGCAAATACCACTCTCATAGGTGTATAAAGACACCAAATGACATTTGGAGTGATCTGAGATACATCACCCTGAAGTGATAGAGTGTGAAGAAGTGAAAACTACACTTAGATATTGAGAGGGAGTAAATAAGGGGGTACAGAACACTCTCATTCATTCTGTCTCCAAGTTTCTCCTAGATCAAGTCACTTTATTGTTATTCAGCCCATTTCTCCAGGTCTGCATCACACACATTCCAGTTCTTGTGCAATCATAAATTAGTACCCCAAAAGAAGATTAAACAGCAGTAGATTCATAATGAAGAATTTAAGAACTAAGCTAGTACATTAGAGGAATTAATTCCACAGTTATCCCAAAGATTCTTGCATGCATACTTGCTGCATCCCTTCTGAGGTATATTGGACAGAAAAGAACACCATTTACTCCACTGCAGCCTTGCTTCCTCAGACCGAGTGTTTCACCTCTATTGATGGCACTTGTTCCTCCCATGTTTCTTTATCTCTCCATCCCTTAACATGTGTCTTGTGTCAGCTCATCACCAGTCGCACCATTTATCTATCTACATACTGCTTTATTAATTACTAACTTAGATAAGAATAAATAACTCTAAGCTTGAAGGCACAGGAACAAATAGGTCATCATTAAAGGGTACAAGCGCAATAGAGATGCAGAGGTCACACTTGAAAAGTAGGGCACCCAAATACAGTGGCACGAAGGATTTTAACTTGGAATATAAATGTAACAATCCACATGAAAAATTAAGCTCAACATCTGTAGCAAATTTTGAACAATTGCCACGAATATTTTGATGACTCACCGGTAAAAATTATCTAAACGTTAAGAGGTTCAGCTTGATACCATGCCTTGCGAACACAAAACAGTACTTACAAAACCTGGGCCACAATTTCATGATGTAACTTGTAAAGCTGTATGACTCCAGTATCAATCATCCTACCAAAGACAGATGTAACCAATAGGTATCTTAAGGGGTGATTGTTTAATATGTAAGTAGTAAGATGAGGTAACGAAGAATGAACCTCAGAACAAGAGATGTACACCAACACCAGAAGACAGACAGGTTTCAGTGACTGGAGATTGGGTGAAGGCCAACAGGGCTGTTCTGTGATGAATCTAAAGAACAGATTTTGGAGAACTGTGCTTCTTTGAAATGGGGATCTGACATATGGAAGACAATTAAATAAAATGACAGAATATATGGTGACTGGAGCTCCCATTGAAACAAATGGCAATTCAAAATTATTACTGGAACAGATCAAGAATAACTATATCATGCTCTAGGTTATTTAAATAGAGTATCATATTCTTCAGCTTAGAATACCTTAAAAAGGAGAGTTAAGCTTGAAAGATTAATAGCTTTCACTTCCAAGTTAGAATAATCTGAAGATATTCAGCCATTAAAAAGTATCAGGAAAAAAAACCCCACCTCTAGAGAGAGATCTTTACCTGGAGAAATAATCTTCCACAACTAACACCACCAAAATTTTTAGAAGAATTTGAACTAAAAATGATGGCAGAAATTGGGAGAACCTTCTATAATATTCATAGTTACTTTGGCTAGGATAGATGAATGAGGAAAAAAACAGGTAAGGATACTGAAATACGAAGGAGTATGTTAACGAATAGATGGGCACGAGGTTGGTTGGTTGGTTTTTTTTTTTAATTAAAACTAGTAGTTATTAAAAACAGCACCCAAGCAATGAAAGTAACAAAAGAACCATTCCTGATACAACTGAGGTATTGTAGATGATGTAAAAAAAAAAATTAAAAATCAAATAAATAATAACGGAAGGAACCTAAGCAAAAAAAGGGATACCTAAAACATGATACGAGGCATTACAGGGATACAGAAACACAGTGGAAGAGCCAAAAAGCATTTGTGTTCATGACAGAAACGCAAACATGCTAAGCTATTCTTGTATAAGGACAAGACAAAAAGGAGGAACAGAAGGGACATTATGAATAAAGCACCACCTAAGTCACAGCTTTTGAGACAAAATAGTTTTACTTGGACATTTCTGAGTCCCTGCAATGAAACCAACTGGCTAAGGTTTGGATACGAATGAAGACTGATGTAAAAGTAGTCTTTGTATTATCACTAGAAAGTGTATCAATATGACTGGAATTTATGCTCAGATTTAGATTGAAGAACAAATGCTAATAATAGGAGGAGGGATTCCCTCATTCAAAATGATAGCTGACAGACTTTTTTGTAAGGTGAATAAATGACAAAAGAATACAAGTTTAGTTTTATCCATTAAGGAATATACTACAGAAGAATTAATAGAAAAATTTGAATACAATTACTTGAAGTTAATTCTACTTAAATTGTTCAGAAAAAGAAATGGAATATGTTTGCAATCAAGATTCACAATTTCCAAATGGAAAATTTTGATATGCTGTTGAACCTCGGTGGTCCATTGAACTGCTTACTCCAATAATCTTAGTTTTTTGAAATGCATTAAAAAGAAATAATTGTAAAAGCATCTGAAGTGTAAAGCGAGGCACTGAAAAAAATCTCTTAAAAACTCTATAACTAATAGAATTGCCCCAAAAGGAGAGTCCATAAAACAGCATCTGTAGCTTACATGCTAGGTCTTCAGAATTTAAGTACAGTCAATTAGCAAGTTAGGATTCTAAATATCAGTCAGCAGCTAGGCCTGGACCAAACCTAAGTGATTTTCTGCTCCCGAGCTCTTGTGTTTAGCATATTTGGGCCTTGCTTTGTTCATCTGGAAGTGCCTGTTGTCATAAAATATTATGCTTTGAAGTCTGTCCCTGGTTTTGAAGGATAACTCATTTTTGTATAAATTACTGTTTCTCTACCTTTGGCATTGGAAATACCAGGTTCTCAGAAGGGACCAGCTCAGACTAGTTTCAAAACAAGTGCACCTTGATTGGTCGGAATATAATTAGTATCTTAAGCATTCCCAAGGATTACATTTCAAAGCTTTTGCATTACTCACAGCAATTAAGTTGCACCAAATAAGTTTTATAGTTTTAGCTCTCTCTAATTAGTGATTTAAAAACACATGTATTTTACATTGTCTTGCCTTTCCACATGGCCAAATATATAAAGCACAAAATTTGTGTGCAAACAAAAGCTTTTTAAGAAACAACCATTATGCCAAACGTAACGTTAAAGGAATTTATTTTTTTTCCAAAAGAACAGAGATACAGTGACTCAACATTCACTTTTAATGAAGCCCTATTCCACCGTGAAAAATGTGCAGCCTAGTATCTTAAATGAATCATAATATGGCTTACATCTTTAATGCCTGATCACAGTGCCAGAGAAGTTCAAAGCGCCCTTACTAAAACCATCAGTAGAATACCGTGGTTGTGCAAGCCGCTGAAGTACCTACTTTGTAGCCAGAAGTAATTGCGTTACCCTGCTAATCTCTTCTGCAGAAACTCAATCTAACAGGCAGAGATCGCATCTATCAGATAAGAGCTCCATGCAAGGCACAGAGCCTGCTGCTTTTCTTGAAAACACAGCTAAAAGACAAAATAGCATTTTCTGGGTGTGTAACAGTGCAACACACATGCGTTACACACTTTGGAATAAAGTCGTCCCTGCTGGGAATACATACAGGTGATAAGGAATAACTCTACTGACTTCCTCTGCTTGAGAGAGTCCAAATCCACATCTCAAGATCACACCACAACTATGGGATTCTGGACTTTTACAAGCTCAGGTGTAAGAATCCATTATTATGAGGCCAGACACCCAGTTGCCTTTGCGGATCTTGCTTTTACTCCCCACTTTTCTTAAAATAATGATGGAACAAGACAAGATCTTGAACCTTCACCTGAACTACACAATACATCTCACTTGAAAAGGCCGTAAGTTAATACTGTTGAGCTATATTAAATCAGTACGAAATATTTCAGGTAGGTAGCAGTCAAGAGTGACAACCATGGGACACAGATTTAAACATGGAAGCACACATAACGGAGCTTACGTTTTGGAGTTTCACAGCGCTAAATCAAAGTAAGCAAGTGCAACCTGCAACTTCACATAAAACAAATGACACTGTACAGTCCAAACAATGGTAAAAAGCCTTACTGAAATGACTACTATCTACTTGCAAACCAGAGGGGAACAAGAGGGGACAAAAAAATAGGAAAAAAGTATAACACAGAATTTTGTACCTTACTTTTATCTAATATCCTCAAACAGCCAAACTGCTTGTTGCAGCTTACCCAAATGAGTCCAAGCCTGAGCTACAAGGCTTACATTTTATTCACGTGGTTACTGTTTGGGAAAGTGTATAAATCTTCTGTTCCCTATGGCTTTTAATGGAGCACACTATGCAGCCTGAAAACATAGAAGTTACTGCTAGCAAAGTCAGGAAGAAAATTGAGTCTTTGTATGACCACAAAAAATATATAGAGATATATCCATGCCAATATCAATTATACCAAAACCTCAAATTGTAAGTGTGGAAAGTAATTTTGGAAAATCAAGATGAAGCAGTTGGAAGAATGTTACTGCTCCCTTTTTAATTTTTCATTATGGTCATATGTTTCACCTTCTTATGTCTGGGGGTTTTTTGTGCACACTAGTAAGGTGAAAAGATTCCAGTCGCTCCCAGAAGCTCCTATTTACAAGGGTATCTGGTCCTCATTAATCCTCCAATCACCTATAAAAAGACCAATTTAGAATGCCTAGCTTTCTAAGTGCCCAAGTAAAATAATAAGTTATTATACTACAGCATAAAATACTTAACATTTATTTTGTGCTGTGTACACCAGTGTTTGCTTGCAATCTCCCCATATATAAAGTTGTCTTACCCGCTGCATTTCATCTACTGGGTCACATCTGTGTAACAATACCAAAGCCATATTCCAGGAGCATTCATGCATAGTGAGAAACAGCAAAAGTCTTTTTCTGTCAATATTCTTATTTATGGAGTAAATAATAATATTAATTATATGGGATCATAATAATATTCTGTGGGATAAGCACATCACTGTTACCACCTGTATTACCTAGTCTCATGGGAGCACAGAGGCAAAAAAAGCCTGCTAGGTAAAAGGAAACTTACACATCTTTCTGACAAAACACCATGGAAATAAGGAATTATTTTTTTTATTACAGTGAATTAACTGCACCATATGCCTGTCTAATGGAACATTGCTGCAATTACTGCAGGAGCAGATATGACTTTATTAGAAAAAAATGCCTAAGACTTACTAAAAGTTTCATATAAACACATTGGTAGGAAAAAAAAAAAAAATCAAGCAACAATATTTCAAGATACCCTTCCTTTTTCATGATTGAACATACTCCTTCTGCAAGTTAAGCAAAATTCTGGACCATTAACATTGCAGTGTTGTGACAGGTGTAATGTTGTAAGAGCTGTAGTGCGTCGGCCACAAAGTTACCCATCCTACTGCCCGTCCAACCTGCTCCAAAGTGCTACTGTTACACAACAATTCCTTTCAATCTCCTTATTTTATATTTTAACAATGTTAAGGAAGGAATATTCTCTATTTTAGGGCAAGTCCTTCATGCACTGAAAGGATTAAAGACATTTCACTGGTTTTCTTCAGTCACCTAACTGGGCTGACACTATCACATATAAGGTTCAGGTACTCCATACACTCTAACAGTATTGTGTTTAACCACATTTCTCAGGAAACAGAAAATGTCTACTTTCAAGCTAAGGCTACCTCCAAATGCTAACCTTAAAGGGAATAACAACCTATACTTCCAAACAAGAACATTAAGCAAAAAACTCATGCTATTACCAAACAGAGGACAGTAACTGAAATTCAGATTATCTACTTTAGGTTTACCACCTTTTTGTTTCAATTGATAGTTTTAGGTCCTATGTTAATTTTTAACTTTGAAGTGACCAGGGAAGGGAGATGGTATTTGTAGAAATGGACAGGAGTTAAATTTTTTTTCATATGTTTAAAAAAGAGTGCTTTGCGTTAACTTTCTTTGCAAAAGTTAACATTCCAGTAAATAGAAGAGCAGTTCTCAAATGAATACGGCAGAATGACGGTCACTGTTTTTACTTTGTAGCCAGGTGTACTTCATTTCTGGTCCCTGCTGCAAATTTACTTAAAATACATCTACCAATTATAAAAGGCACTCAAAGTCTTCCTTCCTGTGTTTCCATATAGGCCTCTGTGGATTACTCACACAGTCCTCCCTCGAGAGCACAGTAATCCATAGGCATTTGCTCCCACGTTCCCCCTCAAGAACTGAACTCTCTTCTGAAACAAAACACTCCAGAAAACAAACAAGCCGCTAAGAAGGAAACGATGCACCCGGCAGCACCTTTGCAGTTACCTGCAAGGATTAGCAGCCTTTTCTACAGCCCCTTCCCTGCGAGAGGGGGGAACAACAGGGAAGGTCTGTTAACACACTGCGTTTACGCAACCCCCCCGAGGCGCTGGCCCTGTGAAGCTGCCCAGGGACCCCACCCGGGCAGGGGCCGGGACCGCCCGACGCCTCCAGGGCACAGGGGCGGCTCAGGGCAGCAGGTGGAGCGCTGAGCTGGGCCCTGCCGCCTCCCGCCCGCCCCTGCTCCGAGCCGCCCCTTCCCCGCGCCCCCCCGCCCGCGGGAGCTCCAAGCCCAGGGCCGGCCCCGCTCCCCGTCGCGGGCGCGGCCTGAGAGCGGCGGGGGGGAGGAGGCGGCCAGGGGGGAAGGCAGCAGAAGGGCGGGAAGAAGCAGGCAGTTACGCGCTCGCACGACAGGGAGCGGGGCATGGGGTTATTTATATCCCGGGCGCTAATTTGGGAAGCGGGATAACCCACGGCGCGCAGCACCTGCCACGAACACTCACCCCATCCCGCGGAGAGGCGGCGGCCCCTTTAAGACCGCGGGAGACCCCTCCCCCTGGCCCTCCCGCCCTCTCCCGCCGCGAGCCCCCCGGCCCGCCAATCGGCGGCGGCGACGCAGCCGGGGCTGCCGGTAGCCAATCGGTGCGTGGCTTAGTGACCGCAGGGGAGGGGAGCGGGCAAGATGGCGGCGCCGGGAGAGGCGGCGGGCGTGGGGGCTCCGTCGCAGCCCGAGGTGGCCGCGGGCTCCGCCGCCGTGGTGCTGCCGGAGCGGTTGCAGCGCCGGGAAGCGGAGCGGCAGCAGGGCGTGGAGCGGCAGCGGCAGAAGAAGGAGGCGCAGGTGGTGAAGGAGGAGCAGAGCGAGTTCTTCCTGGCCGCCTTCGCCCGGGAGCGGGAGGCCGTGGAGGGGCTGCTGGCGGCGGGGGCGCTGGAGGAGGCGGCCGGCCGACTGCAGGCGCTGCAGAAGCTGCTGACGGGCAGCGTGCGGTTCCTTGCGCCCTACGAGGTGCGGCAGGGGCAGGAGGCCGTTGCGCGGCTGCAGGGGGACTTGGCGGCGCGGAGGCAGCAGCTGCAGCCCAAGAAGAAATTCGCCTTCCGTGCCCTCAAGAAAGAAGCGGCCCCGGGCAGCGCCCCGCGCCTCGCCGAGCCCGCCCCGCCGGCCCCCGCCGCGCCCGGGCCCGGCTTGGCCGAGGGGGAGCCGGGCGGGGAGCCGCTGTGCGGGTTCAGCGGCGCCCAGGACGCGGAGCTGGAGCTCGGCCCCGCGGAGCTGCGGCAGCGGGACGTGCTGTTGTCGGAGCTGCGCGGCTGCCGGGTGCGGCTCCGCGGCAACCCCAACACGCTGCGAGTGCGCGACTGCCGTGGCTGCACCGTGCTCTGCGGGCCCGTGTCTACCTCCGTGCTGGTGGACGGCTGCAGCGACTGCCTGCTGACGCTGGCCTGCCAGCAGCTCCGCACACACCGCACCCGCGGCTGCCGCTTCTACGTGCAGGTGACCAGCCGGGCCGTCATCGAGGGCTGCTCTGAGGTCTCCTTCGCCCCTTACTACTGGAGCTACCCGGGTATCGAGAAGGATTTCGAGTCGTCCGGGCTGGACAGAGACAGTAACAACTGGAACCTGGTGGATGACTTTGACTGGCTGGCGACTGACAAGCCTTCGCCCAACTGGAGCCTGATCCCCGAGCAGGAAAGAATCACTTGCTGGGACTGACTGCGGAGGCAGCTCTGTGCTGTGGAAGAGATCCTGGTGTAAACGCATGGATTCACAAACTGCGGGACTTGGTCTCCGCTATGCCATTAAATGATTCCGTTTGGTATTTAAGTTGTGAATTGCAGTGTATGACTGGATTTTTTAAATTGAAGAATACCGATCAAACAGAGTTTACTTGTCTACACAAGCTGCTGCTATAATCTTTATATATCACAGTGAGATTTGCCAACTTCTGCGGTACCTCATTGCTGAGTTTTTCCTAATTAAGGTGGAGCAAGGGCCGCTGATACACAAACAACAGTGAGCCTCTATTGCAGCTGTAGTGCTGCTTTCACTCTACCAGGCAGAATCTGCATTAGCTGCAAGTAGTGCAAGCTGTCCTGGAATGGAAAGATCAAATAACCAGATTTTTCATATTTTTGTTATTCTCAAGTTGCAGACAACTGTACACTATGGCTTATGGAGAGTGCAAGAGAATAATTCCATGAGGTAATGGGAACAAAAGGTTAATTTAAAGGAGGAGTTTGTAACTGCACAGTGTAAGCAGACTGAGATGAATCCTAGACTGTAATATAACAATGAGCCAGTTTCTCTTGATATGTTTTAAGTCTAAGTTGTCTTTAGGCTTTTATTTTAAATAAGATAAGCCAAAAGAAAAAAAGCATTCTAATAAACATTTAATGCTTTCCTGATATATTAATGATTGTTTGAAATCAACAAATCTGTAGAGGCTGTATAAATACTAAACCTTCACAATCTGAAAATGTTATGTGAAAGGATGCTTCTTATGTAAACAGCTTGAAGTGAGTCTTTGAGTATGCTTTCAGGGTCATTTACAGCAAGTGTAGATGAACATCGCAGAATTTAGGTAAACTGCTCCTCTGCAGTCTGAAACTAAAGGGCAGAGACGTTTAAGTATGTCCCACTAGTTGTTCCATCTGTCTACCAGACAAAAGGCTTTGTGTGCTGTGATCCTAATTTACAGCACTCTGCTACTGCCCAAGTACAGTGGTGACAGGGAATCACTAAAGTAGAGGTGCTATATTCCAGTTCCAGAATTTCATGTTATCTTGCACAAAGTGCACAGTGACTTAAGTCCCATTTTTCACTCCTGCTAAATAATAATAAAAAGGTAGCAGCATTGTGGAATACAATGTCTTTACAGTGCCCTGCTAGTGGTGGTGAAGTGGCCACTCTCCATACATAAAGTATACACTGCAGTTCTATGTTTCTGAAACCCCTCCTTAACTTGTGACATTTTACAAGACATAATTGTTTATCTTGCCTTAGAATCTGCATAAAGCTTTATTTTAAAGCTGCAAAATATTTTTGCTGCTCTGCCATCATATATGTGCCTCTAACAGACAGTAAATGCTAGCTGAACCATCAAAAGCTGCATTGCTGCCATGAGAAATATCTGAAACTTCACTTGACAGGTTTTGAGCAGAAAAAACTTTTATCTAAGTTGTTTTCAGGATATTTAATTTAAAAGGGGAGGGGGAAAGGGATTTTTTTTATATTCTTCACAACTTTGTTTTGTTTACTTCTGTTAATATATACTTTTTGACTGAATTGAGTTTTGCATTTCAAATATATTTGTTTAGAATTGTTTCACTTGTCCCTTTACTACGTTCTTTGCATGATAACATCATAAAATGATGTAAAGAATACACCCTTAGTCTTGCTTTAATGTACATAATTAATATCCTTTGTTAAAGGGGTATGATCAGTTGAGGCTCTCAGGGAACTTGGTTTTAACACATCCATTCTAGTACAGAACCTGATTTAGTATTCCATCATTCTTCTCCACAGATCCTGGTAGTGACAGATAAATCCCTTTAGCATCCTCTGGTCTTGGGATTGCAAATTGGTCAGCCTGTGAGAACTACAGTAACACTTTTGTTCTGCTCGCCCAAAGCTCTAAATATTCACGCTTGCTTAGGAGGATGGACACTGGCAGATCTGGAAGTGGAGGGATCCTGCCAGGCTGATACCAGAGATGTACTGAGGCTTCTCAGTGAAGTTCACACTGGCATGTAAGTGCGGTTCTGAATTAGCTGTTGGTCCACAGCATGCGGTATTGCCTGAATAAACAGAGCATGAGTCAAAACAAGGAAGTTTAGGCTTCAGTTTTGCTCTGAAGTGGCTTTCTTGGTGACGTTTTTCAGAAGTCAAGTTATTAACATCCCAGTTCATAATGTTTTCTTTCCTCCAAGTACTTAACTTTTGTCAAACCAAAATTAGTAGGTAGTACTCTTCAGGAACATGACTCCAGACTGTTCCAGACAATTATTTTCCCTTAAAGATTCATCATTGTAATACAAAACAGGTAACTTTGTAATACAAAACAGGTAACTGACTCTTGGTCTCAAGCACAGCAGGAAACAAGGATATTCAATCTGAGAACAGCAAGATTGAAAATTTTTTGGTCAGACAAATACCTAAATGTGATTTCTAGTTCTAAATATGTACCCCCTGCTGGAGTCCAGGCATTTCCCTCTGTCTGCCCCTGCTTCTCTGAATACCAGGAACAAAAGCAGAGTTATTTGCCTTCTTTCTTTATCCAACCCTCTTTCATTTAAATAGATTCTGGTGGGACTCTGGCCAAATTACTGTGTAAAAAGACAGGTATAATATACATACATAACACAATTTCTTACACACTTTTATACATTATATTTCTGAGGGCTTGGATTTTTTTTTTAAGT
The DNA here is from genome assembly GCF_003945595.2 of Pipra filicauda. Lineage (NCBI taxonomy): Eukaryota > Metazoa > Chordata > Aves > Passeriformes > Pipridae > Pipra > Pipra filicauda. The sequence continues at coordinate 539,304 of NW_024104665.1, read as the reverse complement.
TTCTTCTTACTTAAGCAATAGCTGTATATAGAGAAGGATCAAATCTTAGTTACTTTACCTGGAATTGCTCCAGGTTTTACTAAAGAGCCAGTTTTATCACATACAAGGACAGATAGGAATACCAAGAAAAGAATCTCTGCAACCTGCAGATTTCAGCATTTCCATTCACATCATAATCTGATTTATCTGACTGACTTGGGGACCCACCTGTTATGCTGAGATGTTTTCCAACAGTAATGACAATCATGAGCCTTTTGTAAGATTTCAATTCCCAACATATTTCTTTCCTGTTTCTGCAAGTACAAACTGATAGTTCTAACTCCTACTCTTTCAGCAGCAAAAACTACAGCCCATCACAATCATACAAATAAATACTCAAAATTAACAACTCAGAGATCAGAGAAAAGCTGTGTTTTCTGAACATGTTACACACCACGTGGATATTGATGGCTGAAGTGCTGGGAACTACCCAGACCAGAACCACCTTAAAAGCTCCACAGTGTGTCCCAGTGAAGTTTAGGAGCCACAGGGTCCAGTGAGCCAAATCACTGGTCCCAGGGTTTACAACAGACCCAGCAGTGAATTGACCAACTTGCCTCTATTTCCAGCCTCAGAACCTGCAATTACCTCATATGCCACAAAAACAGGAGCCTACCAAGTTACCTGTAAGGAGGGGAAAAAAAGTCATAAATCAGACTTTTTTTCTCCACCTGTTTGTCATACAGTGTGGTGCATCAATTTTATCACATTTTTCCTCAGGAGTTTCCCTGGACACACCACATAGTTACGAATGAAAGCAAAACTATAAGCTAGGTTGCATGAGCACACAGTAGCTTCCCATCATAGGTAAAATGAGGTATAGTTGTTCCTGCAGTGAAACCTCACCACTCCTAAGGAAAGAAAAGGGAAAAAAGCCTCAGAAAGGCACGTTTTGTATCACAGAGCAGTGTGAAAGAAAGTTTGGGCCAGGAAATTATTTAATCGGCTAAGGGCATATCCATAGTTTAAGCATATATATATTTTATATCTCATGTTCTTGAAGATGGAAAGATTAAGATTGGCCCGGGATTGGGCAGCAGACTGTTTAACAAATACCAGATTAAATTGTCTGCATTAAAATCACCTTTTTCCTCTCTCTTCACTGATAAATTTGTGGTTTATATTTAGGTTTTAGCAGGCATAGCTTTTTTGAAAGGTATCAATATTGTATTGTTATATATAGACATTACAATTTTTAACAATATTTTGAATTTGAACACAGTAATGGTGAGATCAATAATAATTTAAATAACTTATTCTACCTTTTTTTCCTCCAAAATGGGATATGAATTATGCATTTGAGTTTAATAGGCTACCGCTGAGGAGACCATTAACTCAAACACTCTTACAGCAATTAGCTTTTATCTGCTATGGATCAGTTTCAGTATTTTCTGTTTGAAGCAGAAAGCAGCAGTAAGTGCCAAATTAAAGGTGAACCACAGCCAAGATAAATTTTTGTAAAAAAAGGAGATGCAAGGCAAAAGCAGTTTTCTTATTTAAACTGCCCAAACCTCGTCTCCGTGATCCCCCGTAGCCTTCTCTGTGTCTTAGGTTGGCTGTGCTGCCAGAGACAGCCCTCGGCTGATCGGTTTGTGCTGAAGCTTGCACATGGGTTTATCCCGTGATTGGGATAGGGGGGAAGCATTAACTCCCAATTTAAAAAGTGTTAACTTCATTTTTTGAACGAAGTGTCAGAGTATTGCACGTGATTTACTGCCACCAATCCCCTTTAAAACTTCCGAGCACGGTGAGTTAACTTGATGGGTGGGGTAGTTTTTGCCACTCTAAATCTCCAGCTCGTATTGGACTATTGAAACCACTTAAATAAACAGCACATTTCCTCATCTGGGTTGTTTTAGTTGTGGTGATTGCTCTGTGATGACTTTAAAGGTACCACCCGAAGTCTTAAAGCCCTGAATGTTCCTTCCTAAACATCAGGTGAATTACTGATCATCTCCCAGATAACACTAACTAACTATTTAGGACTGCTTTATTAGGACCCCTCCCATTACCTTTGTTTAAAGCAGAAGAGTAAAGGGAAGAGTGAGCCCTGAAGCATATGCTGCATGTTCTATTTAAATATTTTATTCTTGAATTAATAGGAAACACCATAGTGATACAATTAGATGACTTTGCTGCATCATACATATCATGGATATCTGAATGTTAAATCATTAAGGTAGGGGGTATTCAGACTGTCATCTGTGCTCCTGAATACCAAATTACCCATATCCAGAGCAGCACCAAGCTTACATTAGCTGCAGGCAGGTTTAATACTTTTTGTCCTGCAGGACATATTTCACTGCATATCCTCATGATCCACAGACCTGATAGAAAATTCTTTCCACTTATAATTGCAGTTTCATTATGTCATCACTGACAAGAAAGGAAATGGTTTCAAGTTCCTTTATCTCGAATTAACTTTAGGCTGTCAGATAGATACACATTCCAACTACCTCAAGTTTCTTAGCTGAGCCCTGAAAAGTCAGTAAAACGTAACATGTGCTGCATGGTTGTGGGATGTTTTGCCAAGAAGTCAGGAGAGATGTTATTTCAGCACTATGGCTTACTGCTCAAAAACATTTAATGGGCTCTCTCAAGAAACAGCACTTATCCACTTCACAGCAAGCAGAGAGAACAGCCTCAATGGATAATCACCTTCCTCCTTTCCCTTACACGCTCACCGCTCACTAGCAAGGGCAGCAGCAATGTGAACAACCAGGCTTGCTTTAGAAAAATCCCAGTTACCAGCTGCTCTCCAGGTCTCAGCAATAGCACGAGGATGGGCCAGGAAAGGTCCACCACAAAAACCTTCTGTTAGCATAGGAAGAAGTAGCAGCTTCCTAGCTTTTGTCCTTGTTGAAAGGACTTTGAGCATTCCAGGATCTCAAGTGGTAGCTGAGCAGCACCCATAGTACCACACAGCAGCAGACATCAAAATACTATTCTTCAGTGCTTGAGTTTTTTAATTATTACTATTATTTTTCACACTTGCCTTCCTCCTGGGCAGGTCCCCTTCCCCTGTCTCTTCTTGAAGGCTGGTGGCCATACTGCTGGCAGCCACTAGAGGATGCCCCCAGGGTATCCTGGTTGTGGCATCAGCAGGTCTGGTTGAAGGGCTGGAGCAAAACCTCCCAGTCCTCCTTCTTGGGCTGCTCCTTTCTCCCCTGCGGCATTAGCGCCCATGTCCTCACACACCTGCAGGTTAATTTTCCATTGTTGGAGGTTGCCTGAGGTTAATTTTGCTTTGTGGTGGCAGGAGGTGAGCCAGCCTCAGGATTTTCCCAGTAGCTCTGAACATCTATGGGGCAAGGGGGGAGTGGGAGATGATATTTCAAATCGAGTAAAACTCCTCAAGCAATGGGAGAGTGAAAGCCCAGCACCTCAGCTTGTTGGAAACAGCTGTGTGTTACGAGGAGGAAGGCCACTGCCAAAGAAGAGGATTGCACCTATCCTTTTCTGCCCACTACAGCATGAAAGTGGAGCCAGGCTTCAAGTGCCTCAGCAGACCCCAAGGACCCCTGAGGTGTCTCTCCAGCTGCTGAGTTGAATTCCTCCCTGGTGTAAGCTCCCAGGGGGGTCTCCTTGGCCAGCCCTGCTCCTCTCCCTGGCCTGGTGATTATCCAGTAAGCTGCTCGTACCAGCTCACTTTTTATAAAAGCACCTCTAGATTTCAGCCCAGGGTTTATTTATTGAGTTTCTCTGCACTTTTCCTTTCTCCTCCTCTCCTGCCAAGATCCAGAGATGGTACAACCCAAGATGGTACAAGAAAATGCCAAGCTTAGTTTTTTTAGGTCACCGTAAACTACACGCTTATCTGCTTTCAGAACACATAAGCCACAGGATGTCATTTCAAGTCAACACAGAAGGATAAGGACTAGAAAGTTGTTTTTGGCTGTAGATATGAATAAATCAGGATCATGTTGGGGGAGTATATGTTTGTATACAAGCAGCCTTTTTTAAGGGCTCTTTTTTAACCCAGAGCCTTCTTCCTCTTTCCTCAAAGGATCCATATTCTTCTGGCAACAAAGATCTTTTTATATCTTGGGTTTTCATATTCTGCCCAGCCTATCGTAAGAGAGCACAAATCTACTAAATAGTAAAATGAGGGATTACTTCCACTCATCTGTTGACAGACATTTCTCCAAATTGGATCAAATGATTAAAGGTATTAGAATGACGTCTTGCAGATCCAGATCAAATCATTTGAAACCTTGAGACCGTTTCTCCTTTACTTGGAAGAAACCACCAGAAATAGTTGTAGGTGCTAATTGCCCATTATTCTCACTAATGTGAAGTTGTTAATTGGGACCTTTGAATATTTTACTTGCTTGAATCCTAACCAGGGGAGTTCAAGATGGAAGGACTCTGCAGTGGCTCGCTTCCTGATGTGCCATTTGGGGTCTCTTCCAACGCCTGAATGGTTCTTCCTCAAGTTGCTTACGCTGAGAAGAGGGGTCCAGGCTGTGAAATCTTCCAACACCTCCCATTACAAAGATGGCACTGCTGAAAGTCAAATTCAATCAGAAGAAACGGGTAAAACTAGCGCAGGGACTATGGCTCATGAACTGGTTTTCAGTGTTTGCTGGAATCCTTGTTTTTAGCATGGGATTGTTCCTCAAAATTGAACTCCGGAAGCGAAGCGAAGTGATGGACAATAATGAAAGCCACTTTGTGCCCAATTCTTTGATATTGATGGGTATATTATCCTGCGCCTTCAATGGTTTTGCTGGAAAGATTTGTTACGATTCTCTGGATCCCGCTAAATTTGCCAAGTGGAAGCCTATGCTGAAACCTTACCTGGCACTATGCTTCATCTTTAACATCCTCGTTTTCTTCGTTGCTCTGATTTGCTTTCTCATGCGGGGCTCTCTGGACAGCACACTGGCCCAAGGGCTCAAGAATGGCATGAAGTTCTACCGGGACACAGACACCCCTGGAAGATGCTTCATGAAGAAGACCATCGACATGCTCCAAATTGAGTTCAAATGCTGTGGGAACAACGGCTACAAAGACTGGTTCGAAATTCAGTGGATCAGCAACAGATATCTGGACTTCAGCTCCAAAGAAGTGAAAGAGTAAGTGATTTAGTGGGGTTTGTATCACATAGCATCGTTATTTGATCAGTGTTATCCTCAAGAAATGTATGTCCCCCCAGGCACTGACTGGAAGGGGATTTGTACGAAATGAGGTCTTTCTCTGCTCTTGCATAATAAGCATACCAAGCGATCAGCTAGATTGCCTCCTCCCCTGACAAATTCCTCTGAAGTTATCCAGAACATGAAATATAAAGCATATTCTTACTCAGCTCAATGTAAACAGACTTAATATTTTTTACTGTCTTTTTACGTTGAGCCACACATACCAACTCCCAAAATGAATAGGAAAGTATCAGAAGTTCACTTGTCCTAAGGCAGATTTCGATGTGATTTATTAACTTCCTAAAAAAAAGAATTCCCTGGATATGTACTGTTGATACCACTTCTAAAACTCCACTTAAGATATTGGCAATGAATCAGTCTAGTGGAAATAAATAGAAGCAGTAACAGTTTACCGATAATTTATGTGGTTTAGATCCTTAATATTTAGAATTTTGTTTTTATATTCATTTGATGGATTGCTTCAGCACTGTGATAATACTGAGCATCAACACCTATTGATGTTCCTAGCTTTACGCAGTGGCCCTTGTAGCCAAATGCATTTTAAGTTCTCTCCTGTGCCTAATTTTTTAAAACCTCACATGAAACCAGCGCTTATTTCCTCTATACAAACCAGAGCAGATTGTTGATCAGAAACACCTTAATGGCTTTGATGTCACTGCCCAAAGAGGCTATAATCCCAAAATCAGGTTAGGTGCAGTAAGCTCAAGCAGAAAATAAACACAAGAACAAAATGCACCTTTGAAATTAAAAAATTAGCATTGGGCATAAATACCCGCAACCTTCTAAAAAATTAAGCATCAGAGAAAGAGATGGTTACTCAAGGTTCTTTGGGAACATTACTTGTAACATTCATACTCTATGGTTGCACAATGGGTCCTGTAAACTGGAAGCAATGTGCCTTTTAAATGTACTGCCTGTGTCAAAAATGTCTGAATTAATTTTAAAAAAAGCTTGGTGTATCTCTTGGGGTCCGGGCCTGATTGTGTAAGTGGTATTTCACTTGTGTGTCTCTCTGCATGTTGTTTTGACTTGTTGGGTGGTCTGGTTGTTTTTGCAATTCTGAGGGAGGACTTCATAGTGAAAACTGTTACAGACTTAACCCATTGCACTGCAGGGTTGTAACAAATACATTCTCTATTTAATAACGGAGCATTTCCATTGTGAAGATACGCCCACGGGTATAAATAACTCCTTGAAAAAAACTTGCCAGCATTATATGGAGATTTGAGAGCTGTAACTTAATCCAGCAGCAGTGGAAGGGCAATGCACAGAGGGAAAACAAGGTTATACTGTCCTTAATAATTGATGCCTTGTTTGGAACTGAGACTCAAGGTAATTTCTTTGTACTACTGAGGCAGGAAGTAGGGCATTAAAAATCTACAAATGGATGTCAGTGAATTCAAGATTTGTACTACGTGGTGGTACACAATCTCTGCTCACATTCCTGGTGGGATAGTCCCGCCCCTTTGAAATCAATAGCAAAGCGCTCCTTAATTCCAGGGAAGGTGGGAGTCTGTCCCCCACAATGTGATCTTTATATTATTTGTAGAGTGAAGGCCTGATCCAATCCCTCTGAAACTGGTGGAGCATTTACACATGAATGTGAATTAGACCTAATTCAGAGCACACTTTCCATCTAGAGATAAAACTTCAACTGCAAGTGTTTGGATATATTTGGGTCATGACTGCAAGGTGGAATTTTCCTTTATCGGACTGTTGCAATCATCACTCTCTCTCTGACACAATTTTATATTATCCATATAGAAAGCTACAAGTAACACTCAGATTTTTTTTCACCTTTCTAGATCACTGCAGCTTTCCATTCTGTCATTTTCTAAGGAAAATGGTGTGTGTTAGAGTTGCAGTTCTCTTATTATAGTTTTTTTATGTAGTGCCAGTGGAACTATTTGCCTTCTAAGGTATCTCTTACCTAAACATCTTGTAAGGCACCAGACTGAATGACTCTTTATGGAGAACAACCACAGTGTCAAATGAACAGTAGCTGGGAAGTTCCCGCAAGGAATTTGGGAAATTTTGCAACGTCCTTTTGCTGAAGCACATTTCATGTTTCAAATACTGGCTGTCTTCCCAAGCCAAGAATAAATGCATAACCCCTCTCTGGAGCTACTATCATCAAAGAGAAGCTATTAGCTTTGCTGGATCAATGGTCTAGCTGGATATGGTGGGTCCTAAGGCTGTCAGGTCACTTCCAGCATCTCCCTTCCACATTAACTATGCTGTGATCACTCTTTTCTAACTGCCCCTACTACAGTTTCTCTCTGCCATTTACTTTTGCTAAAAATTAATTTCTTTGAAGAAGTGACCCAAGAACACACGTTTCTGTCATGAGGAGTTATTTACAGACTCAGTGTAGCCTTGACATAGAAAAGGATTTCAGAGAGGAGAAATACCCAGGACAAACACCACCATATGAACAGCGGATGTGAAGGAATGGCATGGTCAGGAGGCACAGTGGAAAATTCTCCTTGTCTTTGCTTTCCTTCTTCGTGCAAGTTTGCTCCCCTATATCTTTGTATGGTGTGTGTGTTGTATGTGTGTATTCACGCTTCCTTCTGCCCTTGCCCATAGTCGGATCAAAAGCAACGTGGACGGAAGGTACTTAGTGGACGGCGTCCCCTTTAGCTGCTGCAACCCGAGCTCCCCAAGACCCTGCATCCAGTACCAGGTCACCAACAACTCAGCTCACTACAGCTACGACTACCAAACGGAGGAGCTCAACCTGTGGAACCGTGGCTGTCGGGAAGCCCTCCTGAACTACTACAGCGGCATGATGAGCTCCATGGGTGCCGTCACCCTCCTCGTCTGGCTTTTTGAGGTAACCCTCTCCTCTCAGCCCCACTTCGCTGAAGCACCAGCTCTGGCAGAGCAGAGTGTTTTTCAGCGTGGACTGTTCAGTTAAAGGTCAAATCTATTTAAAATAAATCACCAGCTGAGAAAACTTCTAATAGTGAACATCTAATAGTGAACATCTGCATAAGGCCCAAAAGGTCTCAGACTGGAGACAGAGCTGGGAAGCATAGAGTGGGTGTGGGATTACATACCTCCCTTGCAGAGCAAGGGGCCAGAGCCTCAAGCATCCCACAGCAAGAGGGGAAAAAGGGACTGATTTTCTGCCAAATATAAGGTGCTGAGCAGGGAAGAGACAGTGGGGGCTCTGCTGTCCAGATGCATTAATTTCACGTGTCATCATTTGTGGGGAATGAGAAATACACAAAATGTTGGCAGTAATTTGTGGAACGGAAAGTGCAATCAAGAGGTTTACTTGCTGATGAAAATAAGACCTAAAGCCATGCACAGTGTCCAGCTTCAGGGCAGCATTTGGTTTAAGGTCTTTCATCAGATCCACCAAGGTTTTTGGGCAGAAAAAGTGGTTTAGGCGGAGCAGGTGGATTAAATTTATTTTATTCTGCTTCTCAAAACCACTATGCGTATGCAAACAGCTGCCAATACTGCTGGTGTCTGTGGGCACCATAACCCAAAGTGCGGCTTTGCTCCTGAAATACTATTGATTCAGTGTGAGGAAAACATGCCCTCCTGCCTCTGGGAGGTGGCCAGTTTTCTAGCTGGGGTTTAATCAATACTAATACTCAGGGAGCGTGGGCTGGCAGTGGCACAAGAGTTGGCATGTGAGGTGCTGGATGAGGAGGTAAGGCAGGACCAGAGGACAGAGGTGAGGGTACAGCTCACTGTGTGACACAGAGTGCAGCAGACCCTTTCCAATCCTTGAAATGGCTGTTGCAAGTGGCATTGCCAATTTTAAATGATTCAGCTGGCTTTTAAAATATTTAGATACATGCAAATTGAAAAAAGATGCACTATGTTTTGATACAGCCTTCCAGGAATGGAGATTCTTTTTAGAAAATAAACACCTACCCAGATAATCTGTAAATTGAAAAAAAAAAACATAAAGTTACTCTGTGTTGTGTTGTTTTAAAAATAACTACTCTGAATGGCAGAGAACTGTACTACCTCCCTGTAATGCTGTTATTCTGGTAAAAAAAAAAAAGAAGCTCATATTTCAATCCAGATTCAAGGGCAGAGTACTTTAAGAGAAGGGTATTTCAGGTATATGTGAAAATCATGAAGAAATTCAAAAACTCAGGGGAAAAATGCACAAAAATACTAATGCCAGCTGCAAAAAGTCTTGATTAGGCACCTGTAACATACCTCTGCTGACTTGTAAGAGGTTAATGACAGTGATATGTTAACATTAATAGCAGTGATAAAAATGCAGTATTTTATGTGTAATTCTTCAAAGTACATCTGGGTATTTTTTTCAACCTGTGGCATAATGAGAAATAAGATATCTTCTTTCCTTCATCTTTTTCAAAATAGTAGATGAGACTTTTTTCCAGGCAATCAGAGGACTCTCAGGGCAAAGCTTTTAACAAACAACACAATCCTGGGTTATAATAACTTGCTCTCCTAAATATTTATGACTTGCCTGATAGTCCTCCATAAAGGGTCCAGATTTGGGTCTCAAACTCCCTCTGCTTTTAAGGCAAACTGAAGGGAGGAAGCCAAGCAGGAAGCAGACATAATTTAGTACATTCCAGTCAAGATAGGAAACAATTTTATACTGAGTAGGAGGGCAGCAGAAGTCCCAAATCCTGGCCAAGGTAAGTTTGGATCTGAGCAGGGTATGTCCAGTGGGCAGTGATTGTGCTGGCTCTGTGCTTCTCATTTCCCCTTGGACTGACTTTCTGGGAAGTTACAGAAAAGTGCAGAAGCAAAGGAGCATCCTGGTTTGCTTTGTACCTGGCGCCACTGTGAGTTCAAGCCAGCAAAGCCCTTCCGAGGGCCGCAGAGAACTCCTCCAGCAGGGTTGTTGGTATTGCGGTGTGGGGAGGGGGCAGAGCGTGGAGGGAAACACTAATCACAGCTGTTATTTTGAGCTGTAGGAAAACATAATGTGCCAAACGTGTAGGGATCTCAGGGAAGGCCGTTCACGTTTAACCTTTCTATATTAAGGGCAAGGAAGAATGAACCTGTTTTGGAATATCAAAACTTCTATTTGAAAAGAATGATAATGTATTATCTAGATGCTGCTTTTACTAACAAAAGCTGTAGGCTTCCCATGAGTGACAACTGGTCATGAGGGTGACAAAAAAAGATCACACCCTGCTCTAGCTAAGCCGCCTCAGGCTAAACCCTGGCAAACAGATGGGCTTCACTGCAGAAGGTCAAGCAGAGCAAGCCTGGATGTCTTCTTGACCCACCTCAGCCAGCAAAGAGGAAATGAGGGGTTCAAGGGTGCCCTGAATAGAGCATTTCAAAAGGAATAGAGTGAGGCTCGTTCCTGAGATGCTCCAGGTCCTTCACCTGTACAAACACATGGGTTGCAATAGGTCACAGCTACTGCAAAGGCCAAGACCCTGCAATTCACCTCACATGTGGTGCCACAGAGGGAGCCCAGCACTGAGCTCCAGGAGAGCAGTGACACGAGCAGGAGGCACATTACACGTCCTGTGCTGGAGAGTGAACTGGTAATCTTCAAAACCAGGCCACGGGCAGCAGGGACACTCCAGATGGACACAGTTCGCTCTGTTGGCCCAGACTGAGGGGCTGAGCCTGCTGTGGTGCAGGGGATACACCAGCTCACCCTGTCCATCCCTAGCCCTGGAGAAACACTGTGGCTGTGTTCTTCCTGCTGCTTTAAAGTTGATGTAAAATGACAAGAGTTTCCATGACAGTTTGTCTGTTGGCCAGGGAAATCATCACTCAGCAAGACTGGACCAGCGCTGGGGCCCTGATGCCCCGGCCTTCTCTGCTGGATTGCAGTTAAGCTCAGCTTTACAGCTCAGAGTCACAGACTGGTTAAGGCTGGAGGTCTAACTGTGGCCTCACCAGGGTTGAGTAGAGGAGAAATATCACATTCCTCATCCTGCTAGCAATTCTTTGTCTAAAGCAGCCCAGGATACCATTTGCCCACTTGCCACAAGGGCACACTGCTGGCTCATGGACAACTTGGTGTCCCCCGGGACCCCAAGGTCCTTTGCTGCCAAGCTACTTTCAGCCAGTCACCCCCAGCATATACTGGTGCATCAAGTTATGCCTTCCCTGGTGCAAGACTTCAGCAAAACTGTTAGTCCAAGTCCAAGTCCAAGTCCAAGTCTCTGGTGTGATCATATAGGAGACAGAAAAATTTACCAGATACTTGTCTCAAACTTCCTGGATTCTCTTCTCCTCAGGCTCGGGTCAGTGGAGGTGACAAGAGCCCAAACGTTTTGCACTGCTTTTAAGGAATCTCAGCTTCAGGGACCCCAAATCTTTCTAAGCAAGATTTTTAAGAAAACAATGTTTTAAACTGAGAGAAAATGTCACAAAATCTCATCTGAAGGCTGGTCAGTTGCTCCCTGCTGCACAGGCACATTCCCTTTATAAAGCAGGACCATATTTAGTGACTTAGAGCCAGCCAGGAAGCCTGCAAGAACAGCTACTTCAGCTGTCAAATAGTGGGACTTGGCAAGTCAATCACAAAACAAAACTCCTGCTGACATGCAGTGAGGCAGCACAAGTAGAGAGCAACATGGAGGCCACCTTCTGCATCCAGCCCTGTTATTTTGTACTGGCAACAGCATTGAAGTTCGAAGATATCAGTCCTGTGACTGAGAACAGGAAAACTGTGACTCAGAGAGGAAGGAAGATGTCAAAGACTTTAAATCTCAAGACTAATGTGACGGGATTTGTCAATTCTGATGACTTTTATGGAATAGTGCTTCAACTAATTCAAGTCATCATAGTATAGGCTAGATAAGATTATTTCCAGAGTGAGGGCCACTAGAAACTTCCTTGAGGACCAGTGTGTGGCAAGTCATGCATTATGTTAGAAAGTATGAAAATTTGCCTTTGGATATGGAAGTATTTGATGAAGCTTGTTTGTTTGACCAACGTTTTTCCCTTTCTGATCTTGAACGAAGACAGAGAAATACGAACATCTGCAAATTTTGAGAGTAACCAAGTGTAGTTTGGTCTTCCAAGAGTTTAGAGACACTGATTCTACACAAGTAGGATGACCACAGTAGACAGGCTAATGAATGGTCCGTGGAAGCACATGCTTGAGCAGTCCCTCGAGGCCAAAGGCCAGATGTGAATACTGCCATTGGCCATGCTATGTGGCTGAATCCCAACTTCAAATCTGCTGCCCTCTTTAGCCATTAGGGTTTAGGAGGACCAGAAGTAATCAGTTCTGTGGTAATTTGGATAGGGTAGTGGGGGCATTGTACTTCCCTTACAGAACAAATCCTACGAGGTCATGGACAACATTAAATGTTCTCAATCTTAGCTTTACCCAGCATGTGAAAGACTAAACTAATCTTACTGCTGTCCCATCCTGACCACCTGCTCTACCACGTCACCAGGCTGGCTCTTCTGGGTACTGCCTTTTCTTTTTCTCTGCTTCAATCTGATTGATTACTTTTCTTCATAAGCACCACAACAGTGGAGGTCAGATTGTTCTGAACAGTGTTAGAAAGGAGGAGACTGGTTAAAACCACTTTTTCTCTCTGGAGGCAGGTGTGGGGTGTTGCCAGTGTCAGAGGTGTTACACCAGCAAAATACAGTAGAAAAAACCACCTTATTCAGGGCTGCTGGGACTTGGTAATATTTAACTGAAATAGATATGAGTTTTAGATGGAACCAGTGAGAGATACCCCTGCTGCTTTAATTTCCTTATATGCACATCCCTATATAAAAACAAAACCAGAATTTGAAGTAGACAGTGATGGCTCAAATCCTAATGCTGCTCTGTTCTGCAGAGATGCTGATTCATGAATATTTCCTTGATCAGCTTAATATATTCACCAAACATATTAAGGTCAATGCAAAGTAAAAATATTTAGAGTTAAAATTAAGTGGATGGTGGCAAAGGACGTTGTTCCACATAAAAACTGCTTTATGGATATCTAGTGTAGAGGAGCAGGGGTTGCACTGAAACCTCCCAGGAGGCACTGACCCTGTGAGGGGCCATGAAGAATGGTCCCTTGTGCACATGGCCCTTCAAAGGTGCTGTTCCACAGCAGCCAGCACGTACTTCCTTCATAAGGTGATACCTCCACTCATTGCTGACTGAGTGTCATGCTTCCCGTGGTGCTCACCCATTTCAGAACTCCACCTTCTTTCCTACTCTTGAAGGGACATTTTCCTCCTGGGCATCTCAAGGGGGAAGGTTGCTCAGGATCTCCTCTTGTTCAGAGGATTCTCACAGCCCTTAAGCTGTGGCAAGTTGGTTCCTTTGGCATTTGGTTCACACCACCAGCCAGGGCTGCTGATAGCAGAGGACAGTGAGGATGGAGGAGGAGTATCCATGTTTGGCTGACACTCTCTGTCTTCCATTGCCTGGCACAGATATCGGTGATGATTGGCTTGCGCCTTCTACACACCTCTCTGGAAAGCATTCCAAACCCCGAAGACCCTGAATGTGAAAGTGAAGGGTGGGTGCTGGAGAACAGCCTGAAGGACACTTTTAAATCTGCACTGGAGAATTTGAAAAAGCTTGGTAAGTTCAATCAGGTGGAAGCAGGAGCCGAAGGGGCCGAAGGAGAGGAAGGAGGGAAGACGCCAGCCATCACAACGGTCAGTTGAGCTGCTAATTGATGTGGACTTTTTCCTCAGAGAAAAATAAAACAAACTGAGAATTGTGAATATCTACATTTTAAAAGTTATGTATCAACCATCAGAATACACATTTCTGTGCATGTTCTTTTTTGTATATGGGAGCATACAACATAGTGCACCTTGGGATAATACTCTTATCCGCAATGTGAGTACACCATATCCATATCTTTTTGGGGATATGATCCCAACTAGGACTCACAATATTCACGTGTTCTCATATCAGGGAAAGTTAGTTTAAAAATTAAAAAAAAAATAAAAAAAATAAAAAAAATTGCTGGCATCACACAGTGATCCATTCCACCTTATTTTGAAATTAAAAGTGAAATTTGAAAAGTTAATATTTTTTGTTCAAGATGTTTTATCAGTACAATTTCTATATTTCAGCTTTTAAAGACAAACAGATTGGGTTTCTGGAGAGTAACATGTTAGAATTGAAAGGAAGGAGGATTTCTAGAATTGTATATAACTTAGTATACAGGTATTTTGACAAACCTCTCATATAATGTGATTTTTGTTAATGTGCTAAGCAATGGTATTTTCTGCTGTATTCTTAAGATGTACATAGAACAAATGCAAACTTATGCTGAGAATTTATACACTAAGAAAAAATCATAATTTAATGAAGCAGCCAAGCATCATGAAAACAACATTAAGGTAAGATTCATGGGGTTTGTTTCTCAGGGCTTTCTGCAGGCTGTATATCTTGAATGCATGTGTTGTAGACTTACGCTGCACCTTGTATTTAAATTCTACACAGAAGCTTAGAAGATTCTTTCTGTAGTGGGTCAAATCCGTGCTATGAGCATGTGCCAGTTACTGTTACTCTGGACATTTTACAGAGTATGTAACCTCATAGCTTGCTCCAGAATATTCAAGCCCAACTATTTTTAAGGCAAGAAAAGAAAAGAAACCCAAAATCAAAATGGCCCCTTGGAACTCACACTTTAAATGTTTTTCAGGGTCCTGGAAAATGGATACCATCGATCCACAAGTACATCAAGCCTCAAACTTTCAGGCCAGGGAAAACTAAGTTTAAATCAATCCTCAGTGTGCAAAATTTTGCAAATTTTACTTTTCTATCGGTGATAGGGTACCTGCCATTATATTTTTTAAATCAATGGGAAGGCACATTTTGAGTCTGCATCTCTCTAAACATACTCTCATAGCTGGAGGATCCTGTTCTCATTATACCATGTTGGAATAAAGCATGGAAAGAGTTTGCTGTGGTGCACAGCCTCTAGTAAGGCAACAGAGCATCATCTTGAGTTTTTCTTCAGCTGCCAGATAACTTCAGCTAAAGGGAAAGAAACCCAAGAGAACAAGCCCCAGTCATGCACAAATTATTGCAGACACCTCAGTCCCTCTGCTGCAAGCCAGGCACCATGCTTATTTTTACTCTGGATGGGAAAACCCTCTACTGCTCCAAGGTGTACCTCGGAGAGGTTTCTCAGTAGGTCCCTTCCGTTGGCTGGTCTTCAAAGTAAGCCATGTTTGCAGCTGCCTAATCATTGCACAGCCCACTGGTTTTTGTTCTTAATCACTTGTGCACTTGCCCCAGCAGTGCTCAGCTTCTCTGGCTTTTGTTCAAACTCCTTCTAGGATGGACAGACCAGTTCAAGGCAGGACAGGTAAGGACGTGTCTGAACATCAAGCCATAGTTTCTATCTCAGTGGCCAGGCTGTTTCAGGCCATCTGCATGCAAGGTTTGATTTTGACAGGTATTTGTGGTGTCCTTTCACTTTTTCAAAGCTGGCCAAAGCTTTAAACTTACGATAACGAATTTAGTTACAATAAATTAAAGTCACTCTCTTCTTTTGTGCATAAGACTGTCTAGAACATGGGCACCGACAAAAAGCCAATTTGCTACTCACCACAGCCTATCATCTCTTGTTTTGCTGAGGGACACTCTGCATGGCAGAACCGTACGAACCAGAGCAACTCCTCCCTTCTCAGTCAGACGTTGCTATGGCCGGCTGCCCCTCCCAGCTGGACCTTAGAGAAGAGCAGGACTGTGGATGGCACACGATGTGGCCCACATGTATCAGAGAAGAGCTTTTCAGAGGAGTCACGTGTGGATAGGAGCTGCGTTACAAGGATTAATTACAGTTTTTCCTTGTGAGACTTCAGCGTGCTGTGATCTATACCAGTTATTTGACTAGACATCTGATTTTTCAAAGAGATCTAGATTTATTGCTGCCCTAGAAATCTGGTTTAGGCCATTAATTTAGACAGGACTCCCCAGTTATTTGTGGTCTATATTTTTTTCAGTTTGCTGCTACGGCAACATAACAAATTGTCAAATTATTCTTTCAACACCGCATTGAGAAGCCAGTTCCCAGAGCAATGGTATTAGTCAGGTAAAGAGACCATCTGAGACAGGTTTATGATGAACAGTACTGGAACCAGGGAAAAAACAGTGTCTAAAATAAAGCCTCCTGGTTGGTGGAGATCTTTGTAACACGATTACCACAAGACTGTTATACGACTGCTTTGTAAAATATATCATGTAATATATCACTCATCCGATCTTACATATACTTTCTTGTGACACTGCAAATGCTGTTCTAGATAAAGATATTTCTGCTGACTGCAAATGTAAATTTAGGTATTAAAATTGTATGGCAAGTAAAGATCTCTTTAAAGAAAATGTTTAAATATATACAGTTTAATACAGATTTCTCTAATTTGCATTACTACTGCCTTTTTCCTTCTGAATTCATTTTTTGGACCTGTTTTATGTGTTCCTGTGGGTGGGAAGGTTTTCCCTGCCTCCATGTAATGCTCTAAGTGAAAGCAAACTTTCCTCTTTTCATGTACCCAGCTAAGGTCAGGATGTGCAAATGGACTCCTAAATCACCTGCCTCTTACTAGAAACGAATTTGCTGTACTATTTGAATAACATCCTTTTGCAGTACATAGGAATTAAAACATCTTCACAGCCATGGAGATGGTCTCCTGGTCATGCTCCACCAGTGAAACCACTGACATCCTCAGGATCTTTGACAATCAGCTAAGCAGGGTTTATAGCCTCTTTCCCCGCCCCCCCCATTTAAATCAAACTTGCAATGAACATTCAAAAGAACACATTGTTCTTATTTTAAATTTAAGTCTAAAGCTCCCACAGTCAAATCTGCCTGCAGCAATCCGACGACTTCCAGAGCCATGCCCTGATTTTCAAACTAATAAACTTCAGAAGGATGTGAGCTTAATTCATGCAAACCAGGCCACTTCTTTTTAGGTACCTCCATATGGATTACCAGCTTAAATCCAAGTACACAGATCTGAGAGCCAGCCCAAGGCCTTGAAGTGTCAACTCCTAAGAAACATCACTTTTTAAAGAAATGACAAAAAGTACACTATTTTACTGGTGACATTTATTTGAAGGGACACAGAACATTGACTAAAGTGCTTTAAAGGAGGAAATATAAACAGCTTCCTTAAAGCTATTAGTTCTTAAGTAGCCTTAATACAATTGATAAGATTAGCCTCCATGCATTACATGAGCTTGGGCATTTTGTAATACCACACAAATACATGTGTGCAGCTTAGCAAAGCGCATGGGAATGCTATATCGGGCTCACAGGCACCACACGTACTTCCTAGCTAATGGCCTGGGGAGATTTTAAAGGCTGATATAAAGAAAAAAGGATCCCAGCAAAACAGTTACTTATTTACACCCGACTTGGTTGGTTTGTAAAAAACAGACGACACTTCTTGTAGCATAATCAATGGAAAATGGGGACGGATCACAAATGCTTATTTAAAAAAAAAAAAAAAAAAGAAAGAGCATTATTAGAGATTAGTTAATTAAGAGATAAGGCCAGAAAAATAGAATGGAACCATGTGATAACAGCCCCCTGTGGGGAAGACACAGGCTTAGGCAAATTTATTTCTGGCAACAGCAATGCAGCTATCTCAAATCTGAAGTAATGCGTATGTGGAACTTTTTCTGAGTTATGTCAGACCTATAATGTTCAGTGACTGACTAAAACACTGAAGTAGACAAATGCAGATGCATTTGCTGTTCTCGTGTAATTTCACAGGTGTTACTGAATTTGGATCCAAAGCTCATTTGTGAGGTGGGAAACGCTGGCCTGGAGCTCAGCTTTGTGGGCTCTCCATTACCTGCACCATCTTGGCAGCACCTTTCCCTGAGGAACACACCTCTGTTTTGCAGTCCTCCCCTCACATGTCGTGCCAGATGAAGGGCTGAGCAGGACTCTCACTTCCCACCCCACCAGCTCCTCCCAAAGCACACAGAACTAGTAGAACTGGTCTTGCCTGATTAACCTGTTTCTAGTAAAAAGAAGGATAGTCTATAAACATAAAACAACTACTAAGTTCATGATGAACTGCATTTCCATGGTTTGTTCTCAAACCTTTCCAGAGCAAAGGGCAGTGTGGGAATCAGAGGGACCAGTCAAAGAGCAAAACAAGGACCAAAGGGCAGGTCTGCAGCCTGCCTTCGGACTGATGCACACCAGGCGACCAAACCTCCAGGCATTGTACGTCACATTCCCGGGCAGGAGGGTCAAGCATCGCAAATCAGAAATGGGGAGACTTGGGCATGTGAAACGTGATAAGGCACAACTGCAGCTCGAGGGGCGATGAAAGGAGGAGACCAAAGCACTGAGTCTGAGGCACACAATTCCACAGACTGACCGTCTTGTTAACAGGGTGATAATGAAGTTTAATTCTTGAAAAAAGCCCCATAGAAGTCACTTTGAAATATGTGACAATACAGAATTTAACAGCTGCATCCAAGAACCACTGTCCCTCCCAGCTGTGTGTGCCTCAGGCACTGTCAGTATACACAAGCTGGAAGGAGATGCTCACTGCATTCATCAGTCCCTAAACACAAATCCCCTCCTGCCTTCCTGGCTGCCCAAGTAATGTTCAGAGGGCAGCACAGCTCTGCCTTAGACACTTTTTCAAATGGATGTGAGTTTTCCCATTAGTACATGCATTTTCTTAAACACAAATAACAGACTAAGGTTAAAGATACAAAACAACCACAGGGGGAAAATACAAATGAGGGCAAGGTGAATTCACAAGTTCATATGAATGAATCTTGCATTAATTACATAAATTAATCAAGAGTAGAAGTAAAATTGATTCTGTAATGTTGCTGTAGGCATATTTTAAGTAAATTATGACAGCATTTCTTGTTTTCATCCCAGAATTTTAAATGTAATTGAACCTAAAATTCAAAATTTTTCTCTATTTGTCTAATTTTTTTTTTAGAGTACTTTAGATTATTCTTGAGATTAGGTAATGTTAAAAATGGATTAAGTGCATTTCAAGAAGCATTTTGTTCAGGAAAAAACTCGCAGTGGTATGTCTAGATTACAAATAATTACTACCACAGCATATCCCTGACTCCAGTGGGATAAAACAACTTTCTGTCCCCTCCCTCTTTGCAGGTGGCACTCAACCAGGAGTGCTGCTCCCACAGGGAGACATTCCCCGTGCCACATACCCTCCTCAAATATTTCACAGCTAGGCCTCTGTCACTGGTGAAGGCTTACAAGTGGATTCTGAAGCTCTGGAGAGCAGGATTCAATCCCATCCTCCTTTCACTACAACCACTGCTTCTGCAGCCCTGGGAAACCAGATGCACCTCCCTCCCCATGCCTGGAACAGGGCTGCCCACCCTGAGCACCCGCTTTGCTCCAGTGCAATGAAGCCACCACACTGGCTCTTGGGTTTGCTGCCTTGCACGTGACACCTTTCAACGCCCTGAATAACTGTTACTGCACACCCACCCAACAATTTGAAATGCTACTCACACGGAAATGTTTAAGTGTCTCACACAGGCTGGCATGAGCAGCAGTCACCCGCAGCCTCCCAGATGAGCACCCTGGGCTTCTGCATGCTCCAAGTGACACACATTGCTAGCGTACAGCATTTACTACTCTGTTAAAAAAAACAACTCAAAATTCCTTATTTTCAGTTCCATCCTGTTCAAGCTGACAGCAGAGACAGAGCAGAGTTTAAAGCCTACATTACAAAGTAGTACACAGAAAAAGAAAATACAACATGAAGTATTTTGTTTCAGAGTTCATGCTGTGTCCCAAGCTTTCAGCTACTGGACCACTTTATGAATTACCAAAACCTGACCTGGAAAGATTTATTATACACAGATGAGGTGCCTGACTAGTTCAACAGCATTAAATAGATGCCCAGCAATTACTGCAGATTTTTTTTCTTCTAGTGTAGTTTCTGCCGAATTGCGCATTCATTCTAAAGGACTCTGATTATAATCATTGCAAGAAAATGCAGGCTCCTTGGAGCTGTCTTTATGGGGAGCAAAAGCAAACACTACCTCTCTAATGCAGACATCTCTGGTTATAGGACACCAGTGAATGACATCAGTGAACATATTGCTGATCCCCTCACATTTGTTATTTTTATATAATCTTTTCTCCAATTCATTAACACACTTTACCATCCTCCACATTTAGAATGCTGCAAGTACAGAAATATGTTTCACACATTGTTCTTCAAATACATGGCTGATTTCAAATCAACACCCTGGTTTTATAAGTCACTAAAACATTCCGCAGTGGTCTGCACAGATGCCATCCCTAACCCAAGCTCAGCTGTCCCACCCTGCCCGGGGCTGACTACCCAGTCTGGCTTTCCTTCCAGGATCCTACGCAAAGGACAAGCTGGAAAACTTACCACCTCCGAGCTCACGCTGTCTGAAAAGAGACTGTGAAAATATATATTCACAAACTGATGAAAAAGTAACATTTAATCATTGCTGTCATGGAGACCAAGATCAGTACTTGCCATTTCGTAGCTCCTACACCTGATGCACTGCGAAATGCCTCATACTCTCCCTCTTCTTTTTTCCTCCAAAAGAGCATTTGGCAAATCTCTCCATCAAAGGTACAAGACTTGGTCATCTACTGTTTGCATGCCAGGAGAGGGGGAAAGGTGGCAGAAGAGCAGGAAAAAATAGAGGATGAATATGCAAAAGCCTCAATATAAGAATATGCAAAGCAGTTTTTATATGCGGAACAAAGATTGGTAGAAGAAATGTGAAAACTGCTACAAATGAAGTATGAATAGAAACATGCATGTATAAAACAGCAGAAGAAATAATTGAGCAAAGAGCAGCACGTATGGATAAAGAGGGATGTGACTGACAGCAATGAAGTGGGAAGATGCTGAGAATTGTGTTGTTTCCACCCAGCCCAGGAAGCCTGAGCTCCAAATGGCCATGGTACAGTTGCCTTCTCAGCAGCAGACCTGCACTTTGGTAGCAAGAGGGAGAATGTGGTGTGTGCCATTCCTCTTCACGTTGTATCAGCCAAGGTGCCCCAAACCAGGAAAAGACAACAGGCAGCCTTATTTAAGATTTATGAAGGGTGAAGCAGGATGCTGAGACAAAACACAGAACCACAGGTCCTGCTGAATCCCAAAGGGTACAAAAGAGGTATCCAAAAGCCAGCTTGCTATCACCAAGCAAGCAGAATGTAGGGAGGACTCAGCAACCATTGCTCCTGTCCTCTGTAGCACACAGTCCTGGCCAGGCTGCTTGGACACACACATCTTGGTGCCTGTGGGATCAAGCATGTGGGTGGTTACAGTGAACTTACCATGATGAAATCACCATGTCCTTCTATAGGGTCTCAAGCTGAAGTGAGGGGATGTTTTAGGACAAAGCTTTCACACATTATCATAAATACTCAGCTACTTCTCAGGGCCAGCTGGTGAGAAGGGGCACTGAACAGCATCAAAACACTCCCAACATGATCAGACGGGTACAGTGCACATCCAACGTGTGGTATTCACAGGGCCCTGCTTTGTAAAAACCTGAACTATTTTACTGCAGTTTATATTCCTCTATCAACCTGTAACATGTTTAACAAAGTACATATTGACTAATATAAGATGAAAAATTTTGTCTAACAAAACAAGCTCAATACTGTTGTATAAAAGTCATTCCTGAGTTAGCCCTCAGTGAGACGACTCTCCCAGAACAGAACCAGGAAACACTATTTCTCCTGACCCTTAGCCTTGGAATAAAATAGATAATGAAACCCCTTCTTCCCCTTACTGGAAAAAGCTGCTTAACTGTCTGAAAAGCACAGCTCTGCAGGACTTTTAGTCTCGCCTCTAAGAGTTTTCCAGTGGATGAGCTTCCAGAGTGTGGTTTGGGAGAAAGCACTGAGAGGTCAAGAGTCTCAGCCAAGCCTGGGATCTCCAACCACCCCCCTGACATGGAGTTCTTCCCTGTCCCTGACCCAACAGTTTAAACTTCCTCGACAGCAAAACCCCAGACTGCATGAGCACTCTGGCTGGCAGCAAGGAGAGGCAGAGAGGCTCCGGCTCCCCCTGGCCATGACTCCACGCTCTGGAGCTGCCTGCGGCGTGCACGCTCGCTGCTACTTAGTTATCCTAGGCTTACAGTGATGCCCCTCCATCAGTCACCGCTGGTCCCCCAAACCAACAAATGACACTCCCAACAAGGTGAAGCTGCTTACTGGTAACTGGAAGTTATCAGCAACCGGAGATGAAAATGTGCCATCCGTGCATCCAACATGGCTTCCATCAGGCACCAAAAGATGGAGTTTTGGTTTCAGCAATACCTATTAGCAAGGTTCTTCCTGTGAGACTCTTCCCACCTTTGCATGAACACAGCCCAAAAGGAAAAGCCAACTCTTCTCTTTCCAATTCCTCAACATTTAAATCCCAAGATTAAAAAAGAAATACATGGTAAGGAGAGACATTTTCCTAAAGACAGTTTGTAAGACTTCCCATCACTGCTAAGCAACCTTTCTCTGTGCCTGTCCCCAGGGATACACAGAAGCTGTTTCATACAGCTGAACCAGTTACCTAGAGAAAGCAGATAAATGGCAGTGTGTTAGCTGTGCACACAGAGGTGTGGCTGGCAGGCTCCCTGCCTTTCATCACTCCTTGAGCACCTGGAAGCATTCCTGCAGAAGGCAAGCCTTGATAATAACTGAATCCAGTGTTGTTCTTATTAACTCTACAACCTTCTCTGTGCAGCATGCAGTAGGACTCTGGGACAATCACCGCGAGGAGCTGAGGAACTGAACAGCTAATGTAAGTAGATGCCTCCCTACGCAAGTTTTCCTTTAACACGAGTTAAGATTTGAAAAGCGCCATCTCACTCCCACTATGATGCAGGATTGACCAGGCAATGGTCCTGGCTCATCAAAAGCCAAGCAGATTGTAATGCAAAAATACTAAGACCACAAGACCCATAGAACCCCTACAAAGATGAATCCAGGATCTCTTGCTGTTACCAGAGGTGGCCTCCCTGTGTATATCTGTATATTTTCTATTGTAAAGCACTTTTTCTGTACAGATGTCTTACTTCAGAAAAACTTTCAATATGATTTCAGACAACATCCTCATAACCAATTTGGGGAGATGCAAACTAGGCAAACTGCAAAGTGGACAGAATCCTGGCTGGATTTTCGGGTTCAAAGGGTGGCAATGAACAGTTGGAAGCCAACCAGTTACAAGGGCATTCCCCACGGGCTGATATTCAAGCCAAAACTGTTCCAGACAGTCATGTTTGACTTCTAAAATCAATAATCTCAACAGCAGTATGGAAATAGAGAGCCACCGCTTCCTGCTGAAGGCAATTCCTACAAAGGAGCAGAGACGAGTCCAGGGCAGAATGGAGGCAGATTGCAAACTCAGTTGATCACAACACAACACTACTGTCAAGAGATTTGAGATGCAACTTCCCTTCTGCAATTTAATCTTTCAGAAAGGAAAACAGCTGAGATTTAATGCTAAAGGTAGGGATTTAATGCACAGTAGGTCGAGCATCCAGTTTCTCCTCTACACATTCAGGTCATAGGGAAAATTCTCACAATGTTGGAGCTTCTAAACAAAACACCAAGTCATTTAGTATAAAATAAAATGCACCTAACACAAGATGACAGGGCTGGAGCATGAGAGCTGGTTGGGCCTAATGTCGAATACAAAAGGACAGAAAAGGGTCTGTGAGGCTGCATGTGCCATGTCCACTGTCCCAGGGAAAGAGCTGAACTGTACAGTGCAATGAGCACGTTGAACCCTTCCAGTCCAGGTTGTTCCCAGGACTACAGTAGGAAGGCCTGAAATTCACTTGCTTAGTCATCAGCATTGAAGACCAGTTTGAGGGACAGGGAAGGAAGCTGTAGAGAAGCAGAGGAGAGCTGTAAATGTCAGCAGTCTGAGAATCCACAAGCACTTAATCTCAGCCAACAAACTCCAGGAGACATTACAGATGAAGTGGTTAGAGAACTGTGGGGAGCACTGGCTCTTGGCACAAGTCAGACAGCACCAGGTTTTTGTTATCTTGGTTATGTATTTCCAGCAGAGTAAGAAAGAGCCTCCTGTGGCAGACTGGGGAGAGTAAGAAGTGTTTATCTTCAAGTACGAACAGAGTAAAAAACATTACTGATGTGAACCTCAACCCTCACCCCTTTACAAAATATAAATTACAATCCTTTAAAAAGACGATTAGACTTTTTGGTAGAGGTCAAGAAAGGTTTAGCTGACTGAAGCAAGTGACACTAATAATATAATCATCTTACATTTATAACCAGGGAATTGCAGATGTTGCACATCCAGGTATTTCTGTCAGCTTGTGATTAACAAGGTGCACACTTGAAGGAACAAGCTCAGCAAAATTCTAAAAACAACATTTAGAAAGTACCTATTGAATGCTGACATGAAAAGCACTTACTCGGTGCTTTTAGCTTTGTTTTGTATTCTGTTATGATGGTTTTATGTTTGGGAATTTTGTGTAGCTTTGCTGTTCTTTTTTTTTTCTCCCCCCAAACACATAATACATTCTAGATTGTACACATAATTCATAAATATTAAAGTTATAGCCAATTTATTACAGATATTATTTCCCTGATACTGAAACAATGTTATATATAAACATTTCTACATTAATATAAATACATGCAAAATAAATCAGAAAGTAGAAGTCTTGAGTAAAGAATGACCAAATTGCAAAAAAATCATAAATTGTGTACTTTGCAATTATTTGTGGTTGCAGTCTCCAACTCTGATCCCAGAGGGAAAAAAAATCCTTCTCGCTGTCAATATTTTGCTTTGCACAGAGAATCAATTATCAGTATCATCAATTATCTTTTTAATGTTATGCTTACAGGAAAAGAGTTTTTCAATGCAGTTACACATTATTTGAAACTGTGGCACATAGTTCAAAAAGCAAGACTCTCTGCAAAGGAATAGTAACGTCACCAGAAAAGTGGGATTTCTAAGTACCATGCACAGAAAACTGTTGATACGTCAACCAGCTTCAGTAGGGGTAACCAGAGATAAAGCATTAATATCCTTTGCTCCATGTCTCTTCATAAGAAGTGACAGCAATATATAAATGATTCAATCTACAACAGGTAGTAGAGACAAAAGTAGTCTGTACTGTTTTTAAGAAAAGGAAATCCACATTCACCAAGTTTCTTTATTTCATACTTCACATCTTCACTCAATACTGTTACTGAATGTTTGAAAAATTGTCCTGTACACCATGAACATACAAAATTTATCTGAAGCATTAAATCTGTAAAAATAGGAACAATTCAGTCAGACCAAGTGTAACTGAAGACCTGGCAGACAGTAAAGGGAATTGCTTATCTGGGCAGAAGACGTAGTCAGAAATTAAGACTTAACTAAAAACCCCACAGATTATTAAGGAAACAGAACTATGTAAATTAAGATTTTACTAATTTGTCAGAAGATAGGAGAGAGAATTTTATTTTAAATCAGTAAGCATAATGTGACGTTTTAGAGACACGTTGGAGGTCTAATTACATACAACTAGAAAACTCACTGCCTTCAGGCACCCTCATATCAAGTGCAAATCTGCGCAGTTATAGAATATATTTATAAAATATACTATATGCAAACATCTTTACAGAGCTTTAAATCAAGCCAAAAGTAAATATACTTGATGGGACAACAGAAAAAAAAAAAAGAATCAATGCAAAAATGTGGGCAGTGTGATTGTGGCCCTTCAAAGCCAGAGGAAACTATTCCTTTTGTCTGCAACAAAAAGGAGATGGGATTTGCACCTTAAAAGTTGACTGTTAACAAAAATGAAGAAAATATCCTCTGTGATTCTGCAAATTAACATAAAATTAGCTTTTGTGACTTTTATGTGTTGTTATCTTAAAATAACTTCTAAAGCACAATGTCAACCCTTGAATACCAATAACCAATCACCTAATTGAAAGTGAAAGGGTTTCCCAGCTAAATTCAAATTAAAACCCACATAATTCTAAGGAGTGCAATGCTCTGGAGAAGGCTTTAAATTATTTTACTTGTAAAGCTAGTGTTAGTTTTTTTAGTTAAAAAACAACTGGAAGCAAGAAAGCTGCAAGAGTACGAATGACAAAATCATTTTAGATACACCAAGTGAAGGAGTGAATTATCCACTGATGCAGAGAGAAACATCCATTTGCTACATTATTTG
This sequence comes from Pipra filicauda, assembly GCF_003945595.2. Taxonomy (NCBI): domain Eukaryota; kingdom Metazoa; phylum Chordata; class Aves; order Passeriformes; family Pipridae; genus Pipra; species Pipra filicauda. The sequence continues at coordinate 512,988 of NW_024104665.1, read as the reverse complement.
CTTTCTTACTTCATTCCATTGCATGTACACACAGCTAAGTATTAAAATGCAGAATAATAAATAAAACGGCTCAGATTACTAGCATGGGGCAAAACACAATCCATAATTGTGCTCTATCTCGTTTCTGTTTCAGCAGTCTTTTTCTCTTGCATTTTATAAGAAAAATCATAGTCAGACTTCCAAAAAGAGTCATTCTTTTTTTATCAGAAACTTAAGTTCATTTGCCCAGGTTTATAACCCAAGACATTTCTGTGAAGGAAGCACAGTGCAAATTATAGGACTAATAAAACTTGCTTACATAGAAAGAAGTTTACTTGATTAATGTTAACTGGTATCTTTATGAAATACATTGTAAAACAAAGATTAAATAACAGGTTTGAGCTTGTTGGGGTTTTTTTCCTCAGACTTTTTTCCTTATCCCGCCTTTGAAAAGCTTACTGAATTACAAAAATCTTTAATAAAGTTCCAGTCTTCAGCAGATAACCATTATAAATGCTGCCAATCAATGCCAGCTAGTGTTTGATTTGCTTCTTGTGCATGTCCAATTTCCTCTGTGATACTGTGCTGCTGCCAGAGTTTTTGAATCTTTTTAAATCGCTCTTTGCACAGATGTAAGGGATTCCCACGTCTGAAAAGGAGATAACACTTATCAGGAATGATAAACCACTGCAGCTAAGCACAAACACTCAGGTGTGATATATTAAGTATTAGATAATACCCCTTAAAATACTACAATATTTAGATAACCCTTTAACATCATTCTCTTATCAGAGCAAATCAACAGATATTTGGATTAGTAAACTGTGGCGCTAGCTTGTCTGGTGCCCCACCCTTACAGCTCAACAGTTCCCTCCAGCCTTTGGGAACCTCCCATAAAGCCCACAGACCTCGGAATGTATGTTTTCAGCAATCTTTCCAGGCTGAACCAGTTCACATTTTCTGATTTTGACCAGTTTCAAAAGTAGCAAGCATTAACATTATCATGTCCCCAAATTATCCTCTCATAGGAAGCAGAGACGGGAGTTAAGACAGAGAACTACCTCATTAAATAAAACAATCTCATAGTATTTTTACTTGGTATTAAATTAACACAGGTTATCCACACAAATGCACTAGATACAAATTTTCAGCCTTAGTTTCTAGGCAACTTTACAGATGCTCAAAAGATTTAAATTTTTTACACTTCAGGACAACCGTTTATAACCTGGAAAAGGTCTTCCATTAAATATTTTGGACCTAAAAACATATATCAGCATTAAAATGTTTGAAGATATTAGATGCAGCAGGAACATCAAAATATGTTACCTATATAATTAAAATAAAGTGGTAACATAAAAAGTGTATTTTAGAAACCAGGTAGTTTCAAAATTCCTCTCTTTAAAGGATGCATTTTTTTAATATTTACCTGAGTCCCTGGTCTGTCTCTCCATAGTCATCAAGATAAGGAGGAGGATAAAAGCAGCCCTTTGTTTTCCCAGCTAAAAATAGCACCTGACATTCTCTTACCCTAGAGAAAAACCACAGAGAAGTTTTTAGGTATTGGTTTTTACATTATTAGTTTCCTATACTTCCATAAACACTGCTTTTCCAGTTCTTACCTACTTTCATTCTGTATAATCTGCATGTACAGATTTTTAACGGTACTTTTTTTTTTAAACTAAAGACCTCATTCTCTTCCCGTTATAACTTCTCCATAGTGGTTAAAAACAATGTAGTTCCATGTCACATTATTTGCAGTCTGTGTAAAATACTCAACAAAACCACAGCAAGAAAAAAACCCAATTTCACTTCCCACTAATCTTTGCCAAAGTGAAAATAGACATTATCTAATCTTTTCTTGTATGCAGCAAGACAGCTAAAGTGAATTTTCATGGTTTTAACAGCAGCAGCAGCAGCAATAACAAAATCAAAGTATTTACCTTCATCATTCTGTAATACTTAAGTAGAAATAAATGCACAGACAAAACAAATTCACTTGAAAATAAAATTCAGATTTTCTATGAAATTTAACTTCAAAGAAACAGCCTTTTAACCTTATACCAAAGCATAGGAAGACAAATACACTCTAGTTTTAGGGAACCCTATTGTTAACAAAACACTACCTTTACAAACCACCCCTGCAATCACATTTATAGAACTCCTAATTTCATGACTACACACACCACCTAACCCAGCAGTATGTGTAGAGGCATTCAGCTCCTTACCTAAGGAATATGCCCACTCCAGAACCACAAGTGTATGTATGTGCAGTACAGGCTCCAACATCTTCCCCTTCCAATTCAGTCTGACAGCAATAACTCTGAGAACACAGCATGGTCCCACACACAAGGCACAATGTTGGGGCTCTGCTTTTATCACCACCTGATTTCGGACACCTTTTGTTAAGCAAAAAAACCAAACCAAAACAAAAAGAAATTCACTGTATGTATTAACTCTAGATGGTAAAAAGATTCAAAAGTTAAGTTTCTACTTCACTGAAATACAGGGCAGTTTTGCTGACAAATGCTATGTGCCATTAACTTTATGATTCTCCATGCAACTTTCTGAGAGGATTAACTTTCAGGTTAGAGGTTTCCCAGGTCATTAAAAGGAGCAGAAGACTTCAGGGTCCTCGCTGTAATTGCATTCAACTTACGAGAAATTGGATGCTTGGTTAATGAGGCAGCTGTAGTCATCTGGAAGGTCTATTAATTTGTTGGATTCTCTTGCATAGCTAGAATAAAACAATCAAATCAACCACTCAAATTTCAATGAATAATACACAAGTGAATAATACACAAGTGAATTCATCAAACTCTTTCGTGTTTTCCTGATCCATCTATACAGCATCTGTGAATAATTAAATTTTTAAAGTTTTCCTCTTCTCTGCCATTCAGAGTGAAATGGGAACACATTAAAAAGGAACTCACAACATCTTTCAACTAAGCCACCTCCTGTTTTGTCACATTTTTTATTAATTTGACAAAAAAGAGGCAGAAAATCAGAAAAATACATGTCACATGTATACTTTCAGCAAAACCTCATTATGAGGTCACTACAGGTTTAACTAAATATTTGTTCTCCCTTATCAGTTTGCTTTCTATTTTTCTTTAGTCACTAATACTGAATGGAAAATAGTCTGACTCTCAAGTTCAGAGAACTTCTATCTTGCAGAGAATGAAACATTCATGCAATGAAAAGGATCTATTTAATACCAAATAGTTATATATTTAAAAATAACAGATACTATACACTTAATTTTAATAATCTTCAAGTCTAGGAATAATATAAATTAGACTATGAAACATAAACAGAGGTTTGTAACAGAAACAATGTACAAGAACGTGCTGAGAGGGAAAAAAATCACTATCAAGTCAGACATAATCTTGGGAAGAGCAGTTAAGAATCAGCAAAAGTAAAACATGGAAAAAATCCCAACAATTACAAGTAGCAGGAAATCAATTACACAGCCACAGTACTCTTATTGTATAAGATTCTGTTAATAGTCTGGTGTTTAACAGATGAAGTGATTAATTTTTATTTTTGTCACTTAGGCTTATTCTGTGTACAATGCTGAAAGATTAACTTTATGTATTTAGCACAGGAGATTAAAATGCAGGGATATGTTTACAATCACTGCACTGTGAACCTCACATTCATTTATAACTACCTGAATAATTGTTAACCACTATTTTTACCCAGCCTTCAGAAAGAACAACACCCAAAATGCTTTTCTACACCCACAAAGTAATAAACATGATTTAAATTCAAAATAATTGCTTAGCAAGAAAAAAATTTATGAAGAGTGAATTTTCTTTTTAGCAACTGACTCAGTGTTGGTTTCACTGAAGGAACTGGATTCTTTAAGAAGATAATTTAAAAACCTCTTCAATGCCTGTATTTTTAAACAAAGATTATATATGTCTTAGAGCAACAGCATATATTTTGAATCGGAAGGTACAAAATAATAGGAAATGTGAGAAGAAATTTTATGGCCTCTGATTACTGTGGGTCACTCTAAACAAAGGCAAAGTTAAATAGTACAGCTTTAAAATCTACTAATTTTAGCAATATTTACTTTTGTCATGAAATTCCCAATCTCTTTGCTTATCCCATAAATATTTTCGTCAGAACCGATACTGTGTTGTTATAAACACCCTTTACAAAAAAAATTTGAAGAAAACAGCAACATTAAAGTTTTTTCCCCTGTCTCTCCTTGAAATATGTCCATTTTTACCTGATAGCTTGTCTCTTGCCTTCCAGATACCTTTTTACTTCATTGTTACTGCACCAACTACAAGAAAGAAAAAAACTGGATTTTAACTTCAATGGATGATAAAAAAAACAAGTAAGAAAAAAATCCACAATACATATATTAAATAACTCTACAACCAAAATTATTTCTTTCAAAACACTTATTTCACAAACAGTTTTCAAAATCTACAATTTGCTTCCATATATGCATTCCTGGGAGAATACTTATACTACTATCTTGTGCGGGACTCATTATATTTAAACTAAGCATAAAAACACAACTTACCTTTCTATTAAAGTGTTCAGAATCTCACTGTTTTCTTGAAAAAGGCAAGTGAGGTTGTTTGGCAAGGAAAGATAGCTACATAAGTGTTCAAACTGGTTTGCTCCATTTACTGAAAAAGAAAAAAGTGTAATTCTCATAACTATGTTTTTAAAAATGACATTAACTACAATAAATTAAATACAGCTCTAAGTAATGGAACAGCTATCCTTTTCCTTTTTTTCAAAACTGTATTCTCCAGCACCCAAAACATGGCATGAAGATTGAAAGTGTTAAAGGCACCAGACAGCTATGCTGGAAAACTGCCAGTAAAGAAAAGCACCTTTCCTAAAATTTCCTCCCTAAGCATGTTTCAAGCATAGTCATATAAGAACCACAACTGAGAGCTGAACAGCCTTTACAACTTAATATGTCTTTGTTTCAATGTCGCCCAATAAATGGCTACTTCATGCTTCTTGTGACATGAATCAAGACAGGCAGTCAGTGACAGGCAGCATACCACAGCCTCAGGAAGAAATACAGGAATTGCAAATGCCTGCAATGCCAAACTTTACTAAAATATCTAGGACATAGCCCCAGACTGCCCTAATCACACTAGTCTACTGGTTTGACTCTCCTGGCCTCTGCTCTCCCAACTTTCAGGAAAAAGCATACCAGTACCTCTTCTGGGGAACAGCCTCTTTAGCTTCTGAGTAGAGGAGGGAAGAGAATTAGAATAAAAGCTGCACTCACTTCTCTCTCATGTCCAAGTAATTTCTGGTTTGCAATCCCCAGTAAAACACCAGAGAAAAGGAATATAAGCCAGTTGTGGGATCCGTGGATCCCGGAGCAGGGGAGTGGGAAAGGAACACAAAACACCCAGTGTCACGGGACACTGCCAGAACAGAACGTCTCGCAGTGGTGGGAAACTGCAGGGCCATCCAAGCACTTGGGGCTTGAGGATTGTAAAACAGAAATGAAGTAAAGCCTTTCTTTTTTGCTCTCTTACAACACATTCTTTAAAGGCCCATAGACCTACTGCCTGGAAGTACATCTGCACTTTGTACCTTAAAGTAACCATAAACAAAGAACTCAAGTGATCTCTACTGGTCCAGACTATGAACTTGAGAAACCTTTTTACAGAAAACAAAACCTCAGGAAAAGAGGTTTCTGTCTTTTGGCCTAACTGATGAAGTATCGTGATTGTTAAACAAAAAACAATAAAAAAATCTACAATTTACACACACCTTGTCAAGGAAACATTCTGAAAGTACCAAATCACAAACACGCCCATGACGAGACAACCACCATTCTTATGTCAGCTCAGCACCAAGTATCAGACTTTGTTTTTAACATGGCAGTCCTGATGTGCTGTGAACTTACTTATTATTAACATCTTCAGATTTACATTCTGTCCCTACACATGCCATATGTGGAGGGCAGTGAAGTATGTTACTAACATCAATTATCTGGGGTGTAACATAACGCAGTGTGTTTATGGAGAGATCATAGAATGGTTTGGGTTGGAAGGGACCTTAAAGACAATTTACTTCCAACCTCCCTGTCAAGAAGAGGGACACCTTCCACTAGACCAGATGACCAAGTTGCTCAAACTCCCATCCAGCCTGGCCTTGATATTAATTATTAGCGGATGCTGATTGAATGAAATCAATGCAAGGAAACGGTGGTCTCATTTGAAAATAGTAATCTATAGGAGCTTTGAAATAATCAAAATTTCCCTTATTAACAGAAGAGCATCAATTTCCGATTTAAGTAATCTAGAACAGTGTTTACCTCTATATTAAAAACACATTTTTAAAACAAACAAATTATTTTTTTTTGGTCTTTTTTGTTATGCTGATATGATTCTGCACTGGTAACAAGTCCACATTCATTCAATCGGTTCCTTCAGAAAAAAGAGTTTAAATGTACTTTATTTTGATCATTAATATTTATGTCTTAAAAAGCTGATTTAATACCAAGCAGACAGTACCTTGAATTTCTGAGGGTGCCGGGACTCCATTTAAGTAATGAAAAAACAAAGCAGAACATCTCAGGAAAGGCATGATTCCAGCTTTTAGATTCTTCCACAGGTGCCAGCCTGAGGAAATTTCTTTCAAGGCACTTAAGAGAAAACAATAAAAAAAAGTTTGCTTATATTTAATCATTTCAGTTTGAGAGCTATATTTAGTAAGCCTTCAGTCATATTGCATATTAAATTGCTGACTTCAGTTGAAACAATCATTATGCAAAGTGTTTATTTCAAAGAAAACTCCAAGAAAAACAATAAACTAGAGATCCATAAAAATGTAACCAGTAGGGACAGTACATTAAGGATAATTTTGCATGAACATTTCAGATCATAGAATCATAAAATGGTTGGGGTTGGAAGGGACCATAGAGATTATCTAGTTCCAACTCCACTGCCACGGGCAGGGACACCTTCCATTAGACAAGGTTGCTCCGAACTCCATCCAACCTGGCTTTGAACAATTCCAAGGATGGGCATCCACAGCTTCTCTGAGCAACCTATTCCAGGGCCTCACCACCCTCACAGTAAAGAATTTTTTCCTAATCACTAATCTAAACCTATTCTCTTCCATTTTGGAGCCATTCCTATCCCAACAAATTTTCTGTACTCAGACACTGCCAATTCCAGATTCTGCAAACTAACCAAAGAAAAAATGGTTCCAGAGAACAATCTTCATGAGCATGTATCTTCATGATCACAGAGAAATTTATAGGAATAGTTACTTAAGTGAATCTAGAAGTACTGGATAAGAAACAAGATACAAGAGCTCCCAAGTGAAAAGCGTCATCTTTGACCTCATTATTACATAGAATTTAGTCAGTAATAACTCAACTCAGTAACTCAACTCAGAACTCCTCAGTTGAGTCGAGGAGGGAGAAAAATATAACAAAATTTTCTCTTTTACCTTCCTGTACACTGGCAAAGAAATTTATACAGTGTAAGCACAGCTACTTCCTCTTCACTGTTAGTGTTTTCTTGATCCATGCCATTCTCTTCTGAAGAAGAAATAAATAAATAAGCAAGCTGTTTCATATATGCATGATTATAGAACAAGAATACATTTTTTTCAAGTTTTGATAAAAAATGCCCAAACTAAGTGAAATATTTCACTGGAATGGAATAGGATGTACTAGAAAAAAGTTTTCTGCTGCACATCCTATGTGGTAAGTTTATGCTATTGTCAGCTCCAGTGAGGTGTTGATTTACTTCTTGGATTGGCTGGGTTTCCCAATGTACTTGCTTGGAGTTCCTTGGTTTTGGCACACCATGCCTTATCCAGCTCCTCTTGCCAGAAGATACATTGATGCCTTAGTTTGCTAACTGCAACTTATTCATCATGTAATGCCTAAGCCAAATCTCTGCCATAAACACTTCCACATACTGGCTGGAAAGCTAGGATTCATGACTAGCTATGCTCCAAGAAACCTCCAGTGTTGAGCAATAAAGACAAGATGACTGAACTTGCATGAGTACAATTTATATATACACTCTGTGGACAGAAAGACAGAGCACCAACAACTGTGTTTTGCAACTATAAACTGCACACATTTACCAGCAGCATTGTAGCTTTTTCCTAAGTACAGATTTGAGGAATCATTTCAATAAAAGTTGAAAGAAAGTAGCATTACCTGTTGATGAGGTAAGTAAAATTTGTATTATGTGTGCCATAGTGACAAGATGAAACAGGTGAAGATCTCCAGTGCCAAGACTAACCCCTGAAAAATCCTGACAATGTATGGCAGGGAAAGAGAGCACCAAGCTTACCTGTAAAAGAAAACAAGGAAGCCGGTACATTCCTTCTCCTTTGGAATCTTTCCCTTTTCTTTGTTCATGCTGCAACTATGAAGCTACCCTTTGAAGGCAGACTTAAGGCTAATTTTGAAGCTAATTACACAGACATTATTTAAGAGAACAATGATTAACTATCAGGAGAGTTTTGAATAAGTTTGGGTTTTTTGGGTTTGTTGTTTTGTTGGTGGGGGTCTTTTTTGCCCCTATTTTTTGTTTGTGGGTTGTTGGAGGGGTTGGGTTTTATTTATTTTGGGGGTTTTTTTAACAGCCAAAGAGCATACATTCCACCTCATTCTACCCCTTTTATATATATATATATAGAAATACTTTAAACTAAAGAAATTTTTAAAATTTATTAAGTAGTGAAAAAATATTAAAAACCTGAACATTTTGAAAGGTTCCTAACTTAAAGAAAAAGTTTTCAATAATTTTTACATAGTGCCTACTTGATCAAAACATTATTAATACATATTATGGAATACATACCAATAAATGAAACATGTCAATATCAAGTATGCAAGGAAGATTTCCATTTTTTTCATTAGGCACCAGTGCTAAATATTTTGGAGAGGAAAAAAAAATTTAATTGAACATTTATATATGAAAATATTTTAGTGTACTTCAGTTACAAAATGAGAGCCATCTCCTTCATGTACATGCTTAAAAAAATACAAATGTACTTGTTTTGGACAGAAAGGAATCAATTCAGGAGTTGTTCAACACTATTGGAAAAGACTGTTGCCTATTTTACTCTATTGAAATGAAACAAAGTAGCCATTTGCTACTCCTATAGTAACTTTGTTTCATTTCTTGGGTTTCCAGTGGGAGATAAAATAAGTATCTAAAACGCTGCTCTGAGGCAGAAATAAGCTCAAACACTAGTGATTAAATAGGACAACTAATTGTTGCTAGACAGCTGCTCAAAGGTGCAATTTGCTTAACTTGACAAGATTCAGTGAACTTGCTCTACATAAATAATTTGCCTTATGGACTCAAAAATATACATACATTATTTTATCTCTAATTAAGAAAGAGTGAGATGTTGGTCTCTCCACCTCTGTAGTACTCACAGGAACCACAAATTATTAACTAAAGCACTCCAGCTGACAACAGAAATTCACACACAATAAATTCCAAGCACCTCCATCTAAAAGCAAACAATATAAATTGTTTTGAAAATGTTACTACATATTTTAAGTAACAATCAAGGAACAGTTGCAGACTTCTTTGCTCCAAGCAGTAAAATCTGATTTATAATAAAAGAGTTTCAATTGCAGCTATGGGTATAGTTTTACAATGCAGCTATAAGCATTAAGCTGCCAAGTTTAAAAACACTACTACAGTAAAAAATAGTCTCATCATAAGAACTTAAAAATACTTCAGTTGAAGACTACTGCTGTGCTGGCCAAAAAATTAATTAGTTGAAGATGTGACATTTTGAATCTATTTCTATTACTAAACATTTCATCACTACTCAGATTTTAAATGTTTTCCTTTTGTAAGCATGTAGCCACAGAACTCAACCCAAAAGTGTAATAAATGTTTCTATCAAAAACGTGACCAGAGCAAGGGATTTACTAAACCAAATTTCTTTTCAGTAAGTCATCTTTATGTATAGTTTATAGAATACTGACAGATCAAAGGCTAATAATTTTCCTTATTCCTAGCCTTGAAAAATAAAACAGCAGAAACTTTTTTCCTTCACACAAGTCAAAGCAGTACAGTTGCTTCTGTCAGTTGGAAGGAAGGAGAGCTTTGAAGAAACATTGATTCAAGTTTTCAAGAGTACCCAAACCACGCAGAACACCATATACCACTAAGTTCCAGTCAAATAGCTAGCAGCATCTGCTGTCCTGCTTCACTTAGAAAACGGCTCAACCATTACTGCCACGGACTGATGGCAATTAAGTTTTCCCCATAAAGCTGCCAACTGTTTGCTGAAGTAGGTGGTATCCATCTACCCGTAATTTTCAGTATACGAATGCATTTTAAAAGCTTCCCCGCTCTACTGACTGGAAACATTAAAGTTAACCCATTTCATAATACCCTTTCAGAATACTCCTCTCATGGACAATTACTGCATTAGGCTGAGCTTCAGACTGCTCGTCTGTATCTACTAATGCTTCAAGTTTAGAACATTTTGGCTGTTCTCATTAAAATTCACAATGAACATAGGACATCACATACTAAGTCCTGTCTTCCCACAGATTCTACTTTTCAAAGACAGAAAATTTTGCAGATATATTACAGACCTCCTGTTTCCTTTCCACACTATATTAATCTTAATTTCTTCAAATATAGATTTCCAGTGCATCCCTTTCGTGAAGGGCCACACTTCTTTCTCCTTTGCTCTAGGTATCTTTCTAAAAGGAAGAATCAATAGAAATCCTTCACAGCAAAATATCCATGCTTCCCTTGAAATGTATCTTGGAGCTGCAGACCAAAAGAAATGTCTCTTCTTTTTTCCATGGTATGACATGTATAGGTGGAAATACCAGCTCTCGGTCTGTTCCTTAAAACCAGTACATAAAATAATTTTCTAATCAATACTAACAGTCGTTCTGAAAGCATTTTTCTGTATCTGAATCTTTGCAAAAAAACCAGCATAAGGTGGTGAACTTACATGCTAATAGAGTACAAAAGTGACCCTGTACTGCTGAAAGAGATGAAACTGTCCAGTGAGCTGCTGCAAATCTTGTTAGCGACGTAAGGCAGTCATCCTTTAAAAACAAAAAAATAAGAGACACAGTCAACCAAGTTCCTCATGAAAAGAGGAAAGGCCTTTTGACATGAAAAGAAAGGCCTTTTGACTTACTGCATTTTTTTCAGGCTTCTCAACTGTAGTTTATGGGAGCAGTTGGACTGTGTAAGTGTATGACAGATACTTATTTTATGCAGATACACACAAGTTCCTTTCAGTATTATTATTTTGACTGTTACCATGAGAAACCACAACCTCACTAAATTATGTGTTTATAGGAAAAAAAGTAACAGTTTTTCTAGATTTGATTTTTAAATAGATTAAGAAATCAGATACAGATTGACTCAACAGTAGGATCCAACAAATAAAACTATCAAATAACTGTAACTTAAAATTTCACTAGTGAAGCACAATTCCCTCTTTTTTCCGATTCAAAGAGGAATTGCTATTTGATCCTTACCTGTCGACAAGGTAAATGGCCAAATAATGGTTTATCTTCATCAGCTAAAATTCGTTCTGTAAAAAAAAAATTCCATCTTGTGAGTTTAACTAAATTCTGAAAATCACGTAGAAAGGAGCAAAATGAATACATCAGTACCTATAGTCTGTATCGTGTAAGCACAGCTTCCCCAGCACATTATAGGTACACGGGGATCTTCTTCATTTGGATGAACCTTCAAGCCTACTTTGTATGTTGCCGTGCCAAAAGTTGTCAGCATCTCTTTTATGCTCTCAGAATAAGGATTCCTGAAACAAAGAAAACAATATTACTAATTCATTATTGTCTCCACTGGCAGCATAGTACTTTAATAATAAGCATTCATCCCCTACTGGATTTTTAAAATTTAAGTGACAACTCCAATATCCTTCCTTGGATCTGGTATTCAGTAACCTCTTTTTTTGTGACAGATATATTCCTAATTATCATTTTGATTATTTGATTGGAACCAATCTCATTTTTTAGTGTTAAGTATATTTAGTCTTCAAAAATTATTTAGTTAAGGCTAAATTACAAGAAATATGTGTGACTGATAGCTAAATCTGTTGTCAGCAGGGACAGATGCCTCACATCTTTGTGTCCACCTGGCAGACAATTGTCTGTACCATATAATAAGTTTTATAACTTTCTCTTCAAGTCAAGAAAGGGTAGAACCAAATACAAGCACACCATAACAGCTGAAATTACATATTAGCATACTCTCCATTTCATAGTCTTCCTTCATGCTAGAAAAAAAAGTACAGCATGTTCTCTGCATAACCACTTACCACATTTATCTCTTCAAATTCTACTGCATTACTTTGGACTTGTGGGTTGAACTTCAATACCATCATAATAATATAATTAATTTTTCTAATTAAAACAAAATCATATATTTGCCTTAATTATTGAGACCTAGCACAGAAGTTACATTCTATTTTCATATTATCATTTCATGATGAATTTTTAATAATTTATTAAGATGTAAATACATACTTCAGTTTGAAATCTGGTCTAAATCCTTCAGGTAATTGTAGCTGATCCATTTTTTCTGAATGACCAGAATGACCTGTACAAACAAAAAGTAGTAAATCACTGATTATTCATCTATACATGATTTTTACATTATAGAAAGGTGAGGAAGCACAACATCAGAAACTGAAATTCCAAGCTGTTCTTGCCACTTATGCCATCATCTCTTAACTCCATTCTGGTAGAACGGATATGGTCGCTTCTTTTCCATGAATATTATAACGTCTTCACATATAAATATAAAGATTTCTTCTGACTTACTTGCAGAGTCTTCATTTCGAAGCAAATGCAGTGCTTTTATTTGCTGGGATACTCTTTTGATCCACTGAGTTAGGTTTGGTTGGCCTGAAAAGTCTAACCTGTCAAAAAAAATCCCAACAAACAATTAAAAACAATTTATATACAGAATTACAATTTTAGAGGCATTCTATGCTCTTCTGTTTCTCAACAGGCTCTTTTCCCTGCTGCCCAGGTATTTTTCTACATTCAGTTCTTTTTCTGCAGGTCCTATGCTTTCCTGTCCTTTCATGCTCTAAATTCCGTAACACACAATAACAAAGTAAATTCCATAAACCAAAATAAGCAGGCAGGCAATCCATTTGAGTTTATCAAAACAGAGGATAATAAACATTCAGGAGGGTTTTCTGGGGTGTAGCTTGTTTGGGACCTTGTTTTTTACATTTATTAAAGGACATTCATAAAGCAAACAGACCTGTTGAACAAAACTCTCGGTGGAGGAAGCAGAGGAATAACAGTATTGCTTAAGCATTCACAAAGTGGGCAAAGGAATTCACCATTTTCTACATCGTAACTTGTGTGTACTCGCAATCTTTGCTGTCTTCGTTGCTCTTTCGCTTGGACTGCATCAAAATACCTTTAGAAAACAGCAAGACATTAGTGGCAAATTATTAAAACATTACTTTAACATAAAAATTCAAGAATTCTCAGGAAGACACAGTTTTGCCTTTTCCCAGATATAGGTAAGAGAATTATCTGAAGGAAAAAGCTCTACCCTCTGACTGATTAAGTATTACTACCTCCAGCTATCCCCAGTTTTTGGGTGCCAAAATCCCCCAAAGTGCTGAAGTTCCCCGGGCTGTTAAAATCATGTTTAAGACTTTGGCAATTTCCAGAGGAAGAGGTAGATAGAAGGTTGAAGGATTAAAAGAAAAAAAAAAAAGCCTCATTTTTACATAAAATGTTTAGGGAGCATGAGCATTATCTGTGGGCATATTTCATTATAGGCCACAACCAAAACAGAGGAGCAACTGGAAAAACTGGTGGCTGAATCCTCTATGGAAAAGAAACTGAATTCACTGCTTTGCTAAATGCAACTCCTATTCCAGAAGCCTATGATGTGGTTTAAACCATGCCAACCAACGACCCCCAAATGATCTGTACAGGCCTCTAAGGACGTTTCCAGGAGATAATGGAACCCACACAGGACTGTGAGCAGTGATATCAAACACGACAAATGAAACCAGTGTGTGGTTATAGCCACAGAATCTCTGGGAGCTCCGAACACTCTTCACACACAAGGCAGAATTTGAAATTAGGCACTTCAGAAGCCATGCCAAGGACCAAAGCAAGAGCCTCATCCAAGTCAGAGGCTTGAACGGTTTGCATTTGTCACAAGGCACAGGCCCCACACAGAACGAAGCATGTTTATACACCTCCAAAAATCAAAGAATAAAAATAACCAGAAAAAGCTTTATTAAAAAACTAAGAACAAAGGACAAAACTGAGTTTATGTTGAAGATGAACTTGAACTAGGTTGCAGATGTTTCTACTTCAAATTAAACATGTCGGAGGAATTAAGAGTGCAAGAGATGCACTGTCATTTAAAACTCCAGTAGAGAGCAAAAGAAGCAGCAAAAACATGTCTATCAGTGAACTGCAAAAAATTTGAGCTTCAGTGTTCAGATACATGTGCACCACAGGGAATTATGCATTGAGATAAACAAGCAAATGGAATGAAAGCTGCCATGTATGGCTTTGGATTCTTCTTTACCGAGATGACAGACAGCAAATGAAAATTATTTTGAACATATTTACAGCATTTGATTTCTACTTCTTTTTTCCAACAGAAAGCTGTTTTAATCACTTTATGAAATTACTTTTTACGTTTACTACATGGTAGTAATTTTGCCATTAAAATGAGTGCTATTAGGCAAACTGATAACATAACAAACATGCTATTTGGACTAAAAACTTAAATATAGCCTTTTACCTTTGCCAACAATGAGCGTGCATAATATGCCCACAGCTACCCGTGTGTGTTCCACATGACAGATCTGGGTGCATGAATAATGGGTCATACTTTTCTGTATTTAAAACAAAACAAAACAAAACAACTTTGAAATAAACATTTATCAAACGACTTAACTGCAAATTGATGTTACCACAATCACATTATTATTTAACTTTATCACAGAATTGTAACTCATTTGATGAAGCATAGAACACATTACTAATCCACAACAGCTTAAAACTGTTTAGATCATTTACAAGCATCATGTAAATTTTGTTTTGAGTGTGTGTGTGTGCTGTACTTAAGAATTCAAACCAAGCTTTTGGAGGCCTTGGTAAAACCCCTAAGATTTACCTGCAGTTTTGGTGGTTCGGTACCACCACACAATGAGTTCAAAAACATTAATTTTCAGAGCGAGAGTGCAAAACAATTCAGGGCATAGATTTTTCTATGTGTTTACACATACATAATCCAGAGAAGCCTTTCTAACAACTCTATTGCTCACTGTGATCTGTTTTACAAAGTACCTAAATCCAAGATTTTTTTATTATTGCTAAGTGGCATTTCAGAGGATATAACTGAGAGGAAGAAAACGTACATCTTGTGCTTTTACAGCATTACATCAACACCTCCTCTCTCTCTAATGTTACAGGCATCGTTTAAGAACAAACACTTCTGATTTTAAGGGTTTTTTAACAGTTATAAATAATTTGTCACAAATGAATGGCAGAACATTTAGATCATGCTTTGCAGTGATTTACATTGTTTAGAACACACATTTCTACCTCACTAAAAAGATGGGGAGTTTTGCTACTGATTACAAAGAAGCCTTCCACAAACACACAGTTAACATAAGAAGGCTATGTCACTGTCTCAAAGGAACACGTGAGGTTGTCACACTGACTCCAACATTCTTTAACATTAAAGACAACTATGAACAGTTCTTACCAGGGTCTGGAGTAATTTTGTTTCTATTTTTAGACAACACAGTTGATCGCTGGATAAATGCTGCCAAGACCATAGCCCTGCTGTCCACTTTAACTTCTTGCTCCTCCTGACACAATATACACATAACAACCTGCCTGGGTTCAGCTACTCTAGTTTGCTCTGGTCCCAAGGCTGTGAGTTTTGCATCTGAAATTACAGGGCTACAATATTGAAAGAATATTAGTAAGCAAATTATTTGAAAAACATTCCAATTCAGATCATGATTTAAGTGTGATGAATGAGTTTTCTAGATTTATGATAAATGCTGACAAAAAACAGTTTGGGCATTTATAAAACAATTCCTATGTTCCCAGAAATAGCACATACTTTCTAGAAAAAAATTCATACCCTCCCAATAGTATAACCCACTCCAGTGTAACACAGAAATTAAATGTGTAGTCCTCCGTCATCCCCATCCCTTAAGTGTCTGACACGAATTTTGAAAACACTTTCCACTTCCCCACAAATCATTAGCATACTTCAGTTCATATTTCCAGCTACAAGCAGATTTTCTTCCAGATCTTCAACCAACATATAATCAGCTATTTCCAATTTACTATGTTTAATAGCATAGTCTCTTCAGTGTCATTAATCATTTGCTGGATGATTTTGTACAAAGAATTATTTGCCTGTTTATGTTGAGCACTATGAGGATGCGACAAGGGAGGAATCAATATTTATCCCACCATCTTGACAGAGAAGGGGAGGAAAGCATTCTATTTACTACTGTGTTTTTGTCTCAAAAACTTATGAATAGTTTTTCATCCAGACAAAAAGAAAAAAAGAGCTTTTTAAAGCAGTAACAGTGGGACAATTTTATGCTAAAGTCAATGGGGGAAAACATTTAAATGAGATTCCTTTACCTATTTTCATGTACTCCGGAGGTTGATGTATCTAGCTCATCCAAAGTTTGCTGGAAGAGTTCTTTGTTTTCATTGATGAAGTGCCGCTGCATCTCGGACATCTGAGCCATGATCTTTTCCCTGCGCAATCTGGCAATCTCAGCTTTTCGCTTCCTTTCAGCTTTGTCTTTATCACGTGAACTCTGAAATTGTATTGTTCATTCAGCCATTTTTAAAATCTTGTTGCAACAGGTAAGTTATTTTAGTTACTGCTTGGTGTAATGGACTAACCTCCAAATTTTAGCTACTGCTATGTGTAACTTGTACTAACCTCCAAACAATGAAAATCTCATAAAAAGACACAAGAAAAGTCTACCAAAGAGTTATTTTGTGCCCTCTTTTCTTTAGCTCATGTTCAGTGCCAGGCAGAACTGCAGATCCAGAAGGGTAACCTCCTCCCCTCAACATTTAACTGTATTTTGTATTTCTCTTCCCTTTAGTCATTCATAAGACAAGAAGGTAAGGAAGTGACAGGTCTCGTCTCTAGTATTACTCTCCCTCCACACTACCTGTACTCCTAACTAAGGTCTTTGTGTAGTATCTTGTGTAGACATCTTTGTGTCATGTTGAGCTAAACAAATGGGCAGAGCTTACCTAGAATAACCTGCATGGTAAAAGTACACAGATACTATTTCTTTTAGCAACTTTCCATGCAGTTTGAGATTATGGGAAGAGTAGAAACATTTCATGCTGTGATGAGTAATACAAACAATTCTAAGGGGTAAACTTGCAGAAGATTTGGAGACTACAATATATAAAACAAACAAAAACAGCCCAGGAACTCTACCAATAGGCCTTTCAAACAAATGGGTTTGAGCTGTGAGACAGAATTTCAGAAATCACTGATGTTTCCCACCTTTGATTAAGAGCTACAATTAGAAATACAGTTCTTTGCTAGTCAGAACCCAGACATGTTCTAGATCAGCTAACTGTTACAGCTTGCTTTTACCTCCTCCATAATATTGCCTTCTGTTTCGGCCACGGGACTCGAAGAAGAGCTTTCTCTTAGCTTTTTAATAGTATTAAAAGTCTGTAAGAAAGAATACAACATTTAATTTGTTTGTGACATGAGAATATAACTGTGTATAATACAATGCTGTCCAGATAACATGCAATGTTGGATTCCAGAGGAGGAAAAATGTAGCTACAACAAATCAACACGGGAAATAAGGAAATCATTACAATATAATTAGGAAAGTTGCAAAAATCTTACTCCCATAATTTTTGGGGTAATATAAAATACATTTACCTTCAATATCCATCTGATCATGTCCTTGTGCACTTCCAGATGAGGTGCATTTTGCAGTGTTTCTAGCATAGCTAGTATGCTAGGGGAATTACTAGGTGCCTCTCCTGGTTCTGAGACAAATATTACAATGACAACTGATTATACCATTACTCAACAAATTATTCATTCATTAACATTACAAACAAAAATCACCAACACTTGTTCAGTAGCTGAAGAATTCCTTCAGCAAACAGGCACAATATAACTTTTAATTCCCCCCATTGCAAACATTTTCACGAATAACCTCTAAATCCTGAAAAGTTAGAGGAAACCTCTAAATCCTGAAAGTCTTGCTTACAGACTATATTTTCTTACAAGAGAAATGCACTGTATGTGCTCCCTTGCTGTTTTCATCTTGGGAGCTGCTATGTAGAATTTCCAATATTTTATTTCCCGTTATTTTAAATGGAAGAGTCTTAGCAACTTTCATACGTTAGCAAAACTAGAGGCTCTAGTCAGAAGATACAAAGGAGAGTCAAGATTAAAAGAATCTTTAAGAATGCAACTATTGTTTCTGCAATTGCATCTAATCCTGTACAGCAATCTTTGTTGAGATGCTGCTTAAAGATATTAACAATTAGGTTTAGTGGGAATTATTCAACTTCCGGATTTCTACCATCATAGAATTGCTACCATCATAGAATCTACACATATGTAAAGCATGGATCTATAGTTAACTTGGTAAAATTTTGATGGATAAATAAATATACTCTTCTGGTAAATGCCGTTTCAGAAGAATAAAATACGAGATCCTGGCATTTTCAGTTATTTCAGATTTGCCATAAATTTGAAAAGAAAAGCATACTTGATATTTTCTGAGTGAAGGTAAATGTTACAACGTTCTCCTCACTGAGATTCTCCAGATGCTGTTTTTCTTCTTGTAAAGCCATTCCAATTAAATGCAAAACCTAGGTACAAATTACGAATTTTAGTTCTTTCCTTAAATAATTCATATAATCTAGTTATACAGTTTGGGTAATTAATTAAGAGGCAGGGAAGTCATACAATACAATTATATAATAAGAATATATTTGCAGTTATTTCCATATACAGAATTCCAAAGCTACACAGGAGCAATAGTGTTTGTTTGGAACTTTACCACATAAAACCCACATTGTACTACTTGTATCTTTCTGTTTGCTGTCCTGACTAGTGAGGGAGAAGTCAGTGCTTCTTAGCTTTCTCCCTGGCAATGGCTTGTTATTATCTCAAGTCTATGGACAGAAGCACGATGCACACTTTATATCCTTTAAACATACAAAATTTACTGACAAAAACTTAGACATTTTAAACAGAATTCTCTCTCTAGAAACACATTTTAAAATAATGCTAATTTTTATGTCAGTGAAAAGCTGCAATCCCCTTGCACTTAAAGTAAGGGAAATTCTGTTCTTTAAGGGGGAAATTCCAATTTAGCACTCTAACAGTCCGAATGGTATTTTAAAGCTGAAATACTTCAATCTTGGTGGTGAACTCTGTCATGCTGAATCAGCCATTTTGCAACCCTATGCAAATTGGCAGGATGCTCCAGACATAAAGCATTACTGAATGCCTGGACTCAATAATGAAATCCACATAAGGAAAGGATAATCACCTGAAAATTTTTAACAGAACTGGAATGCAACAGTCTAAGCATCTACAGAAAAACTGGTAAAACCTGATGAGAGTCTTGAAGTTTTTAAAATTTAATTACACAGTCAATTTTTCCTCAGTCTATCACATCTATTTAACAAGGTCTCATTGGATATGGGCCATTTCCTCTTGCAGATGTCTCATATCAACCTTTGCATGATCTTCCAAGACAAGAGCAGTTGACTTGAGAAAAATAAGTCAAGTTTCCCAAAGCTGATACATTGTCAAGTTAGAAAACTCTTTTGTGCACTTCTATGATTTTTTTTAAAGTGATTTAGCTTAAACTGAAATAACCAAATGAACATCAAAAAAAAAAAATAATCAATGTCTACTTAATATGCAATAACTCAGATTAACTGGTTCTCTACCACAATGAACACTATTTCAACTGATTCAAGCAGAATTCTCTCCTCTTGTGTGCATCACATTAGAAATTTACCTGGGCCTTCTAATAACTTTTAAAAATAAACTGCATTGGAGCCAGAAGAGTTTCCCTAGTTCTGTATGTCAGCAAACACCCTCCATTTCTCATTCAGAGTATTCTGTATATTTCAGATACCAAGTAAACAACTTTTATCCATAAAACCATGTTAAAGTGCTAAAATAAATATTCCCTCATTAGCATAAGCATTATTTTAAACAAAAAACCCATACCCTTTGCAGCATGGACTCCGACCAGGCATAGCCATTGTGTTCTACTGCCCACTGCAGTATAGTTCCCATAATGCACAGCATCACATCAGACTGCAGAATATTAACCAGACTGGCAAAAAGTGGGCAGAAAGGAGGAAGAGCTGGTGGTGGAAGTGCTGAAAGGGAAATTTGTGTGTTTGACATTTCTCCAAGATTTGCAACACCCATATAAAATGTCTGACTGAACAGCTTAACCCAAGACAGGGGGGTAGGAACTACATGATCTTTAAGGTTCCTTCCAACCCAAACCATTCTACGATCCTAAGGTAGAACTCAATTGCTTGATAAAGAGTATTGCTGATAACAGGCTACAACATTCCATGTAGCTTGCATGTAACAGAAAAGCCAAAAGAATAAGCTCTCCAGAAGGCGAGTTCCATGAAAGATGAGATCCCCGTCTACAGCCAGGGAGACATAAGGGAAATTGCTACATTTTCAACCAATTTCTACTCTAGCCCAGGAACAGGCTGTTAGTCTTAAGTTTCAGGGCAATACACAGCTCAATATGTGATTCCTTCTTCTACCATCTTCTCTTAAAAAAAATACCTGTATCTTCTCTGTTCTGTCTTTTCAGCTTTCTTTGTGCTTCCTCTGCCTGAAATAGAAGAACAATGCCAGCATTACTCAAAACCCATACAAATATAAAACTAATAAAAAAAGCATTCATGCTTTACTCCATTGTTACTGTTTTTTTCCCTTTTTTCCCAGCCTTAAATAAACATGAAAGCTTTCATGTCTTTTCAATTTATGTTCTACTTGTAAAGTAGGCCACGAAGCTTCAAAATTAATCTTTCATCCTGAGCCAGCCTGGACTCTTTTTCTAGCATAAGATTGTAAGACAACTCTGAGCTAAAGCGGCAATTTCCATAAATCTAAGGGAAAAACAGGTTGCTTTAAATACTTTCAGTAACATAAGATGTAAGAGAAGCCACAGACAAGCTCCTGAAGGCCCACTGATTTCAATAGCTCTGTATAGGGCACAGGATCCAGCGGCACAGCAAAATCTTGGGCAATTTTGTTAACGTTCTCAAATATATAGCTGATAACACTTCTTCCCAGAACTAAGCTTTGGAAAAAGACAAACAAAAAAAGACACAAAATAAACCCCAGAAAATTAAATTACTAGTTACCTTTGATTGCTCTGCCCTTGAAAAGTGATAGAAATACAGATTGAAGTTCTTGGCACATTCTGGTTTTAACTCATACAGCCCTCTGCCTGTTAATCCAGGTTTCCTACCAAAAACCAAACCAAACACCTTATGTCCATTGGTTATTAACATCTGAGAATAAACAGTTAAGTAGAACAGCTAAAAACCACTGCTCAAGAGGCATTCTAGAAAACAAGTAAGTAACAGGATTAAGAATTCTGCATGTGAGTAAAGCCATGAGAAACTGCCACAACCCAGCCCTCTTTCTTTTATTCTCTCATTTTCACTAATTTAGCCATTCCATTTCTAAAGCTGAAATATTAGAATAGAGGGAAACATACTTGAAACATGCCACTTCTTCAATCACACTTTCCATTCCTGTCTCTCTGTTCTCCTACAATTGAGTGAAAAGGCAAGACAGTGTGTTACTGTAGTTCTTGGATTAAACACGTTCAAATATCATACAATACTACAGTAAGCATGCAAAATGAATGTAGTGCAAAGTCATTTTACTGGCACCCAAGAGAACACTAAAGCACATAACATGAAAATACAGTCAGGAATACCATCTCTGCATTTACATTTTTAACAAGTCATGTCATTCTAAGTGCTTAATTTTTATTGTTTTTCCCTGTCATAATGAACTTGGATGTAAAATAAATAAATAAATAAAACCTGAAGCTAGCATACTGAGCTTATCTTTGGAATACACAGTCAGTATTTCTGGTTTCTAGGCCTTTAAACTGAAATAAATATAGGCAAGCTAAAAAAACAAGTTACTGAAAAATGATAAAACAACCACAAAAGGCAGCAGGAGACATCAGCTCAAATATGTAACGCTACTTCATACACAAATTGCCTTTTACTATTCCCATTCCCTTCATGCAATACATATTCACAGCAGTTAACATGCAAAGGAAAAAAGACTGACAATACAGTTTGGAACTCTAAATTAAATCCCAGTTTGCTCTTTCATCCAACCTTAAATTATTTTTAAATAATTTTAAAATTTAACTTTTCAAATTCTTTAAGATATTTAGAACAAAGAAAAGTATTTCAGAATCTATCTGTACAGTTAAATAAACTATTGAATTCTGACTGTCTTCAGAAATCATGTTTAAAAGATTGCTTCAAAAATATTAAAAAGGAAGCTTTGCTATCCTACAGAAGCACTCCTAATAGAATTCACATAAGTGCTTCTGTTCATGCAAATGAACCATTCATGTTACACAAGTCATAATGCTGTGTCTGATTCCATGTCTTTTCACTTATTGTTAGGCATTAAAATATAACAGCTTATATTTTTGGATAGTTCTAACAACCCACTTCCATACATCTAATTCAGGGTTTACAAGCAGCCTGCAGAGACAGCCGGCCAGATGGCCAGATAAGGAACAGCATTAAAAAGAGAAAGGAGCTGAAGAAGCTCTCAGGTTCCTGCCTCTTTCATATGTTATTCCTTCCTTATCTCTTTCCTACCTTCTCCGTGAGAATTATTACTCTGTACTTATGCTAACCTTGCTCTGAGCACAATCATGCTGCTCCCATTCCATCCATCCCACATTAAGTGAAATGAACTTGCGTAAGGAAAATTTTCAGCAATCAGCTTTAAAAAGTAAAGTTGCTTCCCTCCTCCAGGCCAAGTTACTTACATCTTCAGGTAATGCTTTCACCAATTCACTGTGAGCCATTGGCCTGATGCTCAGCTGATGGATGATCTCTCGTTTGATTTCATCTGTTGCATTTACCTGTCCTATTCCTGGACTGAATCTTTCACCTGTAGAAATAAAATACTTCATTTTTTTCAGGATTTTAAACTTCTTTTGTCTTTTTCTGCAAGTTAAAGGCTGGAAAATAGGCCACCTTCTGTAGAATCTTGTGTTCATACACCAGGGTTCAAAAATTCATTACATTAATCTAAGCTAGTTTTGAGGCTTTTCTCCTAGGAAAGAAGTCAGAACTACATGAAGCCCACAACAGAAATGAACTTGAGATGGAAACGATGAATGTTCATTCCAGACCATTAAAGGGACTAAATTTAAAAAATTAATTAAATACATTCTGAACTTACCAACAATCATTATAATGAGGTATAGCATCTCTTCTATAAGAGTATTATTTTGTTGAACAACATCCTGAAACAATCAAAAAAAGAATTTATAATTTTCAATTAAAAGAATTATTCCATATACTGAAAATACTTTTTCACTGATTCAAAACATTGCTTGTTTTCACCCTTAGCACTCCCAAATTAAGCTATGCTGAACTGCAATCGTAAGTGCAAAAATTATGCAACACTTTCTGACATTTACCAGTTTGACAGGTAAAAATATTTATGTATATTTCAAACTAGCCAAATGAAATTAAAATAGGATAGGTTTTGCTTTTTTATCAAGAAATCGCTCAGTCTCAGCACAACAGCATCTGATACACTTTGAAAAAAAGTGTAAGTTTTCTATAGCAGTAATACATAAAATACCTTGTTAGTATTTTCTGAGCTAAATCTTTTCCCATAGTCTGGAGTACTAAATATCTGATAAAGTTCAAAGCGACTCAGCATTATCATCAAGAAGTGATTTGGATCCATCATAGACACACCTGTCTATTAAAAGAAAAGAAGATTATAAGCAGAAAATAGATTTCATGTTATTATAGCGTGTTTGTATATTTCTATATGATGTCCACAGCATATTCTTTATGAAATTCATTCCTTTCTCAATCTTGGGCATGAAGACTTAATGACTTAAATTTACACCCTTAGGACTCCAAAACAAGAAGTGTCAGCACATTTGACAAGCTGAATCCTATGCTTTATCAGTAATTCCCGATGCTCTTTTAAAGGCATCACGTAAAATACTCAGGGTTATTCCTTCTATCTGAAACAGTCTAAATAAAATTCAGTGAAAGACTTGTTTGCTTTTTCTCTCCAATCTTGCTCCTGCTGGCTCAACTTAAGGCATAATATCACTTAGTATATAACACTGAAGATTTTAAAAACAAATTCCAATCCTCAAAAGAATGGCTGAAGATTTTATAGCAAAACTTCCCAAACCTTCTTGGAAAGAAAAATATTAATGTTTTAACGCAGCACAAACACTGACTTCCGTTTCTGAAAACTACTGGCTAAAGTTTTTTCTGTTTATTAAACAAGATATCTAAGTTAGTCAATTATAAAAATTTGTTGTTAGTTCACTATTGCTAATGGGACCATCTTTAAGACAGAATAATTTCCAACACAGCTAAAGTATATCTATCCAAATGGGCAGCTGCAGATGATCATTAAAAAATAGTGGCAGATCAAGCCTCAGTGAAATATGTCTGAAAGCAGAAGTAACTTGGGGCATTTGTATCCTACTGGGTATTGCTAACTCTAGGTAAGATTTGAGGAACTTCCTGAGAATATATTTTGCTGCCCATGTGAACTATGCACCCTGAGCTGCAAATGTCAGCTTACATTGCTCTCAGCGCAGAAGTATTGAATCTGCGTCAGAGCTAAATAGACTGGCAGATTTGCAAAATCTCTTCTGAAGGATGAAAAATAAATCAAAGGGGTTTCACTTTCTGCCCAGTATTTTAAACACCAACTTTGAAGAGAGAGAAAAGAGCCAACACATACCCTGAGTACATGACTGAAGACATGCAGACTCACACAATTGCTACTACAGCACAACCCATTAGTTAAAATATTACATTCTTGAAGAAGTAGCATTATATATGTGTTACATAGAAAATTCTGCACTTTCCAAAGCATAGTTAAAAAACAAGGATTACAACAATTGTTATTTCCTTTACAAATTATCCCATAATGATAAAGCTACAATAAGAAAATTGAAGTCTTTCCACAAAAAATTGACTTTTTTCCTTGTCATTGAAAAGTTCTGATGAAGCTAATAACAAACACACACACGTCCTGAAAATGCTTGATAAAAATGCAAACTGGTATATGTGATTACCTGAAGCATTACTATGTCCTTGTCAAACATCTCCCTCCTGCACTTCACATTATGATAGTAATAAATCTGAAAAACAAAACCAAACACTAGAATCATTAACAAAGATCATATCTAATCTAAAATGATTTTAATTCTGAAAAAATTAACTTTGCTATACAGTGTTAGTAAACAAAAAATGAACCTGTGACTTGAAAAAATGATACAATTGTATCTGTATGCAAAAAGTTTTTTTATATAGCACAAAATAGTTGCTGGTTGCATTGTATTGATCTAATGTCTGGACTGCATAAACTTAGAAGGAAAATATTTTTGACCTCCTTGGCTTATGAATTAATATATCTATTTGTTTAGCAATTAATTGTTTGAAATTCACAGGAGAGAAAGCCCTTGCAGTTCGAGAAATGTTTCTTCTTCATTTCCTGAATTGATCTTTGATTATTTGAGATACAATCTTTCAGGAATTGCTAGCGTCAGCAAAACATTAATACTGTGATGGAACTAGACTTAACCCAAACCACCCTGAGAATGAACTCAACACTACTGCACCAAGCAGCAGCCACACCGCAAACACTGCATGGCACTGGAATGGGGGAAAGTTTAGTTCTACCATAATTGAGGAAAAATAAATAGGGCTGACAAGTTTCTACCTAGGACTGGGAGCAATCTTCACCATGCCAATCTTTCCTCTACAGACACACCATTTCTCACCAGAATTACATGGAAGACAACTAGGCATGCCTTCCCTTTCTTCCCCACCCTAATAATCCACATAAAGACATGCCCATTCCTATTGTCTGGCAAAATATGCAAAAGAAGCTCTCATACCCATAGGAAGGAGGAAGGACTTGCTGACTCTGGGAACCTTATTATCTAAACTAGACCATGTTCTTAACTTCAAAATACTGACAATGAGGGGAAATCAACACAGTGACTTATTTTACCACCAAAAGCTACACTGAAATTCCAGATCTGATCTGTGTCTTCAGCAATATGGGCACTGCTATAATTTTACATAACTAGAGCTCTTTTTGTTTTAATAATGACAGTAAAGGACATCACCTTAAGAAGATCCTTTAAGAGTCAAGAAGTGTCAGAATACAGTATGTTTGAACAGCTTAATTGCAGTGCATGTGTACTAGGAGACTGAATTATCTAACGAATATGAGGGCTAGTAGGACTGAAAGAATTTTCTTGCAAATAGATCAAGTTAACACCTCCCAGAATTAAATCCTGTTCCTGTTGTAATGTAAGTCTCGCTAAGAAAATCACTTTAGACGATCACCCTGGTGGGTGGTACTGACACCACAGTACCCATTTTATAGCTGTTATGCTTGAAACATCTAATTCATACAAACACAGAGAACATAAGTTTGGAGATGAAAGAAGCTAGTCTCCAGAAGTATAAAATAAGTATGAGAGCTAGAAGCCAAGAAACACTCAGTTCTACACTGGTTCTAATGCTTCTGTGGGATCTTAGGATTTCAATTACTTTTTAAATATAAATAGCCATAATATCTTAAGGCTGCATATTTTTATATCTGAGACATTTTTATGTGGAGGTGATGAATGCGCTACTGAAGACGCACAGATCGAATTCTGCACTTTATACTGCTTTTGGACAACATACCATAAAAAGGCTAGGAGTCATTAACTGCATTATACTAAAACTTCTTTACATGCAGAGCACTAAGGTCACTGAGCCCTGTAGCAGCCCTGAAACAAAAAAGCAACTTCTGACTAAAGAAAATCAAAGATCAGATTAAAAGCATAAATATTCAAATGATGTGCGTGCTGACATAAACCCCTACTTCGCACTGCCGTAAGATTTACATAAGTAACATTTGGAATCAATACAGAAAGGGAAGCTTTTGAGGTCTGAAATCATCCTGGGGGACTTACCAGAGAACAGTGATTCTGCAGGTACTATGTACTCACCTGATTAACAAGAGAGAACCCATTCCTTCTCCACATTCCTGCGTGCACTTGGGCACATAGGACTAGGCATCGTAGAGGATGTTCTATTAACATAGGCGGGCTAAGCTCACTCTGCATTAAGAAAATGAAATATTTTGATATATACAGAGAAAATAAAAGAAAATGGGACTGAAATGAAGGAGGATGGTATTTGTGATAATTAAAATATTTCAGCAATACAAAAGAGAAGCAAATCCAACAGGAAAATTTGATGAGCCTATTCCAGTCAAATGTTACCCTTACATTCCCTTTGCTCCACAAAAATACTACACAAGGGCTTTAGTTTATTCCTAAAGACAGCAGGTTTCATATTTTAAAACGTCAACACTGACTTTCATTCAAAGGTTAAGTACTACTTCTTTCAAAAGACACTGAAATTCTTCTCCCAGTTAGGTTTTATCCTGTTTTATCCTACTTTTTTAAACTTCCCCTAAAGAAACAGTATATCAGTAAGAACATGAGGGAAGCAAGAAACACCTGGGGAAGAAAATTAGAACCCAGGCCAAGGAGAAGGAATCAGATCCTGCCTCAAGTTCCTAAAAACAGTTTCTACTACAAAAAGAATATCTAGATACTAATCTTTTAAGAGACAATTTCATCTGCTAAAGAGAATCTGAGTAGCATTTATGGTAAAAAGATCCTTTGTTTTATTTAATAATATCCTACATTTACATGACCAATTTCACGTTAAGTACTAATTATATTTAATGAATATGCTACATTTAATTACATACCAGGGGTAGCAGCTCTGGAAACTTATATGCCACCTCAGTTTTACTCAGCAAAACATGCAAACCTACATAAATACATGAGAAAAAAAAACATATACAATATTACAGACAATATTTTATATAATTCAAACAGGACAAAAAAGGTCATCTAATTTACTCAGACCATTTTCTGGACACACCTACAAATCTGCAGATTTATCACCGTGGAGCCACACAGCTATTTCATGAAGAAACATGTTAAAAGCATACATTTTGAGATAATTAAAGTTTTCCCATTGTAACTGTGTAAAACTTGCAGTACAAGTAAGATTTTTGCCTTTCTTTTGATTCTGTCATACCCTCTCAGCCAAGAGTCCTGGGTATATCAGGACAATCAACAACAGATACTGCATCCTTTTTATCAATTCTTAGATAAAATACCTCATAAAATACCTCAGGAACTAGAATGTGGCTCCTACAAAATATATGAGGGTTTTCTGCTTTGCTTTGTTTTAAAGTTACAAGGACTTGGCTCAAAGATTCAAATATTCAAAGTTATTTGATCCTGAGCTGCACAGTATTTTATCTAAGAATTACCTATTTCACTTCATTACTTGTGAACTTTGTTTTATCATATGGCTTTCTGATTCTGTAAACTAAAATTCATAACGTGTTTTTCAACACAACTGTTGAACAAGATAGGTACAATATAAAGAGAAAGGCATAGCTTAAGTTTCTGGTGACACATCTGCTTGATAAATCTATTCTCTAACAGAATATTGATCAGTCTATTCACTCTAACAGCTAAACGTATTCCAAAACATTCAACCACAGTGCATATTCTGCTGCAGTTCTTTTGCATTGCTCAAGTGGCAAAAGCAGCAGTAGCAGCCTACAATACAAATCCAAAGGTATAAGACAATCTCCACCAGGCCTGAAACAATAACAGGGCCTCCAGTGCTTGGGAACATTTGGCCTAGATGCTACCAAACAGCTAGAAAATGGCCAAAATGAAGCCTATTCAGGCCTTAAGCAACAGTTGCGTGGTTCTTCATGTACACACAAATACAAATCACATTTATACAATGTTTTTTATCTCCTGAAATATTTTTAAACCAGTTCATACCTGCAAGTAAACGAGAAACTGGGAGATGAATGCTAACTTTTTCCTGAGAAACGCAGTATCTGATGGTCTCAACTGAATGTCCACACATACTGAGAACAATAGGCTGTTCTCCATCAGTAAACCCACTATGACACTGCATCAACACAGTCAGGCATTTCTTGTAAGCTTCAATCAACACTTTTTCCTAAAAGAAAGATTGGAGTTTACAGAGATTATGAAAAAAAGCGGAGCTGCAAAAAATAATAGAGCCAACATAAAAAAGACTGAAGGGTTGGTGGTTTTTACCTATAACAACAGTCCTGCAAAATTAAGATAAGGAATCCAACAAAAAAGCCAAATTAAGGGGGGCACAGACTGTAAAACTCATACTGGTATGTCTGATTAGAAAAATACCCACTAGTATGTTGTTTGGGTTCGGGTTCTGGTAACTTTCCGAGCAATGATAATGCTAGGCTAATAAAACCCGAATACATTAAATAACAGTAAGAGATTAAGCCAGCCTGAATGTTCAAATATTCTACAATCACTTACTCCACAGCCATATTTTACAATGCTCAAGTTCTGTACTCCTAAAATTCGAAACACTTATGGAGTAGAAATATCATCTATAATCCGCAGTATGTGGTAGATCCAGGGTCTTCTCCTTTATTCCTCCTTCTCTGAAAATTATAACCTGACAGTGTTGTGATGATCACAACTATCAGATGTGTGACAAAACTCTCTGAAATATTTTGTAAAAGGCTTAACCACATTCTCATGAATTGGTCAGTACAAGCAACAAAAGATGTGCTTAAATACAGAAAAGGTTTGCACTCACTCAGAGAAGATGTTCTTGGCTTATGGTGAATTTATGTGTTTAGCTCAATTGTTACGTGTATTAATATTTAGGTTTTATCTCCCTTCACACAGAAAAACAATTCAGAAGGAACTCACATCTAATGCACACCAGTCCTGCATCATTGAAATAACAAGGGTTAATTTCATCTGCAATGTAAAGGCTGCTTCCCACTCTGGTTCCATTTCAATGTGTTGTCCTACTTGACGAGTTATTGGATCCATACCCTAAAACAAAAAGAATTCTGCATCTCAACAATGTATAACTGAAATATGTTGACAAAATTAGCATGAGTGTGAGACAGTGGTTAGCTGCCCTTATAAGCATATTGTTTCTGCAACAGGTAAAAAGAAACTTGACACCATCTGAAAGGGAATGAAACACATCAAAGTAATAACAAGAATATTAAATGGGATTTGGGAGAGTAGAACACTATATCAAGAAAGGTTTTGGAAATGAGCTGTGTTTATTGTTAACAAATGTAGAGATTTCAGTACTATGAGAAGTCCAACAATGTTTGCATACATACAATATCTTACATACACATTTTGGTTTCTGAATACACTTTCTAGGGTTGTGCTATTACATGCAATTATGTACTAATTAAATACTGGGTACTATAATACATAATCAGCTCTTATCTTAAGAAGAAAAAAACCCAGCATTATCTGAGGATTACAAAATTTTTGACTATCAAAAATCAACTAATGAAAGCTAAGTACTGAGAAAGGTATGCTACTGAAGTACTGAAAAATGGGAGTGATTCTGACTTACACCTTACTGATCATACAGTCAATTTGCCCTTGTAAAAGCTGCATTGTTTTTAAAATGCTCCTCCTAAGATAAGTACATGAAAAGGCTGTGGAAAAAAAACAAAGTGAAGAGGTCTGTTTGTGTGTCTTGAACAATATATTCCTCAATACATAAGGAGCAACTCTGCTGACAGTTAAGATGGACCAGATTTTGCTCACACAATTAAAAGCCTTGTGCCTCTACAACTGCAAAATATGCCCCAAATTACACTTCTTTTTGAGCTGCGCTTCCACTTTATTGCCCTCTACCACAAACTAAATTTTAAAAAGTGAGTTAGATGTTATGTTTCAGGAAAACATGACGACTCCAAAAGTTATACTATACTGAAGATATAAAATGAGAAGTATATTAAATTTCTTCCATTTTTACATCATGATAGCTAACTTCCTGCTTTAATCTTGCAAAATTTTGTAATTCCCAGATTTACATACCTGCATACATTTGAGTAATTCTAAGAAGGCATCGAAACCCTCCAGGAACTTGCGTCTCAAGTCATCTGACCACTCAGTTGGCTTACTTATCAACACATACCTGGGTAGATGAGTAAGATGCAAGTATTAATTTTAGATTTTTTTTTTTTAAGCTCCATTTATCAAATCAGCACATAGTTAATATACTTACTTGAGATCCAAAATAAGGCTCTGAACACGTCTGAATTTGAAAGCCTGCAGAGCAGTGTAACGTTCAAACTGAAACCTGCCCTGGATGTCACGGTGCCTTAAGTGGTCCATGAAAGTTTTGATGATAGTGGTCATGAGATTTTCTTCTGTTATTAGCATTCGAGCCTATGTCAAAGTACATTGAAATTTGCTGTAATTAACAGACACAGCTAACAAGATTTTCACACTGCACCATGAAGTTTATAAAATATATTATTTTTTATTCAAAATAGTTATATCAATAATAAAACCAGAACATTTAAAGGCAATCTTTTCAGAGAATCACAGAAGGAAAAGAAAAAGTAAGCTAGCCAAAAATTATCAGAATCCAGATCTTTTTTCAGATCCCTTCTGTACAGAAGGTTGTCTATGGAAAGGCTCTTGTTAACCCATATAATTATGACACATGTTATTATGTGTCTTATAATTAACTTGTACCTCCCTTTAAGTATGCGTTGTCTCCTCTCATATAATTTAAGTATGAGCCCTTTAGGGGAGGGAGAGCTCTTTCGTTTTCTGTTTACAAACTGTCAAGAGCTGTGGTGAACAGAGCATCTTCTGAACTGCTAAGGAACTGTACAGTGCAATTTCCACATGGAAATTACGCAAAATTACTTGTAATTCCCCTCAAGGGCTACTCCGTACTTCCACGTGTTGTATGAAACAAATCAACAGGCAAAGTCTGAGGAAGATTGTCTTCCACACCCAGCCTAAACTAACCCAACTCCACAACAGAGGGGGCACTAAGTAGGCACTGCCTGCTCCTACTTGTGAACACTTCCAGAACTCGCCCATTCTGTTGGTTCTCCAGGTTAAATGGGGTGAGCCTTGCAATTCTTGGATCTGGCTGGTAGCTTGTAGAAGACTGGCCACTTTGTTCTACCCCAATGACACTGCGGTTCTTGGCTAGAGTTTCTGGGTTCTACAGTTGCTAACAATACTTGGAAATACTTTCTAAAATGCTACTGCAGGGGGAACAAGAAATCTAGTGATTAACATTTCCCCAAAAAAAGTCATCACCAACACAGCTGCCCATCCACCCTCAAGCCAAAAAACCTCAGTTAAAGTACTAATACCATTTTGAACATGTTACTGGAGGGCAGTGGGGTGGTTTATTCTTCAACTTACTTAAGAATGAATGGCTCTAAACATATAAAAATAATACTTAATTCATATGATAGGAACTTATCTTAACTACTTTCATTTCATCAGTCTATTCTGTCATTCTGCAAAAGAGTAAAAAACCATTTGCTTTACTTTTTTTGCATCTTTTAAAATAGAACTCATGTAAAAGGGACATTGCAATCATTCCGCTTCAGGAAATGTTCGAAACTACTTTTTTAAAAAATATCTATTTATTCACATACTGTACCACCCCATCTGCCAAAGGAAAAAATACCACCAATAACCATCTGAATAATACTAGTTTGTTAAGTCTAAGTCTGAATAACTCTTACTGAAAGCACCAACATTAAAAGAGGCAACATATTATTGTCCCTGAACCATGGGAACAAAATCCTGAGGTCCTATTGAATTCCCAGGAATAACATCTGCCACTAGGAGACTGAAGAACAACTTTTCTCAGCATTGTGACTGCCATGCTACTATTGAATTTTAGAGTTCAATTAAGCTGATTAAATTTGGGAGGATTCAGAAGCATTGATTTTTTAAACAATTCTGGGTATGAAAATCAGGCTTTTATTTCCAGTACAGCTCCACAGTTTAATTTGTCTAATTCATAATACAAGCAAAGACAGACTTATTTGGAGACTGGAGCAAGGAAATAAAAAAGCTTCCCAAACAAGCCTAAGCTGGTGAAAGACCAGCAGAGCTGGGAGAAGTCACAGTGCTTGAAGCACTGCAACAAAAATTACCTGGAAACCTAAAAGGCGGCATTGTCTGAGTCTCAAAGTACCAAAGGAAGCAGGGAATATCACGAGACAATTCTTGCTTGCTCTTGTGTAGATTGGAAAACATAAAGTGGATCATTTATAAAACTGCACCAGAATGGTGCTCTGAAACCATGATATGCAAACCACAATACAGATTTCTACAAAGAGTAACTGTGGCTCAGTATGATGAGGAATTGAAATGTTATGTGTGTGTGTTTCTAAATAAACATGAAAGTACCTTTCTAAAATATGTAAAACATAAAAAGAAAAACCAAAACCACCCAGCTCACTCTGGGAAGCTAGACTCAAACTTTGCAATGCTGAATGCTTTAACTTCTAAACCCATAGCAATGTATGTAAACAGTCTGACTGCTCTGCATTTCCACAGTAACATTAAAGAAATCTGAAGCCTTGATTTATGAACCTTGAGTGGCTTTTAATAAATAAAGATTTCCTTTTTTGGTCTTTTAGTACTTACAAGAGAAGGCACTGTGAATATCTGTATCGAGAGGTCAGCAATTGAGAACTCTCTGTCGTGGTCATCTTTCATAAAATCACTCTGCAATCGCTCATAGTTCTATTAAGAAGGAGGCAAAAAAAGGCAAGGAGTGCCAACTATCAGTTTTTAAAAGAAAGACAGGCACTACTCACCAGAGTAGGTACAGTGAAGAGTTGGACAGACAGAGCAGCCACCGATACTGCCCGTTCGTGATCATCCTCCATATAATCTCTCTGCAACTGCCGGTAATTCTAAACAACAAGGGGAGATTCACCTCTAATCCACACTGACCTGATTTTTAAATTTAAATGTCTGCTCTGGGAAACTCTAATGCCATGATAAAGGGAAGAGTAGCTCTTAAGGATTATTATATGGATATTCTGTACAAAGAATATGACAACTTAATCTGCTCACATGTGAGATCTACTCACTCTCATTTTCACAGTAAAGGCTAGCATTTTATTTTCTGCTCAAAAAAATTATTTGTCTGCAGGAGAGTGAGCAGAATTTTGCAGTGCTGATTTAAAGCATTTCAAATACTAGTTACTGCAGAAATACTAATCAGCATAACTAAATGTAAGCACTGTTTCTGAGCAGTACTGTAACAGCTTACACCTCAAACACTAGGAAGCGATTAGCTCTTAAGAAGTGATAGCCTGCACAGTTGATGGTGAAGACAAAAACATCTAAACCGCTTTAGTATTGGGAAGTCTGAAAGTTCACTTCCTTCTCAGGAGATGAGATGCCATTATAACTAATATTTTGAAGACCAAAAATAAAGTTGTCAGCATTTCATTTCAACTTCTCACTTCCAAAAAAGGGAAAAAAACCGGGTAACAGTTCATTTGAAATACTGTATGCTAACTAAACTCTCTTCACTGGACAGTTTAGGCATTTAATGGCTCTTTTTAAGAAAGATACTTACTCTTGCAAAGCGGATAGCAAAAAGTTTCTTGTACTTCAAATCCATAAGCAGACTGCTCATGAATAACTGGTGATACACACTTCTAGCTCCTGTCAAGAAAAGTGAATGAAATATTGCATGTTACTATATTCTATCAACATATTATGGAAACATTTAGAAAAGTAAGCATCTACAGAATGAGGCAAGTGTTCATTTCAGAGTAGAAGCTGCTTTGATTAAGTCTGTCAGGTGGTAGCAAAGGATGAAGAATACATAAACCAAAATTCTTCAAGAGGCATTATTTATTACTCCTGTATAAGATAACACTGTTGAATGGGAACATAAATCTTCAAATATAAGTGAAGTCAGCAAAGCAAGAACAGAACTTTGTTCCTCCTCAGGATAAACAGGGGATTTGGACGGCCCAGGGAAAAGAAGAGCACACTATTATGACAAGTGTGCAATAAATTTTGCTAGTTATGAACATCTCCATAAAATAATCAGTTTATCTGTCTCTGAATTTCTAGTCTGTCTGAACAGAATCCCAGAAAATATTATCGAGTGCAATTTGTCTGTATGTAGCATGGATACAAACGCACATATGCACCATTTCCTTCTGTAGGTCACTTTTAAGTCAAAAGCTATTACACTATTTCCTTAATGCAGAGGAATTATGGAATACAAGAAAAAGTAGAGAAATACTAATGTTGAAATAGAAATGCAAGAGTTACTCCTTCTTCCATGAAAGACATTATCCTAACAAAATCTGTGTTTAAAATGTTGTAATGCTCCACAAAAGCAGTATCTTTCAACTCACAAAATGTGCAGTGTCAGGAATTCATTCTCAAGACAAAGGGATTAGAGAAACAAAACCTAAAATAATAATTTTCTCCGTATTACATACACTACTCACTTTACTTTTTACTTATTTTATTCCTACTCCAAGAAATTCCCGAGACAGACATACCAAAACAGACACAGAATCCATGAGGAAAAAGAAATTCACTATCTCCCCTTCCTCAAAATTACAACTTTTCTAGCCACTCCCATTTTATCAGTCAGGTTTTTAAATTTTCAAGGGCTCTAATATAACAGCACAGTAGTTTTCACTGAATGTTCTCAGAACACTTAAAAATACCTCATGAACACAAACACAAGTCAAAGCAGAAAACCACTGCCCTATTTCTTAAAAAGAGGCATTTTGGTAGATACGATACAGATGCTGAGATCCTATAAGGCAGACAAACCCCAAAATGCTCTATTTTTCACTCAGTTTCCCTTAACTATCACTGTCATCTGCATATTCAAGTCAGCCTTCATTTCAGACCACTTTGAAAAATTAGCTCTAAAACCGACCTCATCTCCAAATGGTCTATGTTCTTCTCTTAAATATACTTGGGAGTGTATCATGAAGGGACAGATGGATTATAACAAATCAGGCAAATTTATCTATAATACACCCCAGTAAAACTGATTAAACATTAGCAGATATAGCAAAGGGAAAACTTATGCACAGCAATCTTTAGCATTTTCCAGAAGTTTGAGAAAACTCACCTTTCCACAGTTTAGAATCATACAGCATCAACTTATCCACAAGAGAGGAATTTTCACCATCTGGCCCTTCTTGTAAACCAACCTGACACAATATTCGACGAAGGCCATCTTAATGAAGAGAAATGATACAAGTTAGTTATAGCTTAAACACAAACATACGTTATTTTGACATACTGAAATTTTCATAAAACACAGAAGTTATCACACATCCTTCTTCTTCCTGACAAGTGAATAACACCGCTCATATTTTGCTGATAGACACACAAACATTTCGTACCTTGCAAGTTTCACACTAGCCTTTTATGGAACATAAGGAACATTGTGAAAATTGCCAAACACAATGATCTGTTTCAAAGTTATCAAATAAAAACGTGTTTCCTTAAAAGTGCTGTTGACTTACTATTATATAAAAAAGAGTTATATAGGAGGCTAATTTTCTGGGTTTTATTCTCCTGTTTAGTGCCCTATCAAAAGGAAAATATAATTCATAAATGAAATTACTCATATATGAGTTTTTGTTTACACTTAGGAGCTGCTATCATTTCAAACCTTCTCTACATATTTTTTCTAACAGAAAGCAGTAATAATTGTTATTATATAAACATGTAAGTTATTATATGCTTGCAGACGAGCCTGCATCTGCAACAGAGAACAACCCAGACATGCTCATATTAAGAATGTTCAACCTGGCTTTGCACTGCTTACAGAGCCCTTATTTCCACATGCTGCTTGGCCTTCTCAGCTTCTTAGGTAGAGTGGGCAGTGGCTTAGTGCTTGTGTATACCATACCATGGTACAGTTCTATAGTCTGAGAACCCCTAGAGCAGTTTGGGGTTATTCCCTTTTGCCTTACCGAGTTCAATTCCAACTAGTGTTATAGAAGATAACAAATTAAGGGAAACCACTTCATTGTTCAACAATTATAAAACAGACACTTATTCCTGAAGAATTGACATTTGCTAGGAAGGATGTAGAAGTCAAACTCCTGATGAAGTTCCATAGAAAGGTTTTTTTCCCTTTTTTTCATGACAAGAATCCTTTCACAGCAATCATCCAACCTAATTCCGTGGCACAGCAGGAGACCCCTTACTTGCTATCGCCCTGTGTTCAGGGACATGTAAGTGTAACGACTTAAGTAGTGCAACTCTATCATCCCATGTTACAGAAGATTGAGCAGAATTTAGTTGTTTGAGTGTGTTTGTTAAAAAGCTAAAAAAAATCCAGGCTCAGGAGTACACTACAAGCCTGCGGCCCCAGATGTGTAAGGTGGTTCAAGTCCTTGAGGGCACAGGTCACACACAGAATGTATGTGTGCTGTTTACCATCAAACATGCTTTTTGCTCTTCTGCATCATAAAGAACACAGCATTTAATGAGGTGAACTCTTCAAACTTCAGAAACACTACACGCACAAGTCAAACTAAATTCAATACTTTTTTCTGTAATTTGAGACATCATTAACATATTCAAGTTACTTTTTTGCAACTATCACTTAGTGCTGAAAATTAGTGACTGTCACTTGGCACAAATGACATGGCACAAAACTGGGCTTAAAAAAAATTAGAAAGACAGTGCCTGCCTCCATGTTTCACCAAAAGGAAAATTTATCATAGAAATCAACTATCTTCATAACTCCTTTCTTTTAATACCTATTGTTTGCCAGCAACATTGGCAAATAGTTTAACAAACTGCAACCATAACTTTTGCTCAAATGTTTGATTTATGTATATTTAAAAATTAACTTCTACAAACATAAACTACTTATCTTACAAAAACAAGAACATAGTAGAGGCCCTGTGCCTAAAATCTTGACTAGCCTTCCAGTTACCAGTCTAATAAAAGATATAGTCTCTGAAGAAATCTTGCACCTACGCAGAACATATATGCAATATTACAGCTGCATGTGCTTTCCTAATACTTCTTGCTAACATTTTCAGATGCATAGAACATAAAATGCATGGGGGACTGTATCTACATTTCTACATATCAGCAGTTTGACACTTTTCCTTTTATTTCCCCTCATACCCCATACCTTCACAACCTTAAGATTTACCAGGACAAAGGAAGAACCAAGTCAAAACAAGCACAGAGCAGTTCCATAAGAACTGATACAGTGCATCTTGATTCCTTTAAGAAAACTTTCAAAAATCTGATTAATACTTTGTTGGTTTCTATACTTACCAAAACCCTCCACACATCCTTGCATTTTCTCTGTTGTTCTACTTAGCAAAAAATCTGAAGCAATCACTTTCATCATCATTCATCAAATTACTTCTGAATAATTTTGTTTTATCTAATCAGACAGGTTATTTTCAGCTTACTGCATTCATTTAAAAATGCGGGGACCGAAAAATAGCTTTTTGGCATATTGCATCTGACAGCAAGTCTCAGCTTCTGTTCAGCAGCAACTAAACAGAAAAGACTACCTAAGACTGGTAGCACTTTCACATGGAAGTTAGAATTCAGAACAGCACTCCAGCAAGAGAAAATAGAATGGAGTCTGACAAGTTATTAATAGCTTTGCCTTATACATTACATATCTGCACTAAGTGGACAAAATTGCTTCAGAAAATCAGCTTGTCTC
This sequence comes from Pipra filicauda, assembly GCF_003945595.2. Classification (NCBI taxonomy): domain Eukaryota; kingdom Metazoa; phylum Chordata; class Aves; order Passeriformes; family Pipridae; genus Pipra; species Pipra filicauda. Next base: position 474,056 of record NW_024104665.1, on the reverse strand, counting down.
ATAAATATTCTCTTACTCAAAAAAGTTCAAGTTTGCCCACCTGAATATCCAATAACACTTCCAAGCCAAGTTAGGAGCTTGAGACCAAAGCTCTGATGGGCAACAATAGATGAATGCATAACTTGTACTTTCAATGGCTTTGTCTGACGACTGGTATTTCTCTTAAAAAGAAAAGGAAAAAGGAGGCAATGCATATTTATGTGAGGACTGGCATACATTTCTATACAGAAACACAGCATTCCTATGATTAATTTCAATAATTTATAATATTAATACATATTGTGATTATAAAAAAACCAAAAAAGCCTGAACTTTGTTTACCCTATTAATATTTGAAGGACCTTATTATGCAATATCAACATATGTAGGTCAATCCATTTTCCACCCTTGGCCTCTTATCAATATACACACTGATCTGCTGCATGTTACTGATAAGCAATCCCACACACAACCTGAGACTGCCATACGTGTTTGTTCTTCACAACATGACATGCAAGTCACACAGCAGCCCACCAAGGAAACTGCCTGTTTTCAAAAATACAAATTAAACACACTGGGTTAGAACAAGAAAGGAAGTATTTACCCTCATCCCTGTGTTAGAAACCATAATAGTTAGATGTTACACATAAGAGCCATTTGTGCTTTGACTGCATGGGCACTAAGTCTAAAATATTGCACAACTTTATCTTTAAAAATATGCTAATTCTTTTAAAATACTTTAAATCATTTAAGATCAGTAAATCCAGTTGCAGCATTTGTTTTTCAGTGGTAGCAGTATTATACATAAACAATTTCTTACATGTGATTAAGTAGTGCACTGCAGCTTAAAACAGAAAACATTATTCCCATGTTCTTACATGGAGGAACCTTGCAACATAGAGATATTAGTAATATATATACATGTAAAATGCAGAAAACCAAAATGAAATTGTATTTGTAGTTTCACAATTCATCTGGGATTCAATCGGTAACAATTTCCATAATTGTGGCTTTGAAAGACACAACTTCATTCTATAGGAAAAAAACTGAAGTAGTTTAACTTCACTGATCTGAACTGGCATGTAATTCTAAAAGATTACATTTAAAGTTCCTGATCACATTCTGTTTTCTGAAGGAAAAAGTTGTCTACCAACTTCTTTTTAGAAAATTATTTTGGGTGCAAGGTAGGCCATGCTAGGAAAAAAAAGAAAAAAAAAACCCTAAACATAAATCTGTATTTTGATACCCCTACTGTGCATATTGTAAGTAGTATCTCCGACATTCTGTATTATTAAAATATAAAGATTCATTACGATAACAGCATCAGAAACCTGTGTAGCAAAGCCTCTTTTTGCTTACGATGAGGCAAACCAGTGGATAATTTCACTTACCACCATTACTTACCACTATGACTGATTTTGCTTGGTCACAGTACTGGAAGTCTCCATATCGAACAGACCTACGTCCCTGTGAATTAATAAAGACATAACATTACCACCAGCCTCAAAACAAAAAGTTCCAATGCCGTGTTTTACACTAATATGAAACACACAGTAAAAGTTTCAGATGCACATTAACCACTCCTTCTTTCATGCTACTTTCACTGTTAAAGTGCTGTATATGTTACATACTTGGATTTCCAAAATGCATCCTGTACTTTTTAAAAGAAAATAAAATTATATGCAGTCATCTGTCATACTAAATTTTCTGTGTATGGTAGTGCTTTTAAGATGTAATCATCATACTTTTAAATTTTAAAATACTGAAAACTTATCTTTAGTATGAATGCATCAATCGGTTTTGGTAGAATTTGAAGATATTTCAGACATTTCAGTGCCCTTTAAAAAGCAGATATTAAAGCTGATGGTCTTTTAAACATACAACTAAAGCACTTTCCTTATTTCAAAAGGAAACTTTTCAGTCTTTCTGTACTGTCAATAAACACATCAAAACAGATAGTTGATTGAATTTATAGTGTATTATACACAGAACAGCTTACTGATATTTTAGATCTGGCCTGATGACAAATCACTGCTTCAGGCATAATATTCTCATTTCTTTCACATACATGCACATGTATATATGCGTTCCTGTATGTATTTAAAAGTAGGACAGGATCAACAGCAGGGAAAAAAACTAAGTGCATCCTATGATGCACAGTATGAGGTCAGCACATATTTAGGGAATCTTTTGGTTACCAGTATCACAAAAAAATAAAGTACTGATAATACAAAACCCAAATCTAGTTCAGTGGTCAGTAATATAAAGTGGTTATATTTCCTTCTCCACTGACCTTCTTGAAGCACTTTAAGCACCCAAAATGACATTCATATTGCCATTTTGTAAGAGATTTCCTCCTCACACCACCCCCCCAAAAAAAAGCACAAGGCAACAAACCAAGAGAAAAGGACACTCATTTTCATGGCAACTGTATATAGGCTCATTGCACAAATAACAAGATGCAGTTGTCCTACAAAGCATCCCTTTCTTAAAAAAATACACAGGAGCCACAATACAAACACAACTTCTGAAATCAACGTACTAGTTAAAATTATATTCAGCATATAGTGATTCTAAACTCATTGTTCTTTCTTTATACTGTATGAAATGCTTCACCTCTTCCTGCCATTACAATCTGAAAATTATGAAAAATTAAATTAAATTAATAAAACAAAACCCCACAAACCACAAATAGTTCCATGAGCACCAGAACAAAAGCATTCAATTACGGATTTTAACCCTCACAGTTAACTGGTGTTACTCTGAGAAGCATTTCCTATGCCCCTGGAGGACATATAGGGGCTCTTTCAATGTCAGCTCCCCAGTGTACAGTAAGGGATGGGCCAAAGCTGCTGCCTGTCCTTGACAGAGGAGCAAGAAACACCCTGCTACCTACACTTACAAGACTTATGGGAAAACATTTACATTGAAACATATATTCAGTGTCAGGTCTGGTTTGGATTGGCCAATGAGTCAAGACATTTAAGGGTGGCGTGACACATAGGGCTCAATCACATTAACCACATGTTTTGGGAAAACAAACTGTAGTCATATAAAATAAACATTAGGGTAAGGTAATTAAAAGTTCTAGCAGTTAATTTACTTACATCTCTATCTACTGTTGTTGCAAAACCAATGGCTTCCTTCTGTGTGCAGTTGACAGCCTTCTGAAGAGTATAAATAACTTGTTCGTAGGTATGGACTTCATCATTAAACAGCATACAGTAGTAAGTGTCACTCTTCTCACTTCAAAGCAAGGATTGAATTTATATCATTCAAAGCAATTTAATTTTAAAAATCTTCTAGTTTAACAAAGTTTTCCACCAGACAACCCAAGCCTGGGCTTCCTTTGCTATACTGGAACATATCTCAACAAATTATTTGAAAAGGGTGACTCCTGTCCTCTATAGGAATGTGCATCTTTCCTGCAGAACTAAGTCCAAAATTAGCAAAATCTCAAGAAAATATTTCAGTCTGAGTTTTATTTTTGAACATTTGTTGATTATGAATCGACAGTTTCCTACTAAAGAGAATGCATTTCCTTCCAGTGCAGCTGTGCTCACTACATTGCCCCATAGCTTCTTAGAGATTTCAGCAGTCTTGGCATTATTTTGCCACACCTGTTTTTCTGACGTTGCATAAAGGTCTATTAGACAACAAAAACTTGGCAGTCTCTTAAAAAACCAAACTCCACAGTCCTCAAACGACAACTTATTAAGCTCACAGATTCAGTTCAATCTGTTGATTCATATCATTTATTTACACAGCATTCTTGCTCATAAAACACAAAGTAAAAGCAGATACTAACAAGATGTCACAAGATCTTAATCCATAAGAGCTATGATGCTACAATACACTTAAGCATTCTGTAACACTTCAAAATTTGTAAGAAGTACAAAATACTTTTGCCACCAGAATTTCGGTAACTTTGATCAGAAGACCCTTTTCAATACTAAGAAAATTAACATATGGGAAAGAAATTGTTCCATCATTGCTATGAAGAGAAATATGCTTTACAATCACAAAAGTAAAAACTATGAGAAATACAAATGTATTACAACTATTGTAGCCCACTGTCTGCAAAATACTTCTGACAATTTTAGGAAAGGCAGAAAAGATACTTAAAATCAGAATTTGCACTTTCAACTGTAAATATCTGCAAGTCTTTAAAAGGCAGAAGACAAATATGATACTTACGTCATTTCTAGTCCAGGCAATTCATTTTCCTTTTCCCATGTTAATATATCTACTGCATATTTAAATGTGATGGCAAAAATATTATAAGCTCTAGCTACCATATCTTCAGGTAAATGCACAAGAGGATCCTGGAAAATAAATATAAATAGCAAATGAGAAATTACATAACATTCAAAACGAACTCTCAGATTTGCACCCCTGTTTTATCAAAGATGATGTAAGCATTTTTAATGATGTCTTTCTTTAAATGACTTTTCATTCGAAAGGAACAGAGTCAATAATCACCCTGTTTTCTTTTTCCAGTTCTACACTGATAATTGCCAAAGCTCTAATCTGACAACAATACCTGAGTGCTAACTTGTCTTTGATTTATGGAGACATTTTCACACACTGACATTTACACACATTTCTGTTTTCACTCTCCCTGTTCTCACTCCAGCACACCTTCTAAGATACTTCTGAAAAAGTTTTAACCTAAGCTGTATAAAATCTGTTTCTTCTGCTATGCCTTTGAAAACATGATTTCAAATCACTGTATCTTTTGTTCCACTTAACAATATTAGAAAACTGCAGAATACAAATGACCATTCATCTACTGTCCTGCTATTTAAAGGCACCAGTCTTATCCATCCCAGCTTATACAACATGCAGTACACTGGCATCATGATTTATGATGCATGTCTCTTATATGCTGTGGTATATAAATAATTAAATGCTGAAATGTAACGAGGTGTTTCATAATGATCAGTCCACATCTCAGTCTTGCTCACAGAGAGCTGCTCTCCTTTTGGCTGTGGACCACGCATCCAGTAGTGCCCATTCTGTGCTCTCCATTTAACAACTGCAGTAGTCACTACAAACTCGTCCTCCTCCCTGTGCCAGAGCAGAATGGCTGCTGCTGCAGGTGGAGGAACAGAAATGAGGAAGGGGAGGAAGAGGAGTGCTGCCTCAGTCTGCCAAGTCGAATGGACTGCTTTTTGGAGCAGCAAATGAGAATCACTGCCAACCCTGAATGAAGTAGTGCTGGTACCACTGCCATTTCCCTCCAATCCATTTCAAGGATTGTGAATAAAAAACACTAAAACCTCTTCTCTGAAGGGACTTGTCTTCTACTATTTCAAATTTTTGAGAACAACTAGTTCCTCTTCTACAAAGCTTGAAAGGGAACATTGCATGCCCTGCAGGCCACCTGGACATATGCTATACATTGGGTCATAGACTCAATTCATTATTTGGTATTTTGAAGTATATGTAACTGTTAGCCAACTAAAATATTTAACAGTGGCCCGATTTCTGTTTTAAGATTACCTAATACCAAATTCTCTGTTTCACTACAGCTTATGTTTATAAAAATGGCCACAATAATCTTTTCAGAACTTATGTCTGCATTATCTACAGGAGGCTCTTAACAGTCAGCAATTCACCTGTACTAGTAAAGGTTATCCCCCATCCCCCAAGACTCTTTGGGAATATCTGGAAGCTTTACAGGACTGCTAACAATCACCATTCCTCTTTTTTTTTTCCCCTTCATTTAAAATTTTATATAGAGTATGGAGGACTATCAGCCATCAAAAGCAAAAGCAAACCATAATCAGCAGTACTCCCTCCATTCCCAGCACTTTCAACAAAGACATGTATCTGAGCAAGGCAGAAAACAGGCTCCAATAATGCTCAACAAAGGCTCCTTAATTTACCTCAAGCACAACCGCATAACATAAGAGATCTCAATCCGTGTTGCTCATGGGGAAGAAATACAAAGGCTGAGCGGTACCTTAATTTTTCTGTCACACTCACTGTGAGTATCTTTGGACGCAGAAGTTGCAGTGCACCCAAGATTTCAGAACAAGAGTTTCCTAAGGCTGCCAACTAATGTAAGCTGGCATGTAGACCAAGCGGTGAGTCCAGCAGCAGTGCTGGAGTCTTAGGCTTGAGACAGTGAGAACAGACTTTAGAAGGACCACTATCACTGAAAATACATTACAGTTGCTTCATTTAAACCATCAGATAAGCAAAATTACTGAAAACTTTGCCTTATATTCTCCCTATAGAAAAATCTCACAGCAATTATACTATGTAAGGACACATGTGATTGGCTAGACCAGAAGCCCAATTAGCCACACTCACTCCTCAGATGTAATAAGTTACAAAGAGTATAAGCAGAAGACAGAATGCTTCCCAGTCTCCAGTAACTTAAGACACTAATACTTCATACACCAAAGATGGTATCTGAGATTTTAAATGGCCATTGATAATTTTTCCCTCCATAACCATGACAAATTTCCTTTTTAACATATATAAAATTTTAACAACAATGGTTTTTTGCAACAGTTAGTCCAACAGCTTGAATTCATACTGTAAGAAGTGGCATGTCTTTTTGCATTTAATATGTCCAAGTTGTTATTCTATGATTCTGTGGTGAAGATACATTCTCTATTTACCTTCTCCATACCAAAAAAGCTTTTAGAGGCCTCTGTCTTACATCTCCATTATGACTTTCCTGTAACAGCAAGTTACTTTGATTTTAAAAATCTGTGTACTTTAGTAAGAATCAGAACATATGTTGCACAGATAGCTTAATTTGGCTTCTTGGTACACATGATTACACATAGATATTTTCTGCATGTGGCAGAATCCCTTCGTCTGTCAGAGTATAGAGAAAAACAAAGCAGCAGAACTAAAGCTGCACAGATGACCAAGAACATACAAAATGAAGCCTTTAAGTAGAAAACATAATTCTAATTAACTTCTTAAGTTAGACATTAATTTTTGTCTAACAGTGTGGCTCAAAGAGTAGAGTTCCTACCATCTCTTATGCATAGTAAACAAGACAAAAAATAACCTCATATGAAGGATTTATATATATACACATACATATACACAGTTCATGTTTTGAAACATGATGCCTCTCTTGTAATTACCTCTTCTTCTGCAGTCTCTGAAGTGTTAAGTTCATGCTTTTGACAGTAAGGACCTTCCTTCCAAGCTTCTGTATCACCACAGTCACAGAAACCTCCTCCACCTGATGTTGTCATCTAAAATTATTTAAAAACAAAGCAGTTCATGTGAATGTGTATATACATATATGCACATTAAGAAAGGACCAGTCTCAGCTAAACTACAAAAGCATGATCACAACACTTTAGACAGTACCCTGTTAAAATAGCAGTGAAACCACGTCTACTTCTATGACAGCTGAAAGCTTGCCTACTTCATCAGTGTGCCTATGTCAAAAGAAAAAAACCTAAACAACAAAACACCTTCAAGCACCTCCATTCTGCCCTGCCTGAAGGTTATGGATTTTTCCTGGTTTTCAGATTTTCTGAATCTATTACTTGCAATGGCATCTGTACTATTCCCAATTCTCACATTTTTAATTTGAACAAAGCTAAATCATTTCACACAGTGCTATCACACAGTAAGTAAAAGATGGGCTTTATGTTAAAGGAATTGAGAGACAAAACTTAAATTGTTCATATAAGTTTTAGTAAGTAGGGAAAAAAGTATTTGAAAATTGTAATGATATATTTACACTGTTTCATAATAAATAATAAAACAAACATTATCATTATAATATATAAAATATACATGTTTATATATTATGTATATATCAATATACATAAGATATAAATATATAAAATAGTCTATATTTATTATTGTAAATAAATAAATTTTATTTTAAAGCTAAGACCACCTCAAGTTAATAAGTGTAATAATACTCTTTTTGCATCACAACTATTAACTGATTTACAGAAGAATTCTTCTTCCATCTATTTTTGACATACTGGTATATTCTATACATACAGGTACCTTCTACAGTATCAACAATATTTAAAAGAACATTTGCTTGCACTTTTTGATGTTACCTAGACTTGTTAATTCACTAGGCTTGCACACTAAAAACCTACATACAAGTGATATGATATCAGCAAATCTAGCTAGGTTTCTTGAGACAAGCTGTTGTACTTGGTTTTTTTTCTGAATCCTAGTGCTCAGTGTAAGCAGGCAGTGATCAAATTCACATAAACAGCAGTGCAGTATTGTCAAAAACAGATTTACAGAAAAGCTGCACTGGTAAGTTTCACTTAACTTCTTAGTTTAAAAACACATCAAGGACCTCTTGACTTTGTATGGGGTTTTTTAACTAATCTGTACTACTAATAGTAGTATATCACTAAAATAAACAGCACCTGCAGCTTTAGTTTTCTATTTTAACTTTACGTTTAAAAACAAATAGAGGTCCTGGTATTGTATATAATTCTATAACAATTCAGATGTTTAAAGAAAAAGTTTTAAACAGAAGTGGCTTCTTAATAAAGGTTTTTCAATAGCTTTAAAAAACAGAGGAACATAAAAGCCAAAACAAGTTGAAAACTAACTCTAATGCTGTAAAATTCACTAAAGGGCATGTGCTAAAAAACCATAAATTTGTAAACTTAACGGTCATGCATAAATTTTAATTGCTTCATATTTTAAAATGTTAACTTCCAGAACTTACACTCAGATCAAAACACTACAATTCTTGTAAGATTACTGCAGACATAATTTCAAAGTTTGTATTCATGCAACATTTTGAAATTAAGTATACATTCTTAAACTTGAAACAAGGAGTTTCATACATATACAAAATTACTAATGGCTATGTCATATATTCCAGCAGTATTACTAACCCTGTATCTGTGCTCCCTATGAATACTTCCAAGAAAGCACTCCATGCATAACACACAAGTTGGGTCAACTGCGCAGTCTCTGAAAACAGCAACAACAGAAAGAACAAAAAAAAGCATTAAACATTTGGGTTTGCCTTCGATTATACATTTTACAACAGGTAATTTTCAAATATCACCAATATGAACCTTCTGACTAACGTATATGTTATTCTGAAAGAGTGAAGTGATGGTTTCCAAAGAGAGGGAAACAAATAAACTAGAAAAAAAAAAATCTGTTCTTACAACAGAAGTGGCTTTAAAATATCGTGTGGGTAGTATGTCTAGTTGGGTAATATAGACATTGCCTTCAAGAGGTGAGATAAGTATATAAGTAAACAGATGAATTACATAACACAGGACAGGCAAACAGGATAAACCCAAGCATGTTCTCTCAAGTACACAGTACAAGCATTCATGATCTCCAGCAATCAGAGAAGACGTTTTTTCACTGAACACTGGAAAGAAAAACAGCACACAACAGATTAGATCAAACCTCTGCTTCCAAGTTTAGCCTTACAAGCTCACTGAAGAGGTGTGAGAATGCAATTTCCTCAACCAGGAGATCAGAGACCAAAATAAGGTCCTGTCTACAAGCACTGAACTATTAGACAGAAGTAATATTTCTAGCGAAAGTGGGCAAACAAATGAAAGAGACAATTATGCATTGCATTTAACTGTACTCCTGAAAAAAACACTGAAAATACATGAACTTATGTAGTGCAACTGACTTCAAGGCACCTCAAGATGAAGGGAGTCAGGTCTTGCAATGTAAAAATAACTACCAAGAGAACATCTGTCTTATGATGATTATTATCAAAACAAGAATTCCGAGAAACAACTTATTTTGTTTAAAAGAAAACACCAGAGATCACATGAAATGTTATCAAAAATTCTTTTCATTCCATTTAATCAAATAAATGATGGAAAGATAATCAGGCAACCATGACTTATTATGCAAAAAGCACCATTTTCGCATTTGTTTTTATCCAGAGGAGCTACTGAAGGTGAAAATGTCAAAGCAAAATTATACAGAGGTCTTTCAGCTTTAGTATAGTTTATGTTTATGGCATTATTTTTTATTTTAAAAACTTTTATGTATATACATATACATAAAATTTTAAAAATTAAAAAAAAAAAAACATTAGAAACCCACTTAATGCAACAATGTGCCTACAGGATTTGGGAGATCAGTTCTGCAATACGGGGTGTTGATTCTTCAGAACGGTAAACTTGTGGCAGTGTACTTACCAATTCAGTACTATTTGCCAAGTAATTTCTCAAAGAAGTAAGTGTGCTTACACCTAAAGCAGAGGCAGACCTGTAAGCTGCACAACTGGATAGAAAATCCACTGCTTTTAATGTATTTTGTGGACTCGAAAAACAATTCTTTGCTGTATTCCACAAAAGCTTAAATTAAACTCTCATTACTCTTCATTACCAGCTATAAGTTAAAGAAAATTAACACACAATAGGAAACAAATGTTTCCTGATTGAAAGAAGATGACAGAGATTCCATCCTGATAGCCACAACAGCAAAAAATAAGTCTGTACTCACTGCTTACTGTGACTTGAGCAGAAGACTGGACAAGCTGGCCTATCCAGACACCCTTTTTAACCTGAATGACATTATGACCTGCTGTATTTATATAACTTCTCTCCTTAAACAGAGACCCTGGGTACGAACAGCACGTTCACCCATTCTCTGAATTCTACCAATGGATTGAATTATTTTATGTTTTCATCATATCTGACAGCATTATCAAGGAAATACTTTACATATTGAGTTGCTGGTCTTGAAAAAGCAAGTGTTTAGAAGAAAATTACAGAATTCCCAAAGTTTTCATTAGTCCATACGAACAGTATTTGATCATTAACATGCTACTTCTAGGTTGTAATGCAATTTGACTTGTATTAAAATACTAGCTCCGAAGCTTGGATTTTTAGTTCTTTGGGACTAGATTTCATGAAAAGGTACTGAAGTAACTGTGGAAACTCTATAGCCTCTCATAGTCTTCCCCCTCTCTACCCAGATTTCTCTATTTTTTCACAGGGTGAAGGAAGAACTTAAGCACAGCTGAGAGGAGATGGAGTTTTCTTAGTGGTCAAAAGTATCTAAAGTACCCATCAGTTTAATCTCATCCAGGATAAAGAAGTCTCAAAACATTTTCAAACCCAAAAGGCCAGTTAGATATTATGTTTCTAGAAGATGAGAGCACTAGAAGATAGAATTCTTCCACAATCATTCTGCCCTTGTAAACAAAGGGGATGGAAACACAGACAAATAAATCGGTGAAATAAAAAAGACATTCCCCCCCACACCACCCCATCAAGTGTTCAAGCATCCCAGTGAATGGTAGAAACCATAGAAAATGGGAGAAATCTATGACAGAGAGGGTACAAACTAAACTTAACCTACAAACAGTTCAGAAAAGAGAAGATGAAAACAAACCTACAGCTAGTAATACAATGGCTTAAAACTGAAGATGTTTTTAAATACTTGTAGTTGGTTAGTAACTTCCTGTTCTCTTTCAATAAAAGTATTTTTAGAGAGATCTAGAGCTAGAGGTAGGGAAGGAACTAGAAGCTGGTATGCCTGTTTTAGCATCCAATGGATTGGTTTAACAGGTCATGGAAAGAGTCTAAAATACATCATTGACATTAACAGCTGATATTAAACACCCAAAATACATGCACATACACCTGCCCACTTACTTGTGATTAATGCCCTTAAATCATGCTGACAGGTCACCCCAACTACTTTCTTAACCTTCCATTTGTTTTGTACAGAAAACACTCTACATTACACTAATTTTTTTCCATTTACAAATCTGTAGTGTGTTAATTTTCCCCTGATCCCACTTGAATGAAACACTGCAAGGTTACTTTAAAAATACATTTGGGGTATTAACTTTTCATTAAGACAGTATATTCTGACTGAAAAACGTTCCATGACTTCACAATGTTAAGTTGAGCTACCTGCAAGAGTATGTAGGCTCTCCCACTTTAAAAACGCGACCACAGAGATGGGAAGGTTTGTTTGCTTGCTCCAGCTTCGGAAAACCAAAGGCAGGATCTTCTCCACAAAGATACCATTCCATTGGTCCCAGCAAAACGTGTTGTGCCAGCATGTCTTCTCTCTGAGGGGCAGGGTTAGGACCCCTGCAGTAAATTTTTGGTACATAATAGGCCAGATGCTGGTATACTTCTTTCTGAAGGTCGTTTGCTTGCAGCCATTTCTTTTAAATTAAAAGGAATGAGAACACAAATTCTTCATTAATAAAAATACCGAACACAGTTTTATCCGTCTGGATTATTTTATTTCTAAATCGAAAATCTAAAACGGCATTGCAAAACTAGAAAGCCATGCTTCCTTCAAAATGTTAAATCTAGATGATCACAAAAGGCAGGCATTAGGAAAGGAATAATTTGTTTCCCTGCTTGCACATTTTATCCTTATCACATACAAAATTCTTTTCAAAAATACAGAATTTAAGAGAAAAAAAATCAAAAAAATTTTCTTCCAGGATGCACAACCAGTAAAATGTCCCAACATTAGCAGTGACTTTTGGGATATGGCCTAGGCTATGTTGGTTGCATTTCTCTGGAGTGCAGACATGCTGCCATTTGGGGATACAGAGGATCAGCAGAAGCCTCAGTTGGCAAGGAACAGACAGAGACAAAAAGTACATGAAGAATAACAAACACAGCATCAGGTAAGAGTCCATTTCTCGCTTAATTTCAACAAATTACCTCTGAAAATGAGAGAGTTTTGGTTTCTCCTAGTTCCAAAATAACTTATCGGAATTCCTAGTTCAACTGTGATGCTAGATCCATGAATTCTTGCACTGAGTTTGTGTGGCAAGGTTTTGTTAGCAAGGGAGCTACAGGGGTGGCTTCCCTCATGTCCAACAGAGCCAACACCAGACGGCTCCAAGATGGACCCACTGCTGGCCAAGGCTGAGCCCATCCGAGATGGTGGCAGTACTTCTGCGATGACATATTTAAGGCAGAGGAGGTGGGAAAGAGCAATAGCAGCTAGGAGATGTGAGCAGGAATATGGGAAAGCAACAGCTCTGCAGACCCCAAGGTCAGTACAGAAGGAGGCAGAGGAGGTGCTCCAGGCACCAGAGATTGCCCTGCAGCCCATGGGGAAGGCCATGGTGAGGCAGCTGTGCCCCTCCAGAGCATGGAGGTCTGTGGTGGAGCTGATATCCACCTGCAGCCCCTGAGGGACCACACATCAAAGCAGCTGATGCCCAAAGGAGGCTGTGACCCCATGGGAAGCCAACATTGGAGCAGGCTCCTGGCAGGACCTGTGAACCTATGAGAGTGGAGCCCATGCTGGAGCAGGTTTGCTGGCAGGACTTGTGACCCCACAGGGTACTGGAAATGAAGGACTGCCCCCCATGGAAAAGGACTCATGCTGGAAAAGTTTGTGGAGGACTGTCTCCCGTGGGAGGGACCCCACACTGGAGCAGGGAAAGAGTGTGAGTAGTCTTCCCCCTGAGGAGGAAGGAGTGACAGAAACAACTTGTGAACTGACCACAACCCTCATTCCCAGTCCCCCTGCACTGCTGGGTGGGAGAAGGTAGGGAAAAAGTGGATGAAGTTGAGCCTGGGAAGAAGGAAGGAATGGGGGAAAGGTGTTATTAAGATTTGGTTTTATCTCTTATAACCTTACTCTGACTTGACTGGTGATGAGTCTGTTTTGCCCATGACAGTAACTGGTAGGTGATCTCTGCTGTCCTTATCTTGACCCATAAGTCCAGCTGAGGAGGGGAGTGAGAGTGGCTTTGGTTGGCACCCAGGGTCCAGCCAGGGTCAATCCACCACAAGTCTCTTAGTCAATCAATTGTACAAAACCAATGTTGACAGTTTTTAAAAGGCATCAAACTACTGAACTGCCCTAAGCCACTGAAAAACTCACAGCTCCTCCTAGTTTCTTTTTCCCTTGTATACACACACAGAGTAAAAAAAAAATCCTCTAGGACAACATTTGTTTTATTTCTGCCTTGTGGATTACAAATTTAGAAAGGTTTAAAATGTAAATTAAGACAGTAAGGTTTTTATAATAAACAAATGGGAGCAAGCACATACTGCAAGTGTCCACTGATTAAATCCTGTGTTACATAAACAGCCTTAGTGTGCCATTTCTCATTTTAAATATGACAAGCAGATGCCCCCTAGCAACTTTAGGAAAAGAATTCAGAATCAACCTAAAACTGTACATGAAAACCAAGAATTAATTATACCAAAATAAATGGGTTTAGTGATCCAATGTTACAGCTTGATTTACTCTGAATTATTTATAACTTACTCTAAAGAACTTATGTTTGAGACAACACAGTGGTAGTAAGTTCTTCAGGATACAGGCACACAGAGTCAGCAGAGCATCTGTGCCACTGCAGAGTGGCTGAATTTTTGCCTTTGTTTTAATATACTATTTTCAATTACTAGGTACATTTTCTAAAGTAGAACTCCATAGTTAAAAAAAACCCTAATTTGTCAGGGCGCTTTCCTCACTTCTCTTTTCCTAAGTTTGACTTCCTAAAATCATAATTGATCTGCTAAATCTTTCTATATTCATCCAGCTTGAAGGTCAAAGCCCAGATTTTTTCCAAGGAAATACATAGGAAAAGGTTGCCAAAAAGCCACAGGCAACAATCTAGAAGTTTACTGATAATCTCACCATTTCCACCAGGATTCCGAGAACTCCACACAGAAAAAAAAAGAGGAAAAAAAAAAAGTTTTCATTACTAAGAATTTGACTTTTTTCCCCCCAGTTCATTAATCTTTTCCTCAAGTTTCATCAGTTGTGCCAAATATCTACTACCACCAGGAACTGACCCAATCACACTAGCACTGACTTAGTTTTTTCTATGATTTCCATTTACTAAGTTCATTTTTAGATTAGTTTTTTTGGCATATACTTGTTATTATATCTGCATTTTTTTCAGCAAAATATCTTTAACTTCAGCCTTTTAATTCAGCAGTACATTACTAATTTCCATCTAGAAAATAACACGGTGCATATTAGCTGCACTACAAGCTCAGACACATACCTAGTCAGAGAAAATTCTTGTTCCTCGAGTAAATGGCTTTCCCATCCCAAAAATTCTGGGAGTAGTGTCTGAAAGTTAGGTGTGGCAACACTGAACGTCATCACACTCAAATCTCTTTGTGGACCAGTTCCATACGCATAACTAAGCATACAGTTTTGAAAATCAGAACCTGGCTGAAATAATATTAGAAGGAAATCCAGGCTACTAGGACAAGGAAACAGATGGCACTCCAAGAGCTACCAGGAAGGCAACTCACAGTGCTGTTGTGCATATAAAACCATTAAGAGAAATAAATACATATGCCCACCTATGTTGCACTGCCTTTCTAAATCGTTACCTGAGAAACACTGAACTCCAGAAAAACTACTGAAAACTTTGGAATTTGTTCTTTAACAAAAGCATTTTGCAGTTAGGCAAGTTTTCAATTATTATTTATTTGTCTGTCTTCTAGCCTGAAGTCACATGCAAGAAAAGGTAATGTTCTACTCGAGAGAAGAGAGGTTTTTATTAAAAAGGGAAGTGTATTCCTCCTCACTTCCTCCCTCCTCAGACTTACTATCCTGCAGCAATTTTTAACTGCCCCAGAAAAAAAAAAAAAACAAAAAAAAAAAAAAAAAAAAAAAAAAAAAAAAAAAAAAAAGCACTAATCAAACAACATTTTACGTAAGTAAATATCTAATGGTCCATCAGCTTTTCTATTAAATCCACGAGTATCATAGTATTTCTACGTAAGAGATACTAGCAGAACAAAACATATAATACAAATAAGCTACAATCTCAGGTCACTGATTCAAAAGCTAAAAGGAACAATTTATGTTTTTATTAGCTACACAAATAAATCCTTGCAATGTAGCGTCATGTTCTGTTACAAATAATGCATTTTTTGATCGCTGTTCTTTGGAAGTTTATCATTAAGTTGTTGCAAGGAGAAACTAAAGCCTTAAGTGCTGCAACTACTGCTTGGGGCTGGTATTGTTTTGTTAACAGTGGGCTATCAGGTAAGTAATGCAATCAGCAAAGGAGGCAGAAAAACCATGTTAAAACCACATCATAGATTTGAGTGATAGATCTCAGAATTGGAGCTTGTGCTGGTGACGACAGAATAAAAATGAGAAAGAACTGACTATATTTAAGCTGGGACTTGAAACTAGAGTGAATTCCTAAATGTATTCCACTTGGTGCACATTTGGCTTTGGTTTAACTACAGTGTGACCCAAAAAAACATCTGCTATTCACACAGGCAAGGTAGTTTGGGCTTAATTTGGACTCCTTTATAAATGCTTGATGGAATTATTTGGTTTGGGAAGGAAGACTAATCCTGGAGCTAAACTAGCTAGGATATAGCTAACTGTGCACATTTGCTCATCTAATCATACCTTTGTCTGCGCTGTAGATATACCAGCATAATCTGAGGATAATCTGAATTATAACAGTCTTTTATTTTCATTTGGAAAGCAGCCAATGTAATTCCCATTGAAATACACACAGACAGCTCTTCAGGGTTTTAGCCTACAGATATGCACATGAGCAGTCTCTGTATTTTAATATCTATGTCCAGTTCCTCAAATGCACAAGCGTCTATATGAACAGACATTTATGCCAGAAACAAAAGTTTCTCTGAAAACTTTCCCCTTGAGACTGCGCTTCTCTTCCCTTTCAACTACTCCTCGTAAAAGAAGGAAAAGTATATCAACAGAAGTAGATTGCTTCCAACTCAGCATATTCTGTGATTCCATGAAATGCTACACTGATTTTACTAACATTTTCTCTACAGACATCCCGTTCTAATGGTCCTAAGATTAACTACTTCAAGATTTTGCCAGAACTGTGTCTTAAATAGCGGCGGGGGGGGGGAGGGGGAGGGGGGGGGGGAAGAAAGGAAGAATCCTGTAATGACTTTTCAACGCTGTAAAGCCTATTTGGGGTCAGACGTGCATCTGAATTAACAGGAAGGGAGGAGAATCCCCGGCCGAGAGAGGAGAAAGGGCAGCAAAGGAGGCAGAGGAAAGGAACTTGAGGAAGAGGTGAAGGAAGGGGCGAGATGCCCGGCTGCCCTGGCAGGGGATGGCCACGGCCAGGCAGCTTCCAGGGAGCCACCTGCGCCAGCCGGCACAACAGGAAAAGCTGGCTGCTCGCTGCCATGGATTTCGGCTGCTGCAATAGCGACGCTGGCGACAACAGCGGGCTAAGGGCACAGCGGGACGCCGCTGCCAGCCGAGGGTGCCCGCACAGCCAGCCTGGGCAGGGACACCCCCCCTCGGAGAGCCTGCTCGCCCCCGGGAGCGGCCTCGCCCCGGCCCTGGGAACGGCCCCCCCCAAGGCCGGTGCCTCCCGCGGCCTCCGAGCCCCCGCTCCCTCCCCGCGCCGGGCCCGCCGCCTCACCACGGCGATCTCCTCGGCGGAGCACTCCAGCAGGCTCTTGTCAATGGCCTGCACCTCCGCCTCCAGCTCCGCCGCCATCTTCTCCTCGCTGCTGCCCCTGCCCCGCTCCGCCGAGGCCGAGGCCGGGACAGCCGGAACGGGGCCCGGGCGGCCGCCCAGCCCGGGGAACACACACTTCCGCCCCGCCCCCCGCGTCACCGCCCGCCGCGCCGCGTTCTGGGGGCCGCGGTCCTGCCCCGCGCTCTGGGGGCCGCGGTCCTGCCCCGGTGCCGCTCCGCCGGGACGCGGCGCCCCGCCTGAGCGGGACCGCCTGCCCCGCTCGCCTCGCAGAATCACAGGAGTCAGGCTGAAAAGGTCCACCGTGGGTCATCTGGGCCAACCTCCCTGCTCAAGCTGGGGCATCCTAGAGCACATGGCACAGGATTGCATCCAGGCAGTTACTGAGTATCTCCGGTGAGGGAGACTCCACAACCTCTCTGGGCAATCTGTTCCAGTGCTTGGCCACCCATACAGTAAAGAAGTTCTTCCTCATGTTCAGGTGGAACTTCCTGTGCATCAGTTTCTCCCTGTTGCCTCGTCCTATTGCTTAGCACCACTGAGAAGAGCCTGGCACCCTCCCTTCAGATAACGTAGAGACATTGATGAGGTCCCTTCTCAGTCATCTTCTCTTGAGGCTGAACAGGCCCATCTCCTCAGCCCTTCCTCATGATGGATGCTCCAGGCCCTTAATCATCTTCATAGCCCTCTGCTGGACCGGCTCCAGGAGCTCCATGTCCCTCTTGTACTGAGGAGCCCAGAACTGGACACAGTACTCTAGGTGAGGCCTCACTAGGACTGAGTAGAGGGACGGATCACCTTCCTCAGCTTGCTGGCAACGCTCTTCCTAATGCATCCCACGATACTACTGGCCTTCCTGGCCACAGGGGCACACTGCTGGCTCGTGGACAGCTTGTTGTACACCAGGACCCCCAGCTTGTTGTCCCCTAGCCTCCCCCACTGCAAAGCAACGCCTGGGACTGGGGGCATCTTTGGTCCAGCTGGCAAAGCTGGGTGCCCCCCACAACTAAGCACCTGTGTCAGCACCGCCCGTGGGTGAGGGGGTGGCAAGGGCTTCCCGGGAGGCCCCTGTGCCCTGTGCGCAGGTGTAAAGAAAATAAATCAGTAAATTACCAGAATCTGGCAACTACAGCTTTAGGACAAATGTAACTAAATACCAAAAGCTATAAATCTTGTTGCTCAGATGAGCCCCTGCCCTGGCTCCCAGAGGGCCACCCAAGCTGTAGCATCACTTCCTCACCCAAGTAGGAATCCAGGTGACTTAAAACAAGTCACCACCAACAAACCCAGCAGTCATCCTCTCTAACTCCATTTCAGCTCATACAGGCTTGGCATCTTACAAGGCCTTTCCGAAAACCTGTTGTACCACTGCGATACCCACGGGCTTGCCTTGCACCTCTGTAATTACAGCTGAGCCCAAACCAAGCAGACGTGTCTGACCATGTGTGCAGCCATGGGGCACCTGAGTGCTGGCTGCTGGAGCCATGCTGAGGTTTAAAAACACACCTTCCTTTGCTTGCTGGCAACTTCTGTGTGGACCTAAGTGTCATGCACAAACTAAATACCATTTCCACCTCGCATCCCCTGTCAGCCTTCACGGCTGGGATAAAGACCCACCCAGCAGGAGCCTACCCCAACAAATCCTGTTGAGGAAGTCTCTGCTCCAGAGAATTTACACTTCCAAAACTAGACAATGCATGGGAGAGGAATAAAGAGGCAGGAAAGACAAACCAAATTATAACTGCCTGCAGTACTAGCCAAAGGCGGCCATAAATGTTACCTTTGCCAAACAGTACTAAGTTACAGCAAAACTCTGCATTGAAAGCGAGTTCCACTTCTTGTCTTATATTCCTTAACCATTTTTCATTCTCATAGTGAGTTGCATAGTTGCTTTTTCCCTTTTTCGTCTCCTTTCTTCTTCCTTGTCCTCATTCTCCCCTCAAATAATAATTTACATATTGGGCTTCCCAAGGGAGATACCTTTTATCTGTCCAAGTAGTAACAAAACATCTATGGCCATATGTTGATATAAGAAGGGCGATGGGCTGTGTGCCATCTCCTGGCTACTCTCGGGGAGATTGAACGCTCAGTGCATCAGAGGGCAGCACCCTGCACTCCTGTGTTACTCACACCATGTAAGCACTTGTTTATGAAACCTCAAGGGTTTATAAATCATCGCATTGACTTACACACTGGGTTTGGGAGTTTTGGGGAATTCTGAGATGATGGAAACACACATACTTCTGGAAAGACTCATTGCAAGAACTGAAAAAAGGTGGGGTTAGCCTGTGCTATGAGGGAATCACAGAATGGTAAAAGGATAGAGAATATTAATTTCACCTTCTAATATTCTAAGAATAAGGATAATTTCCTTTTGTATGTACCCTTACTATATGCAGGGTACTTATACGTACAGGTATACATATTTTTACTGTATTCATTTTTATCTCATTTGTCACTTTTTAACTAATCGTTCTTAAAACACGGAAAATAATTATATATTCCTTAGAAGATCAGTAAAGCCCACGCTGCTTCTCATTCATGCACTGTTGATGCCTAAAGAATACAGAACACGGCGCTTCTTTGGAACATGGCACAGGGTGAAAGATGGCTGTATGACTTAATTGTTTCTCTTTCTGGGCTGCATGAAGAAAACGTTAGAAAAATTCTGGGATTTAGTAATGTGAAAGGCATCTTATTTTACCTTAGAGAAGTGGGCAACCCAAACAGAAATTAGACTGCAAAGTATTATTTCAATATGAGCATAACAACTTCCTGGGTATCTTTTTTTACAACTCATGGTAGAATTTTCTGTAACTTTTAGCCTGTGCCATTAACTTCATAAGCAAAGATATTATTCAAATTCAGGAATAATAATTAAGGTTGAGGAGACTGTCTTTATCTTCTGCCAAAAAGTCTAACTCTTCCTAGGTTTATTATCAGATAGAAACTGAAGAAAAGAAATTTAGAGAATTTAATGTTTCAGCAGGGTTAATATTAAATCTTTATAGCATTTTTCTGCTCTAGCTGAGAGGTTTCTGGATCTCACTTTGCTTTCAAACACACAAGATAGCCCACAGGATGCTACAGACTATGGTTATGAAAGATGCATATGTCATTTATATCTATTTTACCCTCCTGACTTGTCTGTTTAAGCACTGCTTGCCTCTGCCATTAAAAGAAAAAAAAAGAAAATAAAAAGTAACCAAATTTGGTACTTTGACTGGGGATCAATTAACTAAATCAAGGTCCAGTATTTTTAATAAATGCTGCATCCATTAAGAACACAATGTAAATATGTGTTGTGGTTTAACCCCAGCCACCAGTCAAGCCCCACACTGCGACTCACTTGCTCCCCCACTAGCACAATCAGGGAGGTAAAAGCTAGATAAATGGGTTCAGATAAAGACAGTTTAATAGGGAAAGCAAAAGCCATGCGCACAAACAAAGAAAACCAAGGAATTAATTCACTGCTTCCCATGGGCAGTCAGGCGTTCAGCCATCCCCAGGAGAGCAGGGCTCCATCACACGTAATGGTTACTTGGGAAGACATATGTCATTATTCCAAATGTTCCCCCTTCTTGCTTCTTCCCCCCAGCTTTATATATGGAGTGTGATGTCATATAGTCTGGAATATCCCTTTGGTCAGCTGGGGTCACCTGTCCCAGCTGTGTCTCTTCCCAGCTTCCCATGCGCCCTCAAGCATGGCAGTGCAAAAAGTAGAAAAGCCCTGGGCTCTGCACAAGCCCTGCTCAGCAATAACAAAATCATCTCTATATTATCAACCCTTTGTTCCGCACAAATCCAAAACACAGCCCCATACTAGTCACTGTGAAGTGAAAACTACCCCAGCCAAAACCAGCACAATAGGCACAACTGAGAAAACATTAATTCTCACAGTGGAGAGTGATTGTTTTGTTTTAAAAACTGTTTTAGAAGGTACTAATGGATCATCCACTAGAAGACTTCCTCTTGATGCAACAGAAGTCACCTGTGGCAGCCAAGCTGAAGCCTGACTTTTGATAGAGGAAGGACCTCCAAACAGCATGCTCAAAAGAGGTGCTCGGCTTACAGCAACTATTATCATCTTGGCTGAGTACTGCTTGAATGTGGTCATCTTCAGGGCCTGTTGCATTTGCAAATAGGAATGGATGAAATTGTAAGGTAAAAGGATGTTAGGGTGAATTTTTAGTGGCTGGTTTGCTGGCGTGTTCACTGTACCTTAGATGCAGTCGATTTGACATCACTGTATTAATTTGAATGTAAATAGAAAAACATTGCATATCTAGACTGCAGGGATAGATGTCTTCTTTATAGACTCAGAAAAACAAAATGCTATTTAATTTTCCCCACATCAAGGGAGTTTTCTGGCAATCATTATGAAAGGTGAGTCTTGTGAGAAGGATGTTTCTATTCTCTGAAAGGTTCATCTAGTACAGTTTAAAAAAAAAACATTTTAAAAACACTCATTTCCTTGTCTGTTCCCTAAAACAATGCTGCACTTGTAACTTAATTTTGAGGTTTAACTGTTAAAGCAAATGATCAGCATTTTGCTGCATGAAGTTGATATTACATATCTGTATCTAAAATCATCCCTTTGCAAAGACATTTGTATCTCTTAAATCTTCCCTAAGTCAGCAACCCTATCCACCAAATAAAGCATGTATCTAAGTGCAGGATTCAGGTTTATATTTTCAGTAACAGTAATTTTGACAGAACTGTTTGCTTAGCAGATACAGAATGGCCAAAGTAGTGATTTTTACGTAGCAAATATAATTTTTAAAGCCATTATCATTTACATGGTTTCCCTCCCTTCCTCTTCAGTGCCGGATGAGGTAGGTTTGTAGTTACCATCTCCTTCATCGTCTTAAGATAAATTCAGATGGTAATTCTTTTATTTCTGTACTGCCAGTTCCAATGACAAATTACGCTGACCAAAATAGAATTTTGCCTGTGATAATGTTAATTAAAAGATGAATTGTGAATGAGGTGAACAATGACACCCAGTACTTGGTGGATTGATAAGACATAGTTCACTAAGCAAGACATTATTCAGAACAAAAGAGCACACGGTAATCTGCAAACACAGATTATTTTAGGAATTTGGTTCAGAATTAGAGTATTAAAAATACTATCTGACAAACTGTAGGCAATTCTTTGTTCCTCTGAGGCACTAGTGCTATAATATCAGCCCTTTTAGCAATAAATCAGATTAAGCTTATTTCTTTTCCCTGCTTTGTCTAAGCATGAGCTTAGATTGTAGGTGTATAATATTCTAAACATGATGTCAAGGAAAATTATTTAAAAAGAAGATACGTAAAGCAGAGCATATTGCATAATAACAGTGAACACAGGAGGCATAATGAAAGCATAAAGATACTGTGGCCATCTTCCCGTCTGGTGAATGCTCTCTGCAAGTCTAGCAAAGGCAGTTACATAACTGATTTTTATTGCATTAGGCAACAGCAATATTGCTAAGCAAACCAGTGTGCAGAATTAGAAAGCTTCTTCCACAGTGGAAATGAAGAAAAAAGACAGAGGAAGGGTCCTCTCTTAACATCCAGTAAGAAAGCAGGGCAAGAGGATGTGCATCTTCATTAGCGGATCATGTCAGGGTGACAACAATGATTTATTCTCATCACGCAGTGCCTTAGAAAAAAATACAGTGCCAACTCAGTCCATGATAATTTCACTCCTTTCTGCATTGTAATATGTCAACAGTCTAGAGCTCAAGCTGGTAAGTTAAAATGCCAACCTCTAAAAGAGATTTACCAGGAGCTAAGATAATAGTCTGTAATGAGTTGCACGGGGAGGGGGGGGGGGGCGGGAATTAACATGGGAGCAAAGGAAAAAAACCACACGCACAAAAATGCGCCTGATCTCATCTGTTTTCACTGTAAATTCAGAATACTGCTAGTGTGTATTTAGACATAGCAGTTAATACAGGCCAGGGGATAAACAGATCGAGAGCAGCACTGCCAAGAAGGACTTGGGGGTGCTGGTGGATGAGAGGCTGGACATGACCCAGCAATGTGCACTGGCAGCCCAGAAAGCCAATCCTGTCCTGGGCTGAAAAGCAGTGTGGCCAGCAGGGTGAGGGAGGGGATTCTGCTCCTCTACTCTCCTCTGGTGAGACTGCACTCTGAGCACTACTCTGCATCCAGCTCTGGGTTCCCCAGCACAGGAAGGACATTGACCTGTTGGAGGGAGACCAGAGGAGGCCACCAAGATGATCAGGGGGATGGAGCACCCCTCCTATGAGGAAAGGCTGAGAAAATTGGGTTTGTTCAGCCTGGAAGAGAAGGCTTTGGGGTGACCTAATGGCAGCCTCACAGTACCTGAAGGGAAACTACAAGAAAGATGGAGAGGGACTTTTTACAAGGGCATATAGTGATAGGACAAGGGGGAATGGCTTTAAACTGAGAGTAGGTTTAGATTAGATATTAAGAAGAAACTTTTTACTGTGAGGGTGGTGAGGCACTGGAAGAGGTTGCCCAGAGAAGCTGTGGATGTCCCATCCCTGGAAGTGTTTAAGGCCAAGTTGGATGGAGCTCTGAACAACCTGGTCTAGTGGAAGGTGTCCCTGTCTAAGGCAGGGGGTTTTGAACTAAATGATCTTTAATGTGCCTTCCAACCCAAACCATTCTATGATTTTATGATACAAAGAGGTTGGTAAGCTAGTACCAAGAAAGCCTACGCTTTTGACACAGGGGTGGTCAGCTTTGACACCTAGGAAAGTAGAAGCACCACTTGAAATTTATGCTGCAGCTAACGCCCTTCCGCCTCGCTTACTTACTTGTGCCGATGAACATACAGGCTTCTGTTGCAACCTTCCCCTTTGCAGGCCTTACTTTCATGTGGTTGACTATTTTTCAAGCTTGAACAAACTTAATTATTCTTGAGACTTCTGCCACTTACGTTTGTGTGGCAAACAAAGTGACAGGAAGGGGGGTATAAAGAGAGGCAACCACACATATGAACTGTAATTATTGATGCTGTGTTGCTGTAGGATGAGACCTTTAAAACCCCCTGCACTAAGAAAGTGCAGTCAGGGTATTTGGCATGAACGGCAGCGCAAGGAAGTGCACTGTCAAAGTTCGGAGACTCCAACCTGTTACAGCGGGTGTAGGATGCGGTGAAGTAGGCAGGTTAAGCAGTCCTCCTGAGCCATGCCAGCTCTGGCGGCTCCCTGCCGGAGCCTTGCTTTTCCTTGCTGTTCCCTGTTGTGGGCGCTGGGTGGCGGCACGCCGCGCGGGCACGGCGGTGCAGAAGTCTCTCCCGCCGCTTCCACTCCAGCCCTCCCAGCTCCCGCTCCCTCCAGTGTGCAACCGGAAGGGTGTCGGGGGTGGGACGGGAGGAGCCATGCGACTTCACTTTTCTTTTTCCCCCTCTCAAATAAGGCTTTAACTGCTTAGTGGCTGGTACTTAAGGAAATTCAAGACATTTTTGGAATGAGTCAGGTGTTAGAAGCCCGGGGGCCATGGATAGGGCTTTGGGTGGTAGGGGAGGCAGGAGAGGGAGAGAAGCACAAGCGGCGAAGGAGTCGCCCGCAGAGATGGATGGCAGGATGAGTGCTGCAGTCTTCCTCTAGCAGAAGAAACTGGAGCAACCTCCTCTAGCAAGGCCCTGCGTACAGCACTGCAGAGGAGCTTCTGGGTGCCATGAGCAGCTGGGCACCCCGATGGTGACACTCAATGACATTCCTTGTTCTCTGCTGATAGAAACCAGAACTGATACCAAACTCTGGAGGAAGAGTTCTTGGCTCTGTCTGAAGCCACATTTACGTGCAGTTACACAGGGGAGGCACAAAGGAAACAGGAATGTACAGCCACAAGGGAAAGCAGGGAGGATGAAAGATTTATCTGGGAATATGAAAATGCTTTGGACAAGTGAACTAACTCTTCCCCTTCATTCACACAACGGAGCAATTTTAAATTAGAACAGGTTGTAACAGATTTAATTTAGATCACCACGGTGCCTTGTATAATGCTACAGCATTTTCTAGTTTATCTTTTTCCCTGATTCTAAAGGGCTAAACAGTTTTTAAACTGTGGATTTGTTATAGAATGTATGTCTGCTAGACAGTCCTACCCAATTAGAAATTTTTTACTGCACCGTGATTAATTTTGTTAGATAAAACTACTGAAATACAACTGAAAGTAGAAATAAAAAGCATTTCAGTGCTGTACAGCCATGATTTACTCTTCAGAGATGCATTTAACGCTGTCTCCGGCAGAACAGCTTCATCCATTTTCCAAACATTCATTTGTTTATTTCAAGATTAGTCTCAGTTATAAACAGACATTAAATCACCTCCAGGCTCTAATACATTGTAATGAAGTATTGTAAACCATGTAGTATGTTGGTTTAAACAATGTAATCAGAAAGCAACAAAACCATTTTCTCCTGGTTCTTGCTGGCTCCCTGACTTCTTCTGTCTGTTCAAAGAAAAGTTGTTTTTAGTCTGTAAATGTCAAGGTCACTCAGAGGTCAAGTTTGTGCTTTTGAGTCGTGGTTCCTTTCAGGTTATTGGCTTTGTTTTATTACTGAAAGGAACCATCCATTTTGGCATATAGAGCAAAGAAGTCATGTAATCCTATTAAATACAAAACCAACATGTACAAATAATGGTGAGGGTTTGACAATCACACAAAAGCCCCCTTTTTCTGCCCACGGTTAAGCCTGCACTGAGTAATTAATGGTCCTTCTATGAGCCTGTCTACAGCGGGAAAACTGCCTAACTAGTTTTCAAAACACTTGCTCGAAAACTGGCTGAGAGCTCCTTTTAGGCAAGCTGGCATCTTTCTACTGCCATGCTCAGGAATGGGAGGAGGACAGAAGCAGCTACCTCTCACCCTCCCTCTCAGAGCAGAACATGGCACAGAAGGAGACAGGCACAATCCTAGGCAGAGGATCCTTAGAAACTGACTTAATTAACAAAAAAGAGGGAGGGAAGCATCTGTAGAGAGTTAAGGATAAAAGGAGGTACTTTAAGGTATTGGAAAAGAAACTTGCTTTGTTGGCAGCAGAGAAAAGTGGAAAGCAGGGGTTACTGCATGCAAATGGAGATGTAACTGGATCATTATGTACTGGGCACAAAATCTAAGACATAAAAAATTAACAACAAATAGCTCACTTATTTCCCTATGAAGAATATTTATGCATAGTGCAAGGTCAGTAGAAGAAAAATTAGGAAGAGGAAATAAGGTATAATCAGAGTTTAAAATGGAACAAAGAAAGTGTAGGGTGATTTAAAGAAAACTGTCCTCAAAGTGGTATCTACACAGAGATAACTGAGGGAAAATGCTGAAGATTTTTGTGGTCAATTAGTTACGACCAGATGTGAAAAACGGACTTGCAATGTTGCCTGTTGTGCTTGTCACTTCTCTGATGACAGTCAACTACAGTATGTGAAAACAACCGAGGACTGCAAACCCCAGTTTTCACAAACAACATTCATAACACTATTTTCACATCCCTCAGACAAGCATATAGGTTATCACAACTTTAAAATCTCTGTCTGCTGGCAAGACAAAACATTACCGTGCTAGAGTGTATGCAAACATGTGAACTGACTGGATCTATTACTAATAAAGAGAGATGTGCTGACTGAGAGTGGAGATAACAATTGCAGATAAGATGAAGAACTGCATGAAACATAGGAAGGAGCTGCAGAAATAAACACCAAGCCAGACATACAATTGAATATAACAAACATTACAGAAGTGGGAAACAGAGAAATCTATATTACCCAGATTGTGAAACAAGCCTTAAAAAAGACCAGACAGTAAAAGTTTCTGGCCTATCATATTGCAAGGACAGATAGACAATAAAGATGCTTGGAGCTTAAGTGTGGAACAAGTCCAAGATCTTCAGATAGTCTTCTAATAGGAAGAGAAAACACTGGCACACCACTAGGGAAGGACCTCCACGCAGGACTGCTCCTTAAAGACAGACTCAATAGGTTTTTGGCAGACACTTCAGAGAGAACGGCCTCTAATGGCGTAGTCTTAAAACAAGTCTGGAAGAAGCCTGGGTTTGCTTCCTGGGTTGACCATATTTTAAGAAGGCCACAAGTTCTGTATGAGTAATTAGGGCTGAATATATTTTTCTGTCCTCCTTTGTTCCCAACACATCATTCAAGTAGTGCAAAGAAAGTGAAATACACCCACAACTCCTCATCTGGGGATTTCCTCAACTCATATAAAATTGATATATAATTAGCTCCTTTGCCCCTCTCTGGGGTACAGAGGAATTATCAGTGCCTCAATCTTCTGTTAGTCAGATGGTGTGGGACTCAAAACAAAAATCCATGGAGCTGTACTTGTCCTCCCAAGGGGGTTTAGAGGAGATGTTGGCATGATAAAAGGACACATAAGCTGTAAAATATATACCCAGAGAAACACAAATGCCTGCCTTGTCATTGTTAGAATTGCTGAATAAAGTTAAATGGATTCTGCAGACCAACACATCAACTAAACCTATTTGAGAAACCTCTTTTCCCTCCCTGTATTTCATCAAGCTTTTCCAGCAAGCTAGCAATGCTGCAGGTACTGCAGACTAAGAGATGAGTCTTCTGGTCCCTAGGTTATCGAGCCATCATTGATGGGTTCACAGGGAGCTCTCAGATATGGAAGAACAAGTTGGTACTACTCATGGTTAGAAGAAAACTTTGGAGAGCTTTTATATAAAAATTCCACACTTTAGTGACTCAGAAGAGAGTCTCTCATTTTTCACATCTGAAAACAATCGCATGCCAAATTTGCACCATTACCTCTCTTCTCAACAGAACAGACCCAAAAATCTGAGACCTTTAGTCTCACAGACCTAAGCTTGCATCTGGAGCACTACAGGATATTTTTTGGGGATCCCCTAATTTCCCATCTTCCATATTTGTTTGGAGACTCACAGGCCATTTAAATGCAATGGAGATAGTTTCTTCATCTCTAGAAGCAAAATTTGTCCATCAGAAAGACATCACATACTTACGTATTCCTGGGTTTACTTGTCATCTGCTCCCCTTCAGCTGCTGCTGGCAAAACTCTCAGCTATAGAGCAAATTGGTTTCCCTCTACTATTGTTAGCCTGCTTTATATGGGTCTCTTGCAGTTCCCTGTCTCACTGCAGTTTTACAGTAACTCCACTGCATTTTCTGCTTTCTGTTCCTTAGTGCAGCTCTCACCTCCTCAAGTGTTTTGGGGGGACCAAACAGAAACACTAACACAGAAATGTAAAGGATCTTGTCTTCTACTGTAAGTGCATTTCCATCACTGTAAAAATGTGAAACAATACAGCTTATTTCAATTTGATGATGTAAAGTGCCTTACATCACTATAAACAGAATATACTGTATATATATTGGATATACAGTGTGAGTCTAGCCATGTTGGTTAATAGCATTTTTAAATCTTGACAGCTGTATCCTTACAGTTTAAATGCATCTCTGCCCACTGTCATATATGTAAGAAACAAACAAGTCACAGTGAGACCTTGAAGTAACTGGTATATATGACTATAAAAGACTTGTATAAAAATTCAGGTTACAGTTCTGAATGGGAAAGTTCAAAGCAGAAGATGTGGATGGTTGTTTTAAACTCCTTTAACAAACCTTTGTACATTCAGCTTCGCTACAATCAGTGTAATAACTTGCTTCTGTGCTGAGGAATATGAAATAGAAAACAGAAACTGCTGAAAGTAGGGTGATACGATGACTGGCAAAGTTCCAATCAGAGATGGTTGTCCGTGCTCTTCCACACAATGTGTGCCAATATTGCATCCACTTCC
The DNA here is from genome assembly GCF_003945595.2 of Pipra filicauda. Classification (NCBI taxonomy): domain Eukaryota; kingdom Metazoa; phylum Chordata; class Aves; order Passeriformes; family Pipridae; genus Pipra; species Pipra filicauda. The sequence continues at coordinate 444,889 of NW_024104665.1, read as the reverse complement.
AAGGGACAAAATTCTGAAAAAGTAACATAGCTGACATTGCACTGAAATTCACTACATACATTGGAAAACTTTAATCTTGATCTCAGTTGTCAGTGTGAACTTAGACATGTTGCACATTGTGGTAGGGAACTACACTGACTTAATCATATCTGTATTTAGATATCATCCTTCTGTTACAGAAAACTATTTAGATTAACTGTAACTTAAAGTTAATATTCCAGGCTTCCTTCTATTCTCATCACACATCTTTTCCATAACTGTTTACCTTTTATCTTTAGAAAAGTTTTGACTGTAATCAGCTTCATTTTTCCTTCCCGAACTCAAAAGTATGATTTCTCTTTTTCAGCAAACCTATTAGAAATTAGTACAGCTGTCTGTAACAAACCATCCTAGAGCCTTTTTTTTTTGGTATATATCAATTTTTATATATAATTTATATATAATTTGTATATAACAAATTTTTAAAGCCAAGAGAAAATAATACAGGAAGATTGCTTGGGGCATTCAACAAAAATTGTGGGACACACTACCTTAAATCTATCACTGTATTTCAATGGATTTCAAGTTGGCAGTGTCCCTGTAAAGGCAGTTTCCATTAAATAGTGTAATTGAATTAAATCTTTGTCTGCAAACAGGACTCAGTATTTCTATCTGGTAGTACAACAGCAGCACATTTAGAATAAGGCGTGCTTCTTCATAAAGCACTTTTCAGTTGTTACCACTGGGAGTGCATATAAAGCCAGCAGGATAAAACTTCTTGCATGTCAGTCAAACCTCCAAACATTGCAAGCTGGGCATAAGATCTACTTGCAAAACACTGATCTGTCTTCAAGATATAACAAAGTGCAATGACTTAGGAGATTTGTTTTCATACTTTACCTCTGCAGCTACTTTCCTGGATGACATTGGACCATCTCTGTTCCCTAGTTTACCCATCTGTAAAATGGGTACGTATTACTGGCCCCGAACTGTAAGACCATCTCAGATCAAAGCTGCAACAGAGTAAGTGGTTTTAAAGTGTAAAATAGCTCAAACCACTCCATCAACTTAAAATCTGGAAATTATTTTTAAAAGAAGTTATTTTCACTCATGTTAGTTTTATAAGGATACAGGAATTTTACATGTTTACACATTCATAATTTACAAATGTATGTAATATAATTTCATACATCAGTGTATTGTATAAAATAAAACATTTCCTCATTTTTGGCATGTGAAAAAGCCACACAAACTGGAGCGTTGCTCACTAGGACATGATCACACAAGATGGTCCATGTCACTGTGTATCTCTTGTGCACACATATACATGCCCACAGGTTATTCCTGACAGCATGATAGTATAAGTGACTGTTCCAAGAGGAATGGTAACTAGCACAAACAAAATGAAGCAAAAATGTCTCTAGCTCATTTTCCTCTGTAGGGCTCATGCATGGTTGCAAAACAGTAATAAGTGTCACTGAAAAAAACCTCCAAGTCATCACTATGTCTCACTTGCCTATCTGTAATTTCTTTACCAAAACATTCCTAAGCACTTTACAGACTTTGATTTGTGTCAGGGCATCCTGCAAAGCGGTGTCACAGGTCCTACGCCCCCAACTGCAAAGCAATGCAGGGAAGTCAAGGTCACATCCCACCAAGAGCTGCCAGGAGGATCCCTCATCCATCACCAGTCATCTCTATCAGCACTGGGCCGGAGCCCTAGGGTTCAGCAGGTACTGCAGGCTGCACCAAAGAAGCAACTCAGTGGCTCAGTGACTGACAGGGTTCGAGTTGAGAGAAAACTAGTGCTTGTGGACTCCTAGAGCTGCCCATGGTGCAAACAGCTATGCAGGTTCAGTTTTCCTGTTTTTTTTTTTGTCCTGGACTGACTATCTTAACGAGCATCTTATCCTCCAGATGAGATAGCGGCTGTAGCTTCATGACAATTAGAGGTAATTTAAACTTGTGTGGATGCAAATCCCACTTTTGGGCACACACTCCTTCCTCCTTTTCTGGTACTTGCCTGGCTGATTCAATGAGGCAACCCATTTGAAAAATGACAGGACATTTCTGCCAGCACTGGGAGGTGATCTGGCTCACCTGGGTAGCGTGAGTGTCAGCATCAGGTGCAAACAGGAGGCAAAACCATGCAGCTGGAGGCAATAACTTGCAGAAGGGACAGCAGGACCCTAGCCATCGCAATTCACTCATTTTAGCCTTCATGGAAAAAAATCATAGAATCATTTAGGTTGTAAAAGACCCTTAAGATCATTGAGTCCAGCCATTAACCTAACACTACCAAGTCTGCCACTTTTCCTAAGCACCACATCTGTACATCTTTTAAATCCCTGCAGGAATGGATACCACTTCCCTGAGCAGCCTGTGCCAATGCTTGACAACCCTTTCTGTAAAGAAATTTATCCTAATACCCATTTATAAACCTCTCCTGGTGCAACTTGAGGCCATTTCCTCTAGCTCCACTGCTTGTTACTTGAGAGAAGATAACAACCCCCACCTTGCTACAGCCTCCTTTCAGGTAATCATGGAAAGCAATGAGGTCTCCCATGAGCCTCCTTTTCGCCAGGCTAAACAGCCCCTGTTTCCCCAGCTGCTCCTCATAAGACTTGTGCTCCAGACCCTTCACCAGCTCTGTTGCCTTTCTCTAGACAGATGCCAGCACCTCAATGCCTTTTTTGGAGTGAGGGGCCCTGTGGGCAAGGCTTTTACCAGCAGTCTGAGTGACAGCAGTATGCTTTCATCCTCTTCTCTCCTCGGCACATTTCCTGCACCATTCCTTATGCTATGCAATCAGCAAACCAATCTGGCTGAAAGAGAAGAAGAAAATGCAAAAGTTTTATTTCCAGGATTAGGTTTCAAATGTTGGCGGCACAGTCTGAGGTCAGATTAGTCTGCTGGTGAAATCCATGACTTCACCTCACGTCTTCAATCAGAGCAGCCACTTCACTGGACAAAAGCCAACTTGGACTAGCAAGGGTGGGATGCTGCTTGCCTGACACAGGCCTGCTTCTCACCCAGGCAGGAGCAGCCAAAGGGTAGTTTGCAGTAGCTGGGGTCCTGATGCATTTCTACAAAAAATCATTTTAATTTTTTTTAAGCTCCGTTTCAACCTTGGCCATTTTTCCTAATTTACAATGGATGCGGTGAGCACAAGCTGTTTTATCCTAGAAGCTCTCTGTGTCCTGAGCTTCCTGGTGAGAGGACCTAAGAGGGAGAAACACCATATTCAAACATACATGAAGGCAAGGAGCACCAAGGCGAGAGCAGAGGTGCTAACACTACCTTCAAACAAAGCAGAGGTACAGTTTCTTGAGCACAGGGACAACCTGGAATGATACACTTGCTGATCTCTGAGCAAGCCCATCACCAATTATAATTGAATTTTCTTTGTGTTCAGGTATGTGGGATGCTGTGGCTACTTCCCTTTAGATGCACAGGGAATGTGATAGCAGAAAACACGTTTGGATTTTTAACTATTCTGACCCTGCTAGTGTCACTCCTGTAAGACCCCAATGTGTCTTATACATTCAACAGGAAAGAGACAAAGGTAAATGACTTGGTAAAAGCCAAGAGATTCTGATGATACCAAACTAATTTAGAAGGAAAAGAACCAGCAATGTCAAGCTGGAAAACTCACAAACTGAAATGAAAAATCAGAAGTTGAACATTTAACCAGAGGATGATCAGTAATTACACCAGAACAACAGGTAGCAAAGGCCATATTTGCCATTTCTTGAAATATCCATAATGACTTTTCATTTTTCCTGGAAAATAAACTTTAACTAAGTAGGTTATAATCTCAGTTACAAATACTACAGTCCACATTATGTTGGATATCAGATTCTGAGACCAAGCTTGCTTTTAAACCTAAATCCTATGTCAGTACACTGTATGGCTCAACCGCTCCACGTTAAAACAAAATTAAGTCTGTCATTGGTTTTGTCCAATGGACTTGGATAATTAAGGTCTGGTTATTTTTTTTAAGATAACATCCACAATTAAAAGTTCAACCTGGAAACAGGCATCCAAACCCAAGAAATAGGACGGATATCCATACTTTGGCTGCTGTGACTTCGAGCAGTAAGATACTTGCATAAATGTGATTTATTAAGGTGTCTTAAGTAGTTTTATTTTAATGACTCCAGCTGTTGAACAAAGGTGTGTTGCCTCCTACCACAGCCATACTATGTTTTCTTCAGCATTGTCTTTCTTGGAAAGCCTACAAATTCAAGGCAAAGCCTTCTAATAAAAGCTAAGGCATTTGGGAAGATGATGACACAGCAATTCTGTGTTGGAAAGGAATAAACCAGGAGGATGATCAGAGACCTTATAAACTCCCGTAATTCATTTCTAAAATGCCCCTGCTTAGAAAAAAATTAAAATGCGTTAATTGCTAACAGAAATCTGACAGAGCGACTTTTGCTGCTTTGCCGTTGTTTTAAGTGGTGGGAGGCTTCAGGAGGCAGCTGAGCTACCCTGCTAGTTTCCTGCAGGTCCCACGTCCCCCCTCAGCTCCCTTTGAGCTGCTCCCGGCACCCAGCTGACTTCCCAGGGAGCTCACCAAAATGGCAGGAAATTAACCCAGAGAGGGAATAGTTTTCTGGCTTGATGAGCTGAACCACCAGCTCGACGGGCAGGGAAGAGAGGGCAAGGTCTCCCTCTTCTGACAGCAGCAAGTGGGCAGCTCCCCTGGCCAGGACCTAACTCAGCCCAGCTTCAGGGCTCCTAGCACTCACCAACTTGCCAGGTATCGCTGTCAAATCATTATTGAACAACATCATGACAAACCTGTAGAATTATTCTAAGCTTTAATACTGTAAATAGTAATATGATTTGTTATTCAAAACCAGGAAGCTTGATACTCAAATCCTTGAAGATCAGAAGGATGACGAAAACTGAGAAACATAAATTAAGGCTTTGTGCTTTTGATGGAGACCAATTCATAACTGGCAGGATAAGTACAAAGAATGGAATCTGGTTATAGCCAGGCCCCATAGTTCTATGGAAATGTTGTCCAAAGCTGAAAGAATAGCTAAAGTTGTTATGGCAAAGATAGGTCCACATCAGAAGGTTCCTTGATAATGATTCTTTGTTCAAATTTAAATTAGACATTTGCTTCTATTTTGAGAGTTATAGCACAAACCTGTGTGTTTCAGGTAAATCAAGTAACACCTTGCTGATTCAACAGAGATTTACTTGTATTGATTAACTGGACAAGTAAAAATGCCGAGACAAACCTAGAAGGACTGTTAAATTCCATTGCTTATTTTCAGAGGTCATTTTGGAAATCACAAGTAATATGGGTTATTCTAGGTTTCAGACTAGACACAAAAAACTAAACAGAGGCAAGGCACATGTTGAGTGTTGAGTTGTGGTTTTAATTCTATTTTCAACATAGTTTATATGACTTAGGACTCCAGCAAGCAAACAAGCCAACCATTGAATCCAAAACTTAGAATACATTTTGCATAGCTCAGCACAGAGAAGTTACATTATCTGAATGGTATTTTTCAGTTAAGTAAAAATAAAATTAGAAAATTACTAGTTGGCTGGGGAAAAAAAAAAAGAAAAATTAAGAGAAGAGCCTTTCTCACATTTTAAACAGCAGAGACCTTTGCATATAGTACAAAGAAGTTTAATAGCCAATGGGTGATATACTTTTTCACTCTTCCTCTAATCTACACTGTAAATCAAAATAATCTCATAAAAGGTTAAATTATTAAGAACAGCGGCCCAATGGAAGTGTCATGCAACCAGGAAACCAGGATGACCATAAAAAGAAAATGAGGCTGCTGGTAACCATTATAATGTAAGGCAGAATCACAAACGCTAGCACCAAACCTTTTTCTGTTCCAGTTATAACCCTTGAGAATTTTGTGTGTTGGATTTTTTCCCCCTCTTTAAAGACAGACATAGGCCCTTTAACCATCCCCGTTTCAGTTTCTCTCTTCCTAGCTACGGTTTCTTACAGTAACTTGTCTGTCATTGTCCATGAGCTTAAACAGAGCACTGCATAAGCTGTATGCATCACATATCTGTCCTCAAGATGCAAAATCCTTCCATGCGAGGGAACATTTTGGTGCAATCTAATGCGAATGCTGAGCCCAAGAGAAGCAGGACGATGAGGTATTACACCAATATATTTCTGTAGAATTAAAAAAAAAAAGGTAATTTAAAAGTACCAGTGGCGAAGATCAGTGACCACAGGAGCAAGTTCCTACACGGTTCGCTGTATTAGAGAATTAACTTCTAAATTAACCCAAAGCGCCGGAGCCTCCCTGCAGCCGGAGGCGGCCCCGGCAGGCGCAGCAGCCCTTCCCCGCACAGGGCAGGAGACCTCCCGGGTGAGAGAGAGTCTTAATCGCGGCCACTTTCCTCCCCCGGCTCCCCGGGGCTGGCGGAGGCCGGACCGCAGCGCCCGCAGCCCCCGGCCCCGACACGGCTCCCCCAACTCCGCAGGACACTCCCCGGCGCCGGCGGAGGACCCCCTCCGCCCCAGCCCCTCGGCGGCGGGACTCCCTCGGCCCCAGGGCTGGCGCGGTGTCACCCGCAGGCACGGCCGCCCAGGCGGGAGCGGGAGGCGGCCCCGGCGCCCTGCGGCGGGATCCCGCGGCACCCCCTCGCCCGCACCCCGCCGGTCCGGCGGGAGCCGCTGACAGGTCGCCGCCAGTGGCCCCGGCACCTGCGCTGCGCTCACCGCCCTTAGAGGAGGGGCTGCCGGCCAGACCGCGGCGCGGCGGAGCGGGAGGGAAGGAGGGAGGTACGGCGGGAGGCGGCGGCGCACGGCCGGCGGCGGGCGGGCCCCGGGGGCCGGCGGGCGCCCCTCGCCCTCGCCCCGCCGCGGGGCCGGGCGGCCGCGGCGCCACCGACACCTTACTTCCTGCTTCGCTACCCGGGGCCAGACCCATCGCGGCGGAGGGATCCCGCCGCCTCCCGCAGCCTCCTCCCCCTCCTGCTTCTGCTTTTCCCCGCTCTCTGCTGCAAGGAAATTATTTGACAGCGATTTGCTGACACTGGTTTTTTTTTTTTTCCTCTTCTCTTCCCCCCCCCCCCCCCCCTTTTCTTTTTGCATCACGGACTCGGCAGCGCGGCGGGCGGGGGAGGCCGTGCCGGAGGTAAGTGCCGGTGCCCGGAGCCTCCCCCGGCGCGGGGCCCCCGCCCCGCTCCATGTGCCGCCGCCGGGGTGGGTGCCGGGCAGCGGGGCCGCGGGGGGCCGGGGCAGCGCGTTTCCTGGCGGAGCGATATTTGTTTACAGGATGGGCGCCGTACTGTAAGTGAAGGAGGACCGAGCCCCGGGCAGCTCCGTAATAAATTAATATCGCGATTTGCTCGCGCCTCGCCGACACCGCCACGGGCCCCGCGCCCGGCCCCCCTTCCCCCCACCACGCCTGCACTTGTTGCAGACTTGGCGCCAGGTAGGGGCAACGCTTCGCAAGTTTCGCTTCTGCAGGAGCCGGGGCAGCGCTGGACGAGAAGAGGGGGGGTAGGGGGTGGAAAGGGAAAAAAAAAAAAAGTTTGCAGCTCGCAGTTCACTTTCGTTCTGCAGCGCCCAGGCCCTGCCGGCTCCCGCCGCCCCGTCCTGCCCGGCCGGCTGCGGGCGGGCGGGGGGTGCGCGGTACCTGGGCGGCCCGGGCGGGCGGAGCGGGGCGCGGGGGCCGGCGGCGGGGCGCCCCACCGCGGCGCTGCCGCCCAGTCCCGGGCGCCGCCGCGCCGTGCCGGGGAGGAGAGGAGAGGAGAGGCGGGGAAGGGCGGCTCGGCGGGGCTGGCCGCGGAAGTTCTCCGAGCTGCCGCGCTGTCACGGCCCCTTGACACGAGTGTCCAACCCGCGCGCGGCTCCCCCCCCGCCCTTCGCCCCGCAGCGCGTTCGGTGCCGTCTCGGTATCAGTGTTGGATGCGGGGCGGTCCCGGGGCATTGGCTGTGGAGCCCTTCCCGGGCGGCACCGCGTGGGGCGGCGAGCTCGTCTTGGAGGAATGGGAATTTCTCCTTTCCCGCGGGAGAGGAGCGCGCGGCGGGTTGGGCGCTGTCGGGGCGATCCGATTTTCTGGCCCGTCAACATGCGGGGTGGTAGCGAACAAAAACTCGTAGCCAGGTGTTTAAATACCGGAGAGGTGATTTGCAAGTGAAATTAATCGGCAGTTAACCACTTAATAAATGGATAATGCCTACTCATCCTTCTGTTGACTTTACAGAGTGGTTTTCACGTGTGCCGGTCACCTAGCCAGGCTTGACTGGTCAAGATGTAAACTTAGCGGGATTAGTGCCTTCATCCAGTCAAATCTGACCTGCACTTACTGTCCCTGTGCATCAGTGCTGGTTGTCATTCAGATGGTTACAAGTGAAGTTCATACATTTTTGCAGATTAGTATGATAGCAAAATAGATATGATGACCCACAGCTTAATTATTTATGGAAAAAATTGCAAAGTGCTTAACTGCATGATTAATGTTCTAAGCGGATAATTACCGGGGAGGAATTTTTATGCCTTTGACAGCTACAGTTTTATTGCAGGTATGGGAAGAGGAGAGAGTTAACTTGGCAAGTTGGCCTGGCGTGCTGGGCTGTTCGTTAGGGCCACCCTGCTGCCTGCTTGGGGCTCTGGCCCACAGAGAGACTTGGTCCCTCGCTAGGGGTACAGTGCCATGACGAAGTGATCCATTCTTATAATGTTGGCATTTGCATGAATTGTGTCTGCATGCGCTATATGCAGCTGTTTGTTTTTGTCCCTTATCTTCTTGGTGGTCTTGGATGCTAAGTTGGATCGGAATGGAGCCATTGCCTTAATAAGACTCATGTATCTAGAAATGAGCCACTTCAGTTTGTTGCCCAGTGAAGTGATGGGGCGTGATGTGCCCTGTGTGTGTTACGTCTTTTAATAAGGCTTGTCCGAGTCACACATTTAAGAACAGAAATGCTGCTCCATGAGTGTTCTGTGCATATACATGAGGCACAGAAGTTGTTATACATCTTTGCTTAAAACAAAGAAAGATATTTGTGTAGAATTTAAATAAGTGAATTTTCATGCGAAGAAAATGTGTTGTATGCATTTTTCTTCCATAACTGATACTCTGATATACTTTGCAAAAATTTAAGGCTTAAATATAGTCTACTCAAAAGTTTTGGTGTGAATAAATGCTCTTATGATCTGTTCTGCTACCATTGATAAGCAGCTTGTGTTTCTGAAGTTGGGTGACAGTGAGGAACTGAGCAGCACTGCGATGTGGTAGTCAAACCCAGTGTATCTTGAAAAGCCAAAAAATCTCAAATGTAAGTAATGCACTTCACTGTGAAAGTTGGCCTGAGTGAGGAGTGAAGAATTGTCTTCTTGGTGAAATGATAAGGCCAGAGCTTAATCATGCTGTTATCAATGTACGTCTTGCTGTTGGCATCCCTCCCTGGGGGAGAGGGATGAGGCCTCGAGTAGCTAGGCAGGCATCCTGCCTCCAGTATTTATATCAATCCTGCATAGGCCAACATAAGCATAAATAAACCACAGCATGACTAACCTCTCTACCTAATATTGACTCACGTTGTATTTGGATAGACTGAAAAAGTCTCCATGCCTTAGCCATTTCATTTTCTCAGTCTGTATGTTGCTAATGATGACCTGCCTCGTGAGAACGCTTCGGTATGCATTTAAGACCATTAAGCAAGTCTTTGTTTCAGATTTGTTTTGTTTTTGGGTAGTACTCAACTAGCCTAGATAGGAAAAAGGAATTCCTAGATTTTAGCCTCAAAACTGTGTCGCTTCTCTTCTTCTGGCCTTTTTAATTCTTCCAGTGATATACTGAGACTTGCCATTATAAACTGAGCTCATAACTTGGCACCTGGCAAGGAGTGTGAGAAAAGTATAGGAAGAGCAGTCCTGTAATGTACTGTAGGTTCCCTAAAGCATTAAGATAATATTTTGCTGTGAGTATTGTCATCTTATTTTTTTGTTTGTTCTAATCAAATAGGGAATGTGTCACCTAAAAACTTACTCAGCAAAGTGTTTGAGAAGGCTCTTCTCTCCCTTTACCAATACTGTAATGGGACAGTAGTAAAGTAAAGAAGAAGGACCCTGGGTTGTGCCTCTTTATTATGTGTCATAACAACTTGTGAGATAAGGTAGTTTCATTTCAGCTTCCTTAGAAATACGTGCTCTGGTTTTGTTGGTTTTTTTTTAAAAAGCAAGCAGTGTTTGACATATGAAATAATGGTTGACGTGGAAACAGTTTGTTTCCTCTCCTTGCATTTTTTGGGGGGCTGCATATCTGAACAGTTCCAAGGAAAAATTATCAGAGTTATAGTTTTTTCTGTCCCTAAAAAACAGATTCTTTTGGCTCCCCTCCACCTGTAAGAAGTAGGCAAAAGCATCCTTAAGCACATGTATAAATTCTGCCTGGAGTGGCTGCCACACCCTTGGCTGTTTATGTAAGGTGAGGAGCACAAGTGGTGGTCGCACTGACTTCTATGGCACTGCTTACAAGAGTTGAGTTACCCTGTGTGTATTTGTAGGACGGGGAGTGAGGGGGTTGCATTTGAAACTAAGGGAGCTAATTCCATATGTTTTGCTGCATATGAAGTTATAAAAGCTCTTCTTAACTTGTCCATCTCTGAGAAACCTATTATTGTAATCAGTTGCAGAGCTGTGAGGGGAAATCAAGCCTTCTAAGATAAAGATAAAAATAGCACATTCAAATATATTTTAAGAAAGGCGACTCTTCCTTCAAAGGGTAGATCTGAGTGTGGTTCAAAGAACGGTAGCAACAATTTTATGAGGTTTTTTTGTTTTTTTAACTCTTTGTTTGAAACCAAACATTTAAGAGATCCATTGAAGTTACTTCTGAGCAGCATGCATTTGTGTGCCAAGTTATTTTATGGACCTTGGGGTGGTATTTCCCCTTAGATCTGGAGATGCCGAGAAAGGGCTCTTGCACCATCATCTCCTTGCTGCTGCTACTGTATGTCCAGCCTGGCCAGGAGGATGAAGTAGGTTACACAGTTGGTCAGCAAGTCATATCAGCGCTGGTTCTTGTTGGATATTGGTTTCTGTGGGCAAAAGGAATATTGTTTTTGATAGTGGTTTCTCTTATCTCTTTTTGGTTTGACCATGTCACTCCATGTTGTTAGGGGTGTGGGCTCACCTGGACCTGCTCAAAATAGCAGCAGAAAGAAAAAAAATCCATTGATTTTTGTGGGGGAAAACTAGAAAATGTGCTCGGGTTACAACCCGCTGCCACAGAAACTAGAAGGCAAGTACTTAATTTACATTACTTTCTTCTTGAGAGGATAATAGTTTGGGGAGCCCAGGGCATGCTTTTAAATGTATGCCCTATTACCCTATAATAGGGCTTTTTTTTTTTTTTTTTTTAAATTTAAACTCTTCGTACCAGAGTGGGGGTGTTGCAGGGGCTTGGGGTAATTGTGTAGCATTGGGTATATTTTGAGGTTCTGAGTGAAATGAGTCTTGTGGTTTCAGCTTACTCTGTAATAAATGTAGTGTGTCGCACACAAGCAGCCCACCTAAGTTTTCATAACTGACTGATGATTTGCTCTGGAAAGACCCAAAATACTGATATGATGCAGATTCAAAAGGTAGTTGATTTTTTAAAAAAAAATTCTTTTTAGTTTGTCATTCTCCAATTTACAGTTCAAATTTTGTTAGAATTTCAGTCAAATAACTAATCTTCAGCTTCCCATGCACCACTCAGCTGGGCTGCTGGAGGTCACTTCCCAGGCAAGTGGCCACAAGTGCTGACTTTCCATACCCCACCAGTGTCTAAAGCAGGCATCCTGGCTCGTCACAAATTTTCTCCTGTCTGTTTAGTTCAGCGAGAAAATGGTTGCTGTCTTTCCCCTCCCTCCCCTCATCAACTGCTCATGGTAAGATTTTTGATAGAGCCCGCATTGTGATATGTCCTTGAAGTACAGAGCTGCAAGGTTTTGTTTTCCTTTGCCATTTTTTCTCTTCATGTTTAGACTTCAGTGCAACTATAGCAAAGCAAGATTTTTGTGAATGATCTTTTTTATTTTTTTTTTCTATTTGTCAAAAATCTCATATTCAGTAAGAGAAAGCTCAGACTCTGGTACTAAAAGCTCCACCTAACCCTGGAGTGTAAAGATTGCAGAAATGTGGACTGGGGAAGGATTGCCCCAGAAAAAACAGGTAGGTGTAAGTTAAATGTTAAATTATCGGCACCTCTTTTTATATAAGGTCCCTGATGGTGAGATGTTTTTCTTCACACCATCTGGCTAGAACAAGGCTTACCAGGGCTCTTAAAGGACAGGGTCCATTTGAGGTGCAAAATTTATATCAGGTACTTTTTTTTTAAGTGAATGTCAAATCCTAAATAACTTCAGCATCAGACTGTGCAAAAAAGTACCCAACCCTGCTCAGCAAGTGGCTATGAAGTTTAAAATTTGATAATGGCTGAAGTTCTCTGTCTTAAAAAAAAAAAAGCAGGTAATTTTTGTCTTTGTCTTTGTTCTCCAATCCCCCCCCCCCATTTTCATTGATGGGGAAGTTTCATTTCCTTTATTTATATATTTTTAGTGTAAGTGTGTTTGGGGGGGGCATGGGGGGTGCATAGGAAGGAAGTCTGTGTTCTACTTTTTATATGTAAGAGAAAAGAATAGTTAATGTTGGTGTGTTTAGAAATGACCTTATATATGTTCTCCCCTTTAAACCAGCAATTCTGCTGGTAAAATCGTGAATATTATTAGGGGATTGAGGGGTTTTGCAATGCTTCTGTGTGCGTGAGAGTTCTGTCTGAGTTCCATTTGTACTAGCAGAAAAACGTTTTTCCCAGTACTGTCATGTTTCACATGCCAGATCAGAACTAGAAGTGCCTTTTCCTGGAAGGATCTCTATTTACACTTGGAGGGTTATGCCAATTACGGCTACATTAGTAAGCCTTTTTTTTAAATTTTTAATTTTACACTTGACCTACATAGTAACTTCTTTCATTTTCTTAACAGAACGCACACAACAATCCTGGAATGTCAGTAGGGTAAATGCTACTGTCCTGTGGCTCTAATGCATACGGGCATTGTTGCAAGACCATGATCTTAAGTGTGTCTTAGTGAAATGGAAGCTCTTAGCACTTTGCATAACTTGAGATGGACATCTGCTCTGCATACAGAATTAAATACAGTTTATTGGGGAGCAGGCAATATGTTACCAAGTATGTTATTCATATGTAATAATATTTTTCCGCAAAAGAGATCCAATTTCGAATACAATTTTTAAACACTGCAGATTAGGAAATACTGCATTGCAGACTTGTGGAAGTTTTGAGGCATAAGATAAGGTGCTATTAATTTTTTTATCAGAGACTTAAAATTGTTTACTCCTTTGGACAGTGTAGTGGTGCATGAAGGAGGAGGAGGTAAATGGGGCTTCTTTGACAAGAGTCTGTGGGTGTTGGGTGTTGGAGCAGGACTGTGGCTGTCAATGCTACCTCCCAAATTTGTACCATCAGTGCTTTGCCTCTGCTGCTGCTCCACTGTCTCTTTCTCCTAGTGAACCAACCCTGACTAGTAACTAATGCTGTTGCTATTTTGTGAGCAGATTTGCTAGCTATTTGCTCTTTTTCTGATGTTAAAACTTGTATTGTATTAATAAAAAAAAGGATGCTGACCAGTCTTTACATGGTTCACATCTTCCACAAGAGTGAATACTTAGAAGACTTACTGAGCTTTCTTTTTCCAAAAAGGTAGGCTGCCAAAGCCCTCAAATATTTAGGATATTGATCTGAAGTTCTGTAAATGTCTTCCCAATTGCTTCTTTTTGGTCTGCCTCTTTTATATTTTGTTTCATCCTGAGTGTTGAAGCTGGGCTTACCTTGCAAAGAGGTGGTGGTGTTTGAATTAGCCCCTCACTACCTTCAGCAGGGAGAGTGCTGCATATTGCCCTCTTTTTGGAAGCTGAAAGCATCATCAATGTGTCCTAGACCACAGTGGACCTTGAAATAGCCCTGAGCTCTGTGGCCATTACCAAAGCTGAGCTCAGGAGGCTGGAGTCACCTGAACTGCGAGTTCACACCGCATGTAGGTCAATGTTGAGCGCAGCAGTTTTGTGGCTGCTTGTACCCCTAATATATTTGGGGGGAAATATGTGGAAGCAGTTCAGATGCTAACTTGTTGGCATGATTTTTGGGTTTTTTTGGTTACTTTTCAAAAGCTTATGTTCAGTGTTGCAAAGGAACCCCTATGTATCGTGATAAAAGAAGTAGTTAATGTTAAACCACATGGAATGGTGCAGCTTCGCAGGAGCATTAATACCCCATCTGTCTCTTTAGCCTGCCATACAGTTCAAATTCAAGTGAAGGTCTCCCACATGGTTACTTTGCAAGTGTCCTCCTATCTCTGTTTCGTATCTGCAATTTCAGTATATGCTTCCAAAATGATTTTTATTCATTTCCAATCATTCTTCAAAGATAACTGGCAAAAACCAACAGGCTGGTTGTGATTTTACAGCAGTAGAAGGTAGACAACTTTGATCTTGTTAAAATTAATTTTCTTCATGTGTGGGCTGGGTGTGTAGTATGTTGATTTAGTTTTTATTGATCAGTGTAAAAACATGAATTCGGCATCACAGCAATGATAATAAACAAGTACATGCAGTGATATTCTAATCAGTTCCTGGCAAAAATAAGGCAGAAAAACCATCTCAGAGATTGATGTGCTTTAGCGGTGAGATGCTGAACCAGGATACTTTATATAAAAGGGTTGAGTAAAGCTGTTTGAAGTTCTAGCTTTTCTCTGGCAACACAATTGCTGCGAGCAGTAGCATGCCAAATGGGCAGGTTATAGTCTTTTCTGTAAGCATTTGAGTGTCAGAAATGGCATTCTTGCCTCTGTCTGGTAGGTCTTTCACCCTCCTGATCATGCCAAGGGAAGACAGGTTGGAGGAACCAAGTATCTGCTTTGTTAGAAGGTGTCTCCAAATGCAAGCAGTGGAGCACTAATTACCTTTCCGTCCTCATGCACAGGAATGCGCTGCAAACCATCCCCATGTGCTTCAATAAGCCTGCATGGCAAAGCATCAGCTACAGGGTAGGGAAGTGGAGAGAACTTTCTAAATTATCAGACAACTTATGGCTAGAAAAGTGAGATTCGTATTCATAACTAAGTTAAACACATATTTCTTAATATGATAGGGGCATATCTCCATTGCAGATGGCAGTAGTTCCTCTAAGCCAAAATATTTGCAGTAGTATGGGCAGGCAAATTCTCCCTCATTATTCCCTCAATGCTGTGTTTCCAGTACTGGGAGAGGCTTTTCAGTCATGGTGGTGAACAGTGATTTTCTATATTTTTTTGTCAGATAAGCTTGTTTTATGCTGTCAGAGTTCAGTAAATTGGTATCTGAGCAGCATGGATCACGATGAAAAAGTATTGCTGCTGCCTGCATGTGTTTGATAAAATTAGAAAATGAGAGGCAAATTTTTTCTAAAGTGAGGAAAAGAAGGGTTTTTTTAGGACTATGAAATTTTGAAAGAGATGGTTCATAATGAACTTTAATACTTTTCCAAAGTTGCTGCTATTATAATGAAAGAGCATGAATAAGAGAATATGCCTTGCAGGTAGAATGAAAAAAGGCTTCACCATTTATATACTTAAAAAACAAAGATACATTGCAGAGGATGAATTTTACTCCTCATATATTGCTTGTAGTAAAAAGCTAGTCTTTGAAGTTAAAAACAGCTTTAGATTTAAAGAAAGAATACACCTGAACAGGGAGGTGCACAGAAAAAAGACATTGGGTTAAGTGCTGTTTTGTTAATGAAAAGAACATAAGTTGAGCCAAATGCGGCTGCCTGCATAGTAAGGTACTGCTTAACACGAGTGGGAATGATAAAATAAGGTCCTAGCAGACTTTCATTTCAATGATTTTCAACTTTCAGAAGCAGATTTAATCTGGGTATTGAATGCTCATATATAAACCATAGACTAATACCACAGAATTACTCTAATTTATGAAAGGAGCAGTACTTTGATGCTGGAAGTCTGTCAGCATATGATCCCTAGGCTAACTACTTGATTGTTAGTTAAAGTAGGGGTTCATTAAAATAACATGGGCTCCTCTGTTTTTAAAGACTAGCTCTTAGCCAGTAGGTGAGGGTCCAAAACTAAAAAGGTTGTAGCACAGACATATGGCAGTGGCACGTAGATGACTATGTAAAGCTGGCTGTTGGAAAAGCTTCCATTGGATTGTGTGTTCAGTACTGGACTAAATCTTTCAGTTTTTAGTGATCTGTAGCAACATCTGCTCATGCTGTAGTTGGTTGAACTACCTGTGCGACTGTTTGAAAGAAGGTGCACGGTTGAGTCTGTATATGACTGCAGCTCCTTGGTGTAATTATTTTACTCTGTAATAATTGTATTCTTCTATTTGAAGAATCGTAATTACAAAGTGGATGATGGGCTTCAATTATGTAAAGAAAATCCTTACATTTAAGCACCATGCTATCCTTAGCACAAACAGCTCTTTTTTTCAGGTAGAACTTTTACTTTCAGGTTATTTCTGGAAAATCCGTACTGTTACTTATGTAAATTGCAAGAAATGAAAAAAGAGAACAAAAGAGCAGGGCTTCTTATTTTAAGCTTCAGCAAACGCAAAGTCATATGTGGCCGTTCCAGAATATGTGCCTGAATTGTTCTGCTACTGCTTCTGTTACCGGTAAACCAGATCAATTAAACTGGGCATTTCTTGCAGGCTTTGTACAATCAGATTGTCAAATGTGGGAGCTGGGAAGTCTTTCCTGTAGGAGGGTCAGCTTATGCCCCATAGAGAGTTCCTCCCTGCAGGGCTCCTTCCTTGCATACACAGAAGTTTCTTGCTGAAGGAAAATGTAGGACTTTCTGGGTTTTTGGTCTGTTTGTTTTTATGCTGTTGTGTAGCCAAGTGCGTGTTTTTTAGGGCGATCCTGTACAACAGCAGTAAGTTTTTGTACCTGATCTTTTACCTATTAAGGCAGTAAGAAGCTCTCCTTGAATAAAGGAAAGGCAGATTTCAGATCTGCCTGCTGATTAGAGAGAGAGGAGAATGGAAGAAGTGGTGTTCGAGTGAATGAACAAACTTTCAAGCTGACTCAGTGATACATGTACAGTGTACGCTCTAAGGATTAGTCACCACTTACGGTAAATCTTTCTTTATAGTGCCTGGTGGGTATGTGCCTCTATCGAGCTACTGTTAGCAAGCTTTGTAGGCTGGGAATACAGGTAAATGTTATTTCCACAGTATTTTCCCATTGAACAACAACAACAACAAAACCCAATGAAACCTAAAGACTTGTAAATTACTGAGCTAAAGGCAAAAGAAATCTTTCAGTTATCTCGTGGTGCTGCTATCTTGATCTGTGAAACTAGTAGGAAAGTGAATAAATTATGCAACAACTTTTTTTACTGTTTAGAAACCTGTGCTTACATGCTATTAGTGCTTTTCTACCTTATTCTGTGCAGGTTGGTTGATATGATGTTGTTTTTCTTTCAGTAGGTAGGTTTCAAGCTGCATTTCTGTAAAACACCCATTTACGTGATGGTAACAGAATAACAATTACAGGGAAGGATATTTTCATTTGCCAAGCAGAAACTTCAGGAAAATTACCCTTCAGGTTGAATTTTCTCATAAATACTCTCAAGTTCTAAAATTATTTACTGGCATAAGAAGTAAGCATAGCACTTAAGGCGGAGTTTCTATTAAGAAGTTACTTTTTGGGGGGGAAAAAATGGGAGGGTTTATTAAAAAAACCTAGTTAAGATTTTTTAAAAATGATAAAGTTATTCTGCAGCATTTTCTGAGTTACCACAATTCAGTAAGTTTATTGTTTGGGTTTTTTTACTTTCACATTTTTCTTTCAGCAGTTTCTTCTCTGTTTGGCTGAAGTTTATTTTGTAAAGTTAGCTGGGCATCATTCATAATTCTTAGATGCCCTTTTTCTCTGATCTTCTGACCTGTTTTGCTTGGCTTGTTTAATCTGTCCTTAGAGAATAGTTAATTTCAACCATAATCATAGCAAAAATCCTTTAGAGCTGTTAGAGCAAGATTTTTTTTTTGATAGTTTGTTTAAAATTACTTCCTCCAAAATAAAAACCCCAAACATCTTGTTGAAGAGTGAGAACCAGACTCTGCTGGCACTGCTGGGTGGGACGGCGCTGAGGTTGCGTGCCTGTACAAGTGGTTTGGCTTGCTGCTCTCCCAGCAATCTGATCCTGTCATAGGCTTCGAGTCCTCTGAAGAGCAGGCGCGAAGGCTGAAAGCATTATTAAGTTTTGGGGTTATCGCACACTGTTTATTTGAAATGGAGGCCAAACAATTTACATATCTCTGTATCTTGGATCTGAAAAAATTTTTTTTTTTCATTAGCCTTTTGTGTGGAAATGACATCACAGCTTACATCAGCCATGCTAAATTCAGAGGGTTTTTTCTCCTCCCTTTTGGGTTGTTAACTGAGCATTAGCTCTGTGCAGTGAGTCTTCCCTCGCTGACTGTGGCACATCAATAACTTCATCGTAAATGCTCTGAATTTTGTATGATGAAGAGAAACAAAGATGTGGTCTAAAGCCTTTTGAATGTAACTGATTTCATTGATGTGCCTGCAACCAGACTGGGTGACCCCCAATGCTGCATTATTCCCAGGATCACTGATGCAGCAGAAGCAAGCACTTTGCCTTTTGGCAGATCTGGGGACCAGGTCTGGATTTTGCTGCAGCACATCGTTGCATAGGTACATCTCCTCAGCCCTGCAGGTCAAAGCTTGCCCTTGTGAGACTGAGTAGGTTCTGAACTAGAGCTCTTAGATTGTACCTGGATGTCCCATGTGCAAAGCTGAGCTCTGTAGCAGCAATAGGGAGTACATCATCTCTATCAGAAATACCATGTTTTTGGGGCTGCCCTTCTGGGGTCAGTGCTAAGGCTGTAGCTGTGGCAAAGTGTGAAGTGGAGGCATGGGGGTTTCCTGTGAGAGCCTGAGGAGCTAGGAGGAGGGAAACAGAAATCAAAGCTGACATTTTGAAAAGTTGATTGCTACCTTTTTTTAATCATAAAGCAATTTTTAAAGTAAGTCACTTCCCAGAGGAAAAATAAATACATTAAGAAGAGAAATAGGAGAAATGTGATGCTGAATTTATGCATTTGAATGCAGCAGACTTGGTTGTGTGCTGGTGGTGACACCAGTGTGCACAGAGACAAAGCAAAAGGACAACCATCATTCTGACTCTCTTGCTAAATTTCCAGCCACGATGTCGTATATGCAGAATATTTTAATTTATCTTTACTTTTTTGTGGAGATCTGAGACAGCGGGTAAGGGACTGATCCCAGTTACTTAAAAAACCCCCGAAAACTATGGTGAAACAAACCCACATGACACTGCAAGGGTTGTGGAGAGATTTCCCTTCGTGTCATCATAAGCTGCACTTTGCTCTGGGAGGAAGGCAAGGAGGCCTCCAGGCACCCTCAGCAGGAAGGCTTGCAGGAAGAGCTTTGAATTGGGCTCTGGGATTTCGAAAGTTATGGACTCACACACTTTGTATTTCTCTTATATCTCTTCTGGCTCAGCTTTTCTGCAGCAGTCAAGGAAGGGGGTGGAGAGCAAAGTGCTGAGGGATGCCCTGGCACTTGTTGGTGTTACCCATGTGAGTGTGTGTTTGAGTGGTCGGTGCTCACACACTGTGGAGGTGGCCCGTTGGAAAACCGGTGGAATTACTTGTCTCTTTTAGAGCTTGCAAGGAGCACTTCGTCGCTGTACTTACTTGTATAGCCATATGCTATTCTTTTTTCTTACATATGTTCTCTTATAATTGTCAGTAGCAGGTGCCTGCGAGTCAAGGCGGACTGATATTTAAAAATCAGATGCTTAATGGGGATAAAGAATAATGTGAGTTAAGCACCAGCAAAAAGGCCAGGTTGAAAACAGTGGCCTCTGAAGGTCATATTCCTCACAGAGCAGCAGCATGGTTGGTAGTATTGCTGGTCCTTCAGCTCTACTATTCACCTGCAGAGATGTGACCTTCAAGAAGTAGTCAGGAGGTCTGGTTTTGGTTTTGTGTATCTGGTTGGGCTGAATCAAGAAAAATGCCAAGTCCCTTCTGATGTAAGTACCAGCCCACAGGAGCAATAATGGGCATGCATTGCACCCCTGCTTGCTTGGTGACTGAGGTGGTATGGGCTGGTTGGAGATGTGACATGAAATCTCTAGTTTGGTAGACTCACTTTTTGAACCCACCTTTCCCTCTATGTTTGTTGAGCATCCTGAGCTGTTCAGGTTGTGTAACTGGTTGCTATAGCATTGTGTGTGCAATGGTGCCCATGGATTACTGATAGTAATTGTTGATGCTGTCTCCTTCCATCATCTGAAAAACAACCACTGAGAGGATGATGTGAGGAGACTTGTAGTTGCTCTGGACTTGGAATGATGCAGCTGTGTCCACTGAAAATCATTTTGGGGCATTGCATGGCCAGAATCCCCCAGTATACAAGATATTGCTGTCACATCTTTTTCATATCTCCACAAATAGCTCTCTGAACTACCATTCCTTCTGTGTATCAGTTGGGGGGAACTTAGAACCTGGTGTAACAGATGTCTAGGTGACCAACAAATCAGTAGTATCTTGCATTTCAAAGTGTCAGGGACATTTAACGTCCCTTACATTCTTTTGGGGGGGGAGTTGTTGGGTTTTAGTTTGTTTTTTTTTTCTTCATTTCTGTTAAAGAACTAGTAAAATATAGAGCACATATGGAAATGGCAGACGTTGAGTTTTTGATTTTTTTTTTGTTGTCCTTGTTTCTAAAATTAAGCACACAGAAGTTTGCAAGATCTTGCAAAGAATTTAAATGATATTGCACAGTCATGTGTTCAAGGAATCTTTTTAATCTAGTCACATATATTGTGAACAGATCCAAATTTTAAAAAATACATTGCAGTAAGGAGAAACAAACCAAACAGGATAAAGACAAAAGGCTGCTAAATATTTTTGATGGTACTTAGTTTAGTTTGCTGGCAGCATTCTGTCGTGTTTCATTTTTGTTCGGTTGTCCTTCATGTTCTTCCTATGTGAGAAAGTAACCTGTGGTATGAGCTCTTCTGCTTATCCCTTGCATAATGTTGGCAACTGAAAATTGGATCACGCGACCAAAGTAGGTCCCTCTCTGTGTCAGAAAACTTAACGATTTCTTCTTCATGTGGGTGGGTATCCATGCACATGGGTAGTAAGTTTTCATTCTGCCACTATATGTTTCTGAACTGGGTTGTAGGAGGAGTAGTGATCTCGCAGCTTGACCATAAATGCACTTGGCAGTGCTCACACGGGCCCAGCTGGTTCCAGAATTTGGGTCAGCAGCACAGTATCCTGGTGAGCTGTCTGGCACAGGACCCTGTAAGATTGTATTAACTTACCCTAATTCTTGTTATATATACCATAAAAAACTTTCCTGAATGTTTTTACTTCTGTGTTTCCAGAACCTAGACCTTGAACTACTATAAAACTTCTGAGATGCTTTTGATGGCATGTCCTACACCACTTCAGAGCACGTGCTACTCAGGTCAGACACACTAAAGGCAAGTTTAGGCTTTGTAACTGTAAAAGATGTACAGCGCATCGTACAACTGTATATGACATTCCTTTAATTGTTTCTGATGGTAAATTTAATAAAGAAGACTTGAGAGATAGACACACACACACACACACATGTGTATATATACACACACATGCACAGAGGGCAGATCTGAAAGCAGTGAACACAGGCATATATGCATTGTGTTGCAATTGTTTTCCCTTGCGGGTTTTGTTATTGTTGTCCCTTTCACAAACCATGAACCTGTAATTTTTTCATGTGCTGTTCTCTGGCCCTCTCTGCCAGAGAGGCTCAATCTATCATGTTAAAAAAAATCAATAAAAAGTCTAGAGGTTTATTTATAAAGTAGAGCATGGAGAGAGGGTGCAAAAATTCCATTAAAATGGCAGTTTAACACTAGCTACATCTCTTTGGGACTAAACTCCAATATTCTAAACTATTAAAATTGTTACAAGAGTGCTTTTAAAGTGCCACAAATCACAGTAAAGCTTTCTGGTTGAAACTTGCCTTTATATAGTGTGCTAGAATTCAGCTTATATATGTTTTTGGAGTGTCTAATGCTGCCCTCAAACACCATTTTAGGATCTATTTTAGAGCTTTATTATAGTTAATAATCTTACAGGTTTATCCTCAAGGGAAAATACGTGGATGTAAGAAGTCAGAATTTATTTTCCTTGAGAAGTGTGACTGCATGTATGTCTTTGTGCAGATGCAGCTCTGAGCAAATTAATTACTTCTGAGAAGTTTGTAGGCTTCTAATGTAATTCATCAGGATTGCCTGGCTTGGCACAAGCTACTTGGTTATAAGAACTTATAAATTCAGGCATCTGTAGGCTATTTTATAAGATAGCAGCTTTTACCAGTGATGTAGTGGTCATCTACTCCATGTTTCTTATCCAAATAAATAAATATGTCCCTCTGCTCATAAATGTGATGCTGGAGAGTTTATGGGATAGTATCTGTGTTAAACATCTCAAATATCAGAAACAGTGTGTCTGAAGTGTAAGCTTCTCCACCTAGCATCTTTTTGACTTGTTTCAATAGCTGAAGAAGATCGATCTTGAGACTGTTGAGTTTTAATGCAAATGGCATTGTATGGTTCTGTGTTGTATCATCTTTTATCCTGGGATAGAATTGTTTCTAGTGGAAATGCCCTTTATAAACTTCCAAAAAAATACCCGGAAAAAAAATGGGGAACTGTTATTTGGGTCAAAAGCAGGCTTCTCTAGGAGACAGTGCAGATTGTCGGAGACCATGGCTCTTGGTAGGATTCATGGGAGCAGGCTACATAAGTGAACATGACAGAAGGCAAATGAGAAGCTCCAACTCACCAAACACTTCTGTGTGGTATAAATATGCACCCTGTCACACAGTCATATGCATACATACAAGTCAGTAACCCAATTCATCATTCCTGCATTATTCATCCATCAATCTTTTCTTTTCTTACTAACCCACAGCCTAGTTCTAGCTTACTTGTTGCTGTTGCTTGCATACATTTTCCTCTTTCCTGGATGCATGGAGTAAAGTAATGATCCCAGCAAAGTTAAAAAAAGCAAAGCTATTAACATGGCCCTTTCACTGTTAATTAACATCTGAAGTTTCAGAAAAAGGAATCTAACTTGTGTAATTATTGTGTGGTTAAAAAAATCTTGAAAATTCATATTAGTGCTTGGAAAGTGGAGATGCTAAAGAGAAACCATCAAAACCTACTTTTCGAACAAAAGACAACTAAAATCTGTTCTATCAGGTGCTTCTCGATGTAAAAATGAAAAGACTGTAGTTGTGTTACACAGCTCTGAGGAGAAGTGATAGTTAACTTCTCTGCTTTTGAAAAAAATAAGCAAGAGATGTTAATGATGATAAAGCAGAAGAGCATCATTCAGGAAAATGGAGTTTCCTGTGAAGTCTGGAGTCACCAACCCACCAAAACCTGGGTTGCAGATGGGTTAATTGGGTTTTGCCAGATTGTCTTTGCTGCCAACCAAGGTTGGCTTTCCAGCTCAGCTCTTTGGCTGGGGGGGGCTACTCCTTGTTCCTCTTCCTCCTCCTCCTCCTCCTGGGCTTGCTCTGGCAGTGAAGGGAGCGTATTGGCTCCTTCACCTCTTGATGCTATGCAGTGCTGCTGTGCCCAGACCCACACAAAACAACACAATGTAAGGAGGGGAGACTGACGGGAGGTTTGGGAAGAGATAAGTGAGAGAAGGTAGCGTAGCCCAAAACATGAGGCTACAGCCATTGGCAGGCATTCGTGAGGTCAGGGTGCTGCAGTGGTGTGGAGGCTGCCTGAGATCATGTGGGCAGTGTGATGCTCGTCTCACCAGGCTGTAGCCCTCAGCCCCACAACTGCCCTGTTGTGGCAGTTACTCCCTGACTGTGTCCTTGTTGGCAGAGCATCCAGTCACCAAGATTTGAATGCTCTCTGGTTCAGGCCACTGGTTTCCATTTCTCCCCCTTCCTCCCAGCGGGGTGTGTTTGTCTCCTTGCCTGCAGCATTGACCTTTTGCGGGTAGTGGTAAAAAAAGTCTTGGTTGAACGTTGACAGTTGTTGGTCCTGTCCTTGAGAATGGGCTGGCAAGGCGTGCGCCGGGCCGGCGCTGTGGACACGCTTTGTGAAATGAGTGAAATCTGTGGGATTGGAGCTGAACAGCTCTGACTTAGCTCTGGATTGTGTCCAAAGTTAAGGTGCTCAGGTTTGTGAGCTTCAGCTTCTAAAATTTCTTTGGGAAGAGCGCTGCATTTTGCCAGCTGCATGCAGGATGAGTCTGATCATACATTTGCACCTCGCTGTTAGTCTTTGTCCTGAGTTTGGGGCATGGGACAGCTCCTAAAGGAAGCACCAAGTCTGTCTAGTGAGTTCTTCCTATCAGGGTAGTTTGGGGCATGGTGATGCCCTCCTTTCTTCATGTGGAAGGGGGAGGGAAAGCCTTTTGTGTGGGTTTGCCACAGCAAGGAGATGGTGTGTTTTAGGATGTTGTAATGACCTTACTGAGCTAAACAGGTATTGTGTAGCTGCTGGTGACTGGAAAGGACTGTCCTTTTGCAGGTCTGATCCCTTATAGGTTTGTGGTCTTATTTTCGTAAGAAATGCTCTCTGAGACACTTAGAAAGTCTCTAACACAACTGGCAAAACCTTTGGCTTCAAGGAGTTTCCCTACCGGATGTGGTGGTAAGATATGGTGTTTGAACACCAGCATTGGCCCTCTCCTGGCCTTGGGGTTGAGCCCACAGTAAGGAGGGACTCTTGCAGCTTGTGGCAGAAGGGAGGAAATGGTAGATACCAGTCATTCCCTCTCACATGTCCTTCCACATGCGTCTTGCTAGTGACCACCCAAATTGTCCCCTAGAGATGCTACTCTACCGTGAATAATTTCCTTGCTTTTAATTTGAAAATGCAGTTATCAAAGTTGTGCAGATCAGCTGGGGCAAGTTCCATCTTTTGTTGTATATGAAAACCTAGAAAGCGTACTTCTGGGAAGAGATGTTGGAGATGGGTTGGGTTTTGGGTATTTTGAGTGATTTGAAGACAGGAAGTGGATTAGTCAATGTTGAGGATTTGAATAATTGATGTACCTTGATTTGAAAATCAAGACTAAGTGGATTGGAAGTAGTAGATGCAAACTCTGTCAGGTATGAAGACTAACCAAGGCTGTGATCGTTAAAACTTTTTGCTGTTACTTATAATGCCATAAAAGCTCTCAGTCTGATGGATAGATAATCCACCTGTGTAATAAACAAGTTATCTTTCCTCTGTTGTTTATAGAAATATTTTTGTTGGTAGTATTTTATGGACAGCACTACTTAATTGACTGTGAATGTTAGACATAACTTCTGGTTAAACTTCTGTGAGAAGTATTTTAACTAATAGATGTACAAGCATGTGAATTTAGTCATTTCTTTCCCATTTAGCATTAGCATTGCTTTCCCAGCTATAAAAATGTTCCAGTTATGGGAAATAACTTTTCTTAGCAAATAAATATTACTCTAAGGAGAAGATTTTGTGTTTTCTTGTATTGTGTGTTTTTTCTTTGGGTTGTATGTGTGTTTTAAAGAAGAGTAAGTGAATAAAAATACTTACTTGAAGTATTTTGAAGTTTTGGTGATTTGGTAATGTAGGATCAGATACTTACATATTAGCTATATGGTGTGCCACTTGCTTAAAACCAAATTCTAGCACACATTTCATGTATATATACAACTGCAAATACTGTAAATTACAAAGCACAGAGTAGAACAAAAAAGTAAACTTTAATTGTAGTAGATGCATTGAATTAATTGAGATGCCCGGGGAAGCAAATTTAGGAAAACGGGTATTGAGATGGATCCTTCCTATATATGAGCAGTTCAAATGTGAGAAATTGTCTAGAAGGAAATTGTACAGTTTCAATATCTGAAAACCATTTTTCCCAGATTTTACATTTATTGGTGGAGCTATAAATAAATGCAGAATAATTTTACTGAGCTTCATTGAGTTTCTGCAGATCAGTATCAGCCCAACAGCTCCTGATGTCAGGCCTCACTTCCTCCTTGGCTGGAAAAGCCAACCCAGTTCTTAAAAACTGTGGGGAAAGTGGCTGGGCATTAATCTTAGATAAATGGGTTCATTAGGGTTTTTTGTTTTGTTTTTAATTAAAATATATCTTCTTCAGATGGATTGTTTCCTGGAAATAGTGGGAAAAGTGGTTAACTGAGCAGTTTCCTATTACCAATCTTAGTCCCGGCATTTGACTCTGAAAGAGCAAAATACAACATACACCCCCGTCCCAGCCTCTTAGAAGCCTACCCCGAGCCCTGCAGACAGCCTTTGCTCTCCTGGGGCCACCCCAGCCTGAACACCCCGAGGGAAGTCTGGAGCACAGAAAACTTTGTAAATGAAGTAAAGAGGAAAGTAAAATTCTCACTGTTTCAGTGTGGGAAGCAAGAGAGAAGTTACAGGGTTGGTTATATGTTAGCCTAAAAACAGTGTTCAGAAGTTCCTTGGATAGTATGAACTCATCTTTTTTGCAGGGAACTGCTTTTAGATTGCCTGGCTCTTTAGGACTTGGTTGATAAAATTTAATCTTAGTGAAAAGTGAGTCAGTTACCTAAAATAACGTTTCTGTTAAAGCCTTGCCCCAGTGTAAAATATTTGAAGTTTAAAAAAACCCAACACTTTTTCTTTATTTCTTCTGTCTTTAAAATTGTCTCTGTGATCTGACAGCAAGCTGTGAACTGGTTGTGACACTTACTATCTTGACTTAAGCCTGTATCAAGACTCCACTCCGGGGAGTGCAATCATGCGATAAGCAAACTAGTCAAACACGTCTTAATTGCTGCATACTCCATGTAGTTGCTTTCTGGGACCTTCTCCTCGTGGGGTTTTGCAGGATCAGGACCATGAATTAGCTTCTCCATACACCGTTGGTGACCCTTGGCTGAACAGGGTAAAGAAAAAAAAAAAGATAGCACATGTACTCGTAGAGACATAGCAAATAAGGGGACTGTTCACCTTTTATTTTAGCTCCTAGCAGTGCAGATTTTATTGAATTGCCATTAAAGGAGGCTTGGTGAGGTGTAAAACGGACTTGTCTTGACTTCCTCCAGTGATCCCAGCACTGAAGTGCTGTGGTGCCTGTCCTGTGTTTCTTGGGTTAAGAAAAGTGAAGCAAGGCAGCAGGAAGCAGGGATGTAAACTTCTCAGAAGCAGCAGGAAAATAATGACATCACTGTTTTTTCAAACTTTGAGCCATCTTAAAGTTCTAGAGCTGTTTTGATCATATCTGTTTCATGAGGAAAAATGTGTATTTTTTTGTAGTGCTAAATGTGGTTATATGCTTAACTTTGTACAGTGCTGGCATATGCAGACATGGCAACTGCTTTGAAATGGTGTTTCTTTTATTACAGACCTGATTAGTTGGGAGGGAATGGGAATTAGATATTCTGATAACAAGTACTGGCAATATCTCCCACCACCCCCCCTTAAAATAGCTTCCACTTTTATTTCTTTTTATGTGAGGTGCATGTTATCCAATGAAATAGAAATATAAGAGACAGTTAGAATTCAGATTTTTGTGAGGTAATCTTGTTTCAGCAAAAAAAAGGCTGCGAAACTTTTAATAAAAAGTAAAGAAAAAAGTTTCAAAAGTTCTGGCTCTGGAAACCCACTTTTTTCTTCTGAACTTTTTACTTATTGGTGTGATTCTTTTAAAGAGGTTCTGCTGCTTTCAGAAAAAAATGATGCTGAATGAATATCATGGGATAATACAGAAGCCTTTATAGGATGTGCACTGACCTACCTAAGAAACCCAAGAGAGATAATTACAACCTTTGGTAGTCTACATGTAAATGCACTTTGCAAACGATTTGCCATGCAAAAAATGCGAACCAGTTACATTTTGGAATCTATATCTATATGGAAAATGGACTGTAAAAGAGATGCCTATTTCAGGCAATTTTTGATGAGTTCCAGATTTAAAAAAATAAAATTATGGCATATTAAATTATTAGGCATCTTTATTAGGGTGTAAGGAAGATTTATGGTGCAATGAAATATTGCTGCAACCTAATTTAGAACTTGACAAATCTGGTTTTATAGGGTTGAATTATAAGGGATACCTCATTATTTGTGAGGAAAACTTTTCTTTATTGTTATTCTTGGCACCCTGATCTCCTTTTTGGTTGGGCTGTGTTCTGTAGGAGCTGCTTTGGGCAAGATGTCTCAGCTGATTCTTTTTCAAGGGAGCTGTGCAGGATGAAGTCATAATTAAGGTTCACATCCTGGCAAGCTTTTCTTACCACGTGTGGTTGCTGATTTCAAGTTAAATGCTTGCAGTCCTCGTTGCTTCTCTCAGTCAGAAGTGTAGGTCTTCTTAAAAGCATAGAATATTACTTTATTGTCAGATATTCCTTACTGGTAGTGTATATTAGATACTGTATATACAGTATCAATAGTTACAGAAAATTTTGCTACACCAAAATTACATTTATGGTGCTTTTTTTTTGAGGCCTCTATTCCTTTCTTCTGCATGCAGGCCTCTTGATTGCACAAGGGCATTCTTTCAAGCGAGTTTCAAGCGAGAGGCAATGTATGACCTGGCATTATGGCTTGAAGCAGTAACTAGAGAACATCACCAAAAAATCCCATCATTTGCTCAGTTTAGGAAGTAGGAAATTTGGGGTAGCAAATACTTCTTTGGCCCTCTTTTGAGACTTCTTATAGTATTCTTATGTTGCTGTTTACAGGTTCTCCATTGAGAAACAAAACTGGAAACTAAGTTTGTGCATTTGACTAAGCTGAAGAGCAAATTTTAACTGGAAATAATATTTCTTTGTAGGGGAATACAGTTTTTCTTGTGCATTGTTTCCTGTGCTGCCCTGACACGTGAAGTGATTGATCTTAAGCAAATTGCGTACACTCGTAACTACAGCCGTCTACGCGCACATAAAGGAGCATGTGACAAAGGAAAACAAAAACACAGACTTTGAGCTCAGACAGTAAGTCTTTTGGAGACCTTTTCTCCTCATTCTTGTGGAAGAGAAATCTCAGTTTCTCCTGATGCTGGCTGTGTTACCTGACCCCGTGGCTCCACAAGTGTGTGTTGTGATGTGTTGTGCCTACCACACTGGAGGAGCAAGGCGTTGCTGGGTGGCTTATGTGATCAGGTATAAGTAGAAGAGGAAGTGTTTACATTTAGAAGGCTCTCATACTGAATACTTAAGTGACTTACTGGTAAGCACAGCTTCACTAGAATTCCAGTTCAGTGTGTGTTGAGTGTGCACTATGTTATACACTTAGCTTCAACTATAAACCATTTGCTGAGTTTTAGTGACTCTGATGTTTAGTCTTTGCCCCCCCTGTTTAGACATTAGTAGCCAAGTGTTCTGCCTCTGTATTTAGCCTTAAGTTGCACTTTTTTCTGATGTAGTCATCAGATCAAATTATTTATAAAATGAGGACATCCTTTTGGACTTCATGTGTAAACAGTCTTAAATATGTGCACAGGCAGAGAGATTCTTTTCTGTTTATCCACAATTGAAGGCCAGACGTTAATAAATGCTAACATTAAATAGGGTTTGTGTTTTTTTTTCCTGCTTGATCTTCACTTACATTTTCCCTGTAAGGCTCAGATTTCTTCTCTAGATTACCCAAAGAACTTTCACCTTGATCAAGGTACTGGTTGCAGTATGTCTCTGCTACAGTGATTTATCATCAGTTAGGGTAAGCAAGTGAATTCTTTTAGAGTGATTCTTACTGGGCAGATATTAATTGTAATCAAAACCATGGTAGCAACACTGGCACGTGTGTTTGAGAGTAGGATGTGCCATCATTAGGCAATATGGTGACTCCAGGACTGTTAATTCTGGAATTAATGGTGAGAGCTGGAAACATGCCGCCAGCTCACCAAGGTGCCATTTAAAATTTTCTTGGAACCAAGTTGGTCTTGGGCTTGGCTTATTTTTAAGACATCTCAACAGGCAACAAAGTGCTCCCCTTGTAGTAGGGATTTGGAGGTAGTAGGAAGGGATTCTTAATCAAGATCGGAGGTGACCGATGATGTCTCAAGTTGCTGCAGCAGGGAGACTCTTTTTTGGCTCTCTCTGCTGTGCTTTTTGCATATGATGTACTGGAGACCTGGGAGGTGCCCATACGAGTGGCTGCCTTCAGCAGAATGGGGAGATGGGGAAGCAAGAAGCAGGATGCTGTAAAACGGGGTTTGACAAAGGTGCATCTTTCATAGGTTTTAAAGGTACTGACTGCTGCCAGGGTAACTTCATTTCTGTCTTTGTTTCAGCTTTCTGGCTTTTTTTTGCTTTTTTTAACAAAACTTCAAACACCCTCTTAGCCAATGACAGCAAGGTTTGCAAATCAGAACCAAATCTGAGCACAGCACTGCACTTGAGTGAGCTGTGCTAATCTAAGACAAGCTTCTGTTTCCTACTTGGAGCTTCTCTCCTGTGCTCTCGTTTGGCACATGTATGGTACTGTGTGCTGACAGACACCTTTGAGGCACAGATCAGTTAAAGAAGTGTGTGTGGTGGCTACTGCTCCGGGCTTGGTATTTTGTGTGCTTATTGGCTACCTACTTGTGGTTAGGAAGTAGGTGTTTGGAGTCATGTAGGCTGGAGAGGACTCCTGCATTTGTGAATTAACATCCATAATGGAGTGGTGTTGGGTCCTTTTTGTGTGCTCCTATGATCAGACAAAAAGCTTAATCTGCCAATGGAAGTATTCCCCATAAGAAGTCACGGAGTGCAAGCAGTGTGTGAGCAGAACGTTTTAGATAGCGAATACGTTGAACTGATACAACCCCGGGTAGCCCAGCGCTGCGGTTTGCATAAAAGCAGACCCTTAAAGACCGTGCGGTCTCATCTTCCATCAGCAACTCAATGACTGACTTTCACTTTCCTTACAGTAAGAGAATTGATAGAGAAGAGAATTTGCCATCAGTTTTCTCTCTCTGCATTTTTCCAGACAGTTTGGCCTCAACGAATTGTACAGCCTCCCTCTACGCTGCGTGGGAGAGTACAGACTGCTGCTGGCGGCAAGGAGGAGAGATTAACATTCATCTGTTCTCTCCTCGCTCTCTTTTCCATCCCGTGGGCATGGGAGACTTATGAATGTGCCGCTCCTTCGGGGAGCATTTCTACTCATTGCCCTGATGACAAGACCACAGAGACACTGATATGGTTGTGCAAGTTTCACATTGCTGATTAAATAGGCATACGAAAAAGTCAAGTGCAGTAGCTCTCTGGAAGAGGTCAGAGAAGAAGATGGAAGGACTGGAATAAGCCTTAGGTCACTTGCTTGCTGAGAGGTCTCATTTTCCAGAGTCCATGTGCATTGAGGGCTTAATGCAAAGTCTGCCTCCTCACTTGGGTCTTCCATGAAAACTGTGTTTTGCAAGAGCTCTGTGCCAAGCAGAGATATTTACTTCTTTAATTTTTACTCTGTGTTTTAATGTTGCATGTATAGCCAGGAAATCTGATGAAGAATATATGGGAA
Source organism: Pipra filicauda (assembly GCF_003945595.2). Classification (NCBI taxonomy): domain Eukaryota; kingdom Metazoa; phylum Chordata; class Aves; order Passeriformes; family Pipridae; genus Pipra; species Pipra filicauda. The sequence continues at coordinate 413,352 of NW_024104665.1, read as the reverse complement.
CAAATGTTGTGGGGTTTTGTGTTGGTTTTTTGTTGGTTTTTTGGTTTTTTTTTTGTTGGTTTTGGTTTTGGTTTTTGTTTTGATTTTGTTTTTTGTTTTCGTTTGGGTTTTTTGTTTGTTTGTTTGGGTTTTTTGTTTTGTTTTTTCTTTGTTTTTTTAAGAAAAGTATTTTCCAGTGTGGAAGTTAAAGTTGATGTTGTGTATGCGTGTACAATCATAGCAGTGGTGATAACACTCAAACGCAGGATTAGGAGATTTACTTTCACTTTGTGGCACTGGCAGGGACAGGAAAGATTTTGCAAACAAATGTTTGTGAACCATCCTGCCGCAAGGGGAGCTCTCAGCTGGCATCATCCTCCGGTATCCATTTACCATCCATAGGAGTCAGGTACCGCGGCTGGGTGCACACCGTGAGGGGGTGATCCCTCTGCTCGCTTCCTGCTGCATGAGCAGCAGGCTCAGGCTGTCTGGGCAGAAACAGCAATTGTTGTCCTCAGTGTCTCATGCTGATACCAAATTAAAGGGTCTCTCTCAAGTAAGAGCCAGGCATTCTTTCCCCCACTGTTGCCCATCCTAAATGGGGAGGGGTTGATAGTTAGCATTTACTAATTTAGGACTGCGGAAGGTTTGTTCTCAATGAAATGCAATCAGGAGATCTTGCTCCTCCTTCAGTTAGTAGTCCCTGCAGGACAGAGGGCAATAGGCCTCTTCCCATCCTTTCCCACTGCCTAATGGGATGTGATGAGGCAAGTGCCACCGCCATGGTGGCCTGGAGGTGATGGAGCTGCTGGTGTGGGTGGTGGTTTGCGAGAATCACAGAATCTGGGAAGTCTTACAAGTGTGCAACCAGCATCCTGCATGAGGCGGTGGAAGAGTACAAATGCAATTTATTTTGAAAAATATAGTGAGGATTTTACCTGGGATAGCATATGTATTGCATACATTGGCAGGGAATTTCTAAGAGCTTGTTTGAACTTTTAGAAGGATGTTGCTAACAGGAATCAAGTGTGATGAGGTCAGTACAAGAGGAACAAAACCTTCCATTCAGATAAGAGCAGGGGAAGAGAAACACTGCCACGTGTGGGACTGGTTCAGGCTAAACTGGTCCGTGCAGTAATTTCTGCAGCTCTTCAGAAACATACTATGGGCTTGAGCTTCCCAGCTCAGGCAGGTCTACGTTCACGTTCCAGGCTTTGGGATAGCAGGAACGTCACCATCTGTGTCCTACTTCATTTGAAAAAGAAAATTAAAAAAAATCCTGAATGCCAGCCATCTGCTGATATCACATCCAGATTTTATCCTTGTATCTGGGGGCAGAGGAGGAAGATGGTTTCTGTGGGGAGAGGCACTATGCAGAGAGAAAGAGCTGCCTGCATCTGGGGGTGCTGCTGGATCCAGAAACCAGGAGAGGAGCAGGTTGCCTTGACGTCTCAGTCCAGCTACCTTCTGTAGTACTACAACAGTCCAGCCTTGAGAGAGTGCAGCTGAGTCCAATCCTGCCAACAGAGTCTACAACACTTGGTTTATGGATTATTAAGAGGAGATCTATGAAGTGGATGCAGAGTGATGGGTAGTTAAGAGCCACCATATTGATGTCTGACACAAAAAGATAAGTCAAGGCTTTTTCCTTGTAGCCTGGTCATTGGGCATAATGTTGTTTTGGAAATAGATTAGGAAGTGTTTTTCTACAGACTGGCTATTAAAATAGGCCCACTATCTTGATGGGAACTAACACAGGCCCTCGGCTGGACACAGGAAATGAGCAGACTTGCTTTTTTTAAATCCTTTTTATCCCAGATATCCCCCAGTAAATGCCTAGTGAGTTTTGATTTGCTTATGAAAGTGCTTTTTCTGAAGTAAAGGTGTCATTTTTCTACGCTGTATTTCTCTTTTCCTTTGTATTATAGAAGTTGAGTTCTGTTTCTGTCCGGATAGGTCTGTGTGAATGTGAACACAAGTAAGGCAGTAGAGAGTTAAAAAAAAAAAATCCATTAATTAAAATATTTGCATTGGGAGCTGCAAAACATTTACTCTGAGTAAAACAAACTTCCCCATTGTTGTTGTATGATTGCTACAGTTGCTCTGAAAATAGCCAGGAAGAGGTTGTGCTCTGAGGAATTTTACTGGATTGGCAGGGGAATAGAAGGGTGGGGATACTGAAGGGGGCTCTTGGTCAGTGGCTCTGTTTTGTTCAAATCTTTCCGTAATGTAGACAAAATTTTGATCTCTTCTTTATAGGAAAAAAAGAAATTTAAAAACCTCACAATGGTGGAACTATGTTGTCATATTATTCTGGTAATGCCAAAAATTAATGATCATCAGTAGAATCTGAGAAAATGGTATTTACAGGATGAAAGATTTATTTTTTTAGCACTTAAAGTGTATACTAACATGCACTTGAAGAAAGGGGGAAAAGGAAGCATCCCAGATTAGGCAGTTTGGACCCTGGCCCACAGGCAGCACTCCTGGCTGGGGACCCATGTGGTGCCATCCCCGTTGTGCTGGTGGTGAAATGGCAGCACAGCGTGGTGGAGGCTGTCACCTTTCTGTGGCAGTGAACACCTGTGGGGTCCCGCTGGGGTCTGTCGGCATCGCAGCTGCTCCATGTTCAAGGAAAGCCAAGCGAGTGTGCATCCAGTTTTGTACTTTAGGCACAGGGATACTCTTCAGTAGCATCACTATAGGAAAAGTAAGCAGACATGAAAACTGTTTGCTTCAAGTCCTTTAATTCCTGCCATATGTCCCCCAGATGACTGGATTGAAAAATTCAGCATTAGTTGTTTGCTTTTTTTAATGGTGTTCTCTGGTATGGTGTGCCATTTCATTGTTGCACATTCCTGACCTTTTCCAGCCTGGCAGTGGACTAACAGGCCTTATGGGCAGGACACTGAAAAGGCTAAAAGGGTGTGTGAAGGGGTTGGTTTGGCTTTTTAGGTCCTCGTTTCACATTTCTCACTCTAGGCAGACTCTTAGTGGTTTTCAGGGTTGCCAGATGGGAAGTCTCTCTTCTGCCCTAGTGACTCACGGACTGGCTGGGTTGCAGGTCATGTCATATTTTCTTAATTGTACCATGGATAAGTGTTTGTTCAAGCCCAAATCTGTCATGACTGTAAATTTTATTGACAGTTCTAAGATTGCAAATTTGCTGGTTATGTGTGCAGTAGTCTTTCCTCTGATCCCAAGTATGCCAGACTGCATTATGTTTACCTATATTATAAAAACACCTTGATTGCTTTGAAAGGTTGGTTTGTAAAGGTGTTAAGAAATTAAATGTACTTGTTCAGGGTGGGTGTCATTTAAACTTGAGCATGAGAGTTTTGTTCCATCAGTTTCTTGCATGCTTTACTGTGTTTAAGAAAGGCTGCTGCTGACAGTTTCTTGGCCTGGAGATAAAAGGTGCTGCTTACCCAGGTTTGATACTCTGATGGAAAATTGTCTCCACGATGTATAACACTGCTGGGATTATTTCTAGCCATTACCATTGGTCTCATTTTACAACCATTCACATTATGTAATTTGATGCTCATTTAATTTCATGAGAGGATGCTGCAGACTTACTTACGACTCGGCAGGGCAACCTGTACACTTTGACCACCTCTGTTATCCTTGCCAAAGGAGGAAGAGCATGTTTCTTACAGAACATGTTATAACGTCTTTAATACCTTTATATCCAGGTTTCCCAGATTGCTGCAGACAGGAGGGCGACTTGCCCGGAGTGTAGATTATACTGGAATGGCGGGAGAAATTTAGGGTTTTTTTTCTTGAACTGCTTATTAGACTTTTGTTGTAAGGTTATCGGGAGGTATTAATGGGCTTTTTCTTTTGTTGCAGATGGAATTTTATGACTCGCTGTATTTTGAATAGGACAAGGAGATGTGTCTGATAAGGTAAGAGAGAGGGTAAGATAAACATGTTCCTATACAAAATCGTCTCACTGGTTTGATTTTGGGTTGAAGACAACCATTTCTTTCCCTGACAGAACCCTGCAAATAATTGAGATGTTTATTTTTCAGTTACATCTGTCTCTGACTCTCCAAGCAGAGACCACCTCTGTTCTATACAGCTTCTGACCCAGTCCTTTCTCCTTGTGAACTGATGTACAAATTTAGAAGACAAAAACATACGCCCTTTCAGGCATAGGGCTTAGCAAGATAGATCGTACTTATGCTACTGTTTTAGAGCTTTTTTTTTTAAAGTAACAGATGAGATAGAAAAGTTTTTGTTCAGTTTTGAGATATTGCCTCCCCCACCCCTATCCCAGATATTTGAAAGGTAAAAAGATTTCAAGCTGGTTTAACTTCAACACTTTAAACCTTGTTTTTCTTGTAGTATTTTCAAATTTGGACTCTTTTTATTAGGACAGAGTCTATATGAGTAGAAAACCTCTAGATTTGAGTATTTGTTGTCACTAGCGTGGTGAAGGAAGCTGCGAGTTTGCTGATTCTTTTTAAATTTATTTATTTGTTTTTATTAATAGCATTTTTTAACGGCAGTGTTTATATAGATACTTTCTTTCCTTTCAGTTTCTGCTTCAGAGGCTTCCACCGGTAGAGAGTAGATGTCTTCAGAACTCTTAGGTGTTGGGATAACCGTATTCAAACAACAAACAGCCAAACAAAGAAGTAGTATTATACAGGGATTGTCACTGTCTTTCAGTATACGATCCACACTGTAGCTATCCAGCTCTATCACTTGTGTGTTTCATTTTTGTCTCCCCTTTCTTCCTGAGCTCTGTGCCATTTACAGGCCTCAAAAATCCCTATTGTTCTTTTTGGCTCTTGGTTGGAAAATGTAGTGGAAACAGTTAAATGCATCATTGTATGAGGACCAGGACTAAAAGACTTTTTCCTTGGATTCAGAGATTTAGCTGTTGTAGATGCTCTTGAGGTTTTTTGGTTTATGGGTTTTGGTTTTGTTTGGGTTTTTTTCCATTTATGTTTTGTTTGCTAAGTAGAGTTAGCCTTTGGAGGGTAGCTGCCCAAGCAAGAACTCAAAACTTTGAATGACTCTTGGCATTGTGTGAGGTATGCAAGAATCAAAGGCTTGTTTACTTCTTAGGTTTTTTTGCAAGTATTAAGCATTTTGTCCATTTAAACTACCCCTCTTTCATGCCATTGTTGGATCTTGTTATGAATATTTTATATAAAGGCTCTACACTAAGGTGGTCTTGTATGCACATAGTTGGTAAAATACAGCTCTCCAGGTGAGAGGCCTTGCAGTCTGCAGCTCTGTTACACAAAGCACCTTCAATGCATACCTCATTTGTTATGTAAACGAGCTGCTTCACTTGCACGTGTTCCAACCGGTCCTCCTATGCTCCGAGAATGGGTAATTAAAGTTGCTTTCAGGACTTAGAGTATTTTCAGCCACTTAGAGTATCTTCAGCCCGACCTGCACTGGCACCTCTCCGCAGGCATGCAGGCTGTTCAGCTGCCATCCCGTTGCATGCCTGCCACCGGCACTGATGCAGCTGGAGGCTGAGGGATGCCCACTGTGCCTTTGCCACTGGGGTGCTTTTGTCAAAAAGCAGCATGACCAGAATGGGATAGGTAGAAGTGCTTATGTTCTGGCTGGTTTGTTCAGATACAGTTGACCAAGAGGTGTGTTTGTCCAGTGTCAGTGCAATGTGGGGGACTTTGGTGTGCGTGTGGGATAACAATTTACTTATTCAGCTGCTAGTATTTTCTGAAGATGTTATCCTCCTGTATTATATGTATATTATATAGTGTATGTTGTTCAGTACTGTTCTCTTCTGTGAAACGGATATTGATAAATCCGTGTTATACTGTTATACTGTCTTTCCCAGGGCAACCTCACTCTTCCTTTTCGTGTAAAACAGGCACTGAGGAGGCTCTGTTTCTAGCAAGTTCTGCAACTTGAGGCAGTGAGGCCTCTCACCACTGCTTTATTGCCTGCCCCAGGCACGTGCAAATTGTAAGCCAGATCCCAGCAATCACAGAACTGGCTTTAAAATGAGATACTGGGAGGAAGAAGTAGCACTTCCCACTGGCTCTCATCTTTCACCTATAGAAGAAAATATTCTGTCTGCGTTTTGTGTAATGCCTTCTCAGGATAAAATATAATCCTGAGCTGGGAATGTGTGTCTTGTTCGCCTTTCTTTGAGAGGGCTTTGTTTATCCTTTCCCCAGCAGCCTGGGCTAGGGAAATGCAGCTGTCCCGTGCTTGTCCTCCTGTGTTATAAGAAGTGGCTGTCCTGGTCATGTTCCTTTTCAAGGCCACAGTTGTCAGGTGTCCCTCTTTCTTTCAGCTATCCCTAGCTACTGTGGATGGCATCAGCGTTACTTATTTATTTCTTATTTTTTTTTAACCTTCTGCTTCCTTTCTGCGTTCTCTCACCGCATTTACATTTAGGTTTTCATCCTTCCAGGCAGGCATCTGAATCCTGCCCCAAATGTGCCCTTGAATCCTGTCAGTATCTCCTGTCCATGTTTTTTGTTGGTTGCTAACATTTTTCATGGGTATTTCCTGACCCATTCCCTGCTGTTTCTTCTTCTGGAGGAGTCCTTCTGAAGCATTCCCGTGTTTCTTGCTGCCGTTCCAATTAAAGGGGTTGCTATGTTTTGGTCCCATTTAAAGCAATGATAGATGGTCCAGTCTGTACAAAGAATAATCTCGGTTTAATCCTAGCCATGATGACTTCCTTGTAATGGTTGGCTTTTGGCATCCGTCCTATTGATTATGTGATGAGGTAGAATTAAAAAAAATGAATAATAGCTCTTTTAGTATGCCTGAAGCCTAGTGATGAAATTATGAGACTTGGCAAGCTTGCAGCGATGTTGATAGGTGCCAGACCTCTCACCCAATATTTTCTTTTCCTTCCCCCATATTTCCCTATGCCTTTATCTTACTTCCTTCCAAGGAACTTGGAGCCCTTGTGAACTGCAAGTCAGGTTTCACGTAAGGTGTGCCTGATAGCTCGGATCATAAATATAAAATTGTTCTGTAAGACCTAATCTATTTTCAGAGGTATGTTTATAAGGTAAAAATTACTTTGATCGCTGAAACAGCATTGTGTCATTTTTGAAAGGAAATGACAAGGAAGTAACTTATCAGGCCTATTTTCACCCGCCGTTAGCTTAGACCTGACAAATTGCAGCTCCAAAGACTTGTGCCTTAGCAGTTCCAAATTAGGTTGCCAATTAATATTGATTATCTGAAAAGCAGTAGGTTGATATATATTCTATTATTAATAGCTGTTAATGCACTTTATAATACCAATCTGTTTTGCAGACATTTTCTGGTTGTTCTTTTTTAATGAGTCTTGGCAGTGAAAACCATGTTTTTACACATGCAGAACCACAGTAACTTGTTGAAGTGTTTGTGGGGGAGGGGGGGTTGTAGGGTTTGGTTTTTTTTTTTTTCATTTTGGGTGTGTTTGTGTTCTTGTTTACTGTAACACTTAATTTTGATGAGACCAAATAGAGGCAAAGTCCAGTAATTATTTCTGTCTAAACTGGTACATTGTGGTTTCTTCTTGTGTTAGTGTGTATCAGTGCAAAACTCTTGCATCACTACTAGATGAGTTTTAATAACTTCCTTTGACATTGCCTATGAGTATTTTTGTCTCCACAGAAGCCATCTTAGGAAAACTTTCAAAATAAGAAAGATAATTTGAATAAAACAGTAAGAGGTAATTTGAGTTCCTTTTCTTGTGTTATTTAGCTGTTATGTCGCAATATGTGGAAAGTACCTGGAAAGCACAGGGAGAAGAATGGGAAATATCTCATGCATAAGGAAAAGCCTCTAACAGTGTGTGGGGGTAGACTATATACATAAATGTAGACATCAAGGTAAATGCTTTTTCCTCTTTTTTACTTCCAGAAAATTTGAATATTTGCACAATCTGATGTTACAAGTTGTAAATGCTTAGCACTTCTAAAAGAATAAATTACTTCAGTGCCTGAATGTGTAGATAACTGTCAGCTTCAAAGGATCAAGTGAGTTGGAAGGAATGTCTGGAGAACTTGGTATAGGCAGGTATCAGGAAGAATATAGAAAGCAGGGGAATATATTCAATTAATATAACAGAGTCCTAGATGTAAGTTTATGTATAAATTAAGACTAATTATGTTACAAAAAGCGAATTTCTGTGGTTCTGCTTTTAGCATAAAAGTGGAATATTCACTTCCCTCTCCCCATCTCTGTCATACTGTGTTTCCCAATCTGCTTGTTGTAAGAATTGTTCTGCTTCTGTAAAAATTGAGTTGGAAAATTAACCTATTTAATACTTTTCAAACTACCCTTAGAAAAAAGGCTACCTTTGGCTTTCGAATATCCTTGTTGTGAGGTGGCTGGTTCTGTAAGATATAAGTAACTCTGAACTCTTGACTAAGCAATTAAGAGAAACTGAAATCAGTACTGTAAAATGTGCCTTAAATCTATGGGGCTGAGATTGAAAGAGCTGTTGTTCTTGAGAAGTGAACTGATCTGGAGTTTCCCTTGAGCACGTAAAGCACAAAGATAAGGTGTAATTTAGGTTCGTAGTCTCTGGGTTGCCTGTCTCCTGTCTTGCACTGCACCCAGTGAGGCAATGCAGGGTGCTAAACCTGGCCAGAATTACTTGCTTAGACTTCTCCTTAGGGTTATTTTTCTGACCCAAGTGTTCTGGGCTTCAGCAGATACACAAGCACAAGGGGATTGTCAGGGCAGACCATGGGGGTTGCAACTGCCCCTGTGGGGTGAGTGCCCACCAGAGCAAGTCTGTGGGGTGATGTGAGCATCACTGCTGCTCGTCACTGAGCCCACCACCACGCTCCCTTCATCCTTCCATGATGTTAGTGGTGTGACTGGAGCTCCTAGACATGGTGAGGAGAGCAGGTGACCCTCTCCCTCGTGAGCACACGGTAGCAGCTCTGTGGCTGTGGACCGGCTGCCAATTTCAGTGCTTGAAAATAGCGCTGGCAGCCAAGAAACTTCCAACTGCAGCTCTGCTAATGACTGGTATTGTGGTTTTGGGCAACTCCCTTGGTTGTCTTTGAGTCAGCTCCCCTTTCAGTAAAAAGGGGATGATACTTACTGTTGAGATGATTAATTATTGTGCTTCAGATGTCAAGGTCCTGCCATGTATTCTTACCATTGTTATGGAGAACCTTCTCTGCTTTTATTAAGAAACCCTGGTTTCAAGAACAGGACAGATTGCAGGGACTTTTTTCTTTTGAGGTTTTTTTTTTCGTCCCTCTGGTAATTTATGAAACAGATCACATTGGCTTTAGGTACCAAAGTGCCAACTACCACTACCAATCTTTTGAATCTTGGCTCCTTCTCCTCCCCTTTTCCTTCCTCTTTGCATCTCCCCCTTGACTGTCCACCCTTCATATTAAACCTTTCCTAAATTAAAGACAGGATGCTGGATAAAGTTAAAAGGAAACTTTTAGTTGAGGCTGATGTTGAAATCCTAGCAATAAGGCTAAGGGTTTGCTAATGATGTAGCGAGATATAGAAATGTTCTGCTTTTTTCTCAGAAACCCATTCTGTGTGGAGGTTGTGCAGTTTCCAGGCTCAGACTTGGCTGCCAACTTGAGATGTGTCAGTAACTTGCTGGTTTTTAAAAAATAAAATTAAAAAGTCTAAAAATAATATTGGGGGGAGCCCCACGAGTGAAAGATTGCAAAATTCACATATGAGATTAAATTTAACTTAAAACCCCCTAGATATTTAAATTAAAGGAAAATATTAGTTAAGGTACCCGGACAGAACTCTGAAAACAGCAGAAACTTGTTTGCTGTTAAATCTCCCACAAAAAATGTGCTCTCTCGGTTTATGAGTGACCTCCAGCTGCAGGTGGTAATTTCCTGCTCCAGGTGAAAGAGAGAGAAGATGTGTTTAAGGAGCAGAGAGCTCTCCCTAGTCCACCCATGTGGGTGATGGGGCTGTAAGGGGCGGGCAGCTGTTGGTGCTCCTACTGGGTGCCTCTCTGCAGCCCAAGGAGCAAAGCCAAAGGTGACTCTCATTTAGTCTCTGGTGACCCTCTTGATGCTCAGCCAGTAGCCAGGGCTGCTTGTGACTTGTGGACTCCATAAACCCCAAGTTTTAGAAAACATATTCTTTGAAATACATTCATAGGCTTCTGTCCCCAAAATGAGCCTCTGGTGTCTATTCCTTCTGTCTTTCTAGAGCAGATCATGAACTCTCACTCGGTAATTTCTATAGTGAGTGCGTAACTTCTCTTGTTACTTTACAGAGATGTCTGCTCCTGACTATAAATGATGGAAGGAGACATGTCCCCTTTTTGTTTATCCATGGAGGGATGTAATATATAGTGCATGGATGTAGTACGGTGCGTAATGTTTTTGTTGAATACAAGTTACTGTGAGTTGAAAAGTGGAGAGAAGATATGGATATCATAAACTTTGATGCTCAGATCTGCCATTTCCACACTTGGAAATCACTTCACGTTCCTTGTTTATCCACATAAAATTTTGAATCTCTAGCACCAATTAACATTAGGTAGAGTAGCAGAATGGTAGATTGCAGTCTGTCCTGCAGTTTTGGGAAAAGCCTTGAATACCCAGAACTGAGGCCATGAAGCACTTTGAAGACAAATGAATTTTGATTTTAATATTCTGATGGTGCCTAGGGAGGGAGCAGCCTGTGCTTCTGAAGAGCTGTGCTCCAAGAGCCATACTAGTTGGAGTTACCCAAATGCAGAGGTCTGTATTTCTGAATGGATAGCACTGCTGCAAAGTGAGGAAGATGCAAACACCAGAGGAACTGCACAAGATTTTAGTCAACTGGATAAGACTGAAAGTGGATCTTGGGGAAATCGTATTTAGCAAGCTTGCTGTTGATGAGTTTCTGAGCATACCACACATCAACTGTAATTATGTACAGTCAGGCAGAGGAGTTGAATTCCGAACTCCTCAAAACTTTTTCATCTGACCAGAAGAAGCTTTTGTGGTACTAGTTTTGGCTAATGTATTCTTTATCTTCTGAGTAAATTTTGGTAGAGACATTTAACCACTTTGTTGGTAAGTCACTGATAACCGTTATCCTCTTTGATAAGCCAAATATGCAGACCATTTAAATTCTCCATATAAGATGTATTCTCTGAATCTTTTCTGAAGGGAATAGACCAGAAATGCATGTTGCCCTTGTTGTTACTGTTTTTTAGATAATACTCTCCCTCCCTGCCTTGCCTTATACGAAATAACATTCTTATCCATCCAGAGGTTACGTTTCCTTCTTTAGCTGCAGATTTGTGCAAGAAATTTAGTGTCTAGATGGTGCCTGCTCTGACCCCCAGTCTTTTTTATAGGATTGTTGCCTTCCCAAATGCAGTTCCCCAAGGGTATCTATCAGGGTTCTTCTTTTTCGTTTTTTATTCCCAGTAGTTTGTAACTTTATATTACTGCGATAGTAAAACCAGCTGCTGTTCAGAGAAACTATACCTAGCAAAATATACACTTTACTAGAAAGTTGCCTGATTGTTTTTTTGCTTACCGTTGTTATGAAACCAGGTTTCATATTCTGTGCAGACGATGAGAATTGATTCCATATTTTCTTTCTGGTAATAGCAATGAACAGCATCCCATCAGGCCTCCAAAACACCAGTGAAAAAATATGAGAAGAAGTGGGGTACTTGGTGTCATTACAAATAACACTTACAGAATTTTGTATCACTGAACTTCTTGTACTCTGCAGTTTAGGTTTGTGTGAACATAATTACAGCTTTGAATTCTTTCTTTTAAATATTGCATGTATGTGGGGGAGTAGTTGTTTTGTTTTTGCTAAGTAGCATTTTTCCAGACAATTGCATTCATACCACTTGTGTTCTTTTTGGAAGGTTAAATTTAATGTTGATAGGGGTTTTTTTTGGTCTAGTTTTTATGAGATGAAGTACTAGACAGTTGCACGTTTACCATCAACTAATAGTCAAAAGGTGCAGTCTCATGAAGAGTTGGCTAAAACTAAATGAATAGGTCTCGATTTCCTGTGGGTGTGGGGTTTTGTGTGTGTGTGTGTGCACTGCTTACCAATAAGGAATACAGCAACTTTCTTCTGAGATAGCTATGTTGCCAACTTTTATACTGTTGAAGTAATTTTGTTAAACAGGAGAAAGAAAAAAGTTCATAAATCATCAAAAGGAATTTGTCTGCAAAGTGTGCCAACAGGGTTGGGTCTGTTTTTCCTCCTCCGTTTTATCAGGAGGAAAGCTGGTTGCTTTTGTACTGTATCGGCCTTTTGCTTTCACATGGTGAGCCTTAACAGTATACTGCTTTCATGATTTATTCTAACAGTTGCCTGTGAGTGTAGTGTTTGAACACACCTCTTGGAGATTAAAAAGGTCAAGACTTTTACTTCCATAGGGATGTCGTACACAGCCTCATTTTAGGCATGTCACTCTGAAGTCACTCGAGTAATTTCCCTAGGGTGGTGTGGGAAGGCTGTGGGGATTTGGGCAATGGTACCCTCCCAACAAAGCCATCTTCTGCTGGTCAGGGAATACTCTCTTTGGTTTGTCTGTTACAGGCTCAGATGAATTTTACCTCTAATATATCCTAGTGGTGTCACTTTGATCCTGTGCATTGCTAGTTTGAAAACTTAAGTGTTATTTTAACGATGCCATGCTTTTTCTTTTACAAGGAAAAAGTGTACACTCTGGCCCTTATCCTAGTCTGTGCTATTAAAAACAGGCAAATGATTAGACCTGACTGTGTCCACTTAAACTTCCTCTGGGTTTCTTGAGTAGACAACTTGAAAGAACAAATTATATCTCGTCCTTTTTCTCTCTAGTTTCTTCTGATGTGCAGCTTATAACACCATCTCCTTTTGTAGCCTTAAGAGAGGGAGATAGAATCATAAAATAGAATCATAGAATCAACCAGGTTGGAAAAGACCTCTGAGATCATCAAGTCCAGCCCTTGATCCAACACCACCATGGTTACTAGACCATGGCACTAAGTGCCACATTCAGTCTCATCTTAAAAACCTCCAGGGACAGTGAATCCACCACTTGCCTGGGCAGCCCATTCCAACTGATTACTCTCTCCATAAAAAATTTCTTCCTAATATCCAACCTAAACTTCCCCTGGCAGAGATGATGAAGTCTTTACTAGAAATATTCTCTGAAACTGAACTAGTTACACCATCAACGCCACTAACAAAACTCAGCTGAAGTAGCACTTTTTTGACACCATGCTAGGAAGATCTCCAACAAGCTTTTACTGGTTGAAAAAAATGGAAAATGTGCTTGGGGTGTACCCGTGCAGCTTGCTCTGTAACTTGTTCCTTTTATGATATTTTGGATGGACCATACTGCCTTGAAAACTTAGCATTTCTACCAAGAGAGGTTGCTGTAGAGCCCTTGAGGGGTGCCTGCGTTATCTCTCTGGCAATTGCTAAATGTGTGCTTCCTGTGTCACCAGCTCAGAGACCAGCTGTTGTTCCTCAGTTCTGATTTGAGAGTCAGAGCCAGATGAGGGTGTGTTCTTGCTTCTTCAGTTTCTAGACATGGTGCAAGGGAAAGAAAGCGATGTCTTGACATGCTCTGATGAAGAGCGGAGTCTTGAGATGATTTGTGGCTCCGACAAAAGGAGGTGCAAACTACTGTTTAATCTAGACTTTACCGGGTACTTAAGGGTCATCTGTAGAATGATCTGAAGTTCTGACATTGTTTTCTGGTGGGATGTGTTATTGCATGAGGTTTGAGTGAAAGTAGCAATGGCCACTGTTCAGTAAAACCATAGCTGACAGTGGTTTAGACAAGGTATTCTCTTACAGTATTGAAGTACTTTTATTAAAGCAAGAAAGACGGCTGTGTGTCCAGATGTCACCTTGAAGGATCCCGATACAAGAATCAGAGCAAGTAATGCTGTTTAGGCTCTGGTGAGTCACATACACTTAGGAGATCGTGTGCTGTCTGTCATGCAAGACAAGTTCACATTTGCTTAGGCTACCTTCTTGTCATACATGGGTTTGGCTTTCACTACTGATTAAATTTTAAATTATTTCCCTGTGTTTTCAGATGTTGATGTAATATTAAAGTGTCAGTTCTTTTTTGGTTGCTTGTCCTCTTCCATATATGTGTATATTTATTTCTTATTAAAGAAATACACTTTCATGTAATTGTATAATACTATCTGAAGAATAATTGAAGGGGAGGGACTGGTCTTCTATGTTCTTTTTCTCCTGTTTAAAACAGAGACTGATGTGATATTTACTAGCAGTCTCTTGCTGATCCAGGGGCATTATTTTTAAAGAACAGTATTCTGAGAGTATTCTTTTCATTTGGAAGGGGTTGACATCAGCTTTTCACGTTCAGCCGGTGTAGATGGGACATATGAAACACAGCCATACAGGTTGCTGTTGATGAGAATGTGGTTTGTATAAGTAGTTTCCTTAGAAGGTGATGAACTTGTTCCTTAATAATTTAATTACTTAATTTCGGGAAATCAGGCAGGACATGAGGATTTCTGGTGGTTAGCCCAACAGCAAATCACTTTAGCCTGAGTGTGCCTCAGAGTTTTGACCTGTGTGAGACAATTTATAATATGTGCCTCAGAAGTACTGTGAAGGTACCAAATTAATGCTTTCAGTGGAATCATAGGATGCTTTGAATAAAGCTTTATAAAAGTGCACAGTGTTCTTATACACAAACTATTTGGTATTAATAGTATCTCTTAAATGACAAGAAAAATGAAATGTGCCAGATTTGTGAAGCTGGAGAAACGTTTGCTCATTATTTTGAAAGAACTGGAAAGTGCAGATGGAAAAGGGACGATGGAAATCTAGGTTTGGAGGAAAAAATCCCATGGGTTGTCATCATGGATGTGGTTTTAAAATCCTGCATTTTGTTACCTTGTGTCTGTAAATTGGCTTTGTAGGTGGCTGGGCGTGTTTCTGAGCAGGGTAAGAGAGAAGAGAGAGTTCACCAATGCAGAGCAATGCAGAGCAGAGGAAGCTACTGTGCAAACTCTATTTGAAGATGTGACAAACCAGGAACTGGTTGTAGTTCTTTTATTAAATAGGAAATACATGCAACCACAAAAGACAAGTGCCTGGCTGGAACATGTATTAGAAATCTGAAATTGCAAAGGACAATCTTTCAACCTACTTTACTGTTTGGATAATACTTTAAAAGCTGAAAAAAAACCAACCAGTGTGCAATGTGCCTGCAGAATAACAATTAGCGGCATTTTAACCTGCTCGTCCACCGTAGGGTTGTTCTTTCATAAAATCATAGAATGGTTTGGGTTGGAAGGAACCTTAAAGATCATCTTGTTCCAACACCCCTGCCATGGATAGGGACATCTCCCACTAGACCAGGTTGATCAAAGCCCCGTCCAACCTGGCCTTGAACACTGCCAGGGTTGGGGCATCCACAGCTTCTCTGGGCAACCTATTCCAGTGGCTCACCACCCTCACAGGAAAGAATTTCTTCCTAAAGTAAGGAATTTCTTCCTAAAGGATAGTGATGCCTTTGTCTGTGCTGCTGTAACTGAGATTCAAGTGCTCTTCATACTGTGTGTGGATCTTTGCCATCCTGTCCAAGCTTTGGAACGTCTCTGTCTGTCCTTCCTTCCTAGGCTCCAGTTCTCCTTTACCACAGTCTCTAATGTGGCCTTATGAAAATGGTTTAGTTTACTTGAAGCCAGCTCACAGAGAATGAGGAAGATTCACTCATCTCAGGTGGCTGGAGCTTCTTGCTGTATTTTAGTTATTTTAATTGGTAACAGTGAGGTGTGAACTTTCTGTGAGAGGTGAGAAGTGAAAGTCCTGCCTCTCCATTGCTTGGGATACTAGCATGCTCAGAAATGAGGAAATAGCTACCCTTTAACTTTGTGATGGAGGCCAAAACACTAAAAAAAACTCCAGACTCGTTTATTCAGAGAAGTGAGCTTGATTATTTGGGAACAGCTACATGATGATCAGGGTGTTTTTCCAATGGGCAAGTTGGCCATCCTTCGTTAGGTCAGGCCAATTAAACATTTAATTTTTAAATGAGCTGTGGTAGGTATGTTCTTAGCTTTGTGGCTAGTAATTAATTCTGGTAATTAATTCTGCTTTTGAGCTAGGATTCAACAAATGGCTGCACAGGTTTTATTTAGGCAGTGCTAACCCGAGGAGATGCGTTGAAACTTCTTTGACCTTTGTTAAAAAGTTTAATAGAGCTTTAACTTTAGCCTAGGAAAAGAACACCTTTAGGTCTACATTATGGTGTTCCTGTTCTGCAAATAAATCCATGTGGGCAAAAAGCACTGAGCACTTAGGTCTGGTATCTAGACCCTTGCTTTTAGAGGGAATCTTCTCATACAGGCTGTAACATCTTGTGTGACATCTTCACATGTGCTACTTTTCCAGCATGCCCTTGCAATGCTTGTGCCATTTGTCTGAAAGATAAAGTTTCTTACTCTGAAAAAGGAAAAGTACTACAACTAAATTGGTACTTTTGCCTATAAATATTACTGTTATTTAATAATGATAGGAATTCTCCTTTTTGAGCTGAAAGCAGAAGCAACACTATGTTCTGACAAGTTGTTCTGACTCAACTTCAACCATAACTTTTTAATAGTCACTAAATGCCTTATTGTATTTAAAAAACAAAACAAATATTTTTGTTTTAGAAGAACGAATATCTGATATGACAGCATAAAGCAAAAGTTTATTATGCATATACAGTTGAAATAAGTTAACTTATTTAAATTGTATTGTAGACACAGTGCTTCTGCATTTGAAAAAGTTTCATGACTCCATATAACGATATCAACATATTTCCATAGTTAATTTCCAGCCTACAATTGTATTATCCCTTGTCTAATGGAACATCATAATATTAAGTAAACTAATAAAGCTAATGTTAATGTTGCTGATGCTTTATTAGATACTACATAAAGAAAAAAAAAAGCAAAACACTGAAAAAACAACAACATAACAAATCCTACACTCGCTTAGCCAGGATATGTTTTAATTTGTGAAGTTTTTCGGGGGGGGGGGGGGGGGGGGGGGGAAGTGAAGGGCAGATCTAAAATTATTGTGTCCAGTGCTCAAAATGGACCAGTATGCAATTGCATGCTGAACTGCTGTGTACTGTTGCTTATGAGGACATCAAATATGCACCAAGTGCTCTTCAGCACTTTTCTGCAGAGATGGTCACATTTTATGCTGGGACTCCTGTCACGTTTATGTATGTCTACATATATGCAGCAAATAGAGTATTAATGTAGTGAGCATAAATGGGTGATGAGGCAATGTGATTATTCAGAAAGGGAAGGGAGAAGTAACTAAAAACCTTTAGTTGGTAAAACTGAGATAGTTTTTTTCAAGATCGCTGGTAATTATACTGAACAAAGCTATTGCTTACTAAATTTGAAAATGCCACCAAAAATCAAGGTATGTCAAAGACATCCTTTGTCGCATGGGGTTAATTTCCTTTTGATGTGGGCTTATTTGATCAGTATGAATGTTAGCACAGGCCAGTCCAACTCTATGCAGGGAAGGGCTCTCTACATTCTGGAGAGCAGTTTACATTGGAAGGGAGCTGGGGTGATGGTAAAAAGCTAACAAAATACAGAGGCCTTGCAGCACTAATAAAATAATGGATATGGTCTTGGAATGCAAAAGCCAAGCATGTCCTCTAGGAGTGTATACTGTTTTACCAGTCTATGATGGCACAGGATTATTACTGGAATAGAGTCCAATTCTTATGTGCCTGGAGAAAACTGCGAGATTGATTACAGTTAGAAAACCTGTTTTGCTGTTAGATTTTTAATTTTTTTTTAATAAAAAGCTTTGCATGCTTACTTCAAGTGAAGTGGCTGAGTTGTATTTTGCAAATATCTATAGAGGAAAGAAAGTACAAAGCTCTTCAGTTTAGTAGGAGGAGATATAATGAGACTGAATAGCTGAAAGTTGAAACCAGATGAATCTGGGCTGCTTGTAACACACAAATTATTAAACAGAATAAATTGCTGGCTAAAACAACTCCCTTTGGATGTGATGGATTCTTGATCACTTGCTTATGAATTAGGACTGCATGTTTTTATTGCTGCTGTATATATGTATATAGCAAGAAATGTATCTGCACGTGGGTCCGTGGCATGCCTTGAATGGAAGGTCAGACAGGTGATCTCAATGGTCCGTTCTGCTTTCTGGGTCTGTGGGAGGCGGGTAGAGATCACCCGACCCTGTGAAATGTTGTACCAGCCAAGTCTGGTGTTTGTGCTCATATTTGTTCTCAATACCATCTCTGGGAGGCCAGTGAGGTTTTCTGGTTTGTTGTTTCTTTTCTCTCTTTGGCAAATCTGGGTTTTGTTTCATGACTCAGAAGGGAGAAAATAGAATTTAAGTCCTGCCTACCCATCCATGTGGAGAGTGGCTTCTGTAGCTAAAGCAGGGGGTGTCCTGAGGGGCTTTGGGTTTTTTATTCGATAGTTGGGAGGTGGGGTTTTTCGTTTTGGTTTGGTTTGGTTTGGGTTTTTTTGAGGAAGATGAAAGGAGTCAGATAAATCAAATTTTGCATCTGTGAAGATGTCTTCCTGAAGAAAAGAACGGTACAAGTAGAATAGAGAGGAAAATGAACATATGATCATGGGTTTTATTCAATTTTTGCTTGATCTTTTGGGAAATAGGTGAATTTGCACAGGTCATGGAAGATGAAAAGCTAACTCACTAGGGACCCTCCACCGTTAGTTCGGTTTTCCAGATTCATTCCGTATCAGTAATAACTGGACTTATTTTTCTTTTCCTGGTGACTGTTTAACCCATATAAAATGAAGTTTGTCTTAATCCAATTTCAAATAGAGACATGTTTCCATCACCGTGTCAAACTTCTGGCACACTTTTTGCAACGTGTTACCCTGTGTTCTACAGAGAGATGGAGATCACACTAGTTGAGTTTCTTGCCTGCCTCTGGCTTTGCCTTTTCGGGTTGGAGCAGAAGTCACAAGGTAGATCTGTGCAACACTGCTGCACCTGGGCAGCGGACCCAACTTGGCAATTCTGTATTATTTACATGGGTCAAAATAAAATTCACATATGCAATTTAGAGTCTTAAAAAAAAACCCAGAATTGCACTTCTTGTCCCTACAGTAGCAATGCTTGTGTAGGAATCTTTGTCTGGACACTGTTGGTCAGAAAGCCTTTTGTGGGGAATGAAGTTTTGTGTTTTAATGAAAATCCAGTGTTCTCATTGCATTTACGATGTTATGGCAGAGCTCTGTTTCACTGAGTATGAGAAACCCCATGAGAATGGCAGAGAAAATGCCACTGCCTTCACTTCTGACACATATTACGTGTGAATAATTTATGGTACTTCATTGCAAATGGAGTGTTCTGTAGTATATTTGTAAATAATGAATTCTTTATGACGGGACATCTGTATCTGTGGATCCTGTCTCACAGAACTGATTTTCTAAATACACTTCATGATAAGATGTCTATCCCTTTTCCCAGGCTGCCCTGTAATGAAGTACTTTTGTATTTCTGATGTATCTGTTATCCATTTTGACTCTGACTCATAAATGATCTGTAGAATTTTGTGTTGTTTGTGAGTTGATATGTTAAGTTCATTTTATAATTAGGTGTATGTAAGCATTCTGATTTTTGTACTGTATAAAATCAGTTTAATGGAAGACTTACATGCCACTTAAGTTTGCTTCTTCTGACTTTCCTGAAGAGAACATATTTTGTAAGACAGTACTTAACTTTTTTTTTTAATTCATAAGAAGTAGTTTCTGGTTATGCCAGTAATTTGTGGGGTGCAGTGTGATAAGTGCAGTGTGCAGTGCAGTGTGCAGTTCACAGTGGTGTGATGCAAGAAATGGGGAACGAATGCCTTTTTGGCCCCGAATGTGACTTTGGGGCTAACATCTTCCCTTGCTTATCTGTGCAGTTTGATAATACTCACTTGAAGGCTTACTTTGTGTAGGTCACTCCTACAGTTCGTTCCCTAACAGGACTCTAGCAAAACTTCTCCAGCTGTTTAGAATAGTCACTGGCAATGTTAGCTATAAACTGTATATCCTCTGCAAAATGTTTAAGCATTCAGCCTAGTTACTTCTTGCCACAGGTTTGTGGAAGAGGCTGCTTCACCCCCTCCTGCCTGAAATATTCCACGTGAGCACGGGGGAGAATTTTGGTGGTGCAGGAGAAGCAGACACCTTGGGGGGCTTCAGATTCTTGGCCCACCAGTGGGTGGCTGAAGGGGTTGATGTTGCCTGTGTTGACCTGCTGACTTGTGCAGCTGTCTGATGAACCAAAGCACTAAAAAGATCCAAGGTGGAAAAACAATTTTCCACAAGGAAAGGGCTAGTTTGTCACCAAGCCCATTTTGGTAAACTTATGTTTCCATGTGGTCCACAGCGGGATTTACCTATCGTGGTGAGGGGGCAGCTGACTGAGCTCAAGGCTGGGAGCTCTGCAGGCAGATTGGTGGCAGATCCCTGGACCAGGTGGGAGGATGGCTGTGCAAGTTACTGGACAGCAAGATATGGAAGCATGTTTGGAGGGATGTGGATGAAACCCTACCATTACCATCTTACCCACATTTGCTAAGGCAATGGGATAC
Source organism: Pipra filicauda (assembly GCF_003945595.2). Classification (NCBI taxonomy): domain Eukaryota; kingdom Metazoa; phylum Chordata; class Aves; order Passeriformes; family Pipridae; genus Pipra; species Pipra filicauda. Next base: position 392,828 of record NW_024104665.1, on the reverse strand, counting down.
GTTAGTTACGGTGCCACATGGATGAGAAATGTGCCAAGAGGGAAAAATGCTTTAGTTTAGGTATGCTAAAAAAAACCCCACTGTTTTTTCGATTTTTAAAAAGGATGGGGAGTCATCTGTGAAATTATCTCGTGCATACCCTCCCTCATCAGTGCATGGTGCCCAGGCAGCAGTGTGTGAGCCTGGTCCCCTGCCATCTTCTCCTCTTCCCCCCATCACTTGTCTTCCCTTTTTCCTCCCTGCCCCATAATTACTCTTAAGAACCTAGTACCAGTGACCAATTTCAAAGCTAATGTACTAGTAATCCTTTTGAATTCCCTCAGAAAGGGAGAGAAGTTAATTCTGGGTGCCCGCTTGCCCCTGTGCGGCTGCCACAGTTGCTTAGCAGCCAGCGGAGGCACTGGAGAGGAGCAGCTCTCCCCTCCCTGAATCATCTGTGGAGAGAAATGAGAAGACAGTTATTACTGGTCAGCTTCATTAGCATCTTGTTTTCTCTCCATCTCTCCTGCACACATATACACACCCTTACCTCCCTCTGCTCAGCACTTTCTCACACGCAGTGGAATGGCGTCTCCCGCATTCAAGCCACCCTCGCTGCTCACAGGCTCAGAGAAATAAGGCAGCAACCATCCCAGGCCACTGTGAGGCCCTAGTCTGCAGCATCACGAATGCGCTGTGTAGGTGTTTTACTGTCTCTTGAAAGAGTGGGGTTGTTAGGTGCTTCAGCTGACAAGGTTGTGGTTTTGCACATAGGCCTCTTAGTTAAGTTTTCCATTTTTAGTTGTAGGGTGCTCGTCGCTTTTCACCACTTTTCCTTGCAGGCTCTGACAGAGTAGCTCTGCTCAGTCTTCCTGCAATATCTTGAAGACATCTCCAGCTTTTGGCCAAAAGCTGCGGTCTGTTCTGTTACCACAAGTGGTAGTAAAGGATGCCAGCCCCTGCCTTGATTGCACTGGTGCAGGGTGGTTGAGATCTTGGATGGAGGGTTGGGCTGTGACCAGGGAGGCTGAGGGGTGTTGGATTACTCTGAGGCTGCCCCACGGAGCAAAAACACCCTGAAAACACAGCAGATGGTCTAGAATGATGGTGTCTGTTCAGCTGCCAGAGCAGCTTTGTACACATGAGGGCTGAAGACAAAGGTCTTTGAAAAAGGATGGGTACCAAGATGTCATTTATAGAAGTTCAGCTTTGTTTCAGAGGGGTTTCTGTAAACCTGACCTGAGAAGAAGGAATTAAGAGTCCCTCTAACCCCTGGTATATCCACTTAACCAGATCACTACATATCTAGCTGTGGTTGTACATGACACTGTAATACACTGTTTTGGAGCAGCTGTCTCAAAGTGATATAGCTGCAAAGTGTCCAGTCCAGTGGGATCATTCCTTGCTTATTTGTTCTTTAAGAACATTCCTTCTGATGGGCACCTCTGATTTCAGTAGAAGTGAGTGATGTGAACAGAGAATCAGCCAGTTTGATGTGTCATTATACTTTTCATTTTAATGCAGATTCCTAGATAGCCACAAATTTAGAGTTGGAGGAACGAGCCCATGATTGATATGAAGAAATATAGCGGGAAGTGCTTGGATTTTCTTTTTATAAGGCTAATTGTGTTAATTTGCTTGAGACACAATTATCTCAATGGGATTGATTTGTTTAATTAACTTGGGATGCCTGCAGGTGAAATAGTGAGTATAAATAGAAGGACAGTGGGGAATGCATCACTAATGTTTGTATTGCAGAAGGATTGACTCATATGTAAATGAAGTGCTGCAAGCCTGCCAGGCTAACCTAGTTCTGTGGTGGTTTCTAGATATATAAAAAAAAAATCTCATGCTGTCATGCATAACACAGGGCTCGTGCACTCAGGAATAAGTTAGGGAAGAGTGTACACCGTAGTACTAAGGACAAATATACCTTTCTCCTGCTGTAAATACCGTGCATATGAGCACTTCTTTGAGCACTGCAAAAGGATAGTGTCCAAAGGATACGGTTTGTGCGAGACCACTGTGGTGGCACTGCCCTGGTGCAGCACAGCTTGTCAGTCCTCTGGTGAGAAATCACTGCAGTTTCTTGTTCCAAACATTGCAAAGGCCACTTCTAAACAGAGAGCATGGGTAACCTGTATCTTTGTTCCTGGACCAAAGCCCTGTAGCATTACATGTTCTTGTTCCCAGCTCCCTCTGCTTTACTGTGTGGACATACCACGCTGCAGAGGATTAGGTGTCTTAATAGACCAGTTCTGCAACCTGTGTTTGTGTCCTTTGCCTGCTGTTTGCAAGTGCCGTATCCGATACTATAACGTGTCCTTTGTCCTAAGGTGGATGGTTACGTTCAAGGCCCAGAGAGGAAATTCTGAGCCTCTTCTGTCAGTTTGGTCCTGTGCCATACAAAATCTTATATCCTACATATATAGAGGACAGGTGGATATTTCTGATTTTTCCCCTACCTAAAGTAAATGACTTATTTTTAAGTAAAATGAAACTGTAGTCTTTCTCTGAATCTTTCGGAGATCTTCCTCATGGTAAAATATTGTGCAAATTGAGCGCTGATTATAAACAAAATAAAACCAGATCAGCAGAGCACTGCCACAGAACCAAACTAACTAAACAAACGCACATTTCCTTTTAGCAGCTTCAAGTGTCTTGCTGTTTCAAAAATGCCCTTGCTTCTGCACAGTGAGAGTGTATAGGAACCCTGTCGTCTTTTCCACAATTCTTTTTTTTTTTATATCCTTGATAGTTTATCCGTCCTGCGTTAGTGTGGGTGCTTCAAGCTTCTCCATCTCTTTCTGTACAGAAATCCGTCTTTGTCCTGAATTATTCTTGTCCCCATTTTCTGAGGCTTTTACTACATCTGCTATCTCAAGAAGAGATCAGATGATAAGAGCCAAACACAGCAGTCTGATGGAGAACACGCTTCTGATTTATGCCGTGGCTGTTGTAGGTCTTATCCTTCAGATAATCATGTGAATGCTTTCGTCTTGAAAACGGAAAAAAAGAATATTTCTAAGTTCTATCTTTGCATATCTAGCAGTATGTTTCATTTATTTGCTGAACACTTGATTCAAATATTGAGTTACTCCAGAACTGTTAAACCCAGCAATCAGTTTGGAGTGCTTCGCATTTTTCATTTAAATGCACTTTGCTTTTTATTGATCTGCAGTGGATTTAATTTGCCCCTTGGCCTGGCCTTGTGTGGTTCATCTGGAATTCTTTCCAGTCTTCTCTGGCTTTGACAAACTGTAAATGGTTTTGTCATCTGTGGGATTTTAGCTGTTTGGGTTTTTAATGGGGAGGGGAGAGGAGGTGTTGCCTTCATATGTTTCAGTTCATTCAAGTATATATGATACACTGCTATCCCAGTGTAGAGATGAGGGCATTCCTCCCTTTTTTTTCCTCATTGAAAGCTGTTTGTTTTGTTCTGATGTGTTTTCGGCGTCTCTGCTGCTTTCTAATCTGCATGGATGCTCTCCTTAATAAACTTCAATTTTCTTAGTAGCATAAAAGGATTTTGTCAAATATTGTTTGCAAGTCCAATTCCCAGCCTCTTTTAATCCATACTGGTGTTAACAAGCCAAAAGTATTCATAAACAGTAAAGAGAAAAATATGGAAGTGTGTATCTGTTGGAGAAGCCAGGCTTGGAAAAATGTATCTTGTCAGAAATATTTGGATTATGCTTACCAAATGTATAGCTCTTCCACCTTCAGGAAGGACGCTGTTGCTCCAGCCTTCGCTTGCCTTGCTTTTTGTTATATCCTAAACCTTCATGTAGGCTCAGTTTCTTTTGAATGGAGAGGACTCTTTCTGTCCTGCTGTCACTAGAAATAGTTTGAAATTGTCCTGCCTTACTGTTTGTCTGCCTGAAGGAAAAAACTGTGGTTTGGGTTTATTGGGTAATGGTGGGGGGTGGGTGTGTTTGGTTTTTGTAGCAGGTCCCTCAGCTTTTCCTCCCCTACGTTGTGCTGAAAAGATTCCCTTTCCATACATGTCACTTGAAGCCAGGACATCCATGTATGTTTTAGATGTCTTATGAAAATATTGGAACCTTCAAGAAACTGTCACACTTCTTCCATCTTGCCACCAGCCCATTGAGTGATGTTAACTCTGCTGTCAAGGTAAAGACCTTGATCCTTCTGGTGTTTAACACAGATGCTGTTTTGCCCTGACTCACAAATGTGTGTTCTGTCCTGCCTGTAAAGTGGGGTTTACCAAGCTTTTGACTAGAACTGAGTTTACCCAGTAATGCCAGTTTATCTTTTTCAAGTAAATACTACAAAGGCAAGTGGTAGGGAGCTTTTGTAACTTGCATCACTGATCTCTCAGTGTCTGTGGTTGTGAGGAGGTGTTTGATTCCCTTTTGCTTGTTCTGTTTGGGTTAGGGTAAAATGGCAATATCTGAGGAGGATTTGAGGTCTGTTGGAGGAAACATTACAAAGAAACATACTTAAAGTTTCTTTGAAGCTCAGGAGTTAAGGAATAATAACTCTTCTCCCCAGGACACAATTTCTGACCCAGTTATGTAGATTTCAATTAGAGGGCTTCATTGACATAAACAAGTTTTGGTTCTGTCTTAAAACCACTGCAGGAAAAGGTCTTTATATAAGTTTTGGCTTACGTTTTTTTTTTTAATCTGTTACACTATTGAAGTATTAAATAACTTCATACTGCTGGAGCTTATTCTTTCCAGTCCATGGCTTTCCCTGAGGAAGAAGTGAATACGCCTTCTCAGAGGCACTTTGAAAATGATGCTACACAGAAATGCAGGGATACACACACATGTGTGTACACCCAGCCTTGAAAGCCTGGCGTGGTAAGGGGGTAAGATTGTGAAGGAGGCATAGTAAGCTGCTCTGATGGGAAACTAAGACTGTGAATTTCATTTCAGAAATCATGAAGTATCATGTTTTTACTATGTACTTATGTGTTCAAATGCATACTCAGAGATATTAAAAAAATATTTTTCCAGTGTGTGTTATTTCTAAATTGCAAATTACTTGCATGTAATAAAAGATGCAGTGTGCTTTCTACAAAATGACAAGAAATTTTCTTCCAAATTCTGCAGAATAGTTAACTAAAGCAGCTCTAGGCATTTTGTTCCTGTCTATAACTTGAATCAAGAAAACACGTTACTGTGATTGGTGCATTTAATGGCCTCTCGCGTTTCATAAAGGTAGGTTCAGAAATTTGTACCATAGATTATGGTAGATCACTGTAGGCCAGGTAAAGAAAATTGATTGCAAAAGACACATCGGCACTTCAGAGGAAGTTAAATTAAAGTGGAAATCGTTATTTCTCTTGGAGTGGACCCTTACAGGAATACAAACTGAGTAATGCAGCTGGATGGAGAGGGAAGATTGCATCTACTGAAGGAACTGCTTGGGACAAGGTAGTACTGATATGACAAACAGCAAAGGGGCCTGGACATGGACTAAGGAGTATGTTGATTCATATTCTGGGTTTATTTTTAAAAAATCCTCAAGGATGGTGCTGTGAAACTGTGAAGAACCATCAGGAATGTGAATGAAAAACTAGAAAAGACATCAGGTAGGAAGAAAAGTCAGAGAACAAGGATGGTTTGGAAACGGTTTGAGGTTTTTGATATAACAAAGGCTATGTGTTGCTGCTCTTGAAGTATGCCATGCAAAGCCCCAACTATCCCTTTACTGCAGGAAGGTTTTTGTTCTCTGTGGTATTTTAAAAAGCCACATCTTCAAGTAAAATTGAATTTGACTTGTTTTTTTCTTGATAATTGTTGACACTGAATTACCTGCTTATTGGATATATACTTGTCATGCAGGCCATCTGAGATGCCACCAAGGGTTGGTATTCCTGAAGGACATTTTCCATGTGGTTTAAAAAATAATACGTTCTGAAATGAAAAATGCCTTTCTCCATATTATTTCATAAGATTTAAATATTTTTCCCCTGTTGCCCTCACTGGAGTGGAGAAAATAGGTTGACTGAAAAGCTGACTATCAAATTAAATTTGTGCATGTTTTAAATAACTTTTCACATTGAATCTCTAGAGATTTTTTTCCCTGTATCTGCAGAAATGTCATCTGAAATTTTTCTTAGTCCAAGATTTTACCAGGGCAGAATCTCAAACACGTATGCATTCATTTCCTTTGCCCTCTTTTTTTCCACTTCTGCACCAAGTTGTGCCTCTTTTCCCTTCCCTTGTGTGTCCTTTCCTAGTGTTTGCTCACCCAGATGAGTTTAGGCTTGGGATACACAAACATACCTGCTTCCATGAGGCAGCTGTTACACTCCACTGCATGTGTATGGATTTCTGTTTGCCATAAACCAACTTGTTTATACATACCATGCAAAACATGGCTGGTTTGTCGGGACTGGAGAAGCTTTTTAGCACTACATAATATTCTGTGTGAGGGGAGGTGGTTAGAGTTAGGAATAACTAGTTCATAAAGTAGGACGGAGCTGTTTTTACAGGAAAACTTGCTCTATTTTGCATCTGTTTCTTTTGAGTGGCAAGTTGGGGAAAAAAATCATGATTTTTGCTTTTAATTCTGTGAATTCCTGTAGTGTTTAGAAAAAATGTGAATAGAATTTACAAGATTATTGAAGATTATGCAATGGTCCCATATCTGTGAGCAGTTCAGGGAAAAAAAGTCACTGCTACTTGTACTGTCACTTAAATATGATATGAGAGAGACACTTCCCTCCCCTGCTTCCTGCCTCCTTTTATGTTCTTTGCAATGTGAATATACTAACATCTATCTGAAAGTTATTTTTGTCACCTAGGCCTTCTCTTTCACATCTACCTCAGAAGCAATGCGTGCATCCTGGCGGCATGTGTTTGTTTAATCTAAGGAAGAGCAAAACTTGTTCAGATGACCGCAAAAGCAGAAACAATTGTTTGCCTGAAGATGATGGTGTGCATGTGTTTACCTCACCTTTAGTTTTGTAATCACTTTTTCCCAGGTCCAAAAGATAATTTCCTAGGTGATAATAGCTAATAGAATGCAAATACTGTGTGAATTATACTTGCACCTACGTGCATCACTCACCTTGTGCCACAACAAAGGAAGAGAAAGAAAACAGATAGTGGTCCTTGTTCTGCCGTGTGTTGAGGGCTCTTGACTTGTCCTGAGGCAAACAAAAAAATGGATAGATACAATAGACTAGAAATTATTTTTTTCCCCTCTCAGCTCTTCACCACTTCTGGTTCTGCGTAGATGTGATGGAACTGTTGTTCGAGTGTTAAATAATATACATACTTATATAAGAACAAGTTCTATCCCTTTTTTTGTGGGAGTGGTACTGCGTGTTAGGATTTTTTTTTTTTTTCAAATTCACAACAGCAGCGTTAAAGGCTGCTGAGATCCTCATAATATTTCTTCCTTACAGTGCTGTCCAGTGGGAAAGGCTGGCTGCTTGGTGGCTTGTATGTGGCGCATCTCGGGCATTTGCTACGTGCCATTCAGCTTTTGCGCCACAGTGGTCTAATGGCACACGCAGCACTTTGGTACGTCTCATGGTCGTTTTGATTTAGGTGGTTCTTGTGGTGGTTTGGTGTGGGTGGGCAGCTGTACGTGTTTGGAGGTGGTTTCAGCTGGGTGGGGGAGGTTTGGTGTGTTTTAGTGTTAAACACAGTTCCAGAGGTGGCTCTCTTGTGGTTCTCTAGCATAACAATGGGAAAGTATTGGATCTTTGATGTTTGCCTTGCAGAAAGTTTTCCCTCCTCTGTGTTCTGTACCGTTTGCACCTGCCTCATCACAGCCTGCTTTCTTGCAACCTTGTCTTCATTAATAACACACTGTAGCCCATCTACAGACCAAATGACATCTGGTCCCTAATAAGGTGATACTGGTTAGCTGTAAAAAAGGTTTAACTGAACTTTCTGCTTTTGTGGTTTATGTAAAAAGACATAAGTATCAATAGTATCAATAGTGGGATGTTCTAAGTTGTCCTAAGTTTAAGCTTCTGACTGGATCAGCTAATTTCCTTAGGTGCCTGACTTGTCCTTGCAGTCAGTAGAGATAAAGGGTCTTTTCTTTAGGGCAGCTCGGCAGGAACTGAATTTCAGTGCTCTGATCACATTCTCTTCTAGAAACTTTTTATTTTCTCTTTTTCCCCCCCTCCTTTTTTTATATAGCCTATATAGGAAACGTGTAGACATGAGCCAGCCACGTTGGTGATGGTATCAGCTGCACAATTGTGCCCACAGTTACCAGGTTGGACATCTTTGGAGGGTGATAATGAAGGCATTGGTCAGAAATCCTGTTTAAATAGTTTGCCCAGTGCAGAGTGCTTTTTACAGACTTGAAGGAATGCTTACATCTTAATGAAATATATATCTGCATTTCTTGCTCTTCTGAATGCAGTAGGCCTTTATGAATGGTACAGATACAAGATCAGCTCCAGAATCTTCTCACTGTTAAGAGCACAATACAAATTGAAACTACCCAGACTCAAATGGGCTGCAGTAAGTAACATGCGTCACTTAGTCTTTTCGGTGAAGTGCTCGCTAGCATATGAGCATCTGTATATAGGCAGGTCCCTCCTGAGCCGCTAACAGCTGTTGATAGGCATTTTCTGTGATATTGGGAGCTGCTTCAAAGCATTCTGACAAATGGAAGCCCAAAATGTAGGTGTTTCTTTCCTAAGCAAACCGACAAGCCGGAGAGGGGAATAGCATTGAGAGAGCATGCAAGTGTTTGACGCAACCTCGTGAATTTGAAAAGATGGAAAATTCTGTATCTAGCACAATCTGGAAAAGTGCTGTTAAACCAGACAAAATTTATTTTGTTTCCATTTTAAAAGTGAAATGAAAAATAGCTGTAGGAGTTTTTCCCTATGATGTTACATTTTTGAATAAAAGCATAACAACTTAGACAAGGTTGGTGGAAGCTTGGTCCGTGTGAGGCCATCCTCCTAGGGAAACTGTTAGAGAAATAGTGTGGTCTGAGCCTGTGTGAGCCCTTTGACTGAACAAGCAGGTCTGCTGTTCATTACTGGAGTTGGTTGTTTATGGCTGTAAACTGGGCGGAGGAGGATGCAGGTGGTGTAACTCCAGCCTGGGCTGTTGTGAGGAGTGAGTAGTGCCATCTGCAAGGGGCCGCGCCTCAGCCCTGTCACCAAACTGAATATGGTGGCAAAGTTGAGGGCATGAACATGCAAGGTCAGTCCTTGGTGAACCTCCCCTGGTTTCAGGGTGACATCTCAGCCATTTTGGGGGGACTTGAATTGCATGTTGCCTGCTTGTGTGCACAAAATGCGTGTGTGGGAGAAACCACTTGGTTTCTCCATACCTCCTTTTACCTCCTGTGCTGCTGTATCTGCAAGCAGTGGAAAAGAGCCCCTGGGCAGACCCCAGTGTTGCCTCTTGCAGCTTCTCTTCACTCTGATCGAAATGACTAAATGTGGACTTTCTGAGCAGAAAAGTCAGATATCTATGTCTAGTGGTCACTTCTTGGTTTTGAGGGTGGAGAGAATGGATTTAACTTCATATTTTGATGGAATGTAGATTTAAATTATTATTAAAATGAGATCTTAGGAAAACTGTTTATGGGGAAAAAGAGCTATTTTAGATAGTTATTTGAGGTAAATGTACTTGTCAAAGAATTTGTTATTTGAGTCCTGTGGTCTTTCTGAATGCATTTGACATGGTCATTATTCATTTGTTCCTTTTGTTTCCTGTCTCATTATATAAGTTAGCAAACCACTCTGGGGTTGCCTTTACTTTTATTTGCATTAGAAACTGCACCATGAAAAATGTTCTCATTGGTTTACCTGCTGCTGGGCCAAGAGCTGTAAATAAAGTGGTTTCTAATTGAAATCCAGAGGAACCACAGAACCATTATAATTGATGTGCCCTTCAGTTTTTTATTTCCTTTTTTTTTTTTTTTATTACCATGTATCTTTTTTATAAAGTGAAGCAAGTTTCTCTTCTTCCTAGTTACCCTCAGCTTGAAATAGTCACTTCTTGCTGTTAATGTTTCCTTACACTTTTCTGGATAAGTGAACAGTGCTGGGAAGAATACCTGAGGCTTGTTTTTTTTTTTTTTTTTTTTTTCTTTTTTTTTCCTCTTTTTTTTCCTTGTTTTTTTAAATTTTTTTTTAGTTACAGAATTTACTTATTGATAAGAATGCTTTTAGACAGGAGTAAGAAAAAGGTATTTTGTGGGAAAGTTCTGTGTGAGCATCTTGTGATCTGCAGGCAGATGTTACTGAGTAGTGGTTTGCTTCTTTTGATTGGGAGGGTGTACACTTGTTGCCACTCATGTTTTAATGGAATACTCCATCTGCTGTTGAGCGGGTCTCTTTCTGAACATGAAAGTTTTGTGCCAAATGTGACATTAATCCAGATAAAAGTGGTGGGATGTTTTCTTTAGTACTCTGTAAATGTTAAAAGCCAACATGTCTGAGAGGGTGGGCAAATCCAGATCATCTTGTGAATCTGGTTCTTTGCTTATTTTAAAACGGCACATACTTGTAATTCTAGTTGGTTGTTAGTTTGAAATGCATAGGCAAGTATTCTTTTGATCTGTAAATGGCTGTGTTGTTGGGGGTTTTTTTAAGTTAACTAATTTGGTATTATCTGCTTTATTCATAGAGTTCTCATCACAGATTACCTAATGTGTTGGATTCTTGTCTCTTATGATGCATGTTATTTTTACCCTTTTTGCAAAGGCTGGTGCTATGCTACCAAATAAATTTTTTTTTCCTCCTGATGTTGGGATGGAGCAAGTATGTCATCCATTCTTATGGTTCAGAATTCATAATACTCAAGAACTTTTCTCTAATCTGCAGTATAATTTTTAATTTTTTTTTTATTCTGTGTATTGACATGGTAATTTTTTGTTCAGATATGACAGCTGTGAATCATTTGGCAATTTATTTGATTCACGTGGATAATTCTTCTTTTATTTTTTTAAGCACCTGGTAGGAAGGGCAAGAACTCTTTTCTTACTACTTCTCCAGATTTAGGAGTGGGAGCTATGACAATCTTTCCTTACCCGTGCTTATTAGCAACAAAGCAGAAGCTAAGAGCCCTGTGAGGCTAGAACTGGTCATCTGTGATGGTCCTTAGGCATCAAAATGGAGTCAAAAGCCTGAATTGTGTCAGGATTTCCCATCTTAGCGAAAGTCTTTCAGTTTAGGACTTTCCAGAAGACATGAACTCACTGGAAACTGTGACATTCTCAAAGTCCAGGGCAACTTCCTTCTGATAATAACCGATACTCAGAAGGCAGTTTATCTATTTGAGGATATGGCTAAAATTAAAATGGAAATGAGCCTACTGTCTTGCCGAAGATTTTATTTTTATTGAGAATGATCTTGTTGTTAAGAGCCTATAAGAAGTTAAGAAATAGAAGTGAGATCTGGAGGAAATAGGTGATAGTGATTTAAAGTATCTGAAATTGTTCAGGTAATATGAACCAGAAAATCCTTGCTGATTGATTCAGTGTTCTATTATTGTGGGTATATAAAATACACCAGGTCTTGTGCTTGTGGGAAATATCCATATCTGGGACAACAGACCAGTAAAGTAATGTCTAGAGAGTTATGCTACCATTTTCCTCCCAGGTTAAATGGACTTTGTAGCCTCCTAAAGAAGTAAAAATAGTGGTCAACCCTAGATCGTAGAGTGAAACTACATGTCTGTTACCACTGGAGAAGTTGTGCAGACTGCACTTGCTGTTTGTGCTTTGAAAAGTATGGAGACCTACGAGGATTCCCAAATCTCTTCTTGCTCAACAGACTTACCAGAAGCCTGAAATTAGTGAGGTCTAAGTCTGTTCATCTCAGGATTTCATGTCTTAAGTAGTCCTCTGTCACCCAGAGAAATTTTATAGTCACGTATGTTTTACCGTAAGAAATATTTTTCAGTTCAGGACTTCATAGCTCAAGCTAGTGAATAAATCATCAGAATCTCATCCTCAGGTTTTCCTGACAGGAACAGGCGTATTTATTGGAAATAAGGACATAATCATTTATCAAATGGATCTCCAGGACTATGCTCTGTAGTTGTACCCTGTTTTGCTGGTGAATGTAGACAGGCATCACCAGCTGCCTCAGCACTGCCTGTGCTCAAAGACTACCAGAGAGATGTTTTTCCTCTTGCACAAACACAGAAAGATTGTCTCCATTCATCATCAGTTCCTGTTGTCTTTGTGGCTTCCAACAAGTCTCGTCTGGAATGAGAGCACTCTTGGGTTGTGGCTTTTGCTGCTACACCAGGGACAAAAAGAGAAGGCTGGAGCTGTCTGCAGGTAAGGCACACCAGACCAGTACTCCTCTGTTTTCAGCAGTTGCTTGTGTTGTGCAAAACCATTGCAATAGTTTTTGAGAAGAAAACATTATCGGTGTGTCATAGGGTCTTTGTGGAATGATGGCTTGGACTTGCTGGGCTTCAGAGAGTATAAAAAAATTCGATAATTCAAGGTCTCCCTGTGAAGGAAGATGACTTTATGCCATCTCTCTTTCTGAAACGAGCAGGAGATCTTGAAGGAACGGGGCATTGCAGTTAGTCCATTCAGAGCATCTCAGCCTCGCAGAACTCAGTGTCTGGAGATAACAAGATTGCAGCTGAAACTTTCAGTGTGCAAAGGAATTTCAGTCCACTGTTCAGTCTAGACCTGGTGTCATGGCTTAACCCCAGCCAGCAACTAAGTACTATGCAGCTGCTCATTCACTCCCCACCCTCCAGTGGGATGGGGAGGAGAATCAGAAAAGAGTAAAACCCATGGGTTGAGATATGAACATTTTAATAATGGGGAAAGTAAAATAAAATAGTAACTGTGATGAAAAGGGAGATAACAGAGAGAGAAAGACAAGTGTTGTACTACGCAGTTGCTCACCACCCACTCTCCCATGCCCAACCAGTCCCTGAGCAGTGATTCTACACCCCCCTATCCCCTCATACTGGGCATGATGTTCTGTGGTATGGAATATCCCTTTGGCCAGTTCAGGTCAGCTGTCCTTGCAGTGCCCCCAGCTTCTTGTGCACCTCTTCACCGGCAAAGCAGGTAAAGCTGAAAAGTCCTTGACTGAGAGTAAGCACTACTTAGCAACAACTAAAACATCAGGGTGTTATCAACATTATTCTCAACCTAAATCCAAAACACAGCACTCAACCAGCCACTAAGAAGAAAATTAACTCTATCCCAGCTGAAACCAGGCCCTTGGGTAAAACTCACGAGAGAGATGCAGCATTTGACATAGCTAGGCATTGCTGGAAAATATATCAGTTGGGCATGAGACTGCATAGCCTTATCTGAGTCCTGCATTACCAGAGACATTAATGCAGGGGAAGATGATGTAAAAGCATGCCTTAAGATTTTTCTGTGAAATGGACCTCCTACAAGCCAATACCCTGTAGGAAAACTAAAATGAAAATGAAAACTATGCCAGAGGTCTCCATATTTAAAAAATAAAAGTAAAAAAATTTAGGCTTTCTGAAACTCTTCACTTTTCAAAGATTTAGACATTCATGCTGTTACCTGCTACAGCATCTGATACACAGACATATTTTGTAGCTTGAATTTGCAGTCCAGAAATGCTAAGAACATAACAAAAAGAGTACTCTTGATTATCTTTTGTCTCATGCAGTTACTACTTTTCCAGAAGGCTTGTCTCTGAATCTTCCCTAAGGACAATTTGATTAAAAAAGAAAAATAAAAAATTAGGTAGGACCATTACCTATTAAAAAAAAAAGACAGCATTGTTTTGTACAAGCAAAAATCACATTACTGTTGTTGTGGCCTGATTCTTGGCATCTGAAGGAAAACAAATCTTTGTGCATTAGGTATTCGGAGGCAACTTTAAATCATATATGCAGTGCCTTCATTATATATTATCCATTCTTCTAATTGTCTTTTAACTGAAGCATAGTAATAAGAATTTACCATTGCAAGATAAGGGAACAAATGTAAGGTTGTTCATACACTGGGGAAGATCTTTTCATAATCTTGTAGCCCTCCCCCTGAGCTCTCTGCTGGAAATCTTTATCAGATGAGGCTGCTAATTGAACACCTACCTTATGTTCATGCAGGTTGGTACTTTCCTCTTCAGATGTAGTCTCAGGGGAAGGGTGTTTTGGAATGCCCCAGTGCTATGAAAGTTTTGCAGCCTGCACCCAAGTTTAAGACCATGAGGTTTGGCCAAGAGGAATAATGGCGTTTCCTTAACATGAGTGCTGGTGTTGTGCCTCCGGAGCTGAGTGCAGGCAAACAAGAACAAGGCTTAGCATCTCTTCAAACACTTCAGGCCACACAGCGGTACCACCAGCCTTCCCTCTAGCAGTGTGCCACCATGCTTTCAGAGTGGGAATGTATTCACTGGGGTTCTTGGAGATCTGTGCCCCTGCTAATACCATCCCTTCTGTCTGGCTATGTTGAAGCTTTGGGGAGACCCCAAAGCTAGTTATTTTGGGTGAGGGAGGTTGAAGCACTGCCTGCTGAGGTCTGGCTGGTGTTGCACAAGCTAACTTTTACTTCTGGCTTGCTCAGCACACTTGCAATGTCTCTCACCTTTCATTTCTGCTGAAGTTGTTTTTACCTGCTTTTCTAGTTGGTTTTTAAATCAACTCACGATCCTTCCTCACTCCCATTATACAGCTCCGAGTTATGTTTGCTGATGTTTGCAGTGATGAGGGTTGTTAGAAATGGCATTTTTGGTTACATTTTTCAGTCCACAGTCAGAACTAAAAATACCTGAGATTCATGGCATTACTTTGCAATCTTCTGGTCATATTGCTTGTAACCACCTTTCCTTGGGCAGTTCCCAAGGATGGTTCAGTGGGGAGCATCTGTACTGTTCAGAGTTACAAATTACTTTACCAGTCAGATGTCTCGAGTAGATAATCCAAAGGTTTGAATCTTCAGTAAATGAAGAGTGAACAGAAGGAAACCACGAGTGTGTCAGCACCACTTTCTTTCCAGAATCCTATGATAAATCTGATAAGTGTTCTGAGAATTGCTTGCCTACTAATTATTGGAAAAGCATTACCTGTTCTTTTTGGTCTGTAATTAGCATTTCAGCTTGAGTCTAGGGCTTGATGATAAATGAGCCTTGTATGCCATAGGTTCAGTAAATGATGAAAAACTGAAGTCTGTGTTTGCTTACTCTCTTCCTTCATAAAACAAACAAAACTGAGCTATCTCTAAGTAGAAATGGTGACAGAAATTATGTGGTCTAAAGGAGGCAGCTGTTTTTATTTCTTCATTTCCTTATTGGGTGGCTCACAGTGCATGTAAACAATGCAATAAATAAATACTCTCAATCCAATCTTAGCTAAGATAACCATGAAAAATCTTTTTGTACGTTCCTAAATCAGAGGACACAAATGCATCTCCAACAAATTGACAGGAGAATTACAGAGTATGTCTTTAAAAGCATGATCTGGAGCAGCCAAGATTTCCAGATAGCACACTCTGAAACTTAATATCCATACAAGACAATTGATTAAAAATGTCGATGTAAAAATATTGTGTGTTCATTTGAGATAAGTCTTGTAGGGACAGAGAATGGGCTGAAAAGCTAAGGCAAGGTCTATGAAGTGCTACTGAGGTTCTGTCTGCTGTACTGGCTCGTGGAGTTTGAGACTCAGAACTTGATACGTGGGCATCTGAACAACACCATGTCTGAATGCAAGACTTCTCTGAACAGAATTTGTGCTAAGGATGTTATCTAGTTTGTCTAAAGATATGAGCTTGCTCTGAAGGTGTTGGAGGTCTTTTACAGACTGTTTGGAGAGATAATTCATAGAGGCTTCTCTAGATGACAGCAGATGGGAAATCACAGAATTTATCTGAAATCTGATGTCGCAAGGAATAAAAAAACAGTGAGCAGACTGTGGAAGGTTATTCTGGAGGGAAACCTCAATGGTTCAAGTAAACAGGATTTTAGAATATGTCCGCTGCTACCTCCTAGCAACCAAAACTTTTATGAGGTTCAGTTGGCACAGATCCACTTGCTTGGAGGGTGATTATGCATAATTCATGCTAGAGTCAGGTCACTGTGACCTCAGAAAAAATTGGGACTTGAAATGAGAGATGATCCTCTGTCTCCTGTTGTAGAGCCCCCAGTTCCTTCACCTTCACCTTTGTGCCAGGATGCCAGTTAGATCATGGGGAAATGTGGGCAGAGCTGTTTGGCCCTTGAATTATCTGGGGTAATAATTCAAGCTCTACCTGCGACATGGCTGAAAAGGGTATGGAATGGTCAGGCATATGTTGCTTTCAATTGGATGTGTGATGCTTGGTAACATTCTAGTAATTCTGAAGAATTACTTGGTTAACTGGTACATAAGATAAAGCCATAGATGACCAGCAAGTTTATCATAATCTTCATAGTGTTTCCTACGTATAATTCCTTCCCAAGAGAAGATGCTATGGTGGTGTACTGTGCCTGCTACAGAGAAGGTTTCTTCCCCTGGTGTTTTTTAGGCCTACTCTGGAAACTCCTTCCTGCTGTTCTGCTAAGGAACAAGATGGTAGTTTTGTCAGAAATAAAGCTTTAAAAGGCTGTTTTCTTATGATGCTGTTTCGTTCTTCTCCCCCGCATGGTCCACAACCCCCCCCCCCAAACCAACCAAACAACCAAACCGAAACAAATAACCCCCCTTACTAGCCAAATAATTATCTTTAGCCTACCCAGGAAGGGAGACATTAATCTCTTGGAGTTTTTTTATATTTCTCTCAAATAAGTGCTAAGCAGGATGAGCTTGCTTCTTGCAGAAGATGGTTTTTACTTTGTCACTTCTGTATCAATAAAGCAACTTTGAAAGATGTTCTGTATGCTTTGTTGTAAGTTGGCAAACTGGAGGGAGCGTTGTGCTGCTGGATCTGCATTTGGTGTGGGCAGTACCTTAAAAGTGAAGTTTGAGGGGCTGGGAACATTCTTGCTCCAAAACTGTGGTGGTCTTCTAAGAGAAATCATAGAAGCCAGTACTCGAAGGCTACTTCAGAGGCTGTTTATCTGTACCTGTAGGGTAAATGGGCAAAATGTTCATAGCTTAGCTAGGGCACTTTTGGGGAACATTGCTGTTATTTTTGCAAGTATTAAATGCAAAATCTGGATTTGTAACAAAAATGTCTCCATAGGCTGTGCCTAGCCCTTCTTCCATGATTGGAAGATGAAGGCATTGACCTTTCACCTTTTCTGAGCTAATTCTGGTTACATGAAATAGTAGGAAAAGAAACTGAGGCTTGGCAAATACTATCTACCCTATAGGAAAGTCTGTATAAGGGAAAAGATTTCTACTGAGATGGCTAAGAGCTTTTAATGTAATGAACAAAAAAAATATCAGTGAAGCTAATACTTGTGGGGAATAAATTCTTCACAGAAAGTTGAGAAATGTTCTTCTGAAAATGGTAAAAGTAATTGTAAAAGCTGAATAGCATGGCATTTAATTATGTAAGGAACCAAAGAGGCTAAAAAAAAATAATAACCTGGTATATCAGAAAGCAATTTAAAATATAAGCTAGGGAAAATGGAATATTTCTGTCAGAATAAGATGAATTCCACCACTGGCTGCATTGATTTCATGTCTCAAGTTTTGTTCCAAACAGATCTGTAACTATGTAGGGGAGAAAACTATGTACGGGGGGGGGGAAAGGCATACTTTCGTTCCCTTGGCCTCCCAAGCCAACCCATTCCCCTTCTGAGTAAGAATGGTGAGAAAAATCTGGATAAATATACAAACAGAACTTAAGAACTTAATTAGTTCTGTTGGTCATCCAATTTCCAGTTATCTGGTGTAATTGTCCCTTTCAAAGGGATCATTTGAAGCAGAGCTTCATCTGCTTTGTGAATGTCAGTAAACTAAGCTTGTTAGTGTACAGTGTGAAGGCCAAAGCTGAATTCTTGTGGGTATTCACAGCCTTTAATAAATAGCGCGACAGTGCTGAGGAGGAATCATTCCTTACACCCACTCGCCCTTAAGATGTTTCCCTTCAGTTCAGAAATGAATATTCAGTTGAAAAGTTATACATTTTGTGTCTTTCAGAATATTCTTAGCACTGCATAGGAGTCAGTCTGCAGAAGGGTGGGATGGGTTGGTTTTTTTTTCCGCCTACCTTCTGCGGGGAAGATCTGGAGCCAAGAAGTAGCTGTTAGACTTTGAGGTTTGTCTGCTTATTTGTTTTAAGTTGGGGGTTTTTTTGGTCTGGTAGTGCTGTTTCCTGAGCTGTGGAGCTCCTGCTCCATTTTCTCAGGGCAGAGTTGGCATGTTAGTGTGACATGAGAGGTCCAAACATTAGTTCATCAGGCTTCAGAAGGTTTTGCTGTGACGTGGTCCCTACTCTGCCAAACTGGAACAACTAAGGCTAAAGCTCATTATGGGGAGTACCCACTTAAAGAAGTTTTTTTTGAGTGATTGGGGAATTTCTTTTAGGAGAGTGGTTGTTTTGCAGTAATTTTGCAAAGGGAAAGAATAGTTTGAGGGTTTTTCAAGGAAGGAGGGTTGTTTATTGATGTCATTTTTGGCAATGATTTTGTTTGAATGGTTTTAGTCACCTCATAGTTTGAAGTAAGTAACTGAAATTTTGCAAGAGTGTGGGCTTGGGGCATTAAGAATAATGAAAAGAAGGGCTAGCTGAATGTGTTGCAGAACTAGTACTGAATGATTGGATGATAAAATGCTGGAGGGAAATTGCTTGTAGATAAACGAAAGCGGTGTGTGCAGGAGGAGGAGGGAGGTCACAATGCGGTGTATGCCTTGATGAGTGCTGCACCAGATGTCAGCTGCTCTGGAAGGAGACTTTGTGGTCATCCTGTAAAAATGACAGCATAATGATTGATAAAACAAATCAGTACTTGTTAGTGAAGGAACAGAAAACAAAACAGAAAGCATGAACGTGCTACTGTGTAAATACGTAGTGCTCCCCTGTCTTCAATAACATATGTAGCTTTGGTCCTCCCTGTCTTCCATCCGCTTCCCTCAGCACAGAGAATGTTATAAAGAAGAAGAAAAATCCAAAGTATGGGGTGACAAAGAGCCACCAGGAGTCCTCAGTCTGGAAAGAGGCACACAAAAATGATTGATGTCATGAGGGAGATGCAGAATGAGTGTCCGCTGTTGTTCCCAGGACATGAGCATGAAACAAGTACCTGAAAGCTGTGAAGAGAAAGATGATGGCTTTTCAGGCAGCTCTGGGACTGTCAAGCTTGTACTGCCAGCCAGGTTGCTTTCTGAATTCAGTAAGGAGAGGACAAGACATGATTATATGGTAGGAGGTATGGGAGTATTTTCTCTTGAATGGGATAAGCCAAGCCCTGCCCAAGGGAACTGGATTACATTCTGGCCAGTGCCAGAGAGCAGTCACTTGATGCAGTCACTCGAGGCAGGCATCTCCTGGATTGTGCCTGTGCTGTGACGGGTGGTCTCTGCTAGTGTGAGCACCCATTTGCTTTGTGTGACTGGGATGCATCTGACCAGTAGCTCAAGTCTAAAGTCTCTTTAAACATAATGTCATGTTATACAGTATGTGTTGTCTGAAGCCTTGAACCCTACACTTGAAAAACTAATAGATTTTGGAATTCGTAATCTATCTGCGCATTAGCATCTGATCTGTAAGATGCACCATTTGTCTAAGACATTTCCTCTGGAAATAAATGTCATGCAATATTCCTGAAACATTCAAAGATGTAGAAATGAACACGTGAAAATAATGCATGCATGAAGAATCCTGTCCTTAGAAGAGAATTTGAAGTCCTAGAGTTTTTCTAGGAAAGTGCAAGCAGGAAGCTGAACATGGACCGGGGAAGGGCAACAAATTCGTGAAGTTGATTATTAAGAGTGGACTTCAGCATGTGAAGAGAGACTGTGCTCTGATATAGTTGTGTTAAGTGAACCAAAGTAATGGTATATGATTGATGATGATAATTCTGGTGTTGTTAACTATTTTGTTGCTGATTTTACCAGTTGATGTTAGTCTTTGTTGGTATTGCTTAATATATGTACTCTGTTGTTCTTAATGTTTCTTATCTTAAGGTGGTTTACTTTCCCCTCTCCTGCTCCAAAAATAGTTAAATGCTGTTTAATCATGACCAACCAATTTAGATAACAAGATGCTCTTGGTCACTCTTGTAATAGAAAAAATGACAAATACAGTAAAGAAAACTTGAATTTCAGTGATTTGAAGAGGCTGAGGTTTATTCATTTCATGGCAAGTTTATGAGCTGGTGTTTGTGAATGGTTAGACACACGACCATTAGGAAGGAGAGGAGAAATCCCAAATTACTTTTTTTCTTTTTTTTCGATATTTTCCCAGAATTCCATTTTGGATGCTCTGATGATCTACAGGAAGTCTGAGTTCCCAATTTAACACTTCGGTTAAGTTCTTAATGTCGAATGATACAAAAGTTCATACTGTGAAAGTAAATCATAGAATCACAGAATCATAGAATGGTTTGGGTTGGAAGGGACCTTAAAATCATCTAGTTCCAACCCCTACCATGGGAAGGGACATCTTTCACTAGACCAGGTTGCTCAGAGCTCCATCCACCCTGGCCTTAAATACTTTCAGGAGTAAGGCATCCGCAGCTTCTCTGGGCAACCCATTCCAGTGCCTCACTACCCTCACAGTAAAGAATTTCTTCCTAGTATCTAATCTAAACCTTTTCTCTTTCAGTTTGAAACCATTCCCCCTTGCCCTATCACTAAATTTGCTTTGTTAAGGCTCATACAGGACTAATTCAGCCTTAATCTAGAAATCTTCTTCTTGTGTGTTGCAGTAACGTGCAAGTGGGTGGAAACTTCGATTTTTCTGAAGTGTAACATGACTGAAGAAAATCCCTGTCTTTGGTGTGTTGCCTAGTTCTACTGCCATCCTCCATTTTATCCCTGGGAAAATACCTGGTTTAACTTTCAGTGTGAAGCTCTGCTGATCAATATGTTACAAGCGTAGTAAAGTTCAAGAAATTGCCTCCATTACTATCTTGAGATGAGAAATTGATTTAGCTGCATTCTCTCTCTGTTAATTCATCTGTGTTTTACCTTCCCATAAAAGGTATTATGTGCTCCTTATTTTCCAGCAGTGTCATCAATCCTAATGAAGAGAGAGGACTGAAAATTTATATTGTGCGTATGGGATAGCCGATCTCTGACTTAGGTCTTAATTTGTAAATGTTGCTGTAGGCTTCACTTCTCAGCTTTTCCTTACTCTGCTTTGCTTGTATGCAAAATCTAGCGTCTGGGATGGAAGCAAAACTGAAGAATACGGCAAAGGAATATAAAATTAGATTGCTTTTTAATCTAAACTTCAAAAAATGAGATGCTGATTAAAATTTAATGAAAAGAATTAAAACCTCATTTGTGAGTTTTATGTACTTTTGTAGTGTTTGGTCCTGAATTAATTATGTTGGGACTGTTTTCAGTATTTATCAGCCATCAGTTCACTACCTCTGCCTCCAAAATGCCCGAAGTTTTATTTTTAAACTGTGATATTATGTATGAGAGCTTTGCACATATCTGATAATTTATGTACACCTACATATAGGTGTTATTGTAGCTCTAATAATGAAGGTAGTATAGTGGGAAAAGCAGCAAAAACAAATAAGAAAGGCAGAAAAGGGTTTTCCTGGGCATTCCTGTTGTTTTTCCTGGCATCCATCGGCCTGGCCTCTTGCAGGAAGCTACCAGAGATGGTTTGTCTGCAGAATATTTTGGCATTTTTAGGCTTAATACGAGCATTTGTTGTTCAGAGCAGATGGATAATTGTTCATGGCTCATGATCACACAGAATAACACAGAATATTCTGAATTGGAAGGGACCCACAAGGATGATGAAGTCCAACTCCTGGCCCTGTGCAGGACTGTCCCCAAGGATCACACCATGTGCCCAAGGGTATCATTCAAATGCTTATTGAACTCTGGCAGGCTTGGTGCTGTGACCACTTCCCTGGGGAGCTGGTTCCAGGGAATATCTAATATCCAGTCTAAACCCCCTGACACAACCTCAGGACGTTGCATCGGTTCTATCACGGGTCACCACAAAGAAGAGATCAGTGTCTGCCCCTCCTCTTCCCCTCACAAGGAAGTTGTAAGTGAGGTCTCCTCTCAGTCTCCTCCAGGCTGAACAGACCAAGTGACCTCAGCTGCTCCTCGTAGGGCTTCCCCTCAAGGCTCTTCACCATCTTCGTTGCTCTCCTTTGGACACTCTCTTAACAGCTTAATATCCTTCTTATACTGCTGTGCCCAAAACTCACACATTCAAGGTGAGGCTGCCCCAGTGCAGAGCAGAGCAAGACAATCCCCTCCCTCGACCAGCTGCTGATGCTTTGCCTGATGCCCCCCAGGACACAGTTGGCCCTCCTGGCTGCCGGGGCACTGCTGACTCACATTCAACTTGCCATCAGCCAGGACCCCCAGGTCCCTTTCTGTGGCACTGCTTTCCAGCATCTCATTCCCCAGTCTGTACATACATCCTGGGTTGCCCCATCCCAGGATATAGCAGTTACTTTTTTAAGATTAAATTTAAACATATTGGCAAGTTCTAAACAGTTATGTTAAACTGGGACAAAAAACCCCCAACATTTTGTCGCTTGGCTCCACTGGTGTTAACCTCGGGTTTTCTGTGTGTGTCTGAGTATTTCCTGTTACAAACAGAAATGGTACACATTTGTCTGTTGTCTAGAACATTTAGTATGCCTGTTACAGACCTGGAGGTGTTAATTACCAGTATAAAAACCAAGTCAGGTATGGCACTGTGTATGTGAGGATTTATTAAAACTTGTCTTATTTTGACAAAGAGGTAAATTCATGGATTTGCTTAGAAAAGTTGTAAGCTGGTGGGATGCAAGCAGGTTTGTGTTTGGGGACGTTTGTAGCATTTCAGCTCATGTTTGCAGCAGGATGTGGCTGTGCACAGATTTTAGTTACTGGGGCTCAATGTGATAATGTTTTAAGCAAAAACTTGCTTAGATCCAAGAAACTCCATATATCCCTGGGCGATGCTACCAGCATTTGCCATCAGCTCAGGTTTTCTGTTGAAGAAGTATGTTTTAGGCAGGTCAGGCTTTGTAAGGGACTTTGCTGTCTCTCATGGTGCTTGTTTTGATGGGTTGGTGTCTGGATTTTGCGGTGGACCTGTCTGTTTTCTGTGGGCTTGGGCCAAGGTGAAGGGGAAAGCAGAGGCTGGCATTGGGCAGGACAGGGGAACTGCTTGGATTTGTGTTGCTGGTTGACTAAGGGAGGGCACTTGTTCTGTGCTAGACTTGGGGGGCAGCTTCTTGCTGTATGTAGTAGTGTCACAGTGCTTGGGACTTACTATCAGAGATTTTAAAAGAATAATTTAAGCAAGTGAATCTAGCATGAAGGTGAGAGGAAGTAAATGCTGACGGACCTCACTGAGGTTATCTGTGATCACTCCTACATTTTTCTTCTTAAGCCTGGAATGATTTTCCAAAACCATCAGGGCTCAGTGTGAATGAAGAGTTTTCCATTGATATCATGGAGCTGTGAATTGCACCCTAAGCTTCCAGGCTTGTTTTACAGAATCGCAGAATACCAGGTTGGAAGGAACCTCAAGGATCATCTGGTACAATCCACAAGACCTTGCATGTTTTTGTGGTACTCTGTAAGGTTCTTGTTAGCCCACTCTTCCAGCCTACCCAGGTCTTCCTGCAGGGTGGCTCTCCCTTCCAGCGCGTGTGCTTCCCTGCTTAGCTTGGTATCATCAGAAAACTTTATCAGGGTACACTTATGCCATCTTCCAGATCACTTACGAAGGTATTAAACAGTGATGGGCTCAGTGTTGGTCCCTGGGGGACCTCACTTGTGCCAGGTTGCCATTTGGAAAAGGAGCTATTTACCACCATTCTCTGGGGCCACCTGTGAGCCAGTTTCCAGCTTACCACATGGACCACTTGTCCAGACTGTAACACAGCAGTTTCTCTAGAAGGAGGCTGTGGGAAACTATATAAAAGTGTTGGAGAAATCCAGGTAGACAGCGTCTACTGTTTGCCCCACATCAACAGCTTTGTTGTAGAAGGCAATCAAGTTTCTCAAGCACAATTTGCCCTTGGTGAATCCATGCTGGCTTTTCCCAGTCACATGTTTCATTTGATTTGTGATAACCCCCTGCAGGATTCGTTCTGTAACTTTCCTAAGGACTGAAGTATGGCTGATGGGCCTGTAATTTTTCGGATCCTCCTTTAAGCCGTCCTTGTAGATGGGAGTGACATTAGCCACCTTCCAGCCTTCTGGGATGTCCCCCAATCTCCATGACTTCTCTAAGGTTATGTAGAGTGGCCTCACAGTGATGTCAGCCAGCCTTCTTAATGCCCTCAGATGCTGAGGGCCTTTCCTAAAAGCCATCTAGGCAGCAGCATTTAGAAAAACAAATATGTTGTTTTCATTTAAATAATTTAAGATGCCTTGTCTAGATATCTCTTCTGCGCTGGGTGACAGCCTGATTGTTATCTCCCACATCTTTGACTGTCATTAATCCCTCCCTTCCTGATTTCTATATCTTCTCTTGTTTGTGTGATACTCATCATGTAGGTTGCAAACTCTGGGCCAGCAAATCTCCTCTCCATAAGAGAAGCCACTGGGTTCTGTCAAAGCAGCCTGGGATGCTGTGAAATCTTTATGGTGTCTGCAGTAGAGGCAAGATGTTTTATTTATTGCATCAACAAAGCCCATTCCTCATTTTGCACTAGGTGCCAAGCTGAGTAAAAAGTAAAGATTCATTTACTTGTATTTCAGTCTTTAATTTGAAGGACTGTGGATGTATCAATGCCAGAGATTTGACAATGAAGCAGTCTTTCACTGTCAGTATGGGAAAGGGATTCTTGGTGGTTCTTTAAAGGAGTTGCATGCTGCTGGATGTCCTCTGCAATAGTGACTTAGAGAGTAACCTGGAGATACTCTTTTGAGTAGAAGTTAGTATTTTGTTGTGTTACAATAGGAAGCTCATGGCCCCAGGTCTGCTCGTGCTTTGGGCCAAGGTGGTGACGGAAGATAGTCACCTGTGGGGAAAAACTAATTTGCATTCTTTTACTTTTTTTAGATACATCACTCTGAGATCACAGAATGACAGCAGCATAAAATGTTATGGCAAAGAGAGCACAAGAAGATACAAGAATCTCACAAATGCTCAAAAATCAGGTAATGTCACAGCATATGTCCAGTTTCTCTAAGGCTGGCTTGTTTAATAGATTCAATGCTTTTTGACTGTTTTCCAGAATTTGGGCTTCTGAGTCTCTGACTTTATTGATGGGCTTCTCAAATATGATTAGTTGTGTATTGGCTGTGTATCTTGTAAAATATTATTTCACAGTATGTATGACACAGGAGATACACACACATTTATATCTTTCTTAAAGGACTACTTTGGCTGTGTTGTCTCATACAAGCAAAAGGACATTACCTTAATTTGAAAAAAAATAAAAGCAGAGGCCATGGTGGTCAATTCTGCATAACCATTTGACCTGGTTCCGTTGCTAGATACCAACATGCTGTAGTTTAGAGGGATGGACTTTTCAGAGAGTCCTGCAGCTGCATTTCTGAAAACTCTTTTAGGGGATACACCAGGCTCAAAATAGCTGTTCCCTCCCCACTGAGAGCTTAGACATATGCCATTTTCCACATACTACTACTTCTGCTTGTTTTTTTTAGTTATTTATCTGTCTCAGGATGTTTCCTCCTTGCCTGTTTTTGTAAATCCTAGCATATGTTCTTTGACTGTTTCAGAGCATTTACAGTTACAGAAAAAAAGAAATCACATTACACCCTACAGAGCTTAAACACTGCAGAGGTCAGGAAGAAACCGGTTAAGTGTGTTACAAGGATGCTCACCTTGAACTAAAATTGTATGTGCTTATCCTGGCTGTGGTAACAGCAATAGCTGATGCATTGATGTTTGAGTGAAAAGGCTTGAAAATCGCTCTCCCTCCCACATATCAACAGCAGGGACCAGAGATTGTAATGTGGCATATACCATAAGTGAACAAGATCTAACCTCTCTGTCCTAAGATCTTCATACCCTTGGCTTCTCATGTCTGCAGAACTAGGATCTTGCTGGGGAGTAACAAGTCACTCAGTTCAGTAATAGAAGGAAACTAAAATATGAAGTTGAGGGCAATTTTGCTAATAGGACATGTCTCTTTTCCAGGAAGCATTTGAGAGTATTGCCCTGAGCAGAAGGGACTATGATTTATGTCATCTAATCAGTCAGTAAACCCAGGCTGGCTGAAGAAATTTCACATAAAGTTTCACAGACAGCTTCAGCCTTGATCAAATATGCAGTAATGTATTGGTGAATATTAAAAAAAATAAACTACTGTGTTTATCACTTTAATTAGTGCTGTCTTCGGTATGCTTTTAGTCAGTTAGTCATGGAATATGCAATTCAAGTCCCCTTCTGGCCTTAGCCAAGGCTTGTCTTTTATTTTTATTTTTAATCAGTATTGTGAGGAGATCACATAATTTTACATGTGCCATTTTTTATGAAGTAATGTGATACCTGCTTCAGTTGCAGTTCTCCAAAGCCTTCAGAGTACCTTGAAACTGTAACACCAATTCACTGACAGCAAAGATAATCAGATTTGTTGAAACAACGTTCTTCGTTTCTTTGGGACTCATGAAATTGTATCTCCCTTAAACTAAATTCAGTTAATGGCTTTATTTAGAAATCAGCCTCCTCTTCTTGAATAACCAGAATTCTGTTAGTTTGGAGGAAAAAAAGGTTTTCATTAAATTACCACTGCCTCAGAATGCATTTTCTACTTAAAACTTAGATCAAAAAGAGAGAAAAATGTTTCTTCTTGTTTGTCTTCCTTTCTCCTCCCCCTTTTCTAGAGACTTTCCTGAGATGATCAACTGTTGGTTTTGCTGTTGGTTTTTTTTGTTGTTGTTGTTGCCTTTTTTTAAACTTCATTGAAGTAGAGAAATTGCTCGGTTCCTCTCCCAATGCCATCGTTGTTCTCCCCTCCCCCAAGTCCAATGTGTTCTTTATTAAACTGAATTAGGACATTCTAGTCACTCTTAAGAGTGGAAATGGGAACAGCTTAAATGAGCAGCCACATGAGACTCAACAGCCTTTCCAACTGCACTGCAGAAGAAGCTCAGCTGCAAAGGGAATGATAATTTTTGAAGGATTTGTGCAACTGTTGAAGAATTACCAGCATTAATATTAAAAAGCAGCTAATCTGTTTTTCCCTTCCATTTTAAGCATGTATAGCTTTCTTAGTATGCTTGCTATAAAAATCAATCTGCTAAATGTTTTGCTTCTTTTCAGTCGTGTTCACTTTTGTAATGCCTTTATTTGCGTACTTTCTTGTATACTGAAGTGAAGGGGTTTTTTTGGTGCTGGTTTTGCCTAAAAGTGCTAACCTTGGGGTTTGTAGACAGATATGGGCATGGGTTCGAGATCTCTGCCATCGAAAACCAGCTGAAATTGAAATGCAGTAGAAACCATAGAAGAGTTTATCCAGGATTTGGATGAAAAGGTTTTCATCCCTGTAAGCATTTGTCCTTGAGACAGCTATAGAAAATTATTGGTCCTTGAAATCCATATTGCTACTAGTTTATTCTAACTAAAATAGCCATGGTCCTGATACCTTTTGACTCTTATTTTCAGTCTCTGCTTCTCCTTATTGCTATATCAGATGTCTTTGGGGTTTCTGTAGATACTTTTAAAAAAAAAGGTAGATCTTTGAGTTATCATCTCACCTCTCCTTCCCTTTTCCTCTCTGCTGGTTCACCCAACCACCTTCTTTGGCATTCGAAATTATTCATTCTGTTTGAGCACTGTGCTGCTTTTTTTCACAGGCTTATTTTCTATGCCAAAAAAAAGAAATAGAGCTGGGGCTTGAACTCTGGCTACATGAAAAGTTATAAGGACAAACCTGATAACTAAACAGCGTGCAAGAGCATGGGGGTCTTTGAAATATGCCACCCTTCCTCTCCCAGTTCTATGCTTTTCAGCCTTCCAGCACTACTCTCATCTGAAGATACAGGGGTAGTGCCAGCCTCACACCTGAGAGGTGGGTTTAAGCAATGCAGGTGTGTCCATTCTTAGGTAGTGCTTAGGTGTTCTTAGATGGTGCTCTCCCTGTTTTTAAAGCTGCTCTTCAATGTGGGTTCATAGTGGTGTAGTGCCCAGCTGAAAACCACGACTGTCTGTGCTGTCCCTTAAAAGGCTGGGTTGTGGTCAGCCTGTGTGACAGAGGCTGCTGGTAGCACTGGTGTTTAGCAGAATGGAGAGGAGAAGGAACTGCTTTTTATTCCTGCATCTATCCTAAAGGAAATCAGAGAGCAAGATGATGTGAATGATGGCTGTCTTCATTTAGGAATAGCTTGGCAGGAGATCTGACAGTTCTGAATAACAAAACAGGTCAATAAAGACATTCTCATAAAAAAGGCTGAAAATTGAATAAGATGAACCCTGGTTTGTTTCTGTTGAAGCTAATGGGAGGGGAACACTGAAGCAAAAGAAGGGAAGGGACAACTTGATTTTGAATTTATCTTATCTGCAGTTAAGAATGAAGCATATATTCTAATAGCAGAAAGATAGCAACTTGAGAAAGTCTCAGCTTATGTGACTGAGAGGTGGTAAGGCACGATTTGAAACATGTCTGCAGTGTTGGGAGAACACACAGCAATGACACATTTCTGGAGCAAGCATGCCTTAAGTGTTACAAAACACAGTTTAGGCTGCTAAGACTGGTGGTTAAGCTTGCTTTAGCTGAAGTGTTACCATCCCAGAGGGCGGGAGGGACGCAAGAGGAGTTGGTACCCCAGCACATGAGCATCTGCTTCATGCTGTTGCTTGTCAGTATGTACAGGTACTCTGTCCTGAAGAAGCTAGTTGAACATGGAGGGGTGTTTTCTTTTGGATTTTTTTGCATCTGCCAGCTTATCCAGTCTTCTTTTTTTCAGGCTAACTGGTAATTAATCTATAAAAGCACGTAGATGTTTTGCTTAAAGGAATAGCTGAAAAACTTGAAATTGGACAAACCATAGGATCCAATTCCTTTTTGAAACACAGCCATGCAGCCTACTGAGATTGGTTAGATCAGTGCAGTGCTATAATAACTTTACAGCCTTTTAATGAGTCTGCTTCCTTCAGCATCTGCTCTTGTACAGTCTTTTGTCATCCCTCGCCATTAACTCAGTTCTGAAACTGGCTCTGGCTGGTTTTGCAGCCCACACCCACCCCAACTTTCATGCAGCGACTTATTTGGAGTGGATGCCTTGTTCTGAAATTCATGTGAATTTAGGCAGTTCAATTGCGTGACTGTGGTTTGATCTGTTATTTACTCAATTTGAAAAATTCTACAGGTTTTGGCTTCTGTGGTGTGTGATGGAACTGGGAGTGTTTTCTTTTATAACTACCATCTTATTGATGTTTCGCTGCCTATTGTCTTCTGTAAGTTCATAGAATGGCCTGGGTTGAAAGGCACTTTAAGATCATCTAGTTCCAACTACTCTGCTGTGGATAGAACACCCTTCACTAGACCAGGTTGCTCAGAGCTCCATCCAACAGAGCCTTAAACGCTTCTGGGAATAGGGCATCCACAGTTTCTCTGGGCAGCCTGTTCCAGTGTCTCACCACCCTCACAGCAAAGAAGTTTTTCTTAATATCTAATGTAAACCTGCTTTCCCTCGGTTTAAAATCATTTCCCCTTGTGCTGTCACTACAAGGTCTTGTAAATAGTCTCTCTCCATAGGCTCTCTTCAAGTACTGGAAGGCCACAATTATGTCACCCCAAAGCCCTCTCTTTTCTAGACTGAACAATCCTAGTTCTCTTAGCCTTTCCTCACAGGAGAGGTGCTCCATCTCTGTCATCACCTTCTCTGGACTCACTCCAATAGTTAAGGTCCATCCTGTGCTGGGAACTCCACAGCTGCTTCTGGCTCTCCAGTGAATAGTTTACGAAGGAGAAAAATAGAATCACCTTTATTGAAGACTGATAATTTTGGAATTTTGTTCCATTTCATGTTTACCAGAATGAAGTTATTACATACTTCCAGGAGTAATTGTATTGCCTTTTAGATGCTTGTGTTTGACGCTGGAGTGTGTAAAGACATTTCAGCCATCTTGGTGTATCCGTGGCTTTTAGTTTGGAGACTGGAGTTGTACAAGTTGCAGGGGATCTTGCTGAAATGATGAGAAAAGAGTTGGAGCAAAACCTTATCTCTGTTGAAATCAATTGAATTCCCATTAGCTTGAGTCCAGATTTCATCCATAAACTTAAGTAGGGTATTTCTCTTTCTGGGCAGTCTACAGAAATGTTTCTGTCCGTTTGCATTTGTTTTCATGTTTCTTTGTAATGATTGCATAATTGGGATGTATCTGTAATGTCAGAAATGTAGTAGGTTAAATAGCATAAATGACTGTTAGGAAGAGAAGAAACATAGAACTGCAGAACCATTGTTTCTGTAAACTTCCTGCTGCTTTTAGTTGTTTGATTTAACTATTTAGTAGACAGACTTGTTGTGATAAATGGCAGTGATGGGTGTTTAGGCATCACTGCTAAACAAAAAGCACCCTTTTCTTCCTGTCGCTGAAAGAAATGGAAGTCACTCAGAGTGCTGCCAATGGCTTCTCAGTTGGCCAGAGACTTTGGTGGCCCTAAAGCCTTAAAGATATTGTATGCAGCACTCATATACTCTCATGGGTATCCAAGAAGAAATGTATATTGTTAGCATTCTGTTAAAACCGATAGCAGATTCTCGCTGTATACAGCATCAAGCCTGTTCGAGAACTAAAAAATATTTGGTATCTAAGGGACTGGTTTATTACTGATTATGCTTCTATTAACATGCCTATATGGTTTTTTTCCTATTACCTGAATGTAGAATAACAATGCTTTTTAAACCTTCGCATTTTCTCCTTCTAGATCAGTGATGCATTTGAAAGGAATGTTTTCATCTTTTTTTCTTCTTTTTTTTTTTCCTTTTTTTTTAGGAGGGGGAGAATGGGTGTTTGAAAACAATGCAAATTTTTTCAAATGTGGTTCTCATAGTGACTAAACTTCCCAGTCCTTTTGTGATTTGATTGGTATTTTAATATAATATTCCATATTATTTTTCAGATTTTTACAAATGTTTCTGTATAACTGTGATGTATAACTGTAATCCACTCCCAAACCACAATTGAGTTGAGGATGCTAGAGCTGCTGGAGAGGAAATTTCTGTGAGCATTTTTTTTTCTTTTTTTGATTCTGAGAGAGGGGAAGAGAGGTGGTGTTTGTGCTAATGAATAGGTTATAAAACTTCTTGACTGCTTTCCAGTATCCTAAGAACTGTGACAGGTAACCCCCAGGTGAAAGGGTGCAGTAAGTGGAATTTGGTGGGTGCCCAAGGGATGGCATTTTCTGTGGTGACTACGACACTGCCTATGGCTGCTGGTACAGTCAGTAGCATCTGCCATCATGACGCTCCTGCCTGTGGGAAGAGAACAGGCCAGGGGTCTGGTTGGCCACTTGATTAATTTTTGAAACAAAATCTTGTTGTTTGCTCCCTTAAGAATAAGTCTCTTACTGTCCTTACTCTTGGAATTCTTGTAGTCTTTTAATTGTCTCCTGGAGACATTTATTCTCCCTCACTGGTTTGTATCACTGTTATTTCTTGTCCTTTGACTAATATTTGTAACTTCAAGAAGAAGGGTCAAAACCAAGGAACTTGGTGTAAATTACAGATCTGTTAAGAGGTAAAATGGGACGTAGCTCCTATACAAAAGGTCTACTACCTAGAGATCCAGTTTTTATGAGAAGATGTGTTCAGACCATCTCAATTGAGCTTTCTTAACTTGGCAGGCATAAAACGAGTTGCATGTTCCCCCTCTTCCTCTAAATGTTGATGGCCTTTCCGTATGAAATATCACACAGTGTTTATTTTTATGCCTTTTTAATGTTTTGTGGAAGGTTTGTTTAGTTGCCCTTCATAATTTTTAATAGGAAGTCTTTGAAGTTGTGTTGTGGATGAAAAATCCTGTTGGCAGCCTGACTATTCATTGTTGACTCCTATCTTCTTTAATTGTTCATCTATAAAAATCTGGAAGGGAGTGTGTTCAGAGAAACTGTGAAGCACTGTATATTTCTGGAAAGGGGAAATAAATGTGCAGTTAATCTCAGCTATTATTTGTCTCGTGAAAATGTTACATACTAATGGTTGCAGATGGTTTACACAAACTGTACACATTACAAGCCCTCTTCATTGGGAGCTATGGTTTTCTGTCATACATTATGCTAGAACGGAAAAGGTTTTTCTCTGCCTACAGCTATGCATTACCCTTATTTGCTGTTGCTAGCACAAACTCTCCTTAATATGCATCTGGCAGTGGTTAAAATTTTCTCCATCAGTGACTTCACATTTATCCATGTAAATCGTGGATTCTCCTAAGTTTAAAAAGGTAAGGACATCAGTATGCAGGAGTCTTTGGTGGAGAGCATTACATTTAGAAAATCAGATGTGAGGGAGGCAGAGTTAAGGTTTTGGTCTAATATTTTTATGCTTATGTTAAAATGTATTTTATTTATTGAAAACAGACATCTGTAAAATGTTACTTTGAGTTACAGTTTATACAGTAAAAATTATAAAAGGTTGCATGTGAGAGGGTAGAACAGAAGCTGGGAGTTCAGCACTCCCAGGGGAGTGAAAAGATTTCCATTGACTGGTTTGGTCTTAGCATATATACTACAGGTCAGTCAGCCTCACTTCTATCTATCCCTGGACAGATGATGAAACAGCTTATCCTGGATGTCATCTCTAGGGATGTGGAGGAAAAGAAGATTATCGTTATTATTACTATTAATTATATTATTACTATTATTATTAATAGTCAACATGGATTCACCAAGGGGAAATACCACTTGACCAGTCTGATAGCCTCCTATGATGGAATGTCTGGCTGTGGATGGATGAGGGGAGAGCAGTGGACGTTGCCTACCCAGACTTCAACAAGGCTTTTGACACTGTCTCTCATAACATCCTCATAGGCAAGCTTGGACAGTGAGGTAGAAAGAAGACTGGCTGAATGGCTGATCCCAGAGCTGTGGTCAGTGATGCAGTCTGGTTGGAGGCCTATTGCTAGTGGTGTTCCCAGGGGTCAGTACCAGGTCCAGTCTTGTTCAGCTTGCTCATCAGTGACGTGGATGAAGAGACAGAATGTACATGATGATACAAAAATGGGAGGAGTGTCTGATATGCCAGAAGCCTGTGCTGCCATTCAGCAGGACTTGGACAGGCTAGAGAGTTGGGTAAGAAAGGACCTTAATGAAGTTCGGTGAAAGCAAGGTCCTGCACCTGGGGAGGAATAACCCTATGTACTGGTACCAGCTGGAGGCCAGCCTGATGGAAAGCAGCTCTGTGGAGAAGGACTGGGGGGTCCTGGTGGACAACAAGCTGTCCCTAAGGCAGCAGTGTGCCCCTGTGGACAAGAAGGCCAATGGTATCCTGGGGGGTGTTAGGAAGAGCATTGACAGCAGGTCAAGGGAGGTGATTCTGCCCCTCTACTCAGCCCTAGTGAGGTCTCAAATGAAGTGCTGTGTGCAGATCTGGGCTCTTCAGTTAAAAAACGATGACCGCTGGAGAGGGTTCAGCAGAGGGCTATGAAGATGATTAGGGGATTGGAGCATCTCTTATGAGGAGAGGCTGTTTAGCTCCAGTCTGTTTAGCCTGGAGAAGAGAAAACAGAGAGGGGATCTTATCAATGCATACAAATTTCTTAAGGGCAGGTGTCAAGAGGATGGAACCAGACTCTTCAGTGGTGGCCAGCGACAAGGGACAGCGGGCACAAACGGAAACACGGGAAATTCCATCTTAGTTATGATACATCCGTCTTTACTTGGAGGGTGTCAGAGCACTGTAAAGGGCCGCACAGAGAGGTTGTGGAGTCTCCTCCTCTGGAGATACACACAGGTGAACCTGCTTTAGCAGGGCATTGAACCAGTGATCTACAGAGGTCCCTTCCAACCCCAGCCGTTCTGTGAGTCTGTGACTTGGCTTGATAGTCAACTGTCTGACTAAAATTAGTCATGAGGGTGCAGGATGTGGCAAGCTTACAATGCTTGAATGTTCATATAATTTAGGGGAAAAGACAGTTTCGAAGAATAAGCTTTTATTGGTTTGGCAGAATGATTTTATTGGAGCACTAGAGAAGAGGCCGGATAACGGGATGAGATGAAGTTGTCTAACTGCTCTGAAATAGCCCAGCTGTTACAATTTTGCATCTGATTATGGATTTCAAATTAGAAGATTTTAGAGTTTCCTCTGAGGCAATAATAATAACAGTTTATGCACAGAGTCAGCATTTACCTTGTCTTTCACTTACTCCACAGGTGCTTGGCACACTGAACTTACTGATCTGTGTAGGATTTGTGCTGTGGTCCACTTATTGAAGATGTGAAGCAACGTCGAGTCTGAGGTTGGAATTACTGACAGACTGGAGGAGATTTTAGTCCTTGTGATGCACATGGACATGCTGAATTATAAGTAATTCTAGCTTCTTCTCCCCTCCCTCCCTTCCCCTCACTCAGCTATCTCAGGGTTCATAGAGATTTCCATGGTTTGCGTGCCTGTAAGTTTGGAACAGAAGTGACCAAAAATGGGGGACCAGCAATTGTATAAAACTAACCATACTGCCAACAACAATGAGAACTTGTACTACGAACAACACCAAATGAACTCCCTTCCATCTCTAAATCATAGCTATGGGACGTCTGTTATGGATGCTCCCCAGGCATCCCCCCTCTCCCCTCAGTTTCCCCAAGATTCACGGGACAGTATAGCTTTGCCTGTAGGTTCAAAAAGCCTTGGTTCAATGCATACATCTAGACAAACCAGCTGGACACATTCTGGCTCAGGAAACCATGTCCCAGCAAGGAACAATTTGAATAATCAAAGCGCAGTCTGGAGCCCCCTCGGGCAGGGGGACTCCCATGATGGATACCAATATTCTTACTCTCAACCCAGTGAAAATCGATCGCAAAAAATTACCAGTGGGGTCCTGCATAAATTGGACTCCTTTACGCAAGTATTTGCTAACCAAAATCTTAGAATTCAAGTCAACAACATGGCTCAGGTTTTGCACACCGAGTCTTCGATGGTGGATAATTCTGGTGACAGTGCACTCAGGCAGCTGCTGTCCCAGAAGCCAGCGGTTGAGCAGCAGCCTGTAACTTCCACTGTACAAAGATATCAACCAGTGCCACAGCAAACGCAACAGAATTTTGCAAGCACACAGCAAAAGCAACAAATGCAAGTCATGCAGCACCAACAGTTGTACTACGACTACCAGCAGCACTTATCACAAATGCAGATGCATTCTGCATTTCAGCAGGGACAGACGCACGTTCCACAAATGCAGTCCCAGCAGCTCTTACCACAGCAGATGCAGCACTTGCAGCAGCCTCAGTACTACGCTCAGCCACAGCAGGGACACCAGCGGCTCTCGATCCAGGAGATCCAGCAGCAGCAGCCAGCTCGGCAGCAGCGGCAGTGTCCAGTGCAAATCGCTCAGTATTACCAAACACAGCCTGTCATGCAGCAGTTACAGCAACAGCAGCAGCAGATGCAATTGCCACTTCCTCCATATCACAGAGAACCTGATCCAAAGACTATGCATGAACCACACCAGTACTCTCAGGATCCTAGTCATCCTGTGCAGCTTATCCAGTTGGGAGCAGTGCCTCAGTATTGCTTCCAAGATCCCCATGAACAGTACAGGCACTTGTACCCACAGAGTTTACTGCAGCAGCAGCAGCAGCAAGATCAGCAGAAGCAATACCAGAGCAAGAGCAGAGTGCCATCTCTGAACTCCCACGTTGGCCTCACTCCACCAGAGACCACGGAGGATCCTGCACGGCAGGAGGTAAATTCTGTAGGTAATGCCATCCCTCATCGAACACTTTTGCCGCCCTTGGGAGTTCATCTGAACAACAAAAGCTCTCAGCAAGACTCTCCCAGCACCACATGGCCTCAGGTAAGTAGTATTTCAGATCCATGCTCAACCAAACTTGTTTGCAGAAGAGTAACAAGGTGTGGAAACCATATGGCTTCAGGAGAGTTAGAAGGTTAGGATGTGAGTGGTGGGCATCTCTGGGATGTTTTGGGAAACTGCACTAACAGGCTTCTGTCTACATCTCTGGGCTGGCTCTGGGCCAGGCTGGCAGCAGCAGCACAGAACTACTGCTGTGGCACTGCTGCTTTCCTTCTGAGAGGCTTTGGGAAGGTCTGCCTTGGTTTCTGGGGAGGAGGGACCCAGTGACAACAAAGCGTTCTTGCTGATTTTTTCAACACCTGCAGGCTCAGTTGTTCAGGAGCAGTTAGTAAACTCCCTGTTTCCAAAAGTAGTGCTTCTGGGTCAGAACAAAGGCTTCAACAATAGGTGAATGGAAGAAGACTTACACTAGCTATGCTCACAGGGGCACTGATTTGATGTCAGGCTCTCAGAGGCTTTTAATATCAGTAAAATCATACACAAAATGCAAACTTAGTGCTGTAAGGATCTTCATTTATGCATTAATATTTCCTGAAAAATTATTTTCTCCTTTTCCCCTTATTTTCCTTTCTCCTCCTTTGATAGCAGGTGCAACTGTCAGAAGGCAGACTGCAGCAACTGTCCCCAGAACAAAGGTATTTTTAAAATTTTTTTTTGGTCTTTTTAATTTAAATATGAGAAATGCAAAGTTCTGCAGTTTAGAGGGAAAAGAATGCAGTCTGGGTAGGTAATAATTGTTGCTCTCCTAGAAACATCCTTAGTTTTGCGTTTTGTGATTTTAAGTTTGTGTGATTTCCAGCATCCCCCTTCCACAATAAAATCAAATAAATAAAAAAAAAAGGGGGGTATGGGAAGGAAACTAAAAAAACCCCAAAAGCAGGGGAGCAGTTTGCCCTCTGTTGCATTTATAAGTGAAGGAATGGTGTGTGGTTTGGATTTGTAACTTTGGCAGCAGAGATCTTCTATTTTTTCTTAAGGTCTCACCTCTGAAGGTTGAGGTTGACAATGAACATGGTTGTCTACCATAAGTTAGAGGCATTGTGTCCAAGTACTTGTTAATTGGTGTCATGAGGGGGGAAAACGTAGGCCTGTCATGATGGATCTCATGGGTTCTCAGACTCTTCTATATTGAGACCCACATTTTGATGAGCACATCCTACTCAAAACTTCCCTTCTCCCCATCTTGGGAGCAGCTCATCTAGGTTATTGGCCATGTATTCCACAGCAGTCACCACATGCTTAACTATGACTTCATAACCATCTAGCTGTAAAATTTCATTTAGTTCCTTGACTAAAAAAGCTTCCTCTGCAACAAAGGAAACATACCAAATTAATGTTTTTTCTTCTGCTCCATGCTTAAAAAAATGAAAACAAATATAGTGGCCAGAACAGAGAAACACTTCCTGAGAGAGCTGATGCGAAGAACAAGCTAATGTGTTCAATATGCTTGAAGGAGTTTAAGAGTTTGCCTGCTCTAAATGGTCACATGAGGTCACACGGAGGAGTAAGAGCATCTCCTAACTTCAAACAGGTATCAGTCCATTTTACTTCAGTATTTGGCACTCTCCTTTTGTGTTTGCTTGCTTTGCCGTGCTTTGCTTTGCTGTCAAAACTTGTTCTTCTCAGCGCTGTTTTGTTATGTCATACCCTGTGTAAGTAGAAATGCACATAATTCTGTTAGGTTATAGGCCAGAAGTCTTGTTTTAAAGTCAGAGGCAGTGGGGAGGATAAATCAGTGTTTGTCCTTCTCTTTTCTCTGCACATTACAGAAACACCCTACAAAGTCATGTCAGGAGTGTCTAATTTTTTTTCCCTGCATGTTTGTTTATTATATTAGAAATACCAGGAACATCAAGTCTTCCTTATTTTTATTTGAACTACTTGGATGACTAAGGGATATTTGTTGGAAGCCTTCCCAGGCTTTAACTGAAGGAGCAGAATTTTTGAATCTTTGACAGTTTTCTTCCAAAGTGTTTTAGTTCTATAGGTATCAAAAAATGCCAAACCAAAAACGTGTTTGAGTTGTTCTTCATAACAGTCAGTTGGTCGTTCTCTATCCCGATATTTTAGAAATTCTGTCCTAAGAAGGAACACCACAGGAAGGTAAAAAGCTACCGAAGTTACAGTTTGTGTCTTTGTTTTTAGGTGAGTAGTGGAGAATTCTGTGTTTGTAGTGATATAAAGAGATGTGTTTATCTGCCGTCCTGCAAGTTATCTTGTAAGGGTGTTTCAGGTGATTATTTGTCACCAAGGCTGAATCCTATGCAGGAATCATAAGTAATCTGCCCAACATCATTGAAGGCAAATAAAGAGTCCCAGGAAGGAATGCTGGTGTGTGTTTTGTAACCCTGGCCACTTCTTTCCAGCCACGGTGCATACATTGTGTAGTGTATCGATCCAGAAGCAGCACTCCCTCACTCGGGCTGAAAGCCTTTAATTGTCTGTACAGGATGAAGGAGAGAAACCACCACAGCAGCCGCTGCCTAAAGAGGTGGATAGCCTCGCGCCCATCGTCATGCCAGTGTCTGTCCCTGTAAAGCTTCTGTCACCTGAGCCCAGCACGCAGCCCTCTGCCAGCGCTGCCACAGTCACAGACAAGCCTGCCAACTCTGTGTCAGATGACGAGATGCCCGTTCTCGTGAAGATGACTTACTCTCCACCATGCAGTCCAAAAGTGGCCAACCCCTGCTCATCCTCTGTGAGTGCTGTGTTTCTTGCCACTAACTGTCCTGTGCTTGTTAAATCCCTTTGCTTATAGTGCCGCTATTTTCTAAAACATCTGTGTTTTAAAATATTTTCTGGACTCTTTATGATTCCTAATAAACAATAATAATACTTATTTTCCCTTTGCTGAGGAATCAAGATCTCAGTTGAAAATAAGTAATTTGAAATCAGAATGTAATATTATCCCACTAGAACAAAGGGATTTACTATCTTTTTACTGGTTTTGTTTTTTTCCTTTTCAGGCTGCTTCATTGTTATGTTATTGCTTAAATTCGGCAGTTTTATTTCTTCCTGTTCTTTAAAGTCAGATATATGTGCTGCTCATTTCAGCTGAAGATAGTGCAGTGCTTAGAGTGGGTGCTCCAAGCCAATATGAAGCTTGTCGACTTGGAGTTTTGCAGTGAAGTAATTTTTCCCTTTCCCTCTGCATGCATCAGCTTGAAGGGTTAATCACTGAGAGTTCTGATACAGAAAAAATAGCTATGCTTAGTGCTTTCATTTCGCTCGTAAAACTGAAATTGTCAGGCAGCACAAGGAATTGATGATTACTTGAATGAGATGTGAAAATGCTCTTTATTGTTTTCCTGAAAGAGTCCTGGAGCAAGCAGTATTTATTTCATATTCCAGTGTAGGAACAGATTCTGCTTGTTCCTTCAAATCCATGTTGGCAGACATGATAAGGGATTACTGGGGAGTATAAGCACTGTATGGTATTATCTGTACAGTGCAGAGAAATACTCTTGTGATTTTTTTTCTTTTCCTGCTCCATGAGAGGCTGATGGCAAAACAAGGGGACAGCATATACCATCATAGGTGACTCCTTAAAATATTCCATGTATTTATCACCCCCCCAACCCTTCACTCAGACATTCACACTAATTTTAAATGTATATGAAATATTTTCTCTTGTCCTTTCAAGCAGAGGTTTTACACACAAACTTCCACTTTACTGGGAAAGCCAGCATTTCACAATACTTAGTAACTCAGCAGTACAATTTTTCATTTCTATTTCTAGTTCCTCTAAAGAATAGGGACAGTCTTTTCTGAATCCTTGAGCTCTGAGTGGGAGATCTTCTCTAGAGACATCAGAGTAGGTGGCTTGGGCTTGTGTATTTCTGCAGTGTATGTAAAGTGACTGATTAAATCTGCCAGTGTTTGGCTAAATGCGCATTCGTTCCCTCCAAATGATGCTTGTGGTCTTTGTTATTG
This sequence comes from Pipra filicauda, assembly GCF_003945595.2. Taxonomy (NCBI): domain Eukaryota; kingdom Metazoa; phylum Chordata; class Aves; order Passeriformes; family Pipridae; genus Pipra; species Pipra filicauda. The sequence goes on along the minus strand of NW_024104665.1, from coordinate 352,979 downwards.
CCCAAGCAAACGAAATGCATGCAGTTTCCTCTCTGGACCCTATCTTTTATATAAGCAGTAGCATTGGAAACATTGAATGATCAAAAGATCTACAGTTTCCCTCTTCTTCTTTAAAAAGATTTTGTGCCATTGGAGAGGGTTTTTTTCCTAATACCAAAGAACTGAAGCTGTGTTGCATTTATTTATACCGTGCTTTGAGCTGTCCAGAAAAGCTCCCACAAAGCTGATGGAATCAAACAGCAGAAAGTAACTAAATATTCAGCAAGGCAATAGGATGATGAGCTGAAGCCAGCGGTTAAAGGAGGTCCATCAGGGGTCTACCCAGAGTGGATCTGTCAAGGTGCGGCAGCAGGGCCCACAAGGATGCATTCTGTCTTGGATAATAGGAGTCAGTTCCTCAAGCTTCAGAAAAGTATCGGGGTGATTCTTAATCAAGAGCCCATGGACGCCACTATCTCCTTTACTATTCAGTGTGATCTTTTTTGAAAGCAGTAGTTGGCATAGCCCCACTGCAGTTAAGGTATACTGTAGGTGAAGGCGTGGAGGTGGTGGAGGTATTTAGGACTTCTAAGGTGTTGTCTTGGTTGGCTGGTTTGCTTTACACTAGTGAGAAAGGAGTACCAAATGAGCCCTTAATCAAAGACTTAGATCTGGCCCTCTGGGTATTTTTATTAGGTTTTGGGTTGTTTGGATTTTTTCTCCTTTCTCCTTTTTGAACACTAAATGTTCACCATCCTGATGGACTATATCTATCCTTTCAGGTAATTTTCACTGTCCATTATCAAAAAAATCCTCTGTAAGGCTGCATTTTCTTCCATGCAAAAGCAAAACTCTTCCAAAAGTTAATTTTTTTTCACAGAGAAAAAAATGTCAACAGCTGTTGGAGAGGATACAGCCATGATCTAACAGAGAGGACAGGACCTCTGTAATCAAAAACATTTCCTCAAGCTGGAACTTATTAACATTAGGGATAAAGGGTGACAGTGGTAATGCTTGTTTAACATGATTTTTATTGGGTGAATGTGATTCACAAGAACCACCCATGGTGTAAAGATGTATGTTGTTTAAACATACACTGCAGTAATTTGCTTCATGTAGTAGTAAATTTACCAGATGATGCAGACATTATGGAGTAACCCCATCAGTCAAAAATTTTATTCTACTTCCCAGATTTATCCTAAAGATGACTTACAATCTGAACACCTAAAAGCAGTACATTTAATTCTGTGTTCATATACCATGTTCTTAAAGCACAAACTGAGAACCTCTTTCTTCCCACCTCATCCCCACCCCACAGAAATCCAGATTCCAGGTTCGCACAGATTCTGTGCCTTCTGCTTCTCTGTACTCTAAATGTTATTAAATGATTTTTAACATTCAAATTCTATAGGTCCGCACATGTTACAGTGTGAGTTTCCCAAATGGTCCGCTACTACCCTTTTTTTCTCCAAGGAAAAAGGAGAGAGTTAAGTTCAAGATTTGTTGCAGCTGGACTGTAATGAAGCCGATGGGAATGTAGTGATAAGAGGCAAAGAATTTGAATTTATTACATTTTTCTTCCTTTTCTGCTGCTGAGTACTGCAGTAATTTCACTGAGCTCATGTGTCCTTCCTGGTCAAACTAAATGCATGCATTGAAAAAGCTCCCATATAAAGTTTCTAATAAACAGTGACTCACATGAAGTATCTCCCAACAGCCTGTGTGTGTGCTCAGTGCAAATAGAAGTGCCCAGGGTGCCTGGGTAGAGTTGAAGAAGGGCGGGGGTGACTCGTGGTCTGGGAGAGCCGTTCCCAGCACTTTCAAAAGCTGGCAGCAGCCTTTCTATGTCTGTCCCTGTGGCTCAGCCCTGCCTTGACCCAGAGGGCTGGCTGACAGAGGTGGAGGTTAATTTATCCTGGTTTTTCTCACTCCCCTGAGGTTTCTGTGTAGCACCAGATACTGTATTGGCCAGGGTTATTATGGTGGTACCTGAATAACTGCATGCTGGTTACAGCTTTTCTGTGGCCATTGCCCAAACCTGTAGGAGATTGTGTGCAAACTACGTTTAAGCATGCCTGAATACTAAGGTTTTACATGTTTTCATTTAGGAAACTAGCAAAAAACCTCATCCAAGTGCTGTAAAATTGGAAGAAAACTTCAAACCATTGCAGGATAAGAAGAAGTATCGGCACAGACCGGAACCTCTCTTCATACCTCCTCCTTCTTTCAACCTCAGCATGTCCCACTCCGGTGCCACTCTGTACCAGAGTCAGCTTCGCTCTCCCCGTGTTCTGGGAGATCATCTGCTAGACCGGACACATGAGCTCCCCCCCTACACTCCGCCACCGATGCTTAGTCCAGTTCGGCAAGGGTCTGGTCTCTTCAGCAGTGTTATCACTTCATCTCATAGCACCTCACATACTCAGCTGCCACTTACTCCCCTGACACCTACTCCACGGGTGCTCCTGTGTCGGTCTAGTAAGTATTACTTTTACAGAGCAGCAGTACAAAGGAAATGCCACTGTCCTGTCTCCCTGTGTTATCACATCGATGATTTTTATGTGTGCTCACATGCATGGCCACTTCTGCTAAATCACAGGAAAAGTCCAGTTTTGCCTTGGATTTTGCAGAGGCAGTGTTGAGGCATAAAATGAATAGAGGAGCCTAATCAGCGAGTAAGGCTATGATCTTTCCATGTGGTCTGCCTCGAGAAAGGACCACCATGCCTCTCATTGCATCTGGGCATTCTGAAGTGGAGGAAGAAGATTTGGTTTGAGACAGGGGGTTCACTTTAAGTATTTATTCAGTGCTTCACAAGAAAAGGTGTCTAATCACCCATGATCAGAGCAGTAGAAACCTCTGCGAGTTTGGACATTTCTGTTACCTGTAACAATTTAGACTGTTTCTGTCTAAATATCAATAAAGGGTCGTTTTTGCATCGTAGACTGGAGTAATGTTGATGTTAATAGGGAGATGTCAGTGCAGCCCTAGAGGTGGTGCACCAACAGCAACACAGCAATACTCAAACTCCAATCTCTGTTTCAGATAGTATTGATGGAAGTGTCATTCCAGTGACGCCTGGGCCTGGAGAACAGACTGTTGAACCGTAAGAAAAACAATTTTTTTTGTCACTGCTTTTATAGACTATCTCCAGCCTAGAGCATGTGGCCTGAAGTGTTTTGAACTGGGCAAGGTAGCATTCAACTGCCTGAAATCATGTTGAGCTGGACTCATTGAAGTTTTCTGTGGATGGTGGCTGAGGACGTTTGGAGCAAAGCGACTGTAGGAGATTTAGGTGTCATGGCTCAAAAATGCTTGGAGAGGCTTGGTGGCAGCCACTGAAAGTGAAACAACAGTGATGGCTGGGAAGAGGGCTGTGAGGAAAATGTGCTGATCCAGTACTTTAGGTTTTTAACATATATTTTTATATCTGCGGTAGAGCTTTAGAAAGGTGTTACCTGGTAGGTTCCCCAGGCAAATGCAAACAGGATTGTCCCTCAGCAGTAATGGCTCTTTCTGCTCTCTGCTGAAGAGTACCATTCTCTATGGAACAGAAAGTTGCTGCTTCTGACATCTAGCCTCTTTGCTAGTCATGCATATAAGATAGCTTGGGTTGTCCCTAAGGTGTGATGTCTCAGTATAGTTTAAATTGCATATTGAAATTTTTGTTTTCCCCCAAGAGATCAGTTCTCTCTAGTATTCAAAATACTTACCCCACTGGGATTAGAGCATTGCGTAAAGCAATCTGACACAATTTCCTGCCACTTGAGTGCAATAAAAGTTTTGTTGGAAATAAAGTGAACACTAACGTGAATTCTGTTTTTTCTGCACCTTGTGTAGTTGAATACTTACGTATTTATTCATCCTTACAGGCGAATCAATATCGGGTCCAGGTTCCAGGCTGATATTCCTGAGCTGCAGGACAGATTGCTAATGGAGAAAGACGTGCACAAGGCTACTTTGGTTTGGAAACCATGGCCAGAACTGGAGAACAAAGTCTTCCAACAAAGAGGTACGATGATTTGCTGTTTTAGAAGTTCCTATGTCAGCCTGTGCCTGTTGAAGAAATACACATTGATTTCTCATGTGCGTACTGTACAAAACGTTCAGGAGAATATTAATTGCTGAGAATGCAGAGGAAGACCAGAACTACATGTTACAGATTCAGAGTAATAACATTATATAATGGCATTTAAAGTGAAGTCTGAATGAACTGCTTTTTGGCAGCCAAGGGGGAAGGATTGTTCTGGGAAGTTGGGTACTGAACTGTCTTGTAAGGGCAGAGGTCACAGATCAGAGGCAGCTGATGGCCCCTGGACCTGTCCTGTGACCACAGCTGAGAGGAAATGTGACAGGGTTGGTGGATTCTACCTGTCCTGAACAGAGTTCTTTCCTGCTTCCAGCACGGTTCATTTCTGTTTCTCTACCCTGGCTGGGCCTTCTTGGCACAACAACATCACTGGCATGTGCAAGTCACTGCCTCACAGGTAGATCTCTGGCTCTGTAGTAGCTTGTCCTGTCCCAAGGATGCGCTCTGCACATCCTCTCCTCAGTGAGTTATCCTAAAAAAAGGAGATGAGATGCTCAGGAGAGAGAGTATGGAAGAAGCTGCTGCCCTGAACTATGTGGTCTTTGAGTAGCATTACAGAATCTTTGGCTCTGGATGTTTGACTGACAGGCTACTGTATCAGCAGTAAAATGTTGACTTATTTCTGACAGTGGAAGACCTTTTAAATATGAGCTGTTCCAGTGTGTTACCTGGTGGAGGAACTAACTCAGAATACGCTTTGCACTCTCTCTTTGAAGCGAAAGGAGATATTATGGTAAGATAAGAAGCTGAAAGGGGAGATATGATCCTCTTCTGCAGATAAATTAGCATGCTTTATTAAATGGATTTAGATATGGTTGTATAAAAAAGATTTCTGATTGATTTGCAGTGATGCTTTAAACATCCTGTAACATTTTTGGGGAATGACTTTTCACTTTATTCTCTAATAAATTTAAATTTCAAAGCAGTGCCTCTCTGAAGGTTTACTGTATATTTCATATAGATAAGATTACTTAGTTTATAGCCTTGGAGCTTTGAATGTCTCCCAGTGCTTGCTCCAGCCCTGATATTTCACAGGCTTTATACTTGGTCACAGAGAGCTTAGTCCTCCTCTAGCCCTTAAAAAAACCTTTTTTTGCAGCAGCAGTCACATCTACTTATTTGTTCAGAACTGTGAGGTAATTGCACACAGTTCTTATATAAATAATGCATTTCAAATATTTGCATTAGTTTAGTGATGGGAATGTTATTAACTAGGGCAAAACATCCATTTTCCCCAACGTTGAGAAAGACAAGGCCCTTGCACCAGTTCCTGGAAAACCAATTTAAAACAAAATGCAACAGAACACAGGGCTGGAATGATCTCACAGTATTGTCCAATACAGTGGGTTTTAGCTTGTGTCCCAATTTCCTTAGGCTCTGTTAGCTGTATCTGAGCGGTCTGAGTCAGGTGACTGAACTTACTGTCAGGATGTGGAATTTGCTTTACAGGGAGTCTGAATTGTCAGGGGAAAAATTTTAGGGATCCACAAATCATCTATTTCTCTGCTCTGAAGGAGGATTAGCTATACTTGCTGTCATTCCCGACAGATGTTGACCTAAACAGGTATTCTAAAAGACTTCATGCTATATTAATGCTGTCGAACCAACCATTAAATATTAGTGTCAATTAACACTATCAAGTCAAACACAATGAACTATTTGTATGTGGCAAGCAGAAGGCAGGGAAGAGCTGGAAGTTGCTAAGTAATAGCCAGTTTTCTGCTAATTAAGGCAAGGCAGGTGCACATTAGGTGCTCTTTTGTGAGGTACAGTGTTAATGGGCTGTGAGTAATTTGATGTGATTTTGTATGACAGAAAAGAGAAAAGAGAGAAAATTAATTCGTATCCTTGTACGAAATAGTCTTCTAAATGCAGTTTTATGCAGCAGCCGATTGCATTTGCTAATTCTGTTTTTCCCTGCTTTTTCATTTAGGTTGCTCTTGAAAAGCTGCTGTTGCGAAAGCCAGTGAGATTGAAGTGTCATCCTTTGGCAAATTACCACTACGCCGGTAGGTTTCCTTGTGATCTCTCTGTCTGCTGGTATACAGAGTCCAAGCCTGGCATGCCAGGCTGGAGCATGGGATCACACTGCACTCTCTGCTGTCTGCTGCAGGGATGGCAGCATCTAATGGAGAGGTGATGTGGACAGTGTCGAGGGGTATTTCCAGAGCCTTTTGTCACAAGTTCAGCAGTTTTTTACATGACTGAAAATATACGGAAAATTTGCATCCGTGTTGCTGTGTAAAATTCTATGGATTTAAAACTGCCTCAAGTGGTTCTTTTTCTCTTAAACTGAAATGTGATCTCCTTTTAAAACTGCTGCTATTTGTAATTTATAATTTACTATCAGTAAGGTCTTAATTGTCTGGTATATAAACATCTTCCATCATCTGCCTGCCTTCTCTGAGGTGATGGTGCACAATCAATGAATAAGATGATCTTGAGCATCCTTCCGAAGAGGCAGTGGTGTAACTCCTACTACTAAGTGCTGCTTACAGAGCCTCTCTTTGTGTGGGTCTAATCAAAATAAGTCTGGGTTGGTGACCTCTTTCACAGACGTAGCAAGAAGTATATTGGGATGATGAAGCAGAAGTGCCCTCTGTGAAATACACAATGTGATGTTAAGCCATGGGGCTTAAGTCATGTCACCTGAACATAGATGGCAAATGTCTCTCCTCTGTAGCCCTCTCTTTTAGTCCTTAATGCTTTGTAGTGGCTAACAACTGCTTAGACACAGAATAGGGTTTTACGTAAGACAGTTAAGACTTCATCTCCAGTTTAGGCTCAATGGGAAACAAACCTTCTGGTTTGTCTTCTGGTGGTCAGTCAATCACAGTGTCCAAGCTCATGTAGTGATTTCCAGTTACAGTCATTGTGCGACATAATCATAGAAGCAAGCTACTTCCTGGCTGTAGCAGCCCACTGGAAAGGCTCACAAGTAACAGGAGATCTTTTGTAAAGCAAATCCTTAACCCCTTGGCCTGAGAACAAGAACAGAAACACATTTGATGGCAGCTCATAATGATAACGAATAAATGCGAACATCAGGTTTAGAGTTTTGTCTGAGGGAGATGCCCAGTGCCTTTGATAACAACTCTGTTGCAGTCAAAAGGGTGGGCATGTGGGTGGATGGAGGAGAACATCAGGCAGGAACTTTGACCAGGGTCTCTTGTCTGAAGAGATGATGTTAAATCATACGTGTGAGACAGTTCAAGGCATGAGAGCAGGAAGATGAGGAAATATCCCAGTAACCTCCTCTTCAGTGAACAATCTAATTAGCAAAGCAGATAAGAAATTTCTGCCTGTGTGGCAGAGGACCAACAGTCTTTACTGAAACAACTTCACAGTAGTTTCAGAAAGTGTTTTACTGGGATTCAGGGAGGAGCTAGGAGAGACTGTTTTTTTAATCTTTAACGTAAGATGACGCTAATGCTTGTTAACTAGCACTGAGACCTGTGGACACCAGCATATCACCATTTCTTAAGCAGGAAAGAAAGTTTGATTGTACTTACCACAGCATGAAACAAAATGTCACCAATCTGGATTTAAGAACCATAAAATAACAAATCAAAGCATTACTTTCTAATGCTCTTGCGTGTGATTGCAACTTATATTATATGACAGCATCACTCAAGCACCATGCAGCACCTCTTGAATAACAGTTTATTTGGGGTTTGTAATCAGCCACTCGAGGCATTTGGGAATTTCTGACAATCTAGTGCATGAATAGCTTTAATATAACTTCAAGTGGTATTTGTTTGGGTTGACTTGTGGAAATCACAGCTCTTGGGCCTCCCACATTTAAAGTTGGAATATACTGAAACAGAGCATGGCACTAACTCATGAGAATTACTGATACCACAAACAATAAATATCCGAACTCATCCTTAGCATTGCCCTCAAATTGAGGGTACAAACAAATAGCTCACCTTGGAAACCTGTTGGCTTGTGAGGGAAGCAAGCTGTAAAACTTGAGGATTTTCTGTTGTGTGCCTAGAGAGCTGGTTATGCTGACCCAGGGCTGCTTGGACGAACACCCTAATCTCTCTGTCCTAACACTTGGCCATCTGTCAGGATGGTGTTTTAGGGAAGACAGAGGGAACGTGTATCTAATCACTGCTGCAAACACTTGCATTGTTCTCATCTGAGCAGTGGAATTTCTCAGGTCTGAAGTTCTGCAGTGAGAACTGCAGGAGAGATGGTCTCTGAAATAAGGCACTTCAAGCAGTCTGAAAGCTTTTTGTAGGTATTGCAGTAGGGTGTGGATCAGACCCAGTGTATGCTGGATGTAGTGGATTTGAGCCCACTGTCAGTGGGCTAGGTGTATGTGTATGTGTAGCCCCCTTGAAACCCACAAGTTGGGTCCAAAGTGCACAGATTAGTAGAAGATATTTATTACCGATTAATCAGTGCAGAAACAATATGGCAGGTAAAAGAAAGTACAGAATAAATGTCTAAACATAAAGATCAGCTTTAAAATTTTATCTGTATTCCGAAGCCCAAAATTCTTTTTTGCTGCATTGCAGAGCTCTCTCTATGCATGTTCTCTATATCTCCCTCAAGCTAACAAGAGCAAAAGTGGTTTCCCAGCAACCAGAGTTAAAAACAGCTTTTCTTCTGTTTCTTTTCCTACACAGGATTTATTCTATTAATTAGGTTACTTCCAATTAACCCGCATAATCTTATAAGAGTCTCTGCTAATACCACAGCTATTGGGGAAAGTCTGTAAGGCCCAAATCCTCCATAGGTGTCCAATAAAATTAGTTCATGGAAATGATTCTGTGTTATTATTTTTATTGTGTTGTTTTTTTAGGAGGGTGGGGTAGAGACAGGAGAGCAGCATGACTAGAAAAAAAATCCTCCTTTGGTGTTGTTATCCTTTTTAAAATTATGTTTTGGCATAATAGAGTAGCCCCCTGGACTTAATCAGTGCATTTACCCCTGTCCAAAGTGAGGGTAAATGCAAATGACTGACAAGTTGCATAAGAAGGGAATGACACTGGTTCAGGGTGGGAAAGATGGAAAGGCAGTGTGTCAGCAGAAAGATCTTCGGATGATAATAGAATAAGTTAAACTTGTGGCTTGAAGCCAGTGCCTTTCTCTGATGCTTAAGAGAGCTTTAAGTGTAAATCTCTGTGGAAATAACTAATGCATGCTTACATCCAGTGCTGGAAAAGCCTACATAAAACAGGCTGCAGAAAAGTTAATTTTGTAGTTTTCAGCATATAAAGGAGCAGTGAGATACCTGCTCTGAACTTGTAAGCTTGGGAGCTGATGCTGAAAAGCAAAACATTTGTAGTTAATAAAATCTATATATTTTTTATAGACATAAGTAACGTGTAGAGTTCAATACCATGTGTGGTGTCAAGTCCAAGTTAATGGAAATCAGTGCAGAGGCAAGCATTTCTATGGAGAAGGGTAACGTTGACAGAAATATTAGGGATTTCTTTTCATAAAAGTTATAGATGTTTAGAAACTCTCAGGCTAAAGTAGAATCTTCTCATAGTGTAAGTCATTTCAGAGGCGTCCACATTATGGCTTCTTGCATATCCTTCCTTTAATATATGTAATGCTGCCCACTCTTAACAAACAGAACACTGCTTTGATGCAGCAGAGCAATCCTGTGTTCCTTCTGTTTAATACTGAGGAAGCATAAATTCATTTCAATTTAAATGTTGATTTCACATTTTCATGGGCAGTTAGGCTGGTAGAGCAAACACAGAATAACATTATTTAGAAATTTTATATACAGCTTCCATTAAATGATCAGAAAATACTTTTTGCATATTGCACATTGCTACAATCTCTACATACTTGTGACCCCTGTCACAGAGGTTTTAAGTGTCTTACCTCAAGCTATGCAAGTGAAGAGCTGCAAAAGGATCTTGTAAGAGTTGTCTGGAGAACAAAATGATAGATGAACTTCTGTGTAGTCAAATGTAAAGTGGCATATATGGGAATAAACAATACAAGCTTTACACAGGAAATTATGAGTTCTGTGGTGATACTTCTCAAGTTAGAACGACAGTTTGGGATTATAATGCTAGTTCTAAGAAAGCATCAGCTCTGTATTTTACAAAAGCTAAGGTCAAACATTAAGAGAATAGAGAACATGGTGCCACTGTGAAAGTCGGAGGGTTGCTCATATATAGGCTTTTGTGTGCCTTTCTGGTACTGTCATCTCTATAAGGAATGTTTTAGTACTGGAAAGGTTCAAAGAGGGACACCAGTAATGATCAAAGGTTTGGGAGTGACAGAAAGGGCATGGAATCTTGAATAGCATGGAGATGATGGTCGAGTTTGGGTTCATTTTATCCTCCTGCTGAAGAACAAAGGGTCATCCAGTGAAGCTACTGGGAACCAAGAAACAAAGAAAAAGGAGATGGGTCTTCATGCAGATGGTCTACATATTTGTGAAACTCTTCAGCAAAGGATGTTTTGATTGCAAGAATTTTAATCAGTTGAAAGGAAGAGTGGCTCAGCACTTACAAGGGTAGTTACTAAATAAGCACATTGCACCAGACTCAGGAAATCCCCTGCACCAAAAGTGGTCAGAGGTTAAGAAAAATTAGGGAGAGGCATTGTGTTTGCTTGCCCTGATCTTACTGTTTCCTAGGCAACCATCTGTGATTACTGCTGGAGACCGAATACTGGTTAGATGGGCTGGAGGTCTGAGTCAGTACACCCATACTTGTATTTGGGTAGCAGCTATCAGTAGCATGTGCTTGAGGCTTCCCAGTTTTTGTTTCAAATGCTACATCAACATAAAGGTGGTGAGTTTTTATCATTTATAATGAATTAACTTTTTTTTTAAGGTTCTGACAAATGGACGCATCAAGAAAGGAGGCTGTTCAAAGAGGCATTGTCCACCTACAGCAAAGATTTCATATATGTACAGAAAATGGTAAGGTTATTTCTGTTCTGTCAATTGTTGGTTTTTTTTTTTCCTTTTGCTGTGTTCTGTTCCTCTTTGTTTTCCCTCCAATGTCAGACCAGCTTATTGCAGGCGTAGAGCCAGCAGTGGTTACAAGAGTGGTTTATTCACTGGACGTACCTACGCAATAAGTACCAGTAAAAAACAGTTACAAATAAATAAAAACTGTTCCTTTTGTTATTACATGTAAAAGTTTCCACACTTGAAGTCCAAATCATGGCATTCTACGTGTGGGATAATTATGGTTCTCCATTATCATCTTGGTGTTCTCTGGCAGTTTGTTACAAGGTACCCGAGTCCCTGGCATGGAGCCTGGTGCCAGAAAGGGTTGAAACCTGTTAATAAAGAGAGAACATGTTTGGGCTTAATTTTCATGTTCTGCCACAAAGCAGAAAAGGCAAGGTGTATACATCTCAGGGCACAATACCTACTTCTTAGCTCCGATGTTGAAAAACATGTGGGTTTATGCAAATCAAATCTTAATTCCTAGATTTCTCAGTTGTATTGTACACTTGAGCTGCAAAAGTATATTCTGAGTCATTTTCTGGCTGGAGTCTAGAGAATCCCAGAGAAATGTGCTGAAGCTGAAAAAGTCAACACAAATTTGACTGGAAAAAAACTCTGAAAAAAACCTATTCTACAAGAGCATTCCTGTTGTAGTCAAACTGCCTTTTTTTTTTTTTTTTTGCTCCATTTGAATGTTTGAGTAATAAAGCCAGCCTCTTGGAATATATTCAAATAGTGTTAAATGAAAGGAAAAAAATTGAGATTGGACTATTTCTGTATTATTCAACTACAGGTTAAGTCTAAGACAGTTGCACAATGTGTGGAATACTACTATACCTGGAAGAAAATCTTGCGTTTGGGACGGAAACACAGAACGCGTTTAGAGAAAAAAAGAGATGAATGCCTGGTAAGTCTAAAAGAATATGAGAAAGTTTAACACTTGATAATTTTTGTTTGTACTGTGTTGAGGAGAAGGTTGAAGTAGGTGACATAGGTATCTTCCAAGCAAAATTTTTCCATAATGCTAAATTACATTCTGTATAAACATTTTGTGACCTCAGCTGCACCAAGATCTGTGTTCCTGGACTGTAACAAGAGAAAAGTCCATTATCTAACTGTAGTCCAGCAGGTAAACCTCTTTAAATTATGCCTGTGCCCATGTCTGCTCCTAAAAGCTGCTCTAACATTCTAGTACAAATACCACTTGAGATGTGTTGGTTTGTGAGTTAGATTTTTTTTTGTTTGTTTATTAAGTAACTTGGCTACAAGTGCAGTGTACATTGCCTTTCTAATGGCAGGAGAGTACTGCATCTGTAGGTCTTTGGAGCTACAGCTCCATAATATAGATGGAGAGTGTTTTGAGCACTGCAGATAAGCTTCATGTGCTATAGCTTATCCGTTAAGTGGTGGTAGTTCCAGCAAGACCAGAAGTTCATTCAGGATGGGAGGAAATACTGAAACTGGGAAGCAGACTTGATTGAAAAGCCTGCTGTTCAGAACTGTATATGTCGTACTATCCAGTGCTGTCTTTGACCATATTTCTAGTATTTGTTGAGTGCACTGTCTTTTTTCAGACAAGTGGAGAAGAGGAAGTGTTAGAGGAAGATGAGGAGATTGAAGAAGACAGAAAGGAAGAAAGGGAAATGCAAAAGACTCCTGACCCACCCGCTATCCCTCTTGTTGGACCCATAGATCTGCCTGCTCTTCAGGGTCTTCCACTTTCTTCGTCCTCCTTCATCTGTAAAATGCCAAACTGTGGCGCTGTGAGTCTGTTTGGTACATTTAAGGAGGGAGGAGGGGTGGTGCGTGTAAACTAGTGAATTGTGATTTTTGAGATTGTGGATTTAGACTACTCCTGGGCAGTGATATCTCCTGAATTTCTCTGTATTACAAAGATATTACAAATATTTTGACTGCTTTTAATTCTTGACTTTTAATTCCCGCCTCACCAAATATAAGCAGTTGGATCTGTACAGAAAATTGAATCCTGAGATGGTGCATCAGTTAGAATTACTATATGGTAACAGCTCCAATTACGTTACACAACTGAAATAATAGGATAGCTCACTGCTTTGTTTTATTCTTTAGTGGGATCGTGCACATTAGATGTGTACAGCTGTTGTGATATGCATTCAGCATCCTACTTTCTGCAGTTTCTGTTCCAGTATTGCCTTGTGATTCTTGGGGTTTATTTTTTTGTTGGTTTTTCTTTTCTTCCCTCCACCCAACAACCCCCCGTCAGGTGTTCAGTTCCCGACAAGCCCTAAATGGCCATGCTCGCATTCATGGAGGTACGAATCAGGTGACGAAAACACAATGC